>NC_071292.1:22605000-23805000 GCF_943737925.1 Anopheles nili
AAATGGTACATTGATTGTACCTCTGATAATTTGAAAATATTCCATACTGCCCGTTTCAGCACACTGTTTCCACAAAGATGAGGTTCAGTTTGAATTCATGTGGTTATTTACTCCCATTGTTTGTGAACTATCATTCACTTTTACAGAGCTTTCTCACAAACAATGTTGACAACGACCCAGTAGCTTTGATGGTGGAAGAGAAAGCACTGAACGTGAAAGAACATTTAATGGAGAAAGCAAAAATACATTTTTTTTACCATAGTTTTGTTTTGAATGCCTAACACTGGTCATTTATCATGTAAACTGGCATTGTTCTTTTATACGTGTTGCAACTTGACTGTGAAATGGTCATTTATGTTAACTGAAGTTTCGTGCATGCTGAAATGTGAGCTGATAATGATTACGCTACCATCTTGGTTTTTTTGTTATTTTGAGTGAAACTCTTTTCATTGAAATCTATCCTTACATAGTTATATTATCAATGACGTCTATATTAACACTACAATAAAGTTCAATGTCGTTTGCCACTATCAATAATTTGATCTCCAGTCCAACTATTTGATAGCTTCAATTTTTAACAAATTTCTCTGAAAAGTGATCAACGCTTTATAGAAATCAAACAAAAATTGACAACGTACTCAACCAACACAATATGATTACGATGAGGTGGCAGCCGCAGTAATCCTTTTGCTTCTCTAGCAGCAAGTCAATTGAACAAATAAAAAAATGGACAAGCACACTCACGTTCTGGAGGCACACAACAAGTTAAACACATTTTTCAACCGAGTATTGGTCCACCGAGGTATGGATTTATCTGGAATTTCAGAATCAAAAGCTAGATTAAATTATGTGCGCGGATTTGAAGCTTCTCGTATGGCTTTCTCCTTCGGGAGCCGGATGATGCCCAGCCGCATCGTTTCGAAACATCAGCTAACGGATAAGCAAGCGAAGTGGTTGATGAAAATTTGGTTCAATTTCCACAACGCGAAAAAGAAAAAGAAAATAATAGAATCCAACCGGTCACTGTCAGTTCAACTTTGCCAACGTGGTCGGAAGCGGATTAGCCGCTATTACTAACGATTGCTATTGTGCGCTGAATATTCGCTCAGAGAGCTTGGGCATTCTTCGTGCTTTCAATTGATTTCGCTTGGGAACTACAAACCACGGGACGTGATTGGGCGAGATCCTAAAGCGACAATCCTTCGCACTGGAGGGTCTCAATTTGGAAATGTTGAACTTGTCATTTTTTGGGTTGCGCAGCTGTATCCTTTAGAGATTACTGCCGTTCGTCAAGTGGGAACAAATTAAGAAAACTCTTTTTTGGTTTCATTTGATGGTTATCTTCTCGCTTTTTCTGCCTTTCAAATGAACTTGGATATTTATAAAACAATGTTTGTGCAAATGTACGAACTTTTACAAATGGAATTTATCTATAAAGTTTCAGGCTGTTTGTTTTATACAATAGCATTTGTTGCTTTGCTTAGCTCATAATAGCTCTTTAGCTATCACTCACATCATATCAGGGCACATGCGAGTTTTTGCTTCTGCAGTTGTTCTACGACCCATGCGACATGCTATTATTCGCCGGAAGGAAACAGCGTCAGGAGGGAGTGCTGATGAAAAAGTGAAAGATAAAATTATATTCTTTTCGCTTATGTAAACCATGCTGCTCTGTCAATAAATCTATTTGAGTTTAATCTAATAAAATATAGCATATCATATCCGCTGTGTTTTCCCTGTGGAGTTGAACTCAGAAGTGCTCGTTTGCGCTCCCATGCACTAAACATATATCAGCCAGTATCAATATGGTGTCATTGCAGCATTATGTGCGTAGGAAAAAAAGACCAGATAAAGATATAAAGTGAGCAGCAGAAGCGTGGCAAATATTGTCCCTGCACCCATGGTTCCAAAAACGAGAAGATAATGTGTACTGTCGCCGCTGTGTGTTTTATGTGCTGCAGATTTGTGCGTTTTTTTTTTCGCCCGTTACACTCGCTTCAATTTGTGATTTTGCAGCCCATCATCAAGGGATATTCCATCGTTTGGAGCTTAATAACTTTGCGAATCACCCTTCCGACCGGTTGCTTAGCTTCCTGCCACTGAAAGATTTATACTTATTTGTCTGAAGTTTTCTCGCCCACATGCTGGCTTGCATTCTTTGAAGATAAAGATCCCGTTTCGTCTGACTGATGGCATGCGGAGTAAGCAGTTGTTTGCTTTTGCACAATACTAAGCCTTGCTTGATATGGTAGCGCTTTGCTGCGTGTTCTTTTTTGTACGGATGTTTTCTGATGGAAGCTACATGTGACTAACATTTTAATAGGCTTGACTTTCGGTTCATCAACGCCATATTGCCATCATTCACCTTGTCAACTCTGCAATGCACAGATTACAGGATCAACATTTATGGTCGTACTGGTTTTTTAGATTTACCGATGGTGTTACAAACTCCTCGCATGAAACAACCCATGCGTATACGTAGCGTGGTATTTCGGAGTTCGCATAAGACTGTTGAATTGCTGCTGAAAGCTGATTTCGTTTTGTTGTGTGTTTTTTTTCTTCATTTAACCATATTAACAACGAAACGCCCAATGCGGAATTCAGATAAGCTTTGCGCTGAATCTTTGATGGAGGCGCCTGGTCCTTCATGACTTACCGCATTTTTTTATGAACTGATAAATACGCTACGGTTACTGATACATTTGGACTGTGTCATCATGTGTGCTTTCGTTGCCAACCATGCTTTATTGAGTTTGTTCAAGTGCTTTTTATATATCGACATCGGTATGTAACCTCACAACACCACTTCTTTGAACACATGTGATCGCAGCATGAACATGATACACGTTCATCCACAATCGTAAGACAGGCTTAGATATTAGCATAATAATTTTCGAAAGGAACTGTTTGAAAATATTGTCCGCTTGAATGTAGGGCCGTTTATTACGAAAGCTACCAACTGACAGGGCGCACTAAGCTAATCAACCTGTGGGCCTGTGTAAGGGCATGTACATGCTTCGGGGCATGCTGATGTAATAAAAAACAGGATGTAATTTTTTTTCTGATAACGCTACGAAATGAACGAACGCACGAACGTACGAACGAATAATATTGCTGTAAAATATTTGACCATTTTTCTTTTTTCAACATTCAATGCATAAATAATCGCCAGAATGTTGCGGTTTTGTCTGGCATTGCTACAACCGCGTAAACCTTCCCTGTACCCTAAACCCTCATCATTTGTAGCATAATAATCATTGCCAATAATGCAACCGATAGCGATGAACCCCTAGTGATGATAAAACAAATAATAACACTGAAATATTACTCTGCCCGGGTGTGTATGTGTGCGTGATTAACGATGGCTGCACCTGGACGCCGATCGGATTCCGCGACTCTGGTTATGATCGCCATCGCCGTCACCCAATTGTACTGAATCGTGAACACACTTGTGAACCTGCTGGCGACCTGGCGCGACCACAAACACCGGTTGCTGGTTACTGCGCGCTAAAACAAAACCTCCCAATCACCCCCCAATCACCACCGGTTGTTCGGAAACAATCCGGAAATAAAAAACGCTCGCTCACCACCACGGCACGTTGACGCCTCTGTGTTATTTTCTTATGTTGGCTATGTTTCGCTCGGGCCGGCCGCAACAGACACGAGACGCCCGTGTTAGATCATTCAATAAAAATAATCTATGTCGATAATGATCTCGTGGTACTGGACAAACCGTGTTCGCTGCCGGTGAGTAAAGTAAAGTTTGACAACACCCGCCGAACAGCAGGTCTGCGGGGTTCTACCGACCGTTCCCACTTCCAGTTGCGTGTTGTGTTGTGTCACCCTTTTTTCCCCTAAATTGGTCTGGATCGGTCACCGTTTGCACCAGTGCGACCAGTCTTTGACGGTGGCGTTAGTTGGGATGCGTTGTGAAAAACCACAGTATGATGCTGGATCCTTACTTTACAGAACACCTCAAGCAAAAGGGGAACGTCAACAATGCACTTGCGAACGGTAAAAGGCGAACATTACCGAAAACCAATGGAATTGGTCGGATAATTTTCTTCGTATGAGTAAAAAGGTCACTCTGAGACGGACCATCATTTCATCGAATCTACGACACCGCTAAGGAAGATTTTATGACGACACGTAATTTTCCTCGCACTCTCGTTAACTGTCTATAACACTAACATGCTCTCAAGTGGAAGTTGGATGCTGCTATCCGTAACTCGCATTTTAAACCGATCGCTTATAACCGTTGTGTTTTCTTATGGGTAATTTTGTAACACTCACAAACACACCAAGCCAGTTGCAACCCAGCTTGGTATTCCCATCGAACAACTATTAATGTGCGGAATAAAATCCTCCCGCGTAATGTAGCCAGCGTAACGAATCGAAGGGATGCAAAAAAGGGTGTAACCGAAAAAAAATGGCCTATTTCGGCAACCGCGCCAAATGTGCCCTAATACGTAACGCAACATTATCGACGTTATCAAGTTTACGACCTTCGTTCCCATGCCACGACTATCATCATCTACTCCATAACGCGCCTAGTTTGAGCAGTTGCGAAAAGGAAATTGTTTTCGCACAACGCACTACGCCGGGCCCGGCAGTTCCGGGGCCAACTTCCGATCTCAAGTATTCCCCAGACAACCATTCGAAGCTTTGTCGGGGCCCATTTCTTAGATAAATTTTCATCTTTATTCGTTTTCGATTTCACTCTTCCGCATCACGCCCCCGCCGCGCACGGTCACCGGTGGGGTGAGAATTTAGAGGTGCTCCCCATAACTTCTGCCTCCCCAGTTCCCCAATCGCTGGTTTCCATTTCCAGTTTCATTTGCTGCGCCACTCGGGACAAGATTTGAAACAGACAGTGGCAGGCTGCTAAAGCCGGTGGCTGGGTGAAAAAAGTTCGTCCTTTTAGTGGCTCCCTAACGATTCACCAAAGGGGAACCGTCAAGCAGGACAATCGAAGAGTGAGTAACGGAAGCTTCTTTTCAAATTGAAGGACCGAATCGCAACCGGATCGGTGCTTGCACTTCGTAGCCGTCCGGTCGATCTTTGCCGTGATGCGAAATGGCATGGGTAGGAAAAGTTGAAAAGGTCCCACGGAAGAGAACCCTGTCTGTAGCAATCAAATGAAATCCCGTTGCGACAGTCGTCGGATGTGAGGAAATCCATGTCGATGCTTCCTCTAACTGAAACGGGTCGAAGGTTTTTTTTTGTGTGTGTTGTACTTTAATGGCTATTTTCTCGTTTTCTCACACTGATCATGGTATGTGCGAGTAATTTCGGCCTGATGTTGTGTGCTGTTGCCACACAACATACTCCATGCTTTGCTCGTTCCAAGTTGGTCAGAAGCTACCGGCAGTCCATCTGCCGAGTCCTCAACATAAATTATCGTTTAACAGTGTTATTAGGATCAGGTGTACTCCGTCTGCTGAATACCAAAGACACTGCAACGCCCAGTTTACCATAAATCAAACAAATTAACCTGTTTCTGTTTTTCCCTGCCCCTGGTGATTGCTTATCGTAATTTTTCACCAGCAGATTACTGTTTTGCTAACCAACTCCAAAATTATTATCGCTGGCACGTAGCAAAAATAACGGCGGTTTTATCGTTGATCCTCGGCACCATTTCGTATCATCGCTGACCATGCAATACACAATGGGCCCATAAAAAAAAAGAAAGCCAACACACACACCGAATCCCTTGTCAGTTTTTTCGTTGTACGCTAAGGAGATTAACCATTTGCTCCGATGCCGATAAGCCAAAATTTAGCACTCATTACGGTGCTCTTTACGAGTCCAAAAACATTCAATCCCATGAGCTATGAGCGTGGCGTACGACTCAGGCATCTCTTCAATGCGAAACCCCTCACGTGGCACGTGCTGCCGCGGCTCCAAAACAGGCACGCACACTTTTCACCAGGGGATAATGGGAAAATTTAAATCTAAAACTGTTCCTTTTTCTGTCGAGAGGTACGTGGCGCTTCCGATTCTAAATAGAACCACCAACACCGGAGATAATGTGCTCGGTGATAGAAGCCGCTGCCGTGCGGTCGAGTAACGTAGACATCACAGGTGTATCCTTTGGGAGGGTGATATATTCCGGTCGATTTATGGATGCCACTGCACAGCGCACCAATTTGGGTGAATATCAGCTTGATTTGTTGCTAGTTTGGCTTTGGAGGGTTGGCGAGAATGGATGTTAATAGGATTACATCTTCTTGCTGTGATTACATTCACAGGTCGGGTGTAATGTCTGTTCTTTTATCGTCGCTGAACAAATCGTTGATTCAAAAGCTAATTTTCTATGGGATTTGTCATTGCCCGGCCTAAGGAAACTGTTTTTAATCTTTTAAACAGCACCAAAGGGGCTTCCAAAGCATGCCAAATTGGGCAAAATGCTTAATCAATACGTAAATTTTTTGTAATCATACATCTCGGCTCCGTTAATCGGGCAGAGCTTTGTTCATTTGTAGATAAGCAACAATTTTCTGTTAAGGAATTCTGCCTTATAGCTCGTAGATACCTTTTCGTTGACATGTTTTCCCGAGGTAAAGGTGAATTTTTCTTCCACATTGCCACGCATACGGAACGCTATTGGATATTTCGATCAAATTTGTACCCACTAGCACAATTACGATGCAGATATTTTGCGTTTTGCCAATTTAAACACCACATGTGTGCCTAGTTCAGGCTGCTCTATTCGTCATCGTTCAACTCGTCTCGACTGACTAGCGATGGACGAAACAGAACAGTAAATATGGCTTGCATGTTGCTACTCCATCATAATTTAGCTTCATTCCACACAAACCCCCCGGTACACACGCTTCCACCGGGCCATCGTGGCCAGGTGAAGCCAAACTGTAATGAAACCTCAGTCAACGTCAGATGCCAAAAGCTTCATGCAGCAGTGAAATGGTTTGCCTCACGAATCGCAAACGCCAATCGTACGCCGCATCAACAACAACACCTCCATGGCTTCCATGGGAAAAGTCTGGTCGTTTGATGGCGCAAGGCACCCAATGGACGGTCAAAAGGATAACGATGCCCCGGTAATATCATCCCACATGCATTCGGTGCTTGCGAGTCACTGCATACGAACCAAGCAGATGGTGATTACTCCAAGGAATTTTCACGCCATTAGTATTTTGCCAGGTGCGCCAAGGCTGCCACACGCTGAACATTTTATTGCTATTCCGTATATGGTACAAATATTACGACCCAAACAACAGCTTTCACTCTTCCCGGGCCCTGCTAGCGCTATCCTTGCAACGAATGCAACGACTCCCAGTTATAACGACCCTCCAGACTTGCGTGTCCGCTCGCGAAGTCGTTTATCTGTTTGTCCTGATTATTTCATTGGTTGGGTGGCGCCGATTCATCGATGGCGTTTTTTTTTCTTCTTCTTTTGTTTCAATTTTCCCGACACTTGTATGTAGTGTGACGAATCGATTTTCAAAACCTCACCAAAATAAACCTCATTTTGTGTGTGTGTTTTATTGGTGAAAGAGTTCGAGTTATGCAGCGTGTATTTTGTGGCCTTCATTTTCCGATACTCCGTGAATCAAATCAAACACACCTGAGTGCGTTTTACAACTCGTTCAATGTTTCTTCCTACTCCAACTAAGCCCAACTAATGCTTGTTTGACGTGAGAATGCCCTAACTGTGTGTTTACTTTGCTTGCAGTACGATTCAAGTTAAAACTTTAACCGTTTCAACAAGTGGTTTTTATTTGTTTTCTTCCATTAAGCAGTATTAAATGTTTACATTAAAGTGTCCTTATCGAAGATCAATATTGTTAAGCATCATCCGCAGAACAGCTATTCATTCCCTTTCTAACGCACATGTTTGGTTATTTCTCTCTTAATTTCACCGTATCGCTTTTCTTGGCGTCCGATTTGGGTCCGTGCCGGTTGGGACTGAATTACAAACAAAAAACGCGACTGTGCCTCGCGATTTGAAATTCCGAACATAAACCAAAAAAAAAACCCCAAAAGGTGCATCCCTGTGGCCGTTACCGTCACAACACGGTGGTGTTCATTCTGGCGAAGGAGTATAATCTGAAAAATCTCCGTACCATCCACCGGCTGGATCGGCTCACGTCCGGGTTGCTGCTGTTCGGTCGCAGCCCCAAAAAGGCCCGCCAAATGGAGCACCAGATCCGGAACCGACAGGTGCGGAAGGAGTACATCTGCCGGGTGGAGGGCGAATTTCCAGAGTAAGTACCACACGACCCGATAATACGATAAGCAACGGCACCCTTCTCCCCTGTAGCTAAAGTATGCAAATTGATTGGAATCTCGAACCCCCCGTCATCCATCCATCCCGTTCGATCGCATCGTCTTGTGCTAATCGGATAACGGACTCGTAAGACCGGACCATCGATCCCTCCCGGTGTGCCGAATAGTTCGCCGGCGACTGATTACATGTGAATCGAATTAGTACCCTGTGAAATATGTCGTCCCTGTGATTGAAACTCAGCATCTGAAAACTAATCCATCGTGGGTCATCCATCCGTGTAAATACGGGGCGGGTTTTGAAACAGTAGCTCAGGGTTTTTTTTTTTTCGTCGGTGCTTTTGAAATTAAACCGCCCATGAACTCAACGCGAGTGGGTGGAGTGAGACAACCCACACTGACTTCCGGCAATTCCCATGCAATTTCGCTGACCGCACGGAAGCATATTTAACCTAAAATTACCAAATTGGCTGCGTTTGGTTTTTCGAAACCAAACACCATCCAAGCGTGCCATGGCGGCTGAAACGCGCGCATCCGTTACAGATATGGTAATGACAATTAAATTAAATCACTGCCCTCCCGTCCCGTTTTGTGCTCAATTGTCCCGAATTTTGTGAATGGGAAAATTTCATTCGCAATGGCCTCGATCCAAGAGCATCTCCCGCGGTGGTTGCAACGGGTGGTTTCAAAGCATAGCGAGCAAAGCGAATCCGGACACCCCGAAGTTCGACCTCCATCGGAAGTTTGTCAGCTTATAAGGATTCCAATTATGTGAGTTTACCGACGCGCGCGTGTGTGTGTGTGTGTGTGTGGTTGCGCTAACTGGATCCGAATGCTTGCGTATGCTGAAAGCTTCCTTCGCTCGCCGAAATGCGCGAGGATCTGTGGAAGGACGCACGCTATGCTTCATCGACCGAGACAGACACTAATGGAAGCTGGCGACGTTCGGGGGCCAAGCAAACTCATCCGGACCCCGCCGAGATGTGTGTGTGTGTGTGTGTGTGTGACTGTGTTTGTACGCGGCGGTAATTCTTAGTCTAGGAGTCTCCCGGGAGCGTTCCATCCGTGGGAAATTGTGTCATGTTAGTCTTGCCACCCCCACTGCGTGTGAGCTCGTGGGTTGCTTTTGATTGAAGCGAAAGCGTCGGGAAAGAAGAGTGAAAAAAAAGGACGAATCACCGACCACCGCCGGCCATTTCTGCGTGACTATGACATCAGCTGATCAATGACTCAACGAAATAGAGAGAGAGAGAGCGTGTCTGGAAGCTAGACGAGAGGGCAATGTAAGACGCGAGTCCGGGCGCCAATCCAAGCACAGCTAGACGTCCGGCCGGACGCATGAATGGATGGATGAACCGGCGGAATTGATTCAGTATCACTTTGGAGCCTTTCCGTCAACTCGTATCACATTTCCCGTGCTTCGCGTTCACCATTCCCTTTTGCAGCGGCATCATCGAGTGCAAGGAGCCAATCGAGGTAGTCAGCTACAAGATCGGCGTGTGCAAGGTTTCTCCCAAGGGCAAGGAATGTACGACCACGTTCCAGAAGCTCGGTTTCAACGGCAGCAGCAGCGTCGTCCTGTGCAAACCCCTCACTGGCCGCATGCACCAGATTCGGGTGCATCTGCAGTACCTCGGTAAGGAATACGGCCGGGCATCTCCCCGAGTGCCACTTGTTTGCACGGCATGAATCAATTTCGACGCCGGTAATTTTCCTCCACACGGTCCGGCACTATATCTGTTTCTTTCCGTTCCATTTTCTCGGTCGCTGGCAACGTGGTTGGTGCGGTTTTTTTTTGTTGTTTGCTTCTTTGTCCATCGTTGTTGCTGCCTTCGAACGGCGCAAAATCCTCTCGGGCAAACCCACAGGATACCCGGTCGTGAATGATCCACTGTACAACCACGACGTGTTCGGGCCGGCAAAGGGCCGCGGTGGCGATATCGGCGGCAAAAGTGACGAGCAGCTGGTGAAGGATCTGATCAATATTCACAATGCAGAAAATTGGCTCGGCATCGACGGTGACTCGGATCTGTCAATGTTTAAACCGATGAAAAATGACCTGGACGATGTGAAGGGTAAGTAGCGGAGGACATGTGGGTGGATTTAGGTTCCGAGGGTGTGGTTTTTTATTCCCCATTTGGGCACGGTGGAATCGCGCGGTCGATGGAACCGTAATGGATCACGGCGAACATCGTCCACTGATTGCATCGTCGTGTATCGCTTCTGCCAACAGGACAAATTCTATCCGACGACGACTCGGAGAGTGTATCCCGCGAGGCATCGCCCTGCTCGGAAAGCCCCCGGCCCGTATCGCTGGGCAGCGAAAGCCCCCACGAGAATATGTGCGCCTCGATGCTGATTCCGAATGCACTGAACGCGGTCAGCAGCGCCGGCATCGGGACAAGCGTCAGCACCGGCACCACGAACAATGCCGCCATCGTCAGTGCCGTGGGAACCAACACCACCATGCTGTGCAGCCGGATGCAGTCCCAGAAGGTAATTACGAAAACAAAAAAAAAATATGTCTACCCACCTCATTTTCATTTACAATTCTCCCGGTGCACTCGTGGAAAGAGTTTATCATGCGTTTGTCGTCAATTTTGGCGGGAAGCGCCCGAGTTGATTCGATTCGCACCCAAAGCAAGCGTACGAGCGTGAATTTGGAACGACAGTTCATTCGCGTGTTCGCATCGCAAATCAAATTCAAACTACCCAACTACTCCCCGGAACCCAACGCTGTGCCGGGGTTCATTAATTAATCGGACGCGTGAAATTGTCCCGTAACAGGTAACCGGCTCGCAAAGCCTGAATTTGCCACGCCAAAAACCACCTGCCAAGAATTTAACAAGAATTTTGCCCACAACAACACACTTTTGGGGGCTTGGGCTACGAGCAGAAGGCCAACGGTGATAGGTGATAATCTGGCGAAATTCTAAACACAAACACCCCCTAACAACGAGCACCCCCCCCCAAAAACCGGGCCCAACTTTGCCGATGCCCTGTGCGCCTGTCAGATTTGCTCATTTAATTTTAAATAATAATAGCAATTCGGTTTTCGAGGTTCATTAAAAACTTTTCCCGATCTCTTCTCGCACCCGGTCATGCTCGCGTACATCCGCGAGCACCTAATCGCGATGTCAGTTGAAGCGGAAATGAGAGGAGTAGGAGGGGGGGGGGGCGGAGGGCGCGGAAGGACGAGAAAAAAAACTTCTTGTTATCACGATACGCAGATAATGATCCTTGCGCGCCTTCATGCAAAAACTGTTCAGCTCACTTATGGGGCAAAGTCTGCGATGAATCGTGTGATAGGCAAAAGGCGAACGAGCTAGTCTCGAATGGTAGTTCTAATTTTCTTTCCGTCGGATTGTGTGTGGGTGTTTCTTTCTGTTTTTTTTTTGCTCTTTTCTTTTGCGCTCTTCTGTCGTTGCTCCTCTCAAACGCAATCTGTTGAACGGTGTGGCGCTGCCGTGACCGTGGTAAACGTCGGACCGGAAGCACTCCCAAACGAACGAATCATACGGCGACCGACATTGCCGGGGCATTCTGAATTTTTTTTTCTCTCTCTCCTTTTTTGACAAGAAAAGACGGAGTGCATATTCCAGAAAGTGCAATTTTCTTTGATAGTTTGTTTAACTGAGCTCAAATGCTGTTTTCCATTCGCCGCTGCCGCCATCCTTATGCAAAGTGCTGCGAACCAAAATGTCCTGCCGCGCGTTTGGTGTGGGTGAGTTTGTGAGTGTTTTTTCTTCGTAAAAACTCAGTGCTAGTGTCATTTGCCGGCCTAAAAGTGTACGCTCGCCCGCGCGCGCTCTTTCTCGATCTTTCCTCCCGTCAGAGCCGAGAAATGCCGTCCCATCTCGTTTCGCGTGGCATTTCAGGAGCTGTGATGGAACGGAGGAAATTAAATTAAATACCAGTCCGGTGTGCGCTCTTTCATCCCACCACTCTTAGGCCACCGGTTCGCGCCACGGCTGAATTCGTTACGGTTGGCTTCCCATAGCTTCCGGCGATAGTTCTGCCCGTGACAGGCAGCACAAGAACGATAAGGTGCCAGCCAGTGCAACTCACCACGTCCAACCTGTTGAAACCCTACGGTCGCGAGACTGTGCGGCGAAAAGCAAACGCGGGGCCCACTCGGGTGCGGCAAAAAGCAGTGGAACTATTTCCTCCCACCTTGCGATAATGATCCCCCAAATGCCATCGCCATTTATGATAGCGCAGTAATATCTTATCGTAGCGAACCGGCTGCGGAGGTGGGAATATCCTGCACCAAAAAAAAAGGATGACAGAGCGGACTGCCGCAGCGGGTTGGCTGGCTGAGTGGATGGCATTAATCTATGGAATGCGTTACAATATTGAGCGCGGCGAACGTTATATTTTTGCTACGCTTAGCCATGCATACGTATTTCTTCCACCACTGAAAGGATAATTCCAGCGGTAATAATAATCCATCCATTCTCCATCGTCCTCGCTTGTTAGCCCCTTTTTACCAGGCAATATATGCTTTCGCTTGCCAAATGTCGAATAGGAAAACGCGCGCTGACCGCCATGTGAAAATTGTTTCAGTCATAATTAAAGGACCCGTTCCCTCCCAGGAATAACCACCCGCTCGAAAAGGGGACCACCTCGAGGTGGTGTTGAAGTGTTGTTTAAATATTTGAAACCGAGCACAAAGCAAGCACCACCACCAGTGCTTTGAAAACTATCATAAATTTATGGCGCAATTTCTGACCAAAGTGAGAAATCACCCCGCACCAAAAACGGCACGTCGTCTGGTCGGCTCATGTGTGCGCTTGTCGTTACCATTCGCTCTCGAGAAAGTGACACTAGCTGTGACAACAAGTCGAAACGATAAGAAGTGGTGAGTTTGCATTGAAAGGCTTGATGTATATATATACGTATTCATGTACTTGTACCCGATGCGCGCCGTACGCTTGAACAGTTCAACGGAGGCAGGTTCGTTCCGTTGCTTCCTTCCACTAGTCTTGAGCAAGCGTGACTTTAAGAATACCGCGATCGGTTAAAGGACCGCCGCGACGAGCAGCAAACGCACTCCACAATATGACGCACTCTGGTACGACCCGAGCGCCGAGACGTCCTGATTTTGATGGTAGCGTTATTTCTTATCTGTACCACCGGCGTCAAACTCACGAATTATAATGATGTTTGTTCAGCTTGCGTAAATGGAACTGGAAAGCGGAAAAGTGAAATCATTGATGTTAATTAGACATAAATTTAGCCCGTCGGTTTTTGGCGGCTTTGGGGGCTTCTGATGGTTTGGTGGTTTTCTGCAATAGTTTCGATTTAAAGGAAGCTTTCAAGACGCTACGCTTAGAAAACACCATCGGTACAAACGCACCAGAGCCTGGTTGCGTTGCGATGGCACCATAATAAATCCATAATTTCGCGGCCCCCGTGTTCATTCCGAATCATCACCACGCGCGGCGGTGATGTGATACAGCTTCAAAAGCCATCAGCAAAGCCAAACAACCACTCGAGTCGCGTGACAAATGCGATAGCGATTTGGGCTAAAGTCAACCACCCCTAATGAGGCTTACGAGTCTTATGCGCCACCTCCTCCAGCGGCCAGGTCGTCGTTTATGGTAATTCCACTGTTGATCAACGGATGGATCTTTCTTTAATTGATTGCGGCTGAATGCCGTGGCGAGATAACGCTAATTTCTCCTGGCTAAACTCGAGCCATCACCTCCCTTTTTGCACCGGCGTCCGTGGGCGCAAGGTCGCACGCCTTACGCGCGGCTGCATTATGCAACTTCCAGTAATTTACCGACCGACATAAAAGCTCGCAACACATAATTAATCCCTATTTCCATTAATCTCGGCTAAGGCGCGCGTGCTAAAAGGAAATTTGAATTAGCACAGCACAGCACAGCACAGATGCACCAGGCAAGCTGCCGACTCCCGGTGCCCGTTTCCCGGTGATGCCCCATCGTTGATAACGAGCAAGATAATTTGTTTGCTTAACGGTATTCCTGACGGCATAGCTAATTCGATTGCCCATTCATTAGCAATGCCAGGCCGCCATCTGTGCAATGATAGTCCTCTGCCGCACGTTGCACCGACGGGTGTGGGAGGTTTAGAGACAGCTTCTTTTTTTTTGTTTGTTGTTGGTTCTATGAACACGATCATCCTGCACTAGCCATCCTGCCACCTGGGCCGTGTGCACCAAATTGGGCAGTAATGCATCCTTTGTTCGCGTGCGCGCTCGGCATATGCGCGAATAAAATGGTTCCCAACCATCCGGCTAAACTACAAACGATGGGTTAGGGGGAACCGAACGAAAAACCACCCATTTACATCCGAAATCTAATATTAAAGAGGTTTTATTGCATTTTCGGCAATTTGCTGCGATATTATTTCACTACTACTACACGTAACCTGATTAGTATCTCATTATAAATAGATACCGAGAATCTGGCCTCCCCGGCTCAACCCCGTTTATAAGCCCGACTCCGGTGCTACGGTTGGGATTTTGCACGCTCCCAGTGCTGCTGCTTGCTCCGTTGGCTTTGCTTGCACATCGAAACCGCTCTTCCCTGACCACCGGGACAACCCAGGACCCCCCCTCGCTCCCCCCACCGGTAGGGGTCGTGAGGGATTTATGAGCCATTTGGGGACCGAACTCGGGTGGAAAGGATTCGCCATGGCGGGCCGCGCCTCCCTGTGGATTCGCTTCGGTTTTCGAATATTCAATTTAAATCCTGGAAAAGTGCACACCGACAGCAATTGCACCCCCCCCCCCCTTGTCAAAGGTACGGTGTGGTCTGTCCACTTTCGGGTCGGTCAAATCTGGATGCATTCGAATGGTTTTTGGGAGTGTTTTGCTTTTGCGGGCGCTCTCGAAACCATGGACCATGGTGTGCGAGAGCAGGCGTAAAACAAACCGGGTTAAATGTGACCATTATGAGTCGGTATCCGTTGCACGAACGTGGCCGAGACGGGGTGGTTTCGGGGGATGGTATTATGTCCCTGCGGTGACCACCGGACTTAGTGGTTATTTATACTAATTTTCACCGATCCATTCGCAGTTCGTCGCCGGCGTATCCTGGCGTGGCGAATAGTCGACTATCGACTATGGCGTGCATGTTGGCGGGCTCGTTTAAACTAAACCCTCCGTTCGCTTGGCGCGGTTCGCCCGTGTGCATGAAACAATTGAAAGTGTAGCGCAATTTCACACGTTTGTTTTCAACCAAAATGGAACCCATACATTCGCGCCATAAGCCGTGAACGTGAAGCAACGGTCGTGCAAATGCACGTAAATGCACACCCCGGAATATGTTCCTCATCATCATTGCCATCGGCTGGGGTTTTCAAGCGTCTCCTTAGCCCAAACCTCCATTACAGGCGCTGGTGGTACGGTCATAGATTTTCATAATTAAATTTGTGTGTTCACAGCGAAAACCAAAATCAGCTTGGGAATGCACCAAACGTGCCGCTACGCCGTCTCCGACCTCGGCAATTGCAACCACCGCTCCACCGGTCGACGATGCAGGAGCAGCAGCGTTTCAAGAGTGCAACAAATTGGCACCAGCACCCACCGGCGGTGCTGCCGCTGCCGATGTTGCCGGTGTTAATGTGAGTTTCGGGCCTGGCCTGGCTAGGCTTGCAACACGAGTGTTTCGGTTTTTCCATCCCACCACCACTACTTCATAGACTGCTTGTTAGCAAACCACGTGCTGGTCACGTGTAGGACAACGTGTGCTCTCCTCCTTTCGGTTGTGAGCGAATTTTGGCTGCGCGAATTTATTTAACAATCGAAAATCCCCACCTGTCTGGGGGAGGTTCACCAGCCACAGTCAGCCAGCGTTTGCCTTGCTACGTTTTAAGAAAACCCATTGCTCCCTGCAATCTGCCACCGACCGCCCTTTCTAGCCATCTAATCCATCATGATAGCTGCTGAATCATATAATCACCGAATCTAATTACCGATTGCATTTTCCCGTTTTCCCCCCTCCCCTTTTGGTAAACCCACCCGCTAGCTACTAGTGCCGTTGAACTGCAGTTGTTGAGTCGACATACACGTCTCGCATCCGTGGGTCTTTGCCTTAAGCTTCTTACCCGTTAGCACAGCTCCCTTAATCCTGCCGTAGATTACGGTCAGCGGTAGCCCGATATTAACAGCAATGTATCTCGTAGCTTGTTGTCCCACCGTTGTTCACACCGTTGTATTACCGAACCCCTCAAATCAAACAACGGTTGGTCCCCCGAAACGAAGAAAACCGCCCTTTGCTGCACGATTTTGCTGTGTTTGGTGTGTTTGGTTGCAGCTGTGTGATTTTTTGTGTGTGTGTGTGCATCCCGCCCTTAGACTGGCTTACATTAACAAGGCCCCTGAAGCTCCTGCGGAACGATGGGGCTACATTTCAACAACAAAAAAATAGAACAAGCTAAAAATTGTGTACTGTGTGTGCTTTTTTGAATGGACCCATTTTTTACGACTTACACGTATGTTTTTTTTTTCTTCTTTCTTGCCTTTCTGCCCACGCCAGGTTACCGTTGCAACGCAGACCGGCCACGAATCGCCCGACTTAGCCTTTAATCCGGATAAAATGACAACCGACAAGCACTGCTACGAATGCAAGGTGCGCTATCGGGACCCGAAGCCGCAGGATTTGGTCATGTATTTGCACGCTTGGAAGTACAAGGTATGTAGCCAAAGGAATCATTGGTGATAGTGCTGGTCACAAAAGGATACTTTCTGTTCATTTTTCACTGTTCATTTTCGAAAGTTTACGAAAGAGCTATTTAAAAATGCTTGATTTGAATCAACGAAGTGGTTTAATGGTTTCAAAATTAGCATTACGAATTCACGATTGCTTAATCGCCAATTTCGCTGAACCACGCCTAATGCAGGGTATAATTACGCCAGAACCTATTACCAACAGCAGGCGGGTCAGGCTACTCATTATTTGAATAAGCATTAGCCTCCATGGCAACACACATTGCCCGGGTTGCTACAATACGTTTTCCCATTGTCATCGGGCGGAGACAAAAACAACCTGCACCAATATGACCACCAACTGTGCCGCTTCACAGTGACGATTTTAATTCTTCATTTACACCCCTTTTGCGCGCCGCGGGACGAAAAGAATTACAGGCAACAGGAAGGAGCAACAGTGCGCAAGCGAGAGAGAAAAAAAAACACTCCCTTAATCGCTCTAGATCCCCCGTTCGCTGTCCGGCGAAATGAGCTCGGCGACACATTTGCGTGTCACGAGTGACGTGATCCACGCTCGCGGTGAAAATGAAAAAGGATAACGCGTGCTCGACGTCATCCTGAACCGGTGGCTTATCATCACCGTTGCTACTGGCCGTATTCATCATATCACGGCGTGGAGTGTCGCGTTCACTGAACGCTGTCCCGTTCCCAGGACATGGCCAACTGGTTGATGAGCAACTTTGCGGTATTCCCAGATGGACATACGATTTTCCTTTCTTTTCCTTTTTTTTTTGTATTTCTTTTTAGCTCTCAACCATTTCGCGCCACGTAACGCGTCAGCCGGTAAACGATTTGTGCAGAGTTGCATAAGCTGTCGCAATGGCACACAGGAAATTATCATTTCCATACGTTTGTTTATGCGTGGTCATTTGGCGGAAAATCCAGACCGGTTCTGTTCCGTCATAAGCGAGGAAACTTTTTTGTGCCCCGAGTGTTCGGGCAAATTTCAATTTCATATGAAATACGTTTATCTCCATTGTCACTCCACCGTTATGCTGATGGTGTTTCCGGATAGCTGTGTAAAATGTTTGGATTGTTGTGCACGGACAGCTTTTGCTCGACAAATTCGCAATACTGTGCAAATTTTGCTTCATGCTTTCAATGTAAAATTTCTCACCCACCGATAAAATGCCTGATAACCATTGAAATATTAAATAAAAAAATCGTCATGCTAACTTTTTCCTACCATCTCGCTCCATTTCTCTACAGGGTCCTGGTTGGGAGTACGAAACGGAGCTACCGGATTGGGCTAGGGTAGATTGGCACGATAATTATTTCGAGTAAAACACTCATCATGCCCGGCCAGTCGAGCCAACCACTCTCATCGTGAAGGGTGAACACAACTCCAACCATAGCACAAAAGGAAACGCGATGCAAGCAAAGCAAAACTCAACCGGACTGCACTTCAGGGCCGGCGAGTAACTGTGACCAAAACACATGTGATTTCGACATGCGTGTTCTACGTAACGTAAGTCGGGCGACTTGCATAATCATAAACTACAAGAAAAGTAACCACAACGTAACTACACAACTACAAAGACATACCGAATGGATCAAAATGCATATTTGAGGCGTATTGCGCCTGAAACGCAAAGAACCTTGGTAGGGATATTTTTGTCTTACAACGATATTTAATAGGAAACCATAGAATCAACCACTTGAAACCAGTGGTTCGCGAGAGAAAAAGAAGAAGAGTCTTACCAAACAAAGAGCCACAGAAGATCATAAATCAGGACGAATAGAGCGTACCATGTAGGGAATTCATCCTATTTACATGAACAGTAACAAACACGCGCTGATAGAGCGGCGATCGGCGTGTGATCGCTTGCTTTGGACAGGCGGCTTTAAGGGAAGCTCCTAAAAGCTTCCCAAGCTCGATATGTAAGTTAATTCTCTTTTATATCACAAAATGTTTCCACCACACGCATCGATACAAAGAAATAGCTTTCAAAGCTAGGAGGAATAGGGATGGCGTAGTTCTTCCAGTTCTGCGACAGATTGTACTGCAGTTAACGTCAAATTTTGCTGTAACAGCGGGATGAAGGCTAGCTGCATAAAGCTAACCCAACTACTTCATCCACAGAGAAAACAAATGGGAGTCTTAAAGTGCGTATCTTAGACTAGAGTTTTATGGGCATACTGTTTTCTTAGCATATTACATCTTTCGAATTATATCATTTTCTACAGATTTCTATTGAGAAATCGTTCTACGCGACGCCGAATTTAAATGTAGTATATATTTCCGAGGGCTAAGAAGCGTTTCAATGAATTTTCTAGACGTTGTTTGAAATAGTTTTTAGTTTGTTTAGCTATGTTGATGATTTGTAAACAAAAAATTGCACCGTAATTTGAACTATTTTATGCATTTATAGCACTCTATAGCTCCCTCTCCCAACCTCTCCCTTACGTACATAAGCGATCGTGCTATGAGGCCGTACATATTCGTATAACGTAGGGTAACATGAAAAGGTGGTAAAAAAATGGGAGCGTAAATGATAAAATATGCGATTGAAAATAGACAATACAGTGACGTTTAGTTTGCGCAACTGGCCTCAGATATGGCACCAGGGCAGGGCACACGAAACTGGAATTCGTAAACAACAAAATTGATACCAAAACGGATGCATACAAGAGTTCTGTTGGATAGTTTACTATGTTTAAGCAGCTCGAAACAGCTCGACGACGACAAAGCGAAAGTGTCGTAAAAAAAATCGAACGAAAGAAGCCCAGTGGCATTAGACACGCGGCCAGGAAAACCACCTGCTAGCTGTATAGCCTTAAACGTAAGAGAATACCACAACAAAGGAATACGCGTTAAAGTTAAAGTAAACCTCATCACGCAGCAAACGAACGGCAAACGGCAAACTGTCTGCCACAACTAGCGACTAATCGCGCATGTTTAGCCAGTAGAATTGATTTTACGACGCCACGTTGCCGCCACCGTCACCATTCAGCACGTGGCATTGTTACGACAAACGCACTAACTAACCATGGGTTGAGCGTCCGGCGCACGGATGTCTACGGATGTGACGTGACACGCAGCAGTTCGCCAGGTCCAGGTGTGCTGCCCCTAATTTGATTACTCTTATTTGTCTTTCCAATGGTTGCTGCGACCACGCCGAAATTGTCATCGCAAAGGAAAACCAGCAACATTCGCTGTTGCAATCGAACGAACTCAACCAGAATCATTCAATCAACGAGTGCAAACTCGTGAGTGCGCTTGATTTTGGCACTGCCATCTTTTCAACGTTTTCCATGGCCGCCTCGGCATGGACGAGAACTACAATTCGGGAGTCTGGGCGTGTGTGTGTGTGTGTTTGACCTTTTTCCACCGTAAGTAATTGGTGGCAGAAACGGGAGTTACCTGAATTTACAGACCATTCAAACCGTAAATAAAACACCATCCCACCCAACACGGCTCACACTCCACAGGGATATGTTGTATTTTCCCTACACCACGCCAGGGACAATTGCTGCTGTGGTGGCTCTGATTCCGGTGTGGGTGAATTCTTCCAACCCGATGGCAAAACCCATTGCAGTGCTCGGGAACGAACGAGAATTCCTGCGCCATCGGGCGAAGTTCGCAGGCCGCAATTCGAGAAAGCGGCAAAAACTTTTTCCCAAAAGTCAACGCTTTGTGGCAAATTAACTTTTTCCCAGGCTCTCAGCCTCGTGTACTCCTTTCGGGGGTACAGTAGTCAGCAGAACAAAAAAACCCTTGGTTGAAGCAGTGATAAAGAAAACTTTTATTTTTTTTCAGAGTTGCAATGCGTATTTTGAGCGCTCAATTCGTAGAGGGAGGGGAACCTACGCGCGCTTGGGTGACGGAAATTGAATCGGCCACATATGCACGTGCGTGGAGTTGAAAAAGGTGATGAGAAAAAGCTGAAGAAGCTGGAGGTCAAAACGATGCAACGGGTGGGGAACAATAGCACGGTACACATAAGCCAGATGCGAGCAAACAGGGAGTTAATAATCAAACGCAACATAGAAAGCGAGGCATCAGCGAGGAAAGCACAGCTGCAGGTTTCAGCGTAAGATTATTCTGCCAAGCCAAGATGAAGGGTGAGAACCGGAGGAAAAAGACATAACACTGTTAAGCAGTCGAAAGGGAAACCGATGGCACAAACCCGTACGAGTAGAGTGTCAGTAACGCGAGAAAAGGGGATAATTAGGGTTACGAAAAAACAAAATATCGACCCGAGACGGCATCCGGGCAGCGTCTCTCGGTAGTGTGCACTATTCTTAAGCGGGACGGCCGTTCTCGATAGCCTATTTGTTTATGCTACTGCTAATAAGAGAGAGAGAGAGATGCTTTTGGTGGTTTCTTCCTCTTAAGAACATCTTAATATTGCATTTTTCATCCAGATAGGAAAGCGAATGTAAAATACTTTGCCCGCCAACGCGTGTTCGGTTGGTGGAGCCTCGTTCTTCGGTGGCGATCTTTGTTCTGCTTCCGATTTTGTACATTTCGACCGGGGATGATGTAAACGACAAAAGACACATTTTCTAATCATTCAAAAGATATTTCCGTTTTCTTCTCTCCTTTCTTCTAAAGAAACCGGCAAGAAAACGTATCGATTGTTTGTTTGTTTGATTGTTTTTTTCTTCTTTTCTATCTTTCGTTCTGTCCTTTTTTTCTATTGTTAGTCCCCGTAAGGACTGTTTTAGATAGTGTTACTTCTTCGGTAGCGCCTAGTTGCTACGTTCTTGTTTGCATATTACTGTTAACGTTTAGTGTTCGAACCTTTCTTGTTCTGCGTTCTGTTGCACATGTGGATGTACGTATGTGTGTGTGTGTGGGTGTATGGATGTAGCGTATGTATGCAACCAGTTAATGGCCGCTCACTGGCGGGAAGATTAGATTTTGTGTGTGTCTATCATTTAAGGTATATATCGGTGTAATTTTATTTTTAATCTTTTCCTATCATGATTTCCGTTCAAGAACCGGATTTGCGATAGATCCGAATTTGTGTAGCTACATGCGACAGAAGCATCCCGCAAA
This sequence comes from Anopheles nili, assembly GCF_943737925.1. Classification (NCBI taxonomy): domain Eukaryota; kingdom Metazoa; phylum Arthropoda; class Insecta; order Diptera; family Culicidae; genus Anopheles; species Anopheles nili. Next base: position 22,626,993 of record NC_071292.1, read on the forward strand.
CAAACGAGTTACACTTCGTTCCGTAAGTGCGTGGTGGAAAAGAAAAACTTCGGCAAACCCGAAATCGTAGAATTAAGTCATTTGTTTATTTTATTTATTACTTGCTTAATGTCTTCTAATGTTCGATTCGTGTTTACTACTTCTTTACTAAGGCGCCAGGTCGATAGTTATAGTTAATTTCACGTTTCCCACCTGGTCGTAACTATTCATATCTTCCTGATGGAACTACGTAACGTTTAGATCCCATGTTGTACCGTAGCAAAAATGTGCTTTCATTCGTTTTGCTTCTTACTTTACACGTTATATTCCCATCATGTACCCAACCATCCCTAGTGCCCCCTAGATATGTTTCTTTCTTCTTTTTCTGTGCCACAGCTAGTTTTTAATTTCAAATGAAACACACACAAAAAAAAAGAAATATTAATTTTACCGATTCGTGTCTAAAAAACTTTGTAATTTCGTTGCTCATCGATAAAAAAAAATAAATAAATCCGTGACAAAAAACAAGCACTAACACTCAACCGAAACGTGGCGGGAAAATGATGACCGAGAAAAACACGTGTCTCGAGAAGGTACACAGACTGGAAAAAAATGGAAAAAAAATATGATAAACCCAAACGGTACCGGTCCAGGCTAATATGGTGCTCGGTTCGATTAATTGCCTCCCGCGCGAGCTGGGTTTTGACTGAGCAATGGATTCCGCCACGTGCACACGATTGGCCGTGCCTGTGATTGGTTTAATCAAAAGATTTGCAACAACCGAACACACCGCAACGAGGAGTATACAAAGCGAAAGCGATAAAAAAATTGGCCTGTGGAATTTTCAATTAACAATCCCAATCCACATCCCATCCATCCAGCCCGCAAAAAGGTTTTCCCCCTCGCCGAGATGTTTATCCTTCGTCGAAGATTCCACTCCATCACTGCTCCCGGACCGATCACCCGAACGCCCCGGGAAGAAAAAAAAACACGGCCACAACAACAACAACAACAACGAAAACACACCCGAAATCGCGATGGTAAAGTTGATGATGGTGCCGGTGATTGGATTGGTATAATTTTTGCTCCCATTTTCGTTGATTTTTATCCTTCTCGGTTAGCGTCCATTTTCATTTCTTTTTTTCTTTTTGTTGCTTCACTTTTATTTTCTTCTTCTTTAGCCAACCCCCGCCTAATAGACAACAGATACAAAACGCAACAATCAATCGATCGTCGAACGTCCTGCGGGATCGGAGTCGTTTGCGGCGTGTTTTTTTTCTTCTCTCCCTTTCAGGTTCACCAACCCACAAACCGGTCGAATCCTGGTCTACTGGTTTATCTAACCTCAGGAAAAAACACACACCCCCACGGTCGGTGGCCTTCGTTCCCGATCCCCCTTCAACAAGCCCACTCGTGGCTGACATCGGAAAATTCCTTCCTCAATTATTCAATTATCAGACATTTCCTTTTTATAGGTTTGTGTGAGTTGGTGGCGGGTGTTTTTTTACGTTTTTTTTGTGAAAATTCCGTAAAAGATGTAGCTTCCGTTTCCTTCTGTGCGTGTGTGTGTGTCTGTGCGTGTATTTTTTTATTTTTCGAGCCCCATTTTCTCTCACCCGCCCCACATACTGTCGGCCCGCTCCCGGTACATCCTTCTTACTGGATAATCCAGTTTAGTGGTGTGCCTTGTTGGTGTCCTTTCGCCACGTCAGCCAGTCGCCGCGAGGTCAATGGGCTTAACCCCGGGATTGGAGGCTTCCCGAAATGGGATTCATTGATTCGACCGTGTAAGCCACGATCAAGAGTTTATTGGGTCGTTGCGAGCCGCCACCCACAGGGTGACAAGTGAGAAGAGAACCATATATGTGGGTGTTTTTTTTTTTTTTTTGAAACCACCGACACGCTGATTTTGGGGTAACGTTTTGAACACAGACCGTTTTGGAGCCTCGCATCCGATCGAGTCAATCACCGGAATGCACCACGTGGTAATTGCTCCAGAGAGGTCCTTTTGGAAGCGATGGAACCCCCAGAAGGGCACCCTGTGCTGGTGGGATGGTATTTTTTTCTTTGCTTTCCTCTTAATTCACTCAAATATAATCCCTTCAACTTCACAAGACAGGCACTTCGGTGGCATGGAATGTTAACCCTCCCCCCACTCGGTCTCGTCCTTTTGGCCTCGGCGGGAAATCCGTTTCCGTTGGCAATGTTGGATTGTGCTGTGTTTGCGAAAATTTCGCGGTGACACCTCCCGGAGTTCCATTTCGGATTGACGGAATCGCCGGCTGATGTAAGGATATTCGGTCGCTTTTTTTTGCTGTGCTCTCCTTTCTCCTTTCGCTTTCACTCCCTGTTTTGCTCCCCTTCCCCAACCGACCACTCTCTCTTCGTTCGGCAAGGCTGGGCGCGTACAGGAAATTGAAAAGTGATTATCATCAGCGAACGGCGACCCCGAAAGCGACCGCCGTTCAACGTGTTTTTTTCTTCTTCTTCTCTTTATCACCCGTGCCCGCGACGCGCTTGGCTGCCATTTCCGGCCCGGAATTTTGAAGCCGTTGATCACACACCCCCCCTTGGGCCGGTGTACCGGGGGTGGGCAGAAGTTAAAACGGAAAAGAAATGGTCCGCGTCACGTGAACGTCAAGACGAGCCCGCCCGGCTTTTTTCATTGTTGCGATTGATTAATATTTGGTTTAAAAAACGGGGGGGCATTTTGTTCTCGTTCTGAACCCAATTTCGTTAACCCTCCCTCTGCGCCTGCTTTGTTAAACCGAGGTCCAAAAATAGCAGGCCGTGCCAAAAAAAAAAGTGGTTGCTAGGATACAGTGCGGTGGCGCCTAAAGAAGATTCGCGGCCAGCCAGTCGACCGCAGCACGCAATTTGTGTTTATTACTTTTATTTGTTATCGCGTTAATGGCGTTGCTCGTTGTACGGTGAACGCTTCAACCCACGAGTGGGTGAAGGATTCGAGAATGGGACGGCCGAAGCTGCAGGTCGAAGAGCACGTAACATTGAATGAGCGGGGGGCACACATTTAAATCAAACTGTGGGGCGGGAATCGAGCCGAACGAAGCAAAAAAAAATGATCTGTGCCTTTTTCTGTAGCCAAGGTGGTAGAGCGCGGAAGCGAGCAAACTCAAAACTTCAACAGAAGCCCAAAAGAAGGATAACAAAATGGCGCCAACGAGCGACAAAGGGCTAGGAAGCGACACGGCACATACGCACGTGGCATTTAGAATAAGTGGGGGAGGGAAAAAAAGAAAATGCACGGATTGAATAAGTTTAGAGTTAGATTTAAGCAACAACAAAAAAACACCGTGCACCCAAACGGGGGACGAGGATGGCAACAAGTGTACATAGTAAACGATGAGTTAGGGGATGAAAAAAGAAAAAGAATTAAAACACTCCGCCATGTCCATGGGCGGTTCGTACGCTTAATTTGCCGTTGTCATTGAGCAACGCGACATTTTTTTAACGCTGAAGGCACCCAGTTCCGGTTCATTCCAGTTGTATATGATTCTTTTTTGTTTGGTTCCGACCACGATGATGCAGCGTTACATTTAAAAAGTGTAAAACGAAACACAACACCACATAGCTTCCGTGCGTTTTTTGATTCTACCCCAAAGTGGGTACAATATGCCGATACTGCAAATCCTTTTTCAAATCCACATCCCGTGTGGTGTGGTTGTTTTTTTTTTGTAACATTTACTGTCCATGGACGCATGCAGATTGTGGTTGCATTACGTTAACGGGAGTTTAAATTAGTTCATAGTGCATATAAGTCGTTTTTAGATACGAAGCAAAGATGAACAGAACGAACAAAAAGCCACTTCTACGGGGCACTGGGCAATTGGAACGGAGAACAATAAAGAGGAAGTTTTGAGCTGCAGCCAACCAATTTAAAGAAAAAAAAGAATAGACTAAAGCAGCATATGTGATTAGTCTAAATCACTAGCAATGTGGGACAATTATTGCTGGCGCAACTATAACAAAGCCGTTGAGCCGGGCTTGAGCTAGTTAAGGGTTAAGCTAACGTGTTTCATCTTTGTACTTTCTTCGCATATTAGCCTAGCACTAACTAACTTAAATATGGTTACCCGATAACAAAAAAACCGCAGAAACAAAACCGATAAAAGGTGGCTTGCTTTGAGCAGTTTGTTAGTAGTTCTAATTCTAGCGATTCGTGGCAGGTTTGATGAATTTTAATAGCTTTTACCGAACGCTTCCGTTAGGACACCTTAACCTTAACACGTCTGTTTTCCCTAGCCTGGCATACTAGTTGAGGGGGTTGCGTTATTTGCGAATGTTTACCATTGTTACAATATGCCGAAGTGGAGCAGAGTTTTGAGATTTATCGATTGCCGTTTTAAACATCGGTGCGTAGTTGATTTTGTTGTGGCTTTTGTGGGCTAGTGTATATGGCTTCGTTTTGTAGGCAATTTAAAAGAAAAACTTAAAATCTTTCCTTAAACATAAACCGTCACTTTCGGTTTCATCATGGGAGCCCTTCTCCAGGGGGAGGAGGGTGGTCTTCGCCTAGTGATAATTTGAAGGACTAAGTGAAATGAATATCCCCGATCTGGATCAATCACCAAAACGGGACTGTTCAGCCACGGATCTGTGGCAGTTTTCCCGCACATCAATACCACTTAATAAACCGATGGGGGGGAGAAAAAGGACCCTTATAAATAAATTTGCATCCAAATCTCATCAGACAAACTCAATTTTATTGCGCACTCCACATTGCCGCCGATGGTTTCGGTTGTGTCAGCGATGGGAAAAATTCATCGCCCCATTCCGGGGAAAGGTGGCCCAACGATCACCCGTTGCTATCGATTCTATCAGTTCCGGGCCATTGTGGATCGATAATAAAAGAGAAAATGGGCGGGAAGTAAATGCTTTCTCCGTTGAATTTCGGTCGAACAGAAACAGAAAATAACGGCACAAGGATGGATCAGAAAAAAAAAAGCCAGCTTGCGGTAGGGTTTAACTAATCACATGCATTGAATCCGGGAAAAAAGGGGCGCTTTCCTGACGTTGGGTTACGCCGTGGCCATGCGAAGGGCTCGTTTTCAAGGAATAAAAAAAACACAGAATCTGTTTTGCCCAGTTAATGGTTTGTAAATACGATCGAAACTCACTTAACCGCTCATCCGAGTTTTGTTTCATAGAAGTTGTAGCTCGAAATTTGAACGGGGGTAAAAGAGGGTCCTTTTTGCCCTGCTCGCATACTAATGGAACATTTTATCCGCAGCCATTGCGCCATAAATTCCCCCGTAGCCAAACCTAAGTACGCGTGATCGGCTAGAGCACGGATTCGATCGGAACCGATGCCATCACATAACCTTGATTGTTAATGCAGTTTTCAGTTTTGCAATACGCCAATATGTAACGCGTAACGAGAGCGAAGATCGGAAAAACCGATTACGTACCGAGAGACTTGTTGCATTTTCCGGTGGTGGGTCAGAGCTAACCAAGCAAACGAGAAACAACACACAAATAATCGACAAAGCTTTAAGAATAATAACATAAAATACTAGCATACAATAAACGAGAAACAAAACCTTTTTTCAGTAAAACAATGGTAAATAAACCGTAGCACTTTCAGAACATAGAATCAAAAATATATATATAATCCTACATATATACAATACAGGCCGAGATCAAGCGGATTGCGATGAAAATTGCTATGGCATGCCAGGCAGGTGTAAGAAACGGAATATACATAAAGAGAGCGAAACAAACAACAACAAAAAAACACTCACACACAACAATATAGCATTACATTTACCAGCATTACTAACAGAACTCAAAGTAATCCATACTCATCGAGCTTTTTAAATGTAAAACTATCTAAATAACGATCGTTCATTGCCATACTAAAAGGGAAGGATAAAGGTAAACCCCAACTCCACGGTAGCCGATGGAGCACAATACTCGAATCTAAAATCAAACCTGAATCAGGGCGGGAATTAAAAAACAAAAAATGAACATTTAAATCACAACACTAATAATGTAATCGAATAAACAATCGCATTGTAACTGTTTAAAGGGTGATCACGTGGTTTGTTTCAATGCATTTGGTTCATTCGTTTCTTGGTAGAATGTTTAATTGTTAAGCATTTTGGCAGCATCTTTAAAAGAGGCAGCTTTACGTTCGCGCATGCATGCAAATGCAGCAGAGAGGAATTAAATTGATCGGAATCATTGTCTGATAAACTTATAAATTTCCAAAAAAAATGCATGCTTGTATCATATATTTGGACGATTCGCACTAAGCTTGGCTGATGGGTTCGTCACGGTTTAAATAAAGTACAATTTGGATTTGAATTTGCATAAATGGAAACGAAAATCATCGCAAACAGACAACTAACCTTTCGTTGATGCTGGTGCGATCATGTGTTCGATCACATCGGTGGGAGCTTCCTCAACGATCAGCTGCGTTTAAATGGAAATAGGACACATAACACTGCGGTTTTGCAAGTTTTTTTTGCTACGAAATGGAATAACTACTCACATGTTTTACCATCAGAGATATTTTTTTATAGAATAGTTGAACAAATGAAACAATAAACATACATAGACGGCACTAACTTCAAGTAACACATTTTCTAGCTATGATAGAAGGAATAAAAATCGTGTGATCTCGACGCTCACGCTCATACACTCTGTACATACGGGAAAGGAAAATAAAAAAATCAAAACTACAATAAAATCAAATTGATCCTAAATACAAGAACAAAAACCGTTGGGAAGAAAATGAATACCATTCAAATCGGACGCGTATGTTATAAGAAACAGTTGTAAAACATAAACAACGCAAGGAAATTGCTTCACACTTAATTCATTGTCCTGTAAATGAGCGCTATTCTGCGTAACGTTATATCCAGAAGCCGAATGGGGCTTTTTTCCGTTTAGCTATAGAGTTAGATGCAACTGGGCGAGATGCAAGCAATGCATAGACCACGTGCTGCAATAAACATTAAGGGCGGTATGAAGCATGAAGATGATGGAGGCGCGAAGGATAATTCGTACCATTGCGAATAAATCATAAAAGTGGACACTGAAAGGACTATTTTGTAAGTTTTGGAAAATAACTGAAATAAAATAACATATCTGCACAAAAGAGCAATTGTTCGTTCAATTATATACATCCGAAACGCAATGGGCTGAATATTTTTGAGAAAACAGTACACAATAAAACGTTTCACAATAAATAATGTTAGTTATTTCTGTTCTTTATTCAATCCTGAAACGTTTTCCACATTTTCCTGAAAGAAACGCACCTTGTATGTTACAAGAATTGAAAGAAATCATATTTGCGGGCGATTCACACCGTCTTCATCGTTTTGGGTCCATTTTCACTAGTATTTAACATAAATATCATAATTTTCTTATCATAAATTGATCTTTAGGATCTATTGATTAGTTTTTGCATCCATCATTATTTTTCCGATGCGCTAATATGCCGATATTCGCTACTTTTGCGATATGCGCGCGCGCTCAAATCCGCCGCTTTTGCCAGGTTCAGAAAAACGTCTCGGAGCGGGCGGATTTCGATGTCGAGTTTACTAGCCAAAACCAGCTATTTGTAACAGGCGAACATGCGTCCAGGAGGATACCAGGCTGCAAACATTTCTTTCTCGCTTCGTCGCATCGCAAATTCCCCATAGCGCTATCAGTCCATATCCCCGCTCTTTCTGGGGCGTGATCACCTGCGTGCTGCCATCTCTTTCGCGCTCGATCGCTTGTTATTCCATAGGCACTATGCGCTTCAAGTGCCCACAATTTGTAGCACATTAATCTTGCCTTAATTGTTAAGTTTTATCAAAAAGATTCATTTTGAACACAAAACATAGAAGAAAACAATGTAAAATAATCCTCAGTCATGCATAACAACATTTTCAACGGAATTTGGTATGTTTATTTCAAGAAAACACATGAAACAGCAGTGATGAATAAAAATGGCCTCCGTTCATCGCATAATGGTCCGTAGTGCAGAAATCTCTCGCGCGGACCAATCACAAGCGAGCAGGGTTACTAGGGTCTTTGTATCATCAGGTAGATCACCACGTGTTCATTAAATTCAATGTTTTTAAAACTCGACAATCCAATTATTGCAAATGTTCTTTCTGAAGAGCCATCGTGATTGAGATGATTGTGAAATAGCAGCGCCCGCTAAACGATATTACCATGAGATCGTGTAATAAAAAGGCTTCATCTATCCGGTATATCTCCCCATTATCCGTGCGCACCATTATCCGGTTTGGGTACAATGCTATTTGTTTTCAGTTTAATTCATACAATGATTTGGAAACGAAATAGGACAAATGAACGTTGAGTTTTGAGATTATTGTAGATCCGTGGATATGCCATTTTTGTAAGTTTTTCATCGGTGGGAGCTTCCTCAACGATCAGCTGCGAAAGTTATAAGAAACAGTTGTAAAACATAAACAACGCAAGGAAATTGCTTCACACTTAATTCATTGTCCTGTAAATGAGCGCTATTCTGCGTAACGTTATATCCAGGAGCCGAATGGGGCTTTTTTTTCGTTTAGCTATAGAATTAGATGCAACTGGGCGAGATGCAAGCAATGCATAGACCACGTGCTGCAATAAACATTAAGGGCGGTATGAAGCATGAAGATGATGGAGGCGCGAAGGATAATTCGTACCATTGCGAATAAATCATAAAAGTGGACACTGAAAGGACTATTTTGTAAGTTTTGGAAAATAACTGAAATAAAATAACATATCTGCACAAAAGAGCAATTGTTCGTTCAATTATATACATCCGAAACGCAATGGGCTGAATATTTTTGAGAAAACAGTACACAATAAAACGTTTCACAATAAATAATGTTAGTTATTTCTGTTCTTTATTCAATCCTGAAACGTTTTCCACATTTTCCTGAAAGAAACGCACCTTGTATGTTACAAGAATTGAAAGAAATCATATTTGCGGGCGATTCACACCGTCTTCATCGTTTTGGGTCCATTTTCACTAGTATTTAACATAAATATCATAATTTTCTTATCATAAATTGATCTTTAGGATCTATTGATTAGTTTTTGCATCCATCATTATTTTTCCGATGCGCTAATATGCCGATATTCGCTACTTTTGCGAAATGCGCGCGCGCTCAAATCCGCCGCTTTTGCCAGGTTCAGAAAAACGTCTCGGAGCGGGTGGATTACGATGTCGAGTTTACTAGCCAAAACCAGCTATTTGTAACAGGCGAACATGCGTCCAGGAGGATACCAGGCTGCAAACATTTCTTTCTCGCTTCGTCGCATCGCAAATTCCCCATAGCGCTATCAGTCCATATCGCCGCTCTTTCTGGGGCGTGATCACCTGCGTGCTGCTATCTCTTTCGCGCTCGATCGCTTGTTATTCCATAGGCACTATGCGCTTCAAGTGCCCACAATTTGTAGCACATTAATCTTGCCTTAATTGTTTAGTTTTATCAAAAAGATTCATTTTGAACACAAAACATAGAAGAAAACAATGTAAAATAATCCTCAGTCATGCATAACAACATTTTCAACGGAATTTGGTATGTTTATTTCAAGAAAACACATGAAACAGCAGTGATGAATAAAAATGGCCTCCGTTCATCGCACAATGGTCCGTAGTGCAGAAATCTCTCGCACGGACCAATCACAAGCGAGCAGGGTTACTAGGGTCTTTGTATCATCAGGTAGATCACCACGTGTTCATTAAATTCAATGTTTTTAAAACTCGACAATCCAATTATTGCAAATGTTCTTTCTGAAGAGCCATCGTGATCGAGAAGATGGTGAAATAGCAGTGGGCAACGACATTATCATGAGATCGTGTAATAAAAAGGCTTCATCTATCCGGTATATCTCCCCATTATCCGTGCGCACCATTATCCGGTTTGGGTACAATGCTTTTTGTTTTCAGTTTAAATCCTCCAATGATTAGGAAACGAAACAGTACAAATGAACGTTGAGTTTTGAGATTATTGTAGATCCGTGGATATGCCATTTTTGTAAGTTTTTCATCGGTGGGAGCTTCCTCAACGATCAGCTGCGAAAGTTATAAGAAACAGTTGTAAAACATAAACAACGCAAGGAAATTGCTTCACACTTAATTCATTGTCCTGTAAATGAGCGCTATTCTGCGTAACGTTATATCCAGGAGCCGAATGGGGCTTTTTTTCCGTTTAGCTATAGAATTAGATGCAACTGGGCGAGATGCAAGCAATGCATAGACCACATGCTGCAATAAACATTAAGGGCGGTATGAAGCATGAAGATGATGGAGTCGCGAAGGATAGTTCGTACCATTGCGAATAAATCATAAAAGTGGACACTGAAAGGACTATTTTGTAAGTTTTGGAAAATAACTGAAATAAAATAACATATCTGCACAAAAGAGCAATTGTTCGTTCAATTATATACATCCGAAACGCAATGGGCTGAATATTTTTGAGAAAACAGTACACAATAAAACGTTTCACAATAAATAATGTTAGTTATTTCTGTTCTTTATTCAATCCTGAAACGTTTTCCACATTTTCCTGAAAGAAACGCACCTTGTATGTTACAAGAATTGAAAGAAATCATATTTGCGGGCGATTCACACCGTCTTCATCGTTTTGGGTCCATTTTCACTAGTATTTAACATAAATATCATAATTTTCTTATCATAAATTGATCTTTAGGATCTATTGATTAGTTTTTGCATCCATCATTATTTTTCCGATGCGCTAATATGCCGATATTCGCTACTTTTGCGATATGCGCGCGCGCTCAAATCCGCCGCTTTTGCCAGGTTCAGAAAAACGTCTCGGAGCGGGCGGATTTCGATGTCGAGTTTACTAGCCAAAACCAGCTATTTGTAACAGGCGAACATGCGTCCAGGAGGATACCAGGCTGCAAACATTTCTTTCTCGCTTCGTCGCATCGCAAATTCCCCATAGCGCTATCAGTCCATATCCCCGCTCTTTCTGGGGCGTGATCACCTGCGTGCTGCTATCTCTTTCGCGCTCGATCGCTTGTTATTCCATAGGCACTATGCGCTTCAAGTGCCCACAATATGTAGCACATTATTCTTGCCTTAATTGTTAAGTTTTACCAAAAAGATCTATTTCGAACACAAAACAAAGAAGAAAACAATGTAAAATAATCCTCAGTCATGCATAACAACATTTTCAACGGAATTTGGTATGTTTATTTCAAGAAAACACATGAAACAGCAGTGATGAATAAAAATGGCCTCCGTTCATCGCATAATGGTCCGTAGTGCAGAAATCTCTCGCGCGGACCAATCACAAACGAGCAGGGTTACTAGGGTCTTTGCATTATCAAGTAGATCACCACGTGTTCTTTAAATTCAATGTTTTTAAAATTCGACAATCCAATTATTGCAAATGTTCTTTCTGAAGAGCCATCGTGATTGAGATGATTGTGAAATAGCAGCGCCCGCTAAACGATATTACCATGAGATCGTGTACTAAGGAGGCTTCATCTATCCGGTATATCTCCTCATTATCCGTGCGCACCATTATCCGGTTTGGGTACAATGCTTTTCGTTTTCAGTTTAAATCCTCCAATGATTAGGAAACGAAATAGTACAAATGAACGTTGAGTTTTGAGATAATTGTAGATCCTTGGATATGCCATTTTTTAAGTTTTTTTTTATTAACAAACGAATTAAAACTTTTATTGAGTACCGACATTCGTAATCATGCTGCCGGCATGAGTGACATTTGGACATTGTATTATAAACTGTGTAATATTGACAGCCGCACACACAAGCAGCCCAAAACAAAACAATCTAATGCCACAAAAATAAATCCAAAATTACAAGCAACTAACATCACAAAAATTGGCAGAAATTCTGGATCTCAGTGCAAAAATAGGTTCAAAAACGCGTAAATTGCTAGCAATTTAAGGCACCAAAAATATCAATCTATTAGTTTTGAAGTGCACCATCTTTGAAAATCACCTGTGGATTTTTGAATTAACATACACGCATAAAGTGATTATCCTAGAAGAAGAATCCCGATAAGAAACGCACCGTACTCACACGATTGATGCGTGTAAATTGCGTATATTGCTAAATTACTCACCAATTGGTCATTTTCGCCTCCAATGACAGCTACACAAAGAAGCTCTCTTAGTTCGACAGCAATATAAAGCGTACTGTAAAATTGCTGAAACAATTTGTTCAAAATGTTTGCAGCACTGGTGTTTTCGATCGTCCTGAAACTAAGCCTTACGCTAGCGTATCGACCAGTTTTCATTTACCATGGCATTCTCACCGGTGCAGATAGTATGGAGCACCTGGTCGACAGGATTGAAGAGGTAAGATATGGCCATCCTCCTCGAACGCGATCCTCAATAACATCGCTTCATTTCACAGATTCATCCCGGAACGGTGGTGTACAACTTTGAACGCTTCGGAGGATGGTCGAGCCTAGAAAATGCCTGGCATCAGGTGCTAGAAGCACACGGCTATTTGCGAGCGGTTTGTGAGGAACATCCTGATGGAATAAACATGATCGGTTACTCGCAGGGTGGACTGCTCGGTCGGGCAGTCCTTCAAACCTATCCTGGGCACTGCGTGAAAACGTTCATCTCATTAAGTTCTCCACAGGCGGGCCAATTCGGCGGTAAGATGATTCATAACGTTTCTTATGACATTTTCAACAACCTGCTATATCGGTATCGCTTCCTATCTAACCCGAACAGATGACTTTTTGCATCTTATCTTCCCCTCGTTGGTGGCCCGAACGGCATACCAACTATTCTACACGTACGTCGGGCAACACACGTCCGTCGGTAACTACTGGAACGATCCGCACCACCAGGACCTGTTCGAGGAGTACAGCATATTCCTACCGTACGTGAACAACCACATATTCTCGACCAATTCCACGCAATTCCGTGACACCATGATGCGCCTGGATCGGTTGGTGCTGATCGGTGGTCCGGACGATGGCGTAATAACGCCGTGGGAATCGAGCCACTTCAGCTTCTACAACGAATCGTACGCTGTGATACCGCTGCAGGAGAGCACCATCTACACGGAGGATCTGATCGGTCTGAAGACCCTGGGCGAGAGCGGCCGGTTGCACGTGATTGCGAAGGAAAACGTGCACCATTATCAGTGGCATCGCTCGAACAGTGTTATCGATGGCGTTATTATGCCATATCTCGACTGATGCAACCAAACGGTTTTGCTAATGCAACCCCAAGTTACCCAACGGACGGGACGGATTTAGCATACGTAATGGGTTTTTTATAATATTTCTAGGTAGCATTTAGATGGGTTAAAGCTTTAAAATACTTCCCGGCCACTCATACCTTTGCAATTGATCGTAAGGCTGATATTGTATGCTGTCTAAACAGCAACCAAATGCACGGTGTTTTTTATACTGAATTTCAATAAAACTGAATGTGTGCCTATTGCGTTCATCAAATGATACTTTACTCGAATAGCAACGTTGTTCTCTTTTGCGAATCGTTCTTCACAGCCGCCAAGTTAATGGGCCTTGTCTTGTTGCGGCTCGAATAATTTTGCCTTTCTTTCATGCTTCCGATTTGTATGTAACTCTTCGATCGCTCGTTTTAGTTAAGTATTGAGTGAATTTATTCGTTTGCTTCTTACGATCGGTACAGCTCGCTGTTCCGCAGCTGTGTCCCTCAAAGGGACACACGAGGCATGTATTATGCGCCCTTGTCGACAAAGGCAGCGAATGAAGGTGGGCCCGCTGAGTCCGGTACCCCGTCTAATACGATGATGCAACACAGTGTTTAGTATTAATAAAGCAATGCAAACCGATGAAACCGTCCTTTCCACGGCGAGACGGGATTGTGAAGAAAGATTGTGCAGAGAACAGCAGCAGGATGTGTGTATAAAATGAGAATTAGGAAGAAAGAAAAAAATGCACGTGCCGTTTACGCTCTAGCAGTAGCCACGGTCCGGTACGCGACGACGGGGCGCACTTTTCAGGATGTTATCCACGCGCAGGATCATCTCGGCGGCTTCAGCGGCCGACATCAGCACCTGTCGCTTGACGGCGAACGATTCGGTGATACCCAGCTCCTTCATGCAGCCCACCTTGCCGTTGTTCATGTCCAGCCCCATCGTATTACGGCCCTGCGAGTGACCTGCCCGCAGCTCCGACACAAGCTGGGCCGAATCGTAACCCGCGTTATCGGCGATGATCGTGGGTAGCTGCATCAGCGCACGTCCGAACGACTCGATCGCCATCGATTCCTTGCCGGCTGTTTCCGCGGCCAGTTTGAAGACGGCCGTAGCCATTAGCGTCTCGGAACATCCGCCTCCATACACGACACGTGACTCCTTCACCGTGGCAGCGAGCACACACAGTGCATCGTGAAGAGATCGTTCCGCCTCGTCGATGATCTGCTGCGTTGCACCACGGATGACAACCGTGCAGGCCTCACCCAGCGGCACTCCCGAGAAACGCATCAGCGTGTCCTCACCAATCATCACCTGCTCGATGAGGTCACACTTACCGAGCTTCACCAAGTCGGGGTTGTCGAAGGTGGATACGATCTCACCTCCAGTCACCAGCGCCAACCGCTCGATACCATCGAAATCTGCGTGCTCGATGGCCATTACACCCGCATCAGCAAACAGCTGCTCCGGGTAGTTGTAGATCAGCTGCCGGTTGATGAACACGTTGATGTTGTGGGACAAAATCTTCGACACCTTCTCCGCCATCTTCTCCTTCTCGGCACCCTCCAGCTCGGCGATCTTGGCCATCGAGTCGACCTTCACCGACGAACCGAACACCTTGATTTTGTCCGTGTCCATGGGCGTGTTCGCGATCAGGATGTTCGCGTTCTTCACCGTCTTCGGCTGGTGGACGCCCGGCTTCTTGTCGAGCAGGAAACCCTCATCCAGGAACGTGTCCTCGAGGCATCCGCCGAGCTTCTTGATGCGCTGAATGGCGGTCAACGAACCAGATCCCTTGAGGCGCATCACCGCGTCAACGGCGAGCTTCGCGAAGTGTTCCTTGTGTTGCGACAGAATCTTCGAGCTGAGCGTCGTGCGGGCAATGTTCATCAGATCCTCCCGGAAGCGATCCTCGTTGGCTGAGTTGTCGGCAGCCGCGGCCTGGAGTGCTGCACGGGCGACATCGGTGGCCTGGCGCCATCCGGCGATGATCGTCTGTGGGTGGAGCTTCTGCTCGACCAGCTTCTCGGCCTCCCGGATCAGCTCGGCGGCGAACACCGTGACCGAGGTGGTCCCATCGCCGACCTCGTCATCCTGCACGCGCGACATGTCGACGAGAATCTTTGCGGCTGGATTGTCCACACCAACCGCCTTCAGAATCGTGGCGCCATCGTTCGTTACCTCGATCTGTCCGGCATTGCGGCCGTTCGCGACAAGAATCTTGTCCATACCCTTCGGTCCGAGGGTGCTCTTTACCAGCTCGCCGATGGCGATGGCGCCCACGAACGACGATAAACGGGCAATTTCGCCCTTTTCCTCCTCGGCTTCATTTTTCAGAATGCGCACCGGGTTGAGAGATACCATTTTGCGAACGATAAAATTACAGACGGAACTTGCCAGAAACAGAAAACACGCTCGCCGCCTGACTCAACACGTTTTTTTATAAGCGAAAAGAAAAATGAATCGCCGGGTAAGGCGATCAACGCGCACATATACCACTATGCAGTCGGCTGTCACGTGCTGTCAGTGTTCAATGAGCACAGGGTAGCTGTCACCTGACATTCGGTTGCGCACAATGGGAATTTATGTAAAAATACTAAAACCGTGTGTTAAACGATGTTTAAAATCTAGTAGGAGCGTTAATATACTATGTTTGGATCATTAACAAGAGCATGGTATTTTTCTCGTTGTAATTTTTACACAACTTTCGTTGGTTTGTCGTAGTTTTCAATTGCTTGAATTTAAAGCATGCAGTACGAATTCGTTGTTGAAGCATTGTTTATTTACTGTGGTATATAGGTTGAAATTAATGTTTGTTTGAATTGAAAAGAATAAAATTTTATGTTTAGATATTATTTAATGATTCATTCATGTTAATTTGTTGAATTCATAGCAAACAATCTAATATTGATTCTTTTTGACTCAGTAAATTTGGCTATAGCAGGCCAGGTGAGTAGAATAAACCAAATCTAAAATGGACTTTTGAAATTGCATCTTATGTTTGTCAAATTCTCCCAATAAATGGCATTAACGGAGATATTTAGCAAACAAAGGTGTAGCAAAAATAGTTAGCCTAAAACATTAACGTGGATTACCATCCCGATAAAAAATAATATAGTCGACTGTCGTTATACAAACATATTAGATCGGATTTTGAAAAACCGGTAGGGGGTTTAAATACATTTAGATCACAAACAAAATGTGTTTAACGTTTCTAAATTATTATCTATTTGTTATCTTTGCAAAAAATTTCCACTCCTAGATATTTAAAGGTATTTATTTACTTGCTTATTAAGCAAGTGCCTGACCGATTAATGGTCTAACGGTTTTGATTGAAGGTACAGCTCTCAGTCGAGCAACGTCGTTTGTCAGCCGCAAATCTAATGTTAATCCTTTATTCCATTTATCATTATATATATGGATGTATAAAAACTATGAAGCTTTGTAGGAGAAAGTTCATCTATAAATACATCGCTCAATGTAGGCAAAAGTAGCGCAAAACGAACAATTATACAAACTACAATTGAAAACTTCATATGTAAATATATGCATTTTAAATTATCATAGGGTAATTTGGTTGGTCAGTATACTATATATAAATGTTAACTTGGTAACTAACAATGCACATACATATGAAACATCTTTTAGTAACAATGGCTCCATTACTTCGAGTTGTAAAATCAGGTTTCACGCTACTATGTTGTTGTATTGTATCCAGAAAAAAATGAATGGAATTTTCAAACACGTGTTTTAAAGAGTATTACACTCACAAAGGCTAAAGTAAAAATCTATATATTCTCAGACAAAATCCAATGTTTTTTTTTGCATAATTATTAGACTAAATATAAAAAAGAAAAACCGCAACGCTACCACAACGCGGACATAGTGAATTCAAACATTCTCTCCATGCAGCTTGCTTATTAGCGATCGATAAGCGGTGTTGGAGCCTTCTGCGGAAGATTTCCAAAATAGTACGCCTACTTTTCATGCTTACCAGGGATTCGCCAGCGGGAGAGATTACAATTTTTCACCTACTTTATGGCGATCCTTAACACGGCATACCGTTGGACGGGGGAAACCCATTCGAAGACGTGGCGAAAGGCCGGCCATCATCGTGACTCGTTTTGGTTGTAATATTACCCGTGACATATGCAGGCGAGAATTGCGCGGCGATTGATAAGTCCCAATCACGCAACCGGTTGTCGGTGCAGCCGGTCGCATGGCCACCGTTTAATTAAGACAAGTTGGTCAATTTCGTGTCCTAATTGGCACTAAATCAATGAAAGTCTTTCAGGGCGGAAGCGCGAACAGGCGGATAGGCCGATAAGAGCGGTGGGCTCAAATGGGCACCGTCCCCAGGTCAATGCTGGGCCAAGATTAATCGAGCAGCAAACGGATCGTCGGCCATTTTTTGTATTTCCCGGACGACTTGAGATGGTATTTTTAAAAAAGGGTTAACGGCCTACGATCTATCACTGTCCGAGATGAGGGAGGAATGAGTGTTGAGAAAAAAAAATAGAAAACAGGATGTAAGGATATTTTTCCTTTCGCGCAAGGACACGCATCGCCCAATCGTCTTCATGCTCCCGGGAGAGGAATTCGTCTTGCCATTTCAAACAAATCATAAACCAGCTCCTTCTGCTTCAATTTATTATTCCAATCGCCCGGCAGCAAAGAGTGTGTGAAAAAATGCTGTAAAACCGCTCGCATCGCCATTCCCGAAGCAGGAAGACTGACTGTGAGCGCAATAAATAGGGCACCCTTAGGGTCCTGTGCCTGGAGGAGCGCCAAGAGGGCCATTATAAAAGCTGGACAAAACAAATGCGAGTGACAACTCGCCGGTCGGCCGGCCGGTCGGTTCGCTTGCCAGGGACATTCTGCAGCGTTACCAGCAATGCGATCGCACACAAAACAAATAGCCTTGTAATGTACATAATTATCAGCCATTATCATGGCCCATGGCGACGCCCGCGATACAGTTCATCACCCGATTCAAATCGACAGGCGCGTGTGCGGGAAGCTTTTCCTCGCCGTGGCCGGTGGCCGAGACAACAACAAAAAAAAAAGGGTAGCCCGGAGGAGAACCACAAGGGTGGAAAAAATTTAATAAAATTACTCCCACCCCCACGCGGGCCGAGGCAGCCATCTATTTGTTAACATTCACCGAGTTACGAGTCCGGTCAGCCGAGGTAGTTCATCATACGACGGCCATAAGTCACTGTGGAGAAGAGTTGAAAAGAAAAGACGGCACGAGCCACGGGCGGCCATAAATCAAAGATTTTGGCAATATTGCATTTAATTGACAAGTTGGGAAATATTTGAAAAATCTATTTCTTTTTTTTTCTCCCTTCGTGCGACCTGCCTTTAAGGGCCCTCTCGATGCCTCTCGCAGGGGTTTTTGTTCGCGAAAATAGGGACGCGAACCTCGCGCCAGCGGATGCTTTGGATGCGCAGCCGGGGGTGGGTTGTAAATCATTTTCCGGTGACTGCGCGTAAAGCAGAGAGGATCTCGGGTTGACAATTGCTGGCGAGGATTCTTTTTTGCTTGCCGTGCGGACCTCAACACCTCCGTCCGAGTTGGCCTCTTTCAGTTAGCCGTACACACACACATATACACACCAGGAGGCGGTCTTGCGAGGAAAAGATGTGTGAGAAGAAGAAGAAAAGAAAAAATGGACCCGCTCTAAAGTCATCACCAGGCACGAGATGAATAATGTTCTTATTCAAATCACGTGTGTACAAAACGCTACCGATACCGATGGCGGTGGAAAGGCTGCACGAAGAGGCAGGAGCCGCAGGAAGCGCAGAGAGAAAAAAAAGGAAGTGTCCAAGAATTCACAATATTATACGGAAAAATGTTGGAAAAAGCAGGAAATCGATCGATGGCTGGAATCCGGTAGCAGAGTTACAAGGAACGATTTCAGGGCGTACGCGAGAGCAAAAACTAATGTTTTTGAATCGAAGCTTTAATATCACGCATATTCGGTAGCACATTTCATTCCGATAACAACATACTGCTGGAGTTTATTAGGTTTTACAAATACAATTGATACAGGTGTTGAAATTTCTTATAATGAGAGTATTTGTTTAACATCCTGAAGGACATTTCAAGCCCTATGATTATTTACTATCTCAATAAATGTGAATTTTCTCAAAAACAAAGAATATTGCAAAAGCTTTATGAAAAAGTGACCGATTACTAGACCGCATTTTATTGGTTTAAAATTAAGAATTGTAGAAATATCAGTATACAATAAAAATAATAGACAGTAAAACGAGAAATAGTTATAGCATCAATTTTCTAAAAAACACATTTCTTCTTTTTATTTTCTTATTTTTTTGTATAAAAAATATACATGTCAATTATATAAAAATATATACATTTCATTCATGTTGTCAATTTTTGTGACCAATTCTTATTCATCCACTGTTTAGTTTTCTTATCAATACCACATGATAGATTATCTGATTCATATATGAATGATAAGAGTTATAATCCTTAGTGCTATCGCATAAAATACAAACCGTAGTCTGCCTTATGGCCACAAATCCATATCCTGTATAACCATATGACAAGTATAAGCAAGTTCTTTGGCTTCTAAACTTTAGCGCCTAATTGACTGTAAACCTGTATGTGCTCGCATGCAAAATACAATGCTCGTTAAAACCCGGATGATAATTATTATCATTGTCCTTGTAAAAATGCTCAAGTTTATCGCTCCATTTCAGCACGACAGCATAGCTTTCCGGCGCACCATTCCCGGTAGCAAATTAAAAGAACTACCCCTAACCAGAGCTGGAAAATGCATTCCTTCGGAATGTAAATCATCCCTTCGCTGTTCCCTTGCGGCACGGCTGTCGAACTTATTACAACACTCCACGGACGGGGGTTGCCGTTTGCTTGTGCAGGATTTTCTTCTCCCCACGCCTTGGTAAAGGTGTGCAACAACCAATCCCGTATTTTATGCTGCTTTTCCGTTCCACTTCGCTACACCTTCTCGATCCCTGCCGCGGGTGGGCCGACGAAGAAGAAAGGGTTATTCATTACTAAATTACTGATTATAACATCGTTACTCCTTATGATTACCCAACGAGCCGACCCCTCTCTGGAACGCACGCCACCCAAAAGGCAAAGGCTGGGGTCGGTGGCGTCATCCAGGGGTTGGGCCACTCCCTGATTTGCTCCGATTACGATCGAATGATGATAGGTTGGCGGGCCTGGCCAACTGGCCCTCGTGGCCTCCTGGCGCAATCCGCAAAGCCCTCGTTCGTCCCGAATCGTCCCCGGCGGGGTTGGAAATGAAAATTGGTTCCGATTTTTCGCTTGTTTTCCCCGCGTACGCGTTACTTTTTCGCTAAAAACACACACACACTCCCTAGCCGACGCTCCCGGTGGAACTAACCGCGCCGACAATGTCCTTGCCGGCGTGCCATCCGTGCGCTGTCGTGCCCGGCTAATTTAGAACCGACCCGGCCCGGTCGGTGTGTGCGTGTGTGTGTGTGTGTGTTATTTATTATGCAAATACAACTCGCCCCCTTTTTTCCACCCATCGGAAAACCGGCCTTATGAACGGTGAACGAGCGGACCGTTTGGAAGTTGACTTCGGCGCGGGCGCCCAATGGAAATGGCTGCCCGCTGGAAAAACAATCGCTCGTGGCAATCGGAAATTATCGAACGAAGCCCGATGGTGGACGGGCGCGTTTCATTATGACCACAAATTAAAACATCCTCTGGCCGTGGGCTTGCGCCTCCCGCCCGCTTGTCGTTGAGACAAGCTGTGTGTGTTCACGAAACGGGGACACCGGAAACGCCCCGGTCCCTGGGTGGGCCACCGGAATCGAAGCCGCACTATTTGCCCTCCCCCCCCCCTCCACGGCTCATATCGATGAATAATTAAAATTGATCATTCAGTCCATTTTTAATACGACGCCGCGTGGATCGCCACCCATCGATGAGCGCTACCGCCTCCGCGCGTTCCGACGCGAAACATGCCATCAGCGAAAGGGCGGTCATGTTTACTGATGGAATAGTTAATTAAAATTAGTTTTCCTGGCCTCCTCGCGGCCCGGGTCGCGGCAACCCGGAGGTCCGACAACGCGGATCATCAGCGTGAGCAAACCGAAAGCGATATAGGCATGGGAATGGGTTTCGCTCGCGAATGCATTGATATAATTGCGCGAGTGCAAATGTTTGCATTTATATTGCGGCCGGCATTAGTATGACGGGCTGTCGTTTGTGGCTGTAGATGATCGCTAAATTCTGCGCTCGTGTGAGCGCGAATGGGTGGCTCATACGCTGAGTGGTTTTTAATGGATTAATCACCACTAAACGGGCACGCACGGTTCAGCCGACGGAAATTGAGGAACAATTCTTTTGAATGTTATACCAAAGGAATGAATCCGAACGCGGAAGAAAAATACGATTTTCCAGAGGCTAGTCTTATGATTTTGGATCGAGTGACTTTCCCGATCAGGTAGCTTTTAACAATTATTTATAATGACCTTTTCTAAAAAGAGCTGCTGAAAATTGACCGTGCTGTTGGGAGCCACTATATCTCGAGAGTTCATTAATGATATATAATTTATAGATTTCCTTTTGTTCATATACACATCATTAAGCGCTTGATCTAAAAAGTGTTTGGGTGTTTGAACTTAACTGTTTGAGAAGAAAAGTAATACGGATTTTTTTTATTAAGAACCGGTCCATAATGAGCTTTTCCTACAAAATTGGCAAGTAAGTTTTCACAGAGCTGTTGTATGAGAGTTCAAGAAAGTTTTTCAGTAAAGAGAAACGGCAAGTTTAAAAAACTATTGATAAATGTAACGTAGGACAGAAACATACGTATTTAATTATGACGCATAGAGCCTAACAATTCAACTAAGTAGACGCCGTTACTTAAGCACAGTAAATGGAATCAACTCCGTGCCCAAGCATTAGCGTATAAACTCGATTCCGAAGCGGAATTTCCCACCCACTAGCATTGCAATTCCGTTCCCCACCGAAAGAGTGGATTAAAAATGTAAAAGCAAAATCATCAACCCAGTTCCGCCGTCGGTTTAACCCGAGCGATTGCTAACCACCGGTTCCGGACGAACTCTCGTAAACAGTTTGATCATTTCCCAATAAAAGTTAATAGATACCATTCGCCGTTTAATTTCCTTCTTCCGCTCCGGATCCTGGAATGTGACCACACGGTTGGACGCTTATTTGTTGGTCCCGAGATGAGGCGGACTCGACCCCGACGGTTCAAATCTATTCACCGCTTATCGGATTGAGTGAAAAGCGAACTACCCCCGCATGCTGTATATGGCCGCACGTGACACAGGCGAGGCGAAGGATCCGACGATCATTACTTCGCCACCGATGCTTATTTACAATTCAGTCAAATTGTTAATGTTTATAAACTACACCCGCGCCGTAACAACGCAACGCCCAACGTTGGTATCGCCCTGCACGGAATGGAATCGCGACAACAGCTTCTGGGGGTCATGAAATTCGATGGCACTGGCCCTTTTTTTTTGTCGACCGTAATGGCCGATAAAGTAATATCAAATAGCGACATTTAGTTATTTCGACAGGTTTTTCTCTCTCTCGTGCTCTCTCTCTCTCTCGCTCTCGCACGTTCTGCAGAAGAAACCGCCAATCCTGCCCGGCGGTCGCAGCCTTCTTGGATGGAGCAGCATTAACGCGGGTTCCCGAAGCCCTGGAATACAAATGGCACCTTTGGGATTGCGATCTAATATCAATCCGCTGCGGTGACGGTTCCACCTGCAATATGGCGCTTTACACCGAATGGGATTGGTGGCTCGAGCCCGGTTTCGTGGGGGGATGAGTGAGCGTGACCACGCTACGGAAACCTCAAAAAAAAACCGTTCAATAAGGTTGTCCGTTGGCTTTGGCAGTTTCATGAAAAATCACCCTGCCCTGGCGAGCGAAGGGAACCGGCGGGTCGTAATCGCTGTCGAAACACCGAAAGGTGGCCCCTCCCAGGTGGGATTGGAATACAAATCGTTAATACATCCCCGTAGCGGGTGGTTGGAATTTGAAAGAATGCGAAACAAGCGCTGTTTCGAACGCTGTGTGTGTTGTTTATTTTTTGTTCACTTGCCGTTTTTCTGCTCTCCGTCAAATCCCATTTGCTCTTCGGCACCACGGCCGAAGGATATTGATTCCTTCACCCACCACCCACGGAACGCTGAAAGACTTAACTTTGCTGCATGCATGTATCCGAACCCGGGGGTACGATCTTATTTGTCTCCTTGGGCGCATAAAGCTTGTCACCAGCTTCTGCGAATTCTTCCGCAGTCCGGTGCGGCCATCGGGATTCAGCCATCCTCCCCGGGCAGGCAGTCATTTGAGTGGGTGGTTCTTTTTTTGCTGCTGCAGCTCTTACGATGACACAATTTATTGCTAGTATCTCAGGCTGGTTCACCTGGGCGGTTGGGGACACTTGGCGTTCGATCGTTCAGCCGTGCCGTTTCGTTCTCATAGCGAATTGGTAAGGTGAAGTGTCACGCGATTTGTAAGTGCCGCAGTCCACATCCGATAATTGTGCATACTCTCGGGGGAATCATCAGGTCGTCCCTTTGCCCGGTTGGTCAAAATAGATGCCCATAGCCCAACCCTCGGTGGCAATGAATCTTTCTCGGGTGATCGCATGGCAAAAAAAAATGCATGCGGTTTATGCGTAATCTAGATTCATGATACGCACACTTTACGAAGGGACGCGTTTCGTAATGCGCCATCAATTGGTAACGCGCGTTTATAGTTTTGACTTTACTGCGAACTCCACACAAAGCTCCCGAACACACTGAATCAGAGCGTAAACAATTTACAAAACCTTCTCAGACTCTTTTTTCTTGTGTTTTGCACTCAGCACCCTATTCACTTCGTTGGTATGCGACATTTTGGCATCACAATAGATTGCACGATGATGATATGGTGCGGTTTTTTTGCTTGCGTGCGGCGGATGTTGATAATTAAGCGGCCGAATTCCTTTACCCAGCATCAAGAGCGCCGATGCTGGCGTATCAATGTTGAACAATTGCAAAATTGATATTAATGAATTTTGCCTTTGCCGACTGCGTGATACAATACAGTATGATGAGTAACTTCATAGTTTGAATATATTGTTGGGAAAAACAAACGTTACATTGTTTAAAACAATGTCGAACATGGAGTGTCGAACTCTAACCCAATTAATGGTGCCTCGGAATCATTATGAATCACCCAAATATAAGTTTTATTCGCGATTTATTACTATATTTTTGGCATTTCAATTAGTAGGATTAATACAAGAGCAGCTAATTTAAGTAAAAAAGCTGACTTACTGTATAAAGTAATATAACCAAAAAAGTGTTCGCTGCTTTGAGTTCTTTGTTTATTTTAACGCTATACCAATACCATGTATTCATACGATATTGCCATCAATATCACTTGGTATAAAAGATTGTAAGACAAATGTTTGAAAAATGATAAATGTGTTGTTTTATGCGTTAATTTATACACTTTAAATCCGTCTCATAAGACTATTGAAAAGAATTATGACGTCAGACTAAATGTTTTTTGGTTTAACTGATGTTAATCATGTGCATTATCCACTATCATAGTGATGTACACTCTCGGAAACGCCTTTTTGTTTCATCACTCAACTAATTTATAAAATTATTATTCTGAATTCCACAAGGGACTGTTAATGCTCGTCGGTGATATCATATCGTTTCAAAACACCACCGAAAAGTATGAAAAGTTCCAAATAACACGATAGCTCTTGGAGAAGAAAATCTACGTTGCCCGCTTCTCGGTCGGTAACGCGCGAGCCGTGCGAACAAAGGTCATAAAGTTATCAAATATTGCTACCTTCAGTTAGCATAATGAGGGGAATAAAATCCGATACAGCAGCTCGTACGGTAGGACATAAATTGTCATATTCCGAACACTCGTTTGCGGTGTTTAACGTGCGCATCGATTCGTGATTATCTAATGGATTTTTTTGCGTTGATTTATGTCAGAACCGTATCACGCTAATAGCAAGAGAATTAGTATTTAATTAATATGATGAGGTGAATAATGCGCCGCCGGCGATGCCGATCGTAGCGCACGGCACGGCAACCCCATCGAAGCATCGGGTCACTCTCTAATTGCGGGGTCCATATGCTACGAGCGGTCCGAATCCTTGCCGTGGTCCCTCGACGCACGCCGGGCGGAAAGATTCCTATCTTTGATTAAATCTATGAATAATTAAATGGACATCGAGCCACACTTTAATGGGGCGTGAAAAGGGGTTCCTTGCTAAGCCGGTCGCCAGTGACATGACGTGACCCCGTGAATGTCGGTGACATTGGCGCGTAGCGAGAGCGCACCGAGCTGGGAATTAACCCCCGCGGTTTGTGCTGTTGTGCCTATTTGACCGCGTTTTTTTTTCTCCACCGTTTCATTCACGCAGGAGACATGAAAATGAGCCAGAAAGCCGGCATGAAGGACAGCCAAAAAAAAAACCCAACAAACAAACTCCTTCCATTTCGGGGTGGGTTAACGAGCAGGAGAATTATGGTACCGAGGCTCGTTCGTGTTTGTCCCAAAAAAAGGCGCCCAAAAACGGACGCTTTGAGGACAGCAAATCCACCCGCTGGAATCTGGAGTGGAGTTTCGGTAGGAAAAATCAAAAATCAATCATTTAAAACCATCTCTCGCGTACAGCTTGTAGCCATTTTGAAGAGCTTTGCCGGCGCAATTCCGCTAAAGAACTTACCAACCAGCCAGTGCTTTAGGCGCTTGAGTGCGATGCCGGTGGAAAATCGGCCGATTACACGAAGCACGCGGAGCACTATTTATTTAGGAGGTTCTCGTCGCCACGCTTCAGCAACCCGTTTGAACAAAGTAGACCGAAAAACCGCGCACCCATTGCCTCGGGCGGCCAGTTCCGATCGACTGGCGCATCCACAGGCCCGTGAGAACGAGCAGTGCTGGAAAAACTTATTTAAATTATGGCTCGTAAGTTATTTTCCGTCAGCTCGCACTCCCAGATTCGTTTCTTTGTCCTCGGCTCTTGGCGAACCGGGGTGAACGGGTTGCAACAATCCTGCCTACCCGGACGCCGGTCGAGGAAGGTTCACTGGAGCGAGTTCTTTGAAATGTAAATTGCCGTGCCCACGAGCGTTACTTTGACTTTGACTCGATTTCTTCGTCACCGTAATGTACCCATCGCATCGCACCCGGTTCGGTCCCACCGGAGGATGGGCAAGGGCCCTAAGTTTACTTAGGGCAAGGCTAAGAAATCCAAACTGAATCACTCACCCACCCACTCGAAAGATCGCTTCGATGGAAAGCAACCCCCAGCAAAAACCCCGCCAGCACTGACACTGACGGCGTAATGAAGAATTATAGAATCCCGTCTCCGTCGGTTCTTCATCGTGTGGACGGGCCTGCTAAATGGGACCAATTTTCTCGGAACATTCGGTCGGTGCTCTTGATCCTCAACTTTGACCGCCATTTTTGGGTTTCAGCTCTCGCACCCCCGGATGGCGGCAGTGGGTTTGGTAAATTAAAGCCCCCAAACCAAAGTCGTCCCATCCCGACCGAAGCGGACCGCTCTCAGCGTCAGCTAGGGCCCGTAAATTGGTGGGAAGAGCGAGATTAATTCAATCTCTTGAGCAATCCATGCACTCGATGAGCAATCCAATCATGCTCGGTTGCCGAAGAATCGGCTCACCCCCAAGACGATAACAAAGACACGGTGATGGTGGTGATGAGTTTGGTCCAAAACGCTCAATTAGAATGGCGCCAAAGGCAAACAGAGGTGGCGATGGCCATGGTGGCCTGTGATGGGGGTTTGAAATTTTGGCTAAAAGTAACACGACCCGCTGCCGTGGGTTCGGTTGTCCAACGAGACGGCGTTACATCATGTTTTTTCAACCAAATGGATGTGGTTTTGCTCCTCCAAATGTGACCATCTTTTTCGAAGAACAGCAAAAAGGAATGATACAAAATGCTCTAATATTGATGATCATGCTCGATCGTAACGATATGTTAGCGACAAACCTGTCTTCGAGTGTAATAAATCCTAAGCCTAGTATATTAAAGAAAAACAGACATGAAAGCGACGTACACCATTTAAACCATGAAGGATCCTTTTTAATAGTTTTGAAGGGAAACATTCATTTATTATATGATTCTAAATCCCATTCGAATGGTCCGATCATTAATGTCCGTCTTGGTGTATTTCTGTATGCAATTGAATCCTTTCGAAAAACTGATGGCCTCCATAACTCATTCAAATATTACACTTTGGTGTAGAAGGCTGCATAACACAAAAGCTGAGTGACGAATCTTGAAACCCTTTTGCGCAACCCCGATGGTGACGGTATTTCGCTACGCCAGTATCACTGTGGCCAAACCATGGCAAATGTTGAAGCGAGAGATATCGAACAAAAAAAGACATCAAACTGCGAGAAACATTCAACCCGTTCGTCGGTGGGTGAGTGACACAACCGATTCGATCCTTTGCCCTCCCGGCCAAACAGTTCCAGCGGCATTTAGCGGCAATAATCTGCCCCATCGGCGAGACCTCAACCGAGGCGTGAGAAAGTCCGGTCCGGTGCAGTCATCCCGTTGCACCCGATCGTACCGAGCGCGACTGCGAAATGCGATGCGTGCGCGAAATTTATGACGCCCCTGATTAATGCCCGCTTGGTGTTGGTGTTTCCAGCGACCGATCTCGGGGTGCTCTGGCCAGTGTGGCCCGGTCCCGGGATTGGGATGTTTCTGCTTGAATCCGCCACATCTCCACAGGGCTGTTGTGCGCTCTACGCTCCACTGATTCACGGGAGACTAATTTTGATTCATTTGCTAAATTGATTAATTGGTTGTTTTAATTGTTTTCACTTCGGATGCGTCAAATAAAGCCCGCGCGAGGCCGGATGGGTCGGTTCGGTTTGGTTTCGCGTTCCACCGCGATGTGAAACTGATCCCACTCCCCTGTTCGGGATGTCCACGCTGCGCCGATAGATCAGCCCTTGATCGTGCATTACTGTGCCGTGGGTTGTTTCGGAGTGTTTGCTGTGTTTTTTTTTGTCTCTCTCCCTTTCGTTTCATTTACAGCAACGTGCACAAAGTTAAAAAAAAAAACCAAACAGCAAAACGCTCCCAATTGAGATTTATTTCGAAGGCTTCCGTTCCGATTCCGGGCACCCGGTGGTGGTTCCACAGGCACACGGATAGGCGCGCTAGAAAACACATGTTTCGATCGTTTATCCTGCTTGCGAAAGTTTTGCCCCGCGCGATCGCGATGTGAAGTGATGATATCATCGAAAACGATGATGACGGCTTCGTCACTGTCATTCGCACTCGCCCGGGGTGGGTGGAGAGTCACATTTCGAAACGCTCGCCGCAGGTCTCGTCACGGAGACAAAACTGTTTGTAATCTTAGTTGTGGCTAATTGAAATTTAGATTGAAGCCTGTGCCCTTTGGCATCGCGCTAATGGATCCACGATTTATCGTACGGATGGGGATCCGTTCCGTTCCGAGGGTGGGTTCCCTCTCGGTGCGAGTGGCAAGTTTCACGATTTAAAGCGAGCGAAAACTCCCGCCAGAGGTAATTCGATCCACTCGATCGGAAAAGAAAGCAAACGTACCCAGCGTACTGCTAAAGCCGTTGCCTTTTCGTGCGGGTTGGCACGGGAGCAAAAAAAAAAGTAAAATAAAAATAAATCAACAGCAGATTGATCAATGACCGCCTGCAGTCAGTTAGGGGGTCCTATTTTTCCCAGATCCCAGATCCATCGCTTACGCCCGCGCCAGCTGAACGCCTGGTGGCGCATGTACACGCGGAACCTTGGTTGGTTGCGTGATCGATTTAATCGAGTTGAGCAAAGCTAATTTCTTTTAAAACCGCAATCGTCCACACGGTGCACTGGGGTGCGAGTGCGAGTGCGAGTGGTTGCAACTTTACTCCACCCAAAAGCGAACCCCTATCGGTGCGGGTGCGGACTTACGCGATCGGTGCGTGGGCGGTGGGTTAGCGGTGCAAGAGATTTTCTCTCCCCCCTCTGGGTGACCCTGTTGCTTTTCGTTACACTTAATTCACGAGCAATTAATAAAGATTGATGATGGTGGCGCGATATTGTTGTGGGAGCCGTCGCGTTCAAGCGCGAGTGGAGCATGGCGGCGTGGTCATCAGCCTCATTAAACGGTGTTGCTTCGATTCCGGGAGCGGCAACCCTGTTTCGGTAATACTTTTTCGCACCCAAACCATCGTACCAGCGTACACGGGGGTTTGGGAAAAGGATAATGGCGTCCTGGCTTTCCAGAGCCAAAATCAATAGCACAAGCAACGTATGAACGTGCTGAAAAGTCTCGCCGATCGACTCCTTTTTGTCACGCGGTATTGCTCATCCTGCGGTACAAAAAAAAAAACAAAGTACCTGCAGCGTTGGTGCCATTGACCCTCACCTAAATGCACTTCGGTTAGCCAGGACAACCGGCGCTGCTGCACGCTGAGCCCAAGCAACATGCAGTGGAAACAAACGACCACAACAACGCCCTTGGAGGCCCGCAACCATTCCGGGCCCGCATCGGCTCACATGACGACGGCAGTAAATTCGAATTAAAAAGAAATTTTCTGTAAATGTTATTTTATAACACCCTGATTAAACGCGCTGCGCTCGAGACACGGGGTGTTTTGCGCCCCAGGAAGGCAAGCGCATCCCACGGAACCAGCGGATAGCGGATTGCATCAGTTGCGAGAAAATCAAGATGTTCGCCGGCGGTTGATGCGGCGACGAGCTCGATCCACCGCAATCCCGCGTCTGGTGTTAGGGTCAGTTAGGGTGAACCCCTTGCACGGTTCAGGCCCACTGTGGCTGCAAATGAGGGCAGGAGTGAAACAAAGAGATGAGTGAATATGCACCGAAGAAGAAGAAGAGAGAAACAACAACGAAAAAAATCATGTGAACAAGGGCGTCTCATCAGCCGCTGTGCGCATTAATTGATCACGCTAGATTCGTTGCTGCAATGAGTGTTAATTCCTGGCCACGAGGGAAAGGATCACATTACAAGGAGACACATGGGATCTTTGCTTTTTGATGAGCCACCTAATGATTCTTTATCATTTTTACGATTGCGTTGTAAAATGTATTTTTGCTATAATACACCGTTTCAAGGATTTTTTTTGAGACAAATCTGATGATGTTTCGTAAGGAAAAAACAACAAACAATAGTAGCTGGAGGATATTCGTATAGTTTAAAAATGTATTTATCATATTGTCACCCTTTTTCTGTTCAACTATGATTGTTATACGTTCATTTGTTTTGATTGAAAAAATAGTTGTTAATGTCATATGTAAAA
This sequence comes from Anopheles nili, assembly GCF_943737925.1. Taxonomy (NCBI): domain Eukaryota; kingdom Metazoa; phylum Arthropoda; class Insecta; order Diptera; family Culicidae; genus Anopheles; species Anopheles nili. The sequence continues at coordinate 22,657,495 of NC_071292.1, forward strand.
GCTTCCCTGTTTTAAAGGCCAACAAAATCAAACATCGTCGAAAGAAATAAATGAAAAGTATACAAGTCAATTCTAATACATGGCACAAATTGGTTTAACTCGACGGACGCATTGCCTTTCCTTATAGCTGATTTAGCATCACTTCGCTGCAGGAAACAAATGAGCTTGAAACTGTTGCCGACCAGCAGAGGAGTGCCTTTCAACCGAACGTCTATTAAAACGCTTCTCATTAGGGAGCCAAGCGCACGGCGATCCAGCATTTGGCGTGAGACTTTTGCGCCATAATCTTCCGCCCCTTGGCAGGATGTACATAAAAATGTCATAAAAAAAGTCGGAAGTCACGTGGCGCCGACGACGCTCGGCCAGTTTCCGCATCGGTCCCGTTCCGGTTCAATCGGTCAATCTATTTGCTGCCCCCTATCAACAGCGCAGCGACTTATCAATTGATCACGGGAGGAACCACACTGCATAAGTGGGCAATGGTAATAGCCATCGATTGACAAAACCGGGCCGCGTTTCCCGTCGATCGACGCGGCTAAAGATCCACCGAAGAAGGGTCCGCCGCTGGAAACTCAATTGATGGGTTGGGGGCAGGAATCGGCCTTATTTAATAAGCAGTACCAACATCATTGCCATGGGACTGGAATCCACCGCCGCCAGCGCACGGTACCACGTCGCCTTTTTACGACAATATTTGGTCACGTCTAATTAGTGAGTTATGCCTTTTTAAATGAATGCTCAATAAAAAGCAAACAAGACATCAACCGGCGTCCGTGAGATCGATCACGACGTCGCAGGAGTGTGTGCCCGTTTCGTGGGTTTCATCGTGGGTCTACGATCGATCCCACTCGCTCGGGTGACATATGCGGGATCACTGATGACAAAAGGGCCTCTACTTGGCTCCCTACGTCGAACTCGCACACTGCAAACGCATGTTTGCATCCGTACGGTCTGTAATTAGCCCATCGATTTGCAGCAAATGTTGTAAAACAGCGCTCCCGGAACGGCACGCGGGATAGAAAGGTCAACGGGATTATGCCAACCCAACCCGTTCGCAACACACTGGCAGGGCTGATGATGAAATCTACGGAAGCATTTCCCCCAGCCGACGAAAATTATTCCAAAAACCCACCGAAGGGGGCGCGACACCAGCTGCGGTTGCACGCGCGATGGTACCGATAAGATAAAGGATTAAATCGAATTCGGCGTTCGGGTTGCGTGGCGCTAAATTACACGGTACAAATATGCCACGACCGCGAGAAGCAAAGCTGATAATAGCACCGAATTATTCGCTCCAGATTCGGTCGGTCGGGATGGGTGCGCTTTCCCTTTCATCGTTGGGCATCGCTTGACACGGGACCGGATTGGTCGGGGTGGACGACCGAATTCATTCACTTTTCCTCGAGCTCGAGCGTTTTGCATGCGTGTGCGAATTTTTTTCTTCTGTTTTCTGCCCTCCGCTGCCTTCACATGGAAGGCACATGTGGCAGGCGAATGTGCATTTGGAGGGAATAGCAAAAAAAGTAAAAGAAAGAAAGCCGACAAGCATAAACATCGGCGCATCCAGAAGCGAGCACTCGTCCCGTTGTCAGGCAGTTGAGTGATTGATTGGGTTGAAATTTAATATAGCGCAAAAGAATTCGGTGCAGCATTTGCGAAATCCGGCCACGCAGAAAACTGGGCGATTGGGTGAAGATTTTCGCACAAGATTATACCGCGATGGCCTTCCGTGGTGTGGTGTCCGCGCTGACAGGATCATCCCTGGGAGTGGGAATCGACCGGTGTGATCGATAGCCATTGATGATCTGCCGATCACTGTCGCTGGCGGTGTATATGAAGCGGATATTGATTAGGTTAAAACCGAATTAACCAGTTATTAGAATATTGGATTTTGCGAAAGCCACACCGTCATGTATGACGAATTGCCTTTAAACTATGATTTTGCAAGGCGCAATTGCGCGTTGAAGAGTTATGATATGATACATTGCTCGCAACAATACCTACTAAACCGTTCAATAACAGCCTACATTGGTAGGGAAAAGAGTTTAATCAATACAGCATATGTGAGCAAACGATGAAATACGTCATCGAAATATTATGCAGAAAATGAAGCAAATATAAACGATAAATAGGAATGAATGAACTTACAATAAAGATTATGTAGGAGACAAGGTTTAGTTAAAGGTTTGAATTAGTTGATATTGATTTTTGTTCAAGGTACAACAAGCACTTGGTGTGGCAGGAAGAGCTTCAGAAAAAAATGTACAACAGGCCACATATTTAGATAAAGTTTGTTTCGCTACCCTTGCCGCATTCCTTCTATGCTATCTTTATTGGGTCATTTCTGCTGCGGTACGGTACCCATCGTGATTTGACAACAATCGAAACGAGGTATTGGGTTTGATTGTGCAATAAAAAACAACCCAATGCACCTATCGCCAGATACCGTACAAGATTTCTAGAGCCATAGCCTTATCGCAAAGTGTTCGGTTCCTTTTATTACGGAAAAGCCGAATAGCTGATCAGACCGCTAATATTGCTTCTTGAACTTTTTCAAAAAAATAAGCACAGTGGATGAGATTGCAAATAAAGATAGATTTGCGCGGCGCAAATGGATGCCAGCATGGATTGGTTATCAACACTCGGGCCATGATGGTTGGCACATGGCTAGAGTTGAGCTGGCTCAATAAAATCAGTTTCGTCCAGGGTTTTGGGAGGAACGAGTCGTAAATTGTCGTTTGACGGCACCTGATTGATTTACCTGGTTATTCTTTGAATTACTCTTATTTCACAATTGAAAATAAATCGTTCGATATGTAATGCCTGCAAGAACACAAGAAGATTGTGCTAGTCACGCTGTACACCTTATCAGAGTAATAAACCACATAACTCCGTAAATTCGATTACGTCCAATGCTCACAGATTGCGCATGTGATATAATCCATTTTTCAGAAAGCAGAATAGCTATACGCTGGACTATGTACCATGCAATTAAAAATTTATAATAATTCATAGTATTTTGTTACGATGATAAATTTGATAACATCTAGTTAATTATGGATGCGATGTATTTTGCACGTTTATCCTTTTCCAAATAATGCTCATCAGCAAAATTTCACCATGGTGTAATTTTTGGAATGAGGTAATTGAAAAGCAATAAGCAAATAAAAACTATTAAATCAACGTTTCACATACAAAAACATCTTTCATGATGCATTTATCTATGCTGCTTGCTAAAGATGATCCAATTAATCAAATCTCAACCCCTGAGCGGCTCTTACTGGTTTATTTTAATCCGTTTCATTCGCTTTTCACACCATCCCTCGTAGTCACCCTGTGCCAGATGGTACCATATTTTTTTCTCGCTCAGGAAAACTTGCGCTCACCATAGCGCAATCCTTCCGTTCCATCTCGCACACCAAGGCACGGTCGACCGTCATCATGATACCGTCATCGATTGCGCGCGGTCGGCAAGTGGGAAGTGTAGCTGCAATCCTTCGCTTGTTGCTGTTGCGCTTGTAGCCAGTGCTCGCTTTTCCTCTCGCTTTCCACGCAAAAGCTCACAACCAATCAAACAAACACACAGCCGCGAGGCGAGAAAAGCAAGTGCGCACACAAACGCTCACTCTCGGCCACCGGTTAGGGGTGAGAATCTCGCCCACGAAACCCACCCCCGGCGACCGGTGCAGGTGGCGAGAACAGCACAGAGCACGAGGCCGGCAGAGAGGATGAGAAAAAAAGAGCACCCTTGCGGAACCATGACAGCTGACAGGGTGACTCCACCTTCTGGTGCGTGCTTGAGCGAGAAAGAAAGAGAGAGAGAGCGAGAGAGAGAGAAACAGAGAATGAAAAAGATGACAGATAACGCGAGAGAGAGAGAGAGAGAGCGAGAACGGAGAAATAAAATGGGGGAAATAAATCGCCCAACCGGAAGGCGTGGCTAAGGACCGCCTGAAATCTGTTGATTCTTTTTGACCCTTCGAGTGCGCTTATCAGTGCTCGATTTTCTCAGTGCTTGACAGGATTTCGAGCGGTGCGCGCGTGTACAGCGGAACCGTGGGTTTGCTTCTTTTGCAGCCGCGGACGACATTGTGCGCGGAGTGTTGCCGTACGTACGTTCTGGGAGTGTGGACGAAATGGTGGCTTTGGGTTCGTCCGTGGCCACGCAGACATCCGTGCGATCCGCGAAGGATTGATTTGCGACGACCGACGCGATTTCGAAGAGAGCCGAGCTGAGAGCGAAAGCTTGGAGCTGTGAAAAAAAAGTTGGCCCCCCCAATACCGTGGAGCAGCAGTGTTAGTGCACACGGAATCGAAGGCAGCCATGAAGGCTTCCCTGGCGTGTGTGCGGTGACGACCGCGATCGGTGAAAAGAGACAAAGTGCTGCAAAGTGTTGGCGCGCGCGTCCGGTCGGGAGGATGTGCGTATCTTGAGAGCGCGCCCCGCTGGTTCGGAGATAGAACAACATCAACAACATTACTCATTCCTCGGTTGGCCGTTGATTCAGCGGCAATTATCGAATCTTTGCCGAGCCCACATGAATGAACGCTTCGCCAGTAGCGAACTGAACTCTGGTGGTTGAAGGCGAGCGTGGCGCGAAGAAGTGCAACATATGCGTGCTACATTTCTGCCGCCAAGACGACCGCGTGGTTACGTCTGGTTGGGATTAGAGCGCAGCCGACGACCAGATGTCGTGAGTGTGAGATTTTCCGTTTGCGGGTAAATCGCGTTTTTTGTGCTTTGTTTTAGCGAGGCTTCCCTAGACAATGTTTATGTTATGCGAGCTGTTGGTAGGTTAGTTTACTGGTGCCATCGTTAGTGTTTTTTTGTTATGTTCCTTCGCGCTTCGGTGCCACCCGGTGAAAGCGTATTAGATTGGCAACGCTCGACTACACACTGGTGCTCCCGCAGGACCGTTCAGGGCCAGTTGAACAGCCTGAGACAACGCTAAACCTTCCAAATGATGGAAGTAAGTGAAGTGCCCCCAACGCACCAGTCCACGGTGCCTTTGGCAGCGCAAGCATCGACACAATCGCAGTTACCACTGGATTTTAGTGTCACCATGGTGAACATCAAGCTGAACAATGTTAACGTTAGCATGAGCCCGAACGTGAACAGTGGCAACCCTAACAATAACAACAATAACAATAACAGCATAAATGTGATGATCGGTAAGGGTGCGGCGGCAATAACGGACGAAAATACGGGAAGCTCCGTCAATGGGGTCACCATCTCGAGACCCATGAGCCCTAACGTGTTGATGACGGCGAACAGCAATCCCTCGGTGCACGGTAATGGAGGCGCCAATGGGGCCTCGATGACGAGTGCATTCAAGGTGGTAACACCGCGAGGAAAAGCCGACGGTAAGTGTGACTTCCGGAGAGCTGAACCAAGCTGAAGCCAACTATTTGTGCACGTATCGATGCAAAATGTGTTGTATTCTGGGAAGCTTTTTATAGGCAAGCATTTGCTGGTTTCAACCATAGCCATAGAGCAAGTGAAGATGATAGGTGTCGCTAATGACTTTATTCTTCTGTCGAATCAAATTCAGAAGACGAACGGGTGCATTCTTAGTGGTGGGTAACGCGCCGGCGCATCATTCCGCCATTGCAATCAATTACTATCGAACGGTACGACAGTAGATGGGATTTGCGGAAATAAAATGAGTGCTAGTCATGATTTTCGAAGCAAATTGATAATCGTTTAAGCTGCAAAGGCTTATAAATATAATTTTATTTGTACTGATCCTGTTGTAGAAGATTTGAATTCTTGTAAACATTTTGTAGGAACCCACGTATTCTAAACTATCACTAGATTATTAGTACATTTGGTATGTTTTATCGGAAATATATTGTCAGAGAAAATCCAAATTTTTGAAGAGCATCTTATACATGATAGTTCCTCCAGTTGAGTCGCACAACTTTTCATGTTGTTATGCGGAAGTATGGTGAAACATTATTGCTTATAGTAACGAGGAGTAATTGGATCAAAATGAATCGTTCACATATTGCAGCTCGTTTCACATATTGCAAACATGCACTGTGCTCGTGTTATGAAAATACGAGCCATCGAGAAGCCTCTTTATGTGCTGCAAGTGCCAATATTTTGGAATGGAAATTCATTACTATAACCGATTCCGGTGCCCCACGCGAACTGGTGCATGGCGTCGATGTCAAATTTCCCTTTTGCTCGCACATTGTCCCTTTCAACAGGGCAATAATTCATATTCCGCAGTTCCGTACGTCCCGTGGCCATCTCGCCCCACCCCACGGGGGACAACGCGGCCGAACCCCGAATGCTGCAATCTTCTGCCATTGCAGCAGCATTCACACAAACATCGGGCACGAGGTGCGGCAAACTTGCCATGGGAAACCAGCTCCAGTGCGCTAGGTTAGCGGAAATCCAAATGAAAAAAAAGTCGAGAGAAAAAAAAAAGATCGAAAGTGACAGCACGACAAAGCCGAAAAAAGCCTTAATCCATAAATTTTTCAACTGTAATCCAGGGGTGGATTCGTTTTTTATCATTTCGGCAATCCTACGGATTTCATCGTCCCTGGGTTGTTTTTGTGAAAGTGTGTGTATGTATCTCTGTGTGTGGCGGGTTTTTTCCTCCCCAAAGCCCAGCCATTCCAGCGAACTGCGGCCGCCGGGCTGATGCTAGAGTTAATTAAAAATGACGAAAAAATAATTACGCAGCGGGCTTTTTTCGGGGCGCAATTTTTGGCGATTCGCGCCCCGGTGACGCTCCAACGAGACAGAGCGGTCAAAGTGGTACGTCAGTGTCAGTGGAGCCCTAATGCTGGCAGAGCCGTGTCAGCTTCGGCAACACGGTCCCATGGAAGTCCGTCGTGGGTCCTTCCGCGCACGGAACAACGGCAAATAATGAAACAAAGCACGAGCGCCAAAAAACGAAAAACCCCAACAACAGCAAAAAAAAACGTTCCGGGATTTTCTTTACTCATCTCCGCGCGCGGTGTCATGTATTTGCATCGGCAACATTTCGGGGTGGAAAGCGTGTAGTTTTGTGCAGCGACCGAGTGCAGCGTTCGAAATTGCCACGCTTACTTTCGACGGGTGGGTTTGAGCACGTTGACGAGCTTCGTGGAACACGAAGGCTACCGTGGACAGCCACCGTGGGTCCGGTTGCCGGTTCGTTTGGCGTTATTTTCGGGGAATTGGTTGTTAATCTTTTTTTTCCCGCACTCACACATTCACCTTTCCCCCATCATGGTAGGCGCTGGTATCCATGGGAATAGGCATGATGAATTTGTGCGAGCAGCGCACACACGCAAAAAAAAACCATCCCCGTGTACTCATCCACTCATCCGGTCGGCCTGCTTCGATTGGACGAAAGCACCGGGGGTGAGCACGAGGAGATTTAAAAGTACTGCGTTGAAAAGCAGTCAGTGCCATTTTCTACCGCATGTTGCTCTCTTTTTACCGGTCGCGGGGAAAGCTTCCGCACCTGGTACGCGAATTTTTTTGTTTGTTTGCTCCACCAGCCATGATGATTTGCTGGTGTGCTGCTGGCATCGGCCAGCAACGGTTTCCAACTCTGCCTGGGGCACCAGAGACAGACAAATCCACGTTCGTTATGGGATTGTTTTTTGTTCAGCTCCGAGAGTGATTGTTGGGGAAGTTTGGGAGGTTGAGCAAAAAAAAAAAAGATGATCAAGTTGCTGTTTGATAAATTTTGTTCCAGCCTCCCGAACGTCTCCCGGTGTTGGTGCTTGCGGAACGTAATATCACGCTAGCTGGCATGTGATGATGAAATATTGTTTATGATAAATTAAATTTCTATCCTCTTTTATGTTGGGTGTGTGTGTTTTTTTTCCTCCAAATTTTGATACCATTCAAAACAGTACAATTTCCACGAGATGAAAAACACATAGGCCTTACTTCTGTACAGATGCGTTCAAGTTTAAATCTACGTCAATGATTGCCTTATGAATTCTTTAGCACTTGACACGGGCTTCATTTTCGTAATTATTTTGCTCCGAACCGTGCACCGATGAAGGTTGAATCTGAATATTTCCTTTCGAGCCACACCTCGGTTTTGCGACGCATTTGGATCGGCGACAAAAATGCAACGATTTTGAAATTAAAAGTAAATACCAACCGCCGGGGCGGTGGCGTAATGAAGATCTTGCTTGGCTACCGGAGGAAACAACAAAAAAAAAAAAAAAGGAAACAAAAAAAAGGCGCGTGTTGATTGAATTTTCCAAGCACAAGTTTATTTGTATGCAAATACACGTTGCTCCGGGCTGCATTATGGCGTTGCGCCGTAACGCGTGAGAAAACGCTTGTAATACGCTTGTGTAAAATAACGTGTCCTCTCGGGTTCTCGGGAAAAAAAACCTCAACACGTAAAAAAAGCTGCTTAAATCATATTTTCGTGGATTAAAAGCGCTTTTGCTTTGTTGTAACGACACTTGCACCTCGCATTTAAATAAGAAACTCCAACACGGTGCATAAACCTCATACGATATGCTTTCTTTCCATGACATACGCGTCATCTCGCGCGACTTCTTTCAACCCGTTCCGTTGCCGATGGCCAACTCCAATACCGGGCGGGAAAATGTTTATTTTTAATTCTACCATCGCAACATATCGAACGATGCTCATAAACAAACCGGAGCAGACGATTTACCCGACGAAGGAGAGAGCATATCGCGCGCGCATATCGCAGAAACCGAGAATGGTTGTAGCCGTGAAAAATGAAGCAAAAGCCATGGAAAGCCAGAGAAAGAGGCACACAAACAAAAAAAAAACAAAGGACACGGCATAACATTCGACATGCCGTTCCAGCACGACGGTTTGTCGCAGACGCTGGCTTGCTGGCTGGTTTTGCTGGTGGCGATATTGAGAGGCAAAAAAGGGCACCATCGTCCGAAGGCAACACGGTAGCACGGGTAGCCGGTCCCCCTTTTCTCGTGCCGGGTGTTGAAAGGATACCACGAACCCGAGGGGGAACTAGGTGAGGGGCAAGTTTTCCGTTTCGATAACGCCAAAGTTTATTGCAACAGTGTGTTTATATTGCGATATGCCAACAACATAACTTCCCCGTCGGTCGGGGATTGCATTGGGTTGTTTTCCAGCTCAACGCCATCACTGGAAGGAGGTCAAAGGAGAACGAGCGGATGCAACAACAACAACAACAACAAAAAAAGTAATTGCAATCATGTTTTCGCACACTATCGCGTCTGAAGCTGCGTGCATAATTTTTTTCTTTCTTTTGAAAAGTCGCAAAGCATGCTCGTGCAGGTTCACGCGTTAATTCCGAGCAAATGCGGTCGCGAATTGGTTCTGGTTTATCGCAAACGAGCTTGGCGTTAATTTGTCCGGGCTAGAAACACCGCGTGCAACTGCAACCTCCCCGGGCCAATTGATCTTTGGCTTTGTGGCCTTTTACCTTCCCAATGGCAGGGTGGATTGGCAAAACACCACCGACCCAGCCACGGTCCGGTTGATGTGATCGAATCAAGTGTTGTTTACTTTGACGTTAAACACGTCTCCATCGGTGACGGCATTGGGCCGTAAGGGAGGCCGGCCTCCGGGGAGGAATAAATTAAAAGCTGTTACTCAAAACCCTAAACAGCCAATAATTGATGGGTGTCCGTCGCTAGTCCGGGCCTTGTGATCCAGTGATCTGGATCATTGTGGCGTGCATCTCTCACACATGTGTCACGTGTGGCCGCCGAGACCGGGGAGAACCACCAGACCAGACTTGTCATCGCAATCTTTCCGGCAATTAGAGCGACACAGGAGCACGGAGCACTTGACACGGTGTCGGCTCGCCAACACACGCACCCCAAAGCCAAAAGTGGACAGTTGGAGTTCCGTTGGGATAAGATTAGGTGAAGCCTCTAACCAGAATGCCTCGGTTTTGCCCTTGACCAGCATCCCCGGGTGGAGCGATTGTGGTTTAGGTGTGTTGAGGTGCCGTCGGTTTACCGTCACCATCATGCCGGGGATGTTTGGAAAGTTCTCGACACATCGATGAGATGAGGAAGACTGCGTGCTTCTTCGTGCTGGCTGATGACCGGTCAGGAAGTCATCTGTCGTCGTCGCCGTCGTCTTGGGAGTTGACCGATGTCTCATCCCAACGACCGGTCGCGACTGCAGATGGAGCGAATTGGAGCTGCTGATGGAGCTGGAAAGAGTGCCTCTGATACGCTATCGAAAAAGGCCGCACGCAACAGATGGTTTCTGTCCAACAAATGATAATTAAAATTTAAATGCTCATGCATTCCGATAGCTTCCGTAGGCTTATTATTATTTATGAACCTGTTGCACGAGCGTTTGGCGATGGAGGAAACTCTGCTTCCGAACTTGGGTGGATAATTTGTCAGAAAAACTAATTAGCCATAATCCTTTACTATTCATGGAGGTGCGCGAATTACCATTCGCATGTTTATGCTCATTATTTTCTGTTTCGTATTGCTGCACGTTGCTCTCCATCGGAAGTGAATTCTTTCCCACCGAGGTGTGAGTTATACTCCGGCGAATGGAGCTGAAGCGGTGGAAAAAGAATATCAGCATCATAATTAATAGCTCATTAAATGAAATTCCATAAATCACGGCCTAGAACGCCTCGGGGAAAATTTGTAAACAAACTGTCAGCGATTACGACAGTCATTACGGCCAGGCCAAGCTGCCAGCCAACCATCACCGGCTGGCTAACAAGCACCGTGAGGCGTGTTGGCGCGATCTGGGAAAAGCCGGGAATGCAACGCGTTGGCATCGTGAAAAATCGCTCCCACAGCCAGGGATGAGCTCCCACCGAAAGGGGTTTTCGGTAGAGATTTTCCACGGCGTAGCGGATTTGCTTGGATGACGTCGCACGTCTGCTTGATGGTTTGTGAATGGGCGCTATTTTTTCTACTCAATTTTATGAATGAATGCCCCCCCCTTTAATGAAGAGACACCGTGAACTTGACTCAATTAGACAACGCCAACGGAAAGCGAAGAAAATGTGTTGGTCCTCAGCAAACAGATTGAAGAAAAACAAACATAGAGATGGAAAGAGAAAGAATAAAAAAACGAAAAGAAACAGAACAAGAGCGCCACGCCGTTGCACTAGAATCAGTTGGCTAATGTGGCGTTGATAGCAATCAGAAGTAGAATGAGAAAAGTAAGTCGCGCTGGCTGACGATCGTTGCCACATGTGAGCTCAAGATCATCCTCCTATTGAGCGCCAAATGTGGCGGCGATTTCTGGTTGCTTACTCTCCATTGGGGGGGCCTTATTTTTCTCCGTTGCTGAGCTCGGTTGACTGGCCACATGCAACAAGCTGTTTTTTTTAACTCGCTGCCTATGCTGCCGGGAACGCCAGCTCGTTAATGGTAATGCGAAAATGAAATGAAAAATGCGATTAGATAAGTTTATTTATAGGCATTCCGATGGTTTTTTCCTTCATCGTTTTTTTTTCTTTCCTGATCGCACATGAGAAGCAGTGGCAGGACTCTGGGCCACTCGACGGCCGGAAGACGAAAATGTAAATCTTATGACACGCATATTTCAAACCAGCCAAAAGAACAAATGTATCACATCAATTATGTGGATATTTTTTTTTCAACAATCGAGACCATAAAACAAGTGGATGTGACATGTTGAACCATACTGTCAAACTGTAAGGTCTCAATTTGGGAATAGTGCCATTCGAGTGCTGTACGAGAATTAGGCAAAGTTTAAAGAAAACATATGCATATGGAAGTGACCATATTGGGAGTGGGCTTTGTTATGAAAAGAAAACTATATTTTTTTATCGTAAAAGTATTTGATTTCAATGTAACTTTTGGAAGTGAAAAAACTAATGAGCTATTTAAAACATTATCCATTTTGTTTATCAACATTATATACATTTATCATACAACTATTTCATTTTTCAAATTCAAATTGTACCCAAATGGAATGAGTAAAAGACGCTTAAAATACACAATACATCTGTGGGCTACTGCTGTTTCCATAGCAACCCGTTGCATATATTTGGTACCGAGATATAATGTCCACGATATTCGAAGCATTAGTAAGCGACAGGAAACATGTGCGTTTGTCTGGTTGGCGTATGCCCTGGCAGCCGATTAAGCCTGTTCCCCGGTCGGACGCCAGTGATTGTTTTTTGCCACTTCGGGCCATCCATTCGCACCAGCCCGTGGCAGTGTGTGATTCCAGCATATTTTCCGCTAGGCGCAGTTTTGTCACCAAGCACATTAATTCGTTACAAATCATAAAAAACCGCGCATACGCTAACCATCTTTTCGCATACCGGATGCAGATTTTCCGTCATCTCGTTCCGTAGTTGGCAGAGTGGTCGGTTTTTTTCCGTGTAACGATGTTTTTGGCATTCTTCACAGTTTGCATTATGAAATACGTTCCCCATTCATGGTTTCCGTGAGGAGAAAATAGAACTCGTGGCACCCCAGGAAGCTTTAATATCTTTTGGTCACTTGAACAGAAAAAAAAGTAAAGACAGCCTCGTGGCCATCCCCAGCTGCCGTTAATGTGTAGAACTCCGGCAATCTTCCGGCAGTGGTGCGGTTCCATCTATCATCGAGACGCCAAAACTGTCCATCCGGTCCGGGAGCTGGATCGGTCCCCAACTGTGCCCGACTCCATGCCGTAGCGTGGTTGACTGGGTTTGGTCCAGTCGAAGTAGGGCGTGTGCGTACAGCTGGCGCACATTTGAAGGCGTTTGCGTACACTCCAAGCCATTAAGGGCATTGGGAAAAATCCCGTAAATCATAGCTGCTCCACCAGCGTGACAGCATTCGCGTTCCGCCGAGTTTTGCTGCCTTAATTATGCAGAAATTGTAAAGCCTAAAGCTCCAGACTCAGACCCACCGGAGTGTCCCACGGGAGTGGTTTGCTGCAGCTTCGCTTGATAGATGGTGCGGAATGGAATGAATTGTGTAGGTGAGTGTATTTAGAAAGTACGGCAAAAAATACGCGCAGCACATAAAAGGTATGAAAGCCACACTCGGCCCACAACCATCGCCGGCCTGAGCAACCCGTGGGTATTCTCATACATTTCCAGTAATTAAATTATCCTTGATTCAAAGTTCATTCCGCGCACAGGATGGGTTTGAGAGAGCTGGTCGTGGGGCGGTAAAAAAGAGCGAAAAAGAATCGCGTTCCGGTAAGCGCGGATATTAAATACTCCCGTCGGGAATTCAGCTGGCCGCAGTTACGTGAGCTAACCTCAAACGATTTGGTATCGCTCGACCCCCAGGAAGCGGCCGCCGAACTGGAATCTTGACTTCCACGTGCCATGAGGCCATGAGTTTCACGCGAGTGAACCATCGAGGTCCGGGCGTATGCACTGCACACGGTATTAAAAGTAGATAGCAGTTAATTAAGGCTAAATGAATTAAGTACCGGGAGTCGCACCGGGAGCACTGATGGAATTTTTAGTATATAACATCGGCCACGGCTACAAATCTGCCGAGAGAGAGAGAGAGAGACACAGAGAGATAGAGAAAAAGAACGAGGAAAGAGAACGAGAAAGTGAGATAATTTGCAAGTGAATCTTCCCCGAGCCGTACAACGATGACCGTGCGGCATTAAACCGGTAGATTTTGGGGCCACCAAATCCGAGAGCCATCGAGCACGGCCCAGGGAAACACGGCTCGCTTGATACGGAATGCGCACGAGGAATACAAATGAGCGTTTGGTTCCGTTCGTCCCTTCTTTTGTTCTACGTTTGGATCCTTTTTTTTTTTCGCCAAAACCCAGACACGGGTATACGGGTTTCAGCCGGAAAGGAACGAACGAAATCTCCCTCCAGATTAGTGATGGGATTTGGCGTTGAGTTGAGAATCATTTCATTAACACTCCATCCTGCGTGACGGTGATGTAGCGATTGACGGTGCGTTATTTAGTACGCAAGGAAAACATGGTGGATTGTGAAATTGCTAAATTTTCACAACCGACGCCTCGTCGTAGGCCTGTAGCGTTTTGTGATCCATCGATCATCGAGGCCATTTTTCGTCGGCTATAATAATTCCTCATAGCTACTCCGAAACGGAGCACAAACGGATTTATTTCACTGCCACTAGCACCGCGCACGGTTATCACGGCTGCGCCATTTAGTGCTAATAGAATTATCCACAATCCTGATTACGTACGTGATGATCATTTTCCCTGTTGGCTAGTGGGCCTTTCCCTCGGGGAGAAGACCGGATAAGGGTGGATAGCCTTGACACTAGCCAGCCACCGGGCGTATTACTCTAGCGTACGAATGCGTCTGGTGGTGTCTACCAACAGCGGTTCCGTTCGTCCGGCAAATTTCATCAACGCTTCCCCGCCCCAATCGCACCGGTTCCAGTGTACGGCTGTTCAATTTGTATGAGGTTTTTTATCTGCAAGTTAATTGTAAGAGATTTGCCGCGGCGGAAACCGTCCACTTAAGCCGGCTTGCGAGTGCGTTTCTTTCGGTGTTTGAAATCAAATGCTCGATAAAACTGCTGCATACACTCGGCGTTTTGGTGGGTAAATTGCTTCAATCGGTGGCGCGAACGGTGGTGCGTCACAAAGCAAACGCACAAACGGGCGGATGGAATTGCATGCAACTCAAACTCAACTACAACTCGAGGCGTCGTGCTTTTAGCGAGACGAATATCCAAGGAACCCTTGGAAACGGCCTCTCTTGAGTGAGCACGGAAGGCGAAACGTCAAACGCTGCATGACGGTGAAAAGGGATGAAACGATGCACACAGCTCGGGGACATTAAGCATGCGCCTTCGAGGACATCAGAAGGCCCTTGTGCCAGGGCCGCTCGTGTTGCCACCGACGCCATTATTGACGGTGTGCGCTCGAGGACGGCGCAAAGGAAGGCGCCCGGTCGTTTGAAGTGGGAAAATGGATGTCGAGTTGCGTCGGTATACCGATGCACTCAAGCCCTGGCCTGATGCTTCGGGCGGCACGGTCCTTTGACTCCCGTGGAGGTGGATCCTGCGATGGAGCGACTTTGCGAGTTCGGTTACGCTGTGCTACGCGGCCCTGACTCTAATACAGTTAACAGTACGAATGAAAATAATTTTCAATTAAGTAAAAGCTATGAAGATTTTTTTGTTGTTGCTTCCGTCCATCTCATTTCTCCTTCATCTGTGGGAGGGTGCGATTCAACCCCCCACCCCCGTTTGAGTGTGGGTTTTTGGTGCTCTTTTTTTTATTCCCATCTCTCCACTCAAGCTCCACGTTCGCGTCTGCAATCATTGTGGCCCGTTTCGCTAACTTTGCCCCCCTTTTTGAATCTGCAGATTTTGACGATGTTTAAGTGGTGGAATGGAAATATTGTTATTTCCCATTTCATTTTCTACCTTCCGACGCTATCCGCCATTCTGGTTTCGCTTTGTGTGCCAGCGCTAACGCGCTGAGGGTTGCTTCCCTCAGCCGGCTCGTTTCTAATCAGAGCAAATCCATTTGCTGGAGCGTTCCCTTTTTGTTTTGTTTTGCTGGTATTATTATTTTGTTATTTTTCCACCCGCCTGGGTGAGATTTTAATGGACGGAAAGTGGTTTGCGAATGGTTTTAATCTATTGCGCATTCGTTCGTTCGTTCTAACCAATTGCTTTCCGTTTTCTGTCCCGTCCACCGTTCGTTCTTCTAGCTCCCGTGCCACCCGCCAACGGATTTTCGCCGCTCATTTTCAACAACGATCTGCTGGTGAATCACTACCGCCGGCTGCTGCATCCGGTCACTGCAGCTGCCCCACGACTTCCGAATGGTGCCAACGGGTACAATGACGTGGCAGATGCTCCGCTCAAGGTAGCCCCCCGAGGTGAGTAGCACGTGGGCTGAAGCCGTCAGAACTGACGCACTTTTGTTGGCTGTTTTTTTTTTCACTAACCAATGTGAAGATTATATTACGAATGACAACACCAAATCCGAACATACTTCCCCGAACCGTTCAGTTCACACTAATAAGTCACCCATTTTCCTGCCACCGCCAAATCATGGCTGATAAGACGCGGGAATACCGATAGCGCTTTCAACTGCGAAACTGCCATTCGTCGAACGGTACTGGAGCTGGTGCTTGGTTACGGCTGCCCTCTGGTGGAGCAATTTTCTTTTTCGGTATTTACTAACCGCTTATCTTGCTGCGAGCTCGCAGTGAAGAGAGCCGAGCGGTGCGAGGCACGGCCGAAAAGCAATAAAACAGGATGGTTCCCGGTTCTTGCCTCGTCCGTTCGATGGTTCGATATCTCTTTTGGGGCGCGTTTGCCCGCCGTTGGACCGGAATCACTCCCTTGGGGTTGTCTCGTGCGTCGATCGAATCAATATGGACCTGCGAGTGGTCGCGAGTGTCAATAAAAGCCTTCGATTGAGCCAATCCAAAATATTATTAGTGAATGCGCTTGGTTATCCCTTCCGTCACAGCTTGGCAACGGTGAGGACTTCCATTTGGGGTGTTGAGGATTCGCCCAGGGGTTGAGTTCTTTACAATACAATGTTGTAGAACGAGGAGCGAGTTCAGATACCATTATGCTGGCAGTTCACGGGCACACGGGCTTATTATTAGCAGTAAAAGACATAAGTTTTTTTTCCTGCTTTTAAACTCATGATCCCTTTTTGTCGCTATTTAAAATACGATTCCGTAAATACGCGTCTACCAAAGCAAAGGACACATTTCGAGACAGGCCATAGGTGGTCCCAATACATATGTGAACAATCTAAAGGTTCATCGTTACTTTACAGCGTGCTTTATCTGTCAACGGCTTGGTTGAAGGTTTTTAGCAGCACACAAAAAACAAAAACAGTAGCACAAGTACACCGCCACCCACGGTGACTGAACATGTGCTCGGGTCCATCGATAGCTAATATGAGTTGCAGGTGATGCACCAGGAAGCCGCGCAGTTGAAACCGGTTTTACATTTCTCCTGCTCCTTGTACCGGTAGCGACCTTCGACGATATTTTCGGAGCTGACCCTCGACCGTCTGCGGTTCTTTGTTTTTCAACGCAGGCCCCCCCTTTTTCTGCTTCCAATGCCATTTCTCACGGCTGTCTGGACCCAGGGATATCGAAGGCTTAACAGATGCTAGTACGAAGGGCTTAGGTACGAATTTTAGCAAATATGTGACGAACGGCAAAACAGATTTGTTGCTTATCACTGCTGCTTCAATCCAGGCTGCGCTGGTAGCAGAAGTGGAAAACAAGCACTTCAAATGTTCCGACCACTCGGCTTGGGGGGAGCACATGGCAGTGAAGGGCTCCCCCAGTGGTCGAGGGTGGTCCGAGTGACATAGTGAAAAAAAAAAAACGCACCGAGGGCACCAATTTTAATGCCACATACACACACACACACACATAACAGCTCACCTCGGGGTCGCTTCGCGGGCACATCGCATCGTACAACCGGGCCGATTGTTTGAACAACTTCTCGATCGTTGGCTAATGAATTATCAAATTGTGCTATAAAGTATGCCTTCCAACTAAGTCCTAGTACAATAAATCATGGCTTATCTATATAAGTTGGGAACAGCATTTTTTATTATTATTATTGCTGCTCACCTTTTTTTTTCCGGCCACCATCACTCGCATGCGCTTTTCTGTTTCTCTCTCTCTCTCTCTCTTTCTCTCTCGCTGTATCTCTCACCCATCCATCGAGCGCCATCAATGTCTCGAGCGCATGGGCCTTGGTGACTGACTGCTGATGCCGAGAAGTGCTTCTAGAATCTGTTCAACTGGCGCAGTTATCGTTTTATCAATATTTAGAGAATTTATTGCACCATTTAGTAGCATCAACAACTGCCCGTTATGCGGTGCGGCCTGGGAATGCTGTACCGGCGATGCACGCGGCGAGTTGGGCCACGGGTTTCCCTTCGGGACATCCATCTTTGGGTCGCGCGGTCACAGCGATATTATTTGCGCAATGTGGCCATGGCGCGTTTGCGTGGCCACCGCACACGGATGGTCCTGCGGGTTTGGTCATAAAAAAAGAAGGAGAGAGAAACCAAAAATTTTGATTCAGATTTACGATTTCACACCAGGTGCGGCAGTGCTGTCACGCGTTTTATATTTCGTGTATCGCTTGCGCAAACGGTGGCGCAGTTTCGATGGGTTTCTTCGCTTTCGGGTGGTCGTATCGGTTTTTTAAAGTAAATTCATTGTAACAGTGAACTAACCGATCGACGGCTGCTGCAAAGTGAGCGCATGCAATTGCAAGAAATGCTGCACCGCAGATCATACACAGTTCAATTAATCTTATCTCGAATTGAAGCACGTGTGTTTGAGACCCCGTTTGGGGCGTGTTTGTTAAAATCGTGTTGCGCGTTTTCGATTGAACAGGATTGTGTTTAGGTATTTTTTCGATTAAAAGAGGCAAAAAAAAAAGAACGTTAGCAACAAACCACACCGTACGCGGGTGATTAGTTCCGGCTTGTTTGCTTGCGTTGATTCGAATGGAGCGCGGCTTACGGCGTGAAATAAGCCTCCAGCATTAAAGCCTTCGAGCGTTTAGCAATCGGCGACGGGTTTTCACTGTTTTTTTTTCCGCCACCCGTAACCTGCATAATGAAGTGTATTTTTCATCTCATTATTTTGACTTTGATGGAAAATGTAAAACAACGCGTGAGAAGTCGGAAAAAAAACCACTAAAAACTAACGTACGTAACGAAACCCACGATAATGGAAACTTATTATACCAGTATAAACCCCCTGCCCCGGCCAGCTAGCACAAAGAGAAGTTTGTTGCAGCAATCGCGAGTGTTTGGGTTTCAGCTTTTTTTTATCGCCCCTGACATATTCGTGCAACATGCTGGTCATAAATTAATCATCGTCCATTAGTGGGAGCTGGATAAAAAAAAAGGGCGAAGAAAAACCCCAGGAAGGAAAACTGTTGCCTCGCGCGGGGATCGATCACAGATATCCGCTGTCAAGATAATGATGGCTATTGACAAATGTGTCTGAAACGGATACAAATGATGTTGGCGTCGAGTGGCGCGCTGGATCATGATCCGGTGGCCCTACCTTACCCGGGTGGGTCATCGAGTGAGCCATCTTGTGTGTGACTTTTTCACGCTCCGTGCATTGCAAAACTGATTTGTCATCGAACCGGTTCACCGCCATCAGGGGGCGATCTGAGGGACCAAACCAGGTCCGATCTTAATTAAATTCCTTTCGACACTGGCTTTGCGGCGTCACTTTGTCACTGCATTTGGTATTCACGGTCCAAACCAGACGGGAACGAAACCGCCGCGATCCCCGTGGGGAAAGGATTTCCGACGTTGATCGGATCGAAAATCAGGCAACATTCTCGACACGCAATCTTTCGCTGATTCGCCAGCCACCGGGGCTGAACGTGTACATATATTCCGTGGCCCGTGTCATGTGGCTCGATGACCGGGCACCGGTTCACGGTTTTTCCTTTCGACGCTAATGTACGCCTGGTCCTTGGGGAATGCAACACAGCAGGGGTAGCGTCTGTAGCGTGCTAGTTAGAATTCGCTCAACCGGTAAACCAGCGCACACCTCCGCCCTGGGGCTAGGGTCTGTTGTGCGTGCGATAGATCACGATACGTAAATAAATATTATCCAAAGTTATGCGGCTCCGGCACCAGGATGCGTCCTTGCCAGGGCCCAGTGCTCAGCGGTCGGTCACGGCAGGGTGCACGGTAAAAAAGGGGTTGGCCGTTTTGCTCTAATGAGGGGTTAAAATGAACCACCGTTCGACGGGATCCTGTAGCGTAAGGACATAAGGCCAACGTGCGTATTCTTTCGAACATTCACGCGGCCCACTACATTGTGTGTGTGTGTGTGGTGTGAAGCGATACAAATTGTATCGCGTTCGTCGTTCTCGTCAACATTTGGAAGCTTGCATGACCGGAACCAGGGCATATGCTTGTACCAGGAAGATCACATGGCATGCGCTCGGGATTGCGACATGATTTTTGATTAAACGCACCGTGTAGGAAGTGATTTTTTTTTTGCTGCGCCTCAAACACATTCAGGACTCAGGGTCCTCGGTTGTCGGCGTCGTCGTCCTCGTTGCCGGTTTTAATTTGTACAGTGCAATGATTTATGAACTCAGTTCCGTCCGCCTGAGTCCGGGGGCCGGGCTGGAACAAATCAAGACATTTGAAATATTTTTGTTGCGTGTTGCGCTTCGTCCTCGCTTTCTTTTGCGCTGCAAAAGAGGGACGAGTTTTGTCACCGGCGAGACGACAAATCTATGCTAATTGAGCTTAATTCGATGTTATTTGGATTCATCAATATTGCAAATTGAATTGATTCGTGGTGGGTCTTCCGGGCGAGCCTTGAAGCCCCACGGTGGCTCATGGACTGATTGGCCGATGGTTTAGAAGAGTTCGTTGCCCAGAAACGCAAGTGGCTTGGTTTGACCCGCGAGGGGTCACTAAATTACAGATTTAAACTCTGGCCGTGGTCTGTCGGTTGTGAAGCATTTAAAGATTAAATAGAATAAGAAAGGAAAAACAATTTAACTTAGTCCAGAGAATAAACAGAATACACTTACTAAGCTTTGATAATATGTATGCAATGAAAAATGATGAAAATGACTAATCTACGTTTTGTTCCGGCTGTTTATCTTTGTACTTCAGCTTGCGAACAGCTCGTTTTTTTTACTTCAAATGGCTGTGGTATTATCAGCTTGAGAGTAACAAAAAAACAGTAAAAGAACATCGAGCAACAATCACGCCAATGGTGGCTTTACAGCATTGCTCTTTTATCGATTCGGTGTACGATTTATTGTGCCCAGCGCGTCAGAAACGCAAATCGTGTTGCGCTGTTGATTGCAAAAATCGCAAAACTTCAGCAAAACCCCTCCAGAGGGATTAGGCTATCGCAAAACTGCGCTTCGAGGGTGTTTAATCGGTTGGCTCATTTCTGCCCGGTGTTCGGTGGTTTAGGGCAAAAGGATGCAAAAACGTTTAAATCTGCCCCGTAACGTTACGCGCGTGACGTTATCGACCGGCCGGTGGGATGGAGATTTGCTAAACATAAATCTGAAACTGATTTAAGATTCGTGCTTTTGGGTTTAAGCTAAGGTGCGGCGATTTTGGGCGATCACCAAAAGGCGCCATCGATAGCGAACCTTTAGCGAATGGTGCTTGCGGTTGCTCGCCAGAAAAAAAGGGGTTATCTTTTGAAGCTTACAAGCTTTCGGGCTGCTGCTGGTTCGGTCGTTCGGTGCGCATCGTTTCTCAGCGAGAAAAAAATAAACCCAATTTCACTCCCGCAACGATAATGAACGATCGATCACAAAGCGATACGGGTTTAAGGGAAATCCCTGCGAAAAGCTGCGGCTGCCGAAGGGGTTGCGATAGGCCAGCTGTGATAGGAACCTGGATTGGAACTTTTACGGCCGGGCCCCATTGCCACCCTATCCGGGTGTGGTGCGCTCGTGGAGTGCGGCTCACCGAATCTTGTGCCATAAAATCAAGAAATACTTCAACAGCTTAGCACTTAGCAGCTCGCTGCCGCTGTAAATCATTATCGCCATGATATTGACTGGCTCGATACCATGTGCACCGTATCGGTGATTTGTCGTTGCCACCCTTTGCCGGTTTCCTGGAGCTCGAAATGACCCACCAGCGGTTTGGCAGCTAGCGAGCAGCTAGCTTCGAATCGATGCGTCAGTACGTGCTCGGTTGGCCGTCGGAGTTGTTGAAAGTGTTTCACAGCTTTCGGAGCTGAGTCTGGATAGAAGACTGAAGAGCCATGGTTGTTTTATGGGAAGTGGAAGTGTGGTCTCCCTCCAAAGCTGAGTCGTTGCTGGAGCATCATTCTGCTCAGGGTAATACATATTTTGATTAATCAACTCCTTAAAACCGCATTGTTGGCAATGATGGATTTGTGGCCAAAACAAAGACGTTTCTGTTGAAATATTTCGGGCCCATTCCATGCCACCGATTGATCTTATTGAGTTCGGAAGTCAATGGGCAAATAGAGCCGGCTTAAATAGAAACATTACAAAAACAGCCAGCCTCTAATCGATTCTGCGCTGCATCAAGCCGCTCGCAGCGCAAGAAATTGAAATACTGTAAATAATCAAAATAAACCTCCCCCTAGATGATTGTCATTATTTATTTATTGTTATTGTTGCGCTCAAACGGCCCAGTCCATCGTGTGCAGATTGTGTGCGTTCCGCTTTATTCCTACCCGTGGCGCGTGGTTGGGCGCGAACGGGCATCTCTCGCCCTACCGCTAAGGGTTAAAGAAGGCCTGGTAAAATTCGCAGATCCGCAGCCAGCGGTCCCGCATCTCCGCGTGGCCCCCGGGTGACGGTGTGTGGTTTCCCGGCCCGGAAAAGAGGGAACAAAATAGGAAATTATAGCACATCATCAACTCAATCGAGGGACGACCAAGCGTAAGCGGAAAGCCACCCTCGTTCTGCGTCCTGGCGTGCGAATCAAAGAGACCATGGGGAAGGATCTGAACCGTATTCCGTATCACACCCCTGAGGGACAAATTTGGAGGAGGCCCTGTGATGTTGGCCCCGAACCGACCCGAACCATGCCAGCATGACCGGCGAACCGGAGGCAAACCGAAAAAAGGGACGCATTGATATCAATGCAATGACGAAGCCAGGGCAATAAACCGAAGGCAATCAATGTGGTGATGAAGGTTGGCCTCTGCAAAACCCTTCGGCGGAGGGAAAAAAACCCTCGTGAGCCAGTGCGCTCTAGGGAGGTAGATCGAGTGAGACAGCACAATGCGCAGTGAGAGTGTGTGAGAAAGAGCGAGACAGCGAGAGAAAAGGACTCGCAGCCAGATTCACGGTACACCCTTCGGTTCTGGCCGTCAGCCTCAGAGGCGTTTGGAGGGGTGATTTTAGGCCGCAGAATCCTGCACCGAAGCTGTTTGCTTTGTGGGGTTAATGCCAGCGGATTATCATGCTCATTTGTTTCTCGTTTTTTCTTTCTTTCTCGCTCTCCTATTTTTTCCTTCTCGCACGAGACGCGTCGCAGGCACGTAGTAGGCCGGGTTTTTTTTTCTTGTTGTCTCCCGTTTTTTTCCGAGTTGCGCTCGATTTTTCTTTTCCCCCTGCACTTGCCATTTGACTGCCGTGGTCGAGTTTTCCGGGCACAGGGAATGGGAACGGAAAATGAACAATAACAATCACTGTAGGAGTGGTGGGCTTAGGGCAGGTTTTTGTTTCCACCGTGGCAAGTGCGGCCGTCAAAGGCCCCGACGCCGAGAAGGGTGCCGCTGATTGTTACGGTGCAGGAAGCGTGAAGAATCATACATTTAATAGTTATTTGCTTTGTGCGGCATTGCACCTGTTAATCGTTCCATGATTTTCGGCCCTTGTTTCGTCATTGTTTTTGGGTATTTTCCCGAGCGCAATGGAATTAGGAGCTGAACAAGGACGTCCAATCATCGGCATGATCGAGTATAACTCCCAGAAAGGCCTGAAATGCAAATGAAATATCGTTCATAATGCGGTGCTCTAAAACGCCGTCAAATACGCAGCATCGATGTTGTGCAAAATGAGACTCTAAGCAACATCCCTTTAGCCTAATCTCCGCCGAAAGACGCCACACTCCATAAACCAGTCGCCAGTCGAGCAAAATCCACAGTTGCAATACTCCCGATCGCTCCGACCGAGGATAATCTGGTGTAAACGGAACATCTGTTTTCGTAAATAGCGCGTCAACCCCTGGGCGTCGGCGATGTGGCACACTTTTACCCATTCTTCAGGGCGGCAACAACCGTGACCAAAGCCGTATCCTGAACGACTGGGAACGCACCGCGTGACCATAGTGTCGTCGGTGTGCGAGAGTTTGTGTCAATTCTCGTTCGATTCGTTCCAGGCCACAACAACACGGCCCCTGCTGCATCAGGACGAGTTTTGATCTGAGCATTTCTTTTTCGAATCCCGTCCCGTTGATATGCGCTTAGCCGCATGAAACACAAAAGCTGGCATCATTTTCTCGAAGACCTCTCGCGAAATTGTAGGGGCGGACGCGAAAATTGTGATTAATGTTCCATCGCTCGGTGCCATGAATTGAGATTTGATGTCGCTTTTCCTTCACATTCCAGACGAGATCAAGTTCGGTGTAAGCCGGTTGGTGAAGAACGAGTCGGAGGATGAGGACAACAACAACGTGTATCACCATCCGCCCCACCATAATCCTCACCACAATCCCCTGCACCATCACCAGGCGCATCTTCCGGCGCACATGACCCACCCGCAGCATGCCATCAGTGGTCCGAAACTGTCCACTCTATCCAGTGGGTATGATTCGAGCGCACTTAGCAGTCGATCACGATCACGTAGTAGATCTCGATCACGAGATCGATCGACACGATCGCGATCGTCGTCCATCGAGCTGGAAGTGGATTCACCGCCACCACCACGGATCATCCCTTCGCCGACGACGGAGATCCCGCACGTTCCGAAGAACTCGGAAGCCTTCTCGGTGTCGGCGTTGTTGAAGCGCGAGGTGGAACCCAAATCCAAGTCTCCTCTCTCTAATGGATCGTTCGATGCGGTCAGGTGAGTGTTGGCTCTGGTGTGGTTCTTTTCGACCCACCCTTACAGCTAGATTTGTTCCCTCACAGGCCAAACTACACGCAGTTCTACGAGCAGAGCCTTCTCAACAGGCCACTGTTTCATCCGTTTCCGTTCTTCGCGATGTTGCAGCAGCAAGGACACCAGCTTAATCCGGCGTTGGCAAAGTAGGTTTTTTTTCGGTACTGGGGCCGAACGACTTTCCACACGATGCTAACGCGCCTTTACATCCACTTACAGCTACCATCCCTCGACACCGGAGGATATTCTGCGATTGCGCCATTTCATGACACAAAATGCTGCGGCTGCCTCGGCAGGAGCTGGTGGATCGCACCTGGACTTTAGTCATCCTCATCACCCGCACCATTTGCTGATGCGTCCTGGTAGGTTACTGGAGCCCTATTTTCGGTGAGCAGTAGATAATGCTTTAAGCTTTCACTCCTCTAGACGTTCATCCGCGGAGGACACACAACGGGAAGCGACCGTACGCCTGCGAGCTGTGTAACAAATCGTTTGGGCACGAAATAAGCTTAAATCAGCACAGGTAATCAGCGAGGAAAGCGTGTTTAATTATCGCCTTGATTGAAGTTCTGAAACTTCTAAAACTTGTGTTTTTGATTTTCTTCCCCAAACAGAGCGGTGCATAACGTGGAGAAAGTGTTCGAGTGTAAGCAGTGTGGAAAGGCCTTCAAGCGGTCGAGTACGCTATCGACACACCTGCTGATACACAGTGACACTCGGCCCTATCCGTGCGGATTCTGTGGGAAACGGTTCCACCAGAAGAGTGACATGAAGAAGCACACGTACATCCACACCGGTAAGTGGGCTAGCTGGGGTTTTTTTTTTTTTCATTCTTTCATCCTCGTTAGCATACAGCAGCCACGTGATTGATCGCCATCGACCCAAGATCGACCCAATCCGTGTCCCGTGCCCCGACATTAGCAAAAGGACTGTGGCGGGGCCATCGGGGTGTAATCTAATCAAGCGCGTGATGGCTTTATTTCCATTAATTCCTCCGAATTCCCGGCGCATCGTGCCGAAATCAGAGGCAGTTCGTTCGCCCGTGGGCTCGATCTGTCGTTTGGAATAAATCAAAAATTATTATACTTTTCAATCTTCCCACTTACGCCGGGCGCACACACATCCTCGTGGCTCGAGATTCCGACCAACCGGACCGATGGGAATGGCGTGTGCGTTTCGGCAGATGATTTCCCGCGAGCGCACTGGCGTGGGATCGTACCATGAACGCGAGTGGCACGTGCATGCGATGAAAGCGGCCCGGAAAGCCCAGTGCGGAACACGCGCATCATCAGGCTCAAGGGTTTGGCGAATCTTGAGGCCTAGCTGTGCGGAGGAAAATCATAACAAGTAAATTACCCGCCCATTGTGGGTCACGTGGCACGGCTTTTATGGGTCATGGTGGTGCTGGTGCTAGTTTTTTTTTTCCCCTTTTGGACACTGGTGGTTGCGTTCTACCCGTTAAAAGGGATGTTGACATCCGGTATTATTTCGGGGGCCACCGAACAAGTGCAACGCGCGCGCAGTTGTTCATGCACGCGCGTGCCTGCTGCCGGGACCGTATCATAACCGTAATGATAATTGGATTACTACTTTTTCGCTCTTGGTGTGCCTGGCCCCGGCCTGAGATGATACACCGCCCTGGGTAATGGGTGCCGCCGTGCTGTGAGAACCAACCTGTCAAGGGGTTTTTATGTCTTTTTGCATGTTTTCGCAGCCTGGCAAGTGGCCCGTTGGTTTTCGGCACCCCCTTTGCGAACCCGGCGTGCTAATCAAGATGTGCCGGAAAAGTGCACGGCGTCCTTCATGGTCTCCGCTCGGAATTGCACCGTGTTTTCACAAGAAAACCACACACCGAATGTCACTGAAACCGTAAGACCACCTTGGCACGGCATGTAGCCGTGCGTTTGGCTGTTTGTTTAATCACAGATGTCCATAATTTTGGTTTAATTTCGGGGTCCGTAGTCGGTGGCAAACACACGGTAGCGTGATACACACGATTGATGGTGGTTTTGCAATTGTTTGCTTTGGGTGGTCCGACCGGCCCTCGGTTTTCGGTCTCGTACATCTTTTAGCAGCTTTAGGTTGGTACGTGAGGAACCATGAGCTCGTTAGCGGGTGCAGGTTTTGTTTTTACATGACCAACGAAGTGAGTGGTAGGGCTTTCATGGTTATAAAAACAATACCTTTATGAATTGCTTTTAAATCGAGTCAAGAACTATTTGACAACCCGGCTACAGTTGTATATAGAATAAAAATTGCTACTTGCATTTGGGGCTTCAAATCAAATGAATTTATAATTTTTTCTTTTTCTGTTTTCGCAAATTCAACCCAACGGACAGATTAAAACTTCCCGGCATCATTTGCACCACTTCTCTGCGGTAGAAGTCATAATTGAAATAAAGATCGCATTCTTTCTTATCCAGCTTTAATTCCATATAGCCAAAGACAGGGGAGTTTTATTCATAGCAGCCATTTGCACGATTAAATCAGGCAAAAAGGCCGCTGCACCGCCATTAGAGCATTATGATAGATCATAAACCGCGGTTAACTGAAGTGGGGAGTGATTTTTTTCCTTCTTCTTCCACCGTTCGTTCGCTCCCATGGTAACCTGCAAAGGGATGATTTCCCAGTAATGAGTTTTCGCTGCACGTTGAACGAATTTCTGTAAAATGAAAAAAAGAGAATTTACATAAAATGTACTGGCTGCAGAACATGTTTCAAGCAAGAAAATAGTAATTTAAACTTTTTTTATTTCTTTTTCATTGGATTGTTATGTATTTTATCGCGTTAAATGTGTAGCTAACCATGGCTCGCTTGGATTAGAAATTAGGTGTACTTTTCGTCATTAAAAGTAGTAAAAGATTACTAAAAGCTATACTTTGATATTTTTATACTAGGATGTTACTAGGGTTATTTTTATACTAGGAATACTTTTGCACTAATATCATAACATCAGCACGCTTTTCATGGTAAAAATGCTATTTCTCTTGAACGTAGTTTGAGTACAACCGAATGAGCAAAAAATAGAACACTGCATCAGTTCACGATCCAAAAAAGAAGTCTCTTGCTTTAGACAAGGCTCTTTCCACATATGGCTAGAGAAAGAGTCATTTGTCTCATTCGATTCCGCAACCGCATGCCCAGACGACAAAGAAGGAAAGGGTTTTCGTGTGCTTGTGCACAGTTTTTCTTTCCGTCTGTTTTGTCTGCCCTCATGCATATCCGCCGAAGGACACGATTCTGTCGCTCAACCCTCAACCGGGCCCGCCGTGGAAAGGTTGACATGTGTTGAGTACGTGCTATCCTTCGGCCGCCTAGCCTAGCCAGAGGTCAGAGGCACCTTTTTGCTTCTATTTTGGTTTTGTAAATATGTATTTTGCATATTTACGCCGGTCGCCAGCCTGTGTCCTTTTTGTGGTTTTTTGCGCCCCCGGTGGCTTCAAGAATCCCTGACTTCAATCAATATTTATACGGTAAAGCAGTCGTCGGTGGATTACCTTCAAATATTTATACCCAAAAACCGATGTATTCTCGATAATCGGTGCTTCATGGGATCGTCACGGTGTTCAACGGGAGGATGCGCCGGTTTTCGTTGTCGGTCCACGTGTCCAAACGCGCCTGCCGGGCATTAGCGATGTGGCGAAGGATAAAAGGGCGTGAACCCCAGGCGTTTGCGACACTGCCAATAAACTCCATATGCTCAGACACCGGGCAGAAGGTCAACAGCTCGGTATGCTGCCGCTCAGAAGCCCTTCGCTAATGTTTAATCTTGCGTCACGAAGTGAAGTGCACGTTCTCGTTTTCACTTAATCACTGTTTTTGTCACTGCCCGTTTACCGCCCGGGCGTTGGCGGAGTCTATCATTGGAAAGTAATAATTATACGTTTTGTGTGCCCCGTTCTTACGCATTCCGAGCCCGTATGGCATCG
This sequence comes from Anopheles nili, assembly GCF_943737925.1. NCBI lineage: Eukaryota > Metazoa > Arthropoda > Insecta > Diptera > Culicidae > Anopheles > Anopheles nili. The sequence goes on from NC_071292.1 coordinate 22,685,922, forward strand.
GTATACAAAGAAGGGACCAACGCGGATCAAAAAGGCACTGCAACGTGGCTGCAGGGCGCACACTCATTCGCAATCGCCCCCAGACAAAATCGATACGAACTGCGCGGGATGCGCATGGCGGAGGCGTGTGGGATGCGTTAGAGTGGGTCGGTTTTTGGGTAATAAAATAAGTAGATTAAACAAAATTACCGGCTGACAAATGGTTATCATCTGGCACAATCTGGGCTCCGTTGGACGGGAACGGTTGCGCTCGTGGGCCCTTGTTTTCGACCGGGAACACCGGACGTGGTGGATCCCTCGTTCCGGAACAGCGATGGAAGGGAAAAAATGTGTTAATGGGCCTCTGGGACTGGGAGCTGGTTGAAGGATTTTTAGCGAACGCTTACCACGTGGCAGGATTGCCAAACCCGTATAGGATCTGTGCAATTCCGTTGGGTATTGCGTGCGTGAGCGCGACTCAGCCGCTGTGGACAGTTGGGCATAAAACTGGCCGTTGACTTCGATTAATGGGAGGTCATGGTTGAAAGCCTACCAGCAATCGTTGCTTGTTTTCGTTTCCTGTGGGATTTTATGGGTCACTGGTGAAGAGTCCACTTCATTAGAGGAAATGTAAGCGAACATGTTAGCAATTGCTTTATTTTCGCTACTGACGAAAGAAGCGTTTCTATTGGTAAGACCAACACCTTTTATGCTTGGCTTTGAGAGTTTTTTAAACACCCTAAACAAGGTGATTGATAAACTCACGCTAGCGTCTACTCTCGAGCACAAACGTCGAGAACATATCCTCACGTTAATCTCTATCACGTTCGCTGGAAATCCGAGGAATGAAAGTGTCATAACATTTCAACCACACACATCCCGCCATTCGTCGCTGCGAATCAACCGACGCAAACCGGAGCCGCTCGACTGATGGCGTGATTTCAAGGCGTAATTTTCATCCCAACCTCATTCGTTTAAGCCACCATCTTATTACGCTCGAAGACAGACGCTCATCAGTTATTCAGGCGGGTTTTCTTCGGCGCTTTCGTTCGGTTGGTTGCGGTTTTGCCGATTTTCCGAAAGGATTCCACACACATATCCACATCAAGCGACGCACTGGCAATGGCAGCGGACGCGGCGGACGTCGGTGTTGAAGGAATTCTTTCACCTTCCCTACTCGGGCGCGGGTTTCCTCTTTTGCTTCCTCCCAACGAGTTCGGTTGGCGCCTCGAAAGGGTTGATGAAGGCCAGCTTAACGGGGGGCGGTATGGTTGTTGGGTTAGGCGTGTGGTGTAGTGAAAATCAGTTGCACGAGCGTGGCACGGGTTGAACGAAAAGTCGACAATTAAAACAGATTCCTTTCCCGGCCGCCACAGACAGCGTTTGATTTATCTTTATTAATTGAAGCGACTTTTCTTCTGAAGCCGGAATTCATCGGACGGGGGTGCGTCGCGTTGGTGCTCGATGGAAAGGGTTTCACGCGTCGAGAAGGCGGATAAGAAAAGGTTGCCAAAGAAACTCATTTCACTCGCTGCAAAGGGGATGTGAAGAGCGTGAAGACAAATGGTAATATAATTTAATATCTACACCCATCAACCACACCGGCATTGGGATGGGAGCAGGCGAATGGTGGTGGATTTATATTAAAATTCTTCCTCATTTGCTAGACAAGCGCCCGTAGGCTGACGAGGAAACCATTTTTTTTTCTACCCTTCACCAGCATGCGCCAGTGCGAAAGTTTCAAAGTTATGTCATATTAACTTTGGCGTTGTTGAAAGTGATGTTTGCTTCAACGAAAAATTGCGTAAGAGACTTTGTTTAAACAGAAAAACCACGCCCCGGCATCGTGGGATTCGTTCCCGAGGCGGGTTTTCGCGTACCAAGCACGGTAATGCTAGCCTGATAGGCGATCCGGACAATTATCAGCGTAGATAATTTAATTTTCTCTATCATATTCCCACCGGAGCCGGGCCTAATCGCATCGTCTCGTTAGGGGTAGCTTTGTTTTTCTCACACCCTTGTGCGACATTTCCGGTCGCCGTAGGGCAACCGTCCGTGGTATCATATTTCCCAGCCTCCCTTTCGGAAAGTGGCAAATCAATAAAGGACAGCAGGAAATTCGCTTTGTTTGAATTGATTTTTGCTCCGCAGCGTGGCTTGGTCGATCTCGAGCGTTAGAGATTTCCGGCGAATGCTGCCCAAGCCTGGGGGGGCTTACAGGATTTAGCGTTCTCCCTAATGACCACGTTTCTCGAGGTCTGTTTCGGGTTTTCCTTTTGTCTCCACATTTTTTCTCCGGTTTCGCTCTCGTTTTTATGTCTTATAGCCCCTCAAAGAAAGACGGCCAGAGGCAAGTGGAAGAGCAAAAAAAAAAACACACCCACAGCAAATATCAATCGATAGGGATTTATGATTTGCTCCAGCAGCGGCAAGCTTCTGATTTATGCCGCAAGGTCTGCCGGCAATCTTCACTTCTGCGACACATTTCCTTCCGCGCTGAAGTACCTCGCAGCTAATGCCGAAGATGTTGGCACATGGCACAGGGATGGGTATCACTAAGATGGACCATCGGGCACCGGGAAATTGCTGTTGAATTATTGATAGTAAATCGAAAATAGATTACGAGAAACTCTCGGCGACAACAGTTCTTCGGGCACGCAGCATGATGGGGAGTGCTTGAGCAGACGCACGACGTCGAAAAGACCACCAAATCGATGGACGCGCTGGATGCTGGCAATCGAACGCAGACGCGTTTCGTGCTAAATGATTCGTGAATGATGGAATACGCTTCCGATTGGAGCACGCGGTAGTCTTGCTGTGGGTGGGTGGGAGAGAGTAAATCCTAATAAAGATTATTTATTTATGAGACGAGTGGAGCCCAAGTGAGCTGGATTTGTGTGGGTAAAACGCTCTTGCTTGCTACTGTTCACGAGTGGGTGGTTCAAACGTACTTTGCTTGAGCAGAAATGAGCAACGAAAATGGGGCAAAAATACACTTCCTGTTCGTATCAGCTTCGATTTCCGTTCTATTACGTCCCAAATGTGTCTCATTCTGGATTCATCCGGATGCGAATCTGCACCAAATTATCATAAAATCACCCACCGAAAGAGATCAGAACGTATGAATTATCCCCTCGTGGAACCGGTTTAATCTTTTCACCACTTGCAATTGAGCAATCACAGCACATGGTGCCTCCTGAGCAGCTCCCACTTGACACCTGCAGTCGGATGCGTTAGGCCAGAGGACGCTGGCTGCAAAACGAACGCCCTACCGCAATGAAGCCTAATTGATATCCCGCTGCGAGGCGTCCCGTGAAGCCGTTCGCCACCGAGTTTCGAGTGTCGATAATCATTTAGCACTTCCATTCACTTGCGCTCGAGTAGCACAACGGGTAAATTGAAACATTGGCCTGCTACCGAGCCACCGTTGCGCAACTGGCAGGCGCACCCCCGGGGGCCAGCAAAACGCCTCGTACGATGTACGTGAAAAGATAAACCCACCCAAACGCCCGTTCTAGCTTGCCTCACTTTCGGTTGCAACCCTCATGAGGACCGATGGCGGCGCTGTGTGTATTTTTTTTCGCTGAGAGACCTCGCCCCTGGCTATGAAACTCGAAGCAAAGTTTCGTTCTGTCTTGTTCTGTCCCCTGCCCATCCAAACGATCGCGGCGGCATAGGGCCTTGGTAAACAAATAGAAATATTATTATTGCGCACGAGGGCAACCCTCTGCGTGAGTCCTGCGTGCGGCTCCCGGTGCGTGGTGGGCTGTTATTACTATAATTGAATCAAGAACCAGCGCAACCCTCTGAGACGCGGGAGCGAATTTAAAGGACGCTCGCCCGCTCGCCTACTTGGAGCACATTAGCTGGCACACGTTTTAAGGACACGCGGGTCGCTTTTGTTGCTTTACCGGGGTGGTCGGTAGGACACTTTTTCCAACACAAACAAGCCACCCGTCTGTTGCGATTCGGCGCGCACCCTGATGGCCAGTTGATTCCGGATCGGTTTGTCAAAAACCCCGGCCCGGGTACACAGGCATGTGATGTTTTCCCTTCTCTGACATATGGCAAAACGCAGGTTCATCCGAATTATTCATGCGTTCCCGGGCGTTGATGTTGTGTGTGCCTGATGATCCACCACACTCGCATGCCGACAGTGTAGAAGCCCGTGTGATTCGGCATCACGATACCGGCTCAAAACTGGCTGACAGGCCGGCGTGACGAATGTCAACGGTGGAACGCACGAGACGTCGAAGCCCACGAGACGCCACCCAGAAGATTCCCAAGATTGAAGCGATGGATTACAACGTCCCAACCCGGAAGCCGGTTTCCCGGGTTTTTGTGTGGCGCTCCTGCGGGTATCCGTTTTCCACAACGGCTACGCCAAAACCCCCGATGGGATCGAGAAGTTTGACGCGTGTCGCGTGAAGAAATCGCGCCCGTGACACTTGATACTCCTGAGTAAGCGGCCATGGCGGCGTAAATCCTGCACACGTCCACCGACGCGGCCACTCGCGGCACGCGGAGGTCACTCTGAAAGCCGAACCGAGCCCACCCGGCTCTGGCGGGTGGGTAAATATTTAACATTCGCATTATGTGGGATTTACGTGGGTTTTTTTTTGTGTGTTCTTTCTCTCCCGTGGCCCGTCAAAGCCCGCTCGAAACGTCAGCACGCGTCTTTGGGGTTTCTTTGTTTTTCGCTCGAACTCGCACGCACGACTTTGTTTGAACGTTAAAAGTATTTCGTACGGAAACGTCCCAAAGGCAGAAAGTGACTGACTGCTTTTGACACGGTTTTGACACGCTGGTCGTCGAATTTCTAATCACGAATTTCATGTTCACGAAAAAAAAAAGAAAACAAACATACCCGCAACAAAGGACACTTTACACCGAGCGAGGTCCTTCTTGCAGCGAGGATCGCAACGACCACCCTGTGGAGGTTGTGCTTCCCAAAATCACTCGCGCCAGCATGAATCAGGAGTGTAAAATTTACAATCTTCCATAATTAGTTCGCGCGCCCTGCTTAAGATTCACAAAGGGTAATAAAATCCCTGTCCTGCGCTGGAGAACCGGTGGGAGAGTCGTTTGATTTCACGACTTTCGCGCCAGGCGCTCGTTTCGACATTCGCCCGAGGCGGTTGTGTTGCTCGCTCCGCTGGTCGTAAAATATCAACGGCAATCAATTAAAACGGAACTAATTCCACCGACGCGGTACGGTGGTGGGCCTGGCCGACGAAACGGTGTGGGTGATGGATGTAAATCTATTCCCGATTACGGCGTGTTTAGCATGTTTTACGCCTCATCGTTGAGTTAAATGATGTTCCGATTGTGCGACGGTTGGCGTCCTTTAAAATGGAACCAAGCAAACGTGCTTTTTCGAAGGTACGGTGCTTAACTTTTGGATCGACGTTTGTAACCGTTAAAGAAAGCCGAGGTGTCCTTGTTGTAAGCGATGAAGGGCGCGAACAGTTCTAATTAATTTCCATCCAAGTAGCCATGTTGAGAAGAAACTTCAATTTTTGACGAAAAACGAGAGCAGATTTGGCGTGTTATTGTTTGGTCATTTGTTTTTGTTATCAAATGGGTTGAACGCGATAAAAGTGGGATAAAAATCAGACATATTTTTGTACGAAAATTCCCAAAATAGAAACCCTCCCCACGAAAGGCACTTTGAACAGCGATTCAATTAACAAAAAGAGCCTTTACGTTCTAAAACCCCTCATGGCGGTCATAATACTCCCGAATGTCGAATATTCTGCAACTTGCTGTAAATGTATTTCACACCTCGATAGGGCTGGTAGGGCATTGCTTGTTCGCCTCAAAAATACACACTTGGGGCTAAAAATCAATCAAGGAGGGTGAAAAGCCGCACGGAGTACAAAAAGGTACACCCGAATATTGTTTCCACTTGCCGAAAGGACGCCGGGTGGCGGTCAATAGCCTATCCCGCAGGAGTTTGGCAAGCCGTGAGAGGGCACATTCAGTTGTTTTCGTATAAAATTGTTTGACTTGAAACACCCAACACAGCATATCCCCTTGCGAAGCTTCACGAGTGCTTCCCGGGATTTTTGGGAACACTTCTGCCGGTGGTCGGTTTTTGAACAAGCTACCACCGAAAAAGCGAAGCGGTTCCATCGTACCTGCTACCGGAATATAAACACCCGAGAATAATGTTATGGTTTTTGAAGGGAAGCTATTCCTTCGAGCTCGAGCTAAGGTGCTGCCAACCCCTGAAGTTGCCTGAAGGAACTGGTCTGGCGTCCAGCATGTTGGAAGTGCATCCTGCAATGGACGTCCTGGTCCATAGGTACACTGTGGCCCCGTGAGCGAGTGCTGATTAGTTCCTGCTGGATTTCCAACCCAAAGCCGCGCTAGTTTCAAGGCATCCCATCGTAGAACTAGCGCACAACAATGAGAGGAAAATATAGCGAACCTTTCTGGATTCAAATCGCTAGGAATAAATCTATAAAATATTAACAACTTTATCACTCTCCTTCTAGCTGGCTCTCGTGGGGCACACACATGGCTCTCTCTCTCTCTCTCTCTCTATCTCTTCTAGCCCCAGATGGTTGGCGCAGAATGGTGAAATAAAAATTCTATGATTTTATAACCAAGTTGCGCACAACGCGGGCGAGAATCCCGCCGGTGTTGCCTTACAGTCCCACCACGTACGATCCGCTCGTACGGGATGGGGTTTTGGAAAAATCACTTCTAAACTTTGCCGGCAGATTGGGACGGTGGGATCGCTTCCTTTGGCGCGCACCGTGGGATGCATGTGCCGAATATTCATCCGACCGACCGGTGTCGCGCCCGGAGGGTTACCATCGGTCCCAAGCGCCCGGCAAAAGGGAGTTTCCATTTCTCGAATAAATCTAGAGCATTCACGACCTGAATATTTTATCACTTGATTCATGGACGCGCCCCGGAAAACTCCTGCTTCCCGGTGGTGGCAGCTGGCAGCAGTTCGGAGCTTGGTACCTCGTCAAGATTGAGCCCTGGTAGCCACGTAACGGAGCGATTCCATCATCTTGTCGCGGTGCCCAGCATCCCCCTTCCCCGAGCCAGCGACATAATCAGCCACCACGATGGCAAGGCCATCGCCCACAAGTCACCCTCGGGGGGTTGGAATTTTGCCCCCGACCGGCTGGGCCAGGATTTGATAAATATCATCAACATCAAGCGCAACTGTATGCCGCAGTGAATTGAAATGATTTCGTCTATCCACCATGGCCGCATCCTCGTGTGCCCGTGTGTCCATGTATGTGTGTGAGGGTGGGTGTTTGGTTGGTGCTCCCGAAGCTCGGAGGGTCTTTTTTCCCCCGACACGGACAATGTATCGGGATTGGATTTTGTTTCACTGCCGAAAAGATTTTTCGCAACATCCGTCCTTCCGCAACAACCGACGCTGTGCTCCCCTAGCGCCGGTTCGTTTCCACTTTGGCCACACACCATTTCGTTCCAGCACACAGCCACACGCTGCTGCACACGTTCGAAGATGGCTGGCTGGCAACATGGCGGTCGTGGAGGCGTTTCGACGGAATGTCTTGATTCCGGTTTTGCTGAAAGATTGCGGCAGAAATCGAATGCGAAAAGCAGAAGGCAGAAGGCGAGTAATTGAAAGATCAGAGCCCGGGCTACGATATTGACTCATCACGTTGGATGCCTTCCCGTATCCCGTTGGATGGTTTCGGCTCGGTTCGGCTGTCAGCTTCCACCGGAGCTGTGTTTTGCGCAGGGAAGAAAAATGAACTCATCATTCCGTGCACCGGAGCCACCGTAGCCCGTCGGCCACTGATGCCCGTTTCCGGCCCGTTGCTGATTCCGGACGAGATGAGTTCTTTTCCTCACGACCGATGCGGCCAACGGGGGGGGGCGCAGGACCCTGCGCTCATGAGATAATGATAAATTACGTGCTGGGGAGATGTTTCGGGGATTTTTGTTTTCCCGTCCGTTTCGCTGCTGCCCGAAGCGCAACGTCGTTGATAGGATGATGAAATTTGATTTTCGAAAATATTTCTCCTATCATCGCTCGTGGACGGTTCTGTGCCCTGGGGTGGAAACGAGTGCGATGGAGACTGGCGAGGTTTGCAATCAGGAATGCTGCTGATCGATAAAACGACCTGTGATGGCTAGCGAAAGAGGCCAACGAGCCATGTCGTGCTATTTGAAAACTGTGCATGCGAATACTTTTTCTCTTTCTTGGGAGTTGTTCCACATAAACGGTGCTGATTTTTGTACATAATATTTTAAAATATCCACGGCATTCAATGAAAATAAGACTCATAATCTATCTCACATATTAGCAATGATGTGGACAAGTTATTTACAAGCAGGAATAAAATCATCCACCACCGTGCAACATTAGAAGGAAAGATTGAGATTCGCGAAAAATTGTCCCACATTCCTTCCATTACGATGTCCTTTTTTGTGTGTGCTTAAACTGCAGCATCCTTTCCCCTTTCACGACGACGACGACACGCGCTGAATGTTAATGGAGCTTTTTCAAATGGTTTTACCCACCGAGAAGAGAGAATTATTATTCCACTTTCCACAAGAGTCCCGGAGATCCGGAAGCAATGCAATCAGGCTCCGGAAGTCCTCTCCTGGTGACTGATTCGAACACACGTTTTTGCTACGCTCGGACAGCTGGGTGATAAACTTTATGAAGCTATAAAGATACCGGTGGGAATGCCTGACAATGAATGACGCTTATAATCTCGTGCCAGGAGCACTGATGGTCTGGCCCACTGTGAAGCTGTGATTATTTAAATGGCGGCGAAAGCGTACTTTCGAAAGGATCGCTCATAATTTTATAAAAGAGCAACGAAAACCAATCTTTAAAAAACAACTCGCTTAAAAATCATATCTCACCGGTGGTTTCGCGCCTTCAGCTGAGCGCAAAAATAAACGCCTACTTTAACACATCATTGCGAAACGATATCCAAGCAGACCGGTGCAAATGTGACAGTCGCTGCCTTAGAACGCAATCCACTAGGATTTAATTAATTAGTCACCCTTTTTTCGGCTAGCTTTTAAAGCCTTTTGATGTGTTATGTATCCTTATTCTTTACTCTCTCTCTCTCTCTCACTCTCACACTCGATCTATTTTACCGGTGCACCGTTAGCAACGTTTAGAGGGTTGACGCTCCGAGGATGAACCCATAAATTTCTCATTATCTTAATGTAATCCGGCGCTTACCCCAAACACAACGCGCTCGGTGCCGGCGTCGTAGCATCACTCGGCGGATTTTATCACTCTCAAAAACAGATTTTCTCCTTCATCAACAAAATAAGAAAGCACGGAACGCCGTACGGTGGTACGTGGTTTTGTCTTACGGCGTGTGCGACATGCGGTCCTCCCTTCGTCCGTGCCGGCGTCCTTAGTCCCATTTACTTCTCGTCGGTGGCATTTTTTGGGCAACAAATTCAACGCTCACTACCTCATCGGGGGGGGGCGCCTTGCGAGGTGGTAGTAAAATGTCCCACCGTATTTTTCAACCAAACAACCGGCCGCCTTCCGGGACAGACTCGGAACTCGTTAGAAGGATGAAGGCGCACCGACGACCGGATGGACGGAAATTTTATTTAATGCCTCCAGCACGGCGGCAAAGTGCTTTTTTCCGGAAGGCACCAAAAGGAACCGGTGCCGGAGCAAAACCCAAGAGCAAATCAGAAGCGACTGACCGGGTGGTTCGGGTGCGGCCAAAATTTGTACAACATAAAGCCTCGTTAATAATTCATGGCGTAAAATTTTTACCTCTTGCGAACTCGAACATGAATCGCATGAATGACACGGTGCGGGCGGGCGTCGAGGGCTGCGCCGGAAAATCTACCGGAAAATCTGCAGGACGATGCAGCCCACGAACGATGCAGCCGAATCGAAAAGACGGTTCGATTGAAACCCGGTATCGGCTGAACGGAACCGGCCCCAATCGTGCCTCGAAAATCGATCCTGTGGGAGCAATCGAGAAGATTTCCCTCCATGGCACCATCTATGTTCGTTACACGCCCGAAGCTGGGGATGGAAAAATCCATAAAACTCATGATTCGATTGAGGACCGATTCGAGATTCGACAGCTTCGGCTCGGCGTGCGAACGATTACAAAATGTGCGCCATTACCGGGCGCCCAGCGCCTAGAACTCCGAGAGCGGATTCCCAACGTCCGGAACCGGATACGTTCGTTGGCTTCTCGGAAATGGCACGAAAAACTTTAGCCCCTTTTCACGCGGCATCACATCTCGCACCAGCTGCACCATCAACGTCGGGAGCTTCCCGTTGTTCGATGGTTGTCTTAGGATGTGCTACACACTCGGTCCAGGACGTAGAGCCGGAGATCGTTTCGTATCGCACCGGATGGTTGGATCCCCAGCTGGGGGCCTAATCTGCCTAATACACCCGAAACCGGTGGGCGTACGTCGGCGGAGGTAAAGCTTGAAACAAATCTTTCTAATGTAATATTGGTGTCGGAATCTTTTGCATTGTCCCTTCATCAGGCCCGGCCACCTGGTGCGCTTTGTTGAGGACGTAGTTGCCACGGCCAAAAGGACGAACGGGGTTTCAACACATAAAATGATGCCATGGATGCTAGTTTTGCGTAATTGAACCGAAAAAGGTTGCCAATGGTCTAAAAGTTGCGGGCTGACGTAAAAAGCGAGTTCTCTATCGAGCGCTCGTCGCCGGATTGTCGATTATTCTATGTAGCGTTGCTGGTGGGCCAGTACATAGGAGCCAAGTTCCGTACGCAAGGAGTTTCCTATCGGAACCAGCAAAAGCATTCGTACGCGAGCGAAAGAGAGAGAGCAAATCCTCATTCGATGTGCTGTGATTGGGTGTTTAATTGGGGCGGCGAGTGCGCGTGTGCGAGAAATTAATAACCGACAATGCAACATATTTGTTGCTAAAACGTCCATTTCTGATGCGCCACAGCTTGCATTTGTATTGCTATAAATTGTGTGCCATATTTCACAATCACCTTTGAATGTACTAAAAAATTCAACCCTTATCACCCTGTATGTCCTTTGCAACTTTATATGCAAAATGTTTGTTTTTATGGTACACATTTTCCAAAGTAACGATCGTCCTATCAAAGCTTCCCAGCTGATCATTGCACCGTGGCTCGAAACCGCTCAGAAACCGCATGTGTGTGTGTGTCCCACACCGAAATAATTTCCACCATTCCGGTCCAGCGGACGCTCGAGAACCGCGACCGTGAGATTCCTCTATTTTCGCCACCCCCGGCTCAAGCTTCCCGGCTCAGATTGCGCCCTGTCTCTATTTATCTAAATTTAACGGATTTCTTTTCCCTCTGATTCAGATTCCGCCTGAAATGATGGCGTCGGTCTCGTCCCATCCACGCGCGCGTTCTCTCTCTCTCTCTCCCCAAAAGAAAGTAGGACGCGAAGCATGTTTTCGCATCGGTTTCCCCACACGGGTCGAGCCCCATTATGTGTTCCGGGTTTTCCGGGCATCGCGATCCCGAGATCCCTTTTGCCCGTGTCCACAAGTAAAGCAGGAAGAAAAAAAAACACCCCGGAAAATCAACGTTTCATCGCCGTTCACGGCACACACATAGCCACACGCCGAACGTGACGTGAGGCCAACAAAATGGCCCCGGCAGGGTTGCCAGGGCATCGGTGTGAGGCTGGAGCGTGTGGAACGCGTGGCGGAGGAAATTTTCTTCACCGTATCCCGTACCCTGGTTCGGGTTATGTACCGAACCACGGTGGGCGCAGATTTCCGATGGAGGCGCGCACACATTCACCATTCCGATTGCGCTTTTCCACCGTTGCTGTGTGTGTACGGAACGCGCCGTGGCACATGGCGAGAATGAAAAGCAAACAACTTCCTGCCGGAGCGGGACCACAGCAGGGGACGAAGAAAAAAGGGACGACGGCACCCAAACATAGATATACACAAACTCATATGAAGAGATTCGCCCCGAAGGCCATAACCCGATGATGCCTCGGCGATGGGCCGGAACGGTGGAATGTGATAAGAAGCATTGGAAGGAAGATGAAGAAACAAAAAAAAAAGGCGAAGGGAAAACCCTACTGCTGATGGCCTGACGACCCGTACGGAATAGAATCGTTATAATGATTGCGCCTCCATTTGATGATCGCCACCCTCTTTTCCGTTTGGTTTTCGTGTTGGTGGTAGTAATCGTCAGTGAGATGATAAAGCTGCTGCTGCTCCTGCTACTGATGATAATGATGATGATGATGATGATGATGGTGAACGCATACTCGCGCACAAAGAGCACTCTCCCAATGTTGCGTTATCATCCTGCCTCCGTCGAGCTCCGTTATCCTGTGTGTGCCTTTTTTTTTTCTTCTTTCTTCCCACTTCCCTTCGAGCTTGAGCTCCACCGTCTCGCGTTTCGCCCTTTCGCCTTCCCTCTTGCCACCAACCGGACGATATCACACGAACACACGTGCTCGGATGTGCACATAAAATGTGCTCTGATTCTCGACCGAGAGTTCAGCTTCGGTTCAGCTTTGGTTCGCCATTTGTGACGCCGATTTTTCCTCCACCGCCATCGCGCGCCCAACTTCCGGCGTTATCGCCGTCGCTGCCATTTTTATTCGCTCCCGCTCGCACTCGTACTTTCTCTCGCTCTCGCACGCGCGTCGCACTTCAATGATACATTCCCAGGGCGCTTTCCTGGCGCGTTGAATGGCGCTCCCCGATGATATACCCGGCACGGATCAGATTGCTGCCATCGTCGTCAGATTGCGCGATGGGCCGACCGGTGGTGGGTCGGTGCCGCGCGATAAAGCTTTGCTGGATTTTCTGTTTTTGTGCGATCCGGTTTCGTTTTTTGATCGTTTTACTTTCCATGGCCTCCGCGATGATGCCTTACTCTGGTCTTCGTATCGGGGTTTCTCTCCGCAAAACCGGTCCGCTTGACGCTGTTCCGCAGCAGAAGTGAGTTGGGAACAATATCTCATTGGGCGTTTGCTCCTTTTGGCTCCTGCGAACGGGCGCTTTCCGCGAAGATCTGATTCTGGTTCTGTTTTTCGTCCTGCCGGGCTCACGAAATCCGCGAGTACGAAGCGAGATTCAATTTGGCTCCTTTGATAACGTACTAGATCCACTGCCGACAGATGGAGCTGTGTGTCTCTATATGTGTGTGTGTGTGTGTGTATGTACACGCGAGAAAGAGCATGGCGCTCGACTATATACCAATGGCTCCTGCGATCCTGGCCCCCCCCACACCGACGTCATTAAAGTCAGCCATGTGCAGGAAAATTCAATCTCATGAATCCGGCAAACGAGACTGATGATAATGATGCCGGATGCCACATAAAACTACTCGAATCTCGAGGCAAGCTTTTCCCTAGCAACCCCCATCTCGTCTTTTTCTCTCTCTCTCTCGCTCACTCCCTCACTCTCTTTCGCTCTCATTGCCAACCTCTTTTTCGCGTGCGCGCGTTTTCCACCCGCGCGCCGAGTTGTGTTTGTATTTGTGTGAGGCTTTCCGTCCGCCCACTCAAGTCGCAATCAGTGGGAGGTTTGAGATTGAGCTTTTTGCCACTGCCACCTCCCTTCGGGTGCCCCAACACTCCACCACCACCACCTTCTCCCAGCGGACGGCAAGCTGTATATGTGATAAAATATACAGGATTTTTTCCACTGATTTTATATTTATAGCCAAACGTGTAGCATTTACGAGCGAAGAGTGTGCCGGGTTTTTCCTTCACCGGGTCAGCATCCCGATGGTGGAGCTCTGCCCACACCCACCCACAGATAACGACCGAGAGTTGATTCATGAATTCGGACACAGGAAAATCCTCGTGCCCGGACGCAAGCAGGACCCCATCGCTTCCCGGAGCGGAAGGCTCTCCGGTCTAGCCGTCGACCGTATCCGTTTATCTTGTTTGTCCCTGGTTTCGGGCGGGCCGGCCTATTTTTTTTTGTCCACGTTCCGAATCGGGGTTAGTTTTTTGCTCCCCTTTGCCTGGGCGCGCGGGTTTAGCGAAGGCGGGAAACGAACCTCGACATTAATCCTGCCAATGAGTGAGGATGGTGTTTTTTTTTTGCTGCTCCTTTCGAGCCGGACGGGCGTGTGCTTTCACGAGCGAGCGAAATGAAATAAAGCAGACCGTCCAAATTGGTCGGGAATGTGCCCCCGACACACTTACGGGGCTTACGGGTTTACGGTTGCACAGCTTCCCCTGGGTAGGTCGAGCATACCGTGGTTGGCCCCGTTGGTTGGGTCGACGGTTGTGGAAAAATCAATAAACCCTTCGGCCACACTCACACTACGGGACACCGGTGCTGGATGGGTGGAAGCGAGCGGCGAGTGTGCCAATGGTACTAAAACGTGAGACAAAATCAGAACCATTTCACCGGGCACAATCACAGGGCACATCAGCATCGCCGGTCGCTCTGATTTAGGTCGTCTCAGATGATTTCCGATGAAAATGGATTTCCAAGATGGATCGTGCGTTTTCCGTCGGGTACGCAGCCACGGGTTTTTGGACGCTCGGGACCGTCGGCACCGACCGTCTCGTTTTACGACCCACACGGTCTGAGACCTTCAACTGGAGCCGTGCGTGTCTGGTGTGTGTGGGAGCTCAATTATCAGCTGCGTGGTGAGATTTGTTGGGGAAGGAATAAATTGCGTAGCGCGTTTAAATTCTTCGCATGGGTCTCTAATGAATTCCACCCCGGTGAAACGATCGTTCGATCAAAGCTCGTGCGTGATGGTTTATCGATGTTTTTTTTACCGCCCAAAATCCTTGCACCAGGACACGGCATTCATCACAGTGGAACATAATTGTTTCACCACCACCACCAGTGTTCAGTGCGAAGCAAAGCGTGTAAAAATGCCAAACCCGTCAACCACCTCGAGCTCGCTCAATCGTCATAAAAATTCTTGCCTCCAAAATCTTTCCCAAAATCCGGAAACTTTCGAACATGTCCTTTTTTCCCGGTCGGCGACGCGAACACATAACGGTCGTACGTGGCGTCCTGGGGTCGTGCAACCGGGGGCAGCTGCTTAATCATTCAAGCGCTATAAACCTCTTAAGCCGAAACAAAGGAATCATAAAAAAAATGCTCCAACCCCACTCGTTTGGTGGGGGCGAACAGCCGTTTAGACGCCGGAACCTGCTTGAATTCCCGCTCGACTGTAGCAGATGGGTGGTCCATAAAATGATTTTATCTCGTGCGAGCTTCCGATTTTCCAGTGCCTCTTTGCACAGCGATGAACCCGGCCGAGGACCGTTGGAACGATCCAAAAAAGGGGCGAGAAGTGTCGTAGAGAGCGGAAACGTGACGCAAAAAGCATCGACAGAAAACGGGACAAAAGGCGGAAATAAAGATTTTCATTACTGCTCTCGTCATTATTGCCCGCTTGAATTCGGGGTGTGATTCTTACGCGAGAGCATTAGACGGAGAAAGGGAGAGAAAAGAAAGGAGAGCGGATAAATGGGGGAGGAAAGTATGAATTTTGGCATGGTGTCACGGTCGAGAGGGCTTGTTTAATGCGCATACTTCCTTACGTTTTAGGACATTTCGGAGCAACCATTTGCTCGGCTTCTGTAGGTTTCTTAATGTTATGGTAGTTCTTTTGTGTTGATTATAACCGTCATCCAAACTTGTATTAGTAAGAAACGTACAATTCAAATCAAAGCAATGAATTTTGAAGCTTCTAAAAAGCAAATGAAATAGTATCCTTTACACGATACACATGTTGTGGAAGATCCTGAAAGATGATTGAGCAAAAGTTGGGATAAGAAATGTTCAACCACACGGAAATTTACAGATCTCAAGCAATGATGATGACGCAGTTCGAGCAGACGCGAACGAACGAGCGAGAAAAACCGAGACCGGATATCGTTGGGATGAAGCAGCTAGGATGGAAATAAAACTTTCAATAAACCCTGCCATGTGCTGCAGGGACGGGCAGGATATCGTTACGCTTGTCAGCGAAAGACCGAAGCTGCCGGGCCACGGCGAAAAGGACGACAAGTATGAAAATGAAATCGTTTCTTCTCCGGCTCACGACGGTTACGTCGACGTCGACGCAGACGGAGCCAGCGAAATCAAATTATCCGCAGCGAAGCCCTCCACATTCACTCAATTTTTCATTGGTTGGCTGTGATTTTCACTGTGACGCCCACAGTGAACTGTCCGTTTCCATGGCGACCGGGCTGGCGCGATGTTGATGATAGTGTGCGTTTCCGCGATGCTCCTTAGGCGAAAGGGATGATGCTTTTTTGATGATGGTAAGGAAGCGTGGGTGACGATGCGAATTGTGGATATCCTTAGTAAGACGTTTTGAAGAAGAGATTGTTTCATCGCTCGCTAGGGAAGATGTTTATGCAAAGTTGCAGTTGTTTCCTCTTAAAAAAAGGGAGCCCTATTTGCGCTCAACCAAACGCTACTCATGATAAATGTGGGAGTAATTAAAACTTCATTGCATTGTAGGCGCAATAATCCGCCCGCAGGAGTATGAGTAGTTTCTTCACACAATAGAAATTTATTGGCTGCGAATCGTTCTCCACTATCGCACCCGTTTCCGAACAATGGTTCGAGCATAATCCTCCTCTTAATCCTACGGCATCATTTGAGGCGCAGGAAGGCAAGTCATGCCCGTGTCCGGACATCTAACCCTCCTGCGGTTCGTCTCAAATTCATACGGTTCGCTTTCGGATCGCACCGGCACACGACCGTGGTATGTGAAACAAAACGGTTCTCGCTCGAGCCGATCAATTATTAATGGCTCGTAAGTATTTCATTATAAATCACATAAATCATTGTGACGTTGATTGCCGCCTGGTTGAAGGATGGGTGGGAAGATCAGTTTCCGATTTGCTTCGACCGGGGCAGCAATTAATTATGCCCGGAACTATCCTTTAGCCGTCGGTAGCTGGCTATATTTGATTATTTTATTTGCGGGTTGCCGTGCTCAACACCTCACCATAGGTGTTTGATTGGTTTAAAAGGCCGATAAGTGCGTGTGTTCAAAGGACCGATAAGAGACAGCGGAAAATTAGCTCACAAAACTGATGGAGAATTTTTAAATGCACAAAAAAACACTGGCACCGTATGTCGACGAGGCGTAGTGTGACCTGCCTTAGGCAATCTGTCTTATGGCACTTTTTGCTTCACACTACAACCATTTGGCGGTGTAATATGACGACTAATCCGATGGATTGCGGCAAAAATCGGAACGCGAGTCCAATTCCAACGCTTCCACCCAACCCGTCCCGTGCGGTCCCGATCGCGGTGGTGATAATTGAATCAAAACCTAGCACCGGGTGAGGTCGGTTTTGATTGACACACCCCGTGTTATTTTAACGCCTGCAAAGCCATCAACCGAACCGGCAGGGTCTCGGAAGCGAAAGATAAACACCAGCACCGGTACAGGCGGCAAACACTGGCCTCCGAACCATCCGAGCAGCGCTTGCATTGAAACATAAGCAAAACTCCACGCACGGGAAGTTCCGCGACAGCAGGCGTGGCAAATAGAAGAAGAGAAAAAAAAACTAAAGAAAACACTCACATACGCACCAGGGGCACCCTTGGTCTGGCTTTCCACAACCAGTCGAGTGATAAGCGGGGTAAAGCTTTTAATCGCTCGAAACAAGTGTAATCTCATTTTCACACTCACCATGTGCGCACACACACACACACACACATGGGCCACGCGGTACGGGGTTTTTGCAAAAAGGGGGGGAGTTTACTGTTACAAATGGTTCGCGGTTTTGTTACAAATTAACCAGACAGGATTTCCACCCCAGACGTCCATTAGGCGGACCGCGAAAACCCCCGAGGCCCCCGAGGATGGCTTGGGTGTTTGAAACGCGAAACCAGATCCCGTGCCAGATCACAGGGATCACAGGGGTTCCATGTGGTTCCTGCATGGGTTCCTGCGTCCTGCAGCTGGGCAAGGGGCAAAGATTTTGCAAGGGAAGAAACGAATGCCGGAAAGTGGCGGGTTCCTTCGTCATCGTACGGCCGTTTGTTTTATCGCTGGTTCACCATTAGCGTTCGGGCGCAGGAACTCGTGTGTTGGGGTTTGGTTTGGTGTTCGAACTCCGCTGCTGGAGGTGAAGGAATAATAATTGTTATTTCATCGCACAACAAACTGCTACAAACTGTATGTTGGAGGATGTTGCAGCAAGCAGCATCCAAATTCCCGTGCAGCTTTACTAAGCGGTCAATGCAATCGATAGAAGGGCATATCAATATTCCGAAACAACACGAAATGGGCGACCAAATGGAGCTTTAAACTGTAGAGCCCATCCCCTTGTCTTGTAAGAAGACCAAAAATTTGAACAAAACATCTTACGCCTGCCCCCGCTTTGTCCAAAGCGAACAAGGGATGATCGCCAAAAATCACGATCCCACCTAACCGTTGGCCCGTTTTATGGGACTTAAAAACCGTCGCCTTGGCGAGCCGCAGCAGCAGGAAGTAAAGTTTTTCTTTATGGCTAAACGGGCCGGGCGGCGAAGAGATTTAAGATTTTTGCCGCCGCAGAGACATTTTGGCTCGCGGCGGCAAATTCTTGCCCCGTGCTTCATTCCCTCGTGCGGTCCCTCACAAAAAAACCCGCAATCGTTGGCCAGCCATTAATGACGGATGAACGCATAAATGTGCCGCCCGGAATAGTCGGCCGGCGCTCGTAAAGCAAATGCTCTCTCTCTCCTCAGCCTTTAGGGCAGCCCCGGTGATCTGCAATCTTGCAAAACAGACACCCATAAACATACACTTTTTTACGAGTTTATGATGGCCGAACGGTCGGCTGGCCGAGCAGGGCAAGGGAATCCGCCCGGCCGTGGGTGGGTCTCTAGCACTAGCCGGATGAGTCCCGGTTTGTGGGGCGATCTTGAACGATTCAAGCTGTTTCTAGGGTGCTAAGGATGCTGTTCAGGCATTGAGATTGATTTTAAAGCCCAGCTTTGTCGTAAAATTCGTACATTATTTTTAGGGCGGGGTGGTATTTTACGCAATCACTTAAACGCAACCCGCCAACAATCATGCAGGATT
This sequence comes from Anopheles nili, assembly GCF_943737925.1. NCBI lineage: Eukaryota > Metazoa > Arthropoda > Insecta > Diptera > Culicidae > Anopheles > Anopheles nili. The sequence continues at coordinate 22,704,902 of NC_071292.1, forward strand.
TTTCATGCATTAACTCCTGCAAACAATGCCGCACAATTTTGCGCCGTGTTTCGCAACACCTCGTGAGGGTGTGAGAAGGAAAATCCCTTCCTTTAAAAGCATTTGTGCCCTCGGTACGCAATCAGAGAATGCTGCACAAGATGGGCGAAAAAAGAAAACAAAAAAAAGAGAGAGAGAATAAAAAGCGAAACGACACGAGAAAAGTAAGCGATTCGGAGCAAATTGCCCCAAAATCTAATATCGCTTTGGTTTGAATGTCGGCACGCCGGTCCCGGCCCAGCAAACGCCCCAGCAAGGATAATATCTCGCATTGGATATGCTATTTGAGCCGGCGCAACATGGCCGCGTTCACAGACCACTGCTTGCCCGTGGGGTCCTCTGGGGATGAGGTCCTTTTTTCTTTGGGGCGCGCGACCCCAAAAACTGGGTATTTTTGCCCCTGGCGGGATGTGTATGAAGGTAAATTGTGGTGCCGTGGCAAAGGTTTAATTTGGCAGCCGGCAGCAAACGAAACGGTGGAGTAGTGCACGCCGTACACAGCGTACCGTTTCCGTTAATGGTTTCGTAAGAGAGCGAACGAAAGAGGCGGAATTGAGAAAATACAATTTGCAGCATCCCCACCGAGCCATGCCCAGCCGATGGGATGCCTTTATCGTGGAGCGTAAGAATGGGTGCTTCAAGGGGTGGGATTTTTTTTGTTTAGCGAACGACTGGCGTTGGATTTTAAGCGATTTAACTTCCAGCTGAGGTTTGATTCTGCCGTGAAGCGATTCCACTTACGGGGCATATCCTTTCGTTTTTTTTTTTTTTGCGGGGAGTCACACATGTAATGGTAGTATTTGATCTGTACATTCGAAAGGCTGTTTTAAATAGACACGAAATGGGAGGTTTTTAGGGTCACTCTAGTCGAGAAATTTCGATCAAGAACTTTAATTTAATAAAGAGATTTTTTTATAAATTATCTGCATACATTCCCTCTAAGTTAAGACAATGAAACAATTGCTTTAAGGGTTATTTAAAGGATGAAGCAGACAATAAGCGATAACATCGACTTTATACAGCTTTTGTATTATTCATGCATATCCAATATAAGCATATTATGATATTTTCAACTAACGCCCAACCCAATTATCTTCTCGTTGCAGGCGAAAAACCCCACAAGTGCCAGGTGTGCGGTAAAGCCTTCAGCCAAAGCTCGAACCTCATCACGCACTCGCGCAAACACACCGGCTACAAGCCGTTCCAGTGCGAGCTGTGCCACAAAGCGTTCCAGCGAAAGGTGGACCTGCGCCGCCACAAGGAAACGCAGCACACCGAGATCCGCACGATGGTCAACTAACCCAAGGCCCGGCCGGAGTTCACCGTGACGGCGGTTCCCCCAACAGCGGGTCTGCCAACGCCACGCGACGGCCACGAACCTGCGAGTGTGCTTCCCGTGCCGGGTGAGTCTTCCTGCGGTGGCCACTCGCTGCATTCCTTATCACCGGGATCGACCGTTTCGTCGACGGTGGCCACCGGGGACGCTGGCGAGTTCATCGTGATCGACTGATCGGGGGAAAAGCTCGAGGACTCCGGCGCAGCCAGCTGCCCAAAGCAAAGTCTCTCTGTCTGTGTGATTGTGCTAAATGTAAAGAAAAAGAAAACCCAAAAAACCCACAATATCGATGTTAAACCAAACTGTGTATATCTGTCAGTACAGGTGGTGGGAAAAATTACGCACTGAGATCACGTGATCGAGTCGAATATCGATCGCGTGCAGGAGAATGTGGCTAACTCCGCTGGTCCCAAAAACGGCGTAAATTCCACCGCAACCAGCGTGTGTTTTGGTTCCTTCACGGCAGGATGTACCTAAACTTGGCCCCCAGAAAAGACCCCCGGAAAAACCACCAAAACCGGCATTACGTTTTCCACCCTTGTGGCCAGGGGTTAAGCTAGCTAGGAAGTAATTGTGAAAGTCATTTGCACACAAACACCACCCAACGTGGGAGGGAGAGTTTACCGTTAAGTAGCGTTAATTTTTCCCACCCCCTTAGCGTGGAGGTCACCTGCCGGTGTTCCTTTTTGTTTCTTCACGGTGTACATAAATATATAAATATCGCGGCGTATCGGTGCCGCAGCGGGCAAGAGATCCCTTTCGTTGTCGTTTCGTTCCGTGTACACGGTAGCACTAATGGACCTAGGAACTAAGAAGAGGGGGCAAACAAAAAAACACGGAAGATCAGACACAAATTTGTGCAACCGAGTCGAGTCGCGTCTCTAAAGATCTGAAGGTGTAGGTGTGTAGGTGGTAAGGTGGTGTCCCTTTTCGCGAAAGTCCTTCGGACTCGTCGCAGGACAACACGCAAAACGTATTCGAAAGCTGTACTGTAAATCAAACTGTGTCGGTGTGTTTGTTTTATCGAACATTGGGACGAAGAAAAGCGCCTAATATGGGCGCAGTATCAGTGGCAAACACACACACACACAAATTCACACACACAACAATAGGATAACAACAGTAACAGTAACAGTAATAACAACAACAACAAAAAAAAAACAAACAATAAACATCAATGTGCAATTTTCATAAACGCGACCCGTGTGGACCGAGTTTTCCTGCGCCACCCTGCAACGGACAGGCCGTTCCGGGGTGTATTATTTATGAATCCGAAATTTACGGCCAACGGTAGGTATTTATGATAATTTGTTTAATTTACGCACACACACCCCTTGGTGCACGTGGTCCGTGGCCGTCCGTCGGCTGCACCCAGCGGTGGCGAGTTCGTCCTTGCAAAATTTTACACCCAAAAGCCCGCATGTCCGGCGTGTTCGGGGGTTGGGAAAGGGGAACGGTGTGGATGTCCAGAGTCCGATTCCATAAATTTGTGGTATTTATTGAAACGCAAGAGCGCTAACCGGCGCAGCCTTTGTGGCTTCTTCGGTCTCGTCCTTATTGGGGTAGTAAATACCCTGGACACACACGCGCACTCACAAGACTGGAGCATTGTCGAGTGTCGCATGCGGTCGTTCGTTTGCCGGACGTCCTTTAAGGACGCCTTTGCCGGTTGTGTTCCAGCACCCGGACGTGCACGTGGTGGGTCACGGCGCAAAAGGCAACGTGTAATATGTAAAGTAATTAAATGATGACCATAATAATGCGACCAAAGCCATTCGAAAACTTCCACCCCGATGGGCATGCGGTTTGCAATTCGTCTAGGGTTTTGCACTTCCAGGGCTGGCTTGCATCTTCCCGGGCGTGTGCTGTGGTTGTGCAGATTCAAGGAATTGGCAATCAGACAACTCGCACACCCGGACTCGAATGAAAGCCAGGGTGACGTGTGCACCGACGTGTGGCGAAGGACGTCAGCTGGTCAATCTGCTGCATCTCGGGTTGACCGCACACGCATCGGTGATACATTTCACACGGGAGCGGTTGCTGACGGTGCGTTAGGGTGGGTTTTTCCGATGCCGCTGGGGGTGGGAGGAATTAATGATTTGTCGGTGGCGGTAATTGATGCACGTCGGAGCCGGATTTCCCGGAGCCCGGGAAATGTGATAGCAATTATCCTTTTGGGTGTGCGGGAACCGGGAGATCAATCGATAATCCGTAGTTTTATCCTGCTATAAATTATGGAGCAAGCTTTGTTTGGTGCGAGTGGCTTTGAGATATGGCAGAGCGGTGGAAATATCACATTTTGCTTTCGATTAATGCTTGCATTCCATTTCTGATGCAGTTATAGCGTATTCGAGGATATTGCATTTTAAAACCGGTATTAAAGTTTTTGAAAGGCAGCAAAATATACGAACTTATTTTTATTCAATCTAATGGACGCAGAGAGGCTATTCTCATTTGAAAAATCATTTCCCCGATAAACGATATCTAATCTCTCTTTATTATATATCACATCATGTACAACTCAACATTATAATTTGATTAATTTTATCACCTGCAAAAAGTGTGTGGTTTTATTTGTTTAAATTGAGTGTTTTTTTATGATTATTGATCATACATAGTATATTTTTTATCCTCTTTTCTGATTTGGATATCAAAACCCAAGTTATTGTGATAGGTTTAAGATAACTGAAGAGTAGCTTTGAATAAACATTATCACGTAGAAAATTAGTGGCAATTTTTTTCAGGTAGATAGATTTAAAACTTGTTACCCATCCCAAACCAAAAAAACAACACATTGTAATCCTTTGTTACGATTGCAGGCTGCGCTTTCACCCGTTGAGGCACATTCAATTAGACTCGTGGAAATTAAGCGTTAATGTCACATTAAGCTCGGCTGTCGCATGAATTATAAATTATTGTGTCACCCTTTTTGCCGCGACAACGGCCAACCCCCTCATGGAATGGCTTTTCATTTCGCTTCGATTCCGGTTATCGAAAATCAACAGCTCAACCTGCCATCCTTGGGGGTGGTAGAGTGGTGAACGAAAATCCCCACCCATCACCGGATATGTAACCGCTTCCGGTGTCTTCCGGTGTATCGAATTTGCCATCAAGCGTCGGTGTCCTTGTCGCTCTTTCTCTCTCTATGTCTCTGGCACTGATGGCATAATTTGTATTCATTCCACCCGGTACGTAAAGTGATACTACCGAACCGAGAACCCCGCAACATCATTCTCATCATTGCTTCTCCATCATCAGCGGGCCCCATCATTCATCAACCCATCACGGTCGTGTGCCCGTGTGGCCGCAGCGATCGTTTTCCATCGCCCGAAGTGTCGGGGAAAAACTTTGTCTCCTTTCCGTCGCTCGTATCGCTTGACGTGGGGCTCATAACGCGGTGCGAGAGCTGCCCACCCCCACACCGTAATGGATAAGTTAAAAATGTTATTATTTTAATGGATTGGATGATGATTTAATTTTATTAAATTTGCTCGAAGTTAATTGATTCCGATGGAAACGGTGAACTGTGAAGGGGAATGTTTGATTTATTGGACGTTGGCCCAAGCGTGGGCGTTGGTGTGAAGGGAAAGTTTGAATGCACGCGATGGATGTGCCAGTGGGGGATCGGTAATGTGACACTGATTCGCAGCTTATTTTTTATGAAAACTGGCGTTTGTTTGGTTTTTATTGCGCACGAGGAACTCGATCGTTGCAAATGTGTGTACCCAGAGTGGTACACTACGGTAATCAGAATCGATCGGGTTTCATTCGATTGCAAAAGGTCTGTTTGGAACATGTTTGGAAGTGCGGGTTTTCTAACAGTTTTTTTTCTTTTAAGTACTTTCACAAGACGTGTCGTGGGGATTTTAAAACGACTTTAGAGACATTAACGTCTTATTAGCTGTATTATACCCCGCTGAATGGAATTTAAAAAAAAACTCCTACTGCTTATAACCCTTACGAACATTATTGTCATTGATTATACTAGACAAAAATGGTTTACTACTCAACTGTGCAAAATGTGATAATGATCAATGTTTTGTGTTTTTTTTTCATATAGATCACCTCACCGCTCACACTTCCTATCAGCCGTTGAGGCAACTGTCAGAGAAAAACTCGTGCTTTTGCTGCGATGTAAAGAAGAAGCTAAAATTGAAAAATACTTTACATTGAGCGTGCATTTATATGAAATTATTCGCCAACTTGGCAGCCCTTAAAATGCCACCCAAACACCAACAACCGGGCGCCCGCGTCGCTACTCCAAGCATGCCATGGAATGGGGTTGGAGAGAATTTGCGTGAAAAATAATTGCGACTCAAGTTCGGCCTACTACGATGGTTGAGCGGGGGCGCGCGTTGTAAACTGTGGCCTGCTGAAATATGTTCCAATACAACTACTCCTTCACTCTGTCGGCAAACTCGGAAACCGAGCATTGGCTCGCAGCAGTATGGAGGTATTTTTGCTGCCGCTAGAGTGCGATCGTAATTAATTCACTCGGTTCCATAAGAATGCGTCAGAGAGAAGTTGCACAGGGAAAACCCGTAGACAAAAAAAAACAAACAAAACCAACATAAAAGCACACGATGCTGTAACTGAGACCTCCCCCCACCCCCGTGTGGGTGGAACGAACCCCCAAAGCGACCGGGTACGAACCGTTTTTCGATGAGCAGCGTTGTAATTTATTCGCAGTAATAAAGCAAAATGTAAAGCAAAACATTATGCCGAGCAAAAGATGAAAAACGGCTAAACAATCTACTGGACCGGTTGGTTGGTTGTTACGGTGAAGCTGCAGCAGGTTTGGGAAGTTTTTTGTGCCCTTCGAGAGCCACGAATCGCCAGCTATGCATACAAATCCATCCCGTTAACTGCAGAGATAATTGAAACTAATTTCGAAAAACTACCCAAAAACACACACACACCCACACAATGGTACATACCGAAGGTGCGCAACATCGCGCATAAATTCCTTCATCGTCACTTGGTTCCACCCCCCCACTGGTGGGGGTGGGAGCAATGTTAAACCGAGTGTCCCACCCATCCACACCGGGGAGCAATGGCGTATAGCTCCAACAGGCCCCGGGGTTTCATTCGCAATCCACAGATCTCGGTGCGGTAAGATCAGCCCATCAAGCCGGGGCGTAATAAATTATCATTTAAATCACTTTGAAATTTATCTTATAACGCTTACCGAGGCACCCGCACACGAACGCGCCTGAAACAGTGTGAAAAACTAAATCCTCGGTTGTCGGGTCGGGTAATAACACCACTCGGTAAGGCCTCTCGCTCGATGGTGGCGCCGGAATGCAGCGTGTTCATATTCGAGCTCCCGTTCGGGTTTGGAAAATGTACTAATTTTCGGAAGCACGAAAATCCAACCCTGCCCCCAAAGTCCTGCTGCTTCGGCCCAATACGAAGGAAATGCCGCAGCAAAACCCATCGGCTGTAAAAAGATTGAGAAAAAGCAAGATCGGGTAGCTTTTGGAACCATCGATGGGCGTGAATGGGGGCCTGTAAGCGAGACGGGTCGTACCGCGTCAGCCACACCGAGACAGTGAATCCATTTTTATGCAAATAATAAATTATACCCGAGCACAATTAATTTAATATTTAGCGTGCTGGCGAAGTATCCTTTCTTCAGGTGGCGGTTCTGGTGAGGGTGTTTTGGAAGGACCCACCCATCTCTCGGAGGTGCTAAGGACCGTAACGAACGGAACCGGAATCCCGGCCCATCCCAGTAATTTAAAGAAATCGTTCCACCTCGCCAAACAAAAGGATTGCTACCATGATAAATATCGCTCGCGTTAGGATGGTGTTTGGGGGTGGGCGTGGGCAAGTTTGCTCCTTGGGAGTTTGGGGATTATTGTCGAGCATGATTCGGTGAAACCGTGCTGCATCAGGTTGGTCAGTGCGGATAATTGTTGCTGTACTGGTGAAATCGTTTACAGAGCCTCGCGTTGAACAGAGACAATGACGCTTATCGGTTAAGCTCGCTTGGGAAAGGATACAGTGTGAAGGAAATTTTCTTTTGGCGTTAAACAATTGCCTGATGGAAAGTGCCGTTCGGGTGGTATTAGCAATCGTTTGGTGTTATTTATTAGGCTGTAAGCTACATTCACGAAAAGTATCAACGATGATTAATCCTCTTTTCTTAGGCTATAGTATAATATTAATAAAAAAACTGATAACTTTTTTAAATTAAGTATAACTCAAAAGCGAAAGTATATTTTACCTTTTTGCTTGAAATACTGAAACTAGCATTAAAACAAGAGTATATAATAAAGCTATAAGATGACTAAATTTCCAAAGCTATAAACAACAAAATAACTTAAAAAGCATGTCATTTGATTGTTGTTAAGAACAAATGAATACCCGAATAAGGCTGATTTCAAATCCTGTGAAATCCTTAACACCGTCTAAATATATCTTACTCTGTAACCTGTAAACTATTCGATACTACAAAGAATTCTTCGTACATTGAAATAACTATTATTGATACCGTCTCTGTTGCTTGGTTAAACAACTACAAATTTTAAATTTAAATTTAGTGGGGTTAAGCAATCAAATCTGCTGCATTGTTTCACTGGAATGATGACTGCAAAAGCGGATTTTCTTCACGGTACATTCTGATAAATGGTACCTTTTTCAAAAAAGTGCACCATGTCGTTCTCTGTGATCTATCGCCACGAACGGAACGCGATGCCACCGAACTGAATCATCTTCGAGTCACTTCGCACCGCAAAGGTACGCGGTTCCAAAAATTATACGCTCAAGATGATGTTACACAGTTTGCTCTAGCGAAACGCCACCCCGACCCAGGCTCAGTAGCGTGCGCTCTATTGGCGTATTAAAACTTGCGCCAGCTTATTATTGCAGCCCCGTTAGCAATTTTTACCGTCAAAGAAACCGGCAGATTTGAAGGAGGTAAACCTGGAAGGCACATCGTTATAATTCGCATCCGGTTTCGCCCCGGTGTTTACCATTTTGCCGCATTGAAAAAGCCTCCCGTGCGTTGCCGTTCGCGATCGCGTTTGCCAATCGCGTTTTTCAACTCTCGCGGTACTCACGCGCCCCGCCAGTACTCGACAAATTTCGAGCCGCCGTTCGGGGTGTCTGTTTTTTGTGTGGTACAGCTCACCCACCTCTTTCGCGGTTGGAAAACAGGGCGAGTCCTTTGTGAGCCAATTTCACAGCCGGCAGCAAAGTTTCGCCCTCGGAGCTCGAAGTTCTCGCGGTGTGCTTCATCTTCCTTCAATTATACCCCTTTTTCGGTGTGCCTCGTGCTCCAGCCCCAAGGGTTGGTCGGTGTACATCAAGCAAGACTTTTCTGCTCAAGTAATAATAATGTAAATTTGTAGAAAATGAAGACGTTTTCAACGCAATAATAAACTTACGGTACACTCCCGCCGGTACCGGGGCACCTCGAGTGGCAATACTTTTCGCATTTCCTACTTTTCTCAAGCGCAAACGACGCCCTGCGAGGTTTGTGGCCGGACACCGTAGGCAAAGTTTGGATCACCCCGATGGGCGAAGGGTGGTTTCGGGGTTCGGCCAGCGTTCCGGGAGTAATCACATCTTGCAGCCCCAACAACCGTGCAATCGAAACGTCTTCGAGCGCGCCCGGGAGAAGCCGGGCTCCGTTTTAAGGAAAGGAAAAGCAAAAGTTTCGTCCCATAAAAAGCCACAAGCGCAGTGTTCGGGGGAGGCCACAAGCGCAACCGTCTTCTTTGGAACCGTCGCAAGAGCCGGCCTCAAAAATTGCCCACGCTGTGAGGACGACGAAACCAAAGCAGCTGTACCAGGAAAAAAAAACGGGCCTTGCGTTTGCGTGGACAAATTTCGAAACGCACCGCGATATTAGCGCTATTGTAGCTGTCGCGTTTTTTTATTCTTTGGGTGGAAAAACTTCTGCTTTTCCACGGGAGGTTTCAGTTCCGTCGGTTTTATGGTGGCGTGTTTTGCGTGGCACCTAACGACACTTGGGTCGCGCGCGTAGAACACGCTGAGGGAAATGTTACGACAGTGAAGTAAAAATCTTGCTTTTCGTCGTAGATGCAATTACAGTGACAGTGATAATAAGCATGGTGCGGTGTTTGGCGTTGTTGGGTCAAACGGTGTTAACACCGTGCATTTTATTTCCCGGTTTGCGGGTGCGACCATATTGCACATGGGAATTTTGAGGACTGTGGAGAAGGAAGCACCATTTTTTGGTTGCTGGTAAATGTGCTGTTTACGCAAAACCACGCGCTTTATGTTCAAACTCATAATGCGTGTTGTAAAACATTCACTTACTTATTCGTAAATAATTGTGCATTCAATCTTCAATACTGCGGGTGAGAGGATTAAAGAACTGATAAGGATGTTTTTGCTCGAAAAACGTGGATGAGTTTTTTTAATTAGCTTTAAAACCCCCATTCAAACATACACAAGCTGAATGTAATTCCATTTGAAACTATTGATGTTAACTCTAACGAATTTTTATAAAAACTAACTTCCTGAAAAGAAAAAATAACTTTCAGTCAAGTTTTATTCATTTGATTTTTTTGTAATTGAATATGATATGATAGTTGAAGGATTATTTATTTACTTCCCCATCTTACAAATAGCATCAGTTATCGTAAACGAAACCAGCACTATTTACGATAAGTGATGATCAGAATCAGCCACATCGGCATTTATTTGTGAAACAACATCATCACCTTCCAGTGTAACATATATGATAGGATCCAGCTTACCTAAGCTTCATCATGTGCGGTTGAGAAACCGTAAAGGTTCTTGCTTAATTTTTAATTCCATCGCTCTAGATCTCGAATCTATCCGGGATGAACGCTCCATGTAGCGCTTGGGTTACAATTTGCGGATTGGCCGTTTTTCCCTATTCAATTTTATGATATTGAAATATTACGACGCACACGCTAAACTCGGGCGAGTGAAATCTCCTGAGAAGCATCATGTCCTTCACGGGAAAGTCTATAAATATGTAAACACACACACACACACACACACGCCTATCGTAAGTCTCCCGGTGACGGACAGTTGGCATGTCACCCACGCGGATCCCTATCGACCTCGCCCAGCCCCAGTCCTTCGCAACAATATTCATATTCTAAAAAGAAACCCAATGACATTACGACAAATATCTGCAGCGGGCACGCAGAAGCGAGTGAAAAATAAATTTGACTCCACCGCTCGGGTCGTAAAAAAAAAAATATGCGAATATCAATCTCCTGAACGTGTGTTCAATCAAGCATCAAAACCAATCAAATTTACCTTAGCCCGTCAGGTCGGGTTTTCCACCCACCGCTTCTTTGCGGCGTTTTTTTTTCTTTTCTTCTCACCAGCATCGGTGTAAACAGCGCCCTCTTCGGCGCTGCGGGACGCTCGATTTGGATTCGAATTATGATCCTCGGAATCCTTTACCCAGTCCCGTCCAGTCGCCGTCGCCGTCGTCGTCGTCGTCATCATCAATCGTTTGACACGATTTCAATTTATCGCATATATGCGCCCCTCTTCGGCCGCCATGATGGTTGCATAATTCATCTCCTTCACCGAATCGCAGGCGGCGGCGACCGCGTCTCCAAGGGATACCGCGTTTCGGCCGAGAAGCACAAAGAAGCCATCCTTTTACGAGGCCATCTTCACTCCCGAGAGCCCTCCAGGGCGGCCCCCGGCGTGCTCATCGCGCTAAGTTGCCAAAACAAGCATACGAACAAATCGAACCGCCTGGGCGCCGGCCACGTCACGGGCAGTGTGTGTGTGTGTGTGTGTGTGTGTGTGTGTGTGTGGGTAAAGGAAAAACTGTCCCCTGCCAATCATTGGAGTGTAGTATTCCCAGCAGTGCCGCCAGTGCCGGTGCGCCAGCACTCGGAACCCTTTTTTTCTCGCATTTCCAGTGGATCTCGCGTATCCCTTCTTGTGGTGGTGGTGGTGGTGGGGGGGGAGAGAAGGGGGCTTTTCTTATAGAGCGCGGTTTTATTTTCTCGTGATCGTGCACGGAAAGCTCGAGAGCGTGGAGAAGGAACTGTTGGATCCATAAACATATTGCCATCCTCGAAATCAAGCAATCAACCAGTGTAGTAGCGGCGCTTTCCCCCGGTTTGGTCGGTCAATCGGTTTCCGCTCGTATCGGCGATGCGGTTAACCCAGTGGAATTATGAATATTAAATGGAAAAACCCCCCCATTCGCCTGCTGCTGCTGCTGCTCGATTTTTCACCGTTCAACCGTTTGACACACGGGCGAAACAAATGGCACACAAGGTAAGGCAAGTTTCGTTTGGGAGCGATATAAAGAGCGACCGCTCGTTCGTGTAGTCCTTCGAATGGCAGGACACGTTTCGGTTGGTAGGACTTCCAAAGGCATGGGCAGTGGGTGGTAAGGATTCGTCGTGATGTGGGGCTCTCTTGGCACACACCTTGGCAGTTTATTGGGTTTGCAGGTTCACCTCGGCAGGGTCCCATTTCGCGAATGATGCCCTCAGACGTTGTGTCCCCGGTCCCGCTCGGGAATTTCATCCCGTAAACGGTTGGTATCAGTTTTATTTTCTAGCGGGCGTTTTTTTTTTTTTCGTCAAGGAGATAAATTTTCCTTCAAAGCAAATTGATAGGAACGAGATGAGCCGAAATCAACAGCAGTGCTCGTACGATAAATGCGCCAAAATGTGGCACATTTCCTGTTTGAGGAGGTTTCATTTTTTTTTTGCCTCACGATAGATGCTTAGCATTGACTTCAAAGACTTGTACTATTAAGAGCATACAAATTATTTTACGTACTCTTTTGTAAAAAACTAACCAAAATTATTAATCGTATATACCATTAGAGTGACGACAAATGGAAAAGGATGCGACAAATGGAAAAGGACTCTTAGGCAATGAATTCCTTCTTATCAAATGTACACAAAAAATACAGCAAACATTATACAAAATATAGAAGATTCTCAAACCTCATTTACTATTGCTTTTAACTCAACTAAATGCAGAAAATACAAACACGAAACTCATAGTATAAGTCGATACTCATATATACTGATATATAGTCGATATCAACCAGTAATATTTCAATTATAAAAACATACCATAGATTATAACATTCATTTAATAGCAGAGATCATTACCTATATGCTTGGTACAAAGTTGCATAGAATTTAATACAGATATGAGAAAATATTATTATCAAACGATTATATGGGTATGTGGAGAGATGATGTGCATGTTCGAAGATTTTATACACAAATCAACAAAGCTGTAAGCTTCTCAGCTAGATATTGAGGGTAGTTATATTATGTTACACCAATTAAGTAACAGCGTAAGGAGACAATATAAGCTGTCCTTTTCAACTATAAGTCATCTGCAAATTTAACATTCGTTTCTCAATTTGGCCCACATGAAAAACATATAATATCCTTGCACAGTGCATATAGGAAATGCGATACAATGCGCTTGTTACAGGATAAATAAAAACTCTGGTTAAAAACAGGCCGATTTAATTGCCTCCTTTTGTACAGCAAATGTGACTTTTGATTGTTTTACGTGATCCTGTCGAGCTTCTGCTTCTCACACTCTCTCTCACTCTCTCTCTCTCACATACTGCTCACTTTGCACTCATTTTCCATCACCATCGCCGCGTCACCATGATTACCAAACAAACGACTACTTGATGGCAAAAAAGTGTGCATTTCATAACGCGTGGAACATATACACCACACCGATATGTGAACCTTGCGGAACCGGAACACAACGCAAGCTTTCGGTGCAAATTGAAAATCGTGCCTTGGGAAAACGACCTCCGAATTCCCAGCTGGCGCCCAACCGACCGGCCGACCGATCCTGTGTGTGGGTGTTCCAGAATCGAGTGGACTTTTCCAAACCGAACGGCCCGACAAAATGGTGGCCACCTCGTGTGCGTGGGAGAGTGCGTAAAATAAAACGAAAGCACAAGGGGGGGGGGGGGGGTCAAAAACAAAAAAACAAAGATGAATAACAAAAACAAACACAAATGATCCGATTGGATCCGGGGTGTGAGGGGGATCGGGGGTGGTTGCGGGCCGTTTGCAAAATGATTCCGATTGCGATATCGCTGCGGTACCATATTCCGGGACACTTCTGGATCGCGGAACTGGCGTTCGATTCGGTCGTCCGTCCGTTCCGGTGCGGGCTGGCAGAAGGGCCCCACTACCATTGCATACGGCCAGGACCGCACCAACAACGAAAAACAATCGCACGGTACCGCTGTACGGAATAAATTGCTTTATAGATATTGCGATGGCCGTCGTGCGCTTTTCCACCACCGCCAACCGAACCAATAGGGACCAATTGCCCGAACTGGATCGGTTGGCAATTTTCCACCTGCCGGTTACGCGGAGGGAGGGAGTTTTGGGGGGGGGGGGAGGAAGTACCCTAAAAAAACGCCGCCCTCAATATGCGATGCGACGGGGATAAACTTTGTGATGGTGATGGTGAAAAAATCAACAACGGTTTTTGCAATCGTTTAGCGAAATGGAAAGCTTGAGAACAATTGCGTATGGTTTTGCGTTGCGTATCAAAGCGGCACCGCCATGTGTCACGTGGTGGGAGAGGGGGGGGGGAGATGTGTGGGTGGGAATCCTGCACGGCGTGGTTGTGGTTTAGCTAATCACTACCACCAGCGAGGCTGGAAACACGCGAAACCGGGGCGAGGTGCTCAAATTTGAAAGTGCACGGTGTGCATTTTTCGCGAGATTTATTTCGTTCGGTCATGATGTTTTTTTTCTCCTCAATTTTTTGCACACACCGTGGGTGGCTTGAGGGGAGGGTCGCGCGGGGAGGGTGTGTGTGTGCCCATTCAGGAAGTTAATAAATTCAAGCAAACGCGAGCTTTATTAAAAACATTCATTGATTGGCGATTGGTGGTGGGAAAAATATGTCCCTTTGGTCGGATTCATTTCGTTCTATTCGTGCCTGCTTCTTCTGTCCGATTTTTTTTCTGGCTTCGGCCTCATTCCGAGAGCTACGGACAGGTTTAGAAAAAAACCCCTCATTGCTCATGCTCCCCGTGTACGGTATCTTCCGCAAATTAGATTCACCCAAACGGAAACGCCATCCAGGCTGACGCGAGCTACCCCGTGCGAAAGAAACACCCAACTCATACGACGCCACGAGGCTCTAGCGATTTGGATAACATGCTCCATAACACCGCACAGATTGGCGGCCATCCTCCATGGTTCGGGCCACGTAAGGACCTGCGAAGCGCCAAACCAAGTGCCATCCGGTTGGGTGAATGGCCCACCCGGAACCAACCCCCAATCGCGCTGCTCAGCATTTCCGGCGCGTACCGGCACCGAGCACGAAATGGAATTATGCTTTACTCCAGTTTTATTCTGATATCCTTCTATTAGATAAAGTTATTATGCAAATTACTTCGCGCGGAGTCGCCCACACTCGCGCCACTCGGGAGCCGGGTGGGTTTCCGTTCGAGCGTGCGTTTGACTTTCTTGGCGTGTTTCCGTGGGGGGGGGTGGGCGAGGGTAAGGTGCGTTATAAGCGGGGACTGGGAGGGTGCACCAGGACATGCCGAAAGTAACGAATCGCGGATCGCAGGACCCGCCGCCCCGGGATCAGCGCGTTTTTCGCCAGCCCTGAAAAGTGTCACCGTCTTTCTGGGCGCGCGTGTTGGAAAAGTGTTGATTTCACGTTAACTTTAATTCGAGCCGCCGAGCAGCCGAGGGTGGCCCTTTGGCGGTGGGAGGGACGGGCACAGAACCCATCATCCATTGAGTAGTTGTAAATTGATGAGGAGACAATATTATGCAAATTTCATTTCAATTGGTGTAAAAATAAAGTTGCCCGGAAAATTGCTTTAGCGCGCTCCAAGGAACTCGAGCTGTTGGTTAGTGCGGGGGAGGGAGGAGGGGGGGTGGGTAGGTTCTTCTTTTTCTATGCTTTCGTTCGAAGCGCACGTAAAGACGGCTGAAATCAAACGGTGGAAGTTCATTCGAAAGCGGGAAGATGCGTCTTTGGTTATGGTGTCATATAAGACTGAGACTTGCGAGCTCTGAATCGTGTTTTGCAATACAAAGATCTATATTCGAAAGCCCCGATTTGCTGTATGTGATTCGCTTGAAGCAGCTATTGATAACAGCAACAAATAAGTTTCGACAAGCTTTGGCATTTACGAATTATCAAAAAGACATTCGTCACATCAAAGCACGCTATGGATATTCATGTTCTTCGTGGAACCTTACGTAAACCTACGTTATCGTCGGAACTAAAATTGTATGCGCAAGGCTACTGCTTACAGGTGACTTTTGTCCTTGGATTCTTGATTGTAGAAAGGAAACCTTATATATCCAAATGTATTAGGCTATACGAAATACATTTGGTGTAAAGAAAAATAACAGACGAGGGAGCATCCTACCTGGTCGATTGCAGCTTGCATACCATCATCGAAATTATTGTTCCTATCTGGAAGATGTATACGGTTACATTTAAAAAATGTTTAGAGAGTATTTTTCAAAATGGAATAGTAGAAAACATTACTAAAATAATATAAACTAAACGAATACATTACCAGCTTTGGCTACTCGCCGCTAGATGTCACTACTGAGCTTGGTCGTGTTACAGCACATGGTGGTTAGTACTATAATTAGGTCAAAAGAGATGGGTTTAGATATCGTTTAGGCTGAATTTTCGTTTGCTAACATGTATCCCACATGATTATTCAAAAATTCATTCTATTATAGTGTTAATACTTTCTGCAAAAAAAAAGTTAACTAGTTTTGAAATGATCATATTTTTGGTGTTCTAGAGTATGATGGTTATAGACAATTTCTTTGAGCTTATTTATAGCACATAGGGGTTTTTTCACGCATACACAATTTAAGACATGTTTCCGTATTTAATTTCAACTTGTACAGAAACATATTTTCATTTGACTTATAATTTAATGATTAAATCACCTAAAAAGAAATTAAAAGTAATTTATAATAATACTATTTCAAATTTTATGTGATTCTGCTAAGCCCGTTTATGGATACACCACTTTGACGCAGTTATGTTGACTATTGTTTTGACAGCCGCGTGTTTGCAGCGTGCATGATGAACTAAAGGAGCTCAGTTTACAAGATATATTAATTGTGTCGTAAAAAGTGTATTTTTATTCATTTTTTCAAGGTATTAACTTTCGTTGTACACTTGTTCGAAAAGGGTACTAAACAATTATCAAAACCGGCACCGTGTTTCAAACATCGTGTTTACCTACGAACCACGTGTTGTGAACTGTACAAACGCCGCTCGGCATAGTAAATAACAACAAGAGCAGCACGTGCTTTTTTGTCTGGTGCATTAGCCTGCACAGGAGTCTAGGCCTACTGCAATCCATTTATAGTGTAAATGCATCTCAATTAACTGTCCATGTGGCATAACCAACCCATTGAAGCCATGTGTGTTTATTCACAACATTGCACAACATGAAGCATATCGTACAGCTCACAGACGGTCCAATTGGCCTTCTACACGTTAAGTTTCCAAGCTAGAACTTTCTTCTGAACACTAATGAAAGGACTTTCAAGCTGTTTTAATAACATTCACCTTGCTGTGCGCCTAATTATACTTCTCGTTTGATGGCATTCGCTTTATCTCATTTGTTTGTTTTGATTTCAGTGCTTTTTTTTCGAGATTATTGCCGCACATTTAGGCAATGGCAACCAGTTTAGCAGCACAGCTAAAACGCTTAGCAGCGCCACAAACGTCCTCGTTCCAGGATGTCCGGAAGCAGGCATCAATCTTGTTCGACGCGAAGGAGGCCGCTAGCAAGGATCGAGAAGTCATTTACGACATCGGTGTTAGCGGTCTGGAGGAGCTGAAGCAAATGCACGGAGCATTTGCTCAGTTCGAGGCAACGCTGTTTGATAAAAATTCCATCGAATTGCAGCGTTCCGTCCAAGACAAGTCGGTGAACGCTGCGCTGAATGACAGCATAAGGCGATTTTTTTTCCATCTCTCACCGTACTTTATGCTACAGCCGGCCCACAAATGCTTGGAGTGGCTGATACGTCGCTTTGAAATTCACAAGTACAACTTCGAGGACTTTGTGTTGCTTATTTTGCCATACCATGAGACGCGTGTCTTTGTTCGGTGCCTGCAAACCATGAAACTCTCGGAGCACGATTCGTTGTCATTCGTCGCATCTGTCGGCGAGTCTGGCGTTCCACTGTCGAAGCGAACGATCATCGAACACTGCGTTAGGCGTCCAACGTACTTGAAGAAAATTTCAACCTTCGTGTATCAGGCAGCCCAAGAACTGGGCAGTAAGGCAAATGTACTGCAGGCATCCTATGCGTTCTACTGTTCGATCGTTTTGGGTGTTTACGATAGCCTCGACACCATCACGGTAGACTATGTGGCACCCGTAATGAAATCGATCAGTTATGGCATTGCATCGAGATCGATCGATTTCACAGCCTGTGCATACATGATCATCGCCCATATGGCAACGAAGGCGGATCTTGCCCCGCGCAAGCTAGATTTGTTAATCCAGCGGATCTGCACTGTGCCGTCTATGACCACCGAAGCGACCATGGTGCTGGTGGTCATCTTTCAAACGCAACACGAGCAGCTGAACACGCTGTCGGACGATCTGATTAACACAATTGTACGTTGTAAATGGCTTCCACAGTCCCTGGGTGCCCTCAAAGATGAAGGGACCGATGTGATCATGATTTATCGGAAAGTTTTGGGAAAATGTCTCAGCCAAATTTGCTGCCTTAAACAACCGCAATCGAGCCACACGTACAGTGCGTTCTGTGAGCAACTGCAGCTTGAAATCCAGTTGACTGATGGCGAAGCGGAAGAAATCATAGAGTAAGAACCGATCGCGAGCCCGTTGGGTTTTCACAGGTCCATTTATCGAACCACTTCAATGTTTCTTCCTTCCCAGGTGTATGCTTAACTCGTACGTGTCCGCGAAAAAGGGGAACAAAGTAGCTCAGAATGGACATTCGCTGGATAACATCACGATAGAGATTGATAGCGAACCCGAGGACTTTGGGAATGCAGATCAGGCGGTGACGAAGTGGTACTCAGGATTCCTGAAAACCTTCGAACGGCGGTATCCGACCGCTTTCGACAATGTCGTAAAGCGTATTATGAAGGCCCAGGGCCAGTACTCGGACAAGAAACAGAACGCGCTCCGGAATGTGCTAGGTGGGTCTAGAGGGATATTTTAAGGCAAACGTCCCAACTGAACGTAATGGTTTTTGCTTTGCGCGTTCCCATTCTAGATTTCCTGCTGCAGGTGTCGCACAATGGCGAGTCGACGGAACTTTTCGAGAATATTTTCCACGTCAACGCTGAAATACGTGCGAATGCGGTGAAATATCTGGTGGTCAATATGCGCAACATTATGGCCCAGGATCGCGGCAAGAGGGAACTGCTGCGGGATAGCATTCTGGAGCGATTGAATGACGAAAGTTGCGAGGTTATACGTCACTTGCTAGACATCGCTCCTCAGGATCTAGTGGACGTTGTTGGCGCCGAGGAACTGATTATCAAGTTGAGCAATCTAGTGCTAAAGTGTGTCACGGATCAGCAACGCTGGAAGCCAGTGACATCCCAGCTGATCACGCTACTCACCGACGAACGGATTTATGGCAGTGTGGATGTAAATCGCGTAATCATTTCGCTCTATCCGCTTAATGTTCCATTGGGAGATCGTCAGGCTGAAAAGGAAACCAACAAGCAGCTGTTTTCTACCAGCTTTGGAAAAAAGTATATGTCCGCTCAGTTCTACGGCAAAGCAGAAAACTGCAGAACGATACTTACCACGCTGGAACAAGCTGGTCAGTGCACGAATCCAATGCAGATGTGTGTCAACATACAGCTACTTACGGACGCATTGCCGTCTCCCTGCTCAGTAGAACTAGCGGATAAGGTGCTCATGTACGCCATCACGCAGTTGAAAACCCACCACTTCATATACGCACAGACTTCCGATATGCAGTGTTTGAAAAACGGTAAACTGCCGTTGCACTTCATCACGATTCCGATTAAAAAGATCATACAATGCGTGAAGTTCGATCCGATTGTGGAAATGAATTTCGAACGCCAAAGTGTGTCGCTGAAGCTTCGCTTGCGAATGTTCACTGTGCTAATCGAGCGATACTGTACGACGAAAAAGGCGCACGAAGAAGTGCGATCATTGTTCGAAAACCTTCTGAGACAGTTCCTGGTGGAGCTGTATCCCAAGGTGGAGAGTAGGGTCGAGTTTCTATCCCACTTCTACACCGTGCATCTGATCAACCAGGCGTCGAAGGATGAGTCACTGCAATTGCTTGTCAACCCGATGCTGCAAATTCGCTGCCAGCGACTGCTGAATAACATCCTGCAACAGGATGTGTGCGTCATCTCGACGAACACGCTTGTGAACGTTTTACAAGCGCTCACATCCCGTGTGTCGGTGGTGCGGGAATGTGCGGTAGAAACCATCAAGTTGATCGCAGGATTTGATAGCCAAAACGGTCTATCGCGAGCATTCAATAAGTTTCTCGTGAAGCTGCTAAAACACAGGGAAGAGCTTATAATGGACGATGAGCAGCTTTCGCTGGTAATGTTTACGATCTTTTGCCTCGAAGACAGCAATAAGTATCAATCGGCAATAGAGTATTTTATGCAACGCACCGTCGATCCTGGTACACCGCCCTACATCGTGTGTGGTATAATGGATTTCATAAAGCTGCTCGACAACTCGCACGTACTGGAGCAATCGGCCTCCAAAGCCGTTACGATACTGGATTCCGTAATCAATGGCAAGGATCGAGTGTCGTTCGATATGTATGAATCAAAGGTCCTGCAGCTGGTGATCGATCGGTTTAACCTGGGTATCACCGAGCAGCTAGTCCGTAGTGAGGTATGCAAGTGTCTAGTAACATTGACCCTTCAATGCAACAAACCGCTGGTGTTGCCGGCGCAACGTAAATTCTGCACCCCAGCCACTATGATGATCGAGGCGATAAGTGGAGACATCTTCGAAACACTGCCAAAGGCGTACGCTAAACAGGTGGTGCAAGGCATCGTCCACTCAGCCACAATGTCGGACTATCCGGAAACGAATGCAGTGACGGCGAAGCTATTCAAAAACCACTCTATCGACGCCGAACTCGTAGTGGATCTACTGAGTGCGATGTATGAGAGCGGGCATCCCAGTTCGGCTAACGGTGGTAACACACCGTCTCGTAAAGCTATCATTGCAGTTGCCCCATCCGAACGTGTCCTGTCCTCAACGGCTTGGAAGTGTGGCGTGACGTTGCTTGAGCATCTGCAAAACAAGAAAAACCTAGAAAACGCTCACCTACTATTACCGAAGCTGTTTGAGTGCCTCAAATACTGTCTCGATTTCGAGGAACAATCGGTGGTGGAATATGTTAAGCAGATCGTCCTTTCGCTGTTGCTACACTGCATCCAAAAGGTTGAGCAAGCGAATAGCAAGGGCGAATCACCGTTCACAAAGGGTAGCAGCGTATTTAAGGTTGAACAGATTGTGCAATGCATCCGGGGCACACAGAATCCGCAAACGCACCATCACGCTCTGCTGCTGTTGGCTCACGTTGCACGCTACGTGCCAGATCAGGTGCTGCACAATATGATGGAAATCTTTACGTTCGTTGGATCATCGATCGTACGGCAGGACGACGCGTACAGCTTCCAGATCATTTCGAAGATTATCGAGAGCATCGTTCCAACGATCGCTCACGGCGGAAACGCTGGTAAAACGGACAATGCCATTGAACAGGTCATTCCGATACTAAAGATATTTTCCGACATCATACTGGACGTGCCGGAACACCGCCGTATCCTGCTGTATGTGAAGCTGATCAATACGCTCGGTGCCAACGAGTACCTGTGGGTGTTCTTGGGTGTGCTGATAGAATCGGATGTCATGAAGGGTGGGCACAAGGCCGAGCAGAAAAATAAACCTAAATCACGTGCTGAAGCTGAGCTGTCGAAAAGCGAACTATCCCGGCGCATGGAGGTGGCGCTGCTAATTGCACGTGAATTCGAACCCACCGTCATCATTCAGACATGCACAAATCTCATTGATTATTTGCGCGATCTGCCCATGGATGCTAATGAGAAGGATAATGGTATTGAGCACGCGATGGAACTGGACGTCGGCGAATCGACGATCTTCAGCGTGAAGTCTCATGACGCACGTCAGCTGAAGCACTTCAAGTACCTGTTGGTGCAGTTCGTTGGTGGGCTTGTCTCGTCGGTGTTCGTAATCAACAAAATCGCCCAGCTGAATGAAGAGGAAACGCTTGGCATGAAGAAGTACTACCAGAACCTAATCGTGGGCATCCTGACGTACGTGAACGATGTTTCGAAGAAGATTGACAGACTGAAGGCTGAGAACAGTGACGATAAAATACCGTACTACTGGCGGGCGATGTTGAACAACTGTTACGATATTCTGGAAGGTACCATTTCGCTACTTTCAGCCGATACGCTGATCATCGTTGTGCATGGGCTGCTAAACCATCGCTTCTTGATGGTTCGCCGAAAGGTGATCGAGCTGCTGAACAACAAGCTGCAGTACAAACAGGATTACTTCATCGAAAAGCATTATCCAGGGTTGGTGAAGCTTTTCGATCCGATCATGGGACTGGTGAAAAACATGTACGACGAGGCGCCGGTCGTTGGAACATCCTTCGAACGGATGGTCATCGTGCAGTTGTGCTACATTGCTTTGCGTCACCTGTCGAAGATCCTCACGCAGTATGACACCAAAAAGGTTCAATCGATCCTGGCCTCACTGATGGACGAGCTGCACGGGTATAAGAAAAATCCCAACACGCAAACACTGGCCTCGCTGATCCTTTGCATCGGGGAGCTGTGCAGCAACCTCGGACCGTACTCGATCAGTTATCTGCCAAAGTTTATGCCGATGTTGAACAAGTTTCTTAACGCGCAGCTGTTGTCGGACGAACCGTTCGATATGCTTACTTCCAGCATCGTGTTGCTGACGGTAAAGATCGTTGATTCGCTGTCACGTTTCCTCTCGCCGTACCTACCAACGATGTTGTTTGGGTTGACGAAACTCTACGCCATGATCGAAAAACGCAACGATCCGCGGCTAGCCAACATGTTGTTGCGTTTGGTGCTCATTTGGGACAACCTCTCGAGCACGATTACACTGCGTGTGTTGCTACCAGCGGTGGAGGAATGCTACCACGGATTGATCGAGGCCAGGGAACTGGAGGCTATCGGGCCTCTCATGAAGCTGCTTTCGAAGGCGTTTGAAATGATGAAATCCAGCAGCTTTGCTGCCATCCAGGGCGAGGTGACGGAGCTATTCCTGACCGCGTTGCAGTTCCGTTGCTACAACTCTAGCTCGGATACGTTCTCGCTCTCGGCTATAGACACAGCGGAAGCGCACGTCATCCAGGCGTTTGTGGTGTTAATTTTGAAGCTGTCGGAAAGCACCTTCCGCCCGTTGTTCTATAAAGTGTTCGAATGGTCTATACGCGAAACCGCCAGCAATGATCGCGCCATTACGTTCTTCAACGTATGCTGCCACGTGGCGGAAGCGTTGAAATCGTTGTTCGTACTGTTTGCTAGCGACTTGGTGGCCATTGGCGTGAAATTGTTGAACGCAACCAATAGCGCCAAAGTTGACGGAAAGGAAGTGAAGGAGCTCCACTTCCCTATAAACTCGAAAAACGTGATGCTTCTCCGATACATCCTAAAAACGCTGTACAGCATCGTACTGTACGATAATCAGAACTTTATAAATGCGGTACGATTCGATATGCTGTTGGGCCCGGTTACGGATCAGCTGGAAAACGAGCTCATTATGCAGGATACAGAAATTCGCAGCCTGGTGATCGACTGTCTCGCTCAGATGGCTGTGGCCGTGATGGACGATTCGCTGTGGCGCCAGTTGAATTATCAGGTGCTGATGAAAACGCGCAATAACGAAGCGGATGTAAGGTAAAGGATGTGATGTATAGCCTTGTCCCGGGCGATGATGGCGCGGTGCTAAAGTGCGGCAATAATCATTATCTTTTTTTTATTATTATTTTTTTCTTTCCTTTCGCTTCTCGTCTCCATTCGCGCTCACATCCGCAGATTATTCGCACTGGAGGCGTGCACAGAAATATCGCGAAAGCTGGGCGAGAGCTACGCGCCGTTGCTACCGGAAACTATTCCGTTCCTGGCGGAACTGATGGAAGACGATAATGAGGACGTTGAAAAAGCGGTTCACCATTCATGCCGTGAAATTGGCCGTGCGACAGGTGAAGACTTGCAGAGTTATTTCTAAAAGTAGGCAAAGAAAGTTCGTAACCATGGCTACACTTAGGCGACGCTTGACATTTGCCGTTCGCAATCGTCTTTCGGTGAATAGTTTGGTCTCCGTCAAGGAACTGGAATGTTTGAGGTACAATAAAGTGGAGGTTAAAATTATAAAGGATACCGTTTTTCTGTTCTACTAATCGATGGAAAGTGCTGATAAATTGAAATTCACTGAGTACGTCGACTGCAATGCAGACAGCAGCAATGCATCGTGAGTATTGCTCAAACTGCAACGTGAGTACTGCAACAAGTGGAAATAATTTTACACATGGCGTTTGGGGTACATTTACCTCTGCATAAAGTATACAAGCAAATTTCGTTGTCGTTTTTTATAGAATAGAAGAACTATTCAGTTTGGGATAAATTTATATAACCTGAGGAAAAATTAGTATAAATTGATATAAAATGTTGAAAAATTATGTTAATTGAGGAAAAATTAAGAAAGCTTCACATAAATTTAAAGAGAAATTTTAATCTTTGTTCCTGATGTTTTCCAACAGCAAGAGCGGTTGTTTAGTGCGTTTGACGAAAAGCTAACAACTGAATAAGCTCCATAGTGTTGGCTTGTAAAATCGCGCGGTACCAATGTTTTTAAGCGATTGCTCACGCCTGTGGTTGGCCAGTTTGTTTTGTCTCGTCATTGATTCACATCTCCACGACTGCACGGGCCACGGATGTGAACGTTTAAAATGCATCCAGGAGAGTGCCGTGGACAAAACTTGACGCCGGTTGATACGAGTTATCGTGCAGGTTATCACGACGTAAAACGTAAAAGAAGCAAAACTCTTAGAGTACAATCTTCCCCAGACTCTCCAGCAGCTAGTTGTTCCAGCCTATCTAGCCATCGTATGGAGATAAAAGGAATCAACAAACCAAAGGGGATTAAAGTGATGCAGTACGGTGCCCGGTTTTAGAAGCTAAAGGGAGACCCACCATGACCCAATGTTCTCACTCACCTTCGCTTGGCGTACGGACCGGAGAAAACAATGTACTGTATTGTGTCCCAACTACGGCTTGAACTATGTTAGGCCAACGTAATATTTATAAGCGGCGCGATAATAGATCTCCCTCAAAACTACTCAACACTACGGCATACGGTCGTCGTCGGTGAATGATGCCCACCACATGGCCACGAGAATGATGCTGGTAAATATTGACATGCTTTAGAAATTTGACTACTAATCTTTACTGCTCTACTCCGTTGCTGTGTGGTAGTGAGACTGTCACCTGCGAAACGGGAGAGTGGTAACATTTAAGCGGTTTAGTCACACTTTTGCACTCGACCGATCCAAAGTATACGCGGGGGCGATGCACGTGTTTTTGCATTTCTTGATGTGAAGCGATCCATTTACGTGTAATTGCAACGTAAGAGTGGTTTCTCGTTTACTAGAGTGTGAATTTCTATCCGTGAAGCTTCGGAAACGTCTGTTCATGGTGTTTATGGTGTACTTTTTGGCGATTAGTGGCTTGTATTTTGCATGCTCTGCTGATTTGATATGTGATGAGTGATATGAGTGCGCGTTCTTAAGCTTTTGCCGGATAGAGGCCCATAATCCAATATTGCAACAGTTTCGTGTATGTATGTGCGCCTTGCCTACAGGACTAGCCGCGTGAAAGGCGTGTGAGCCAACCGAGACATTGTGTGGAGGTATGGGCAACCGTTTCGCATTCTGCCTAGTCACCGGTGTATTAGGTCGTTTTCCGTTCCCCCAGCGGATAGTGTCAGTCTGGGCCGACGTTGTTGCTCCATTAAAAATAGATTAATATTTCCGAAACAGCAAGTAAAACAATAAAACCGACTACGAACGCCATGGTTCCGTTTCGCACAGAAGGGACAAGCTAATATATCTCCAGCAATGTCCCCCCGGGCTATCGTTCTCACCTGCTCTAATGGTTACCGATACTAAATTTGAGACGACGGACAGCCCAACCCGGCACTATGATAGTTTTTTTTTGTTGCCTCGCCCGATGTGGATTGGCAAATTGTATGCGTTTTTTGTGTGTGTTCGCCCTGGATGTTTTGTTTTAGCCATTTTTTTTCCTGCTGCTCCCAGGAGCACGGGAGTTGGGAGGAAAAATGCGAGGTGAATGGGTCACTTGCAGTCATTACTTATGCGGTTGTGATATTTAAATATTTATCACTACTTAGTAATTTATGGCCCGTAAATAACCCGAGAAGTGGAAGTGTGGCGCTCGCATCGATTACAGCCAAGTTAGCAGTTTTTCTTTGCGAATAAATAGCGTTTTTTCTTGCTGGTGGAAATTCGAGCATAGATTTTCCAATTGTACCGAAAAAACCGTTGAATTGCACGTTAAAGTATGCGGTAATGTAGGTTTCTTTATTTCAAAAATTGTTCTTTATTGATGAATTTTGGTATGTTGTTGGGAGAAACCATGTGATTGTTCTACCAAGATCTGTCAACCGTTGGCCGAAGAAACAAAAAAAAACTCAATTGGAATTCCTAGATGCCGTCAACTAATTTAACGAATGTATCCTTCCGAAGGTCAATGTCTCTATCATTGTATCAAACACTAACCCTCTGAGTGTATTTGATGCTTCGTTTCTGTTTCTCCGACGGTTTGTTGCTCCGTCTTGGTGTCCGGACTTTACGGACCACTCGTTCGCTTTCCCTGCTATTTTTCGCCTAAACAAACCTCCTTCCTTGATGCTGAATGCCAGGTGTTAAGCCAACGGTCAGTGATCCTTGCAGTGTCCTGACCGTATGTGTGTATGTTCAACAGTTGCGCCATCGTGATAGTGTGCGTCCGTTTCCGAAAGACAGTGGTTTTACATGCAAACTTTCGCCTGATCCAGTCGACAAACTAACGATTGTCCGTCTTGCGTCCTGGTGAACCGAGTGGACAGGACATTGGTGCCGAAGCTGCTGGCTGCATTAGGCTCTTCACAAACGACGCGGTCGTCGCAAGGGCCGTGGAACCTTCGTCAGTGAATCTCAGTTAACGGTGGGCTACCATGGACAAGGAGAACCAGCTAAAACATCCCTTGGTTATGTAAGTTGTCCTCCACATGCCTCCACATGCCTCCACTCACCAGATATTCTGTTGGCAGTTTCGCGGGGTAGCGGTATTTGAATAGTTGTAAATAAATAAATTTTAATTAACGGTCCACTTTAGGCTCCAGTGAGGGTGGAAAATCATACCGGCCGCGGTATCGATGCCTGCGTTCGGTGGTGGAAATTTTGGCCCTAAACCACTGGCCCACCACTCCTATCCAGCCTTCTCATTCTCCCTCTCTCACTTTAAGCATCCTAGTTCGTCGATGTTTTGTTTGTGTAGGTCAGCAGGCGAAAGCTACGCGAGGCTTTCGATCGATCGGGTCGGCGTGATCCGTGAAAAGTACCAGGTAGCACTCCGAGATTTGATGGTGGGGAAATTTTTCGGCGAACCGCCGCCCGGCACCGGCATGAGTGAAGTTGCGAAAATTGTTTCCGATTTTCCGCCACCGCTGCTGGCGAACGGGCCGGCGCTTTTGGACGGTGGTGATTGATTTTCATTCTACTGAAGCTTACGCCGGCCTTTCCACAGGCGCACCAGGCGCAAATCGTGGAGTTGATGGTTGCCGAACGAAGGTCGATGAATTTCTTCCGGTCCACGGCGTGGGCAAACCGGTCTCGGACTTTCGCTCATGATTCGATTTTGTGCCAACACAAAATACTTTTGCTAATGGTTGCCGACCGCGGTCGGGAATTACAGCAAGTGCTCGGGCGCTCGAGGGTGGGGCGTTGGGTTTTTTTTACAATAAACGTTCCTCGCAATGACTGATAACCGATTCACGAAGCAAATTCGCGATTTATGCAGGAAATTCGGTTGTTCGCTTCGGGGTAAATGAGCCTAAATCAATTAAAATTGCTTCTTTCTCGCGGAAGGAAAGCAACGCTATGATGGATTCTGAGCTCATGCTGAGTTAGATCAATTTGATTATAGCAATCTTAGCAGGAACAGCGAACAAAGTGCCACTAACTTTGGTTATAGAATGGAGATTTTCTAAAAGTATCAACATCGTTCAGAGTTAAGAGAACTGTTTTCCAAGTGTGACAAATTGAATTCAATGGAAAAATGAATTTAATTTTGCTTTCAAGTGTGTAGTTGTCTCTTCTACGGTTCTCGGAAAATATGTTTCAATATATGTGCTCTTGTGGACGACCCATGTTTGATGTAGGAAAAATAGTGTAATTGAAGGTAAATATTGATGTGGGTGTATGGCAATGGACAAGCTTCGATATCTACATTGCCTCTGGGAATCGTTGCAGTATGGCATAAATCATTCAGATATTTAATATACGGAAATGGTTTTGATCTATTTTTAACTCTTTATGCGAAACCTACACAAAATCGTACGTTTCTGAGTGGAAAGTCATTTCCTTTTGAAATCGGAACAATCATACAAAGCCTATTAATGAAGATACTTCTGCATTCCTCAAGTCATCGATGGATGAATACGGTGTGTATGAATGAAAAAATTATTTTACTTGACCGGTAGAACAGACCCTTATCAAGTCTTGATGGATTGATCAAGCTGCACGTACATGACAACAAGGGTAAACTCTCACACCGTGCATGGCATATTATTCGTAGGAATTCACCCTTGAAAGTTTCCGGAAATGTATTTCGAGAGTACAAAAGCGAGCGTTGGGGTTTTCATTGAAGCAATAACTCAGTCAATCTAGTTTGCTATACCATACCTGGAAAATGCAACGAACCATCGGAATTGGTTTTCCGTGCTGTAACTCCGTTGGTAAAAAATCAACAACCCGTATGTGTCGCAAAGAGATTGTTTGAATGGATGGCATGGCATGAAATGCCGACTTTTTTCAAATTTGTATTAATTATTGTTTTGTAAATTTATCAGCCTTTATTGAAACGTTAAACCTGAACACTAGTTTAATAAAATCATAGCTACGATTTCACACGTAGCACAATGGATTACAGTCATTCTCTATATTAGAAAAATGTGACTTCTCAGCTAAAGACATTTGCTTAGAGTGCGTCATTTGTATCTTATCCTTGATAAATGACCTTCTAGAGGATTAGTCGTAGATATAGCAATGGAATTGGCAAACATCGCACGATGAAGTATATCAAATGACTGTACGGATTGCTGCCTGATGGCGGATGTGCACGAGCGTGTCGGGAAACCTTTGGCTCTTTTCGTTCATATGGTGCATTTACGTCGTTCGTAGAACCGCCGGATGTAGGTTAGTGTGGATTTTGTACGTTATTCGCCCATAGCAGCGATGGAGCAGCAGTGGCGTCTTTTCGCGCCGTGTTCCGACTCCATTTTGGAAGCAGCTATCGCCCGCGCGTTCGCCTTTCCCAGAAGCTCCGAGCCGTCGAGGAACTGTATCAGCAAAGGTAGACTCCGGTTTTCCTGGTTTCGTTTCTCGTCTGCACCTTCCTCTGGGGATTCTTTTTGATTGCGAAGCATTAATTACTGCAGACTGCAGTCGGCGATAGTGAATCGGAGCAAAGCCAAACACTTCAACGCCGCCAATACGCGTGCTGTAATTATGTTGTTGAAGGAGAAACAAAAAAAACTAAACCCGAATGAAGTGTACTATTCCAGCTGCACCACTATCGAGTTGCAGCAATGCACTTGAACGCCCCTCAAACACTTCTCGCCACTAGAGCGTTGGTGCAGTACCGGTGAACACATTTTTCTATACGTTGGCATGGGCTTTTTTCTCGTAAAAGCAGGAGAAATAAAACTGTTCATCAAAAAAGCCCTCGAATGAAGCTTAGATTTGAAGGACGGTGGGCAGTGCCAGGAAATAAGGTGCACTCGTAAATCTATCGGGTGCGGCAGAAACGCCCACCGTTAGTGCTTTTTTCTTCTTCATCTGACCCGATTACAAGGAGCAGGGTGGTTTTTCCTTAAAAAAGGTCTTTCCACGGCATTTCCACTCATCAGCTGGTTTGCAGAACCGTCGAGTGTTGGAATACGATGATGCAAGATAATGTAACCGAGCTTATATCGTAGCGTCGCTGTATTTGCTTCACCGGAACGATGGTGTTCCACAATTCCCTAACGTTGGGTGTTTGATATAATCCCACCATCTAAGAGTTACGTATACTGGAAGTGGAGTTGCTCAGACGCTCGACAGCGTCGAGAAGTCATTAGAAAGTTTGTTCTTCCCCGATAACCAGTGACCGACGATGACACGACCGATGGTGATGTGGAAAGCTTTCAGCTCTTTCAATCCTCATCTCCGTTTCCTTGGTCGCGGTTAGCAATTCCCGGAGCTATGACACTGTTACGCACGCCAACCACGGCAGGCTTCAAACTTTGCTGACCGCACCAAGCAAATAGACAATAGCGAAGCAATTCTCGAAGTCACCCAGATCCCACCACATAAATCACGCTCGCCAAACACGCCGCAGCTCGTCGATGCCAAGCAAACGCAAACCTCCGCCATTGATCTGTTCCGACGTCTTTGTTCTGGCGCATTAAAACTTATTGACCCGACTATCGAAGGCTGCGTCAAACCGTGCCGACAACCGCACCACACCACACGGCGTAGTACTAATTAAAGTTGAGAACTATTCCCGGTGGTCCTGGCAGCGGGCGAGAGTCAACCGCACCACGCGCTGGTCGTGACGAAAGTTATGCTCCCTCCGAGAGATTCGCGAAGGACTTGAGTCCAAACGGCGTGCAAACTACGCTGAGCATAGGGACTATAAAATCACACGAAGTTTGTGAGGTGGGAAGATTGAAATTTGATATAAATTTCGGCACTCAAGAAATGTTCGCTCCGCGAATGTCTACGGCAGAGGCCTGCAGAAGGTTCGCTCAAGATTAGAACTCGCTGCTCCGTTGCGATGTTACTCAAGTATCAATCTATTACTGTTTACTTATGTTGAAACTGTTTCAGTATGTGTTGCATTCAAATTTAAACTTATCGAAGTTTTGAGTCGCATGTGAAATTCAATTAAAGAAAAGCGCAAACATCATCCATGTTATGGCTGGCAGCAATTGTATTGATAAATTTTATAATATTCTTTGGCATTGATTTTAAAAATAAATCATTGCACGGCAACGTACTAATAGCTGAGAATGATTTTAGATCCCGAAGCCTTTATGGGAGTCCATGCAAACAAATCCAATTCTTTCGAAAGGATCAAAAAGATTCACCTAGAACTCCATTATTAGTTCATTGTTAATTTCATCATTTGGTGTGGATTTTGTTCTATTTTAATAACTGATGCTCCCAACAGGTTTATAAATTATTAGCAGATTTTATCGACCTGAAAAGTGCATTTGTGTTCGAAAACTATCATGCTACAGTACCTGCAAGTAATGTTTTTCTGGAGGCATTAACATGCTCGAGCTCTCAAACATGCGGCCAGCTAGCGAAGCAATTTTATTTTATTTCCCAAACCGTGAGCCAGTATACTTCATCGCTTTGGGAGGTGGAAGAAAATGGCGAAAAATGTACATTTGTTCCCTACGGCAAAACACGTCCTTGCGATGGTTTACGACAGTTTCGTGTATCCATTAGCTTTGCCAGTGCCGGCTCGCATATGAGAGCGAACCGTCGGCCGTGGGCTTCGTGTCGTATGCCACAAAGTTGTTCCGTGAGCCCTCATCCACCGCACGGCACAAATGCAGTTCCCATGCGAAGTGCATCAGTTTCCAGCAGTTCCGGTCTCCGAGGGAAGCGCAACTCATTTTAGTCGTTCACATTCGATGTATCGATCGAGCGAACGTACGGCGATGCCGAACGTCCGCCTCCGTTGGGGCCTCCTCGGGCGAGTGCAGTGTGGCTTTTCCGATGCTGCGACTCCAAGGATCCGCGGCGAACCAACAAGCAACAAATTGTACTTACACTTACTCGACGGAACTAATTCCAGAGTCGTTCCCTTTTGACCGGAACCGTGGTAACTTTGCTGCATCTGGGCGCTGGGGGCCCATGCGGTCTCCGTCGGCGTGGCGTTTCATTCTCAAGTTTCCTTCTGCTACCGCGCCCAAAGTCCCAAAGTAATGTAATGAGTAAATGAAAATGAAACTTTTCGCCCTTTTCTTCACCACCGCCGGTCGGGTTCTCTTTTCGGCGGTTCACCCGCACCGGTGGTTCACACCCGGAAACAAAGGAAGGCCGCGGATGCCGCAAGGTTGAGCGAATCGCGCGCGGCCACGCCAACCGAAATGCAACGGATCTCGTCTTCCAGCTTCACCGTTTATCCAGCGTTCACCGCTGCGGACGGTTGGGTTTTGGTTTTTCGGTCGAACTGTCAGCGTATCTGGCACTGGCCGGGACGAGCGCTGAATCCTTTTCAGCGACGTCAGGGATCTGATATCACAGATACGCGGTGGCGCTTCCGAGCAGATTGCCGGAGCGAAAACCGAACCGTGCAAAGTTTTCAAAGTTATTTTTAATTTAGGACAAACGCTGCACGGAACATGACAGGGATTGGGTTTGGCAGGCTTTCGTCGCCGTGCCGAGCGGCCAAAAGTGCGCGGGGAAAAACTCCGGGGAACGAGGACGGATTAAAAGTTCACGAAAGCTAGCCAGCGCTAGCTGGTTCCCCGTTGGGGAGCACCGTCTTTTTTTTTTGGCTACCACCAAAGGAGCCTCCAAAACAACTGTGGTCGTGGTCAACGGGTTATCGCATGAGTTTTGGTGCCCTTTTGAACCTTCGTACCTCTATCCGAGAGCAACGATGCGAGCTTCCCATGCGAGTTAGTGTTTCCATCTCGAAGGCTCTCTTTCTCAATTTTTTTCTCGACACCCAACCGTGACGTGCTCGGTGAAGTTGTCGTCGGCCATCACCGTGGGGAGGTGTGGTCTGAAGTGCCGACCCCGACAAAGTTTCCCGAATATCTTTGAAAGTGTTTTGAGCACCCGGAACACCAGCGAAACCGTGGCAGTACTTCAAAAGTGCTGGCCAGGAATACTCGGTTCAAGTTGGAGATTCTTTTACACGCAGCTCGAGGATAATGATGGAAGCGTTTCTAACGGAAAGTTTGGCGGTCATCACCTGGCCCTAATCGACAGCAATTAAGCAGTTGATTTAACAACGCCCAAGCATCGTATCATGTTCCAGTGAGGTCATGCAAGGGGTTGATTTTTAATTTGATTTTGGCGTGCCGATCTCGGGTATTCAATTCGCTAGCTAGGCAAAAAACTGAGACATTTCTTAGCAAATATTGCCGATTTGTAGCTAAAGCTATAGCCTTTTTGTTAGATGAGCTTTGATACTCAATCGATTTGAGCTTAACGGGTACAGTTATGGCATTTTGAGTGAACTTGCAATTAGGATCATCATAGTGTCAAGTCTTAAATGCCGCTACTAATATATAGATCGTTTGACTAAAACTAAATTTATTTTGTAATCGTTTGCAATTTGCAACAATGTATTTAATTTATGTTCAATCAATGAAGATTTAATTTCATTACAAAAAAACACTACTATTACAATGACATAGAAATCAAATCGATTCTTAAAAGTATGTGTTGTGAAAGGATGAAAAAATCTTCCAACGGAAAGGACATTATAAAGCATCTACACCAGCAGCATTTTAAACAAAGTAGTCAGCAACTATTTGCTTTCACTGAAATAAACGCACCATTCGTCACTGCTCCTGGCGACATTCTTCTCACGTTCCATCGCTGCCCATGGCATCTCTCGTCTACTTGGCGTACAACGCATTGAGTACAACTATTTGCAACGAGCTTGCCTGAACTTCTGCCTGTTCTGCCTTGCTTTTCGCGCTCCTTACCACCACCGGACACCAACGGTCCGTTGTGTTCCACGGTTAACACTGTGTTACAACAAATTGATTACATTTTCATAAATTTGCTTACCAACCAGGCGGTCGTTCTCGATGCTTCACTGTGTCGCTGGCTGTGAAGGATGTTTTTTTTCTCCCTGTTTCACGGACACATCGTAGAATGGTAGATTGTTCATTGCAACACTGCTCAAAGCTATCGATGGATCATTTCCCCATAATCCGAGCTGGATGCATATCAGATGGAAAGGGAGCGCTGATGTTTTTTTTCTATTTTCCTCTACTCTCGCAGCGCTGTGCTGTATTTTCTTCCACTGTCAACGTGTTGCCGGCAGCGAATCTCTTGACCCCGAGAGGGCCATCTTTACCTTGCCATCATCCTAAAAGGTTTATAGTTTTTGAAGAGGTTTCCCGTCCCCGTGTGCCGCGAGCGGTGAATCCTTTTCGTCCGGCAGGGATCCATTTACTTTCCGCCGGATGTTACACGTAACGCTTCGGTGCGGTTCGTGCGAAAAACTAGACAAAAAGGGCAACGTATGGGTTACTATTTTACGAGATTACGTAAACATTAGCATAAAACGTGAGCATCTGTAAATGTTTCTATTCAACTGAAAGTGTCCGTAATCTACAGTTGTGCACAAGACTTTGTATTTGGGTGGGTCTTGTTTGATACAATTTGATTTCGTTTTATAAACTTATGTAACCTGTGACAGAATTCTTCATCAAGTTGTTGATGTACAGTTGATATACGAACTTTTTTTTAAGTAAATTTTATTCCACCATCCATAGTGCCGCTCGAAATGCTACCGCAGCAAATTGTGTGTATATCCTGGTGTATTTTTGTTTCTTACTTTATCTTTTTTGGTCCGAAAAATAGCTAGTTAGGATTCGGCCTCGGTGCAGGCCTTTTCCTGGAAGATGAGTGTGCTTTTCGCACGATCTCCCATCAACTATCCCCATCGTTTGGACTTTGGGAAAACGAGCGCACGGACTTCACGCTTATGACCCATTGGAGGGTATAAAATTCGGATAATCCTAAACAAATGCTAATAAGACCCTGGTCCAGAGGCTGGACCAAGGACGGTACCGTACGCCACCTGAAGTAGTCGCAGCTAAGGGTTTGGGCTACCGCGGCTGGATGGAAGCTACGGGTACCCTTTTCCGAGCGAATCATTTGAAAGCCATTTCCAAACGGCTCCCTAGAGGGCTCGTTGATGTTTTACATTCACACTGATTATGGAGGGTTCGGTATTTCGGTACCGGGCCCGGTCTGGCCGCTGCCTTCGTTTCACTGATTACACTTGGAAGCTGTTTGCTCTGGCTGGCGCTTGCTCCGGTTCCCTTGGAGGGTAGTAATTTGTTAGCGCACTCGACACTTGAATGGATCTCGCACTGCGTTCGGGCATCATTACACTGATGGGATTGACTCATAACCTCATTACGAAAGCATTAGATTTCATCGGGCGCTGTATCGTCTTTGCTTATAGACAGATATGAATAGCGTGCAGGAATTGAACAAACCAGCCGTTTGGCTTGGATAAGAACAGGAAAATGCACATGCTTTGATCGTATCAAGTGCATGTTTAAGAAATAATTGAATACGATGCAGGTAGTCAGATGCATGTGATATTCATACGTAATAGAAAACCACCCAAATCTAACATTTTCGACTGTTTTCCAATGTTTGCATTTTCGAATGTATATCCAACAAGGCAGGTGATTTTATTTTTGCAATGTTTTGTAGGAAAACAATAGGATGGTTTTACACAATAGGATGGAACAATAGGAATTTTCAACAAAATAATTGCATCGCATTCCAGGGTATAAATAAAAATTTAAACGAAGCTTGTATGCTATTTATGGCGTTTTGTTTGAAGTTGAGTTTAATTTTGTAACTAGATATGCCGTTGCTTCGTGTGAATAACCTCTTTCTGGGAATGGCATATAAAAGTTGGTTCGTGAAACCACCGAGATGCATTAAAAAGGTGAAAGAAAATTACGTTTCCTCGAAAATTGAAATCGAAATCGATGACAGATGGACAGATTCATACGAATGTCCGTTTCTGTGAAATTGTCATTGGCTGTAAAATATCCTTGCTGCATGCGTCAAATGTTATCGTGATCGGGAATGCTGCACAGCCGGAAGGTCGAATGGCCGCGTGTTGTGATTTCGTACAGCAGTCCATCAAAATTCAAACGATTGTTGAATTTGGTAATTGGATTTATTTGATTTCTTTACCATTTTCCACCGCACCTACTGGTGCTCATTAATGTTTTAAAATGATTTATGGGACGTATACTGGCACGTTGGTACCACCTCTGCTCGCTTCGACGTGTCAAAATGGTTCCGCAGAAGTGCCCGGGCGCAGGTCGGCGGTGCGAAGGGAGAACGAAATTAAAACTGGAAATGTCCGTTGTCATCAGCATCGGTGGATGGAATAATCAGAAGTAGAAAATAAAAACGGTTCGCTGGGTCGCATGGCGGTGAAACCCAGCCAACGAGCGCACCGGAATACCATTAGCAGTAGCACCATTTTTACATTCATTCATTTATTACCACAGCTGTGGCCGCCTGTGCGGATCCGCTGCCAAAGTCATTTCATTAAAAAGAAACGTCTCGATCGTGCACTCCGGTGCCCGGTGCAGAGAGTCGCAAATTTTTTTTTCTGACCGTTGTCTGCCCCGTTTGCCGCGATGCACTGGTGAAAACTTATGGCCACTGCAGTAAATTACTGTCCATCCGACCGCCCGGAACGATCCCGGGATTCGGAATCGTTTGTCGAATGTATGCCGAACTGCATTCATTACATTTCCGCACGGCGCATCGTTGCATCCCCCGGCACGGTTGGCCGGGCTTCTTGGTGCATCGCTTTGCGCTTCGTCGCTCGGCAAAGAGGACCCAACCAAAAC
The DNA here is from genome assembly GCF_943737925.1 of Anopheles nili. NCBI lineage: Eukaryota > Metazoa > Arthropoda > Insecta > Diptera > Culicidae > Anopheles > Anopheles nili. Next base: position 22,741,252 of record NC_071292.1, read on the forward strand.
CAGCAAGCCAGCAGGCCAGCAAGCAGGCATGCATGTGTACCACTGGGAACAACATAATTTCCTGAGTCTGCACTCAAAACCCGTGCCGAGATAGTTGTGGAATGGGAAGCAAACGGTGGTAGGAATGGAATCCGATAGAACTTGCGGCGCACTGCCCGTGAAGTTAGAACCGATTTTGAAGGAACCGTTGGCAAGCTTTGGTGAGGCTTGGGTGCGCCGAAAAAATGCCGGTGAAATTTACGATCGGCCAACGGACCCAGCGGGCCGTTTGCGATGAAATAGTTTCAATTTTTCTGAAAAACCCTTTTCCTCTAATCCATTCTTGGCTTGCATTTTGGTGAAGCAATGCCGAGTCGATAAGGGCACGTTGTTTACGTGATCGTTTTTTTTTGCGGCAAGAGTGCCCGTTCCTGATTATTATCTTTAGCGCGGTGAAGTGAAAAACTAATAACAAAAATGAGCCACACACCAGCTGTTTTCCGGCGCTTTGATGCACCACATAAGTTATCTGAGGGATGTAACTTTTGTTACCGAAACAGGTAATAACCTGAAGAGGATGCTGCGCTGCCTTTTGCTCGTTGCAAAAAAAATGTTTCCCCTTCAGCGTTGTTTAACACTGCCCCGTTTTAAATAAATTCAACCGTGACCCAAATGCTGGTCCATATCAATTTGGCTCGCGCTGGTGCCGCATATTTTTGCTTGGATTGTTTTTACGCGTTCGGCACGATACGGAGTGTGCGCCGTTTTTGCACTTGTTCAAAGTTTAACCGGATCTTTTTCCGTTCTTTCGCGGCCCTCTTTTGTTGTTACGCACGCATTCCATGTCCTGGCACGTTTTATCTCGCCGCGCAAAGTGGATGTTTTGAGCGCCCGGCCTGGGTAAAGGCAACTATCTTCATTTTCAATTTATATCCACGGCATGTTTGACTTTGCCACTTGGCCATTTGCCGTCCTCGTTATCGAGGCAGCCGTGTGCGCGCAGGAGCGCGCAGAAGTTTCGCCTTCGGTCGAAGAAAGGAACCGAATCTTTTTGTTTGATTTTAATTCGCTCACTTCCGGGATGTTCGTCCTGCTCGCCGGCACTGGGTACTCGGCGCCATTGTCACGTCGTCATAACTAACTCCCCGCTTCGCGTTTTCCTCTATTTGCAGCGAGTACCGGAAAAACTATGGGACGTCTGCCAGCTCGCAAACGTTTGCGCCTGCGGCCTCGGGCCAAACCTCCACGGAACCGATACCCCAGCGCTCCATCATCTATTGCGTGCACGGACAGCTGGCCAACTCATGCTGCGAGCTGCCAAACGAGCTTAGCATCCGGAAGATTGACTGTAAGAGCTGACCGTTAGCGTACCTTCTGCGTTCTAGTTTTTGTGGACTTTGGTTTGTTTGTTTGTGTGTGTGTGTATTTTTGTAATGCACATATTTATGTTACTTACGATTGTCCCATTACTAACTCCGGCAACCCTGTGGGGGTTTTAATGCCATAAACGATTTAAAATGGCGGATGCAGGGAAAGATTCCAAGCAGGAAAACGAAAAAGAGATTGATCGCAAAATTGTGAAAGGATACCTTTGTGTGGAGAGTTTCTATTAAAATGGTAAAAGTAGACAGCAAACTGTTTGTCGTTGTTTTTGCGAAAGCACGTCTTGCTGTTATTTTTGTGCCAGCTGTGAGAAGTTCTACTTCGTGCAGGTAGCTATGTTTGCTGAGAACTTCCAACGAACGTCAGTAGCGATGCTTCCGGGACGTGTGGTTTCTTATTAAATACTTGGCAATTGAGTTTTCATCGTCCTGGACATGTTTCTTTTCGTGATGGCTTTTTGCTGGTATTTGCCATTGAAACCTTCGGTTTTGATGCCCTTGCTTACGGGTTCGATGTGTTTGCAAAACACAATTTGCTGTTTATAAATTCACTTTTCTTCATTTCTCCCTCGGCAGAAATCTCTTTGCGGGAGAGTCTTCTGATTGTGGCACGTTGTGCACGGATGGTCATTCTAAGTTAAATACTGTAAATATGGCAGATGAATATGTGCCTCTGGAACTGAAGGTCGGCTTGGGCACATACTCAATTGGAAGCCGTATGTTTTATTGTTATTTGTCAGCCAACTGGGCGGTCACTTTAATCGACAAATATGTACCGTTAGCCGTCCGTTCGCATCTGGGATGGGTTTGATTGGTAGGAAAATTTGTTGCTCCTCTGAACTGAGAAAACGGATTCAATATGCACATAAGGGTTTGCAATTTAGCCTCACGGACGCCGGATGCAAATGTTTGCTTCGTCAGATACAGACTCAAACTGTTGAGACGTTACGAGATCAGTCAAGCATTTGTTGAGGGGTCAGAATTTTATCCTTATCATCATATGCCACGGTCGTTCCGGATCCTCTCGTTCCATGATGCATGGTTGGTTTATTAGTTCTCGAGGCTAAGCTAAGCTATGATTAATTTTTCACGCTGACTTGCTCAATGATTTCTTATGCGTGATATGCCGTCATGATTGGGTGGCTTTTGAAACCTTGAACCTTTGGTTTGTAAGTACATAATCCTTGAATAATCTGCTCATGAGTTGGATAAGTTTGTCTGGGGTCGGGCAAGCCGTCCCAATCGAGCAAGAGATTTGCACAATAATGAACACAATTGGCTTAATGTGTTTGCATAACAAGAGAAGCCTGGTTTGTTGGGTTGGCGTGGTTTCTTAGGACGAATGAAGAAATATAATGCATTTTTCAAGTTCCATCGTTTTTCTTGTCAAATCGTTTCCATGAAAATACAAAGCCGAAATGAAAGCTTACTTACTATAAACAATGACGGCTCGACTAAATGCTTCCATTGTACATTTTATATGCGTTTAAAAACGATTCCAGAGTTGCTAGTGGACAATATTGCGGTTGCTTCAATGAATGCATAAGCAACCTGAACGGACCCTTAACGTGATATTCTGAAAAAAAGTTTGACAAAAGGGCACACTACACTTTAAAAAAAGTTGACGTCGCTGACTCGACAACAATAGTGTTAATTTGCTCTTGGTTACGGCCAGTTTTTTTTGCTTTGGCTCGTTGTTGGCTGCATTCAAAAATGCAACAGAGCAAAAGTTGCCACGCTGCTGCGACAGACAGCATGCAATTTGGTGGACGTTTTTCTCCATCCTACCAACCTAGCCGAACCTAGTCGAAATCGTTGCTTACCACTCGTCAAATCCTCTTCCGGATAACCAAGAGTGACGGGCACGAAAGACGCCTTCTCTGCAAGCCGGTATCGACTGGCGCAGAAAAACGGCTATTTGCGTTAGGAAAAATTCCGGCAAAGGAAGGCGTATGCACGGAATGGGAAATAACCAAATGAAACGTCTGGCGTTGAGGAAAAAAAAAACTCCGTAGAATCAGTTTGGAAAATCGCTGCCGTAAGACGATCAGCAAAGTATTTCCAGCACAGAGCACGACAGGAAGCAAAAGTTGGATAAGGGAGTTGAGAAAATCACAGCAACGACAGATGCAAAGCGAACGGAATACGAAAGCGCAACGGAATATTGGTGCAATCGAAATGGCGCTATTGGCAGTGCCGTCGACCGATCAGGACCGGGTGATTGAAGTTTTGGATTGCGGTTAAATGTGCGCTATTGTGAGGGCGTGTGTGGTGGAATCGAATGTGTTTTTTTTATCTGATTTTGCGTGAATGAACGAGTTCAGCTCAATCGGTGTGCATTTGCATCTGTTAAAATTAAATTTCATATCACTTTTTTAAGGATAAGCTTCCTCTAGTGAGGGGTAAGTTTTAATTACCGGGAGATATTGCTTTACGTAGTTTTATGAGAGTAGTTCTTTTATGAAGCAATGAATTTTTATCGTATTCTACGTACCGTAGGGTGATGATCATTTAGTTACAAATAATGGAAACGTTTGCGAAATGGTTTTTCGTGAAACTTACAGAGTATTTTTGTGAGGCACAACCGATTGACACGCGATTGAAGTTTCAAAGAACTTTGTTCACTCAGTAAATGCCCATAATGATGCATTCATGTGAACTGCTGCAAACCTCATTCGGAAAACACGTTGATTGGAGGGGAAAAATTTGGTGAACAAATGTTCATTGATGTATGTAAGCAATGGAAGTTTAACTCCAATGCTAATGACTAAACGTTTCGCCATAATAGCGGTAGCATTAGGAGAATTAGCATTGTACATTTGAGAATGGTTAAGCTTTGATTTCTAATCCGTACTAATTCGCCGCGTCATACACTTGCACGCACTTTCAATTACGACATGGGGAAACCACTTATCTAACGCATTTTCCCGATGTGTCTCACTCGCGCATAATTCTCTGTTTCTCTCTCTCTCTTTCTCTCTCTCTCGCTCTCTCTTTCTCTCGCTCTCTCTCGTTTCACAGCGCACTGTCACAAACCACGACCAGAGGGGATCGATAAGATAGCCCGGAAGAAGCTCATACTGGCGAGTGTGCTTTGTGTCATTTTTATGATTGCCGAGATAATAGGTAGGAGCTGGGCGGTGTGTCTTGTTTTAAATGATTCCCTTCCGTTCCTTGCAGCGCCGGAACAGGAAACATACCGATTACAGCACGGCTTTCGCCAAAGCATATTGCAGAGCGTTCAACAGTTCACTTACGGACTGGACTGGACCGAATCATCGACGGACGACGGCGGATTGTGTTCGACAGAAGTGCTTTATTGTATCCACTTGTTGGGTGCCTTTTGGGCTGCCTGCAGAGGATTAGCCCTTGCTCGGAAGCGGCACGGTCGTGCCTGACGCAAAGAAGACTCAAATGCACTTCTTACTAGTCCACTGATTAATCAACAACCTAACAAAGTTCTCCGACTGAACCATGTTTCTTGCTGCTAGGGCTTATTCGGTTCCGTTTGGTACGTTCATTTTCAGGTGGTATTTACTCCAACAGTCTCGCTATCGCGACAGATGCAGCCCATCTCATGGCGGACTTGGCAAGCTTTATGATATCCCTGCTGGCCTTATGGATAGCGGCAAGGCCGTCCACGAAGCGGTAGGTAATTGGACGTTCGGGAAGGAGATGAATGGGAAGGCTTGAGTGGTACAGAGGGAGAGAGAGAGAGCCCCAGAGTGGCTCTTGTATCAACCCCGACGAGGGCCGATGTAGCCAGCCCTACAGGGAACCGTTCCCTGTGGCCGGTGTGGACCACCGGAGAAGGGAAAAAGTTTTAATAACTTTCCATCCGTTGCTTCTCGCTTGTCGTGGTCTCGTTGGCGATTCCGCATTGGCCTTTTCGCTGGATCAAAGAAGCATTCAGCAGAATAGGAACATTATCCTACCGAGCGGCAGGCACAAACAGCCGTCCGGAGCTTGATCTTGGGCGAGTGATAGATTTTTTGCATGGCTGAATTTGCCTTAGTGACCGAAACTCGTTGTAATATAATTAGGGTGAAGTATTTTCCGTGCCCTTTCATGATGGGTGTAATAGCGGAGAGCGATCCCGATCACGAGACTGCGCTACGGAGTCGATATCGTGTCAGTGCGGCAGTATATTTTTGCGCTTGCGATGAATGCAACGAGCAAGAACTTTCAGTTTTCCAACAGATCAAAGTTTATTGTCTACGCCGAGGAAAACTTTGAAATTGAAATATGTTTGGAGCTTAAACTGGAACCCGATCCTTTGGATTATTAAAATGTGCCGGTTCATGACGCTGGCGTAAAAGTCACTCCCGCAATATCACACTAAACCTCATTAAAGTTTAAGAGTTTAATTTCTTGAGTCATGCAGCGAGAGAACTCCACAAATTTAAACTGTTTCATTCAAGCAATAAGATGTTCGTTCTTCTTGTTTTAGGTTATCTTTTGGCTGGTATCGTGCAGAAGTGATAGGCGCTCTGGTGTCGGTGTTGATGATCTGGGTGGTGACAGCAATCCTGTTTTATTTGGCCGTGCTACGGACTATCAACAGAGATTTCGAACTAAACGGCGAGGTGATGTTGATAACATCTGGATTGGGAATTTTGGTCAACGTGATGTAAGTATTTTGTAGCTTTAAACACAATTTCTGATCAACCATATTGTTTTAAATTAGGTAGTCGTTCAATTAAGCTATAGAATTACTTGGTCTTATAATATAAATATTAGCACAATAACCTTATGAAGCATTGTACGAAAACTATTAGCAAATTAATGATCAAATGTTCAACAGTTTTCTTACCTAATAGGTTTATATTAGAGCGTTAAACTCGGTGCATGATAGAACTTTTCCTTATACTAATGCACGTTGTAATATGATCAACGGCTAATGTAGATGCAGGACACGATACGGAACATAATCCGACGTAAAACCGCGACAATCCTCTCGTTTCCTCTAGCTCACACATCGGCTCACTTTATCTGCTTCGCAAGTGCTAATCACATTAAATCATTTGCGGTATCAGGAACAGATATATTGGTAGCATGGTCGCATTGCGAGGTCCTTCGAGTGCAGCTCTTGACTCACCCGGCTCTTCACCGATGGCGCATATAGTCTTGCAGCGCATGAGAAAAAAAAATTACTAACACTGCAATGCCCGACTTTGCCACGGTGCTTCCGACCGTGGAAGCCACCGAGCGAACTCTGCAAAGACAAGTCTCGCGTAATCTCTTGTTGCGTCAGTGTCATTTGATTGTGGCAGATAATCCTTCATTCGTAGAATTAATGGGTAGTATTATCGTACGTCTTAATCCAGCGCAGTGGCGTTCTTTCTGTACCATTGCAAGTCGCTGGGACGAAGCACTGCAAGTGGGCTCTCGAAGAAGCGATATGCGATAGCAATGGTTCCAAGGCGAGGGATTTCTTTACTTCGACATTTGGCGTGAATTTGAACCGAGCGGTGGAATTTATTGGCCATCTGTGCTTTCATTTTCCAGCCATGCAGCGTTTTCGTCCTGTGGGACGACTTTTCCTTACGTGGGGTAAGCCTCTTTCAAACGGTATTCGTAATTCGCTAGCAACGGTCACCAGACCCGGGTGGATAATTGAATTGGGAAGCGATTGAAATCCCGGTGGGATTGGATTGCGTTTGACCGATAGAGGAGTGCGGATTTTCTATGGCTCAGCTACCAACGATTGCAGCGGTAAATTGCTGTACGAACGCGTCGGCGTGGCACGATGGCTTCCGTCTCTTGATGCGTTAACGGTATACAGCGTACTTCATGGGACTCCAATGACGTACGACCTTCATCTAAGACCGTGTGAACTTCGTAATGAGTCTAAAGATCGTATAACGGGTTTCTCGAAACCTTTACTGCATACATATCCATCTTTCTTCGTCGAACAACTCAGCAAACGATAATCTGTTGCGTCGCAAATAACGCTCCGCTTCCACTCTGGAGCAGCAACGGTTGTAAGCAACTTGTAAATTTCCTCCCTTCCATGCTCGTGGTTGCAAAATAACGGGGCCCCTCTGAATGGCATAAGTTGAGTGGGAAAATTGGTAACCTCAAGGAGAACAAAGCTTCGCAAAGAGGCGTCTTTTGTTAACACACTGCTCGCTGCAGGAGTCGTGCTGCAGTAGTGATGTTGTTGGCAGCTTACACTAGGGTGCGTGAAGGTGCAATTCGCAATGCCGTTGCGTAGGAGTTTGGTTTTGCGTAACGATTTTCTGAATCAAGCAGCGTGTGAACGCTTGTTGAAGTGTTTCTTGAATATTTAACCCCTCTTGCTTGCTTGATAATATTTATGGAAGTTCTTCTTGTGTTTTCCAGCATGGGTGCCACGCTGCACCATCACGGTCACAGTCATTCGAGCGGTGGGCATCACGAGGAAGAAAACATCAATGTTCGAGCAGCATTCATTCACGTGCTGAGTGATTTTGTGCAGAGCTTGGGCGTATTCATTGCGGCTCTCGTGATTTACTTCAAGCCAGACTGGAACATCATCGACCCGATCTGCACATTTGTATTTTCGCTGCTTGTTCTTGGCACAACAATCGCCATCATGCGAGATGCTATAGTGGTAAGTAGAACATTGGGAGTAGATCACTTGTTGTTATTTGAGATGACGTAAACTTTGTTGAAAGTAAATTAGTACTGGTTGTCTCCATCGACGTTTTGACGTACTGCTCCAATATTGTATTTGAAGTTTTATTACTGTATAAATTAGATGCTTGGTGTAAAATTTGTCCTGAATAGTATGATTTGTGTTTATTGAAATTACCATAAACTTACAGAGTATGCACTTAAGATCGTGTTGGATTCGAGATTGTTCAATTTTATGAAGTACTGGGCGCCTCCATCAACATTTTGACATAGGTTCAATGCTTGGCGCTTAATGATATCTGATTAGTTTGCTAATTTGTTTCTTATTGAAATTATCTTTATTCCTCAACGTATATACTTGAGTACCAATCGATTTCGATCTTCACAATATATATCTTCAAATTCTAGTTGTGTTCGAATCTTACTTGAAGTTTGAGAGAAAAAAATCAAATAAAGTTGTTTGCCTATAAACTTTTATCGGGTCTGATTGAAATGGGCATGGTTTTAAGTCAATTTAAACGAAATCCATTTTGGAATTCAAATCGATTTTGAAACACACTTGCTTCCATCCATGCTACTTTCCAAAATGCGCTTTAAACCTCGTTGCGAACAACGCGATGTATCTCGTAATTTGTTCACTACGTTCCGGGCGGTAGTATTTTATCGAAGGATTGTATCAATCGACCTGTAAGCCCTCACAAATTGAGATGGAGCTGGAGCATCTTCGGCGCAAGGCGGCAAACAACGGACTGGCAGATCCTTGGGCAGTCCTGCGTTTCTGGTCGAATTCTCAGTGCTCCTCCATTCGAACTCGCAGCATATCCTAATGAATATTGTATTTCAATTTGAAACAGTTAAGCCACCAGTCTGGGCGTCCTTTCTTCCAGTTCAAGCTTCATAATTTCACGTTAGCTTAGCACATCCGGTTTCTTTTACCTGGCCAACCGTATCGAAGGTCCACGGCTACAGCCTCAATAAAATGGGAACCGATTTAAGGTTGCACACTTACTTACTGATTTTATTTCCATTACCAAGCCAACGCACTCCAAACACGCTCCAGACGATTTTTCAGAGGCGTGAAGCGTTCGCGTACGCTCGGGGAAGTTTTTCTTTTGCCGATTCACCTTCACCGAGCCCTAGTTACGCTTCTTTACTGGCCTCCAGCGTCCGTGCGCTTACAGTTCAGTGCTCCAGCAGTTTTCTTACAGCCTGGGCTTCCCTTCTTCGCGAATCGGACCCAGCCATGCTCGAGCACTTTCCGGACCCGTTCAGAGCCGCTCCATTCATACAAAACCGCACCACCGGAAAACACTTCACACTTACTCACGCACTTTATTTGCCTCCTTGCTGCGCCTCTTCTCACATTTGCGCCTTTACGCGATGCGAGCGGGGCGCTATTATCATAGCTTCTCTCACCACCGCCTGGATTGTGCCGTTTTCCCTCCATCTCTTTGCAGGTTCTTATGGAGGGCACCCCGAAGTATCTCGATTACACCGAAGTTATGCAAACGTTTCTACAAATTGAGGGCGTCGTAAGAGTACACAATCTGCGCATTTGGGCTCTCAGTATCAACAAGATAGCGCTCGCTGCTCATTTGGCTGTCGGTAAGGAACGATCGGGTTGGGAGGGAGAATGAAGGGTGTGAAGTAGAAAAAAAAAATATCTCGACATTATAAATGTGCCTCCTAGGTGGGGGCTGAGTTGTTTTTACACAATGTGTCTGTGTGTAAGCGTGGGATTGGTGTGAATCAAAGGGTATGGTGGGGGTTTTCGATGGACCTAATCTCTTTCTGTTAAAATGGTTCACTGGTAGACAGATATTTATGTGTATAATTACTCGTCTCACTTTCCACCCATAACAGGGATTAGAGGAGCTTGGATTAATATGGGGTTTCCTTGTGTTTGAAAATTAAAATGTTCTTGGAAAAAATTGAACTAACATTACAGTAAGGAAAACTAATTTCACCTAGTTTAAAGTAAGAAGATAAGTTTCTCTTTCAACAATATACCCACAAGAAAAGAGTATAACATAGTCATACAAAAAAAAGACTTTCTTATCAGATACAGTACAAATGGAAAATTTTGCGACAAACGAGACGGTGGTTTTCGGTAAATTAAACACAACGCTTTCGTTTTCTTGCTTTTATCGGCAAGAAAAAGAGGGAGAAAAAAAAAGAAACACAAAATCCACTACGATGATGTCTTCATGCGCTTAATTTTATTCTACTCCATCGCACAGAGTCCAATACCAACACGGAGCTGGTGCTGCGGGAAGCCACGCAAACGGTTCACGCCAAGTATAGGTTTTTCGAGACAACGCTGCAGATAGAAGAGTTTCAGCCCGATATGGAAGATTGCAATCAGTGTTCGAATCCAATTTAGTGTACACAGCCCAGAGGGGAGACCGACTACTGGGCGAAGCAAACGTTTCGGTCGTTGTTAAATGCGGTAAAATAAAGGTAAGAAACCTTTCGGAGCCCAAAAATTGCGTATTATTACGGAGGCTTACCGAGTACTGAGTTGAAAAAGCTAGTAGGGGGATCAAAAATAGGTTATCGAAAAGTTGGGCGAATGTTTTAAACTAGCCTGGCGGTAAGTGGAAAGAAAGATAACAAATATTCTATGGGCCAGCAGGGCGGTAAACATTTAGGGAGCTTAGATAAAACGAAAACAAATAAAACCCGGATGGTGGGGATTCATTTTACCTTATATTACTTTGGCAAATATTGATGTGTTCGTCGGAACCAATCGCTTCGTTGGTTTGGATTGGGAAAATATTGAAAAAAAGCGTCCTATTTGTATTCCGATTAAAAAGTGTAATATGTAAAACAGGAGCTTCTTGGTGGGTCGTTGTAGAAGATTTTTCAACAAAATGGTTACGAAAGAAAAGAACGATCAATTCATTTGTGACGACGAGCATATCACGTTGAGGAATCGGCGAGTTCTGCTGCCGACGGCGTCTGCCAGAGTTCGAAAGATTCCACCGAAATGACCCATCCGGTGGCGGGTTCGTGAAACAATGTTCCGAAAACTCTCGGCCGCTTCTCGGAAGGCACGGCGCCGAACGGCCAGTAACGGATGGAGTTTTTGCCGGGGAAACATGATTTTTCCGGTGGAGGAAGAAAATGCGCTTGAATATTTATAATGTCTGGAATGGATGAATGAATGGATGAATTGACAGAATGGAGTGTGGTTTGCGAAATGGCCACTCGCTTTTTCAACTTTCGCCCCGGCCCTAATTGGTGGCCAGAGATTGGCATTTCGTATTCAGCGCAGCGCACGGCTGGCCGATGTGCAATGCTCATTTCTCAATCTGAATGATTAATTTCGCCTATTTGTGCTGCTATGTCTCTCAGCTCGTCCCGTTCCGGCTACTCGCGCCCAGCACCGGACTCTCTGCTGGTGCCACCGCCTCGCCGGTTTGCTGCTTCTTAGATCTGACCGGGACGATATAAGATTCAGATCGTCTTCACACTTTACGTAAGCTGAGGCATTCGGGAAGATTGCGCTTTCTTCGCCGATTCGCTGCGCCCTTTCGCCTCCGGTTCGCCCGGTGCGGAATGGCCGGAATGGAGCAGTTAAGCAACTTTGCCGGAAGTTAATGGAAACGTAGTTATTTTCAATTTGCTTAACTGCAGAAATCCAACCGGCGGTTGGGGGTTTTGCATAAAAGGCGAGCTCAGGCCGCGATGGCCAGCAACGGGGAGCGACCGGATCGTAAAAATGGCAATCTCAAATGTTTATGGCCAAGCCACTTTATACGCATGGCAGACCGACAGTGAATGTGATCATTTAGTGATTGATGAAACGGGGCGTCTCTGGCAGCGAGTAGCTTTATTTTGCGATCGTCGAAATCGACTCTTGGGTGGCGTTTCTAATTATGTCTGTCTGGAACGATATAGCAGTCTAGCGATTGTCGAATTGATTCAGTCCAATTTGGTCCAATGTTTCTGTTTATTCATTTTTTTTGTTTTCGTGAGGAATTAAAGCCAACAATTGGTTATATTATTGTGATTCGTTCATCATCTCAACGTAGTGTGGTGTTGTTAATAGTGCACCATTCTACACTATCCTTTTAAAGATACATCTTATTCTAAAAAAATCCAGCTACAGACTCTATTTTGCTTTGCAGTTATTTATGAGCGATTGTTATCCTTATCATGTGTGTATTCTTATTTCACACTCACACCGTGCACATTTATCGTGATTCCTTGCTTCCACCCATTCCCATCAAATTCATTGCGATCAATCATGCCGACAAACAATCACTACTTGCGCTCTGGCAAACTGCTTGCTGCTCGTGGGTTTATTCCCAACAGGAGCTTAAAGGCTTACGACTTTGAAACGAAATCGTGTGTCGAACCATCCGCAACGGGATCATGTGCCCGGGATGCATGTTTTTCTCAGCATTTGCAATAGCGAACGGGTTGCGATTATTACGAATAGAACCGCTCCTCGCTTCGACTATTTGCAGCAAGCGGTCGTGAAGATTTGCTTGGTCTAGCCTCCCCCTTTCAATGGAAAGGAATTCTCATCTCGCACGATCGTCACAACAACCGACCGCTTCGAAATCCTCGAGATTCCCCACGGGCCTCAGGCTAGGCGCTGTGCCCAGCCACAATGTGTGGCATTATTGAACGCCCCAGGAACGAATAAACCACCTACGGCAGAAAACGCGACCAAAGTGAGGGAAAATTGATAGCGTTTCATCTTGTTGCGATAAACAAAGTTTTCTCACTCCCGCGCACCCACCCACCCACCCCGTGTGATGTGGTTCGGGTCCTTGGAGGAATTTCCATCGCCCGATTCAGCTAAGCGCGTGAGGGTTTTCCGCATTTCCCGCGGTGGTGCACCGTTTCCTAGCAGCCCAGGAGGCCGCAACGGGCGCAAATTTGTGCCACGAGGACGGTTCGGTTTGTGCGCTTCGTGAGTGCGATAAAATCACTTATCACCGTTGTCAGTCACGTGCCGTGTAGCAGCACGTTCGTGCCCGTGAAGCCCCGTCATGGGAGCGAAATTGATTCGATTCCTGATAGCGCGACATTCGTCCCCGAGATTAGTCGGTGGTGTCGTCTTTCCGGCTCACGTCTTGCCAGTGTGGGGTCTTGTGAGGCGTGGGATTCGATTTGTTTTTCGACTCCATCCCCCCCCCCCACACACACACACACGCGCCGGGTGACACGCTCGAGCAGAGTGGTGTTAAGTTTTCACGTTCAAAGTATTGCATTGATTGGAGCCGGAAAAGAGCCCGGACGGAGCGCAGCTGGCTCCGATCGCGGGTGTAACGATTCCTTCGGTCCGGAGAGAGCTTGTCCCCGCGGACGAAAGGCGAATCTTTTACGTGGAACCCTTCCACGGAAGGACACGCTGGGACGATGGCTGTGCTATGAGCCACTCCCATACCAAAAGCACGCCAGCGACACGTCGAGCTTTGGACACCTGTGGACCCCATGCCGGTGGACGAAACTTTTGTCCCACGGGCAAGCGAGCGGAATGCGCCGAGGGAAGAAGTTTTGCTGAGAAATAAATTAATTTTCCATCGAACGGAATCGATCCTGCGAGCGCACGAGCGCGAACACACTTGCTGCAGGGCCGCCGATTAACTCGTGCCAAGTTGAAAATCTTCGAGCTTTCGAGCGGAGGGTAATCAAAAGTTCAGCACAACCCTCGTCCAGGGGAGGGGGTGGGTCATTGGATGGGTGGGTGGGTGTGTGGGGTGGGATTCGCGTGCGTCGGCAAGATAGCGACCCAGCGCGCGCTACACTGCGACACAATCAATCGATCGTGCGTGAGGTTGGATCGTCTCGGCGTTCTGCCGCACGTGTAAGTGTTCTCTCGCGCGAGTGGGCGAGTTTCTAATAAGGTTAAACATTAATTACGATTTCTCTTCCGACCGCAGGGCTCCTCCTCGAAAGGGGTGTGTTAAATGCTCGTGCACGTTGTGGCACGTGCAACTGCACGCGTGGATCTCCGAGCAGGCGCGTGAATCAAGCACCCATGCTGAAGTGTTGCCGGCGAAACGGAACAACTTATTAGGGCGCAGAACACGGTGCGGACAAAAATAAGTAATTGAAGGAAGCGCTCGACAATGTAGAAACCACCCAAGGTCACGGCCGTGACGCTCGATGAGGCTCTGCGTTCGGTGTTCTGTCTGTCGGCAGAAGCACCGCTTGGAGCACCGTCACTAGAGCCTATCTGGGGCGGAACAGTGCTCGGATTTCGAAGAGGCCCACACACACACGTTCGCTACTATCCCCGGGAGCCGGTTTGCTGGTGTCATTCCGATTGGCTTGTACCGTGCTCCCGTCAAACCGGTGCTCCCGGTGGTGTTGTTTTCGAAATATAAATTAAGTATTTTTTGTTTGTTTGAAAGCTGATAACAAGCCAGCTTTCACATACGGCACGTCGAACAGACCAAACACCGGCCAACGCGCAAATGAAACGAGAAACAGCAGCAAATGGTTATGGTCCTTGGACGGAAGTGGGCCGGTTTTATTCGGATGAAAACTGCAACCAAACGGAGGACACATGCGAGTGTGCCTAGTTGGCTCGACTCCGTGCGACTCTTGTGCCGCATTGTGCACCAACATCCCATCCAGCTCTACCCTTTGAGACGTGAAGTACATGGCAAATGGCACTTCTAGCTCATTTTTTTTTTCTTGAGCCAGGACTCTTGCCTTTCATATTTTGCACTCGCGCATCAGCCCCGCCTGAGAGGTTTCGCTGCAATGGCTCGGGAAACACCCGATGTCTCGCCGCCGGTGACAGATGAGAAACTCCACGCGCAGAAGAGCAATTTGATTCTATTTCCTGCGAGGGCTTGTTCGCGGACACAACCATCCGTTTCTGCTCGATCATGCCAACGCCCACCGACGTTCGTTCGGGAAGTTCAAGGATAATAGGATCCTTGCGGGGTTGGGTTTGGAAAAGTGCATTGCAATGGGGATGTGTTTTTTTTTTGTTCTTTTTCACAGCTCACTGCTCGCGTATGTAGGTTTTATTTTCGCCCATGCAACCATTCACGGTTTCAAGGTAGCGAACGGGTTTCGATGCGCTGGGTGGCGGCCCAAGGTTGCGGTCGACTGCACGCCAGGATGCTTGACTTGCGGATGGCCGTACGTAGTGTCATGTGCGAGCGCAGTGTGTTCCAAGTACCAGCGGATTGCTGGTTGTACCACAACCGGAAAGCTTATTACCTCTAGTCGGATTTGGCCGCGGATGACGTGGTTTCGGTGTACTGACGCTCGAACAATGCTTGTGGCGGAGTGTTCCGTGCTGCGAACATACTTGAGCACATTTAATGTCACGAGAGCGCACTATTCGATAGGAATAAAGGTATCAAAAACCCATCCATAAAGCATAGCGCACATAGTCCATATTGAGTTGAGGGCTCAGAACACGGTTCTCAGAATGGTCGAAATCGATGTCCAAGGCTCAAAGGGACCCTGCTGGGACGCTGTGAAATACTGTGAAGTGAAAACATGGTTTGAGCTCCAGCACACACGAAGCAGCAGTTGAAAGGATGGCGTTCATTAACCTGTTATGCTGAGGCTTGCGGTTTTGAAAACGTTGATCCTTCCCACCGGCTATCGAATGTTGGCAAGTAACCAGCGAACCAGCTGTTATCCGCGGACTCTTTCTCAGCGATCACACCGCGAATCGTGCGGTTTTTTTTTTCCAGCGGTACTAGCTGTGGCGTTCGTTCAAACTGCACGCCACGTGATATGGTAAATGGGGTAGTTTTTTTTTGTTTCGAGGAGTTTCCTCGTCATCGGTCTCTGGTTGCTCCACGTTTTCTGGGAATGATGAGAGTGACTTTTCTCTCTTTTTCGGCGGCACACCATCGCACAGCGATCCATCAAAAAAAAGGCAAGGTTCATATGCGCTTGGCTTGGTAAACGAGGCACACCTTCGGGATAGCGGCAGGGCAAGAGAAAAAAAAGAAGCCAACCCCTGATGAAAACTTCTGCCCAACCGATACAAGCCGGAACCGGAAACAACAACTGATTGTAGAGTGTTCCTTAAAACCCCACCGGATCCGGCGCACCGTCGGCGCTAATCCCGGTTGTTCGCTTGATTTTTTGTTCACCCTCGTAGGCCACCACAAGCTGGCGTCGATGTAACTATTCAAACTTCAGCGAACTTTGGGGCGGAAATCGGCTAGTGTTGCTAGCGCACGAACGGAAGTGAGCGTGTACTGGGGCTTTCGTGGACCTGTCGCTCGGGGAGGCGTGGGTTTTTTTTTCTTCTCACCACTCCATCACTCCACGAATGGTTGGCACATCGCGTCAGTAGATTCAGGTGTCCCGGTTCCTTCTTTTGGGCAAGGTGGTGGGAATTCGCTTGGCTCGAAATTAGATTCCGCTTCGAAAACAGGCCCGCGTATGCCAGTGAAATGGCCGTTATTCCCGGGAGAGGGCGAGTGTCCCGCCAGGAACCGAGAACGTGAACGTGGCTCCGGCACTCAGGGTAGTTCGTGTGGAAAATTGATTTCCCTTGTCGATGTTAAAATTGCAACGTACTTTTTAATTATAAGCATATTCCATGCAAGCAGGCCATGTGTGTGTGTGTGTGTGGGAAGCGAGTTACCATATTAAGAAAATCGAGTCCCCTTAACAACGATTACCTGAGTGGACCATCGTACCGTCCGTCCTTCGTGCACGTACAATGTTTTCGGAAGCGACTCATTGTGTGAAAGCAACCCAGCGTACCTTGCAGTGTGGATAACAGATTGAAACAGCACGTTCGTTGACGTTAGCTGGATCCAACGAGTGTGGTTTCGTGAATATGGTGTGATTACATTTTCCATGAACAATGCGTCGGTCTGCACTCATCCTTTTTGGTACTCCAACTTTAGCTTTCAACTTGTTTGGCGTTTTGTTCCATATTTTCCTGTGCTTCAGAGAGCTCCGTGTTAATGGTAAGTTGTTTTAATCACTTACTTTACCGTATGGATTTAACTTTAATGCAATAGCAATTATGTTTGATGCATAATCACGGATACTGTTTAAAAGCTGTAACTCGCGCGTAAAAGACCCATTTTTTTAATAGCTGAAATAAACAAAATGGGTCTTTATTGCACAACAATTTGTATAGCTTTTTTATATTTTTAGATTTACTTTCAGTGGTTGTTGATTTATACCTCTATTACATTTCTTTGCATTGTTTGTTTTATTACATCTAACAGATTTTATGAAAAGAGAATAATAACTTATGTTTTAATTGCAATAAACTAGCTGATATTCGAAAGTAGATGAACAGAATTAATATGCACAAAAAAATCACAATAAACCATCAACGATCAATTACCAACGACATCGATCAATTACTCATAGCACATCCTTAAGAATGAACACCCTGTGAGACAAGCTTACGATTACGATGGGAGCACCTCAATGCACGATAAAATCGCACGCTACGATCGCCCACCTGTTGGAGCTACACGGCATCACCGCGGCATCAGTATGTTGCATGTGAAAGTGAAAGTGAAACCGATCGCGCGATCGAAGTTAAAAACAAACAACGAACCCGCGGCTATTCTGTTTGGTGTGTGTGGCGAGCTTGGCGATCGTGCTATTTCGGTTCCCGGTTCGCTCGCGTTACATAAGCAACGGCGTGTGCGTGCGTCGCGTTCCGCGCGATCGATCGTGGCTCAGTCGATCGGACACCATGCTGGAACGCGGAACGATAACGACGCTGCTGGGGCTGCTCGCGTTCGCACCATCAGCTGATCGGCAGGTTGTGCTGGCGTTTCGCAAATCATTTGAAGGTTAGTTGGCTCGAAGTGCTGTGATCGCGCTTGAGTGCGCATGTGTGTGTCGGTGTTGTGAAAGGGGGCTGGTCTGGTACACCGATGGGAAAGTGAATTGAAAAGAATTCGTACCGGAACGCAACCCAAAGCTGACATCTCAAGACGTTTGGTCGAATATTCATCAGTTTCGTTTGTTCTTTAATTTTTTCTCCCATTTTTTTTTGTGCCACCGAATCGTGCGTTATTTTAGAGCTCAGTGTCCACACACTTCCGGATTCTGGTTCACTCGAGGGTAGGTAGCCCGTTTTTCACCCGCGTGGACGTCCAGAGTGATATAACACCTCAAATCGCCCGCAGATTGTTCGCTTCGTTTACAAAAGCTCCCGAATGATGAGCTGCCTGCGCCGCCCATGGAAGAGTTTCCATCGTTTTCGCGAGAGTTTGCCCATCTCGCGGCACTGGGCTGGAAATCAACCGGTGGTGGTGATATCGAGTGGCGTTGTAGTGGCACTCTGATAGCGGAGGATTTCGTCCTTACTGCGGCGCACTGCACGCAAGATGAAGGGTGAGTCTGATCTACTGGGCTAATGCCGGATGCCGTCTTCCGGGTCTCATTGATCCTTTCTTCCGTGATCTTTTCAGCGTTGAACCGACGATCGTGCGCTTGGGTGATCTAGATCTGTACAGCTCGAAGGACGACCGGTACGCGCAGCAGATCGAAATAGCCGAGATTATCCGCCATCCGGAATTCAACTTCAGCAGCGCGTACCACGACGTAGCGCTGCTCCGGCTGAAGAAATCCGTGACGTAAGTGAACGCACCACCACCGAACCACGCGCCACCGACGTCGTATTAACCGGTTTTGACCCACTGGCTGGCTGGGTGTTTTCAGTGTCACCGATTTCGTTACGCCGGCGTGCCTGTACACCAACGATTCCTTGACGTTCGAGAAGCTGTACGCGACGGGATGGGATTTTTGTGAGTATTGATGCGATCGAGCCAACTAAAGGGGCAGCTCATCGATCAACGTCACCATTTTGTGGCCCCTTTTGTAGATGCCGAAGTGTCGCCACCGATCGTGGCCACTCCGCTCGATCCGATCAATCAGGATCGGTGTAAGTTTTGGTACCGTGACAACAAGGAAGCGTTCCGGAAGGGCATCAATCGGATGCTGATGTGTGCCGGTGATGAGCGGTTGCAGGGCTGCCCAAGTGATACCGGTGGACCGTTGCAGGTGAAGCTGTTGTCCAGCTCACGGTACACGCCGTTTGTGGTCGGTGTGGCGGCACTTGGTGTACCGTGTGGTTCCGTTACGCCCGGGGTGTACGCGAAAATTCCCCATTATATCCTGTGGATCGAGGCGGTCACGAAGCGTGTGTATCATCCGCCGGATTGTGTCGTGCGGCATATCTCGAAGCGTGAGGTGGACACCTCATTGGTCGCACGTGAATTGCAGGTGAGAAAGTGAGAAGTTTTCCAGTGAGTGCATGCATTTTCAGGCGTCTTTGAGGTGCTTAGGGAATCATGTGAAGAGATGATAAATCACTTGAGTGAAGTGATTTTTTTTTTCGTGATGGTATTGTAACAATTTATGGTTTAGTGTGGTGTTCTTTCTCTGAGCTTTCAGCAGAATCTGGCTGAGCCCACTTTGGCTAAGTTTAGTTGGTGTACATTCTAATCCTATTTTGATGTTAAAAGTATAGTGCACTACACCTAATAATGTTTTAGCCAAAAATGTGGTGTGAATATAACGGTTCCTTCATTTACGAAGCATAAATTCCAGTTTTGATTTCAACATTTCATTGCCAAACCACTCGTTAAGTACTGTTCAGCAAAGATTGCTACAATTCTTCACCAGCACTGTGCCATCGTTAAGCGTCGTGTTTGATAATTATCTTCCTTGCCAACCGAAGCTTATGCTACTCCGAAACTGAGGTGAAATTACGCTGAAGCCAGCAGATTGGAAACAGATCCCAGCTACCAGCAGAACGACCTTCTCTGCTGGCAGCTCGGAAGCACCGAATCCTGTCATTAATTGAATTTATTTACTCCAGTTCCGGGCACGAATTATTGCCCCCCACACACACACACACAATGAGCGGCCATGCCGATGACGCAAGGGCTGTGCGCTGGGCTTTAAAACGACCGCACACTCGACTCGGGTTCGACTCGAGGGAGGTTTTGCCGTGCGAAAGCCCACAGCACCTCGATTGCATCTTGCACCGGGACAAGGAAATTGTGCAACGTTTGATTCGCAGCAACTAACTGTGTAAACGATAAGCAAACGATACGTAACAAATCGATCCCTTCGTTAACAGATTTAACGCTCGTTACGATACACTTCTTAAGCTAAGTTGCCGGTCCCGGGGTTGCGAGTGTGTACCGGCACACGCCACCGGACGGACACTTCAGCCTTCACCGTTGCGCTTACCGACTTTCCGTCCATTCCAGACCACCGTCCAGGAGACTCATCTGACCGGCAGGAAGGGCACGCTGGCGGCAAATCCTTTGCGTGCTAAATTGCACGTATTCAAAGAATTTAAGGTTAGTTAAACAACGATATGTACTGGCACTGGTTTGGCTGCAGCGGTGGGCCCCCTGCTGCTTTCCGGACCGGCTGATGGGTTCTTGAGCTCGTGCTCACCGGCAAGGAGCTAACGAGAGCATCTTTTCGACTTTTCGGTGTGTCGGATGGGGTGTATTTTTTTCTTCTTCTTATTTATTTCTCTCTCTCTCTCTCTCTTTCTCCCTGGGCTGTGCGGCCTTGTCGATCGTCGTGCGATGCAGTGCGCCGTCGGGAAGGATGGTGAGAACGTGGAGTGGATTTGCGGTTGCACAATTGTTGCACAGGACTTCGCCCTTACGTCTGCCCGGTGCGTCAAGGATGTGTAAGTGGATGCTCCGAACCACAAGCGGGGACCTCCTTGCGGGCTTACCGGGCCGAACCATCGGAAAAACCGGCACTCGGAAGGAGCGCACAAATGAAAATGTTAACAATTTTATCTACATTCGTCCCCACTGACATACCCCATTTGGTCAATCCTTCGCCCCTTCCCACCCGGACGGACAGAGAGGTCGACGTGGTGAACTATCGCAACGACTGGAAAAAGATAGCCGAAGTAATCTTCCACCCGGAGTACGACAGGAAGACGCTGTACAACGATCTAGCACTGATTCGGCTGCAAACCGACAACCGGTGAGTTGTGATGTTGCCATATTTATTTCCGTTCGCCCTTCCGTTCGCTGTCCGCAGCAAGCGCTGCTCGATTGTTCCCCGGGAAAGCTGGCAAAAGCTATTGATTGCGTTTATTTCGCATCCACGTTTGTGTGGAAGGCAGCATGCCATGGTTTGCGAGCTGGCGCGCCTACTTGGATGCATTCCAGCCAAGGTTGCCATGGGGGTGGTTGGGTTGGGAAAATTTAATTCGTTAAACAACTGCAGCAAAAAGGGCAGCCTTTGCGCGCCCTTAGTCCACGGGCTCGGTGGCGCTCGCTTCGCCGCGGCTCTGCGGCCTACAGTTGGCACCGATGCTAATGTTATCAATTTGATTTCGCATCCTGACGGCAGCAACCGGTACGACTGGAAGGCGGTCTCGTGTATTGCCGCACCCGACGGTGACGATCAAAGGGAATACCTTTCGTTCGGCATTGGGCCGTACAATCTGAACGACGACGGGCGCATGGATGGTAATGCGGACGGCACGGAGCGCTACATAACGGCCACGTTGCAGTTGGTGGCGAACGCGAACTGCACCGAAGCGTACAAGGGCTACGGTATCCTGAAGGCGGGCTTGAACGAGACGCAGTTCTGCCTCGGATCGGGCGGTGGTGACCAGCTTGTGCCGGGCGCGTGTGAACCCTGGAACGGCAACGAGGTGTTGGGTGAAATCCGACCCATGGGTGACGCCACCTGGACGCATCCATTTCCGGAGGATCTGCTGGGCGTGAGCTCGTACGCACCGGATTGCGGCTTTGGCCGGCGGCCACTCGTGGCGTCGCGTGCGATCGCCTTTCTCGGCTGGCTGAACGCGGTCATCTATAAGACGGCGGATGTGCACGCGGTTCCGATGGTTCTGATGGAGAAGGAGCTTTCGCTTGACTACATCTGTGAGGCGTCCGACCGGGAAGCGGGCGTATGCGCGCATCTCGACCACTGTTCGCACCGGGCACTGGCTAAGGACGTGATCAAGGTGTGCACCAACGAAACGGCCCCCATCGTGTGCTGCCCGGTGAACTCGTTCATTGCGACCGCGCATCTACCGTTGCTGACTGAGTGTGAGACGAACTACCAGCGGTTCCGTCGGAAGTACGCTGACTTCGTGGGATCGGCCGGTGCCGGGCAACCGGTGCCACCCGGTGATCAACCACATGCAGCCATGATTGGGTGGAAGGTCAACAAGACGGCTACGGCGTGGCATTGTGCGGGTACGCTGATTAATCTGAACACGGTCCTCACGACGGCCGGTTGCGCCAACAGTGTCCGCAGGTATCCGCAGTTTCCGGCACGGTGGAGGTTTTTCCTGTGCACGAGCACAAGCGATTCGTCATTTAACTTGTGCGAACGTACTACTTTTGCAGACGCAGCCCGGAAGTGGTGAGCGTCGGGGAAACGTCCGTCGGACGGATCTACGACGGTGAGGCGCAAATCATCCGCGTTAAGGAGACGATCCGGTATCCGAGCTATAATCCCAAAACGCACGACAACGACATCGCGGTGTTAAAGCTGGAATCGGACGTGTTGTAAGTATTGCAGTGCACCGTTGGCTCGTGGTAGGGGGAAAATGCACTCGACATTAGAGCAATCAAACGTCACTTAGAACCACCCACACACACACGTGCGTGGGAGTGTGTCCTTGCTTGGGGACACATGGTGGCACAAATTAGATTTTAAATAAATTATTCCCACCGAAGGGATGCTGCGAGCTTCCATTAGAGCACACGGTTTTCCAGCACTCGGTTAATGGAGGGTTAAAAGCACGGACGATTAAAATCGAAATTCAATTACTGCATTAATCCGTGTAGGAGTTGGGCGTGTGTATGTGGGGGGGGGGGAGGGTTTTTCGCACAGAATAAAATATAACCGGACGGTTTTCGTCTTTCCCATTCTTCCACTCCCAGTGTCAACGAGAACGCGGTACCGGCGTGTTTGTGGCGTGATCTGAACCGTACGCCGTACTACGGCCGGGAGGTTCACTTCGATGGTCAGTCTTTCTCGGCGCGAGACAAAAACGTAGTGCACAACCGGGACTGCCAGCTGTTCACTTCACACACCGGGCTCACGAACGATCAGCTGTGCTGGCAGGAGTTCCGGTTGCGACCGGACGGGTCCGATGCGGCCAACTGTGGCCGCAAGGGCGATCCGTTCATTTCGTTGCAGCGCAGCAACAACATCTATCTGCCGTACCTGGTGGGGTTGTACAGTCACGACCAGCAGTGTGCTGGTGGTGAACCGATCGTCGCCACGCGCATTTCGTCCTACATCAATTGGATTAGCCTGTACATGTAACATGGGCGCGTGGGTGCGTGGGTGGGTGGGCATGTAATTGAAGTGCCATTTGCCCAGGGCCACGGTGAGCTAACTGAACGCAACCGCACACGACACGTGTACAAATGTGACGAAAATTATCTGCTAAATTGTTGCGGCTCGTTCAGCTGCAATAAAATCCGCGCGTTATCTGCCCTCGCGAGGACGCGAGATTGGGGATGAGCTGCATGGCTTTTTTCGTAACTAAGTGTGAGAAATATACTTTCGAATTTTACAAAGCGAGTGTTTTTAATTGTTTTTCATCATGACTAAATGAGTTTTTATATTCTGCATAAGGTTCGATTATACATTTGGGCACAATCTGTGTTTCTCCAGGAAGATTTTTACTGTGGTGCAATCTATATATTTTGTTAGAGCATAAATCATGTTGTAAATCATACGTTTATGAATTATTTCCGGCGAGTGATTTGACCCGAAAAACAATACATAATCAATGCCTTTAAGAAGAGTAGGGTGCTTTCGTTGCTTTTGAAAACGATGTTGAATTTTCATTGAACACCTGAGTGTAAAAATCAACGAGAGTGGACAAAATTTAATCTTTTGTGCACCTATTTTGATCAGCTTTAAGGTCAACTGAAATCTCTTGAGCAGCACCATAATATCAGTTGCCTTTTTAAAGCGCCTATCATTCTATAGCCTGAAAGAAAACTGTCGAACTGAAAGAAAACGGGATAAAAGTCTAGCGCCATTGTTTTCAGGAAAATTTAAATGGAACGTACCAATTAGTATTATTGGAAACGATACATTATCAGTTTGGAATAATTTTCTTACTTTTTTTTAATATAGTTACGGCCTGATCGTTATACTGCGTTATTCATAATACAAAATACAATACATAATATAAAATTCATTCCATTATGCAATTCTGTTGGACCTATGCTATTCCTCTCTCCTTCAGAGGACTCTTTCGCATTGCAGGTCTTGTTGTTCAACCAGTTTGATTGCTTTGGAATCCTGTCCTGGATTGGAAAATTTAAGGGTATTTAGGATATTGGAAGGTAGGTAATCAGATGACGAAGTCTTGGCCGGAGCAAACCGATGAATTGCTCTTAGATAGCTCACGAATAGGGATCTCCGACAGCTTTAGAACAGCCTCAATTGCGCCCAATTGCGTCTGTATTCAATTAGGTTTGCCATCGTGCCATGCAGATATCCCTCGGAGCCCACATATATTCGTGAGGTAGGATAGGACTGTTAAAAATGGCCAAACGATCTGCATTTTCATTGCCGGGAAATTCGCTTCTTTTAGCTAAATAATCGATGTTATTACTTGATACTGGAAAAATCCTTTTCAAAAGCTCACGAATTCGCACGCAGATTATGTAAAAATTTTGAAAAGGGTCACCCGAATTTATATAAAAAAAACCACGTGACGCACCCTGCTCGCTAATCGAGAAGATTTCAGCGACGGATTTTGAACGCCAAAATCGCCAAATTTGAATTCGCTAGTAACGAGAGATCATGCGTCGAAGAGGTTGCATGTATCAGTTGGATTTCGATTCGAACATCACTTGTCACTCAAGGGTTACCAAATTTAATGGATTTCCCCTCCTAATGTTATCAGTACATATCGCCGTTCTTTCTGGCGCATGATAATCAGCATCCCATCTCGTTTGCTCTCGTTTGCTATCGATCGGTTTGTTCTAAGCACACTGTAGGGTATTATGCAGCGTCGTATTTTACCGGTCATAATTCGGTCGCAGCATCTCGCCGGTCATAATAAATTGTCTGGCTGCATACATTAAATCCTTTTATGATACAAAACAAAGCAGCAAAGGGTGTGCGATAAATTTATGTTATTTAAACCACTGTTCTTCATATCATTGAACATCTTTATATCACAAAACTATATTAAACTAGCGGGATTATCAAACATGGTGTCCAGCTAGCACGCAGTATTCCATAGTGCAAGCAATGTCCACCTCCTACGCGCGCCTGGTACAAAAAATAGCAGCTTGTCCTTGTTACGCTCACGTGCTGCTCCCGTTATCCAAAACAGTAATCTTTAAGCCCATGGCGCACGTTTTTTATCAGCAGTGCCAAATCTGGCGTCGTTGCGCGTGTTTCTTGCGCACGTCGATATCACAAAAATTCTTTCGATTAGCCACCAATATCGGAACGATATGAACGCACGCAGCTAATCGGGAGGATTTTGGCGTCGGATTTTGAACGCTAAAAGCGACAAATTTCATATTGTCAGTAACAAGAGATCATGCTTCGAAGAGGTTGCATGCACCAGCCAGATAACCACACTATATTTAATGGATTTCCCCTTCTTCTGTTATCAGTACATATCGTCGATCTTTCTGGCGCATGATAATCAGCGTGCCATCTCGTTTGCTCTCGTTTGCTATTGATCGGTTTGTTCTACGCACACTGTAGGATCTTATTGAGCGTCGTATCTTGCTGGTCATAATTCGGTCATAATATATAGTTTTGTGATAAAAAGATGCTCAATGATATGTTGAGCAGTTTTTTGAATAACAGATATTTATCACAAACAGTTTTCTGCTATGTTTTGTATCATAAAAGGATTTAATGTATGCAGCCAGACAATTTATTATGACCGGCAAAATACGGCGAGCGAATTATGACCGGCAAGATACGACGTTCCATAATACCCTACAGTGTGCATAGAACATTCCGATCGATAGCAAACGAGAGCAAACGAGATAGGATGCTGATTACCATGCGTCGGAAAGATCGACAATATGTACTGATAACATTTGGAGGGAAAATCCATTAAATATAGTGCGGTAATCCAGCTGGTGCATGCAACCTCTTCGACGCATGATCTCTCGTTACTCACAATATCAAATTTGTCGCTTTTGGCGTTCAAAATCCGACGCCGAAATCCACCCGATTAGCAGAAGCGTGCGTCACGTGGGCTTTGTCGTGGCGATTTATCGACAGAATTTTGTGGCGTTTTTATGTGCATGAGCCATGCGTGGCGACGCCAGATTTGGCACTGCTGATAAAAAACGTGCGCCATGGGCTTAAAGATGTGCGCCATGGGCGTTACTATTTCGGATAACGGGAGCAGCACGTGAGCGTAACAAGGACAAGCTGCTATTTTTTGTACTAGGCGCGCATAGGAGGTGGACATTGCCTGCACTATGGAATACTTCGTGCTAGTTGGACATCGTGTTTGATAATCCGCTAGTTTAATATCGTTTTGTGATATAAAGATGCTCAATAATATGGGGAGCAGTGATTAAAGAAACAGAAATTTATCGCACACAGTTTGCTGCTATGTTTTGTATCGAAAAAGCTTTTTATGTACGTTGCCACACAATTTATTATGATCTGCGAGATGCTGCGACCGAATTATGACCGGTAAGATAAGACGCTCAATAATACGCTACAGTGTGCTTAGAATAATGCGATCGATAGCAAACGAGAGCAAACGAGATGGCATGCTGATTATCATGCGCCAGAAAGATCGACGATATGTACTGATAACATTCGGAGGGGAAATCCATTAATCTTAGTGTGGCAATCCAGCTGGTGCATGCAACCTCTTCGACGCATGTTCTCTCGTTACTAGCGAATTCAAATTTGGCGATTTTGGCGTTCAAAATCCGTCGCTGAAATTCTCCCGATTAGCGAGCAGGGAGTGTCTCGTGGTTTTTTTAATATAAATTCGGGCGACCCTTTTCAAAGTTTTTATATGATCTGCGTGAGTTTTTGGAAAGGATTTTTCCAGTACCAAGTAATAACATCGATTATTTTAGCTGAATTCGATGATCGATTATTAGCCGCCCCCCAAAATAACCCTGTAGCGCGGTTTAGAAAAAAAAAACATTTGCATGTGAGGTGGCGCAAGGTGGCAGCAGAATTTGTTATAAAATCAAAGATAAATTATTGTACTACATCCTGTGCTATGCCATTTCTTGAAGACTTTTGAAGCTTTATAAATTTCCGATTTCCTTTCATCAGCCAGCTGAAGCAAGACAAAATGGTTACTTACTGACCAATCACAGATTCAATACAGATCAAATCTATCAATCACTTTTCCGGGATTTCATGTGTCCCTCGATGTTTTTCCCTTCCATACATTCGTTTTCTGTCGAGCTGTTGCTTCAATCGAGATTATTGTGTTAAAGCTAAAGGCGCTCTTTTTGGGTGATTTCTTGCCGTGATAAGAATAGATTCCTGTCTAGTTTTTCATTTTATG
The DNA here is from genome assembly GCF_943737925.1 of Anopheles nili. Taxonomy (NCBI): domain Eukaryota; kingdom Metazoa; phylum Arthropoda; class Insecta; order Diptera; family Culicidae; genus Anopheles; species Anopheles nili. Next base: position 22,768,705 of record NC_071292.1, read on the forward strand.
TTGAGGAAAGGGATTATATAACTGCTTTTTATTCCACAGCACGGTGTATTTAAGTAGAAGTACAAAGTATATTTAACGAAATTCAATTGAATTCAACTCAAATTTGATGATGAATTTTTATTAAGTAAAGAATCGGCCGGCAGATGAGCTACTTCAGCAAGCGTTGAACCAATAATTTAAATTGCTTAAACTCATCGATACCCTATCAAAGTTTGAATCCGATAAGGCCAACGAACGCTTTGATTAGCGTAGCACAAAAAGAAGGTGCCATTTCGACGGCAGGAAGCCCCATCAAAAACCATACGACGACACCCAGCCCGAAGGAAGCTTCATCCGCAAGGACACATCCATCGATACCGGGTATTTGCTCACTGCTCCATCTGTGATTTGATCGGGATTTAAATAAACTGCCCCACCCAGACGGCAGTGAGTGAGGCTTCAAATCATATCAACCCTCAAGTGTAAGGATCTGCCACTTGTCTCGCTGTCGGTTTGCCCCTTCGGCTTTGCTTCCCGGGCCACGCGTCCCCGGTCGTTTAATGAGATAATTTTATGACGACGTCTAATTCGAGTATCGTTTGCCGTTTGTCGGTTGGCCGGAGCCCGAGATTGTCGTTCCGTTTCGCTCCGGATCATTGTACCAGTAAGCCTCGACAGCCCGTGGTGGGGCCCGGGAGTGTATTCCTAATTTATTCAGCTACTTGCGAGACTGTTTGAAGTTGTGCCTTTCATCCCTTCCGAGACCGTGAGGCGTACCGAGGATCGTCTTTCACCGGGAGTGAATCAGGTGGATCCGGACGAACGCATCCGTCATCTCTTCGGTGACAAAACCCTCCATTTCGGTGGGAGGATTCCGATCGAGACGTGACCCACCCCGGGATGGTTAATGATAGTGTTACTTTATTAACATTTCAAAGGATCATAATTATTCGGCAGCCAGGGCAGGTCGTGTGATTGTGGCTAACCGCAGCCACCGATGCAGTGGCTTAAAGGCGTACGTTAAACGCCATCACCTATTCCCGCTGGCCATTCACTTATCAAGCACCCGAATCTCGAGATGCGCTGCGGTAGCGCCCTGTTATCGCGATGGGAAAACGGAAGAATATTCAATAGCGACGCGATCCGTGCCTGACGATAAACGAGGGCAGGACGAGTGTGCATAGAAATGGGCCCATCCATATCCGATGCAACATTAATAATAATGATAAATTAAATTGGAGGAAATTATTCATAATTGCGATTGTTGGTCACCACCAGCACCACCACGCGGTGAGCGTGCCTTCCTTTTAAGACGACGCGGTGCAATCTGATCAAAGCAAATTACATGATTGGCAATTAAAACCGTCCGCTTGGTGGTGCCGTTTTCCCGTGGCACAATGCCATCCGAGTGCCGGGTGATAAACGGGTAGGAAACCGGTGAAGCAGGACGCCGACCGTCTGCCATTATTATCTGAGTCAAACTCCCATCTCGGGGGTGGTGGAAAATCGATACGGCATGGTATCGATATGGCATGAGCTGCCAGTGTGCTCTTATCGATGTGCTCTTATCGGAATGTCAGCGTTCTTTAAGCTGACGGGCAACCGGGGCTGTTGTTGTTGTTCCGAACGTCCCGGGAGGGCTTTTCCTTGGCTATCGATTGCTTAAAGTGAGCGAGTTCCTTCCAGGGCGCTGGGCCATTGTGATGCGAATGGAATCGATACCGGTTTTGGCGCTGGAATGGGGATTCTTATACATCGATCTGTTGGTTCTTAATTTGTTCACGCTACCGAAATGATTGAGAAAATTGTTTCCTTTCCATCGCAGCGTGAAGGTGGCGCAAACTGCACACAGTTTTGTTTGTTTTTTTTTTGTGCTGAAAAAGGAATGCTTTAATGAGAGCACTACTAGACGTGATTGACCTTTTGTCTTAGCGGGTGTTGCTTCATTAACAAAGAGCAAATACCCTTATAAGGATTCCATGAAATAGCGCATTTTGATGTTGTTTTTAATCCAATAGACACATGTTTTTAAATGTTTATCCTGTGCTTGCTCGCAGACAGTAAATGTAGCATCGCTGCCAAACATATGCACTCGATGTTGCTGAATATCGCATGACGCTTCGTTCGCAATGGCGCCCATTGCCACCTCACCCGAAACGGCTGGTGAATATTCGCTCGTGATCGATCCCGAACCAGGGGTGCAAAATATTTACCTGCACACGTACTTACACCCCACCCGGGTAATGCGCCTTATCCTTCATCGGTTTCGCTGGGTTTCGTCCCCTGCATCCGCAACTTACCTTTGATTCCCCATAAACACTCAACGTCAATCCGATCGGCAATAAACATGCACCGAATGTGGGATGGGTGGGAAAAGTGCAAACACTCTATCTCTTTTCTCCCACACACACACACGAGGGGGTTGGTAACTCGTTTTGATGTAAATAAACATATCAAAGCCGATCCTTTTGCTGCTTCTCGAGACGGATTGGGATGGAGCCGTAAAAAAGCATCCATCTAGTAGGCTGCGTGAAAGAAAGAGATAGAGAAAAAGTGATCTAGAGAGAGAGAGAGAAGGAGAGCAATAGCTCGTAAAACACGGCAGGATCGGTCGTTCCGAGACCGAGGATTGCACGCATCGAAGGATAATGCGGGGGTTCGGAAAAGCAAAAGTTGCTCCTTTTGCAGTTTGGTGGTGGTTCACTTTACCAAACATTGGTGGCCCACATCCGCGATGTGGCAGAAAGAGAGAGAGCGAGCGAGAGAGAAGACGATGAAGATGATGACGATGCAGGCAGGAGATTGTTTTCGATATTCCAATCTTCATCTCATCAGTCTAAACTGGTGCGTGAGCTCAATATTTGTGTTGCGTTTCGTGCCGATTCGGTGACGGCGTTTCGAACGGACCGTTTAACCTGGCCAGCGCCTCATCCAACGCAAGGTGTGTCGAGAGACAGAGAGGCCTTTAAAATGAAAGTAAAACTCGAAACACCCGGCCAGGTGGAAAACCAACCAACCGGCCGGTCTCGGAAGGGTTGCCCAGGGATGGACACCGTTGGCGGAAAGACCCGGGCGTTTTCGCTCCACCAACCGTACGGTACGGTACGGCGTGGCGTAACTTTGCCAAATGAAAGAATAAAAGCTTCGGTGGTGCGGGCGGGCGGTGGATGGGTTGCAAAAAAAAAAGAAATGGCTACAAAAAGGGTAAACGGGTGCAGGTCGAAAATTAAGAAGGGCAGATTGAGGCATGAAATATAGAAGGGCCTGCTGAATTATAGATGAGCCACCCGGGTGAAGGCGATGGAGAATTGGGCCCAGTTCCGGGGACCCTTTTCGGAATGAAAGTTGCGAGGGAAGCGAAATCATCCTCGGCGTTTCCATCACGAAGTGTCCTCACGTTCAAAAGCCATTCGCTCGAGCTACTGGCTCCCCGGATGCATGATGTATCCGGGGTTGGCGAAATGAAACAAAATTCCGGTCCGATAGACCTTTCCCGGCACAGCAGAACCCAGGCACCGGTTGAGACGCTTACGTTACGCTCGTGTACTCGAATTCTTTTCGTACACGGTGAGAGCGCCCAAGTCGACCAAGAACCCAGGGTGGCAACGGGCTCCTTTATTCATCGGAAAAGCCCCCCGGAAAGGTTTGCTGCACCGAGCGGTGAAGTTTCCGTGCGTTTTACCGACCCAAAGTGAAGAAAGGTGCGGCTACGGGTCATTTGCCCACGATGGACACGATGCACACGGGACGGTGCGAAGGGCATGACGGCAAAGGGCGAAAATAATTACGTCGATTTGCTCGCACCTCGGGTCTGGTTCGGGGACAGAACCGACACCAGTCGAGGGCAGGGCCTTCTTTCTTTCGCTGTCCGCATGACGTCCGAGCGCGATGGGTGAAACCGACCGGCATGGGGTAGATTGGCTCGAGGAATTTTCGAGGTGTCCTGCGGCACACATTCGTGGCACATGTCCTGCCGAAAGGTCCCGGAATGACAGGGTGGCACGCCACACGGCCGTTCCCCGTTCATCATACGCGTTATGTTTGGTGGAAGTTTTGTCAATGTATGCGATTTGAATAGCGGGAACCACGTGGCAGGAAGCGATATGGGAGGAGGTGTGTACACAAACGAAACGAAGGCAAGGGGGCACGGTCTGGCTGGGTCCCGGGCAAGGATAAGGGTTGGTGTGTGTGTGTGTGTGTTTGTTTGTTTATAGCGTCAAACCGCCTAGGTGGTTCCTGCTGTGAGTGAACGAAAAATTAGGCCATCAACAAAAAAAAGGGGAAAAAAGAACGCACTAAAGCTCCTTATTCGGAGCGATAGAGCGAGCGAGAGAGAGAGAGAGAGAGAGAGAGAGAGAGAGAGAGAGAGACCGAAAGGTGTGAAAATGGATGGGAAAACAAGCCTTCTCTCCCCTGCTGGCAACGTGTTCCCCATAAGGGAACGCCCGGCACCCGGACTGGGTGGAATTGCGAGCATAATTATTAGAACAGGTGAATATGTTTTGATGTAGCACATATATATAATTTTTTTTTGTTATTCCACGGCACCTGCCACGCGTTCTCCCGGCACCAGCGTTACGTACCGGCTTCATGCCCCCGGAAAAACTTCCTGACACATCGCCGCTATCGCCGGAGCACCATATGTGCCCTGGATGGTCGCACCCGAGGTGGGGGTGTCTTCAAACAGCATTACTTGACGATTACTGTCATGTGATTATGCTAATCAGTGAGAGGAGCACGTGGGAGTGGCACGTTTGCCACGCGCGTTGGTCTAAATTATTCATAAGAAAAGTTCCATTTCTTCTGTGAATGATTAGCGGCGATCATTTATGCATGGCGACGCTGCACACTTGGTGGTTCTTTCTAACGCGTCGTGGCATCGCGATGTGAGCCAAACTTTGTATAAGTTGACCCAACGTGTTGCGTTTCGGGCGGGAGGGGTTTCGTGTGAAAAAGCTACCACCCGAACCCGGGTTTGGTTTTGTGTCATCGATCCTAATTGGGCTGGGTTTTGGACGGCAAAATGTTGCCAGCTCAGCATGTCGTTTCAGAAATGCAAATAGAAAAAAAAACCAACAATTGAGCAATGAAAAATAAGTACCCTTAGTGATGTTATGCAAGAAAGAGATAAAAAAAAATAACATTAAAGCATGATGTTTCGTTGATAACGTTCGATTAAAAGGCCATAAAGGTATAGGCGATCAGTACATGTGGTTGCTTGCTTTCCTGGATTCTTGCGACGAAATAAGAATTTAAAATGCTCACTTTTGTACATAAATCACCGGTTGACTTGTGGGCTCGAGTGCTACAAGCATAAATTTACGTTTTGCACGATAACAATCCACTGATTTGCGGGAGTTTTCCATACTCACATGCGCTCCATCATTACGCCGTGACTGCAGAGAAGGAAGAGCTTTACTTTCCCAGCCAGGCCACGGCAGCGCTAATTTATGACTCCTGCATTGGTACGATAAAAGAATCTTCGGCACTTCCCCGGGGGGCCTGATGGATTACTGTACAAATATTTTATCGCAGCCTGCTCGCGAAGCACGCGCCAGACAAACGACTCAAATCGCAGTAATAGTGCAAATCGTTGGCACCCTACGGCACTCCTGGAAGGGCCATTCCGTGCGACGCCGCACATTTGCAACATCTCGGGAGCTTTTTCTGCGATTTTATTCTCGCGATCGGCCGAATCACACCCCCACGCTGGTGTGTTTTGTTAATTAGCGCACCTTTGCAGCCGTTTTGCGGGAAAAAGTTATTATCAAACTCAAATAAATAATCCGCGCCGCAAGGCGATTACGGGCGAACCACTCGTTCGCGCTCGAGTGGCCACGCGTTCGACCTACGATCTGCAGCGAGTGCGCTTGCTGGTCGCGTGGGCGCTTTTCCTGGCTGGCCCATCCTTTGGGGGAGTAAAATCCACTTTTATTGTACCATTTTCGCGCACAGGCGCTCTACACGGGGCCAACCACCGCCGTGGGGGTGGGGTGTGAATTCGCGATCGGCTATTGAGAACGAACCAATTTGCCAAAGTTTCGGTGCGTTGGCCCATCGGGGGTGGTGGGAAATTTATCTACAAAATCCTCCCACCGGGGTGAAGATGCTCTTGCCGAGACCGGGTGGGTCGTATTTTGAACCAGGCGCATATTAAATTGCCATTTTCTTGGCCTGACCCTACGACCCTACGATGTCGAGAACGAGAAAACGGACCGTGAAGGAGGCTAAAAAGGGGACGCAGATAGAACAAAAAATTAAACACAAAAATAAAACCATCACCAATCGTCCGCTGCCGGTGTATTTTCTTGCCATCCTCCCCCCGAAACGAACCGGGCGCGTTGTAATTTTGCAGATATAAAGAAACACCCAGCCGACCTGGGTGGGAGTGAAGCAATCTGCTGCCGACATTAATTAAGCCATCGATAAATTGTACCTTAATCAGTGCATCTGCGGAACCCGCGCGCTTCCGGGTCTGGTTGCTTTGCACGGGAGTGTGTTTTTTTCCTCTCCTTTTTCTTTTTCTTTTCAACACATTTTCCACTGCTCCTGGTAGCAAGCACCTTTTCGCTGATAGGTCACGCTTGGCACAAGGGGTTGTAATGGTGTGTTGCTTGTTTGCGATCGAATATCGGTCTTGGGGCGAAGGTTGAGCGCACGATACACACATTCACGGCGTATGGAACGAGAGCAGCAAACAAACAAAATAATAAGAAGAGAAAAGTACGGTGAAAATGCCTTTTCACGACCCTTACCGGCGCCATTTTCCAGCGCCAGCGCGAGCGCGAGCGCTTGTGTCAATGGTGAAAGTCAATCCAAGTCGGCCGTGCTCGCGTTAATCGTCCACGTAGGCTGTGGAAATGTTGCCGCTGCTGCTGCTGCTGCCGTCGGTGGTGGTGTTCAACAATGGTCTATTAGCCAAACGCGGTTCTTGTGCCTCCGGGATGGGCCCGGGAGCGGTTAATTTGTTTCTGCGTGATTATGTGTTCTTTAAATGAGTTTGAACAATCCCAATCTCGCCCGCAGAATCAACTCATCCTGCCAATGGAGTTTCCTGTTCCGTTTCGTTCGCTCACCGCCATGAATTACCACCGATCAATACGCTGCCTTGAGGGAGGGAGCTTATTGTCCGGTAAATGAACATAAATTTTAGGTTCTTAATTCGATACACCGCGTCCGCGCCGATGGGGGAGGTTATTTTCCGGGCTTGGTCCTGGTCGGGGTGAATGCAAAAAAAGAGAAAAACACAAAGTTGGCCCGCGAGAACCCCCGTGGCAAGCGAACGGAAATCGATTTCTGCCCCTTTGCGCTGGGGCCGGTTCTCGGGGTTTCTTTTGTTTTACACGCGCTTCGCCCCCCCCCCCCCCCGCCGGGTGAACGTTTCGCGAAACGTCATTTCGCGATTGCAGAGAAAGATGAGCCGGCCTTAATGAACCAGATGTGGCCGTGGATTAAGCAGAAGGTGTAAATCTGCCCGTGAATGGGGTGCCCTTCGCTACCGTGAGCGAAGGAATTAACTGGTCCGGTAAATGCTTTTACGGTTACAAAAGCTGCTCCAGCTTCGTGACGCCTGGGAAAACCCCGAGACACCACCACCATTTGGCACCTTTTGCAGAGGTGGCACGAGACGAAGGAACGTGTTCAAAAACGCTAGCTAACGGCGCGATGCCGGAGCATGGCGTTCTGGTATCGAAATCCGAAAACCGGGAATGTACGCCCGGGAGTGGGAAGCGAACTTCAAAGAAGGCAGGAGACGGCTTCGAGTTAGATATTCGGGTTGAATGTAGGCAGCAACGGCAGTTACGGCATTATGTATGTAGGCATAAGGTAGGAAGTGAAAACGATAATGTATATTTAATGATGTTATCATCCTTCCAGCCAACCAGCCAACCTGCTCGCGAGCCAACCAAACAAGGGCCGGGCTTCCCGGGCGTTACGGCGCATCCTGCCCGACTGCCCGAAAAGGAACTCGCGCGAACGTGCATCTTCGCGCCGGCTGGTGGAGCCGTCGGGTGGTCGGGTGCAGATTTTGGCAGCATTTGCTGAAAAATAATCCCCACGACCGAGGCGGGACCGAGGTCGTGTGCTTGGGCGCCTCCAGCCGACGGAAAAGGGCACGGTTGTTATTATCTGCTAATTTTAATGCCGACTCGACCATGGTTCTGTGACCGAAGCTGGCGCCGAAAGCCGGAAGTGTTTCATTTCATTTTGCGCCTCTCGGTGGGGTTCCATGGTTGGGTTTTTGGAAAAACTCGAAGTGTGCTCGAGTGCAGCCACATTTTGCTTATTGAGGCAGTGTTTTATTGAGATACCCGGGCCACGAACGGGAAGGCAAACAATCGCCTAACGCGATCAGATGAAGCCATTCAAGTGTGCATGCTGGTTGGGAACGGGCTCGTGTTATCATTTAATGTAATGCAACAAATTTGCCATCTTTTTGTACCGAGTTTATCCTCCTGCAAGAAGGCAGTACATTAGGTATCACTCGCTTCCCGGTTCCGATCCTGGAGAACCCTTATTCGCTTTGTTTTGTTCCACCTTGAAGAAAGGTATGTATTCTTAAGTTGAAGAAAATGTTCTTTTCCTCACCCACACACACACACACCCACATACCCATGCACACAACAATGGAATCCACCCCCAAGTTGCTGGAACCATCAGCGGCTCAGTGTAAAATGATAGCTTCATGGCACTTCCGGCCTTAATAACCCTGCTCTCGGCGTATCGGATTGCACGGTGAAAAATGATACCTATCATTTCCATAGTTATGCCGGCCCTCCCACGCCACCGCTCGTGAGAAGGATAGTAAATAAATAATAATAGTATTCAGCCGAAGCGACCCGGACCACCAGAAGTCAACAAAACGCCAAGGCCACGCGAACATCGCGAGACCAGCAGAAAACCACGAACCATTCGTTTGATTGCTGATGATGACGGTTCCCGGCGGCGATCGTGAACGTACTCCGCAAGCACTCACGGCAAATTTTGTGCTTTGTGTTTCCACCCACCCACCCACCAACCACCCACCCGGCACGGGCGCATTTCCATTTCCATTGGCGAATTTTTACATTCCGAAAGCGATTTTCATCGCCCACGGCTCCGGTCCCAGGCCCAACGCCACGTGCTTGCGAACGTATTAAATATGCTTCTTTTGGGTCCGCTCGGTGCCGACCCGCGTCTGGGATCATTTTTCCGTTCCATTTTCCTCGCTCGCACACCCACCCACGGTGGGTGGGTGGCGCCACCAAGGGTGACCGTTTTGCCTTGGACGGTCATTAATATCCAGCTAATATATGCGTTGATTGTTTATTCGCTTCCTTTCGGTTGCGCGCCGTGTTTGTTCCCACCCGTTCCAGGGAAGGGTGGCCAAAAATCGGCCGATTCACGTTTTTTGGGGTTGGCCGCTTTTGGTGCGAGCTGGGGAGAATTGTAAATGCGTCATGTTTGGTTCCAAGGGGGTGATTGCTTTGGGAGGTGGTCGAATCTAGCCTGGCTAGTTCAGGGCCCGGATCGGCTAAAGTGATTTTTCCCGGTTTTGATTGAATGGTGAAACGGGGAAAGCGCGACCGACCCACGTTCGTTCGGGTGCAAACACGCGGTCTCCCCTTCGGGCCATGATGAACGCTGGTTTTATAATTTATGTATTATCCTGCTGTAAAACAATAAAAAAAAAGTATATATATATATGCTCCAACGGCGGGGCAGTAAAGTTAAAGTGTTTTTGGGCAACTTAACTTGCTTCGTGCGCCATTTTGAGCCCCATTCTCAAACTTGGGCCCACTGGATGCTCGTGCCTTTTTGTTTTGCTGCTGCCTTTTCTCCTTCATCGGGTACGCTTCCCGACCACAGCCCATCCCCCGGGTCGGGTGAGGTCGAAGTTAGCTTTCCGGGCTAATCAATGGCCGTTGGGAAGTGAAGTAGTTTTTCATCCCTTTTCATCGCGAGCGCGTCGAGATGAAAATGGGCAACAAACAAAAAAAAAAACACACTCCACAGCGCATGTGGATCCGGACGAATGGTTGCGGTTGCCGTCCTTTATGACACAGTTTCGGGCTTTTCGAGCGGTTCGTCGGCTTGCGGTCCGGTGATGGGAAAAGCTTTTCAGTTTTCGGCAATCGAGAAAGGATATTTATTATTTTGCTGTGTGAGGTTTGGCGCTTCCAAACGGGGCTCCCTTAGTTTGGGTGGTTTGGGGGAGAAAAAATCGTTAAGAAACGGCCACTACCCGACTGTTGCTTTTGAAGCTTCGCTATCCAAAGGGGTTTTCCCAGTGGGCTGACGTAGGGAAGGTACAAAGGATGAAGACCGTTGGTCAGCCCTCGAGCGACGGAGTGCCGACGAAGGCGAAGGTCGAAGCGAACAAGGGCGATAAAGTACGAAACAACGATCACACAGCTTGAGTCGTAAACTATGTGTGGTTTATCGATTTTTCTCACTAGTTTTGTGGGCATGGAAAGAGGCTCCTCTCAGGCAGGACATCCTTTTCCCTTTGCACGTTCACTATCTCTCTACCAATCGGTATCGGTACATCATCTGCGGCGGGTTCAGACGATAGCCGAAGCAGATGAAGTAAATGCCGACCATGCACGATTCGCCAGTTGCTGGTGCCTGTGCGCCGTGTGAAGCATACCCCGATAAACAAATGATCTGTTCGCTGGACATGATTCCGCTCTTAAACAAGATTGTTTATTGCAAATTGAATTTGCCCAAACCAGCCAAAAAAAAAAAACATAACAAAAAAAGGAAGTGGAATCTGACGTGGTGCGAGAACGTGTCTACGCTCCGTTTTGTTTGATAGGTGATCATGATGGGCGATCGATCACCTATCAATTTAGCATGTGTTTTCTTTTTGTGTTTGCTATATACAGCACTACGAGGTAGGATGAGTGAAACTATTGCATTCCAATGCGCTGCAGCTAAATGGTTTGTAAACATTGTGTTGATGGATGCAATACTTCATGAGCTTTTTTGGAGCTCAATTTCAATCAGCAACAATCAAGGCTACTAGTTTCTATAATAGTATAATCATGTAGCTTTTTTATTTGCCGTAGTACCTGGCAAATTTAAAAGCTGCATGATGCAGTGTCATAAACATTTATTTAGCAATTTTTGAACATTTTTTTAAATTATCGCTATTCAAAGCGTGAATTTGACACCATTCAAGAGATGTATTGATTTATTTGTTTTATTTTAAGCGTTGTTTATGATTTTTATTACAATTTTTTAATGATTTTTCTCTTTTTTCAATGTAGGAACCAGAGTTTTTTTATTAAAGAAAATTCTTCTCTGCAGCGTGTTAAACAAGAACTAATAGGAGGTATTGAATTGTTTCTTGCAATCATCAACATGGAGTCGTTGGTTATTGATGTGAATCATATTATAAAGAAGCAAATACATCATCGATGAGCAATAGAAATTTAATTAATTAGTGCGAATGACAAAATGCTTACGGCGATTTTAGTGCTAGTGATAAATTGGACCAGTAATGCGGAGAAACTAGTAAAACATATTATACGTTTACGGCATATTATTCATCCTTTAAGTCCATTCAAAGATACAACAATCTTTCTCACATCGCTTCTCAATCACCATCTTCCTAACGAAATATTGCTGCTCTTGCCTTGTGACATCGCAAAAGCTACGGACTTAAGTTCAAGATCACTGCCAAACGGTTGACCTTGTGCGAGCCTGTCATACCCCCAAGGGACCGTTTTTTGAACACCCGCTGTAAAACCACTCACCGTAATTCATTCGCTTTGAGTTATGCTAATCCGTGTACGCTCTGCGGGATGATTTGCTGGAGATGGTGGCCCCGATGGAGGCGCCCAGTCGAAGACGCCCCGATGGAGACGCCTGGTGCTTGGTACAACTCGCGACCCCAAAACCACACCGCGCAAAAGGCTGACAAACAAGAATTTTGACTCGCGGCTTGCAAATGTGATTAGCAGTGCAACGTATCCCGTAATGGTATAATTAAATGAGTAAAACTGATTACCGTGACGCTCAGATTCGGAGGCCTCGGGAGCAACCGCGATGCCATCGGTAAGTCGCAAAATTCGATTACCCCACGAGCGAGCGCCAGGAAACAAGAAAGCACAACAAACCACTGTGGTTGTGGCGGTGTGCGTGTGTGTGTGTGTTTTAGATTTTTCCCACCCACTCCCAAATAACATTGCCCACGTGGCAAACGGTACAGACGAGCGGGCGAGAATGCTCGATAAAAGGGCACACAATTTGATATAAGAATCAATTGATCGTCTAACATCATAACAGACTCGCATAAATTAGCAGACAGTTAACAATTCATGCCACTTCTCGGTCGGGCTCGGGGAACCTCGGGTGGGGTTGAGCAGGGTACTCTACATATTGACGGATGGCCGGTCGAATGCCGGCTACTGTTTTGTGGTTTTTTATTTCCTTCCCAACCCCACCTGGTGAACCTGGTGACTGGCTGCTGTGGCTGAGTGACCCGAATCCTGCAAAGTCACTCAGCGCGATTCCGAGTGCCTTAGTTCCGAAACCGACTCTAGTACTGCACGAGCCAGCGGGCCGTGTTTTGACGCAGCGAACGCGTACGTTGCCGGACCATGTGCTTCGGCTTGCGATGGGATCCTTTGGTAGACACGCTGTATGAATCCTGCCCACTTCCGGCAGCCGGTTCGGGTTCGTGCCGAGTGCCCGACGCAACCGAACGGCATGACAGACGCGCGGACCCGCGACTATTCAGTACTGTTCTCACGCTTCGTGCCGACGGTCGATGATGCTCGCTGGAAAGAAAGCGCACGAACCGGTGCCAATACTAACGGTGGTGCGTTGATCGATCGATCTCGTTCGTCCGGCCGTACAGCGGGCTTGAGAGGGCCTTTTGACCGTGACCGTACCTCTACCGTGGCGTGTCCTTGTGCTCGTTCAAATGCGGTGCAAATCAATTTCCTCTCCGGTTTTGCCTCGTACCAGAACAGCATCCCGAACAGGCTGCCAGCCGCATCGATCGTTCTTGGTGGCGCCTCACGCGCCACGTACCTCACGTGAAGTGCCGATAGTGAGAAGTTGCAGCTCGCGCGTTTTGCATCTCCCACTCACGTGCACTCACGCGGCTCCAACGGGACTGAGCGGGGCGTGTGTGTGGGCGCGAAACTGGTGGCCGGGAAATGGTGCAATTTTCACTGCACCAGTCGGCAGTGAGACCGAACCGAGTTGTCGGATGTGGAACGTGTGCCACTTCCGCCCGGGTGGTGTGTGTGTGTGTGTGTGTGTGTCTGTGTGTGTATGTCGGCTTCACTTCCGCTATCCTTTGCACCCGTCCGTGATCGTCCTGGCGCATGGCGAATCCCGGAAGCGGAAAACGGTCACCGGAGCCCGTACTCGCGAGGGATCCGCGAGGGTTGTCGCCCGCGAAGTGAATTGGATTGGATTGGACCGTGTCAGCGTCACGTTGGATGCGTCCACACCGCACACCTGCACACATACACCGGGATCAGTGGGGGGGGGGGGCAATGGCGTGTGTGTGTGTGTGTGTGTGCCCACGCAATGCCCATCAAAAAAGCCCTCCGAACAACGGCCACTGCCGTTAGTTAGTTCAATGAATAAGTAAACGAATCTGTCCGTTAGGGGTTCGCGTTTCGTCCTGGCCGCGGGCTCTGTGATCCGGAGATGTACTGGCGCTTTGGACATGCGAACCGACTTGCTGTCGGTTGGTTCGCAATTCGGAGATCTCGGGACATTTTCGACTTTTAGCCGCAAACTTCCTGACATCGTGTCCTTCTGTCCTTTCTGTGAGTGTGCATGTGTGTGCGCGAGCACCGTACGTATGGTATCGGTTGGAGAAGCTGTAGAGGGTTCGTTTCGGGCCAACGATAGCCCTTCCGTTGAAGGATCGGAATAAAGGATTCAAACACGCAAGCCGCGTCACATCGCGTTCGGGAACATTTTCGAAAATCCCGTCCGCGTGTCAGAGCTAATTACCGCCTGGGAGGTAGTGCTAGTCTCACACCAGAAGCCTAGCACTCGTCCGGAGTGGTTGAGTCCGTGTTGTCCTCATGTTCGTTTCAATTGCAGAGGTTTCCATCGGGAGTCGACCCGTTGCGCTTAAGCCGTCCCTGAAGGACACCGAGAAATTGAATAATCAAAAAAACGATCCTGAAGCCATTTTGTCGGGTGTAAATAAATCTGAGATCGTGAACGATAAATCGAACCAGCCCGAAAGGGCGTTCACATGTTTCGTGAGCAAAAGAAGAAAAAAAACGAAAAGGATAACGCGACCGTACGCACCACCCGATGCCGCGGTGGCCATAAATTAAGCCAGACGATCTATATGCCCGAATCCTATGCGGATTCTGATGCTCGCGCCAGAGATGGCGGCGAAAGAAGGGGCACGACTGCATGCAAAATGTACGCCGCAGTAAACCAGCCCAACCGGGTAGGACGAACAAGGCAGACCTCTTTTCAGGGGTCAGGTGTGCGTGTGCGGGTGTGCATGCGGGAAGAAAAGAAAAAACAAATAAATAGCGCGTCAAAACAAAAGGGGGGTGGAAAGATCCTAATAAAACGAAAACACAAAACTCACCAGCCCGAACTCGCCCGCCATCGTACCACCATCAATCTCACGTGTGGCCTCCCGTGTGGCCAAGGACCCGTTCGGACTACGTCCGGTGCTTCCGGACCGGAGGATCCGGTAAGCCGGAAGTGTACGGTGGCTCATCCGTACGCGAGAACCAACGAATCCTTCGCCGAATGTACGATTGGACTGGGCGACTCTCGCGCGCTGTTTGTCTGCGTGTGTGTTTGTGATTGATTATGTGTGTTTGCTCGCAGGGTAAGGGACCCACCAGCAGGAAGGTATCCTCGGGTCGGTGGAGCTTTTGCCGAATTTCACGGGATTGTCCGGGTTTTAGCGGGGTGGACCGGGTTTCGATTGCAGGAAAGTAATCCATCATACGAAACGGGGGTCGCTAACTGCGGGCCGGTGTCGGCTTGTGTCGTTTTTTTTGCTTTCACTCCATTTTTGCAGCAAAACGGGCTTCTGAGTAACCGAGTACGGTGCGCTTGCGGGATGGCTTCGGCGTAAGCCCGAATGCGGTATGTTGTTGCAGCAGGCGGTGAGAAGGACGAAGAAAGCAAGCGTGTTGAACAACACCTGCGTGTTGCTTAGCAGCAGCGCGAAGAGCCAAGAACCACATCACGTTGGCATTGGAAAAGCGAGTCCAAGGCCAGGCCAGTTTAAACGTACGGGGCGTCCCAGAGTGAGTGCGCACATCCCCCGAAGTGAGAGTGCATGTGTGTGTGCGTGTCTGTGTGTGCATTGTGAAGTAAATTAATTAAAAAAGTTATATTAAAACGTTCCAAAAAGGTAAAACCAAATTAATGCTACTCGCCCGTGTACGGGGCCCCTCGTGTGCCGGCGTGGGAATTTGCTGCAGAATTCCGTAGCGCACAAGGCGGGGGTGGTTGAAGTCCGTTGGGTGGTTGGTGGAAAACAAAGCGTGAAGGTGGCAGGCCGTGCCCATCCGCTCGTGCCCGTGTGAGCCCTTTGCGTTCGCATACAGTCGCAGTACAACTGGTTGTAAAAGGGTTTTGAGCTGAGTGTGATTGCGGTTAGCGGTTGGGTGTTTTCGTCGAGCGTACGAGTGTAGTGAATGTTTTTTAATGAAGCAATAGAAAGGTGTGTTCTACGTGTGTCCAACATGTGTACTGGCCCGTGCGTCAGCGGCGGTGGTGTGCCGAAGGTGAACGAGCAGTGATTTGTTCCGGAGCGGAATGTGAAAAAGGTTGCTGGCTGGTATGGGTGTGCATGTGTATGTGTGCTTACCAAATCACTCGTATGCTTGTGTGTGTGTGCATACGTATGTGCGAATGTGTTTTTTCGTGCTGATTGAATCTCGACTACCGTAATCCACGCTAGCAATGCGCAGTGTGTCGGACAACATGAAATAGAGATGAAATCGGGAATGGTAATGACTGGAGCACATTTATAGGCATCGTAAAGGATTCGCCCGGATTACTCTGTCTCGCTCTTCGCGACCGAACGCGAACCGGCGCCGGAAGGGGGGAAAACCGTCGAGAATCGGTAAGAAATCTTTTTCAATTAACCCCGGGCATTTATTTACATCGAGTAATCCTATATCCTGGGTGGGAGGCGATGGTACGATGCGGCACAATGGCGAGTTTTGCGTAATGACACACAGCCGTACATGTGTTAACCAATTGCGGGAAAATTGGCCCTGGTAGCTGTGTATGTAGGTGACTAATACTAGGAATTACTTTAACTGCGCGCTGCTAAAATATGGTTATTACTTTCCTTTGGTGTGCTACTCAATAACGTTTTGTACAAGTCTGATGCATCGCTAATATTTATTTATAATGAATTGTGTCTACGACTCGTTCGTAAAACTGTCAGTTTAATAAAAATGTTAATTGAGCTTAAATATTCTGCATTGATAAAAGGTCAATCAATTACTCATGTGATAAAACTCACTTACTGAGCATTGTTTATGTTTTGAAAGTTACGTGAGTGGTAACGATTAATCAATCAATTGATCAATTGAAAACGATTAATAGAAACAATCAATTGAAACATGATAATAGAAAAAGGTTACTGCAAAATTTATTCAAGCCTGCCTAACGGTTTTTATAAGAAAATTTGCCCTTATTATTCCACGAAGTATTCATTATGAAATCAAGAGAAAGTTCTGATGTTGGGATTTGTGTAACTTGAAATTGCTCTTCATTTTGAGCCGAGAAATAAGTTTTCCAGTAAGATTATATGAATAATTAAGTCACCATAATCAAACAGTTAAAGCTCTTTCGGCATAAAACTTAATCAAAACCATACCAATGCCAATAGAATAGTCAACAGTGGCAAGCTAAGTAAACTTCCCGGAGGAAAACTCTTCTTGACAAGCTTGAAAATTTACACCAGCTGCTCGGTTTTCCGGTGGGCATTTTCCATTTCCGACGGCAACTTTAACAATATCTTCCCCGGTCGGCATTCCCGGGTGCTTTATGAGGCTAATTCTATCACGGTAACGACGGTTTGAGGGGAAAAATAGAAAACTCGTCAGCTTATCTAAAGATTTTGCTGAAATCTCAGTGCTCATCTGGAGCGTCGGTCATGCCGGTTAGCTCCGGTCGGGAAAAGGGTGGTGGGAATAAGTTGAAAACTGAATTTAGGTAAATTTGATTACAGCCACTTCAAGCCGGGGCTTTGGTCGCGGGAGTTGAAGCCGAAGAGGGAAGGATTGAGCGCGCGATTTCCGCAAGAAAGCAGTGTTCTGGGCACGAGATTAAATGTATTGAGAAGCCAAACAAATAGCACCATCCGCTACGCCGAGCTACGATGCGGCCCCGAGCGGGACAGCGCACTAAAGATCACAAAACAGGCAGAATGCCGGAACAGTACACCCGCGGGTTAGCTCCGGTGGGTACTCAGGCAAAAGTTTACACCGAACGTCGACCTGTCGCTGGGCTGGAGGGTTATTTGCCGCACCCGACAGCGCTAGTGGACTGGGTGACGTTGGGCTTGGAGCAGATTTTGAAGGGATTATGTGTTCGCAAAGTTTAGATGGTGATGGATTTTGGAAGCAAGAGTATACTGGAGCGGCTTAAGCACTGGCGTAGTTAGTGGATTATGTCGGAGACCTAGTTTCTGGGCGATACGCCTTTCAATGGGCACGTTGGTTGTGCTTCCGTTCCCGTCGGAATGCTGTCGCTGGTGCATGAGAATCAATACACGTCGGGTGCGATAGTGTTTTGCTCATCGAACGATATTAAAGTGCGATGATCGCATCAGATTACTGCAGGTTCAGGAGCACGATTATAAATGTGCACAACCGGAAGCAGATTATGGGCCACAGGCGGTCCTTTTGTGCGTTGCGCGAAAGGATGTATAACGCTGTAATACCAGGTTATAAAAGGACAATAGTTTAAGTAAAGAGAAACACTTTGAAAGCTAGAGTAGATACGTGATTTAAAGTTTGTTTACACAATGTAGCTAGTTTAATTTATTTTTACATTTGAATAAATATTGGCCCACTTTACTTTTTCAATTTTAACCATCGCGCAAAATGATAACAACAGAATCTGCGATCGATCGATTACCCTTTCCTGGACCCATCTCGGACCTTAAATCCATTAAATTGTATGACTGAGCACATTTTCGAAATTATCGCATCCAACAGTAGCCACTCGCTTATCGCAGAACGTAATATGAGCAGAATCGATGCTGATTTGAAATCAATAATTCTCGTTCCGATGAGCACTTTCAACTCATTGATTCCGTGCTGCAGCTAAAGCCTCGTGCCGTTTCATCGAACATAATTCCGTGGTGTAACTTTCGCATGATCTGTGTGAATTAGCAAGTTGCGGCGTTTTACTTGCACGTTTCACTATCAACACATGGCCAATCGAGCCGGCTAGCATCGGTTTGGTTGCGTTTCGGAAGTTCATCGATCACTACTATCGGCTTGGCTGCGCGAACCGAGTGGAGCCTAACCTTACCTGTGTAGTTTTCGATTGAACGATTTCTATTTCCGAATCATCTGGCACTTGCTTGCATTTGCGAACGTCAGCTTGGGTCAGTGCACGTGGGCGTTTCGTTTTTCGTTTCTACTGCTTTCGTATCGAGAGGTCCAGTCGGGAGAAGAGCTCTTGGTAATGGGAGCAAGAGTACTTTAAAAGCTATCGCACCTGTGTCCTTTGCACGGTTCAGCTGGCTAGTCCGCACACTTCCTTGGCCAGCCTTTGGAAACATAGCTGCTAGCATGACTACCGGAAGAACGTGGCTATCTATGCGAAACGAAATTTTCGAGCTCATGCTACAGCCGACTGGAGAAAGAGAGGCTAGTCAGCATCTGCCTGCAATAAAGCTGATAAATGATCACCAAACGTCTGGTGATGCAAATTATAAACAAAAGTAGGCGATAAAATGCCAGCAACGCACTATCATGCAAAAAGTACGAACAACGTCGCCAAACTTGTGGGCAAATGAAACTGCAGAGATAATTTAATAACAATTTGTAAGCATGGCGCGGTGGAATGAAAGGAAAATACACGCACACAGTCATGTGAATTGACTTTGCGATGAAGCGTCTTGAAGAAACTTACTTTATGAAAGGTTAGCGGGAGGATAATGAAGTTCAATCCTTCGATAAACAAGCGAAAGTTTGCCATGCCCAATTTCATGAATATTTTCCTAGCACCCAGCGTGGAGGCGAATTTTCCACCCCACGTACTTCTGCAAGTGTTACAGCGTTCGGTGGAGTGCTCCCACAGTGGTAGCTATCGCGAAGTAACTGAACCGAAGAGGTGGTGGTATGCAGATGGCACTGGTGTTGAGTGAGGAGGAAAATATGAATACGAAATGAGGCAACAATCCTGTACGGGAAAGTCGTACTTTTGGTGCAAAAACTAATCCAAGATGCTCACTCAATGCAATCGAACGTTCGGGCCGGAGTTTCAGTAACCAGCTGTATGGGAAACACTCCACTCGTACGTGATTTGAAGAACATGGTTTCGTTCTTGGGGAGCGAATCCGATATCCCCGCCTGGAGAAAGGTCGTTGCGAAAAGAGAAAACTTGTGCGAAAGGTAGGTCATTACTTTTACATAAAACATCCCCACCGAAGATGCGGATGTGGCTTACAGGAACGAGCGAGCTGGTGGGCGGTGCTGGGAAGGGAAAGTTTTATTAATAAATCAGGCTTCCTGCGTGTGTGTGTGTGTGGGTGCTCATGCTGTGCGAAGTTACAATCGGTCTTGAAATGGTTTCCGTTAGACCTGAGGGAAAATTAGACGCCCCTTAGGTGTCCTGCTTAAATACACCGGCAATAAATAGACCAAAGTACCGCAGGCGAAACCAGTCTGGGGCAGACAGTTCCGCATTGCTTGTCAAGGAAACGAGCGGGTGCTGTGTATTTACGGACTGAGTAAATGTGTACGATTATACGAGCAGTACAATCAACTTGGTGGTGTGAAAAATCGTTCGGAACGAAAGCTTATGTGAAGAAGTTGCTTTATTTTTTACTTCTCCTATTCTCATGCTAGATGTTTTTCCTATAACAAATTGAGTTATAACAACAATTAGAGTTGGACAAGTTGACGAAAAATATTGCTAATTTTTAGCTTTTTAGATCTAGCAAAACCCTAATAAATGAAGAAAAAAAAACGATTTATAACAGCAACCAGCTTATTCTCGAGCCTTCCCAAACTGCCTGAAAAATAAATCCATCACAAACGCCTTAGGCACTGAATGAACTCCTGGTGTTTAAGCAACAGTTCGCCCGAGCCGACACCCGCTGGCGTTTGGACTACATTTTCAACACCTGATTGGGCTTACGATACGGTCCGTTTTAATGGCTTCTTGACATATTTTCAATTACTTGTTGGCGCTCGAGGGAGACGAAAGCGACAGATGGGTTCGCAACCGAGCCGGTGGGTTATTTTATTAGTGACAAATCTACCCACCCAGTATCTGTTGAGCCAGCAAATAGGGACGCCAAAGAGTGTGCCGCTACGGAACGAGATCAGATCAATGGAGGTGCCACCGCGCGTGTGTGGGTGAAAGAGCGCGAGGTGAAAGGAAAACACTGGCACTCGTAAAACGGGGGAAAAGCGATTTCCTACTTGCGATGTGCCGGATTTCGGAGGCCGGATTGCATCTATAAGCACTTCGCTAAAGCTCCTGCGATATTCGGTTTTACGACTTCTCTACCGTACTGTCTCAGCACAATCGCACCAGCGCACACTCGTTTGGAGGCGGTGTGAGTACCGTTGTCGATGGAAGCGAGTTGTAAAAGAGCGACCTTAAGTAGAGAAGTTGATAATAACTTTACTTTTTTGTGGATTTATATCACTTTCCCTTCAGCCGAGTCGGATCACCAGATTTTACGAGATTATCGCAAGAATAACGAATGGTCATCATTTGATGTTATAGCCCTAAACAAGGAAGTCCGACAAAATGGCTCCTTGTTAGGGCGTGGGTTGCCGAAACGGGAAAAGTAAAAAAAATATGACCGGAATATGCTCATTAATGTAGCGCAATTTTCGCGGTGGTTGAAGAGGTTTTACTTGAAGGTTGACATTGATTTTTCTAAAAGAAAAATCACTGCTATTAAGAAAACTTGACTCGAGGAAAAAAAAAGGTGTGCTAGTATTGATTTTGTGAGGTTTTCCAACAACGTGCTTTGATTTCATCGCACCGTTTATACAGCCATCGTTGGATCACTTCCAGACCCTCCACTCAATGGGCGAACATCATGGTTGATGGTTGGTGGTACCGGTAAAAGTCCCGACGACCGATCGTTCGTTTCCATATAACACGCCGCTTTTGCCGCGTTGAAGTGTTAAATTATAATAAAAGAAACTCCGACCATCTCCACCAGCGTGGTGAGCGGAATGACATTTGTCATTGGGTAAACGTAAACGAGCGGTGGCAATAAAACAAAAACCGGTCGCCGACAGTTCGGCACCGTCCCAGGTTGCCGGTGGGAAACTTGGTCCTTTCGCTATAAATACATGCACCGCGGCGCTAAGGACACTGAACGACTTCTTGAAGCGTGAAAGCCTCGCCAGAGGTGACTTTGTGGCGATTCCGCCATTTTCGACGGCGGTGGTGAAGCTTGGTGTGGGCACCTGTTTTTTTTTTGTCTGTGTATTTCATGCCGCGTTCCGGCTTCTGCAAATGAAGACCGCTGCGCATTCGGTACGGGTTTTTCGCGCGTTTCGTCGCGTCCTCGGTTGAAATTC
Source organism: Anopheles nili (assembly GCF_943737925.1). Taxonomy (NCBI): domain Eukaryota; kingdom Metazoa; phylum Arthropoda; class Insecta; order Diptera; family Culicidae; genus Anopheles; species Anopheles nili. Next base: position 22,790,424 of record NC_071292.1, read on the forward strand.
AGTCAACAATAAATTTTCAGATAAATGAAAAACGAACTGCACTTCCCGGTGTGACCGCCGCGGTTGGCACGGTGTGGCGATGAAGCAAAAAGTATGCACCCATGAAAAGCAATTGCGGCGGTTAGTTTCTTTTCCAGCGCGGTAGATATATTTATGCGCCCGGAGTCCTGAGCGCAGTCCCGGGGTCCGCATGGCTCATTTCGAAGCCAAACGCGCGAACCGGACCGAATCTGCAGGTGTGTAATTTATTTTTCGCCAACAGCAATCCCTGCCCGGCACACGAGCTGCCACTGGCACGGACAGTGCGAAAAGCGCTTTTCCTCATTCATTATTGTTTTATTTTCAACGCCACCGGGTGGGCTGGCGAAATAAAGCAAAACAATTGTGGTGTGCTAGCAGCAAAAAGAATAACCCCCACCGTGTAGTACACAATCGCGGGAACGCAGTCCCAGCGCCAGTTCGGGCTGGTCTTGGCCAGAGCAGATGTGTAAGTCCACGCTGGGGTAGCCACCGGAGATGGCGCGTCGTGCATTTGTGTGAGGCGTTTGTTTTTGGTATGCGCAAAATGGTGCGACTCCGCGGTTGATGCACAACCGATGTTAAACCACCCCAGAGAACAGGACGAGCTTTTTTCCCGATTGCCAGAGTTATAGGAGAGAGAAAATAAACCTACAAATCGGTAGCTGGTAAAATAATTGATTCAGGGTGTGTCAATGATAGTAAGCTTTTCGTATGGGGGAGCAATATAAATTACTATTTAACAGCGTAAAAAGTCCTGCGTAACCAACTTTCTGATTCAACATATTTTTAAGGCCTTTTCTCGGAATAAAGTCACCAGCTAACATTCACGAAAATGAATAAAAAAAATGAAAATCTGTACATTTTTAGTTGCTGCGATTAATGTAGCACAAGATTTTGCTACTATATAGCTTAGACTATGCAAATTTTCAGCATTTATTAATGCGCTAAAAACTTACCTTTTGAAGGTGTTTTGTGTTATTCGTACAAGTAAATTGTCTTATTCTTTTTATTGGAACTGGTATAAAATAGTGAGTATCTGTAAACAACATTGCAAACATATCGCAAAACTTTTCACGTGTTGCGTTGAGAAAAGTAAAATTCAGTGTTGTACTTCAAATGTTTTGAAGATCCTAAATCCATCGAAAAAAAAAACATGCAGAGCAACCTTTAGAAAGGTAGCGAAAGTGCAAAGTTGTTAAAGCATTTTCCACCTTCATTCGCCCGGTGTCAGTAGAAGCGTTGCTGACATCAATTCTGTTTTCTTCGCTTCTGCTGTTCACACGCGGTTTGGAGTTTGTATAATGGGGCGAGATATTATTTGCAGGGCAATCACTTTCACACAAATCTGCCGGGCTGTGCAGAAGTTAAGCTCCAAGGCTGTTGCACGGTCCTTATTCAATTTGAAGCTCAACCAAAGTACAGTTTTATAGACTATAAGGTACAATTCAAGGTGTTTCTAACTTCACCACAATGTGGTGGGTGAATTTTAAGACAAAAACGATTCGCCTTTTGGTGAGGAAACTTAAGTTAAATGCTAAGTGTAGTATTTGGAACGAGAATCTATGACGGATCCACCAGGAGCATATTTCTAACGGCTTCAGTCTTATTTATTCAAGATAGTCGATAAGTGTGAGAGCCTACGATGGTGGTTTATAGTGGCGAGATTTACATCGCAGACAGTTTGACATCGCCGAAACTATTTTACGGCACACAGAGAAATCTCTTCGATGCTAATGCGTGCAGTAAAGCTTAACCCACGCGAGCATTCATTTGAGGTCGTATAAATGAAATACTATCGGTTCGGTGAGTTTTCGCTTGAAATCATAAAACGAACGTCCTTACCGGCAAGTAAATGGGTCTGTTGTACACTTCTTGCAAGCTTTTTAGCAAGAAATTACGTCTTCTCTCGCATGCTCCTTGTGCATGTGTGCGACCATTCTTCCAGAGTCCTGCCACTGTACGGCGTCTTCACCGCATCGGCACGAGACGCTTGCCATTGTCCATAAATTTAAGTGCATGCATAAAATTTATGAACCCCAAAATCCGTAAGGAATTCTATAAATCTCTCACCGGGAGAGCATGTGTATCGCTGAAGAAACATTCGTTCTACATTTTTCGGGCGAGCGTAAGAGAACGTATATGGGCAACGTATGAGCAATAAAGTGACGTCGTAAAAGGCTGTCAGGTGAAGTCGATACCGATTTTACATTCTCCTTTTTAGCTCTCGTCGAGTCGTTCTGTACTTGTTTTGGTTTGTCGAAACCATAACCATATGCAACGTGTGGATCGAGCGATGGTTCTGATGGAACAGATGATTTGACTGCCGCATGAACCTTTCTTCGAACTAAACGCTGGCTGAGAACTTTCATGAAGGTGTAGCACATACTTGAACTCATAATATCCTAAGGGTTTGTTCTCTTTTCACAAAGCTGAATATTATATTCTCTGTGAAAACAGCAAAGTAAACAAGACGCATCAAGCCCTATCAAGCCTGAGAGCTTTCAAGTGGTATAGAAACTGCTTGTTTTATAGTTTTATTACACGCTGTTAGTATGCGTAATTTTTGATGCTTAAACTGGAAAGCGGAAGTGCCAAGACGCGGGTTTGCACAAGATGTAATGTCGAAATTTCATTCCATCCCCTTTAATCGGTGGTCCGCCATAAAAAGTGCCTGAACCCATACATTAACCGAATCAAAACGGTTTCGGTTTCTGTCGCTTCGCTCGCGGGTGGCGTTAAATCTCTCGCTGCAAGACGCTACGCTACCATGGCTGCCATCTCTCTACTAGTGGTGCGCTGAAAAGCCTTACGGCCGCTCTATCCGCCACGTGAACGCACACAAAAACGTGCGTACCCGCATGGGCGTACGTGTACCTTTACGGTGCGGTCGTTATCGTGAACGGAATCGAAACCGGGAGCCGGGATGCATAAATAACGAAACTCGCATATAATGCCATTACATAAAATATTTGGCTCGAATTTTATTTATTTTACTTCTCGACCTCGGCCTTTCATTCACTTCCTTTCGGCGGATATGAGAGTGACTGCCGGTTTTATTTTGTTTTCACCCCGCACAGGAAGAACCCATCAAACTTGTGCCTTCTCGGATCCCTGCGGTCTGGCAAGGTAGTGGTTGGCGCTCGTGTAACGCGTACCACGTGTACATATTTACCCACACTGGGCGCGGGAACTTTGTTCGGTGCTAAGTGGCCATAATGGTGGATTAGAAATTAGAAAAAAAAAAATAAACCCAACCCCGAGCCACGTGTGATCGATGGTTTTCAGCGTTTCTTGCAGCATTTTCGACTCATCTGCCAAATGATTGGTTGTAATTTCAAATTGCGCTAAACTGTTGCTCGAAAACGGCACGCACAAACACAAGATGTCCAAACCAACTGCTCATAAACAATTCAGCGTGAAGGTGGATCACGGGAAAGGTTGAGCTAGAACGTTTTATCCAAATTTCGGTTACAATTTGAGGGTCTCTCGGCAACAACCACAAAGCCATTGCTTTGTAGACCGCACAACCGCGGTGCGCAAAGGGCCGCGGCGGCTAAACCTGCTCGAATACAACGAGAAAAAGACCAGGCGCCTCCATCTCGCCCGGATGTGGTGAATAATTTGGATGGCTGTAAAAAATAAAACGAACTCCGAGTAACTGAGCTCGAATGGGAGCGGTTAAGTTGCTGCTTAGAATATGTATATGTGCCCATTACTTAGCCGGGGTAGCCGTGGTGGAGTTCCTGCACAGTGCCGAGTGCTTAAATATTTGTGCTTGTGTGCCCGTGCGCCGAAGTGGCTGTGTGAATGCTCCAGTGCGTCTGTGTGTGAGAGTGTGTAGTGGTGGTACTGGGAAATATTACCATTATGTTTTATGACGGTGTTTCCGCTTCCACCTGGCCGGACTGCTATGTATATTTTTCGCACATTCTTTTCGTGCCTCTCCCAGCCATCGCGAGCAGCTAACCACAACCCGTAAGCATTGACATTGGGAACCCAGTTGGAGAGCTCGATGGTGGGGACGTTTTCGGTGCTTTCCGTCCACAACCTGTCTTCCGATCGCACAGCAGGAGCACTAAAATATACGGTTTTGCTCCACCAAACGGTGGCCCGAAAAGCTTTAAACCGGAGCTTACAGACGAACCGTTGAGCATGCATGGTTGGAATTGCGTAACCCTGAAAGCTCGTGGTGCGTTTCCGGTACGATTTGGTCGATAATGATTTGAGCTGCCCTGTGTGTTAAATTTTTCTCCACCAGCACCATGCTGGGCTGCGCTCGGTGAGCTGACGGGCGCCATATTTGTCAACGGCCTCGAAGCTGAAGGCTCGCCCCGCGTGTGTACGTACGTCAATGGCCGCGGCAACGGTTCGTATGTCATCGCGAGCGTTAGCGGTATTTTGGGGTTATTTATGCGATTGCGTTTGCTCCGACTCCGCTCGACCTCATGCTTATTTCGGGTGACTTCTTCCGCAGCGGGTCGACGGACCATTCGTGGTGACGGTGGGTTCGCCTTCGGGGTGGGTTCGCTGTTCATAGCGCTTTTATGAGTGTCAACGAATGGCGGGGTTTTACTGACACTTTTACTGGTGCTGCGGGTCATTTGCATTTCTCCACGTTTGCCTGCCCACCCAACGGTGAGGGCTAATCATGCTGTGGCCGCGCGAGTAGGTGAAACGAAACAGCATTCCTGTACGTGCTTGTTGCTGTGCACCCGGGTGGAAACGAGGCGAGTACTGGGGTGAGCTGGCGCTTTTTTTCTTCTTCTTTTTCTACTCACCACGAACCGTCAGGCACTTGTAGGTGAAGCGTTTGCGTTTGTGTTTGAATGTTTCTGGCTGGAGGGAAAACGAACCAAAAAAAAAAATAAATAAGCGGAAAAAGGTCCTCCAGGAGGTGTGTTTACCGTCGCGATGCGGCACTGCTTTTTATGGCCGTGTTTCAAAGGACAAATGTATGGCTAGAAAACGTGCGAATTCAAATAAAAACACGGTAAAATTGAATTTGCTGTTAGCTTAACGAATCTGGTTTACAACAAGTGAGCGCCTCGCATGTACCACGCGGTTGTGCGATGGGCAATTTTCATTTGTAAATTAAATACACCCTACATAGGTGTTCCTCGTTTCCGCGCCAGTGTGCCTGCGAGCCACACAAGCCTGTTGTGGTCCGTGCTCATAATGGCTTACTACTACTCGCAGGAAGCGCCTTTGTCGAGCCGGACATAGAATTTTACTCTCCTATTCTGTTTGCGTACGTGCGATGATAAATTCCAAACTAAATTAAAAAATGCTGCACCACCGCCACGGAAAATGTGCAGATAACACTCTCTCACACATGGGTTACCGAAAAAAAGCTCGTCCATCCAACAAAACGTTGTTGCCTGCAACACCGCCATATTACACAGCATGTTTTCTAGCTCTCGCTGGGCAAATATTCCTCCCCTCCAAAAAATATCCTCCGGCCGTTAATTGAATGGCCCCGGTGCCGGTAAAGCGAGGATTGGCGCTGTAAAATTTCTGTTTGTCCCCGGTACGGGTGAGATTTTGCAGTTTGTTGTGTTTTGCTTTATTATTATCGTTTTCTATTATGTGTTTTTTTTGCTGTTGCCATCCCACACGGCCTACTCCTAAACCACCGGAAACCATTTCCATGTGTCGCACACCGGGGTAGCACCCGGATACCACCCCCTCGGGGGTGTTGCTTGGGAGTTTTTGTTCGGGTTCAGGATAGGCTCGATTCCGGGATGGCCATCCGGTGGGATAGCACGAAAAAAAAAATCAGCTGAAAATCCTCGCCCGCGGCGGTATTATGTGAACTCAAAACAGCTTAGGCACACAAACAGCGGCCTCTGTGATTTGGCGATGCAATAACGAGACACACAAACACACACACACTGACACACACACACTCGTGCGTTCAAACAGACCCATCGAAATCAGCGATAGAAGAAGAAAAAAATGAATCCATTAGCACAAACAAAAATGGCTGTGTCAATATTGATATTTCTTCTCCGCCAGGATCGCTTGTTGACTGCTCAAAACGGATAAGGAGGGTGAAAGCGTTGCGGTCCTTCCTCGTCCCTGCGCTTCAGCGCGCGAGGCCCGTGACGCGCTGCTCCTTAAATCGCCCATCAAGTGGCACGTTTGTTCGAGCTGATTTTGATGTTGTTTCACGAGTCACGCAACAGATAAGGTATCGGCATTGATGATGTTGTTTGGGCGGAAGAAAGCAACCGGCGGTCGCATTGTTGCATGAAAGTGTTAAACGAAACAGCCCATAAATGTCATTTCAATGACAAGAAATTGACGGAATTAATAGTGGAAATACCGATCAATCGGTGCGATTCGTCGAATCGCTACATTGACTTATTATTTACATTCTCCAACGAGAAACTGTTTATTCAAGTGGTATTGTGAGCGAATGAAACGGCTCCAAGAAGGACTATCGCATGGGGTCAGAGGGCGTGTGTTTGGCCATGATCAGTGATGGTAAACACCAAATCTGCTAATTCACGGCAAATCAAGTGATTCGATTATGTAAATCATCAAAGGCAGCATTATTTGAGTGGACTTTTTTTTTGCCAAGTTGCCATGTGGCGAACGTCCATTAACGAGTGTCAGGGAATCGCACTGACCAACGAGTTCTGGCGTCTCGTTTTTCTCACAACTTCTTTTTCCACCTTCGTGGTACATGCATTTCGTATCGCAATATTATCCTTCCATTATGGTTCATCCCATATCAACGCTAAATGCCACTGGACAGATGATAGATGGGTGATGTGTACGCACGTAGGGAGAGAATGTAATAATAAAATTTAATCAAATAAATTGATACAACTTTTGCATGTTAGGTTCGACGGTCGACGGTTTGTACAATGTGCGGGTGTACGATTTTTTTTCCTGAAACACTTTTTAGCCATCAGATAGAGCAACAAAAAGCGCAGCGAGCCGAGGATGTGAGGATTTTCGGTGGAATCGAATGATGTTGGCTACTACCTTGCTGGTCGCCGAAAAAACGAGCAATGATAGATGAACGAAGCAGCAAGAAAAAAAACTTATCTACCGGATCACCGACACCCATGCATCTAGGCGGAAGCATTGGGAAAACTACTAATGGAAACGGGCATCAGGGACTCTTGCGTCACCTTTCGAGCGGGTGGGACAGTTTCGAAAGGATCGCAAAAGGTTCGAGCGTTGCGGTGGTCGAAGTGATATCCGCATCGCACCGCTCGCTAGGGAGCCCTTGGATCGAACCGAGACGGGCGTGAGGGTCTATGGCGAATGTAATTATGTAAATGGAACACGGCACGTGATGTTCAATATTTTAAATTACTCCAGCCGTGAGTAAGTGAAAAGCATTCCATTTTCAATTCAAGCTCTTGCGCTAATTCGTTGCAGCGTCATTGCGAAAGAGGCCCGAGAAAATGGGGGGCCAGAAAGAGCGCCCATGCTGACATCCCGAAGGAACGGGACGCTTCGAGTGGGACGTTTTCTTTTACACGAACGGTGGCACGTGCCAAGGTACCGATGGTGGTGGGGGCATTTAGTGAAATTAACACAATTTCGCCGGTACAACGTAAATCTTTCGCGTTGGATTTCACAAGTTGTTGGTCGTCTGCCGTGTAGGGTGGAGTTGTGGAGGCAGAAAAAAAACTCGAGATTGTAGCGTAAGCCAATGAATTATCCTGCCACAGTGGAAGGAAGATGGGCTTGAATCTCGAAATGATAAGCAACCTTCGCCGAGCAGTGACTGGAAAGTAGAGGGCACTCGCAAAATGCGGCTGATTTGTTTGTTTGCAAACGACTTAATCTCGGTGCTAAATAATGCTTTGTTTGAAGTTTGTTCTTCATTGTTTGAACTGTGGAGGAGATTGAATAAACAGTCATTAAAAGCTTTTAACGGGATTAACAAACTATACGAGTACATTCATTTGAATGCCGTGTTGTTATTTTTTGAATAAGGATTTTACTTATAAAGGAGTTTTATTTTCAGCATTATTTTAACTCATGTCACTCGTGTTGCCGGAAGGAAAAATATGAAATCATTTAAATGTTGGTGTTTATTAATAAAACTTAAAACTAAACGCATGTAGCTGTTACACTAGCATAATCTTCAATTTGAATTGTAAATGATGACGTGTAGGAAAAAAGGACATGTTCTAGATCGTCTATTCATCAACGTTTATCATGTGTGGGATTGATAATGAAATTCAAAATCTTTTAGTAGTTCCGAACGACTGCTTATCGCTTTTGCGGTGGCAGAACCGATTCGTGTTTTACACGGACAGCACGGTATCTTTCGGTTGGGTCGGAAAAGTTTCCGGGTTCCGCCATACACACCATCGGGAGCTGCCACGCCAGGAGTGATACCAGCTGTCTACCGAACCTCAACGAAACTGGCACAATAATTTGCATAATACGGAATTGGTACCAGTCTGAGTGCCGTCCCCTGCCGGCTGGAGGGATAATAAATTTATGCACATAATTATTAACAAAGGTACGTGTCATAATGTAAATAAATTTTCTATTTTACAAAACCATAACCTACCGGTTAAGGTGCAGCGCCTAAGGATAACGACCGATGCTACTGCCTGGCCAGTTGAACCAACTGGCGCCCGGGCATCCTTGAATACTGGCACCCGCAAGTGCCTTCCGGGCGTTGTGGAGAAAACTAACAAGCACGTAAGGCGAGGTGGGCTACCGTACCGAACGCCGCCAGCCAGGAAGTATCGTTTGAACAACGGTAAAATAGTTAGCCGAGTCGTGGAATGTCGTACCGGGCCTCATTTCTCATATCTGCCGCTTGTAGCGAGCCAGGCCGAAGTTTCGAAACATTTCCGGAGCACAATAAAAGTAGGCAGCATAATCGGTTTAGCGCATTCCAGATATCTGCCTTTCGAGCCGCTTTGTACAAATTTGAACTCCCTCATGGGCGCATATTTACCGGTAAATACCCGGCAGTGGTGTTTGCTCGAGTTAGTACGGCTTTCGCACAAAAGGGCTTCATAAATACTCCATTTCCGGTCGGATCAGCAAGACAGCTTACCGGGCTGAGCGGCGGGATGGGGAATTTGAATGTGTTTTCTCAACGAATGGCAGCTGGATTTTTACGTGGGAAAACACGGATGAGCGTTAGGGGAGGATGAGATTCAAGCAGGTAAGACGAATCGATTGTCATATGTTGCTGAATCTACAAGTGATTATTTGCACCAGGCAGACCGATTTCGAGACAATGTGCTCCGGTCCGGCGTCGACAGCTTATGAAAATCCATCTTCACCGAACGATGGTAAAGCGCAGAGCTTTCGGGGTCGGGCGTACTATCGGCTTGAAAATTGATTCAAATAGACGATAATAAATAGCTCCATAATTCATAACTCCATTCCCGAATGTACTGAGCAGCGTGTCGGTACTCTGATTCTGCCAATACCGGGTTCTGAAGGGTCTTTAAGCCGAGAGCGCAGTTCATGAAACGTTGTTCGAAATGCTGTTAGAAAAAAGGCTAACCGATGTTCTCAAGAGAAACGCCGGTTCTTGCGAACAGTAACGAAGCAGTGCAGCGGCTGCGGGCAGCATGCATTTATTTTAAACGATGAAAACCAGCTGCTGCTGCTGCTGCCTGCCGGTCGAAATTTGGCAATGGACACGTGGCTCACCCGTTCGCTCGTTTTATAAAGCGCTCCCAACCGGGGCGGCTATTGGACAGTGCCGGGGCCATTTTTCACCGGCTTGAAAGTTTCGCCTTCTTAGCACCCTTCAGGGACCCCCGCAAACCTGCGGCCAGCGGGTGCTGAGGGGTGTCGATCTGCTCAAGGATAACTTTCTCTTTGCAACACCGGCCCCAAGCGAACAGGCGCAAGCGGCAGGCGCACGAGAAAGCGCAAATTTGTATGCAAATAATGCATTTTCATTTTTCATCGGAAATGCAACTAGCAGCGGCGGGACCCATATGGTGGAAATATGAGCGCTGGTGAATCATCGGTGGATTTCGTCGGACGGTCGGTGTGATCCATTATTCAGCTGATTTTTGAATTTTCACCTTCCACGCCGTTCACTCTGGAGGGTCGTTTTGCTAAAGGTTGGAAAATTGCCGCCTGCTGGGAGGTGAAAAAGATATCATTTTTCCGAGAGAGAGAGAGAGAAAGTGCACAAATGTTTCATTTTATATTGAAAACTTTTGGAGCCTTTCTATCAGCAACCAAACTGTGATTTTTTCACCAGCGTATGAATTCCTCAATTCATATTACGATGAGTTAAGTTTGTTTAGTTTAAAAAAAACATCATCTAACGTTGGACTGTTGTCTGACCAAATACACGAAACTGGATGTTTAGCTTTTAAAGTACGAGCTTTTGGTTCATCGAAGGTGCATATCACGTATCGTCCACTTGCATTCATCATATATATATTTAATGAAATGCAGCCATGTTCGACCTAGGCCACTTCCATCAAGGTAATGCGTGGTGTCCGTATCACGGCTCCGAGGTAAATTGGAGGTGCATATTCGCTTCGCTGGCGCCCACAAATTGACATAATGTCACCACAGAAAACATTATCAATTAAATCCGCCAGGCTCCGGTGGCTGTCTCCGCGTGTATCGCTATCGCATAAGCCTGATGTCACTGGTTCGATAACGAGCGAAGCACAATAACGACGACGCGTGGTTAATATTTGATTAAAACATGCCCTCAAATCAACGGTTTTCGAGAGCGCCCTTGCGCGCCGTTAGCTCCAGCGAACCGAGTGATACAATTATTCAGCAGGATCTCGTGTGCATCCGTGTGCGTGCGGCCTAGATCGTTGCGGCATTAGCGTTACCATTATGCAGACCTTTTGGGGGGGTGCCTCACTCGCTCGGGTGGGGCAAACTCAAAGCCACACATTCAGCCAGTATGCAATTCAACGTTGCGCATTGTCGAGCCCTCGGGCCGCTGAAGGAACGGTCTCATCTCCGGTTAAGCATACCGTCGATTGTCCAACCACCAGGCTTGGCTGTGCCAGCGCCTCGTTTATGCGCCCGCTCGGATCCCTTCGGCACCGGCTCCGGGCACCCCGGATGTCTCTTCACACTATTCTCTAATGAGTTTTACGATGACGCTAACGCTCCCGGAGACATTGGTCTACCTTTTGCGCCCGAGCACGACGATCCCTTCCCGGTCATTCCGGTTTCGAGCTTGGCGGCCCGATTTCAGGCTGCGAGTCGCTCGTATCGGCTCTAATTAGAGCACTCAGCACGAACGATTGCCGGCAAAGATTGTGTATGCAATGTAGCGGAAAATTAGATATGAGCAGGATAACGGACCATTACAGGGCTATTATACGTTTGTTTACTCTCATTATCCCGTGTAGTTTTCCTGGTCTGGCCCGCATCAGGCCCGTACGAAACGAAGGAACCGAGATACCGAGCGACAGAGACAGTCCGCATTGGAGGTGGAGGACGAGTCAGAGAAGTGAAGATAGCAAGCATACAGCATCATTATGTTGAGGAGTTTATACGAGCCCAAGAAATTCTCCTAGACGTCGACAGCCGGTTGATGTGGCTGGGCAATTGAGCAGCATCTCAGCGTAAACGGATGGTCGAAGTTTCGCCGGATGCCCTCCGGGTGGGCGTCTTATTCGATCTTGAAAGATTGGCCCCTGGACAGGCTTAACCGGTCAGGAATTGTTCGTCAAGAGCATCGAATCGTTGCAAATGTCTGATTAAGCGATGCTTAGACATGATGTATAGGATAACAATTCCTAGAAACAGCTTTGAAGAGCTAAAGATATATCTTGCTCATGCTCTTGGACTTGGCATGTTTGTAGAAACCAGTAGAACCATTAAATAATGCGTTATGCTTGACCAATGGCGTTTGAGAAACGGATCAAGTTTTGACGCACTCACGGTCGATGCTTCTGGCCAATTCAATCTACTCTGTTTGTGATGGTAGAATTACGTCAAATCTAAAATACTATTTTTGTAGTGAACAGAAAACTATTTAACTTAAGTACATTTAAATAAATCATTTACTCGTCGTGTATGGGAGACTTTCAGATTTTATATCGCTCCAAAACTCTTCTTCGAAATCGCCTCTGTCAATTAAAACCTATTTATAGCAAATGTTTTACATCAAGCATGTAAATCTACTACAGTGATATTTATATTCATACAAAACGCAATCAATATTCGTGCTCATTTCTTAGGCGGTTCGAGTTCTTAACATAATTTTTGCAAACATTTTCTCGCTCGCGCTCCCGGACGCACGCTGATAACGCCTCGGGTGTTGTACCGTCGCACCGAGAAGCGACCGCTCATTAAAATGCAAAATTATTTTCCGTTGTCTTTCCGGACCCACAAAGGACGCAGATTTTCCGTGCTTACGAATCTTTCGCCACTTTATGCCGTCGTTAAATTTTCTGATACGACGCAGGGCAAACGGTTTCTGCGTTCCCATCCTTAGCACCGTGTTTGGGTCCGATGAACGCGAAAGAATCAGCCGGTGCAAGTGTCCTTACAAGAAGAGCCTTACTTTTCTTTTTTTTTGCTTCCGGGATAATGCGAAAAGCGAAAAAGAGCGATAGCGAAGCGGCGGGAGCAAAAAACGGAAGAAAACGCACAATGTAATATTCGCAAAACCCTAAGCAAAGTGAAACCAATGGTATTTATTCGCACACAGGCACGGTTACTTGGCCGAGCTGTTTGACACCGAACACCAATTTGAGCCACGGTTGGCCGCCCGTGTTGGCCTCGGCGCGGTGAGGGACTCATTTTCAATGCAATTTTCGGTAGCCTATTTTCGGCCGCCAATGATGTTTTGGCAGCTTGTAGTGTGAAAATGGGCTGGAAGGAACGAAACGGAGTAAATGGAAGGAAAGTGATGCTTGCTCGCCAGCAGTGATGCTTGATGGAAGGGATTTTTACTTTCCCACCGCTCATCCGAGGCAATCGTGGAGGTGGCGGCCTGGGAAAAAGGGCCGACCGGTACGACCCACCGGCGAAGGGCTCGGAACAACCACTTTTTGAAGCATCCAATATAAGGTTTGCGGCTGAGAGGAAAGGCCACGTTTTGGCAGATATAAATATTTGATTTCTTTATGAACCGCAGTATAATTGGCGCTCGAAAAATTAATTTAACATCCTTGCATTAATGGAGCGGCTCGAAAGGCCCTGCTTGGAGAGCGGTTAGCAATAATTTATTTTCAGAGAAGGCTTTAAAAACAATTGTGCAATGTATATAAAAGGCGAGTGTTGTTCAATTAATGCTTGAACGTTCTAAGGGTAGGAAAAACAAACACGTGAAGGGGGTGGACATTTTAGAATTAAATGACGAATAAACATTTTCAATTTATTGCAAGTACGGTTTATGTTTTGTCAAAAAGTTTGTATAACAATGGTATGAATAAACTACTTTTTTATTAAGATTATTAATAGATTTGTTCCTTTTTTGGATAGCTTTCTTGCTCAAAATAAGATAAGAGCAAAAATAAAGCCTGCTTCAAAAACTTTCTCCTATTCTATTTCATGTCTCTAAGTAATAACAGTCTGAAGATTTTTTCAGCAAATTGGGGGTACATTGTTATTGTTTTTATAAGTATCAAATTAAATGATTTTAGTTGAAGGTATCCTTAATAAAACAATAGTTGAATATTACAGTTACACTCCTTTAAAGCTCATAAATCACCAGAGGAAAACAGGTTTATTTATTATTCTAGAAAACGTAATATAATTTAAGTGAATGATTCATTGAGTTATTTATAGAAACCATATCCTTTCGTTGATATGGTTGGATATGGTTGGATAAATTTCAAACAGCAACCGATTACGTTATTTCACCAAAAAAGCTGTCCATTCATCACACGAAGCAAAGCGCATACGACTTAAAGAACATTTTACTCTGCAATGGTGTTACAGCCATCCGTTGCCGTAATCGATTGAATTCAATTAAAAAATCATTTCCAACGTCAAACACCGCGTGCGTGCACTTGCAAGCGGAGTAACCGTCGCCGCAGCTTTGCCACCGGAAGTTCGCTCATGTTCAAACATCGCCGCCATGATGGGCAGGGCTGGAAAACCACCTGTGATTGGATTCGCACGAAAGCAAGAACCGTGTTGCATGAACCCGGGGAAGACTCCAGCCCATCGCGTGGTACGGTTCCGTCCGAGAATCGATTTTTCTGTCTCATTAATAATGTCCGGTTTCCGGGATCCAGGCTGCGTTCATTCGGATAAGCGCCCCTACCGTCAGCATTATTGGATTGCGCTAGTTAGATTAGAGCGCCGGTCGAGCGGCGTTTCGAGGGCCGTTGAGCCGCGCGCTAAATGGTACAATGAGTGCGTTCATAATTTAATACGATGATATTTATGAAACAAACAAACGCTAACTGTTGCTATCGCGTCGGCTAATGTATCGACAGCGGCTGCCATCGGCCGGATCGCCCATTTGGGCCGCCGGATCATCGAGGCTCCGGCCACTTACCAGGTTCACCCGAGCACGGTGGAATTGGCTGGAAAGCGTACTTCAGCGTGAAAATATTACTCTCGCTTTGACATAATGGGGGAAGGTGAATTTCTGCTGCACTCGAATTTGGACGCTTCGCTGCCGAAAATCATGACAAATTCCATTTCGATCGACTCGATTGCTTACAGCTCCGGAACGAGTTTCGCGACGCTAGACGCACTTGAGCAGCGCTCGCTGGAGTGGCTGTTGAGAATGTCGAGCGAGATCGTCCTGCTCGCAGGATTCGCCACGGTGAGCGCCTTTCGGGCCATTGTCGATTCGAAGAAAACGCCACTCGCTCCAACGAGCGTGGTGCGAGTTCAGGGTGGAATGTGGGGCTCGTTGAAATTGACTGGGATTTTTTTTTCCATCGTTTAACGTGATGCTGGCTGTTGGATCAGTTCCTTTAATTTGCCCACCGGGTGGGAAGAAGTGGCCGAGTTTCTCGTGGCCAGAATCAGGTGGAAAAGAGATTCCTAGAGAGAGAAATCACGAGCCAAAGAGTGCGCAGGCAGCATGACCAGAAGAGAGTGATCTTCTTAAAATAGTTTTAATTTGATTGCTTACGGCTAGTAAATCTCTGGCATCTCATTCCTGAATTGTGGGGCGTTCCGTTCATTTGAGCTTCGAGTTTTAATTTGTACCAACAAGCGCATGGCTTCGGTACCGACGGTACGGAGCATTCTTTCAGCTGAAATTTTGACCTGTGACGCAAGAAAGCTTCCTGTTTATTTGGAGGAATTTAGTTGTTTGAAATTGTAGAGATAGCTTTCGAAATAGCCAAGGTAACCGTGCGATCAGCATGACGTCTGTGAACGGACATGGCATTGTGCGTTCTAAAGCGCCCGTTTCTGTGGTGGCTTTGTAGCTAGACTATCAACGTTTCAAACATCAGACGCTTTCGTGGTCGGCGTAGTATGATTGATTATCATCACAGCAACATCTCGGCACCATGCGCGGGATTCGTTTCCCATCAGAAAACGTGATAAGATAAACATGATAGTGCCCGTTCCCTCGCGAGACGAGAGTCGTAGTACGCAGTAAGAGTCACCCGGGAGAGAGAGAAAAACCCTCCTACAAGGACGTAGGAAGCGATTTGCATTGAATCAGCAGTGCCAGCACGCGGTTGCGAGGCCACGATGGCCGTTTCCGTTTTCCCGCGATGGGTGGCCTGTTTGCGGAGGGCATTCTTACGGCATTCCGGCAGGAGAAACGGCTTAAGCGAAAGTAGACGCGAGTAATAACCATGATGAGAGATTTGATCCGATGATGATGTATCAGGTTGGGGTTCCGCTTCTCGATCTCCTTGAGAGTTCTTCCTTCCAGTCCTTCGGTTCCTCCACGACAATGGAGCAATGGCGAAAGTGGTACGAAAATCCTGCGCTGTCTGGGTGGGGATAACGCTGACGAGGATTTATCACGTTGGCTCGCCGCTCGTCGGAGTCGCATCAACCGTGCATCGAGCGCAAATAGCAATGCCCGTGCCGACCGAGGGTGGGCTCTCGGGTGCTAGAAGTCGCCCCAAAAGTCACACTCCCCAACTGCGTCATTGAGGTAGTCTGATTGGGTGTTACGTGCTTGAAGTATTGTCGGACGTGATTTATTGCTTTTCGAATGGTTGCGATGGGGCGAACACTTCACGGTCGCCTAAGCTGGGGGCAGCCAAGCTTGTGCTTGACTGTGAGAGATCGACGACGGGAAACGGTGGAGACGGGACGGTAAGCATAGTGATATTAAATGTGACGTACATCAGAATTAAGACGAATCCTACCCAACCAGACTCTCTGCAGATACGCAGCCACGTTCGCACCAACGGATCCGGTTGAGCTTGGGCGCATGTCGAAGAATGGACCCGTTAAAAATCGCTCGAAAGTTATGTTCAATTTGCTGTACGTTGGCTTAAAGAAGCTTTTGGAAACCATTACCCGGTGTGATTTATAATGTGTGCATTTGATGGCCTGCGGTGGTACGGGCTGTTAAGGGTTGTGGAATCGAGCCCGAAAGGCCATCTCTGGCCGCTGCTTTCTATCGATCTTTGCGAGAAAAGAAAACACGACGCATTAAGGGGGTATATTGATTTAATAGGCGTGATTAATGGAATCGGCGTCGAAGGACGCAAGGGCCGAACGAAATTGATCGTAAAGGAAATACCGTTTGCTTTCGGATCATTTTTAACTCGTACAATAAGCGAACTCGGAGACTCATGCCAGGAATGTAATCGTTATTCGCTCTTTGAAGGAACCATGTATTTGGAAGCTCAGTTTTTGCTGGGTATGGGGATCATTTTAGTATAATAACAATCAACGCGTATTAATAACAAACCAATATTTTATAATGATTGATATCAGGTTTCATGGCAGAGAGTATTCAATGCGACAATAAATTGTATTCCAATAACGCATAGCTTAGAAATTTCGTGCTTCACTGTAAGCACATAGGAAAAAGAGTTAAAATTAAATAAAAAAAAGTTGAATTGAAATAATTCTACTGAACGCAATAGCTTCATTGGCCATTTATCCAAGAAATTCTTGCGGTCGTTTTGCCACATAAATTGTAGCTAATTAGTTTAGCCCATTTTTCTATCATATTGTGTTAATTATACCACAATCAGTACGATGAAACCGTGCTCCATCGTAGTCCCATTCACTTTGGCGGGCTAATTTTTCAATAAAACACGGCAGAAATTGCTGTACAAGATAATTTGTTGGCTTACGCTTACGCCAGGCTCATTAATTCTATTTTAGCGCTCTTACGACAACGATAACGATTACCTCAAACAACCTCAACCGGTCGAGGCGCGAAGGAGCCACCGTCCGCGTGAGGCCGCAGCGGTTTCCCGGTTCCATCGAAATTAGCTAGCAATATATCAAATTTATCCCCTTGCCGAGGCTCGACGTGAAAAATTCTCCAGCCAGAGTATTCATTAATTTGAAATTCATTCCGTGTTATGCGCCGGTTTTTTTTTTGTTGCCGCTTCGTCTTCGTTCCTTCAGGACGCTTCGGCACGGCACAGGAGTGGGACTCCAAGGGGACCCGCCGGTGGTGTCGGTTTGAGGCCACCGCGGAAGAGATAATAAATATTTTAACAATTTTGCCAGCGCAAATGAACGGGATGGGCAAATTTCTGCCCCCACGCCCTGTGCGGCAAAAGCAAACGGTGCAAAGTCCCTGCAGGGTGATAGGTGATCTCGCTCTCGCACTCGTGGCCACCACCACTGGGAACCGAATTCTGACTGCGGAACGTCTGCTACCGGTCCGTTTCACTTTGATGCAACCGTTGCGGAACTGTTTCACGGTGCAACCGGGCACTCTAGGGTCGGCTTCATCGTACGCGGTGGAGCCACGGCTCGTGGCAGGAAATGCGGACTCGCGACGAGCAAAAGCAACGAAGAACGGAACACGGAGAAAAAATCGAACGTATGCTCGCCCTAAATCTCGCGGGATTCTTACTCTTTCGACCTCACATTTCATTCCCGCACTCGCACGCTTCCAACGGTGCGCTTCCTTCGCCACGCTACTAACGGGTTCTGTGGGAACTATTTAAACATTTCCCACCAATTTTCAACAGTATCTGTGGCCCAGTCCGACCCACTCGGGTCCACTTCCGCAGCGCGAATCGAGCAGTTTCCGGTCACGGTCTGGACAGGCTCCGTATTGCACTCGGGAAATTCTTTTTTAATTACCTCGCATGTCGAGGTTTTCCCGCTGAATGAATGTGAAATGGCGGCCCTGGGACGCGAGAAACCATTGAGTGTGCGGCTCCGGCCGTAGCCAGCGGCAGACGTGGGCGTGGATCGATTTCATTTCATCCGCTTTGTGCCGTACCAGCGATGGGAAGTAACTAGCAAGGTGATACTAATGATGGTGGACGGTTTTGCAACGAGAAGCCAACGCGAAACGAAATGATTGGGACTTAGGTAATGCTCCAACTTTACGCGTCTTTTGGTGGAGTCCTGTAGCGCGTAGTATATATTGACGCTTAATCAATGAGCAGCACATGAGAAGCGCGCTTTAGAACTGGCACCAGAAAGCGATACATTAAGATCGCTCGGGGAAGTTCATTTTCCGCCGTAACGAGTTGCTCTAACAAGCGGCCCAATTTGAGGCACCGAAAAATGGACTGCTCTTCTGCCTCCCACGGTAGGGGGCGTCGTAGTTTGTGAGTTGTAAAAGAATCTGCTCGCACTCAACTTTCCGACTTCGATCGAACGCATCGAGCAGCCGCCCGTACGCTTTGTACTTTTCTGACATGTGTGATAAGCGTACGAAAATAGAAAATTTCTCATCCCCTCGAACGAAGGGTAGAATTTATTCCCATCCTTTTCTCGGCTACGTTCACACCGTACGACGCTGCTTTACAAGATTACCCCTGCAAACATGATAAATGGGGTACATTTATCATGCAGTGTATACGTGTAGCCTCCCGAAGATAGCTATCGGGTTTTTGGGGGCGAGTAGTTGATCAACGGGAACAGGTTTTTCCTTTCTCGGATGGACCCATCAGCCCGAAATGCCAGTAGCAAAGATTATTCGGCGAGCGAAAACTTGTTTCCAAATAATTTTCAAAGTTCCACCGCCATGTTTTATCACACGTGAGCGGAAAGTTTCGAACTCCTCGACTTTCTGTTCGTTCGTTTGCTTTCTCGTTCTCGCTGGCTTTGAAATCCGACCCATCCGTTTTGGGCGCTAATCCACTTTCGCTTTACATCGCTCTAACTTTCCGCATCTCACCGATCGATTTTCATTCTGCCGTCCATTTTCAGAATCTGTGCGACGCATCCGAGGGTTCTTCTACATACGCTAGAGCGCGTTAAGGAACGCCTGTTTGTTCGACATCAAATACGGCACCATGGGTCCCGCTACCGTTCGCTCCATCGTAGACGTTGTCAGCATCCTGCTGCTGGCACTCGTGCAAACCGGGACGCTGGGCTGGAAGCTGGACAACCGGAACATCCTGTACACTAATCAGGACATCTCGTACGAGTGCCCCATCAACACGATGTGCCGGTGCGCGAGTTTACCCAACGAAACCGCACTCCTAGAGATCAATTGCAACGAGGTGTCGCTCTACAAATTTCCCGGTGAGTACAATGCGGAGTCCTTCTCCCCCATAACGCCACCTGCTTTTGCAAGGATGTTCGCGCCTAATCCGAAGCAAATGTGGCTGTTTATTCATGGTGAATGCCTGACTGAGGGTGGCCGGAAGAAGCTACCCCGTTTAAGATAACATTTTAAATGCAAACAAACGCCAGTTTGGTGAAGTCAACGGCCCTTGAGTCAGCTTCTCAATTATTGTAGGCTATGTTTATTCATCGTGCGCTTACAGGACGTCGGTCACGGCGACCGACCGACTTTCTTTTGAACCGGATCGAGTTTCGTGGCGATCCCAAGCCAGGGAGCCAGGTAGTTCTCCGCGTGCGTATCGAAATTTTATTGAAGAATAAATATTGACCTCCAGGCGTAACCGTAGGCCGTGTTGGCAGGAGCACAAGCGAGGGTGAGTGCTGCCGTGGCTTTATTTTCCTGCCCAACCACGACGTTGAAGAGGCCATCTTGCTGGGTATGGCGCAACCTTTCCCCAGGCCAGGCGACTGGTGATAATCTACCGGAACGGTGTAGCACGGTGAATTTAAATTCCGTTCACCTTCACTGATAGGCCTCGAGGTGAGTCGATGAAAGAAGGGCTCCTTGCACGACCGCTAGCATCTTCACGCAGCCAACTGCTGGCCCGTGCTGGTTGGCCACCTACGGAAGGGCCATCTTACGACACGCTTCATTCGTCCGGACCTCCGGCCTGCGAACGCGGAACAACTCGAACGCGCCCAGCGGGCGCAGTGAAGGATTTTCTTATCGCCTTTTTTTTTTTTCTTTGCTCAGCTGTTAGAATCCGACAAGGACCTTTTCCGCTTTTCTTGTTGCGCACCACCCCGAGAGAGTGAAGAGAGTGTTCGCGTGAGCTAGTAAATTTGGGTTTGTGGCTAGGTGTGTTCGCTTTAGCCGGATCGGGGTGGAAGAAAGGACACTGTGGCTCCCTTTGAGCGACCTTAGGCAAATATCACTAACAAGCTAGTCGCACTTCAATCAAACCCTCGCTGGGAACGCGCGCGGGTGAAAGTGTGTGAGTGTGGGGCCTTTTCCCGGTTCTTCGGTGGGTGGAGGAGTAGGACCAAACTCTTGAGGCCAACAGTCCAGGTGGTGGAGCATCAACTTCATGGTTCGTTGCTGTAGCTGTGTGGAGAGTTGAAGAGAAAAAAAACGCAGGTTCAAGTCAGCTTTTGCACACATTTACCGGGGGCCTCATTCGGCCCGAGAGGGGCCTTTAGAAGTCCCGAGTTCTGCTTGCTCGCCACTTCTCACGGCCGTTTGGGAGGGCATTTCTTTTTGCCTGAATCCACCACCGTCTTATCCTTTCTGGGATCCCGGCCAATGGGGCAAGCTTCTTTTTTTTTCGGGGGTTTGCTTTTTGCAGCGCGAGCAACCAGAAAAGAATTCCTCCTACACCGAGGTTGCTCCAGGAGCCGGTTCGTTTGCCTTCGTTCCAGTACCATTGCAAATAAGAGGATTGGGATTGTTTATTTTGACATTTTGTAATGTTGCGATTTTTTTTCCTCTTCTTTTTCCACCCACCTACCACCTAAGCTCCAAGCACGGGTTCTAACCCACGCCTGACACTTGAGCCGACATACGCGAAGTTTGCTGGCGCACCTGCTCCACCTTTTGGAGGTGTTCGCCTTCAAGAGTCTTGTTAGTGTCAGCTCGTTTGTTTGAAGCCGCTCGGAGGGGCCGGCTCTCGCATGGCTCATCAAATAGCACGGCGAGTGCGCGCACCGTAGTTTTGCTGAGAAATCAAATTATGCTTCGGTAAAAGTCAACCCCTCCGGTCTGACCAGCGCGACCGGTGGGAACCGCGCACGAACGACACGGACTCAGAACGGCACCCAGAACGGCGGGTGTTTGTGTGGCTGTGCCTCGAAATGGTGCATCATTACGATCAATATGTCGAAGTGGCAAAATGGAAGACCGCAATTTGTGCAACCGAACCGTTCATTCGAGTGGTGACAACTCGTTATTTCCTGTGTACACTCTCGGGTTCGCCCTCGCACAGCGGATGGAATCTATTTGTTTACTCCTGCGATCGAGGCCAGGAGAACGCTTCGTGATGGCGCATTCGTACGAACCTGTTTTGATGGAATGAATAAAGCGCGCTGTATTTATTTCCTTTTTCGCAAAAAGGCACACGCTCCACCAGCGGCACCTACGCTAGCTCATTGATCGGTATGTCGTGGCACGTACCCAATACGATGCCAGGGGTTTTGCCTTGGTGCGGCAGGTTGAGCGAGGAAGTTTGCTGCCCTGTGCCTTCGGTTCTATTTGTCAAAGTTAAAAATGGAATTACGATGTAGCGAAAATGTAAGGATTCGTGTTTTCGGTCCTCGAAGGAAGCAAAATTGGCGTCTAGAGCTTGAAAAGTGCCTTCTTTCAAACGTGTCGTGAGGCATTTGCCAATGCACGAACTCGGTCAAAAGGGAGCGAGAGTGTGCTTTTCTCGTTGCAGCATTTCGAGGCTTCCAATTAAACGAGTGCCGCTTGAAATAGATGTATAAAAATTAAAAAGGCAGTGAGTTGAGGTTTAAGCAACAAACACATCAATTTTGGTATCAATAAGGCAAAGCGTCTTTAAATAGAACTAGAATAAACTGTATATTTGTATGTAAAAATAAAAAAAAAACCTTATTAATAATAACTTATGAAGTTCGAAGTAAACTTAAGCAAAGCATGCAATACATTAAAATCGTCAACTTGATATAACTCGTTAATTATGATAAAATATAATAAACTAAATTCCCATAAAAAAGCAGCATAAACAAAATTGTTATTACATTTTTATGGTATATACATTTACTTTACATGGTTATGTTTACTCTTAAATTAACGAAAAAGTTATTAAAAACAAGTTTTTTCGTGCAGTTTCTCTGTATCATGGATTTCCACCTATTTATGTGGGGTATTTTCCAAAATGGAATACCCGTGCTGTTTCAGTGGAGAATAATCACCAGGCGTCTCCATCAAGCAGTGCCATAAAATACTCTCAACTAAAAACACCATGAAACCCGCGCCACCATACATTATTGGTGGACAGGCCAGAATTACCACGACTTCGTTGCAGCACGGCACAACCCGGTCAGTGGCCCGGGCAGCCCCGAGTTACATTAGCCGCTGTAAAAACCGGTAAAATATGGCCAATGAAATATTGATATGCACCATAAAGAAGGTGATTTCGATCTCCGGCACGTCGCTGCAGGCACTGGCGCGAATCGTGAAATACGTCCACCCAAGAATAGTTCACCCGCGGTGGCGGAGGGTGCCAAAATATACGACGACAAGACGACACGGGGGCCACTTAGCCGTTTTTCGATTCCCAATATAAAATAATCCTTCGAATCGTTTCTTCCGAGTGACGTGTAAGACAACGATGCACTTTTGCTGCCCCTTTTCGGTGGCTGCTGGGGAGCCGCTTTGCTTTACCGAATTGCTTTACACGGCCATTACCGGCACCGGGACGACCCGGAAAGCACGAAACCGGAAGTTTGAAATTGGCACTAGAGCAACATCCCCGGGAAAACAACATGGGAATAAAACCAAATTTATGTAATGTGCAGCCAGCTTTGGCTACCGGTGCTATCTGTTCTCCTCCATTGGCCCGGTTTCAGGTAGCATCTTCTCCAATTCTGTCAAACATTGTCACGAGAAGGGCGCAACTTGATCCTTTTCCACCCATCCGTAGCGACGGACGGGGTCCGTATCCGTACCGGGCTTCCTTTTCCTGCCGGGTGGCCACCGCCTTATCTGTGTGTTGTTCTTTTCCATCCCGGCGACATCAAACGAAAGGCGCTTGCTCAAATGGTTTCACAACAGGACAGAAATAAAACCGAGAACCAAAACGGGACGCTGGCATCCGTGAGCCAACCACGGTGTGGTGGGGCCCGGGAATGGGTCGGTTCCTTTTAGCGCCGGAAAAACAAAGCAAACCGTTTTTTGTCCCACGCCCGTTCGTTGGCTTCGGGTTCCGGCACCGAAATTCCCTTCGCCAAGAAAGCGAAACGGTGCCATCGAGCTGAAGATACAGTCGAAGTCACACGGACGCGCAGGCAGCCAGATCCCATGAAAGGAAAACTGTTTTATTTTGCACTGCCTCCGGAGCTTTCTTAGAGTTTGCTCGTGTGTTTATCAGCGAAGTACCGCTTTGAAGTGAGAGTGGTGCGTGCTAAAGGTGCCTGCCGGCTGGATACGGTGAGCCCAACAGCAAATGGTCGGAGCTCAAACTAACCGAGCGTTTGGGCTTGGAACGGTTTCAACTACTTCCTGATATAATCGAGAACCTGCACAGAGCAGAACGAAAAAAAAAAACACAAACAACACCCTACAGCGTGGCGAATAGAAACATACCGTTCACCTTTCCGGACACACTCCTTTGGTTGTGTGCTACGGTGGGTTGAAAACTGATAAAAACGAAACGCGTTTTCCTCTTGACGGCTCAGGCAAATATCAGCAACAATGTTGCTGTAGCATTTGGACGTGTTGGTGAGTGGCAAACAGTGGGAAACCACCGTGTGACGTATGCACAAACACATCCAGCGATTGGACCCGGATCCAGCTCAATCCCACGTATCAATGATGATCAACAGCAGGCAGCCTGGCAGGGAGAATTAGATTTTCCACATGACAGCAACAGTTCAAACCACATCTGTTTTAAAGCCTGTCTTGGAATCACAAACGTATGGCATACCTTTGAATTTGAATGTCTTTATTTCATGTTGCTAAGGGAACTTAGGTTAGGTGGCATGAAAATATCATGGCATTGATAAAAGGAATCATCTGTTACCAATTGGTAGCTTTTTGCTACTTTTAACTGGTCATATTGTTGAATAATCGTTGTTAAAAATTTCACGAAGAAGTGTTACCAAATATTCATCAATTATCTAAGGATAAAATATAATCCGCCAATTGCTATTATATCGTTTAAAAGTATCACACAAAGTCCTGTAACGCTATATTTCATGGCAATGCGCCTTGGCCGACATGCAAATACATCTCTCTCTCGGTAAGGTGCAGTTTCTAGTGACAAAACAGACGACATTTACGTTACAGCTAAATCACACAATTCACCAATCGCGAGCGTTGGCATTTAACATCTGTTTCACCACCATTACTGGAACTTGACAAAGAGTCAAAAGCCCCATTATCAATCGACCGTTCGACTGCTGCTTCTGCCCCTTTGCGATTGCTCCCGATCGCTGCCACGCTGCCACGTCCTTTTGCCATCATTGCGGTTCGCGCTGTTGAATACGCTCCAAACCACATAAGCCGGCTCATGATTGCATATGTATGCGTTCGCGATGCCATTGACCAGCCGCGCAAGGACTCAATGGAACCAGCGCACCGCAGACAGCAAGAAACAGTGCGATACTTGCGGCGGTTCGCATCCTGACATAAAAAAACACGTTCTCGTACAGCGGCACGACTAAAAATGGCCTGCACAAGTGCAAACAAAAAAGCACATACACACATACACACACACACACCCATAAAGTGTGTGTACATAAACACAATTCACCGGTCCCTCGTTGCGTTCGGTTGTCACGTGAGTGTCCTCGGTAAGCCGTCCACCAGCGGGACGAGCCCTGAAGCCGATGTGCGCACGTACGCGGATTCAAGGTTCATGCGGCTTTAGGCGGAATGAAAATATAAATAAACAAACAATGCGAACATTTATAAATATGTATAAAGCAGCGAAAATATTTGCATGACATTTTGGAATATTTTTGCGCTCCGTTACCAGATTTAGACCGACGGTTCGTGCCCGCCGGTGTGCGGTGACGTTCGGTGGTGCCGTTTGGTGTACCTAGAATTCTGCCATCGGTTCGGGGGCTTAAATAATCGATGGCCACGGTAATCAGGCCGTAGGGGACATGATTAGCGTGCAAAGCGATGCGAAAGAGGCTTTAAAGATGAGTTCACTAGAGGACGCATCGTTTAAATTCGGTCAACAACCGTTTCAGATAGAGGATAACGAGTATTGTGTCGTGATGAAGCAATATTTTTTAAGGCACTGATACTCTTTCTCTTTAACTATGCCACAGAGCGGGGTTTTGCAATAGCACACAACAAAAACACACATAAATAATTTAGCTTAAACACAAGCGGTAATCCATCAGTGAATGATGAACATAAAAAAAGATCTTGTTGAAACAATCTATAAATTCACTGCAGCAATACCGCTCATGTATCACTTTTAATCTCTTTACGTATGCCTCTCGATGCTTGCTCGGGCAATCGATTGATATTTCGTCCCGGATCCTGAAGCCAATATGGTTACTGACGCTAACGGTCTCTGTTATTTCTCCATCTGCGTTCATCGTCCAATCCGCTGCACATGTGCAAAAATGAAAATGGCAGGATAAACGCACCAGCACTACGTTTTGTAAAGGTCTTATGTGGTTCAACAAAAGTACTACGCTTGATTTTTTGCGTATCATTGATAAAAAAAAATCTCGCGTTTATCACGGTGAAACCAGCGCGACGTACCCACGCATTATCCATCCCATCGATCAATATAAACGTCGAATTGTGGTATGTGAAGCGGCCGATGCCATCTGTAGGTGATGTGGCGCTGGTGCTTTAACACAAATGTTGCCACAAAACAAGCGTTTTTGGGTTTCGTTTTGAAGCGAAATCGAATGGCACAAACTAGGACACGCACGGGGATTAAAAATTAATGGGTGCCAGCGTTTGATATCTTTCTACGCCATACTTTTTACCTTCAAAGCTTCACCCACAAAACAATCCATTTTCATCGCCATATTTTCGAGCTGGTAGATTTGCATATCATATGGAGTTTGATATGGGGATTTGGAGAGATTAACGGTTGAGAAACACAAAGGATTTTTTTATATTTTTTTAGAATATATGTAATTATTCTTTTCTAGTTATGGATCACTTCGCTGAAGTAACTCTTGTGATTCGCAGAAAGAACAATTGAACTTTGCTACGCCATAAACACTCACCAATTCATTAACGTGTTTATCAATAATTTATTACAATTTAGTTTTTTATTACGCTGATGTTCTTGGACACCAATGGATGCATTGCCGTCATTCAGATCATTTCGCGTTCGTTTGTTTGGATTTCTACTACCTTGCAACAAACGTTCCCGCTTTGCTCAACCATCAACCGTGTTTATATGCGCGGAAGCGTCAGCATTGTACCCCACAATTTCTGCAACGGTGGCTACTCGTTCAAATTTCATTCAATTATACCGCTTGCTTGGACCCGCACAAAGCGATAAATCTTGTCGCCGATTTGTCTGGCTGGCGCTCTCGCCGTGTTTGCTTTGTCCCGGTGCCATTCTTTTGAAATCGTCGCCCCCACGATCGCACCCTAAGTGAGATAATGGAATTGCTGGAACTGCTTCAAGAAGGCTGTAGCGTACGTGAGTGAGAAAGCGTGCGGGGGTGTCGGTGTGTTTGTCCTTTTTTCCACCTCCTCCCATTTTGTCCCGCGTGACAATTCCATCACCGAATCAACTGCCCACGAAAGCGGTAGGTATTTGTTTCTCGGTCTTTGGCTGGGTTTCACCAAAAGCACCAAGTGACAAAGTCAATATTAAATTTACTTAATTTACGCCCGAAATGGCTGGCGCGGGGCTATCGTCCTTGTGAGGATGCCATTAAATTTATCGTGATGAATGCTGACTCCGTAATTGTGCGCCTGGCTGTTGGACGCCGATTGGAGCCATTATGTTGATTTAAAATATCGTCACAATCGTGTCCCAAGTACAGATAGTCGAGCAGTTTTAAGCGATCCTATCGATACGGAGATCTCAAAGCAGCATCAAGAGAACGAAACACAAAAACCATCCACCGTGAAAAGCTGATGACAACGGATGTCGTCGACCCAAATCACATAATTTCACCCCTTTTAGCCGCTTGAGAATTTTGCCACAAAACATCCCCAGGACCCAGCGCGAGCCGCTGGAACGGAGCAAAAAGTGCCCAAAAAACACAAAACAAAAAAAAAAACATGGAACAAAAATAAATGAAAATCGAGCGGGTTCATTTTCTTCTTTGCATTACTTTCGGAGCGTGGGCAGCCGGAGCATTACCGGAAGCCAGGCATCGTTGTTTGGTGGGAATCTCGAAGTTTGTCCTGCGTGACGACAACTCAACGGCTTGATCATTCATCACTTAGCCAAAGGCCGAGACGTCTATCCCTCGTTCATCGGATGGAATTGAAAACCGGAGGATTTTTCTTTTTTGGCATTTTCCCATTTTCAGAAATCTTCCTACTGGCGGATAAGTGGAAGCAACCGGAAAAAAGGAAAGCATTGTAGCTGGCCGGTAAGGCTTTCCCAAAAAGACGGATTCCATTTTCGGTATGCGCTGTTTCGCTGTTACCACGTGTCGTCATCGGCACCTTCTGCGCTTTGTCTCGACGGCTGTACACAAAACGGGCCCGTTTATGCACTGGCTTCCGTTTCTAACTCGATTCGCCGTAGCACCGTCTAACGATCGTGACTCGTCCTCGGGCTTAAGGTGCCACTTGGCACGGCGAAGGGCACGCGCTCAGCCGTAGGGTAGAACAATTGCGTGCCGGCTTCATTTATCTTCGCTTTCGTCCTTGCGTGGTGTCCCGCGTTGCCTTATTTTAGCATATCCCTACCGGCGTTCCCGGTACGCGCAAGGAACAGGCCGAGGCAGTTCAATTTGCCATTCGACGGCCGTGGTCTTCGGCTGCGGTCGTCGAGAAGATTATATGCCTTTCGTGACTTCGGTTGGGGAGTAGAGCCAGGAATAGTGACATTCTTCCTTGCGCCTCTCGTGTTCGTGTCTCACCCATCGCCGTCTTTCGTTTTTGCGTGTCGTTTTCGAGATTTTGTGCCCCTCGTTGGGCCGTACAGACCGCTCCTTTGTCTTTGCGTAGCCTGCCCCGGAAGAAGCGAGTCTATTTCTGTTTATTGTTGTTTGCAAAATTCAATCTACAATCAGTGTTGATTGAGTGACATTGAGAATTTCCCGTCCTCGTCGCGGGGCAAAAATTGAGATTGTTTCGAGCAAAAGCTCAACGTAAAGCGCTCCACTTTTCATAACAGCAGGCTAACAGTCATTTTTTTCTTCTCTGCGTTCATTCGATGCGTGCGAATGAGATTGGAAAAAGTCCATCGTTCAATATAACGACACTCGAGAAAGCTTTAGTGTATGGCCTTTGCTGTGAGAGAATGCAACAATTTTTTAAACAGCTTACAAACACGATTGGCTCCATCGATTCTCTAGTGACCAAAGGATCAAAGCACGAGACAAACAAACCGAGCAATTTTTCTAAATAACCCATAAAACGTGTCGACCAAATGCTGCACTGGACGAAAACACAAAGGCACACTTAAGGCAGCAATTGTCACAAAACAGCTCGTGATGAAAATCCCGACAGCTGGAAACGAATTTATCGGTAGTGGAGCCACGCGGGATGCTGCTGTTGTCATTGTCGCTGCGAGACCCAAGAGTGCTTGATGGAAAATTGGATGCAAGAATGAACAGTCGTGCAGGAGTACCCGCTAACAGGTGCCCTCGGGCTACATGTAAAAAGGGCAATCGAGTCGCGCAATCGATGGGCGGTATCGCAAACCTCGCAGCCATGTCGGTTAGTGGCCGTGGGGGAAATGGTTGATCCTTGACAGCGATATTGCTATTGAATTGAAATATTTTTTTTTCTGTTAAGCGTATCAGCCAGTGGGTTCAGCCGTAGAACAAAGTGATCAAGCGACAAGTTCGCCTGCCATCGGGGGTAAAAACACGCCCAAACGATCATGATGGAAAATCGAAACAAACGAACTCGAACGGAATCGTCGACGAGCGTTTCACAAGTACAAGTAAACGAAGGGTAAAAAATAACATCATAAGGCACAGGCGGCCTCAAACAAGCAATGGGGATATCTCATTTTGCTTTCAATGCACGATACGTAGAATTACTTTACGAGTTATAAGTGCCAAACGGAGGTACAAAAATGTCTTTTTCTTGTGAATGAAGAGGCTAATTTTACTGCTGCATTGGCTGACAATTGTTAACATAGTCCATTTACTAACAACACTAACAACGTGTGTACGTGTTAATAGCGTTCTTGATATAATTTTTCATCATGTTCTAATGCCTAAATTTACTTCATCAATATACGCATCAACATACAGTATTAGTGAAACATTAAAAAAAAATAAAACATAACATTTAAACTATTTTATTTTATGGTTATATTTTGAATCAGAAAAAGTTTTTTATTTATTAAATCAATTTAACCATTGTTCGTAGCTATCGCATCAACAGTTAGATGCTTTGATGTATAAACTTTCTGCTAGTAAGGGCTAGAATGTTGAGAAAAATGTCATTGGAAGAGAAAGTTATGTTTGAGAGTATATTGAATTCCTGAGATCCTGGTACATTCGAGAAACATGACATATAAATATTACATTCCACACGCTGTTGATGGTTGATCATTTCCATCAAAGACCTGTGTGCAATCAAGAAATATTGCTTGATAACATACAATTGCAAAAGTAGGGATATTACAAGGAGTTTTTCAAATTCCTCGATCTGAGATGGAAGTTCTATGGCCGATATAGTCGTCCTATGGAAATGAAATACTATTTGCTGCTCGTCCTTCAAAGCCAAGCATTTGAAAAATGCTAAAGAAGTCTATCAGAGCTGTCGAGTTAACAAAAATCGTCTAAAGGCACTCTTAAATGCTTTTTCTGTCGGAATTTTGTTTTGTTGACTCAAACATAAAACAAATACTTAAATGTATGATAATTGTCAAGAATTGAAACAGCTTCGTGTTTACAGATACTTGCCTTCATTAGCGACTAGACCACGTAACTCACTAATTTGAACAGTTCACACTCGTTATAGTTGCTTCTGACGATGGCGGTACAGCAGGAATCAGGAGCAGCCCGCCTTGAAATAATAGAGTTCGTGGGTAGAGCACCTTTCAGATTTCTCAGAGCCTCTTCTCTGCGCAAACAACTCTACCAACCATTCTGCTGCATTAGCCGGAGCGGAGCGTACACCAGGAACTGCGCTACGTCGTACAATCATCTTCCTTCATTTGCGAAAATATTTTTCTTTAATTTCCCGCTCTTTATCTTCGCCCGGTTTCGGGATGCGCTCTCACATCGCCGCAGAGGCGCTTCAGCTGCCAAAGAAAGCGCCTATGCGGGAGTGCACGCAGTACGGTCGGATGCGGGATTCTCTATTTATGTTTGGCTACGTATGCATGCTTTGCAGCGCTGTTGGTGAAACGTACGGGCAAACATTCCGTCGGAAGAGCCGGTGTCTTGCTACGGCCCAATTTTCCAACGCCAGTTCCTGGATAGAGTTTGTGCTGAGCGACGCGATGCACCGGTTAAAAGCGAAGGATGCACGTATCCTGCGGGCGGTTCCGACGGTTTATTCGTTCATGGCAACCGGTTACGAGGAAATATTCATCCCACGAGTCATTTTCAGCATATCTCGATCTTCAGAAGGATTCTAAGCGCATAGGCTGAGCGACACACAGCTGAATGTGGCCTGAGGACTTGTTTCTAACTCTTGATGTGCGTAAATGGAATTTAAAGCACAATGGCGCAAATGATGTTAGCATAAGGCGGTTCAACAAGAGATTATAATTTAGCTGTGATAAGTTACGCAGGTTGTTTTTTTAATGTTGGTCTCATGCTTAGTGTTGCGATTGAATGATTTATCAAACAATCAAAATATGAAAAAATAGCTATTTATTTTTCATAAATATCCTTCGGTTTTATCGCGGTTCTCGCAGTAATTTTTTAACTAGTATTTTCTAGACTATGTATTAAAAATGCAAATTGAAAATAACAACAATTTCTCTCAGATTTTTTACCTTTGAAATGGAATGAATTTCATTTCTTTTCCAAATATTCATAACCAGCTTATAAATTACCCAAATTTGTTGCTGCACCACTTCCACGTAGCACGCTATAGTTGTTGTTTATTGTGAATGTTTTTGTATGAGGCTGGCAGCTAATTTATCGAAACACCTTTAAAACAATTGAACCCGTTGCTGCTTAAGCATGCAAGTGCATTCCCGTGGGACGATGTGTATGCAAATATTTAATCACACTAAGTGTGCCATTAGCCTGTTTGAACTTGATCTAACACCAGCCTGTTTGAAGTGCAACCCGGTGGTCTGACCACTGTACGGTAACACCTATAATTTGTATATTCCGCCAAGTGTTGCGGCACCGAGACATGGAGCACACGAGGTAGACGGTATGGGCGCTAATCGTCGCACGAAAATTCACATGCCATCAATGACACAGCCGGAAGAAGGGAAACTACAACGAAACAAAAAGCCTTACACACGTACACCCAGTGCCCGAATGGGCACTATCTCGGGATCTTTACTGTGCCAGCCATCCCAGCCCGGAAACAACTAAGAAACGTGACACACTTTCCCAGGAGTGCATAAATAACGCCCCGAATGACTCCCGGAAGGCTTGGACTGGAAATGATGATCGCTATCAGCCGTTCCGCGGTAGCTGAGCAGCGTGACCATGCAAACTCGGAACGCACACATGACGGCATTCGCAAGGTGCTTTGACTTCCGTCCCCAAGGAAAACGCGGGCACCATTCGATGGGCCGGAACCTGAGTGTTGTGATGGTTGAGTTGTACTTGTTCGACGGGAGTTCCCGACACTTTCGTAAGCCACCGAGCGGGTGTGGCGTAAAGCAGAGTTTTTTACGTGAGCAACAGTGAAACAAAAGTGGTTACATGTTGCATGCTAATGCTATTGGTACCCAGTCACACACTGGCTCATTGGCTAGCTTAGTATTAAGAGCGTATGTCCTCGTGGCCAGCCAAGTTATCATGTAAGATCTCACATTTATTATCGTCGCGTCCTTGCGGCGCCTCAAATAAAAAAAAATGAAAACAGTTCTCAAATCGTAAAAAAGATATATACTCAAAATGAGATTTTGACAAAATCGATCTTAAAATCAAATAACAGCTGATTTGTTTGAAATGCTTCTTAATGAGCTCAAGCGCCAATGAAATGCGACTCGCAATATTTAACTGAATCATATATTTCACATTGCAAACATATGATTTTGTACTGTTACTTTCCTGCAGAAAAACTGACACTTTCAAGCCTCAAAAACTTTTGATATACTACGCAACAACCCTCCCTAAAAAAACTCACTGGCTTCCCGAAAAGCCCCATTTCCAATTTATCCTGATACGTACGGCCTCGTAAAATCGCCACTGAGCACTAGGATTTATATGTCGATTTTGCCAACCGAAACCAGGAATTGATAACAGAAGAACAAGTTTCAAAGAGATTGCTTGGTATCTCACTTGCTCATATGTGTATCCAAGTAT
This sequence comes from Anopheles nili, assembly GCF_943737925.1. Taxonomy (NCBI): domain Eukaryota; kingdom Metazoa; phylum Arthropoda; class Insecta; order Diptera; family Culicidae; genus Anopheles; species Anopheles nili. The sequence goes on from NC_071292.1 coordinate 22,823,352, forward strand.
CATAGCCTTTTACTATCAATCGCTTTGTTCTAGCAACACAGAAACACATACTTAAAATGAAAGTCATCGGCTATAGCTATAAACTACAAAATGAGTACAAATGAGTACAGTAAAAAAAGGAGAAGCAGAAAAAATTCTATTCTAAACTGCACTTTAGAATAAACAAGTAAAAATCAAATCAATTCAAATAAAAATAAATAACAATCAAAGTTTGTTATTATTCTTAAATAACGTGCCATGTGATGTAGTATTCTTAAACGACAATGAGAATTGTGCTAGGCAAAATGTATGTATAATGCACCTGAAATAATCAAACCAAAGGCATGAATTGTTTTTTTAAGCATATCGTTAATTATCTACTGGTAACAAATACATTTATACTATTCCAGTGGGTTTGGTACGTTCCGCCATTACAAATCAAAGCTACAAACATAGTTCCTTTGTACACACCAAGCCGAATGCCCTTTGTCACCTAGAACGTGCACTGTTTGTACCGGAGCTGCTAAACGATTGAAAATCTGTGCCACAAATTGTGCAAGCTGCAAATTCAAACAATACGTGACCAACCGAACAAGCAAACATTTGTCGATCGATAGTGCTTGGGAAACCTATTGGCGAACAAAGCCAAAACTAACACTGAGCAAAAGCGGTAATTTGCGTCGTTTTATTTGAACTTTATTTTGCACACCATCGACCAAATCGGCATTTTTCCATCGGGTGCATGTATGCGGCAGCAGTAACTCGTCATATGTAGCCTGCAGTGCCGTCGAGATATCATGGGCAGTAATTATGATGATTATTGCAAATAACCTCTAGTCACTAATTATAGAACAACGTGGCAGAAATGCCATTAGGTAACACAAAGCATAAAAAACGAAGCAATGATTTGTGCATAACGATTATTAAACATATGTCTCAGTCAGTTCGCCTTCGGATCAATATTTGTTTAGAAATTGCCTAACGAGCTTGAAAATAAAAAAAATTTACATCCTTTTGATGGCAAACGATACACCTGCTCTAAAGTTGAAGAGAAAATTTAAATGGTGTTCAAGAGTTGATCATCATTGAACTTTAATCACTGACATCTAGCCTTTGAAGCGCTTCTTTAAAATATCTTTGGAAATAATAGAAATGCTAGATAAAATTTTACTTTTTAACTAAAACTATGACATGACATAGGCATTCAATTCCATCGAATTCATACGCCTGTCATTTAATTAATTATTAAGTTTTCTCTCCAATCAATCGGACTGGATTGAATAATTATATTGAGCTTTTTTTGCAATTTAATCAAATCTCATCACTATCAAAACAGATGCCTTTCCAATGAAATTCTCTCTGGGCGTCCAAACAAAAACCTAGCGCATAGAAATATATGCCTGAAGGGCGAATGTTTCGGATGTAAATACCAAACGGAACTGTTACTAAAACTAACACCACCAGCCAACGAGCAAACCTGCCACCAGCAGCACGGCACGAACGAAACATATTTGCATGATTGTATAATTGCATCACGGCACGATAATTAAGCTCGGGGTGGAATAGAAATGTTCCGAGGCGCGTTTTAAATCAGTGACTTGTTATGAAAGTTCCCACCGAGCGTGCACGGTGACAAATTCGGAGAGCGTGCGAGTCGGCGTCGCGACCCGCTGGCCGACGTGGTTATTCTTGGAGCTCATTTTCTAGGCAAATTGATTCCAGAACGCGGCGAGCATGAAATGACACCTGGCAGGGGGGAAAAAGGACACTATTCGGAGGTGACAATACGAACGTTCCCGGTGGCGTTCAGCCGCAGGCACAGGTCGAATGCAGTGCGACTGGCCATACCAGCAAAAGCGGGACTGGATTGCGTGGCGAACAGCACTGAATTAAGCATGCAACTAAGGTCTGAATATTTCAGCACGTGCGAGTTATTCGTGGTGAGGTACTTTCGGCTCAACCGAGCCAAGTGAAAGTAACATTGCGTGGTGTGTGTCACTTTGGTCGCTGGTAGCACCTCCAGTGTAAAAGTGAATCAACATCCTTTTCGGGTATCAGGGACGCTTCAAACGGAATGCGAACTGGATCCCGCATTTTCAAAGTTTTAGAGATACGATATCGTTGCACAAGCACGGCAATGTCCTCGTTGGATGGAGGGGTCCAGTCGTTTGTAGGGTGCACTTCGTTGCGCGATTTTTTATCGAACGATGGAGGCGCCCAGTCTTTTGTAGAGTGTAGCTCGTTGAAGGTTAGATACGCGATTGAAATGTTTCACGAGCTGCTAAATCAGTATAGCTTAGGTCCGTGATGTTTCCAACGTTGTTATCCACACCTTTGTTTATAGCTTCACTGCATTCAACATACTCTATGGTTAAATGATGTTGTGGTAGGCTCGATAATGACGATAATTTGTTTCGAAATTCCTTAAAAGTTTTTTGTTATTTTCTCAACATTTCAACATCTCAACATCTAGATAAATGAAATATGGCTCAAAAAGTCTAATTGAATTAAACTACCGCCAGAGGCGATTCTAGAGAAATATTACTTTTTCTGATGAAAAAATGTGCCTTGGTATCTGCACCTACAAGGAAAATAAATTTGCCCAAAAAGCAGCGTAAATGAGTTTCTAACCGTGCTATTTATTTCAATCATGATTGATTTTCAACAACCAATGGAAAAGTTTTGTGTTCGATGTACCCTATGTGTGAACCTTTATATGAAACCCCAGGTCAAGGGTGAATTTGAATAGCCAAATCGACCACATCTGTAATCAATGTTATTTGACCTGTGACTCCGGTCACCCTTGGTAATCTCCATCTGTTGGTTTTTTTAAATTATACGTAAACCATGTTTTGCGTGAAAATGACCTCTAACTCTTCAGGCAATACTGCAGAGTTGAGCTATGGGGACCGCGAATATGGGTATTAATACGGCACAAAATTCGCTGTAACAATATTTGACAAAGGAAAAGCTGGTATAATCAAGCATTCAGTCACGGTTGGCAATGGCGTGATTAAATAACATCAAAATGATTATTGGATAGAAAGCTCTGTGACATCGTAGGCATTTTCTCTTTGTTCTAACAACGTGTCGGTGAAACAGCACATGCTGTCGTATGTGCTGTGTTATTAAGCATTCAAAGCAGCTAATCACTACGATTATGTTTCAAAGTTATATCAAATATAATTAAAAAGGTTTTTTTTCGTCAAATGGCGCCTAATTTTGATCAACACACTAAGGATATAGCATGGTTTGATAAAAAAGCGAACAATATCATTTTCATTTCAACGTCGAATAAGTGGTAGCATTTCGTTATAATCATTTAATTTTACTACTTGCATAATGCAGGTTTCTGGATAGCTGAAATATAATTATTATATAACTATTAATGTAGCAATAATTACAACCTTTTTAACAGACTCATGCAAAAGATGAACTGTAAAAATATTGATTCATCAGCCGATAAATAACCTCTCATGTGCTATTAATTTCATGTTGCCAGGTTTGCGTCATCATCGCAAAGAAAAGCGGCAAATGATTGGGCCAATTTTTACGATCGATGTGCTGGTGATCTGTTTGGAAAAGCTGTCCACATTTACGGCTTTCGCCTGTGTACATAACGGGGTTTACCTTTCGCCGGTGTCAAGTGAGGTTGTTTATTATTGGCCTACTTCCACACGTTTTCCCGACGGCGTGACGGCTAATCAGCTAATTTGTAGCCCATCGCAACTTCCCGGCGCGACCTCGTAAACGTCACCAGTGTTGCTTCGGCATTCGATAAACCATCTCCAACGGTGACACTCGATTAAGATGAACAGCCACCACCCATAACCTGCACGGGATCCATCCATAAACTCATCCACTCTCACCGGCACGATTAACCTCTCGCTGGGGGCATTACGGCGCGAGCCTCCACACTCCATGTGTGATTAGCAGCTTCCTCGGCGTGATTCACCCAGTTCATCCAGGCCACCTCACCGCAGCATCACAAACGCTGTAACCCTCCCCTGAGCAGAAAAGATTCACGGAAAACCCCAACCTAATAAGCGATTGACAAAAAAAAACCACCCACACACACGCGCGTCACTTGGCCCGCTCTGGCACCTTGCGCGACGTGGAAAAATCGTAAAGATTCCACAAACACGAGCGCACGGGCGAACGCTTTGCCCGGCCAAAGTTTGTACCCGGCTAATCAGATTAGAGAATTGTTTACTTATTTATTTAGTTTTGCGACTGTAGGCAACCTGCCGTCAGTCTCACGGCGCTTGCAAGGTAGCTCGTGGAAGGAGATGTAGCACCAGTTTCGCACGAACCGAGCGAAACAGCTCCGAGTTGTTTGTGTGCTTTTGCCAGAAGTAGCTGTTTCGTAAAGCGTTTTGGGTGAGTGAGAACGAAAAAAACACACCCGCCTCGTGTACGCGGTACCGCGTAGCGAAATAGCACCACCGGACAAAGATGAGTGGCAAAGTTGGTATGATCGCTGGTCGAGCAGCGTGTGTATGCGTGAGTATGTGATTGTACCGTTGACTGCGCGGTGGTCGGGCAAGGACCAACTTCAGTCAGCCAGGATGATGACTGGCGGATGATTAAGGCATCAGGTCGTTGGGCGAACGAGAGCGAAGCCGAGATCAAGCAAGAAAGATTAGGCCTTTGTCTGAATTGAATTAGGAGATTCGGAAATTAATTGCTAATGGATTTCCGATTGTGCGCTCCCCGGGATGCTGGCCGGCACGCTGATGGATCGTACGGTGGTGCGTGAATGGAAGTTTTATTTATTTTGCTGGCGTTATTTATCTATCTCCAGCCCCGGTGACTGCTCGAGTGCGCGCACGTTGACTGCGCGCTGTGCGTTGTAACTTTGCTGATAAGAAGAACCGAGCGGACTGAGCGAACCGAGGCGCTGTCAAACTCCGATAAACGGATAAGATCTCTTATTAGCATGGCGTGGCACTCGAACGAGCGTGGAGTAGTTAAAGCCATTTGAATATCTGCTTAGCACGTAATAAATTAATTTATTTCTCGCGAGCAAGAACTTGCACTTACAATTGCGATACGCGAGTCGCATGTACCACGTGTGTAATGTGAACTTATGAAAAGTGCTACTCGTTATTTCTCATTTCCTTCTCACATTACGGACTGCCGGTCGTGTACTTATCTGCTTAACATCTTAAGGGTCAACAAATCTTTGCTCCTTGTTTCTTCTAGCGGTGAACTAGGCAGGCCTTTCTGTCCGGAATCATCTCAGTTGGCCATAAAACGGCCTACTCTATACAATGCGTTAGAGCGAAACAAAAAAGCCCACCAAGCCTTGATGGGTTGGTTAAAACAAGTTCCTACTTTTTACGCGCAAAGTGAACTTCCAGGAGAAAAACACGCCACCCCGAGACGGCAGTGTTCAGTTTTATCAAGCAACGACAAAGTGTAAACATATTTGCGCTCAAAAAGCAGCAGGTCGTAAACCTGAAAACTAACGGAAGGCGAAAGCTAATTCCGCCAAAAGCGAACAGCACTATGCCGAGGCTCGGGGGTTTCGTCCGTGCGTCGAGGATTTCCGTGCACCACCGGTGTATACCGGTACCGATGGGATGGCATTAAAACCCCCAAAAGGTTGCCCGCAAAGGGCCGGAAAGATTTCACTCCCACCTACCGGCGTCACCTTCACGGACTCACGTACTCTCGCCGGTCCCCGTCGGGCTAAGTGCGTCCGGGTGTTCGCGAGGCGCCAAAGAAAAGGATATTTTCGTGTAAACATGATGTTACAGCAAATAATGTACATTTTACCGGCACTACGCCTGTCGCTGCCTAAAACCAGAACCGTGCCTACGGAAGCAGCGCACGATTGTAGGCTAATTTCACAAGCTTGTCGGTCTAATGGCAGCGTTCGGTGGCGATCCCATCAGCCGACAACCGTGCTAGGCGGAGGGATCCTTCGTGGTTCGCACTAGACACGCCACACTAAACCGCTGAATGGTCGATGGCACGGATGGTGGCTTTTACGGTGGCAAACTGTTGTCCGGTATGGCGATATGTTTTTAATTAATCTACGCCAGTGAATGATCCCAAAGCTCGCCAGCGAAAGCTTACGGCGGCGCTCCTAATGAGCAGAATGGAGCAAGCTTTATTGATATTAAATTTGTGCCAGCAAAGCACAAAAATGAAAAGCCACACGAGCAACGTTCCATAAAAATGTGCCCGTGTTTAAAAATGGCCAATTAAATCTGTTTACATGCGTTCCGATTTTTTATTCCTTTCTCCGGTGATTCGCTGTATAACTTTAATTCGTTCAACATCTTCCCGGTGCCCGGTGTAAAGTTTTCTGCAGCTGCAATTCTTGCGAATCGGGGCAGAGAGAGAGAGAGAGCGAGCTAGCTCCCACTGCAGTCGGGAAACCCTTGTCGAACATGAGCAATCGTTATGCTGAACGCAAATCAGCTAGCGTGCCCTTGCAGTCCTCGGCGCGGGAGGACGCCCATAAATCTTCCCTTCGAAATCGTGCGTCGAGCAGATAACATGGCGCCGGTTTCGCTCGCGGGATACGCTTCGGGCTTCGGCTTAGCGTAACAAATCGAGCATTAGTGGCAATTAAGCGAATGGAAAGTTTCACACAAACAAAACCACCACCCCGAGCGAACTAGCTGCGTTTATGCAGCTGTAAAACGCGCTTTTAAAGAGCACTGGAATGTGCGTTACTTTGTGCTTGTGTGTGAGTGAGGAAGTGTGTTTTTTTATTGTTCCATTGCTTCTTATCAACCGATCCGATCCATCCGTCAGCTGGAGTTCCCGTACAGCCCGGATGCAGCTTATCGACGAGGAGCTCGCTCGGGGGACCGGGTTGGTTTTAATTATTCATCATTTTTATTGCACTTCGAAAAGTACATTAAAAACGGATCGATTTGCTCCAGCCCCTCGAGCGACCTCCGGCGTTCCGATCCCTCCAGCTGGCTCATCTTCTCTTCGACGGGAAAAGTCAACAGGACACCGGTCCCTCCCATAGGGTTCGTGATTTTCCCCCGCCCGGTCTCGGGCACGCGGGAAAATGGTTGGAATGCCCCGTGACCGTCCCGTGAGCGCGCCCGGGAAAGTTTCCTACCGACCCAAAAAGTGCCGCTGGCTGGCAAGCAGCAAGCCCCGGTGATCCCGGTTAAAGAAATTTCCGGCCCCGGCACGGGGCGATATTTTTGTTTCCCCCGTGCCACGCGCGTGTCCGTAGGGTTTTTGAATTTCCATCAAGGTTGAGAACTTTATGAAAAGGGAATTTATACAAGGTAGATTCTCCCGTGCGCAATCTGCCATCCTTTTCTTATCCAACCGCTTTCTCTCTCTTACCTTCTCGTTCTTTTTCTCTCGTTGAAACACGAATAAAAAGCATAAAAAAACCGCAAACATCCAGCTTCCTGTTGGAGCACAAGCACAAAACCACACACACACGGTGCACGGTGTACCAGTCCGAGAGGATGAAGCCGGCGCAGTGTCTTGAGCCGGCGTTTGGCTGTCCCTTTTGCTGGCATGGTGCTTGTTTTCCCGGGGTCTTATCATACCGGTAGATTCCCGCAAGAATTCGTCTCACCGGGGCAGCGAGTGTGCGGTACCACCGAAAGTTTTCTTCACTTGCTCGCTCTGCTTACTTTTACTTTACGACCACGCTGCCACGAGTGAATTCCTGCAAAAACCGTGGCACAAGCGGGCGCTCGAGAAGGCTGAATTTTGAGTACCAAGCGAAGGAAAAAAAAAGTTTAATTGAAGATAAAGTAACTTCCACCGGTGAGCGCCTGCGCGCGTCCCCTCGCGGATCGTTGCCGGCGAACCAGCTGAATACATTAATTCATTACGAAGTTTCAGCGGAGGATTAAGCGAAAATAGGCTCCCAGAATGCGCGACGACGTCCCGACGGCCGGAAGGTGAAGCGTCGTTTCGTTTCAGCCTAATGGTGTTTTGTGATTTCGGTTGCTCCGAGGACGAGGCTTGTAAAACTGCTGTTACATGTCGTTTTTGGGCAACTATTCATGCGCACTCTCTTGCGTGACACTATCGCTTGCCGACGCCTGCAGTAGGTGGTAGTTTAATGGGGATGAGGCGGGAAAACAAATCACAATTTTCCGCGCACCACTCGGTAGCGGGAAATGGAGATTAAACATTGCGACAAATTCGAGCTTAACGCCATCAAGCAGGCCAGGAAATGATTTCAATTATTTGCACGCTTTGATTGTTTAAAGTTCAACTCAGCTTTTGAGGTAAGCTTTCCAAATAAACATAAACTAAAACCAAGCGTTATCCTCTGTCCCACTTGATCGGCTAATCCAGCACGTGTATTATGCAGAATGTTTTAAAGTCACTGATCGGTTGCCTTCCATTGCGTAAAACTAATTGACAAGCCATACTAAAAGCGACTCTGCACGATAACGCTACTAATATTCCATAAATTGCTTCCACCACCATAATGAAACAATAGCCAGCTCCAAATTCGGCGCCCGACACAAGCTAATGTTGCTTTCTTTATGCAAAGCAGCAGCAGCACCCACCGGCTTTCCGAGATCGCCACACTGCGAGAAAATTGCCCCCGACATTCAACTTATTGCGAGCGGAATTATACCGAATGACTCGCTCTAAATTGTGCAAATGACTCCTTTCCGGTTGCCACGAAGCCGGCAGCGCTGGGAGCGGGAAAATCGAGGCTCGGAAGAAATCGGATTAAAATCTGTTGATTCAAAGACCCTGCAGAAGATTCGGCCAGCTGTTCCTACGGCTATTTGGGAAAGTATCTGGCTCAAAACCCTACGGATCCACTTTTCACGTTCAAGTGAAACGCCACATTCGAGCGTCCCGGTGACAGCGGGTCCCAACGTTTGTCGTCGCCCGAATGCTCACCGACGTTCGCCGGGTTTGGGTTTCGGGTTGACTTTGCTTAACTTTGCTCGCACATCTAAAATGATATCCTGTTTGTGTCCTGTCAGCTTGAGATAAAAGAGATGAATAGCGCAGCGTCGGTTTGTCGGTTTTTGTGGTTTTCGCTCCCAATCCCGTTGAGTTGGTCTTTCGGTGGCCGTGTCTCGGTGGCTCTAGGGGGCGCAAAGCATTCTAGCAGGATGCATTCTCGGCATCTCGTCGTTGCAGCAAAGGGCGAACAGCTGGTTCGCATCGAACGAACAGCGGAGAAGCAGTCTTCAGCCTCTGGTGTTCTTTTCTTTGCTTTGATTGTCACATTTTTGCCATTGGTTTTTATTCGTTCGAAATGCTTCCCACCTCGTGCAGCAAATGGCGAGTCTGGAATTCAACTGGCACGCTTTCGGTATGCCAGTGAAGGACCTCGCCTTTTGCGGCCCTGGAGAACTTGAGGACGAAAACTGTACGTGCGCCGTAAAAAAAAGCGACAAGATACTGCGCCCGGTGTGATGCATACCAATAGGTGCTACTTTGTATTATGGATGGGAAATGTTAGTCATCTGGCCCTCGAGGCATCCGAGCGATTAGCTAGAAGCGGTGAAATAACGTTGTTTAAAAACACCCTCGTACACACAGATACAAAGACGTATAGTGTGAAAAGTGACGCAGTCAGCTTTTACGGCCAATGTACGTTGGGCAATTAACAAGATAAAAATCAAAAAACAAATTAGAGATTTTTTAAACTGTTGTTATATTCTGAAACTAGAGGGTTAAACTTAGGTAACACTAAAATATGATGGGCTTAAGTCCAACATTCATGGAGTAACAGCCTGCCAATGCCGAAAATGAGTGAAAAAATTGAAAAATGTTCAAGTTTTTTAAGCTGATTTTGATCTTTTTTCTCTCTTTGACTAAATATCAGAAACTCAACATTTTTACCATTTTGGATAGTTTATTCAATTCTTATTGTCATTTAACAAAATGAATTTAATTTTTTTAAAGATCATATCATCAACAAATATAAATGTACGAAAAATACCATATACCATGTTTTTTTTTTACTGAAGATGATATTTTTTATAAAGCTTCATAAGTCTTCAAGCAATGGGATAGCACAGCATGTAGTACAATAATGTATCTTTGATTTTATAACAAAATATGCTGCCACCGTGCGCCATCTCACATGAAAATGTTTTTTTTTTCTAAACCGCGCTACAGGGTTATTTTGGGGGGTGGACTGTTAAAAATGACGCTTTAATTTTTGGCTAAAAGATTCATTGCCAGGAAATTCGCTTCTTTCAGTTAAATAATCGATGTTATTACTTGGTTCTGGAAAAATCCTTTCCAAAAAACTCACGAATTCTCACGCAGATCATGTAAAAATTTTGAAAAGGGTCACCCGAATTTATATAAAAAAAACCACGTGACGCACCCTGCTCGCTAATCGAGAGGATTTCAGCGACGGATTTTGAACGCCAAAATCGCCCAATTTGAATTCGCTAGTAACGAGAGATCATGCGTCGAAGAGGTTGCATGCACCAGCTGGATTGCCACACTAAGATTAATGGATTTCCCCTCCTAATGTTATCAGTACACATCGTCGATCTTTCTGGCGCATGATAATCAGCATCCCGTCTCGTTTGCTCTCGTTTGCTATCGATCGGGCACACTGTAGGGTATTATGGAGCGTCGTATCTTACCGGTCAAAATTCTGTCGCAGAATTTTGCCGGTCATAATAAATTGTCTGGCTGCATACATTAAATCCTTTTATGATACAAAACAAAGTAGCAAACTGTGTGCGAAAAATTTATGTTTCTTTAATCACTGCTCCCCATATTGTTGAGCATCTTTATATCACAAAACTATATGAAAATAGCGGGATGATCAAACACGGTGTCCAACTAGCACGCAGTATTCCATAGTGCAAGCAATGTCCACCTCCTACGCGCGCCTGGTACAAAAAATAGCAGCTTGTCCTTGTTACGCTCACGTGCTGCTCCCGTTATCCGAAATAGTAACGCCCATAGCGCACATCTTTAAGCCCATGGCGCACGTTTTTTATCAGCAGTGCCAAATCTGGCGTCGCCACGCGTGGCTCATGCACATAAAAATGCCACAAAATTCTATCGGTAAATCGCCACGACAAAGCCCACGTGACTCACGCTTCTGCTAATCGGGAGAATTTCGACGACGGAATTTGATCGCCAAAAGCGACAAATTTCATATTGTGAGTAACAAGAGATCATGCGTCGAAGAGGTTGCATGCACCAGCCAGATAACCACACTATATTTAATGGATTTCCCCTCCAAATGTTATCAGTACATATCGCCTTTCTTTCTGGCGCATGATAATCAGCATGCCATCTCGTTTGCTCTCGTTTGCTATCGATGGGTTTGTTCTACGCACACTGTAAGGTATTATGGAGCGTCGTATTTTGCCGGTCATAATTCGGTCGCAGTATTTTGCCGGTCATAATAAATTGTGTGGCTGCATACATTAAATCCTTTTTTCATACAAAACATAGCAGAAAACTGTTTGTGATAAATATCTGTTATTCAAAAAACTGCTCAACATATCATTGAGCATCTTTTTATCACAAAACTATATATTATAACCGAATTATGACCAGCAAGATACGACGCTCAATAAGATCTTACAGTGTGCGTAGAACAAACCGATCGAAAGCAAACGAGAGCAAACGAGATGGGATGCTGATTATCATGCGCCAGAAAGATCGACGATATGTACTGATAACATTAGGAGGGGAAATCCATTAAATTTGGTGTGGCAATCCAGCTGGCACACGCAACCTCTTCGACGCATGATCTCTTGTTACTCACAATATCAAATTTGTCGCTTTTGGCGTTCAAAATCCGACGCCGAAATCCTCCCGATTAGCAGCGTGCGTTCAAATCGTTCCGATATTGGTGGCTAATCGAAAGAAATTTTGTGATATCGACGTGCGCAAGAAACACGCGCAACGACGCCAGATTTGGCACTGCTGATAAAAAACGTGCGCCATGGGCTTAAAGATTACTGTTTCGGATAACGGGAACAGCTCGTGAGCGTAACAAGGACAAGCTGCTATTTTTTGTACCAGGCGCGCGTAGGAGGTGGACATTGCCTGCACTATGGAATACTGCGTGCTAGTTGGACACCGTGTTTGATCATCCCGCTATTTTCATATAGTTTTGTGATATAAAGATGCTCAACAATATGGGGAGCAGTGATTAAAGAAACATAAATTTTTCGCACACAGTTTGCTACTTTGTTTTGTATCATAAAAGGATTTAATGTATGCCACCAGACAATTTATTATGACCGGCGAGATGCTGCGACCGAATTATGACCGGCAAGATACGACGCTCCATAATACCTTACAGTGTGCGCAGAACAAACCGATCGATAGCAAACGACCGTAAACGAGATAGGATGCTGATTATCATGCGCCAGAAAGATCGGCGATATGTACTGATAACATTAGGAGGGGAAATCCATTAAATTTGGTAACCCTTGAGTGACAAGTGATGTTCGAATCGAAATCCAGCTGATACATGCAACCTCTTCGACGCATGTTCTCTCGTTACTAGCGAATTCAAATTTGGCGATTTTGGCGTTCAAAATCCGTCGCTGAAATCCTCTCGATTAGCGAGCAGGGTGCGTCACGTGGTTTTTTTTTATATAAATTCGGGTGACCCATTTCAAAATTTTTACATGATCTGCGTGCGAATTTGTGAGTTTTTGGAAAGGATTTTTCCAGTACCAAGTAATAACATCGATTATTTAGCTAAAAGAAGCGAATTTCCCGGCAATGAAAATGCAGATCGTTTGGCCATTTTTAACAGTCCTATGCTACCTCACGAATATATGCGGGCTCCGAGGGATATCTGCATGGCACACGATGGCAGACCCAATTGGATACAGACGCAATTGGGCGCAATTGAGGCTGTTCTAAAGCTGTCGGAGATCCCTATTCGTGAGCTATCTAAGAGCAATTCATCGGTTTGCTCCGGCCAAGACTTCGTCATCTGATTACCTACCTTCCTATATCCTAAATACCCTTCAATTTTCCAATCCAGGACAGGTGGAGGCCGAAGAAATCAAACTGGTTGAACAACAAGACCAGCAATGCGAAAGAGTCCTCTGAAGGAGAGAGGAATAGCATAGGTCCAGCAGAATTGCATAATGGAATGAATTTCATATTATGTATTGTATTTTGTATTATGAATCATGCAGTTTAACGGTCAGACCGTCACTATAATAAAAAAATGTAAGAAAATTATTCCAAACTGATAATGTATCGTTTCCAATAATACCAATATGTACGTTCCATTTAAATTGTCCGGTAAATAATGGCGCTAGACTTTTATCCCGGTATTTGTATGGGAGTGCCCACTGTGCAATGGCGCAATTTAACGAGCAATCTGCGGACTTGTGCTGAAAACTTTGCCCTCCAATGAGCCACTTCTTTAAACCTGGCTCCGTCGTTTTAGGACGAACGACATCTTTAAAGCACTTCCGTGAACAGCCGTGTTCATTATCCGATCTCGTGCCGTTCCGAGAACGGAACGCCCTCGGAATGGGCGCTTGTTTTGAGCTTCAAATAAATGCGCCTCACTGCACCGTAGACAACCGAATTAAACGAAACGCGGAAAAACATCAATCACGGTCGGCGAAAACGTATTTACTTACCTTAGTCACAGCTGAAGGATTATCAATGGTGAAGCTTTCCATCACCATCCTCCTGCGTCGTATTTTCCGGTCCCAGTGAACCGTGCCCTTCGCGGAAACTCGATGCCATCAGAACGGCGCGACACGCGGCGTCTTCTGCCGGCAGCGACCAACCGGCAAACGGACGACCAGATGGGCAAAAAGAACGGGCGGACCGGAACGCCCAACTGAGGTGAAAATTTAATTTTCACCCCCAAATTCTTCACCCAATGGGTGACCACCGACCGGAAGTTTCGCTCCCGTCACCGCACCAGCTGTTCAGCGATCGACGCGCCGACGACTTGAGTCATCCTTTAAAGGATTATGAAAAATTAAATCTTACGAAGAATGGCCCATTCGGCTTCCGCCCGGTCTGATAAGCCGGGTTCGTCCTCGTGGGGCTCGTTAGCTGTGACAGAGTAAGCCCAACCGACCCGGGGCCGGGTCAGCTTTCCGATCGGGAACGCTCCGGACGACCTTTCCGTCCTCGACTCGCTGAGGAGGTGATAATGGGAAAATCGACCGGGCTGCTTGTGTGGGGGATTTTCTTTGAAGAAAATTCGTGGCAAGGCGGATGGCCGGAGATGAAGGTAGATTCAAATCGTTACGGCAGCCTGAACAAGCGCCGGATTCCACGGCGAACCCGGTCCAACAAAAGCTCGGTCAGATGATGATAGTGGTGTGATAGCCTTGAGAGGATGCCTCGACTATCGTAGGTTTTTTTTCTCGCCGTCGTCTCGTTCGTAAAATAGCGATAAGGGAGCAAACTATTGTGCCTCACGATGATAGTACGGCATGCCGGCCGGTAACAGAAAGGAACCACTTGAAAAGTGAAAGCCTAAAACAGGAGCAGACCGCTGGTGAACGGTGAGGAAAATCCCTGCACCGCGTGCCGGGAATGACTTTCACGACACCGAAAACCGATTTCTCATGTTTTGACTTTTCAATGGGCCCGAAAGAGGTTTTTCGCAAATGTTGGCCGAACACATTGCCGAATGGTTTTCCCCCATTTGGCAGGATAAGCTCCGAACCACCAGCCGGTGAGCCGTGCCGCGTCTCGTTTGCCGGCTTATGAACTTAATTTAATACGTCATAATGCTAAATTGCCCCCGGGTTTGCGTAGTGAATTATAATCAACGATCGCGGGTGGGATGACAAATCGTCTTCAGCGTTGCTTTTTCATGTTCTTCTTCTATTTGGTTGGCTTTCGCGCTCGGCAACGAATGAATGAACGAATTCGGCACGGCCGTGTCATTTTCCCACGCAGTCGTGGAATTGGCGAGTAAACAAATTAAAAGCAACTTAGAACTGTTCGAAGGTGCTCTCTTTACGCGCGGTGAAACAAAAGGCGCTTTATTCGCGCACACCCGCGATCCCTAAACCGTGCTTCCTTTTCCTCTTTTGCCGGGTTGCTTATCACCCGGAACTAGTTGATGTTTGTTTTTCCGACCCGCAACCCCGTTTTGTGTCGCGATTAATTTCGCCCCTCGGAATGGGCCTCAGTCACAGTGCTTGCTAACCTTGCTTTCGTTTCGATTTCTCCGCAGAGTTTCTCCACGGGACGATAAAGCACATCGACATGTCACGCACCTTCATCCACAACGTGGACGACGAAACGTTCCAAGGGCTGCGGCTGGAGTCGCTCAAGCTGGTGGATAACAAAATACAGGATATTTCGGAAAAGAGCTTCAAGTAAGTAGTAGCCGCGTAACCCAAACCGCGGCACGTTTCATCGACCGAAAACTTCGACCGGAAGGACCGTTTCCGTTTTCCACGCACTCTCTCAGGTGCCGTAATAAGGGACCGCAGTAAAAGCGACCGGTGCTGGTGGAAAGCGAAGTAGGAAAAAAATGTGGGAACTGAAATATTGAAAAAATAACGCGCCAACGAGTACATCGTGCGCTGACCATTCGTCATCCCTCGTCGCAGGGTGATAATTGAAAGCAGAAGTACGACACGAGTCCGTGCCGAGCCATTTCGTCCTTTTTTTCCCACAGTGCTTTGTTGCCGCACCCGCACTGGCCACTGTCCGGTGGAAATCATTGCACCACCACACCGCTTCGGTTGAGGCGTTCTTTGTAATGAGCGCGCCCGGGGCACAGGTGGTCCAGCTGCGACCGAGACGACCGGTGGTTGTGGGAGTGTGGGAAAATTAGACGAGAGTACATTGCTGCCCACCAAACGGTCACGGGACAGGTATGATTGATGATGAGGGCCGGTGCGCTGATGGCCGCAGCACGCCAGCACGGCAACGAACGGAAATGGTTCCACAATTCCTGGAGTACCTCATTTTGGTTCCGGCTCGGTTCCGGGCAAGCGGTGCTCCAGTTTTTAACGCTCACTCACTCACTAGCTAGCGAGAAATGCTCCGCAAAGCATCCCTTCGGTGGTAAACGGTGACGCAGAAGCTTCGTTGCAGAAACTCAAGGTTCTGTGAGAAGGAAGCAGAAAAAAAAACGAGCAGCCCTTAAAGCTTTTTTCCTGGCGAAGAATCGATTACGTGCACGATGTACGAAGGTAGGCAGAAGGAGAAAGGGAAAAACGAACCTAGCGAGTGAAGGAAAAGAACGATGGTCCGGGTCCGGTGACCGGCCTGAGTACCGCAACCTTCACACGTACATCCCCACACGGTGGCACACGTACACGGCCGTGCACGTGCGAGCTGAAGAATTTCAATCGTTAGTTTATAATGATTTTCTTTCACCTGCGAGCGCGACACCGGGAGCTTTGATTCCAATGGGGAAAGCTTTCGTAAAGCGCGCTGCCAACGGAAAACGGGAAGTGTTCGACCTTGCGACAGGACTTCGGTAGTCCACCGAAGAAGCAAATATGCCGCGAGCCAGTCCAGGCCCAACCCAAACGTCAGCCGTCGGTTGCTGACGGTTCATGATGATGAGTTATGAATGGGATGTAAAATTTAAATTAAGCTTCAGCGGCATTTTGTACCACCGAATCACGATGAAACGCCGAAATGTGCTTTATTTGCTTGCGGATGATTTATAATGCATCCTCCTGTGTGCTTGTGTGCTCGGCCCTCGTCCTCAAGGGCTTCTGGTTTTGTGTATATGCACGAGGGGAACTACGAGAGCGTGTGTGTATGTGTGTTTGATATTTGACTCGTGAGCCGTTTTTGTTCGCCTTTTCCGCAACGAACCATCAATTAGCGCCGCAATAAATTGAAGGAGGGAATGCAAAAAAAAAAAAACCCCGTGCCGTTGACGACCTTGCGGGAATTTTTCGTGGTACTCCATTTAATCATAGCGGAAGCGGAAGCTAACCTTTTATGCGCACAACACAGCGTAGAGAGGAAGCATTCACTCGCGTTCACAACTGATGTGGGTTGGGCAGGAGTAATTGATTTTGTTAGGAATTACTTCCCAACCGTTGATTGGTGTTCGAGTGCGTGTGTGTGTGGGAGGTTTTTGAACAATCACTCAACCGGCGCGTTTCGCATTTGGGGTTGGGGAAAAAAAAGGCGGACGATTTCGTAATTAAACTTTTCGCATTCTAACTCAACGTATGTGTGCCATCGCACGGTGAACACATTTGAATGTGGCTCGTATAATTTATATAATGTACAGACTTGCCCCTTGCCGTACAATGCCCTCACAGAACGCGTCCCTTTAGCACACGCCTTTGCCACGTCCTGAAGCATCGTCACGAGAACCGTTAACTGCCACTATTTCAGCACGATTATAGTGCTTTAATGGGCGGAGAGCTTTTAAGTTGTCTCCGCATAGTTTGCGCACACGGTACGCAGCATAAGCTTCGCGCCATCGTACGGTACGATTTATTTGCCCGCAAACCCTCGTTCGTTCCCAGCGACGGTTCTGGCACGGGCCGCCGGTGCCGGAGAAAAGTTTTATGCCATAAGAGATTAGCAATATTTTGTGTTGAATGGTCCGTCGCCTCACGTGTCGTCCCGTCCCGCATGTGAGTGTTTGCATCACAAGAAAATGTCATTCGTTTGCGACCGGCGGATTGGAGGGGATGGAAAAAAGAACCACCCAACCGCCCACATTCGCACGTCCGCCGGGCGTCGAGGCACTTCCATCAGCAATAACGGCGTCGGAATGTTTGCGAAGGAAGATTGGACCGAGCGTTCTGGAGCGTACAACTGTGCACACAAGTAATTCTCAAGATAGTCCTCGGTGATCCTTGGCGCTCGTAACGACTGGCTTCCGAAGTACGATCGGCGTCCGCACTGTGTCGTTGTCGTGTTCGATAGCAGTTTTGCACGGGCGTGCGAAACCGACCGGGCAAAGTGCAGCGTCAGCGTTTCTTGCATTAAGTTTTATGATTTAATAGCCCGATGCAGCAACTTTCGCTCACAACAGCTTCTTTGAGGGCCCCCGGAGGGATGACTTGCCGTAGCAGGCCACCGAACTGTCGTGCTCCCGGTGTCTTTTTCCATTAATTGGAGCCCGAGGTGGATGCGTTTTGTCTCGGAATAAACAACCCATTCGAAGCTGTCGGTTGAGCTAAAATGTGGCAAAAGGATCGAAGTGTTTAACAGGAAGTTTTATGATGATTTGATCCGGTAGAATTGAAAGCCAATCGAATAGAATAGGTCGGGAGTTTTTAGTGTTATCGTTTGTGATTGCGTATGACATACGGCTGACGTTTGACACTATGCAACACGCGCCAAATGCGAGCACTAAGTTACATTCTTAAGAACCGACCGTAATTCGCTGAAAATAAAGCCTAACGACGAAACTTTCCCCCATTTCCACGAGTCGCTTTGCTGACAAGTACTCATTTTACGCGAGCTCGCTGTGATTATTCTTGACGCTCCAGTCACTAGCTTTGTCAAAGTGTCACGGAAACGTACATGACTTATATGGCACCGCTAATGCACTCAATCCATTTGTGCGCTTCGCCCGTTGTGGCTTTGCAAATTCTTAATGCACTCGGTGTTCGGGTTTCCCGATGCAAGATTCCGGCTCCCGCAACCGACGGCTTTTGTGTGCATGTGCATGGTCGACCCGAGCCAGTTGTTTTTCGCCTCCCAACACTGACACCCGTGGGGTTCGAAAACCTGGGGCTGCACGGGTGGATGCTCACCGCGAACATCATACGCCACGAACACAAACACTTCCGGTAGCTGCATGGAGCTACTTCCGTTTCGGTGGCTGCATGCCCACACATTATTGCCGCACCGCAGCAAACCGCAACGTACGGGGCTTCGGGTTCGGTTCGCAGCCCGGAAAAATCAAAGTAAATGCATCGTAAACTATAAATGAACCACTCGCCGCTGCCGAGCTGGTTTTTCGGGTGCTGCAATCATGAGAAGAAGGGGTGCCTAGAGTGCAGTCGCTGGAGCGAGGGAGCATTTTCAATCTTCACAACCCGTATGCGCCGCCGATTGGAGGTTAAACTGTAAGAATGGAGGCGCCCGGTGGAAAACACATTTGGGTGCATATGGTTCGGGTCTTGCGGGCGGAAGGCAATTTTCTGCAAGGGAGAAAATGCAATCACCCGTGAAGCTTTCCAGGAAGCGAATGTCTTGGAAGTTGCAGAATGTTTCCATTTCGGATTGTGGTGTAAAAAAAAATGTATGAAACTAAAAGCACTCGAATTGAAATAAAAACAAATGAAATAAAACATTACATTTTTCATCATTCGGAGCTAGAAGATCGTATAACCTGGCTTACAGATCGTGGTTAATAAAAGGACTTCAAATCTATGCTAGAAAATTCAACCAAATTAACAAACAAAACCTCTTTTATGCTCAGCACGAGATGTCAGAAGAGTCAGAAGAGTTTATAAATAAAACTACGCTCTTACGCTACCGAGCGAACAATGTCATCCTTTGCATGAGCACTCAAAGCACTGCCTAGGCTAAGACGTACATCGTCCCGCAAGGATTCGTCTGGACAAGGTACCGAAAAATGGATTTTCGTTGTCGAACGGAGCAGCCACAGTAAGCAGCCCTGCAGCTACTCGTTGCAAACGGCCCCGGAGAACGGTTTCACTTCCGTGTATGTGCAGTTTCTCCTCTTTTATTTCGGTTGGCATTAATACGAATCACGTCGAGTGATCAAGAACACAACATGTAAACCCACTAGAGCGGCACGCAAGGATGGCAGCAATCCGTACAAAAGGCGCACCCGGCCCTATCCCGTGGGGCCAACACACGGGCACAACAAGAAGGAAAAACCTCGTATAAATCTTATCTCCGCGAGGCAATCGAAGTTTCTTTTCAATTGTAAAGCAATAAAGATGTACAATCTCTGATTTCTGCACCAGTCGACCTCGGTATCCGGCGTTTGGAACGGGCTGGCTGGCCGTGTCCTTCGTTTGAGGAGAAAGGCCGTGACATCCCCGGTGGAGCGGGGTGGATGATGAACTTTTTCCGTTGTTATGGGCCGGTCGTTTTGCAGGGCGTTTTATTTTGTGCCCTTCGGAAAATGCCCACCCATCTAGGGGGACGGCGAGGTTTTAAGGCTGTGCTCGAGCTGAAGTAGTAGCGAAGAGAAAGCAAAGGGCTGAAGCAAAAAGGGCTGTAGATCCTCACGCGACGCAAGCTGGAAAAGGGAATGCATTTTTCCTGCACGCTCTGGGTTCGGCTTCTTTTGCTTCTCATATTTTTCATCTCACCCGAACGCAAACGTCCCGATGCCGTTAGCGTCAGTCGAGTGAATCGAAACGAAATTGTACCAGGATTTGCTTGGTTGGAAATGGAAAAAAAAGGAAGCGTGTGGCGAAGCGGTTGCATGGGTACGGTTGGCTAACTCTTTAGAGAGACTGAAAAACCGTGGCCTTAAGAGACAGAAAGAGATAGCAACGCCAAAGGATGTAGAAAGAGAAAGCCCTGAGCAACAAAAATAAAAAATAAAACACACACCCAAAAACACAAATAAAGAAATGAGTAAATCAAGAAACACTCGACACAGTGGAGTGCAAACAAGCGCACCGTGAAGTGAAAAAGAAAACACAGCCACAACCAAACGCCCCACGGTGGTCAAAAAGTTCCTGATAGCATCGCCAAAGTGCACGGCCTTTGTGTGACGAAGTTGTTGATGGGCGGTTGCATCGAGTGAGCTGCATGTAAGCGTACGTACCAGCGAAGAGCTTCCATGACCCGGTTGTAAAAAAAGGGAGTGGTTTTAAAGGTTTAAAGGTCCCAGCGCCAAGGTTGGCCTTCCGTTTGCTCGGGTGTGCATTGGATTGGGGCGTTGCAGAAATGCAATCGGAGTAGAGGCGTTGTTCCGTGGTTTCGCAAAAGGCACCGAGCATGGAACGGGATTTGCAATATTCAATCAGCTACATGGTAGCTGAGAACGGATCATGAGCTGTCGTTTGTTAACACACACGGAGACGTGAGTAGGAGATTTAGCGTTAGTTCATTGCACGTAAAAGTGATTGCAGATGAAAGGAAATCCAATGCAGCACAGCTATTTCGTTCTCGGGAAATCAATCTAAATATTTCCCGTTATTGTAGCCTACGAATGCTGAAGCTACAGCATATTTCTAGCTAAAACACATCGTTTTGCATGACCGTTTCGTTTACAATCTCGGGGGAACATTTTTCATTGCATTCTCGTTCAAAGTGAGTTTCCATTCAGCTACCTGCTCATCCTGGAATTATGATTAAAGATGATCTGTGTCGTCAGAGACGGTATGAGCGAATAAGCTTGCATACTCGCATAACTCTATTTTCTATCACTGAATCGTGATGCCTTTTTCCACTGAAGCCTTTTTAAATTGAAAATTCTTCCAAAAGTTGCTTCATTCTCCCCAGTGATCTCGTGGTGTGTTTCAATTTCTTTTCGATTTTTTTGCAACAACCGTAACGTAAAGCTTAACCATGTGCACATTCCCACTAGTTTGCTTTCTTTTCGCTCTCTCTCTCTCTCTCTCTCTCTCTCTAATCCTCTCACAGACACACACATTGTCACGAGATTTCCCGAAAGGCGCCCATTTCGGTCCATTTCAATTTGACGCTCGTCGATTGTCAATTTACGAGCGCATTCTGCCCGTTTGAGGGCACACCCCTGGTGACACACCCAAAAGCATCGAACGTCGAGCCTCGTGCAGGCAAAACCACCAATTTTCCATTTCCGTGGGACGGCAAATCGTTCCACCGGGATATTTTAAAGGCATGCGACAAAGCTAGCCGCAAGCTAGCCGGGCGGCCGTCCAAAATCCGTTCACGCTCGCACGGATAAAGAGGGATCGTTTGGTCGGCGTTCGCCCTTTTTCTCGTTCGCCTTTTCGTCCTGACATTCGCCATTCACCCGGATCGCCGGACAAATCGTTCGGCCTGTTGGCTCTCTGTGTTGGGGGGCCATTTCATACGTCGTTCTTTTGGCTGGAATGCCGTAGCACGGCACACCGCTGCATCTTAAACTATGCCGCCAGGTTCCGGTCACGAAGGTGCCCGAAGCCTCCTGTCGCAACCATCCCCGGATATCAAACGTGGCTGATCTTCAGCGGGCCGTAAGTGGGCCTTGCGAACCTTCCGGAACCACCGGGCGATGGGGGCCGCCCAATTTGGCCTGGCCACAGATCGTGGCCGGCCGTCGTCCGTGGGGCGCAGGATATCAAATAAAGGGGATTTAAAATACAATTTAAATTTGCATAAAAACCATGAATAGATATGATGGCATATATTATGCGGTGCTTTTCCTCCGTTTCGCGTCAGTGAAGCGCCCCGGCCGGTGAGCATGTAGCCGAAGAAGGCGAAGGCGAAGGCGAAGGATCTCCACACGACTCACGTATGCGGGCGGTAGGCAAGGATGCGCTCCACGGAATATGACACAATTCCGAACTCTTTTGCGGTGCGCTTTTCGCCGACTCACCGCCGGGAGATGCTGTCCCAGGATCGCGAAGCAAAAAAAAAAAGACCGGCCTAAAGAATGTCCGCACCCCATGGCAGGACCTCGACAGGAACGCTCTGTTTTCCGCTAGCTTGCACGACAACTCCGGCAAAGCCCTCCGTCCTCGGAGGGCTTTTTGCATGCCAACCGTGCCTATCGAGCCGGACGCTCTTCACGGAACGGCCGCACGGTCGACGAGGACGTCTTTGGCGCAGGGCCGCATCTCGGTGGCGTGGTCGGGAATTTGCTAACGGTGCTGCATTTCCATTACACGAGCGCAAGCCGATGAAAATTCCAACGCAAAGTGCACCATGACAAACGACCATGACAACGATGACGACGTCGACGTTCTCGCCCGAGCCGGTCGCCAAAGATGACGGACGGCAGCGGAAAGCCAAAACCCACCCTTGACGGCACTGGCTCTGGTGGGAAATTGTGGCAAAGCAGCGGATTGTTCGCCCTGTGTGGCTGCAGCAAGCGAGATAGGTCGCACGGAACCCTCGAAATATCGCTCACCAACAGCCGGAGGCGAGTGCGAACAGCATACCGGTTAAGCCCTTGCGATCCTAAATGACGCATCGTTCCGATTCCGGATCCGCCGTTCGGCAGCTTAGCGAACGTCGGTTTGATTGTCGGGTGTCACTTTGCGCACGGAACCAGATTGTTCCGGGCGCCGTGCGCGCTGGAGGAATCAGCCGGAATTAAAACTGATTTACTCAAGCGAACCGTACGGTGGACCGATTGCGGTAAGTTGATAAATTAGACAAAACCATCCGCAGCCGGGCAGTGACGGGTTTGAACCGGAAGCAGTCGCGATGCGAACGGAGCAAGGATATGAACGGACAGCCGACGATTGACAATGCTGCAATCAGCATCGGCAAAGGGCACGAACGTACGATCAACGGTGGTCTCGATGCTGATATGTTATATGCATATGAAATGTCTTTATTGCAAAATGACAAGTTGGAATGAAACAGGGAGCTAGTGACGAGTATCGAGGTTGTTGAAATAGCTTATTTAGCGAATGCTACTCGTGGTTATTTAGGTTATTTTGGGGAATTACTTGTCATTCAGTAGTCTTCAAATTTCAGATTTATTTTTTTTGTAGTCAGTTCTTGGTAAAGGGTGTAGTTCTAGTTTCTTGAAGTCATTGGCAAAATCGGTTCAATATATATGAAAAACTTCAAAATTATCTTACCATTATTAACATTTTTGCAAGGACGGTTTTTGTGAGTATACAATTTGGTTAGGGATAAAAAAGCGCTACTTCAATCCTATAATCCCATGGCTCGTATACCATTTTTGATGCAAACCGCACCGGTAGACTCTAAATATTTGCATCTATATTATAGGATGCATTAGCAAATTTAAGCGTTAAAGTGCAGCCAACCAATCATTGCTGCAAGCTAACTGCAATATCGCATCATTCAGAAGCACTCGCCTTGCGTGATGGGGTTTCGGGCAGTAAACTTTTACCCAAACCCAAACTCAAAACTGTTGATGCGATATTGCACACTAATCTGCGGGATAAACACGTTCACTCGTCCCGATGCATCCGTGGTATGAAAAATGCATCCCCATTCCGTCCGCTCATCGGAGTCTCGCCGGTGGAACGACCAAGAGATGGGTTGTTTGGAAAATGGAAAATTTATGGCCCGCTCCTTTCTAATGCCACTATTTTGGGACAATTTCGAAACGTTAGCCACACACAACTGCACTCTCCGGGGATTGCAAATTTTCCGAGAACGATGTAAAATATTAATATTTCACCTCGGCGACATCCACAGAATGCCAGCCACATGTGAGCCCGGTCAGCATGAACCCGGCCAGCATGCGAGTATAGCGCCAAACGAAAACAACGGAATTGAATTCCGTTTTCGCAGGACGTCCATGAGCAGATTGGAAGCGGCGATAGTGACAGGATATGGGCGAACGAGGGGAAAAGAGTGAAGACCGCCGTATTATTAGCGCGTCAGGGGTTTGTGCGGCTCGTCCGATGGTGTCCTTTTTCACCGAAAACTCTTCCACTCGTGTGTCTACGGGACGGTTAGGTTGTTATTTCATTTGGACTGCAATTCGCTCTAGGGAGAAACAAAAAACGCCTCATTCATCGCCGGTTGCTCAGGTTATTGTGTATTTTAAGGACGCCATTGAACTGGCCTTGTCTACCGAAACTCGGGTGGATGCTTCCATGTTCCAACATCGCCCTGCATTGACTCGCTTTGCTTTATGTGCCAATTTTACAATCATATTTTTGTGTACCACCAGCGCATGCCATGCGTGTCCTGCTGTGGTTCGTTTTTCTCGGAACTGTCTTCCACATCACCTATTTTATAACGGTATACCAGCTTATTTTTTCTTTCCCGGAAAGAGCAATAGCTCAACAATTTAGTGTATCGGTTTCGACGAGCTATCAGAGAAAAATATTTTGTCACCAATAGTTTGCTTCCTTTTAGCAGATCGTTCTTTTCGATAGTGAACGCTTAAATGAACGTTACAACATTTTTATGCTCAAATTTCGTAAAGCATCTAATGTAATAAGGTTTGTAATTTCGATAACTCTCTCCGTTTGCCGACTGCTTGAATGCTTCACTTGGACGATTGGCACACGTTCTCAGAAAGCAGATCACGACCACCACGAAACGAGACGAGCGACAGCAAATAAATAAAACAACATGTCCCGGCTGAGCTTCAACAGCTCCTCCACTGTGATCGAAACGGAAGGTTTTCTTTTCCCCGTGCTAAGCCTTCCCTCGTATGTGCAAGAAACTTGACCATTTTTGCTTAAAGCCGAGCCCTGGTCGACCGGACACAGCAAGCTCTACACAGAGCTGGAGCTGGCTAACGATTGAATTAGCTTCATCTTCTTATCACGACCCATCGCATCAACATGCTCTGTTCGGAGTATATAGCAAAAATTCTATCCATCACCGGGCCGTGGGTCTAAAAGGTTTGGGGAAAGAGAAAACAACACAGAAAAAAAGGGGGAGAAATATCCGCCTACGGATAAGCTGTCTTCACTGCCGAGCGCCTGCCAATGCCAGCCGAATACATGCCGGCTAACGATGAGGCAAAAAAAAAATGGAGCCCCCGAATACGTACAGTCCAACAAATGAATTGGGAAAATTTGATTTTCTCCGGCAGGAAAAACAATTTCCAATTTAGCCATTTTTATCTTTTCACTAGCCAAGCGTCCTTTGCCCGGCGGAAAGTGGCCGCAAAAAGGGGGATTGGGTCATGATTTTATAATAGCATAAGTTCCGGCACATCCGGCCCGGGAGCCGGTGCAAGATTGAGCCGCTGACAAGCGTGATTCGCTTGCATCTGGCTCGATCGATTCAAGCCCGCAGGCCCGAAATGCAAATACCAACCCCGACCGACCGAGTCCATTCCAACCGGCTCACCATGTGTTGGTCAATTTTCGTGTCTGTCCGCCATTTGTTTTTTGTTTTTGCTGTTGCATCTCCCCTATTTCGCTTTGCAAGCATTCTAGCCGATTCGAGGATTCTCGGCCACTTCATTGCGTCGCTGGGGGCGATCCAATTTTTCCAGATCCAGACGCGACCCAAACCCATCGCTGCCGTCTTGCGTTGCTCACTGCCATTTACATTCGCTTCCTTTCACAGCTTTATGCAGCACTCGCTGGTGTCGCTGGACCTGTCCGACAATCAGCTACAGGGGTTGCCGCTGGATTCGCTAAAAAATGTCCACACCCTAAGCCGATTAGTGGCTCAGAGGTAAGTAAGATAGAATCCACCGCGCGGGACTGGTGGGTGGATAAGCGTGGTAGAATATCCAACAAAAAAAAATACACCAGCAAAAAGCAGCGAAGCTTTGTTCCGGCTCGGATGGCTCGATTTGGATTCCACTCTCGGGGGGTGATTTTTCTTTCGTTCGCCGACATTCAGCCGGCCGGTGTGTCCGACGGTGGGAAGTTAATCTTACGACACCGTAAATGTGCCCCTGCAGTATTGGGTGCCGTCCCGTGGCGCTGTCCGAATGAATTTGTTTGCAAAACAAATAGGGCGGCTTTTGAATGCCTTTTAATGTTCAGCTTCTGGTCGGGCACTTTTCCAAGAGCTCGCAAGCGTCGAATCGGAAGAAGAGCACTCGCGCGGCCTTTTTTGTTGACGCGTTTTCTTACAGCAAATTTGTTTGCACTCCCATTTGCCGGAGCAATTCGGCAACTGCGAGCGATCCGGTCGGTGAACCGTAATCGATAATAGAATTCATCAATGCAGGGCCGAGTGCTTTGGCGAGATACTTTCGAGTATTGGATTCACCTGAGCGCATCTTCATCTGCCGCCTACGCGAACCTCCATTACGGGTATTGATTTTATGCTTGGCTTGCTGCGAGAGGATTCCTCCAAAGCAAGGGCAAACAACGTTTCGAACCAAATGGAATGATTCGCGAATGCACGGCAAATGACTGCTGGATTGAATTTGATGTTTCGCGTCAGATCCCAGCTCACCGCGAGCGATGTTTTCATCGGCGGAATTCAGTCCGAACCGTCCGTGTTGGAACATGAATTTTGCCGCCACCCACGCCGCAACCACTGACCACGCTTTCTTCTCAACAGAAACAACATCCACCATCTGGACGGAAATTGGGGCGGACTTGCGGATTCCCTGCGCAGCCTGCATATCTCCGGTAACTCCATTTCGGAGGTATCGTTCTACACGCACGATGAAAAGCGTCAGAACCATACGGCGCCCAACTCGCAGGCATCCATAATCAACGCAAAACAATTTGCGCAACACCCGGCCGTGGGTGGGCAGCCGGCCAGTGTTGCCAGCAGCCCACAGCAACCGGGCGTCAAACCGTTCGCGAAGCTGAAAAAGCTCGTCTGGTTGGACATCAGCTCGAACCGGATCGCGCACATCAGCCCGAACACGTTCCCAAAGTCGCTGGTTACGATCGATCTGTCGAAGAACATTCTCTCCCAGTTCCCGACGGCGTTTCTCGAGCATCTGCACGATCTGCGCGTTCTGTCGCTGAAGGATAACCTGATAGTGCGGCTTGATGGAAGTCCGGAACTGCCCGGACCGGTGCGCATCCGGTTGGAAAAGCTTGATCTCAGCCTGAACCTCATCGAGGAGCTTCCACCGCAGCTGTTCAATGGCAGCGTGCGCATAAAGGCGATGAACTTCGACAAGAACTTTATCCGACACCTCACGGCCGATGCGTTTCACGGGTTGAACATTGTGCACATGGTGTTGGCGTTCAACTTTATCGAGTCGGTTGATGAGGCGGCGTTTGCCACGCTCGAGGGTAGCCTCGAGTACTTAGATCTCGAGCGGAACATGCTGACGATGGTGCCGACGGCTATCGGCAGTCTGAGTAGGTTACGTTACCTCTATCTAACGTCAAACGAGCTGACAAACATTCCGGATCAACCGGCAGGATTGCTACCGGTCACGCTGAAGGTTCTGTCGCTGAGTGGCAACAACTTCACGGCGATCCCTGTCGAGAGCTTGGCGAACTGCACCGAGCTGTCGTACCTGAACATGGGCTACAACAAGATCGCCGAAATCGAGGAAAACACCTTCGCAGGATGGGGAGCTAATCTGCAGACGCTGCTGCTGCGAAACAACAAGCTGACCAGTCTAAACTATGGGGCGTTGAATGGGCTAGACACGATCAAGGAGATCAGTCTCAGTTTCAACGACATCCACTTCGTGCATCCGGATGTGTTTGACAACGTGTCCGCTACGTTGAAGATCCTCGAGCTGTCGTTCGGGATTTACCGCGAGGAGTACCCTGGTGAGGCGTTGGCCGTTTTGACGGAGTTGATGTGGTTGGGGTTGGACAACAACAATCTTAAAACGTTGCCTGATGGGGCGCTGTCTACGCTTGGTCAGTTGACGTACGTCAATCTGGCGTTCAATCGCATCGTCGCGATCTCGCGATCGCTGTTCCGTGCCGAAGCTCACCGCAACCTGGTCGAGATTGATCTGTCGTTCAACCAGCTGGAGGATCTGCCGAGTGCGACGTTTGACAGCCTTGAGCTGATACAGATCATCAACCTGTCGTCGAACAAAATACGATCGATCCAGAAGAACGCCTTTCACGATCTGCCGTACCTGACGTACGTGGACCTGTCGTACAACGCGCTGCAGAACGTGAGTGAGGGTGCGTTCAGCTTCCTGCCCGGGCTGCTGAGTGTGGACATGATGCACAACGAGCTGTACACGCTGTCGTTGAAGGTGTTCCGGCAAGTTTCGAATGCCACCACACCGATGCGGCTCAACATTAGCAATAACGCGATCGAGTTCCTGGATGGGGATGTCAACTCGCTGTTGTATGTGTATTCGCTGGATGCGAGCTACAATCAGCTGCAGGACACGACAGTTTTTCGAGCGCTCGCGATATCGCTGCGGATCCTTTATCTGAACTGGAACAACTTTACTACGTTGGGAAACCACGCGTTCGGGGACCTGCAGATACTGGAGATCCTGAATCTGGCGCACAACAACATCAGCTCGCTGAGGCGACGCAGTTTCGCTGGGCTGACAAACCTGCAGGAGTTTGACCTGAGCCACAACCGCATCGAGGGCTTGCAGATCGAGCAGTTTTCCCCGCTGAAAAAGCTGCGTCTGCTGCGACTGAACAACAACCGATTGAGGGCCATTCCTCGAGATACGTTCCTGAACACACGCATCGAGTACCTGGATCTATCGCACAACCAGTTCATGGCGTGGCAAGCGACGGCTTTCGCTGACATCGGGTTTACGTTGCGCTCGATCCAGTTCGACAACAACCTGCTGGAGTTCCTCGATCCGTACATGTTCACCAGCACGCAGTTCTTGCTCGAACTGAACCTGGCCGACAACCTGATCAAGCTGATCCCGGATAACGCGTTCGCGAACCTAAACAACCTGACCGTGCTTGACCTGAGCCACAACCAGCTGATGCCGATCAACTTCCGCGAGCTTTTCGTGAACGTGCCACGGTTACGTGTGCTACATCTGAGGTCCACGGGCATTTACCGGCTTCCGTCCTTGGCACTGCTGCCCCAGCTGGTCACGCTCGACGTCAGCGGCAACAACCTGCAGGACATCGACACGCAGGAGGAACTGTTCTACCTGCGCGAGCTGCACATTCAGGAGAACAAGATCAACAACATCACGAACCTGCTGCGGAATCTACCACCGGCTTTGCGCGTGCTGGATGTGTCTCGAAATCCGATCCGCAAGCTGTCGTTTCACGATTTTGCATACACGCGCCGCCTCGAAGAGCTGCTCATCGAGGACATTAAGATCGTTAACCCGGACGTGTTCATTAAGCTGCACAACCTAAAGCGACTGCGAATCAGCGCGCAACACAATTTCGGGGAGTTGATCTCGAAGTTACGCGGCCTACAGGAACTGTACGTGACCGTGTACGATGAGCACCTTGGGGATGGGTTGTTCACGTCACGTATGCACGCCAACACGAAGCTGAACGTGGTCGAGATCACCGGCCGTCGGTTGATGTCGATTTCGAGTAACGCCTTTCAAGGGCTGGCCCGCAACCACGACCTGAGGCTGCGAATTCACAACACGATGGTGAACGATCTGCCGCCGGGCGTGTTTTACGCGCTCAAGTACATTCCGCGGCTGAGCATCGACCTGTCGGACAATCTGCTGGTGGCGCTCGCTCCAGACAGCTTCTATCCGAATGCCAGCTCGTGGGATGCCGTGGGGACGCGTAGCGTGATAGGCGGTTTGGATGTGTCGAACAACCCGCTTCAGTGCGAATGTGGGCTGGTTTGGTTGGGCCACTGGCTACGGCGCTGGTTGCGAGAGACAGCACAGGTCAACCTCATTCCGAAGGACGAAATGAAGCAGATGATCCGGGTGAGTACACACAATGAGTAGGGAGTGCGTTTATATCAAGAAATTGAATGGGTTTGTGGAGGTTTGCGATTGCAAATGTGTTATAAAGGAGTGTTTTTCAAAAATATCAGTTTCATGAACTAAAAACTGTTGCAAACAAACTTATCACGTAGCATCAGAGAGCTCCGTTAAGATTGATCTTCGCGGAAGTGCCTTTGAAAAATGTCCGTGCAGAATGAGTTGTCTTAAAGGAAAATTAAAAAACATTTTCCATCATTGCGCTGAATTGAAAAGCGAAAAAAACCAGCACAAAACCAAGAAAGGCGGCCCATGATGAAACGGTTTGCCGAAGCAGCAACCAGACTTGATTAATTACGCCGCCGTTACTCCTTCAATCATCTGCAGCGTGGCGATCCTCGATAAGGCAAATCGATATGCTGTGGCCTGTTTTTGTCGGCACCCTCTCAAAAAAAAAAAAAGAAAAAACAACGCAGGCGCCCTTAACGACCAACATTCAAGACGCCAACATCCACTGTATTTTGTCGTAATTATGCCGTCTACCGGACCGGCGAGAACCGGAAAGAACCCTGTCTCAGTGTAAAAGCTTATCTGGCGCCAAGCAACACTGCTTTCTTGTTGTTTTTTTTTCCTCTCTCTCTCTCTCATCGCTCATCGTTTACCCATCGCGGCGAGCGAGCGGCGGGATGCATTATGAGCACTCTTTTATGCTGGCGTTGATTAATATGAAACGACATCTATAATTTATGCTCCACGCTCACCATAATGATGCTGCTTCGCATGGGGGGAGCACTTTTTGTGTTTGCGCATCCTTTACAATCCGCCCATTGTGTCGCTGTTGTGTGCCGATTATGCCACAACACATTTAGGGAAAGTTCGTCTATCGGCTAAAACTGATGCGAATGCGGTTCCATTGCGTCCCCGCATCGTGTGGTTGCGAATGTTTAATTAATGACGAGCATAATAAACTCCCCGGCATGAGGCACGCAACGAGACGACGATGGTAACATGATGTCTTTCCGACAAGCTCCTTTCAACGGTCTGAAGGCAGTAGAAGAACACAGCATCCGTTGCTACATGACAAACAAGCAGACAGGCTGAAGAAATGCTAGAGCGAAATTTGCGCCGGATTTTAGCACAAAGTAATATTCCGCTACTGACGCCTGAATACACACCCCAAAAACAAAAAAAAACGCAATATCAAACAATCAACGACTTATCAAACACCGGTTCGTGTTTTTACCTTGCGTTATGTTACACACAAAAATATCCTTCCATTTGTGGTTGCGCACTCACCCAACTCCCCACGCAGCTGTTTGTTGGAAACTTGGCACGATACTTTGGCCTCGAGACAAACATCACCAAAGGATGGTGCTGTCCTTAGGCGTCCCCGGCAGCGCTATGCTAGTAAAATTATTCACACCCTTCGGTCACCTCGCAGGCTTCCTTCCTTGGGGGGGGGGGGGGGGCGCGTTTAAATACACTCGTGCAGCACCCGATGACTCGCTCCTGTCACCACACGCCAGCCAGCCGGTCTCGGGGGAGGCGCTTTTTGGCTGCTCGCTTGGCCCCGGCTAACGCGTGTCCTGGCTGGTCTCGGTTTGCTTAGGACAACTCCGCTCCTCGCTGCAGGGCGGAAAGTTTTTCCAACCATTTGCCATCTCAACTATGCATCTCGTTTGGCGTCGTCCGGCAGGATATTGTTTGCAGGACGCGCCCGGTACGGTGGGTAGTTTGAAAGTATTTTCTCTCGCTTTTTTTCTTCACGTCCTCCCAGCACCTAGTGGGGTCTCTTGCGCCACACGTTCCCGGAATGGTGGAACGGTGTGCACAGCCCCGGTAAAGGTGTGTTTTCTTCCAGCCCTGTTTGTGTACGGCGGCGTTTGTTTGCTCTGCTCTTGTTGCCCGAATTCCGGACGATGAACACAAAGTTTCGCCAAACGGCACCGCACATGTATCGCTCTCGCCGAAGGTCCTGTGGGGATCGGGAGCGGGATATGTCAAGGCTAATGTTGGCTTCTTACCCGGGCCCATCTCAAAAGGGCACCGCCACAAAAGGTACGAGGGATTTCGATGTTAAACTTTCGTTGACTTTCAAAATGGCACACGCAGGCACACAAACACACAGTCTCAGGCGCATAAAAATCCCTCTTCTGTTTGTCTTGTTCAGGTTCGCCGGAAAACATCAACTTTAAAAGTGGTATTTTCGGGACGCCGTATTTTGTGACGAGTTTGAAGCGAAATGATTCGATGGCTGGCAAACGAGCCGTGATCTTACGTGCAGCAGGAGCGTTTAATCTCGTTTTTTCGTGAACACGAATCCTTCTTAAACTCGAATCCTTAAAAAAAAACCCCTCTCTGAAAACTGTCGATTAACTCTCGCTTTCCATCCGAACAAATCTTACCTTTTAGCGAGCGAAACGGAGTACCTGCACGGATCCAATGACCGGAAAGCGATTGCCGTTCCTGGAGATCTTCCCCGAGGATCTTCTGTGCCACGCCAGTGCCCTCAGTAGTTTAGCGTTGAAGTTACGCTTCCGGTTTATGCTGATCTGCCTCAACATGCTGCTCGTCGTGCTGCACAAATCGCGAACGCTGGTGCTATAATTGGGCGGTAGCATCTACCAAAAACGAAGCCGGGCGAACGGCCGTGCTCCTGCAGCGTCCACCCACCCCCAAACAGCACCCGCGGTCATCCCGCAGACCACGGCACCACCATTCTTCCCGGCCGCATGTACGTAGTGCCAACGCGCCGTAGCCTAGGTAAGTAGCCACCCGTTTGCGGGCTTGTGGAAAGCCCAGACGAGAAAGCCAGCCAGCAAAATGGTCGGAATGATTCCAAAGGATCCAGCGGCATGGCCACTCGTGAGCGTGGGGGTTTTTTCTCCGCGCGCCGCTGTGTGGTGCGGCTGTAAATAGTAGTAGAATTGTAAATTATAGACAACAGAAGGCACCTACCCGATTCCGGTTTTTTGTACGAGGTACGGTCGCGCACGTCGAAGCCAAAACAAAAAAACGGGAAAAAAATGCACGGACCCAACATGGGCGTACGTGAAGACCGGGCCAAAGATCGAGTGTGACATTCGATGCGATCGTGTGTGAGGCGCGTTTGTAAAGAAGGGCATTATATAAGTATGAACATACATCACCAAAACACACACATCACATCCACATGACCTTTTTGATCGTCGAGAAGGATTCTCGCATTCGTTCGATGCATACCGAGTAAGATATTAAAACGAAACCCATCCACTCAAGGCAAAACATTCCATCACACGATAGTAGGAGCTTTAGATTAGAGCATTAAGTTTTCGGGCACCAGTTTTGCACTACAGAGAAAGAGAGAAAGAGAGAGAGAGAGAGAGAGAGAGAGAGAGAGAGAGAGAAAAGGATGCTGGGGAACATGGGTTCCGTCTGGCGGAGCGACGCAACACATCGACACGGAGTTTTATAGCCAAGACGAATGACCACACGAAAAGGACAACGCCACAGACGAAAGGATACGCTTTGCTTTGATATCGAAAAACAATTCGCCTCGTTGGCACTTTAATGCGCAGCAAAATTCAGCCGTATCAGCGCGATTACGTCTCTCAATTATTACGCCCGTAAGTGCCACTAGCGTACCGTCCTACGAATCAATCTGGTTTTTTTTTTCACGACGCGTGGAATGCAGTTTTCGCACACATTTCACCTGCCTGTCTGATGCAGCGACCAGCGGGGATTCATTCAAAGGAAAAATGCTTCCACTGCACAACGCAGGGGCGGGCGAAAATCCCATCGTATAAATTCGATAAACCGACACGTTTCGTTCCCGTCAATCAGCCAACGGTAGCCCAGCGTTTATGGCGAACGGTTGAAGGGTTGGTGGGATTTTCCACCCCATTTTCTGCCTCGCGGGTTCGCAACGCAAGCGCAACGACATAATTATGCAATTTTCAGCCCAATTACGAGAACACACAAACTGCACAAGCCCAGCCGTCGAGCGGATGGGTCGATGTGGCGCACGGTTTCGAGCAAATGGAAGGCTTCTGCTGATTGATATTCATAATGATCACACAATTATTACCACACTGCTCCGGTAATAATAATGTTGCGGCACATTTTCATCCGAACCCGCCTCCGGGCGCACCCCGGGTGTTAATTATTTTCCCATAACTCTCGATCGTGGCGCTACGCGCGGGCAAAATTTTCTAATTTCCCGTAATACGCTCACGGGAATCGCGCTTACGCGAGCGCTCCCTCGATCGATTGGGAGTGTTTGTAAACGCGTCACTCCGTTTGTCACTTGATCCCGGCCGCGTAATCACATTCGCACCGGCTTCCCGCTTTATCACGTCAATTCACAATTCTAACAAAGATTGATAGCTTTCGCTGTGAGCGCTGTGAGAAAAGCGCCCTTTTTTCAGCCCAAATACGTCATCCAATTACTGAACAAACTTTTGGCACCCACCACCTTTTATCGGTTCCCGCGCAGCACCCGAAAATGCGTGTTGCTTCATCGACAAAGCGATGGCAGCATAATTTCATAATTTTCCCTAACAAGCGTGGCATATCCTGCCTTCGCACGTGTAAAGCAAGTATAATTAAATTTCGGAAATGGATTTTTCCATTCGCACCGCTTTCCGCCCGGTTTGTGCCCGTGCGGAACCCGTTTACGGAATCCATGCGGTGTGCCATTTTCTGATCCTGACTCGGTTCAGCGTCGATAACCACCTCCCCCGGGCGTGGGAAGGAAAAAATTTCAAAACAATAAAACAGCCCCAAAAAAAAAAAGTGTATGTATTTATATATTTTCCGAATAACCGCAAACCGAGCTACGTGGCGCGTTTACCATTCTGGAAAGGGGGGAGAATTGTTTTATAATGAATGAATAATGCCTTCTTGCCTTCGTGCACACCGCTCCATCGATCCCGGACGCGTTGCGGTTGCAAATGGCAAGGAAAAACACTCTTCCATCCATCAATCAGCCGAACCGACAGAACCGCGGCACTCGCGATGGTCCCGGTGACGCTGTTCGCTTCTTTAAGGATTCGATCATGCGTGCAACGCACACACACCCACACACACACCACATGAACGAAGGCACGGAAGTAGCGTGGCGTCACGTGAGCACGTGCGGAAGGTGGCGAGAAAATCAGGCCGCCAAGGAAAGAGGTACAATGTGGGAAAAAAAAGAGCCATGCCTAAAATCGTGAACCATCATCATTTTTCAACAACCCGCTGAGCAACCGACGCACGGCCGCACGTACGGCGGCAGCCCGGGGAAGATTTTACTTTCATTTTCTTTCGCTTTGACGTCGCGCGTTGACAGTGGCGCTTTTCTTTTACCGTTCGCGCTCGGTACGGTACGCTGTCAGCTATGCATGGCGTCACATTTCTGATTAATACAAATCACCGACAAATTTCTCAATTGATAAACTTCACGTTTGCGTCAGCCACGGTTATCACGCCATCATGCCCGCGTCTTGCCACGTACGCTCGCTCAGCGTACGCTGATGTGACAATGACAGGCGATGGGATTTTTTCCCGGATGGGACTGGAAAAAGAACCGCATGCCTGTGAGCTGAGGAAAACACGGAAAACCTCCCCAGCAACCGTGCGGTCGTAGTAGGCGCCCGGATCAATGAATCATTCGAGTCGCACAGTGAGCGACCGCACCTTGACAGGCAATGTCGCGCCTTTGCGATCGATCGCTGATGCGCCGGTTTCGAGCGCAGTAGGCTGTGAAGGCTGGAAAGTCGCCCGACGAAGATGCGACGCATCGCAACGGGTCGGTAACGAGCCGGAGTGAATTTTAATCTTTGGATGTTTTTAAGCTCCTTCCCGTACATCCATCATGCGACCGGTGTGGTGGCAACGTGGAGCCATAATCGAATCATTCCGAACGGGCTCACGTGGAGCCACGTGACAGCGCCTTTAGGAGAACTAAATTATGCTCCTTTTTTTCTCTTCCCTCCTGCGCCATTGTGGGCGCTGCAATAGCCTCGCTCGTGCCAATCATTCAGTCACGGAAGCGGCAGGACACAATAGCGATGGATGGGTGTGTGCGAGTATCGGTTATTAGCGCGAACAGGCTGAGATTCATCCACGCGGTTGCGTGTTGTGCGTGCTAGCATACGCTTTGTTCCTTGCGATGTCCTTCGGCCGTTCCCGAGGCCGGGATTAGAGCTGCAGGATTCGGCTTAGTGTGTGAATATGGGTAATATGTTCTCGGGTTCTGCTTTCTGCTTTCTGTGGTGCTTGCTTTAAGTGTATGGGAGCCATATTATTTTAATACGCCACAATGCGTTTTGTTTTAAATTTTGCAACAATATTTATGGTGAAAGCTTACATTAAATTGAATGAGAATAGAAAAACAACTGATGAAAAGCATCGAGTGACAACCATCAGTATCAAATGCTTGTTTTGAATCTCGCTAAACATATAAACCGTTACATTGCTGCACAATGTGCAATCACAGCAATATCGGAATGACACAACAAATTGTAATTACTTTATAATTAAAGGATAACACACGGTCGCATTAAACGATGTGTTCAATTCACGGTAAAAACCGTTGTACTCGCAGTTCTCGATGCTTATTGAACGTGGTTTTTCTCGTTACCATTAGCATCCGTTCCCAGGCTTCGCCATCATCGGTGGATTGCAATGAGCCTCATGTTTACGGGTCATTTTGAGTCAAACATTGTTTGGGAAATGGCAATAATTATCGGAAAATTTCAACACTCTCAGCATGCATGTTGTGTGTGTGTATGTGGAATCCACTGCAGAATTCATGACTTCAAGAGAATCGTTTAAATTGGCTTTTTCCATATAAATGACTATACAAGTTGATGAACTATTGGCCTTTCGATTTTCTATGGAAAATCATGTGAATGAAATGAGAGTTTGTCGTCGTGTAAAATAATAGATGGCTGAAGAGTAGAGGGAAGACAAAATTATAATTCGTTGATTAAATGCATTCCATCTGCAATCGGAAACCGGAAGCTCAACGTAACGTTCCCGTCCAGCTGTAACGAGAGAAAGGACTCCTTGCGCGAGTAATCGAGCGGAAATGGAAATTTCAAACAGAAGGTTAACCTCTCACGCTCTGCCCGTGTCAAGTTGGCACTAGCAAGAGACAAAAGGGCGCAAATAGTTGTTCTACTGTGGTCTGGTATCGTGTACCGGGCCGAGTGGAAGCTAAGCTCGGATCGATTGGCTTCGCTGGGAGGTGTAAAACATTCACACTGGCCACCAGAGGACCGGCGAGTATCACGTCCACGGTCAACTTCCTTTATTCTCCACACGGTGGCAAATGTGGCGTTCGTGTTTCAATATTTTCTACGGTGCGCTGCGCATAATGGTCACATATTCGGGCTGTGGAGAACAATTTTTCTTCTTCTCTATTCAGCCGATCCTTGATGTTGGCGTGCCCATGAGCGATCCCATCAAATATTCAAGCCCCACAAATGCATGCACAAAGTACGAACTCATCACAGCAGCGCACATCCCAAGGCCTGGGACATGGGACGAAAAATTCCTGCCGCATGGCTTAGCACTATTGTTACCACGAACAGACGGCGAATAAAATGCTAACCGAGCGGGTGGAGAGTTTCGACCTCACCGGCTCCATTCAATGGCACCTCGAGCCAGACAGAAGGTGCGTCATGCCCCACGGGAATGTCAAGGGCAGAAGGCAGAAGTACACCCGCCACCCGATTGACACCGGTGTCGCACAAATTTCCCTTTCCGTTAAGCACGGGGTTGGGATGGTTCCTTTCAGTCGGCGGAAAACGAGAGCCACCGTCTCCGTGAGCCGTTTACATGAAGAAAAAAAGGCTCTCCTAGCCGGTTAGAAACCTACGGCACCTTGCGATTGTTCATAGATGAGTTCACAGTTTGCCCACCACACAGTGGCTTGGGCTCGTATCGGAGTGCGTTTGATTGGAAATTGTAACGCCGTGGAACGGAAGTGGTTATATTGGCTCAAACCTCGTTAACAATGCGTCTGTTATACTCGCCACAGCGTCACGTATCCTTAATAGAGGTGTGTAACGGCTAATTTGTGTCATGTTTTATTTTCGCATATCAAAGCAGGCTTAGCGTACCGTCGAGACCGTGCTAGCTATGTTCGAAAAGGAGACAAGTAACCAGACGCCACTAGGCACACGACCAACCATTCAAGGACGAATATTTTTAAGACACAAGCACACACGCTGACAAACATACATACACACGGAACACACGAATGAATTGTGATATATTTTTATACGAAAAATCAGTATAGTTGAATGGAGCAAACGAAGAAAAAAAATCGGAAGAAACCCAATGTAGCCATTTTGTATGGGGCGCGTTCGCGAAGTTGAACGATAAAATTGCGAAAAGACGTCATCCTTTGTAGCTTTACGTTTGAAGAATGTGTTGCTTTGGCACGGATGGAGAGCGAGGCAAAAAGGGGTAAGATAAAATGTGTTTTATTTTTATGTTCGCGTTACGGGATTTCGCTGAAATTGATTCGCTATTTAAAGAGCGGACCCATGCCATGGAGGGGATTTGGTTCCCCAAAAGTGGCGCAATCGAGTGAAGTGACGTACGAGCCAAGAAGAAGAGCAACTGATTGGCCAGAAGGCTAAAGAAAACTGTAAGGACGAACGAAAAAAAGGTCGCTTCGTCACGTTATAAATTCAGTTTAAACTGGGAAAGCCGATCGAACATCAAACCGCGGGCAAGGAGTAGAATACGTAATGACGATTTGTAACATTGTGATAGCTAGCAGCAGAAGCTAATACAATTGATCCACCAAACTATTGACATGAAACAAAAAAGGAGTGCGAAGAACCGAAACACTTGCGTTGGTCCATTCGGCTTTCGATGGTGAGCATCTTTTAGCGGTTTTTGTTGAATGTACAAAATATTTTATACGAAAATCGGAACCTTTTTATCACGCTTCATCGTTGTTGGTCATTATTTAAACTATCACGGTTGTAGTTCACCGAAGTGTAGACCGGAAACTAATGGCACTGTTTGTTTGTTTTGTTGAAAGTCGTTTGAACAAAACGAGAGATGAGTAGTATAGAGAATTTTTAAGTTTTGCATAGCATTTCTTCAACAAAACATTAAAAAAACAACAACACGAAGTTTTAGATTAAAGATACGAAACAAACAAAAAAAAATGAGACAACAAATTGTAGTGAATAAAAAAGAAAAGGAACATACACAACATGTTTGGATTCTACGGCTACTGCCAGGGTCCTGCTGCTTGCCCAGGATCTAAACGGTAGAGCGATTCCACCATTGTAACAAAGCCACTAACCACGTCTGTCCCGACGCATGACCTCCCCCAAACACCCATCAAACACACCCAGCACGCGTAGGATATTATAGGACAATAAGTTTTAGTTTTTTTTCTTCCCAGCGAGTCAGCATCACTAGGCACTCCCCTTCCGGTGGCGTACGAGAGATTCAATCAATCGCTCTTTTTAAGAAAGACTAAACGAGGAAATCTTAAGAAATGATAAAACCTTAATTAATAAAAACGAACGCCGGTAGTAGATTTGCACGAAATTGAATTTATACAGTTACCATTATCGGACCCACTGGTGGCACTGTGCGTCGGCAGTGACTGAGCGTGACCGAAATGTGGGTCAGAGGGCGTAAAAGCGGCACACGTGGGAAGGCAGGAAATCTTCGTCGTTCGCACGATGGAATCAGAACAGCCAGAACAGATGCTCGACCAGTGAATAGGCAGGAGAATTCTGGCGTTGGTGCCGAACATCTTTGACAAGAGCGATACTATTGTGAATTAGTCCTACCATTCGTTTCGAGCACAAACACTACTGGATGCATCCACTAAAGTCAGCAAGCAGTAGCTCAGAATGTGACGTACGGAGGGAGTTTTGAGAATTCCTTCCGCAGACGAACGGTGGAGGTAATAAATCCTTAATAAAATAAAGTCCTTCCAGTGTCGCTTACTTTCGCAATGATGACGTACATTGATTGTACCTGTACTTGTATGTTTGAGATTTTAATTTTTCAGGATTTTGTCAGAGTCTTATTAAATTCTTAAAGTTTGTCCTGCAATATAAAGTACCAAATTCAGTAGCTAGTATTAAAACTGCAACGTTTTGCA
Organism: Anopheles nili; assembly: GCF_943737925.1. NCBI lineage: Eukaryota > Metazoa > Arthropoda > Insecta > Diptera > Culicidae > Anopheles > Anopheles nili. The sequence continues at coordinate 22,863,692 of NC_071292.1, forward strand.
TAGTTTTCACTCCACATGCAAGCGCCGTGAAAGTTCGTTCCAGACAATGACCGGGAACAGTATCTTACAGTTCCCCAGCGCATTCACAGTCGATGGCGAGGGCATAGTTGTTGCATTCAGAACCGAGCCCAGAAAGTTGGTAAGTACGCTTCCAGTTTGCCCAAAGACGCCCCTTCAGATCAAGCCTTAGACGCATGGTACCCCGAGGAACTCCACTTATCGTAAATCATTTCTAATGAACCTGTCATAGATCATTAGACGCTCGCACCCGAGAGTCCCGGCGGCAGCGACACTGGCACTTTCGAAATTGCAACCGGTGCAAACTCCGCCGGTTCGCCCCACCTCCCCCGAAACTGTTGGACCAATTTCATCCCGGCGAGCCACAAATATTTCAATTACCCAGCTGCTCCCGAGTTCATGATCCGCACGAAAGGAAATTCTTACCCGGTGAAACTTCTTCATCTACCATCGGTCGGTGAGGACGGTGCCGTAAATTAAAAATGTTACAAACCCTCTCCCAGGATACTGCACATCGCTGCCACGTCCACATGAAGCTGGGAGTCACAAGCCGGCGGTTTAATTGTTCGCTTTCAACCTGGCACTCGACAAAGTGCCCCACTCAAGGCAGCTGCAGACGAACGGTACCGACCTCGAACCGGTGACAGATGAAATGCACGCTGCATGCATGCAACCGTCACCGTTGCATCAGGACACTCGCCTGCCACTCGGATGGCAAGTCCTTGTAACAAACAGGAGAGAAAAAAAACGCTCTCCTTTTGCACAGAAACACCCACACACGACCACTCCAGCTCAGGAAGCACCGCAGCGGATTGTCAAGATCGGGTCAATGATCGGGATCGGACCGTTGCCAAACTGTGTGCATGTGTGCGGTTTTCGGTGTACGCTTCGTAACGAAAACCACATAAATGGCAAATTGATAAAGTCGTACCCATCGGGGCGGAAAACCAGGGTCACGAGCTTTCTAACTTTCTGCACCCAGTTCAATTGCATTTCTCGAGTGTGGGCGCCTCCATTCTGCATTGTGGGCTCGTTTCGACATGGTTGCGTTCTTTTGGAACCGAAGATAGTTGCCTAAGAGACAACCGCTAGCGTAATGAAGCACTTTTAGCTTGAATTAGAAACTAGCGAAATGGATTTCTGAAATTTGAATTGTGTTTGCATTTCATAGAAGAAGAAAAAAGATGCTTGCTTACTGGCGCCATTTTTCATTTGGGTCGTAATGAATTTCGCATGAACTGTTTGGTGAAAATAGAGGCACAGTCGTATCCACAGTAGATGAAAAAGTGGTCAGACATTTGACATGATCAACAACAACCATCGCTATGGAAACATTCCGGGCTGCTCTGATGAACGAATTCAGCTTCGTTTTAAGGGTTAGGAAAATTCGAGCACGAATTGAAAACCCTCCGGAACGCAAATATAGTTCCATGGATTTCATTAGAAACGCAATCATACGCCGCTGTCATGTACAGACACCGACGCATTGTTTGCCGCATGTCAATTATTATTGTTTTAAAAACATTTTAGGCTCAAATTACTCAAATACCCTAATACCAAGAATAGCATACTGCTTTAACGCAAGCATTCGCTGCTACTAAAATATGCCAACGAAATTTCTAAGTATATTTTTAGTACAGCTTTATATTGAACCATTCGGAAAAGGTACGATTAAAATTACGTTTACAGAATGCATAGAATGTTTACAGAATACATAGAATGATAGACGATTTAAACGTTTACCGAATATATTTGATGTTACATACAAATGTAGCGGCAAAACATTCATTTGATTTGTTCAGGTTTAGGTTCTTCGCTTTTTAGATGTCAAAACTACCATACCAATAAAAAGCAGCCCCACAAAGATAAGTAATTCAAACTATTCAAATTTATTCAATAAGCACACCAGAGGAACCACTAATGCGAACGTCGATGGGTGAAACTTTGGCACAATTTTTGTCCACTACTGCTGCCGGCAATAAACACATAGTACACGCTGTACTGTAAGGACACATTTTGCATGCGCCATTCGGATGTGTGGTTTAACCACCACCCGGTAAGTTCTGCTGGCCGAGTTTTTAGATGACACTAAAACCATTTGCCCTGCCTTGTGTGCGACCTCTCCGCTCACCGTAAGCTTTTCCATTTGCACCGTGTGTTAGTTCGGTGCGGAAAAACGTACAGCTGGTCATCCTTAAATCTCGTGGGTCTGGCGAACTGTTGACTGGATATTTGTGCTCATAAGCCGTTTGAAGATATCCCGATGACGGCACTGCGGTTTCGCCAAGTTAAATTTAATTCAGGATTAGCATGCGATCCCCGAGGGAGGGGCCGTTCAGGTGGCGTTCTCATGGTCACCTCGCCGCCATTTGCTCTACTGCTGTTCATACGCTGCTTGCACCATATCGTGTGCCCCGTGCCAGTGTTTGCAGACTTTTAATACCGCCTTTGTTGCTGAATTCTTAAGGTTGGGTCAAGGTAAATACGTAGCACTGGGTAGCACGAATAAGCTGCTAGCTCATTAAAGCCACCAAATTGGATAAAGCCAAACAGCGTAAGGTAGTTCTTTTTTTAAATATTTAACGAAAGTTATGATCATTAAAATGTGTATGTTTTGCTCATTTGCTACGGTTACGGTTTAGCAACAAATGCTGTGCTTCTCGTTAGCAACTGTTAGTTTCATGGTTAATGAAATGGAAGCGTACACAAACTTGCGGAAAAATAATAAAAGTGAATATATAAAAGGAAAATTTTTCACTACCAACAATAGAGTAACATTGAACGCAAGTTTTTTGGCACAATCTGATACGGATAGTTTTGTGGAGCTAAGAAGAAAAAAAAAACGCTGCCAAAATGAATTTAGCCTTCCACGCCCAGCCGGCTACGATTAGTTGCCATGGTGAGGGGCAGAGCAAACTCGAGACTACGCCATTTGTCAGTCGGCATCTTCGAGAGTGGCACATGTGAAATAGAGCCTAATTTATTTTCCTCGCTTCCGAACGAATTTAAACAAACTTTACGTTTTCCGGTCGAGCCGGTGTGCAGCACCGATTCAGCGGCACGCTCGCCGGCAACTTTGCCGGTTCGAACCTTTCCATCCGGATTACAAGCTTCCGTCAAGAAATGACGTTGATCCTTCTCCTATCGGTACGCTTAGTTGAATTTCTTTCCATCCAATTCCTGGTTGCACGGGGCTTAGGTTCGCCCCATAAGCCTGCTCCGAGACCGGAACGGTTGAGCAAAGTGAAATGAGTGCGAGTCGGCACGGATGGAACGCCACACACACATACGCTGCCGACCCACTGGCTGATATCTTATCAGGTTTTCGGCAACATTTTTCTCCCGCTCACACCGGGCTCCGGTGGGGGGAACCATCGAAAACCGGTAGCAAATTTGTGAGACGTGTGTAGAAGAAAGAAAAATTATTATCCCTAAATTTAAACTGACATCCGGGAGCGGCGAACGGTGCCAGGCAGGATGCGAAGAAATCTAACATATTGACAGTTTCATTCCACGATACAAATCAGCCCGCGCCAGGATCGAAAGGATACCTCGGTGAGGAGAATTTATTATGTACACCCGAGCCCACGCGTTTGGACAAACAAAACATTCGCAAAGGCATGCCAGGGTCGCTTACGGCAGACTCTACGAACAGGCCTCACCATTCTCGTCAGTCGGTCGAAATTTATCTATTCGTTATCCGTTGCTCCATGGTTGATTACATGTGATTAGGTTGGGAGGGCGTGGGCACATAAATCTTTTGTTTTGATTTTTTTTTCGCCCATTCATCGCCCACCCACGCACGGCTTAACGGTTTGTTGCGGGTTACACACGTGCGAACCGATGTTTTTTGGGACCGGCCCGTCCCCAAAACTCGATCGTTAAGTTTGTGTGCGAGGATTCGAATGCTGCCTTTCGGGAACGCTAAGGGTCCGCTTGAAACAACTTGAAGGGCAGTTTGCATACGCCTGGTGGTATGGTGATTGGGATTGGTTTAGTGAAAGGATTTAAAGCGTTTCTTTGGGACGTATTTAGTCTAAAGTGAGGAGAAAGAATGTATGTTGAATGGAATGGATTGGAGCATTGTAAAAATACTACTTAACTAAAGTAATGTAAAATTGATTTTTTAAGCCAAGAAAAACACATTCAAAACCACCTTCCATTGAAAAAGTTCCATCGTCTTGAGTAGGTAGCGGAAAGCTGACGGTAAAATGCATCTTTTCTAAAACTTAAGATCGGTACAAACTTTTTCTCATAATGGATCCGTGCAGTTTTGAGGCAAAGCTGACGTAATAACTTTGGGAAAGCTTTATGGTGCTCCCGGCAAACGAATAACGATGAAAGCTTAGAAACGATTGTGTTGAATGGACCACCTTCTATAAGGACTACTCGCAACTCGATTTTCCAATCCGACTTACGCACCACCGTGATGAGGCTGACTAGTTTAAATAATAAATCATAACTCACGCATTATTTACATTCCCCGGGAAACCCCTGCACGCTGGTTATCTCGATGGCTTCGGCTCGGGTGTCTTACCAGCCTCACATGGAAAGCTCCCACCATGCGTGCAGAGTGCTTCGGAAAATGCATCTAAACCATCGCATCATGCATCATATCAAACGGTTTCCGACAAGCGAGGACGGATCACCGGCAAACCCTTAATTAAATATTGAAAGCTAACGCTTGCCCATCGACCGGAACGCTTCAACGGCCGTTCGTAAACGCATGGTCCTGTTCTTCCGGACCCTCGAAGGATCCTGCCCGGTGATGATGCACTCGGTCATGACGGTACGGCAGAATCGATACGATACGCTGCTTATTACGTGTGGTGATCGCCTACAGCACAACGCCATCAAGTGCATCGAGAAGTGCAGTCGCCCGTCGTCTAATCGCGGGCCAACTCCTACACACGCTGTGGGTCCAGCTTCTCGTGTTTCTTCTCATTTATTTGTTAATTTATGAACGCTAGATGCAACGCTAGCCATCACATCTCGAGGGCGCTCTCCCATCGCTTCCAGCAGTCCGATACCGACCGATAACGCATCCATCGCAAACACCACCCACCCAACCGACACCGGGATAGGTAACCGGGCACTAACTAACGCAACTTACGGCCCTTACAAATGAGCAACCTCAGTGTGGAACGCCGTCAAGTGTATATTTCATTCCCGTGCCGTTTCGTCACACGGCTTGTGGTAGTTTCAATGATCAACTTCTATGATTTAATGAGAGAACCTCCACCGGTCTCGGTCTCCGTCTCGACGCAGGAAATGGGATTTACAGGCCCACCAGCAGCGAGGAGATTCACCCTTCGAGGACGACGGTTAGTTTGCAAATATTTTACATTAACATCAATCTAAATGCCAAATATGACAATGAATATTAATGACAGCAAATAAGTCGCCCCTCGTCAGCCCGGGAGCGTCCTTTCGATGGTGCTGATTAAAACGAGCTTTTGCGGAGAGCACAAAACGGTTAGGTGGCGTTCGAGCCGGTTCGTGTTGGGTCCCTTGATGGGCCGTCGAGGTCGTTGCTCTGTGTACCGGGTTGGCGCATATTCAAGGCAACTGTGTTTGCAGCATATCTATGCTGTCGCGTGGCGTCACGAGCATGCCCAACGAATTTTAATCGCTCGTGTACGCCGTTGATAACTCTCTCTCTTTGTTAGGGCACCGTAGGCCCCGATACGCATTTCGGGGGAAGCGTGCGAGATAAAATTAGGAGAGAGAGGAAAAAAAAAACGGCCAACCACTTCAGGAAAACTGTTCGCAGTTTACCACCCGAAGCGGAGGGTTTTCATGCAGGCCGGAACTATTTCACTTTCATGCTCACGCTGCGATTATTCATGCCGGTTTGTAACAAAAAAAAAAGGGTGATGTTAATGCAACGACCAAACGACACGTGGCTGGCGGCGTCGGGATCGAACCGAAACTGGCGCAAAAAAAAGAGAGAGAAGACAAACACACAGACACCCAAACAACGCCTAATGTTTCGCTAATAAAATGCTCATAATTAGAGACTCGAAACGCATCGCGCAACCACGAGCACGACCTCGGGTTTATTGCGCAACGTTGCCCATCCGCGATGACCTGGGGCCGCGTATCGTAAACCACCTTTCCATTGGGTCTGCTCGGTCGTCTTATCGAACGCTGCATCCGCACAGAAATGAAAACGGATAGGTGGAAAAGGCAAGCAAAATTCACAACCACTCGGAGTGTGTTGCGAGCAGGCAAAGTCAACCGCCTGGAAAAGCCACCCACCCCCCGGGGGCGTGGGGTGGAATTTCCCTTGCACCCGATGGAACGACGAAGACGATCGAAATTTGGAAACGTCATAAATTTATTAATTGCTTCATTTGCTCCTTGAACCGTTGCGAACCGCTGGTGCTTGCCAACGCACACCCGTACCCGTTTGGTTGGCAATTTATCGTTCATCACTACGACAGCGAAATAAACGGCAGCCCATCGCTGGTGAGGATCGCGTAGATCGAGCAAATGGATCAACGCACCCACGAGTCCGGCCATGTACGAGAAAAGCCTGCTCGATCACCACACCAATAGGCGTGTGGGGTGAAATAAAACTAAAAGACACACACACACACCCGGGTGGAAAGTTGCACCCGGCGTTACGATGCTTCCCCACACGGGCTGTAAACCTTTTCCATCCGTGTTTTTTTTTTCCTGCCTCCTCGCAGACCGATCGAACTGACACCGAAAAAAAAACACCCGCAGCAAACCTTTCGAAATGGATCGCACCCGAAAACATATTCGCTAGGGGCGCGCGAACGAGAAATACATTACAAATTCCAAAAAACCCACCCCAAAACGTGTGGGGTTTTATTTGCGCGCGAGATAAAGGCCGTTACACGATCACCCCTGCCTTGGAAAAGGAGCTTTTCCTTCGTCTTCTTGCGTACGACGCTCGACCGCAAGCACCAGTGATATCCGCCAGTGATTTTGCGCCATTAAATGGCCCACAACAAAACACGAGGAAACGCCTGGTTCCAATTCAAAGTGAACCCCTTCTCGTAACGGTGGCGCCCCCCCCCCAAGCTGCCGAAGCATCGACGTGATGCGACCCACCCCGGGCCAGCTAAGGTGGCCATCTCGGAAGATTCACGCTTCACTTCCGTGCAAAAGTGCCAGCAACAACGGCACCGGCCAGCGGCCAGAGCGAGCCGAACCGCGACCGGTAGGTCGGTGGCCTGAACGTGGTTCGAGTCCGCGGGCACGGCGCGTATATAAGCGCGTTGTCGCGGGCTTCAAAAATCAGTTCTTTCTCTGGTCTCGCTATCTCCGGTACTAGTGTGTAGGTGCGAAGAAAAGTGTACGCAAACAACAGCGCGTTTGGTCCATCGACAGTGCACAATGCGTATGGTACGTTGTTCGGACTATGGATGGGGATGCTGTTCATCGTTCCCGATTTCCGACCGTGCTCGAAAAGGGGGAACATTTGGGAACACCCCGTGCAGGCTGCTGTGCGTCATTGTCTGTGCGTGAAAGCTCCTACAGAGAAGCGCCCAAAAGGGGTTGGGCTAACCCCAACCAATCGATCGAATGCGGCCCAACGCGGACAATGGCTGCCGGGCAGCTGATAAGATAATTAAAGAACCAGTGAAAAGCTAACGGGAAACTCGGGGCGCTTTCATCGACGCAAGAATGGACGCGGACGGTTTTGGGGCAGAAGCTCCCGAAAAGTGAAACTCACGCCACCGAAGCGTGTGAGGAAAAACCGGCAAAAAGAAAACTCATCGAATTTCGAACCACCGCGGTTTTGGCCATTTGCCCCGGAGGCTGGCTGGCAGGCGTTTTCTCTCTCTCTCTCTCTCTCTCTCTTTCTTTTTTTTCTCATGCCTCTTCATAACCGTGTAATTCCCCAAATGAACCCATTGATCGGTGCACGCCGCGGGTCGTCGATCGACGCCAAACACTCTCGCCCGGGTCGAATGATTGATCACGCCATGCGTCGATCGCGATCTCCGCACACGGGGCGCATTTCGATTCGGTCCCGAAAATTCGATGGAAAGTGCCCTACATTAGTTTGGCTAAGTGAAAACAATTCAAATCGCGCACCACGTCACGTGGGAGTCGCTCGGAAACTGTACGGAAACGCGTCGCTTCCGGTGGTGCACCAATTTGCGCGTGCAATTATGCATTATGAAATGTGTTGCATTTCGTAATGCGAAATTGATGGTTGAAGCCGTGATGGCTTTCGGTTCGATTATGATCCATTTGGATGCGTTACAGCATTACTTTCCCGATCGGAACGTGATCGAATGATCATATAACGATGGACAAAAGCGCAGCGAGCAACAAAAAAAAAACCATCCCTCAGTAGGCTTATCTTCTTTTTTTGCCGTCACCATAGCAACCAAAGCATCATTTCGATGGCGCACGCGTTTGAATCCTACCAACCACTCAAATAAGCGAATAATTGATCACAATTTTTTCTCTCTCCCTCTCTCTTTTGGGGTACAGTTTATAGTCCCTTGCTGCCTAGCCCTGCTGGTGGCACTGGCCACTGCTGAGGGAAACGCTGCATCGGAACTGCAGACGGCCGCCGAAAAGAGAAGCGCAGAAGCTGAGCCAAAGGATTCTCAACGTCTCGAGAAACGAGGAGCATCGCTGGACGAATGGGGCCATCTATCCCACGGTTACGCTGACCAGCACGGCTACCAGCAGTACCAGCCGCAGGTGCAGTACTATCACCACCAACACCACCAGCAACCGCAGCAGTTGCATCAGCACCAGCAGCCACAGCAGCATGCTCACCATCCGCAGCACTATCACGTGAAGTACGAGGAACCGATCAAGACGATCACGATCGAGAAGAAGATCCCGGTGCCGTACACCGTGCACAAGCACTATCCGTACACGGTCGAGAAGAAGGTGCCGTACGAGGTGAAGGTACCGATCCCGAAGCCATACCTGGTCGAGAAGAAGGTGCCGGTTCATATCAAGGAGTACGTCAAGTACGCCGTCCACGTCCCGGAACCGTACACCGTCTACAAGAAGGTGCCGTATGAGGTTAAGGTCCCCGTTGACAAGCCGTACGAGGTGAAGGTGCACGTTCCCAAGCCGTACATCGTCGAGAAGAAGGTACCGTATGAGGTGAAGGTTCCAGTCCCAGTGCCGGTCACCGTCGAGAAGAAGGTCCCGTATGAGGTGAAGTACGAAGTTGCCGTCCCGAAGCCGTACACCGTGTACAAGAAGGTGCCGTTTGAGGTGAAGGTCCCCGTTGACAAGCCGTACAAGGTGGAAGTCCCACGCCCAGTCAAGGTGGAGGTTCTCAAGCCATACCCGGTCGTCGTCGAGAAGAAGGTCCCGTATGAGGTGAAGGTTCCGGTTGACAAGCCGTACGAAGTGGAAGTACCGCGTCCGGTAAAGGTTGCCGTCAAGGTGCCCGTTCCGGTGCCGTACACCGTCGAGAAGAAATTCCCCTACACGGTGGAGAAGCCCGTGCCATATGAGGTGAAGGTGCACATTGATCGGCCCGTACCCGTGTACAAGGAGGTGAAATTCGCCGTCCACAAAGAGGTCCCGGTGCCGGTGAAGGAGAAGGTCCTTGTGCCGGTGGCGGTGAGTGAGAAGAAACCGGAATCGGTCGAACACACTCATCATCACGAGCAGCCTCAGGAATTGCACCAGGAGCAGCCGCAGCATCAGCAGCAGCAACAGGAACACTTCTACCACGAACAGCCTCAGGCACTGGCTTACCATCAGGAACAGCAGGCGTACCATCAGGAACCACAGCCTGTCTATCATCAGGAGACTCAGCCTGCCCAGGAGCAGCAGTACCATCAGTACCAGCAGCACCAGCAGCAGATCTACAACGCGCACCAGCAGCAACAGTACCAGCAGCAGGAGCAAAACCACCACCAGCAGCACTACGAGTCGCACTAGGCTTCGAGGCGTTGCCAAACACGTGCTGAGAAACCTGAGCTAGACTGACGGAAGATGTGATAATGTTATGTTACTCCCCCCGGTTTAAGTGTACACCGCCTTTGAGACGCTTTCACACCATCGGCACCATCGGTTCGATGCTGAATCGCAGGATATTTTGGCCGCTTTTTTCGTCCCCAGCCGTCCCCAAACGCCCGTGGACGCCGAAAGAGTCCTTCGTTTCTCGTCCACTCGCGCGCTTTTGTTCCTAGTATTTGAAGAGATCGGCTGCAGCTGAGGTGTAATGAGCTGGGCCGATGCCAGAAGGAGAAGGAGGAGGAGGATAAATCTTGAAATGTTCGGATGCACGCTAGCGAAAACCCTCTCAACCCGTGGGACCAACAACGGTCTCAGCCTGGCTGGTTCCGGCCGGATCCGGTGCATGGAAAGGACCGGGAATGCACGCCCCGTACGGCATTGGGGCCGTCTTGGGAGACGTTCCGGGTGAGAGAGCGGGTTGGCGGATGGCGCGATTTTTTGCATCAAGTTGTTGTTAGTTGTTGTACTTTATGACTGAATAGAAGCTCATTGAAAAGATAAAAAATAAACTCAAAAAAGTATGATCACATAGAACGTTCGATCGCTTGGGTTATTGCGTTTTTGTTTGCAAAGTGAAGGAAAGTTTTGCGATGTTTTCACTCTACGTGTATTCATTTGAAAAGCCTTAAAAAAGTAGAAACAAATTTAAGAAGTAAAGTTTCTTTTCAAGGAATTGTAGAACAATCTCTTTAGCGGCTTCAATTACCAGGGTCGCTTTGTTATGACTACATGCTAACGATCTCCGTCCCAATCACAGTACACCATGCCAACAGCGGGTATTTCAACAAACTGCACCTACACCTGGCCTACTTTGCTTTAAAAACTGTTTCCACTTTGCGCACAATCAGCGATGCCGTAAGGTGTTTCGTTACATCCGCTCGAAAAAAAAACGAACGCACTGATCAAGAATGGAAGTCACGTTAAAGGCCGAACCGTGCTTTTCCCGGTAACGACTCGGTCCTTAGAGATTGGGTCCCCGGTAAGCTCCCCTTAGGAGGCAACATTTTTGCGCGTTTAATCAAATCAATCAAATCAATCCAATCAATTCAATTACGGGCAACTATTTAAGACGACAGAATGACGCAGCGAGTTTGGCTTTTCGTTGTCGTACAATCGGAGATCCTTTGTAGCTAATTAGCAATCCGTGTTCTTCGTGTAACAGTGCAAATTGCTGCGTGACCGTTCCTGGGAGGTATGCACGTAGTAGAGAAAAAAAAAAAAACTCATTCCACAACTATGTCTGGAATCCAAGCCAAACGCTGGCGGTGATAATTTGTATGCAACGCCGTCAAAATCCGGCTTAATTTCGGGCAACATTTTTCCAACCACACGGTTTCACGTACGCCGCATCACCGGCATCAATGGTGGGCGGATTGCAAATTTAAATGAAGCGTAATCTAATTAGGTGGAAAATTTATAAAACCCCAACAGCAACCGAACCCGCCGGTCACGCCAATTCCCGCGAGTGAGATGGCGATCATAGGCACAATTGAGGGGATGGGTTGAAATTGCCGTTCTGCTGATTTCGGAATTCATCATACGCGCATAGCGTGGAGGAAAAAGCGGTTCAATCCCCACCTCCGGGTACGTGGCGGGTCCCACCCAGAGCAAGAAGCGGAAGAATGATGGGAAGAAAGCTGGTGGAGAACGAACAAAAAAAAAGAAAAACGCCCGAAAATTAAATGCACCACAATTGGCAGAAGGCACCGGGCGCGACCCGTACCAGTCAGGCGTGCCGTGAATCCCAAAGGCATCGGCCAGGCCGATTATTAGCTCGAGAGGTTGGCCCGATATTTTCACCCTGCCGGTCGGAAAATCCCCCTGGGAAGTGGGCCGGAAAGCCACCGCGGGGACACGTCGCTGGAGACCGCGTTCGAACCGGAGCTAATTCCGACCGGCCCGAGCTCAATCTAAATAACAAATTTTTCATGCATAAATTTGATTATTTGCAACGCATCATTGATTACGGGAATGGTTTTCGGACTCCGGGTCGGCTAATGCAAACCTCACCCACGCGATGCACCTGTACGGCCAGGTTGGATCGCTGGCCGGGTTTCGAATGCTGCATGCCGTGAAAATGCGTCGAATTAAACAGCCAAAACAGGCGGCAAGCTCACGTACGCACGCCATCCTCCCGATGGGCCGCAATCCCACCGAAAGTCAACAGCTGCAATAATAATTATGACCATTGCAACAACCCCCCCACCAAGCCATCGCCAAGCCCGCCCACCTGCGGAGGTGTTATTTTTTGCTATTAAGTCAATTGCGCTCTATTGTGCTTTAGTGCTAAGCGCTAGAGCAACTACTGCGCCGCTGTGTACTCGCACCGCAACCAGCGAACCCGCGCCATTTTATTGACCCTAACGAATCCGGCTGAAAAATGGCTGTAATCAACCGTCCATGGTAGTGTGCGGGAGGTTTTGCGTGGAGGTCAAACCAAAAAGCACAAGTAGAGGGAGGGAAAAAAAATACAAACGAAACAAGCATCTAAAATGCCCTTTCCCAATCGGTCCGTTGGTCGGTTTGGTGCCGATGGAACAAGCATGTCGAAATTGAGCCGCTCTCGACTGCCGCGACACCACCCACGCATACACACGCCCCCATCCGGTCCGGCAGCAGGCTGTGGGTTTTAGTTTTCAACCTCAATGGAAATGGCCACACGGTCGGTGTAACCGACCCTACTGCACCCATTTCCATCCACTATCTCTCTCTCTCTCTCTCTCTCTCTCTCTCTCTCTCGAATCACCTCCTTTTCATTGCACATATCACCTCCCGTCGGGTGGGAGTCCTCGCATCGACACGTCAACGCCAGTCACGCGGGGACGACGAGCGAATAATCAGCCAAACGAAATATATTCCCCGCTCCGTCATATCGTCCGAATGTCCGGCCCTTCACCGCGGCACTAGGAGCGCGCGAGTGCGCGGGAATGGAACATTTTAGTATTTTTCATTATTAATGGCATAAAAATTGGAAATATGTTTTCCAATTTCATAATAATTTGATATGCAAATTTCAATTGAATTTTAATGCTACTTCACCATCGTAATACCACCCATCGCGTGGAAAAGCGGGTGCCTTCACATGCTTTGGGTTTGTGTTTCCGCGTCGGTTGTGTGTTTGTTTGATCACTCGAGCGTGAGTTGAGAGCGGGAAAATAGACCAGACAGAAAAAAAAAAACAACGACCATTTCATAAAATTATGACGTACGTTTCCGACGACTAATGGTTCGTTTGGTAAATTGCGACACGATCGAGGTAGGCGTTGGGAAATTGGAAAGGGAAACATCTTTTTTAAACACGTTTAGTGTCAATTTCGTGAATGTTTGTACACCGTTTTGGAGTTACTATGTTGCCATTGATGGGCATTGCTGGCGTGCAGCAGATAATAAGCTATGTTCGTCCTGTTGCACTGCCTGTTATGCAGCTGCGTAACATCAGAAAAATTACCTACATTGCCAGGTGATAATGATTTCAATCGCAAAATTTCACCGCAAATAGTTCCTTTTCAATCGGACACTCACACTCAGCGCTACGTGCGGTTTTAGTAGACACGTTATTTTCAGGAATGACCTCATAAACGGATCTCAGGATGTATGTTTCCCATTCCTTCTCAAAGCTTGTACGTACTAGGGACGATTAAATTAGAAACAACGAACTAAATTAACGTCGTTTCTCAGCAGGTTAGTCACCTACTCACTAATCACCTTCACATTAGTGCTACGCGCAAATTTAATGGCAAAAAAAAACCTAGCATGAAATGCTTTCAAAAGCATTCGCTTTCTTCCGATGCTACCACGCACGTTGCAGTCACATCCCATTAAACCATCAAATGATACTAATAGATACTTTAAAAGCATCCTTTTGAAATGCTTCCAGCACCGTCATTAAGGTCACGTTTGGCCGTGCCTTGTCCATGTGTAGAAACATGGGCTCGTTTTTTTTTTAGTCCTTTGCGAACCCAGTTAAAAAAGGTCCGGCTATCATTATATGCGTTCTTCGCTCATTCCGTTTCGTGAAAGCGAAGAGCACTAGTTTGTATGAGTACGAGTGGTTTTGAGAGAGAATTCATACCGCTGATAAGAGGAAAAAATACAGTATACACATAAAAACTGCGCGCAAGAATAGAACAGAGACAGATCCAAATGAAAAGATATGAGCTCACATTAAAGAGGCTAGCTATAAAAAAAAATAAGGACGCTCTGCAATTGTAGCGGAAATTATTCTTCATGAAACGTTCTAGTTTTTAAAGCAGCCCCCACCACGACACGATGGATGTCCTTTTTCGTTACGTCTTTTTGCTCGCTTCTAAATGTCAGAAACAAAGTGGATGTATTTCGGCATGTGTCTGATCCTGAGTGAAACAAAAAAAAAGAGCTCCATTCAAGCACTAATTGAAACAATACTGCGGTAAAAGCATTTTAAAAATGAAATATCGTTGTTTTCTCTTTTGTTCAATCAGAGCCAGGTTTGCGAAGGAAATGGAATGATTGAATCTTGCAGCCATCACCACAAGTGGACCGTTTTGCAAAGAGCTTTAGTTTAAGTTTCAGAAACGTTTCAAAACGTACAGATTTTTTTTGGTTTGGTTGTATATAAGAGAATAAACGAAAATATACTCAAAGCTCTACAACCGCAACGTTACCAGTTTTAAAGGAAAAATACAACAAAATGAAAATCCGCCTCACTAGGGCTACAAAAAAAAGCATGCACCTTACTGTTACAACGAAGCTGCTCATAAAACATGATGTGTAGCCGGCCCTTTAACCGGAGATTTTCGAAGTTGACTCAGATGCAGAGACAGAGCCAAATTACGCCAACGATTGTAGCGACCTTCCAGCTAACAACCCAAGCTTCAATTGCAAAACCCAAGATGATGAACCCTTTTCCTGCAAAGGGATACGATCTACAAATTTACGAGAAACCTTACGGCGCAGAATGGGTTATAATAAGAATTTCTCCCCCCCCCCCCCCCCCAAGCCGTCCGAAGGTGCTCCCCCGAAAGTATGCAAAGGCGCACGCAGAAAGCCACCCCGCTTAAACCCACTGGGGTGGGTGGTTTTGGGGCTAATAATTCATCCTCACGGTACCGGCAACAGCTGTGCCACCACGTAACACGTATACGCGCGGCGTCAACACCCGAACCCGAATGATCTGGTGGGTGTCCACCGGCGCAAGGCCGTCTAAATGCGGCCAGGATGGCATTTGCTTGTGCCTGCGTGAACCCTTCAGGGTACGCACTAAAAACCCCATTCGCTGTAATTAACTTTAATAATATCACTTTGTCATGAATATGAAATTTAATGTAGCCAATCCCACTAAATAATGCACGCTACAATATTCATATCCGAGGCGAGCTGCCGCCAACCGTGGCCAACCGTGGCGGGCTTGAAGATTAAGGAGCGTACGCTTTTCGATGTCAGCTTCCATTTTCGTTGGGGCCCGAAAAGATCCCGCCTCCGGGTGGAAACGGCACTCAAGCCAAACCTGCCAACCCCGCATAGGTCAAATAGCACGGAAAATAGTCCTTCCGGCGACAAACGGGTCTCATGTGGGTTGAAGACCTTTGCAGTCGTGTTTAAGTGATTGAAAAATGCTGATAAACTACGAAGTGTTGGTTTTTTTTTACTTTCTTTCTTTTTTTTTGAATGACAGATATGAGGAATCGTGCTATTTTTTGGCGTTCGTAGTCTAGGAACCGGATCACGTGTAGGATCGTACTTTGTTTTGAAAAATTACCTGATTGCACATTGGTTTGTGTTGCATGTTAAACTTTAGATTAACAAAAATGTGATTCATCAAATTCAAGCGTTACTATCAAACAACAGGGTTTGCAATGTTTTGTGCAACCTTTCAACAAATCAAAAATTCACAATAGTAATATGGGAATTGTTGCGTCCATCCAGCCAAGTCCGTGTTAATCATTTAACGCACATTTGTCTTATCGAAAAGATCACGACCAGATAAAAACTACTTTACGCAAACAGTCCGTCAAGTACCTGCCCATCCATCATGTAAGATTTATGTGTCCTTTTCAGTCCTCGTGCACTCGGCCACACATGACGCAATGGCACCATTGGGTATGAGGATCATATAGCGATTCATATTGCTCGTTCCGATACAAACGTCAAGTGCTCTCGTCGGGATGTTAAAATGAAACCCCTCCAGCAAAGCTCCGGCGCAAAACAAGCGCTGGAAGTAAATACGTCTCCGATAAAAGATTATCCGTACGTCCCGGGGAGTGCGTTTACAACCGCCGGTAGATGAGTTTGCGGGTGCTTCTGAGAATCGCACTCCGCACCGGTAAGCCGTCTTCTTAAACACTCGTCTCTTCGTGCCAGTGTACACCGGCATTGGGTTGTAGTGAGCATATCAATGTAAATAACATCCTGCAAGGTTCCCTCGGGTTCCCGATTGCACGATTCAAAGATCAAACCCGGCACATTCCAGCCGGTGATTGCACGCCCAAGAACCACCCTACCTGCGGCATCAACCGGTCGCATGTCGTCATTAATAGACACATACGCACTCGCGCAGCAAATACCCGATTCCTTGCCCGAAGCCACCCGGAAAGGACGAAAGGCAAAAAGCAATCTTCGGAAAATATTGCGAGATTCATCTAGATAAAATGCCCGGCCTGACCCGGTGGCGTGTGTTTGCACGGAAAAAGGGCAGGTTGTGAACGGACGACGGCCGGTCTGGTGAACTGGTCCATGCACCTATCCTATCTGCCAGTAATTACGGTATGGCCCAGCACACTGAACCTCTCACATGGGCTTTTTCTTCTCCCCGAGGATGGAGACGTTATTTTGCTGTGGTGACTTTTGTCAGCTTTTATCCCGAGTTTTATCGTTGACACCCGACGAAAGCGAAGAAATGTGTTAAATTATTGATAGCATCTCTCGGCGGGTTCTCGGTGGATCCTTGGTGGGTCCTTCGACAAGGACCCCTTCCTGGCGTAGACGCCGGTCTGCCATGCGTCTGCCGTTTCGATTCAATTCCGCTTATCGGACCACCAAACCGAGCCACCCACCGAAGCCAGCCGGCCGGACGGACAGATGGATGACTGGCCGGTGCCCGGGAGGACAACCGGCGACGATGCGTGCTCATTGTAGAAGCCCATCCGGAGCTGCCGGAGGATGATATCCCGCTGCTCATCCAGCCATTTCATTCAAGTTTCAGTTCATTCAACAGCGAGCCAGGCCGAGTGGGTGCCGGGGATATTTATGCATTCAAAAACCCCACCAGAAGCCGGGATTTGTGTGCCCGGACGTCCCCTTCAGCGACGGACAGTAAATACTTGGGCTTCGCAAATGGGCATTCACCGTTGGTCTCTCCGGCGTTGGGAGGATGCGAATCGGGCACTCGCACCCGTGCAGCAGATGAGAAGGTTCAGCAGATTGATGGAAGGTTAATTGGAGCAAAGCGAGGGCTTGCTTTAGTTAATGGAAATGCCTTTTTCCTTTCGGCAGTCGTGCGCTCGTGCACGTGGCTTTAATGCCCGGGATCAAGCTCGGTGCGGTGGCTAACGGTAAATTGGAAGATAAGACGTTGATTGGCATAATTTAATTCGGGTGCTTCGAGGACACCACAGCGCTGTGTGCTGGTCAGTTTTTTTTTCTAAGCTTTATTGAACCGATGTCAAAAAGGTATTGCGTTGAAAAACAAGCCGTTTGCTGTTGGTGATGAAAGGCTTGATGAATCCTTTGGAATTGGAGCTTGAATTTTGATTGAATGAGATCAAATTCAACGTTTACGGAATGCCCAAAATGAATGACAATGACGTATGTTTGACATCCTTTATTAAATTCATAGCTTAATGTTTTTTATTGAGTGAGAGAAAAGTCAATTTCAACATTTATCAAAAATCAGAAGGTTTCATTTTACCATTATATTTAAATATCATAACAAAGCCGAACGACCCGTTCACAAGCCAGATAAATTGAATTATTTTCGTCAATCTCACCTGTCTCTCAAAAGCAGATACTTTTCTCAACTTCCAAAGCATTTAAAACCCAAAACCAACCGGTCGTGAATAGATGTCTTCTTTTATTGTCGTGAAATGAAGCACCTGACGCGTACAAATTAAAATCAAATCAAATATCATTGTTTATCGTCACACACACGTTAGCTTAAAATAGAAAACCACCAGCGCAAACCGTATCTTACAGCTAGCGGTACCACTCGCGTGTCCTGCCCCACGCGAGGTTTCTCCTGCGAGTAGGATGCGGAAAATAAATTAAGGGCTCTTACAAACTATCGCCGCCCGTTTGCGTAGTGCTGCTGCTGTACAAGTGTATGTGTGCGTGTTTTTGCTCGTCCTCCGTAGTGTCGGCTTACGGCAGGAGAAAGATGCGCACACGTACCCGTGGCGCATCTCTCGATCCTGCGGGTTTTTTTTTGCGCTTAAAATAACAAAATTAGTGTCGGCAGACTCGAGCCAGCTTCTAAAAAAAAAAACGGACACCATCGTCGACCGGCCCCAAAAGCTGTCCCTCGGTAACTTACTTATTATTACGCTCTTACTTACGAAAACTAGGCCCACAATAGTCACCGAACGGGGGTACCATCAAAGTAGGCCACGCGTTCGATGACGTACGATCGATGAATCTTTAAAACCAGCTCTGTTGTCATGGACACTGCGTGCTTCTTTTTTTTTGCTCACTTTCTCACTCACTCTCTCTCTCTCTCTCTCGTGCCCATACGCAGGGGATCAGTCTTAAGCGGAATCGCGGATCTAAGCCACCACATTGGATTCGCTCTTTTGGGCAGGTGAGCCTTAAAATCAAATCTCCTTCCATTCGAACACTAACGGCCAGTTTTCCTGCGGGACCGCTGGTGCCGTTAACGTCACTTCGTTCCACTGGGACGGTCAATTCCGGGCGCCAGTGCCCCAGGGAGCGATTCCGGACAGGATCACCGCGACCCGTCAATCGTCAATAGCTCACTTGGGAGAGAAAGAGTGAGAGAGAGAACATCCTTCCCTCAAATGGACGGATGGGTGGAGATGTGACCACGCTCATTGTGGCCACCGTTTGCCGTCACTCAATTATCACCTTTGTCTCGCGGCTGTCACCCTCGCGGCAAACGGCGGTCGATACTCCGGAACTCGCGCGGGAAAACCGGAAACTCATCCCACCCTCTCTCCCACCCTCTCTCTCTCCCTTTCCGCCCACCAACAGCGTAAAGGTGGTTAGCTTTACGACTCGAAGCGCATGCTGGCCCGCACCACCGTTTCGACCATTGTGTTGTTTTTATTACTTCCCTGTTGCGCTTTCCCAGCGTCCTGTGACCACCGGGCGGGATGCTGGCCGGCACCATCGTCCGCTTTATTTGCATTCATTAATTTTGAGCCCACCGCGTCCATTTTTCTGCTCTCGCTTTTATCACCGTGATTATGCGCCCCGGTCGCCGTCGGGCGCTTCGTTTTCGGGCGGAAGTTGCGAATGCCCGAGTTCGACTTTACCGGAAGCAGCGTCACGAGAGCGGACGGCGGGGCCATCGTTGCCGTCCCCACCGCTGAGGGCTTTCCACCCTGACCCGCGGCCAGGGCCATCGAGCTGAGCATCTCCTCGTAGCGATTCGGATCGATTACTTCGACTTCCGCCTGCCCGACGACGGCCTGTTCCGCCGACAGCATGTCCGATGACGTCTCCAGCATGACCGGCACGACGTCGTCAATTTCGTCGTTAATGATGGTTGGGATGACCCGCGCCATCGGTGTCGTTTCCGGGAAAGCCACTTCCGGTGCCATGCTGGTCGTCGTCGTCGTCGTCGTCGTCGTCGTGGTGCGTCTCGTCGCCGTTGGGCGCGTCTTCTTCCGCTTTGGTCGCGTGGTTGTCGTAGTCGTGGTGGTGATGCGAGGACGCGTCCCAGTCGTGCCAGTTCGATTGACGGAGTTCCGGTTTTGGGTCTTGATTTTCAGCAGCGATGAAAAAGGTGGCATCTTACTCGACACCTCCGGGTTAATGCCCAATTTTGACGCCAGTCTATCGAAGATATCCGACAGGTTCTGCAAGTTGGTCGCGTTGGGTCGAGTACTTTTGAGCGCCTCTAGGTTTACCACTGGTACACGTGGCATTGCCGTCGTCCCATCGGGCTGTACGTTTTCCACCACCAACGCTTGCAGCGTCTCGTTGAACACCTTCCGTGTGGGTGGCTTTTCGGCTGTGGTGCGTCGCGTTCCATTCACAAACTCCCACTTCGTGATCGGGAACAGTTCCGGCATGGTGCTGGTCGATGGAGCTGTTGACGAAGGCGTGTACTGAAGCGTTTCCACCTCAACGTACGTCGTGGACGTTCGTCTCAGGTTAGGGCTCGATGTTCGCTCGGTTGTGGTAGTAAGGATCATCTCGTCCGTTACCTCCTCGGAACTAGCCGATATCGCTTCTTCAGTTGTGCTTGTCATCAACGCGTCTTCTCGCTGGATCTCCTCACTCGAACTTCCAGACCCGGTGCCAGTGGTCTGCAGCGTCGTAGTGATACCGAGCAACTGCTCCAGCTCATCCTGAGTCATCTCCACCGTGACAGGAGCA
Organism: Anopheles nili; assembly: GCF_943737925.1. Lineage (NCBI taxonomy): Eukaryota > Metazoa > Arthropoda > Insecta > Diptera > Culicidae > Anopheles > Anopheles nili. The sequence continues at coordinate 22,884,224 of NC_071292.1, forward strand.
CCGGTCGTCGTTGTGACCTGTTCGGACTCTTCCGGATCGTTCCGGGACTCGAGATCCATAGCGACATCCGGTAGCATCTCAACACCATCAAGCGTGCCGTTAAACTCCCCAACCGACACAGGTTCCGTCGTACCAACGTAGTAATACACCTCCGTTGAGGTCTCATCCGATGGTAAACCCTCACCCAAAACCGGCACCTCGAAGGTGGTACCATCTCCGGTCTGTTCCGTCGTCACCAACGGTTCGCGTCCAACGGAAACCGATTGGTCCGGTTTTTTAGCGATCACACCATCCCCAAGATGTTCGAACTTCTGCTCGTCGAGCGTGAGATTTAGCAGCTGCTCGCTCGCATCCACAGCCGTCGGCGTGAGGTACTTGAAGTCCGGTATCGCCTCCTCATGGATCTTATCCACCGGCAACGGGTACGGCCGAACATCCGCAACGCCCAACGGCTCGATCCCAAGCGTGGACGACCCAAAGCTCGGATTGGTGTAGCTCTGATAGTAGACCTGCCCGTTCGGGTTCTCCGTGTACGCCAGCACACTCTCGATGTCTGATGGTCGGTTCCGGTAGAGGATTTCCTCCGCCAGTGATGCCTTCTTCCGGGCCGGCAATCCCGTACGCTGATCAACCATAGCCGGCTGCTGCTGCTGCTGCTGCTGCTGTCCTGGACCCGAACTAGGATTGATGGGTTGCCAGGGTTGCTTATCAAGCACGGGTGCGCTCGTGAACAGATTCACGTCCAGCTTCGGTATACTGTCCAGCTCCGGACGACCACCAATCCGACGCCGATCGGTACTCGCGTACTCCTCCGGGATGCTGTCGTTAATGATGGCCTGAAAAATCGTCCCCAAAAGTGTGCCATTCGTGCTGCCCTCGTCATCCGACGCAATCACCGGCAGGTGCTGGTCCGCTCCGTACGACCCCAACAGTGCGTCCTCATCCTGCTCAAACTCCGGGCCATCTTCATCTCCGTCCTCATCGTCCTCATCAGCACCGTTATCCTCGTCAACATCCTCCCAACCCGACACCGACGATGGCTCATTCGATGCGCCCTGAGATGCCAATACCTGATATCGGAGTGTCGTCAAACGGTTCGTTGTGCTGGCAATTTGCGTAGGTGCACGGCTTGTACCCAGCGAGGACACACCAACTCGACCCACCAGCGTCGTCCTTGCCGTCGTCGTTGTTGTCGTTGTTGTTGTCGTCATCGTTGTCGTCGGTGCAACCGTCGAGGTCGAGGATGGTCGTGTTGTGGTTGTGCTACGTCCACCCAACCCCACCGTGGAGGTAGCCCGACGACTTCCACCCCCACCGGGGGTCGGTGGTTTCAGGGAAGTTGTTTTAATTTTCTTCGTCGTCGCACCGTGCTTATCCATTTTTTCGATCTTCGCCGTGGCCGTTTCATACTTCGACTTCATCCCGCCGGTGCCCGTTGGCCGGTCAAATCGGCTGCCCGGACCGTACCCACCGGTTGATGGCTTCTCATCCTCGCCCCCACCAGCCCCTGGGCTGGCTACCACCGCCTTAATGTTCTCGGCTGGCCGCGTCTTGTCACCGCCCCGGACCGTTATCTGGGCCGGACTGATGGCGAACGGCTTCAGCGTGGACGGTGCCGGCGGCACTTTTCCGGTTGGATCCGTGCTGTGGCCACCGCCCGTGCGCTTCTGCGTGATGTCCGCATCTGTTTTCGTTATCTCAAACGATCCCTGTATAACCGGTAAATTATCCATGTCAATGTCAGACTCCGCCTCGACCAAACCGCTGCCCGGTTTGCTGGCCATCGTCGGGTCCGGTGTGACGCGCGGTGTAAACTTGTGGATAGTTTTTTCGATCACGCCCGTCTTCTTCGTGACGTGGCGTTGTTCCTGATCCGGTCCGGATCCGGATCCGGTGCCGGGCGATTTGACCACCGGTGGAAATGGCTGCCCGGGGATAGCGCATCGTCATCGGTGGGAGGGAAAAGCAAAAAGAAAAAAAAAACAAATCATCATCAGCGTTATCTAATGCGTGTGTGTTGCGTAGCGGGCAGAGAGTAGAGAACCGGGCAACAGCACGGCTTACACCAATGTGCTTACCTCATTCCGGGTTAGCAGGGCCTTCTTCAGGACCTCCTGGTCGAGCAGCCGCTTGATCTCGATGCTGTCCGGGTCGATGCGTATGTGCTTGAACGCTGAGTTCGGGTTGAGCACCTCGTTCAGGAAGGCGGTTCTGATGTGCTCCTCCACGTTATTGATGGTGCTGTGTGGCCGGTGTAGCGATTTCCCAGCGATGCCGTGAACCGGAACCGGCGCGGGATAAGAGAAAGTCAAACGTTAATTTATAACAAACGCTGAGTACTTCGTTAGGTGGTCAATATCGTCGTTTGCATCGTTCGTTGAATGTGATTTACTTGACAGCAGCACGGAGCTCAAAAGATGTGCATTTTTTGGAAGGACAAAAGCTCGGATTGAGCCATTAAATGTATTCGAAATTTTTATTTACGAAGGACAAACAGGACCATTACTTACATCTTGATCTTGCGCATATCCAGAAACACGCGGAAGCTGAGCGCTATCGTCGGGCCATCGCCAAAGTTCATGATTTCCGCGCGGGAAACGGTGAGGCCGCTGCGCTCGAGCGACGTGTCGATCAGCTTTTCGTAGAACGCCGTCTTCTGCCGGTACACGGGCGTGCTGTTGGTTCGCAGTCCGGTTGTGTAGATATCGCCACGTGCCACTCGGAATGTACAATCGAACGCAAGAATCGCTAAAACGAACACGCAAACGTAACGAAACAATTAGCACCGGTTTGGGCTGGTAACAACGCAACAAATAACCATCGATGGACGAAGGAAATTTGCGATCCCAATTGCACTTTGTCGCTCATCCACGGCACTCGTCAAATGGCGAGCGAAAAATGCAACCTTTTTTCCCCGTTCTGAAAAAACAAAGGTATGCAAAACCCATTATGACATGAATAAAGTCACGTCAATAGATTGCCCACGACTGCAAGGACGTCGAGCTATCCGCGGGGGAAAAAAAAAGAACGACCACTGTTTTGTGCGACCAGTTCAATCACAGCACCCGACCGCTCGTTGCGCTTTTTGTCACCGGTCACCGAGTTTGCGGTTTTTTGATTGGAAATTGATGAGCTTAATACTCTAGTTCCGTGTGTCCACGACGCGTGCTGTGGAATCGAGCAAATGAACAGCAGCGGGATGGGATATCGTGTGGATACAAAAAAAGGGGCAAAATACCGACCGGACCGGTTCATCTAGCGGCTTCGGCTGACTTTAATTAAGCTCCAGTGCAAAGTTTGCTTTTGGTGACCCGAGCTGGTGCGGTCACACGAAAACTGTTGAATTATGGTCGCGCACCCACACGCGGCCTGTATTATCGAAACGAAAGAGGGCCATTCCGATAGCCGTTCCGGTGAGCAGAGTCGGTACCAAAAAAACGCGCACACACACGCACACACACACAGCTCGCCTCCCGCGGGTGTGTCCATTTGTACACCAAACGAGACTGTCATTAAACCCACAACAAAGAGACCATTCCCGGGCGGTGGATATGAGCTTCATCGCCATGATGATGACACGCGGGATAGCATGCATAGATAAAACCGGCCAGCGAACGGGAGCTGCAGCAGCGGCAAAAAAAAATTTAATCCTGCCATTTCGCGCATCAACAGCGCATCCTTTTTCCGGCCGATGCCGCATACTTTCCGCGTTGACACCGAGATGAGCCAGCGGGCGTTCTTTTCACCGCCGCAAGAAGCGGCGGTATTAAATCAGTTGATGCATCAAGTCCGGGATGACGTAATGAATGCAGTTAGTAGTAGTTTTGCAGTTTTTCCGACCACCCACAGCGAAACGGGCTCGGACGGGTCGGACGAGCTTTCAGCCCACCCCGTGTACGCTTGGCTTGGCGCTCGTTATACGGTCCGAGCAACGCGAACCACACAGCAACGAGGTGAGAAGAAAAAAAAAATACGGAAACTTCGACATGACTCCCGGAACGACTCCCATGGAATGGAGGCGCCAGGTGGCCCACGGTGTACCTGTCGACGGGCGACCGAACGCCATCCATTATTTTAGTGCATTTTTATGCTGCCGAAGCGTAAAAGCCTGCCGCTGACTATGTGCGCAAAACTGACGCTGCAGTGATAAATAGAATCACGAGCTTTTGCACCACGGTGGCCTGTTCGTTTCGGTCCACGGGAGAGCTTTTGTGGGAAATTTTGCCTCATTCGTGCGAGTTTGCGGTTGACACCTTGGCCGCCATTTTGAAGCAAGCAAATGCTTTGAATCAAAGCAAACCATGCTCGGCAGAACCCGCGGGTTGCTTGGATACACGTGTCCGCACACGCAACAAAGCGTAGACACGCTATATATGTGACTCGCATTAGCGCGATTTTCACGTGCGTTGTGTGGGCAGAAATTTTAATTGCACCAACGTAAAGATGAGCCACCTCAGCCTGCCGTTAGAAGCGTATATCAGAGCGCATAATACATTAAACCGTGCCACCCGTTCGAAACACTCACTCTCGCTGAGATCCGTCCGGAACGTGCTGAGGTAAAACGCTAAGCCCACCACACAAAGCACGGCCAGGATGATGATGAACGCGGCCGACATCAATATAATCGAGAACGATTTGATGTTCTTCTGCTTCTTGGCGTAAAGTGACGACGACAGGTTGCGGCTGTCGCGCCAAAGTCCCCAGGAGGTGTAACCGTAGTGGCTGCTGAGGCTCACGTCCGTCGGGTACGAGTACTTGCTCATGTGCGTGTACGGCCCGACGAGGGTCAATCGCCGCCCGAGCGTGTTCTGGTAGGAAGCATATTCATTGGCCTGCAACGAGAGAGAGAGAGAAAAGCAGAAGAAAGAAAGAACAAAATAAAGATTAGTGTCGCATGTCTCGGCTGTTAGTAATTGATTGCATGCGATCGAAAGCACACGCCTATGCAAATTGGTTTTCACGTTTCACGGTGTGGAGTAAAATAAATTTTATTCACATTTTTTGTTTGTTTGGAGCTGTAGACTTTCATCAGCACAGCACAAAAGACGAATGGGTGAATATATTACAGGTGTCTTATTTTGAGAGGAGCTGTAAAGTATCAGCTATTGTATGCGGTTTGCTCTCCCAGCACATCCCAGATGGAATGGAAATTATCAACCAATGAAACCCCTCATCAGTAAAGACAGAAGCTCTAAATAAAGTATCTTAAACACCCAATCAAACAATCAATTAAAGCTCATTCTCCAGCACGCTTCGCTCAAGCAACACGGTGTGTTTTTTTTTTTGCTTCAAATATTATACATGTTCCGCTTGCTTTGAACGATCGTTTATCCTGCCAATCGCTCAAACGACGTGCGGTAGACGGCTTATAATGATGCACTCAAAGTATCATTAACACCACAGAGCTCAACCACCGATTGAGTTGAAACTGAAATCAAAAATCAACATCCCATCGATTGGAGTAGTTTTGTTCCAGTAAACGATTTTTTTTCTCTCTCTCTCTTTCTGTCTCTTTCTTCTTCCAACTGTGCGCAGATTATCGAGCCGACGGGAAACTCGAAGGATACCACCGGAGGGTAATCCGTTGAGGGATCAAATAAATCCCATCAATTACGAGAGCATTGCGGTTTGCCTCTAGGACCGTTCGCACACACCGAGGGGCAGCATCATTCGTACTCGTCTTTTGGTTTCACCGGGAAAACAGTGAGTGAGCAGCACACGGGCCAGCCAACGGAACACGTGAAATAGAGAGGAAAAAAACTCAGCGGTCTCACATCCTGAACCAGTCCCGAGATCCTGAACGTTCCACCGAGCACATGCGAAAATTGATGCCATTGGGTGGAATGTTCAACAGAACTGGCCGAAGTGTTTGCCGGCCCTCCGGTGTGTGTGTGTGTGTGTGTGTGTGTGTGTCAGACCGATCCGTGAGGGGGTGTGTTTTATGTAAGTGATGTTTTTCTATTTCGCAGGATGTGCAGCTGCCCCGGCACCATAAATACCGATCGGTGGTTTATTTGTTCCCATGCCGCACTCGAGCACACACAAATAAAAAAAAACAGCACCATAACCGATTCGATGGCAACGGGTTTGGAAGGTAGACGTGCAATTTTCCTTCAGGGGGCTGACAGCGAACACTTCGAAAGCGTTCAATCAAACCGGCGGGTTAGCGAAATGGCAGAAGATGCGACCAAAGAGCAAGAGAGAGAGAGAGAGAGAGACAGAGAGCGAGAGAGCGAAAGAGTGGGTGTGTGAGGCTGTGGAATGCATTTCCATAACATGGCCCCACGAGTGGGCTCGAACGGTGTGCCGGAAAAACGGGCCATGATTGAAATTCTATCCCGAAACACGCTGCGAAAGACAGGGCACTGCGGTGGCCGCTATGCACTGTGGCCGCTGTGACTGGGCGCATGAGAAATGTCCATCACGAACCGGCGAAAAGTCGTTCGCTGGAAGTGGGCGATGTACTTTTGAATGAGGCGGTTTTCCGTGGCTGTGATACCACCATGGCTGCCGTGGCTGCAATTTAGGCAATAGCTTTTCTATTAGATTGATGAAGTACCGGACGCGCCAAGGATCGATCAGGGGGTCTGCCGATCGAACTATCGACTGCCGTTGAGAGTGTGAGAGAGAGAGAGAGAGATAGCAGGAAAAAAAATGCATCTGTGGTACAGTCATTGGGGCGACGAATCGTACCGTCTAACCCGAATTATGGAAACACGACCCGCACGTCGATCCAGTCTGGTGCAAGAGTGCAAATGCAATCCATATTCTGGCGCGAAACTACCCTGGTTTTGCGGGCGCGTTTCAGAAACATGTTGCTTATGCGGGTGGATTCAGAAAAAAAGAGGTAGCTGCGAATCCCAGGTGTGTGCGATCCGGCGGATTTATCGGACACCAGTAGGAAGTGGAAGAAAAAAATCCATCAGTCGGACATATTTCCAGTGATAGAATCCTCTCGCTTTTTTTTGTGTAGGATTTATGTAGCACCCTTTCACGGGTAGGTTGCGATAAGAACGTCTTTTTGCACTGTTAAAGCTGTGTCGGATGGCACCTGATTTTTTTGTGGAAACCATTCTACCGAATGTTATTCAACACTTCCCGTTTTCTCATTAGTGTGACATTCAGATTTTCAACAAAATCTGCTCCATTACCGAAGCGGGGTATATTTGCCACCATCGATTCGATGGACAATTTCGAAGGCTCTCCAGCTCCGATAATCACAAACACGATTTTACACTTTGCCTCCCTCAGGAGGGGCCGTATTCCTTCCGATTGTAATGGCCATCGCTAGACACAAACACGGGCCCCCCTTTTTTTAGGGCAAACGTTGCCAAAGGCATTATCAAAATCGCACCCAGCGACAACTAGAACCACACAGCGACACAGCGACGGGACACATTTCGCCCGTGGACATATGTTGCAGTAACCGCATTAGCCCGCCGATAACGCAATTCCGGATACATCGATCGACCCGCACCACCGGGGATCCTTTCCAACCGATTTCCGATTCCGCCCTGGAGGCGGAACTAGAAAACCGTTGCCAAGCGTCACAGAAAGGACGCACCCGATCGAACGCAACCGAGAGCCAAAACAATAAACAGGTGCCACACGCAACAACACGATGATAACCTACTGCTCAATTGCACCGATTGCACCTTCGTTTGCACTCCATTTGGGGGCTGTGGCCGCAGCATTTTGTTCGCCGATTTTTTCCTTTTCGTTTCTTTCGTTCTTCGTGACCCACCAAACCCTATCTCGGTCGGGTTGGCTGCGTTTCAGATGGAGAAAAAATCAAAACCGAAACACACGAATTGAAGAATCATTTCAAACGTCAGCCACATCCGCATCCTCTGCCAATCTGCCTAAATCAATAACGCGTTGTTCGCCGACCTCTTTGCGCCTTCGTAGTCGTCGTCGTTGTCGGTGATGGTAGTGCAGCAGGTGATGACCTTTCTGCCTTGTGGCGCATCCGAGCCCTATCCCTCGAAATCCGCCCACACGTACCCACTGCCTGGCTCTGGCACGAGAACCGATTATTCTCCCGCGCGCTGGCCCGTTGAATTCGGTTTCGAGCTTTTGCCAGCGGCTCGGTCGCATGAGGGCTCACTTGTTTGCCCGAGCCCTACCGTGCTGTCCGATCGAAGATAAATACGTGCGAATGTGCATATTTCTCCATCACCGTGCCAGGCTCGTCCCATCCTGCCTGAAGGACGAGACAACGCGGGGGTGCATTTTCCTCACCCAAGCACTCAGCTTCCACCGCTGGAACGGTCGCTTTTCATCATTCGCAGCATCGACACGGTACCGGGCTTCCGGGCAAATGCGTGGTTCTGTGGTTTCGGGCAGCGTACGCGTACGATAAATTACACTTAATCCCAAACATAGCGCGCATTTCGGGTACTCGCGCGCGCGCGCGCACGGCATTGATCGAAATCTTATTTAATTATTGCCTTGCCGCCATTTTTCCCACATTCCCGTTCCACGCGGTGTGCATTTGTAATTGGTTCTAACATTTAAGCGACAGAGTGCTGATAGGAACGAGCATTTGTCCGGCAACAAGATGGCCAACCCCAAAACCAAAACACGAAGTGCATTCACGAGTTGCATCAAGTAGGCACTGCCTGTCATCATGTGTGGAAGATATAGATGTGCGTGTGTGTTTGTGTGTGTGTTTTTTTACCACCGTTCAATTCATCCTCCCCATTGCAAGGGTCCCAAACCCGTATCTTTCGCTGCAATATCGGGCGGCCGTATTTTTGTGCCTTTTATTTCAACATAAAATAAAAAAGAAAACTCACCCCTAGAGAACGATTAAAAAATTCAACAGTAAAATGCTTTATTGAATATAATGCTGCAATCATTCGTCGCGCATGACTCGCGTACGAAAATGGTTCCCCGAGGAGTATTGGCTTGTTGTGCCGAACATTCGTGCCTTCGTGTTGCACGGAGGATGAGCCTGGCCGAGGCCAGGCCCCCCCAAAAACGCCGGCAAATGCCGGTGTGCGAGTGGAAAAGGATAAAGAGAGCGAGAGAGAAAATAAAAGCCGCACTCACATACACAATCCGTAATGCGCCCGGTGGGCACGTACCGGATAACCGCGGTGCCGAGCCGGGTTTTTTCCCCCACGCCGGGCGGAAGTGAAATATTGACCAGCAGCGCGCTCGCCCGAAATTCGTGGACACGATTTTCACTGGCAATTGGCCAACCGGTACGACATCATTATGGAGCATTTCGATTGCGGGCGATTTTGCAATGCGCGTGAACTTAACGGAGTACCGTTTCCCGCCGACCGTTTCCAGCAAGTGTGCGCCTCCACCATGGTTCATTGGATAATGGGTCGTTTTGTTCTTGTGTGCGTGTGCGTGCCTTTTTTTCCACTGCCATTTTGTGCCCTTTATGTGGGGGGTTTTTTTTTTAACACAACCACCCATACTCCAGCACCGCCTGATAACGCATGGAAAAATGTACCACTCTATGCGCGCTGGGGAATAAAACGAGCCTGCCCTTACGTTCGCGATGTCCTCGCTGTATCGCTATTTTTACGACGCGCACTTTATTATGCGCGTTTGGTGCAACAAAATTAACTTATTAGCTTTACGGCTGTGCGAGGTTCGATGCGGCGTGCGTAAATCTTTACCGAGAGAAATAAATATTTACTCGAAGCAGTAATTTGTCTTTTTGCTCCTTATGCCAGGCTTGGCACGCACAGGGAAAGGATCAAGTGAAGAACCGAAACAGATGCCATACGATGCAATTTATTTGTCCAAAGTATCGGACCTATTTGTTGAAATGCAAACATGTGGAAAGTATAACCAAACTCCCAGGGCATCGATCGCACATGGGTCCGGAAGGCTTTCGTTAGTCAATCGCAAAAATTCTCATTGCCGCGAGGCGCCTAACAAAGGTACTCAAGCCCCACAGAGCTCTTATTATTAAATTCACCATCATCATTCCGGTAACTCTGGTCGTGCTGAACAGCAACCAAAAGTGTACTAATTTCCAATTCCCAACTCCCGACTGCTTCACAACCACGCGTACAGCAATCCTGCGAATCTTGGTCACCGTTATCACGAATGGTAACGAGATAAAGGCAAGCGATACGTAGCTCTCCCATGCTCAGCCCCTACCCGGGACAATATAAATTCTTGCAAAAGTTTAATTGAATTTTTCTGCCGCCGTCCCACGCGCAGCAATGTGTGTGTGTGCGATTGTGGCCGACCCTCCCGCGTGGATGCTAACCGTCCGGCTTGGACATTCCGCGAGGATGGGCGAGTTTTTATTCGATTTCATAAGCGCCAGCCCCGCTGGCCACGACGGTACGCGAGATGGGCGGGAGCTTATTTATAGATTAAAAGTTAGCGGTAAAGTGGAGCCTAAAGTAGCATTAATTTCTAGCTGTCAGAATTCATTTTCTCGTCCCTCCTAACTAACTGGTCACGCCACGGTTGGTGACGCTTGGTTGGTGAGCAGCGACACCCAGCCCGGCCGGAAGTGAAGAGCAACAAATGTATACGCTCTTAACGCCATCTCTCCGGGGGGGGCTTGACCGATGGAGCTGGGCGGTGATAGCGACGGTTTGATTGGAAAGAATTTTCACAGTTTGCTGACCCGTAAGCCCCTACGGCTTGCTGGCTGACTATCAACACGGTAACGGCAGCACGAAATTAATTTTAAATTTTTAAAGGTAATCGTCAATTAGCTCCAAATCCCGAGGCAGCAGCGTGAGCTATGGATTTGGGTTAACGAACGACTAACGTATCATTTTGAACAACTCGTACATTGAATCACACTTGAACGATGCAATTCACGCATCATTTATTTGATAAAGTGTGCATCTGACTGGATTTTGATTAGAATTTTTCAATCTAATCGAAATTTTCCGTTTGCTTTTATCGGCTTTTACTGCAAACATATTTATTCAACTCGAAGCTAACTGCATTTTTCCCGCTTTCTACCACATACGTTGCACTAAACCATCTTAAGCGTAGAATTCCAATCGACTTCCCTTCCCAACGAGAAAAACGAATGCTTTTGTAAAGGAATGACGCGAAAAAAAAACCTCAAATGATTTCACTTGTTTGTGCATTCTCGATGGAAAGCATAGCTTTCATGCTTGAGTTGGAAAACCGCGCGACTTCATAATTATCATTTCAAACAATTCCCACCACTCGCTGAGCGTTTTCCAGCAGCACGAGAGCAGTGGTGTATCAATTTGCTTTTAATTTCCCGCAACCATCCGCTACAAGAACCACGCCAGAGCTGCTCTAACATCCCGCGAGTGGCCGCTTCGTGGAACTTCGTGCATAAACTCCGGCATAAATCAGCTTACGGTGGAAATTTATGAGCATTAGTGCACTCCCTGAATGCTTTAAGCGCATTTAGATAACTACATATTCACAGGCCATTTTTGCGAGAAATCTCACCAAACGCATCTTCGAGCGAGTTGAGGGAGCATTTATTGGTGTATAAATGCGTCTAAAATCTTCACCGAAAAAAAAAAGAAACACCCACAATAAAACGAGTAAATTACAACGCAAGACAAACAAATACGTGCTGTTCCGCGAGATGGCCAGTCTGGCATTAAAGTGCGCCCCTTCGTATCGCTCATCATTTGCATAATACCATCAACGGGATCATAATCGGCCCCCCCCGGCGGTCGCCCGCAAGAGATGACAGAGGAGCGTTGTGGCCAAACTCACGTTCTGGGAAAGCAAGGTACACCGACAGCAAATAGACGAACCCTTTTGGCTGACTGACTGACGCACTCCTGGACGCCCCTGGAGGCGTACGGCGGCCATCTAATGCGCTGTTCTTGTGGATAATTATTTCATCGTAAAAAAGAGCGGTGAAGACGAGAGAAAGAAAAAAATCCCCCCCTCCCACACACACACACACACCTCGTTTTCCATCCACCCCCACGACGGGGAGGGCTCGACGAAATGACCCGCGAGGTGATGCACGATTTTCCATCTTTTTATCGACGCTAATGAAACCGGGAAGTTGCGGAAAAGGAATCAAAACGATTGTTGCTTCCGCCCGCCCGGGCTCGGTGAGACCTTTTTTTTTTTTCGTTGGGTCCCCCTCCCCCTCCACCCTTTTGCCAAACCCCCGTTATGGTAATGAGGGGAAGCGAAAGGTTGCACAGGTGTGCGCGGGCTCGAAATGCCGACCTATTTCAAACGCATTTTAATATTGCTCTCTTGAAGCCCGAGCGGCGCGTCGTTTAGCGGTAAAAAAGGGGGAGCAAAACGAGAGAGAAGATAAAGATGGAACCCGCGAGAAGGCGATCGCGCGCACCCCCGCCAAGGGAGCTGGCATGAAGAAATCATAAAACGGTCGGCCGTGCCGTGCCTCAACCGTGGCATCCAAAGCTCAAAAGCTAGGGCTACAAGGGTTTTATGGGAAGAAATAAAAATTAGAGCGTAACCGGTGCGCGGGACTCCGACGGGGGCCGTGGATGGATAGAAGAAAAAAAAAAAGGTAAATTCAACCCGCGCGCCCTTTTTTTGTGTCCCTTATTCTTTTTTTCTTTTTCTGTGGTGCGTTATTATTTCACACGAATATTTATGTTACGCAGACAATGAACATTAGCGACAGCAACGGCAGAGGCACCCGAAAACAATAACCATGAACTGAGGTTTTAACTACGCTTTCGTCCGGGGGGTTCGCGCGCCGACACCGACAATGGCAATGATGACAATTTTCCTTTGATTAATGAGCCCGAAATTAGACAAACAAAAGGGGCGCAACAAAAGGCGCCGGCGCGCAAGTAAGTGTATCGATAAATTATGGTGGATTTTGTGGGGCGTGTAAATCGTACAGCTCGTTCCGTGAGTGTTCACCAGTGCTGCAGGTGCGTGTTCTCCTCGCGGGTATCATTATCGGACCAATTGGCGCCATTATCGGACAAGTATCGATGGAACAAACTCCCGTGCGGAACTCCGCTTAGTGTGAGAAAACCCACAGCCGGTGGGTTTGGATGGGAAAATAAAAGAAAGCTCATCGTGTCTGTCCCGCGACACACACAAACGAACGGGCGCAAGCTGGCATTTCGAACAGAAAAACGCCCGTAGAACATCGAGTTTATTGTGTTTTTGTGGGAGTGGGAGTAGACAAACAAAAATGCCCAACCACCCGCTCCGAATTATGCTTCGAGTTCGGCATCGACTGGAAAAAGTTTATGGGAAGCGCGCGCGCGTGGATTCGGTTGTCTAATTATGATTTCGATATCGCCCGCCGGTCACGGACCCGCTTGATCAAACCGCCTCCATCGTACTTTCGGTCGATTCGGCCAAGGACCGAGGACCGCTTTACGCGTTTGCACCCGGTCACGGTCAAATTAGCACCCACCTTCGGACGGTGGCGCGAACAACGCAAGCGTTCATAATAATAATGCGATCCAATTTCTGATTCACGCTCAATTTTGTGGTCACCTTCATCCGGAGCCCGGAGTCCCAAAACGCAAGAAAGCAACCGAAAAGTAAAACATTAGCCCACACCGAACAGACACTGGCGTTTGTGTAATAAGATTAAAAATTAAATGCAAGCGTTTTTTTTTTGTTTCTTCTCATTGCCTTCCATCCCGCACGGTCAAACGGACGGACGGTTTTGTTGGCGATTTTCCTATCGTGGCCCATTCCCGTTACCGTCGGAAGGGCCAGTCGGCATCGGGGCTGGCGCTTCAGGCGAGGGCGGAAATCGACGCCGCCGCCTCCGGGAGGTTTTGCAAAGAAAAAAAAAAGGGGGCCGGACTGCCGGAACGGGCCCCCGGGAAGCGCTTTTATTTTTCGCAAAAGCTGAGAAAACCCACCTACCAAACGAGCCACCGGCATGCGATGCAACGAGGGCTGGTTCTCGTTGGGCACGAAAGGAACGGGAAAAAAACGGACCTGACCGGCGCAAAGGGAATTCACAGTTAGCGAATTGTTGTGCAATCGCGTTCTCCGTGTGCACTTACACTTCGCCAGGCCTAGAAATCATTAGCATCAAATTATTGTTGAATAAACATTTTGACCTACTTCCGAGCGGCGGTTCCCGGGCGATCCCGTGCGATTTTCCATCTCTCTCTCTCTCTCTCTCTCTCTCTCTCTCTCTCCTTCGCACGCTTGGGTTTTGGTTTGAGTTTTTTTTGTTTTCTTTTCCACCGCGGCTGTCGAGGAAATGACGCGCGGTATGACGTTTTCCGATGGCTCAACGTCACCGAAATTGACCGTTTCGGACTGGCCGACCGTTCGCGGTTGAGGCCACAAAACGGAAAACTGCGCAAATCGAAGAGGCGGCTCGACCAGCACCATTTAAGCACCGTTATCCCGGTAATGAATTGTAGACATTTAGCGCCCCATTGCGATCGAACGACGGCCCAACCAGACACGCCGGTGGGATATTGAGCCACGGGAGCCCTTGTTAGCCGGTTGGCCGCCTTCCGTTTTTTGCCGTCTGGCGCGAGTTTTGATCGGTGGGATTTTTGACGTTTCTTTTTTTTTTGTTCCTTCTTTCGGTTGACCTTTCGCACGAGCAAAGCCCGGTCGGATTTATGGCACAAGCTGTAAGCTTTAATCCTTGAACTTGGCAACTGCTATTTCGTGTGCGTAATTGAACGAATCCGAAAATTAATTAACACGCTGTGCGGATTTAAATAAACGCCGAGTGCGTTCGCCTAGCCGCATTAAAACGACGAAAGCTGTGTAAATCGCGTGATCGAACGGCTATTGAATGGTTTTATTTCCCGTTGAATGCCAATGGTTTTCAGATAATGTAAGCCATATTTAAATATGCTTAAATGATGGAGAGAATCCTCAAGTGTGCTTTTGATGATGAATCGCTGTCCCAAATCCCTAAAAGTACGCAAATAATGTGACTGTTTGAACCTCATTTGAAATGCGAGTGTTGCTCACAGCAATGGCAGTTTTTCCTTTCCACCGTGGATCATAAATTTATAAACTTAATTAAACGTTTGTTTGGCTTATCCGTTCCATCAAACGTAACAAACATCGAAATGCAATCAAACCATCAAAGAACGTACTGATACGTAAAAATCTAAACATATTTAACATTGCATGATGCGTCCCGTCAAACGACCATAAATTACGACTCCCGTGTTTTATCAACCCTTTTCACGCGCCATACACGTCCCACGCCCGAGTCCCGACGTAAACTGTAATGTATTAAAACATAATAGGCCTGATTGGCTTTGTTCCCTCGAGTGGGGGGCGGCAGTTCAAAATCACATTCAACTCGGTGGTCCACCGCGGCGCGCGGATTCGAGGACCGGGACCGCATAACTCACCATTAATTGCGCCGATGATACACCTCCGGCTGGCCCGGTACCAAACGAAAACGCTCGTGACGGTGACGCCACGAGCTAATCAATATAATCGTTTACCCCGTCACAATACGCCCGGGTTCGGCGCCTGGGACACCAATTAGACACTCCCGCTCACTATTCAATCATTTTCGAGTCATTTGTACAAACAGATAATTATCGAATCGGCCGACAAACTATCGAAACCGTAAGCGAATCATCGATCTCGCCCAACCTGACACAGTATCCTCCGGCCCGGGGCAGGTGGTGTTCCCATTATCCCGAGCCCACAAAATCCCGAAGGCCGGGTCAGGACGGGCGGCGCATGTAGATTAAGCTGTCAATCTATTATAATTGCGATAACATCTACACTAAATTAGGACCCCAGCCGGGAAGCCGGCAAACCGTTTTGGTCGAAAACCGAGGCGGAAGAGGTTGGCTTTCGCGCGAAAATCAGGTCAATTCATCGATCGAAGCTCATCGTAACACGGTGGTCCTCGAAACCAATCGATCCTTGTCGGTTCGGCATCGGTGACGTAGAAATATGTTCATCCCTCGAGCCACCTCGAGCCACGGGACGGGAAATTCGAACACCCCACCCGGAGTGGCTCAAGTCGGCCATTTCGCCAGCATTTCGGTCGACTTAGGACGCGTGCAAATTATCCCACGATCGAACGCCACCATTTACATTTCGCTAGCCGTGGACCAAGGACACGATAAAATTTGAAACGCTCAACGCACGCTCGTGTGATACGAAGCTCGCAAAAATCATAACATCACGCGTGAAGGAAATAATTTATCGAGCCGCCCCTGCTTGAACGAGCGATGCAAATAAGTGCATCGATCGCAGCGCGGCGATATTTCGGACCACCGGATCCCGTGGGGGAATCCCTTTTTGCCTCGGCGTTTATGAAAATCTATCGGGGCGGAATAATGGAATAATAATGTTAACATTGATTTTCGACCGGACGGATCGAAAGCGGGCGAATCTGGGAGACGGCACCAGAGGTCGGCCAAAGTGTGCGGGACGTGTTCGGATAAATATTATTCGATCATGACACCGGGCTCGCATCGATGATCAATTGGAGCAGGGTTCATCGGTGATATCGCTCCCCGTCGGTGTACGTGTGAAATGACGGGAGTGTATGTGGGCTTTTGCACTCGGAAAACTCTCACATTTACCCCACACGCGGGAGTGATTCACGTTTACTGACATTTTCCCGACATGTAAGCTGACAGAATTGGGGAAATTCACCACCATTCGCAGGGCATCTCGCGTGGACGTTTATTCAAATATTCCATCAGCCCGTGTGGCATTGAACTCAATCGGGTTTAGGTTATTGCAACAAGTTGTTAGAGCGTAGTAGGATGAAATAAAACACACGATAGGAGAACAAAAAACGATACATGAGCATACATTTGGCGCCGGCATATTGCACATCCGAATGTGGTTTTTTTGTTGTTGATAAAGCTCTCTTAAAGCCATCAAAATACACTCACCAACAAATGGTGAACCTGCACTCGTGTTTAAACACAAGCTTTATATCCCTTAATTGAAGCTTCAAAAGCACTCGACACACCAATGAATGGCTTCGTTCGCGCTGAAATGCGATAAATTAGCTTGGCATACATTTCCAAAAAAAAAAGATCATCGCGCATTTGCGCAAGGATGCATCAAGCATCCAATTACACGCGAATGCAAATGCCACCGGGCTCGTTGCATTAAAACCCAGTTCCACCACTCGGCTAAAAAGGCCTCACCTCACCAAGGGTCATCCAGGCGACATGATCGGACATCGCAGCATTCCGCGCGTGTTCGAAATCACTCCAAACGGTCACTCCGTCCGAATCCGGCCCCGTCGATCGCAAAATAGTTACAAGACGCAAAAAACCCCGCCGATTACCATTAGCCCGCGGCCACATCACGCGCATGGTGATTGTCAAATTCTAATTCCCACCACAAAATGGCCCCGGATTGTCGACCCGGCCGTACATCATGCCGCCCCGTTGGCCCGTTGTGCCCAAATCATCAAACATGATGCCCGCAGAGCAGCTTAGCGACACAGCACACCGACAAATGCTACGCGCTAAATCTGTTCCCGTACGCGGCCCTACTCCCAATGGGGGAGGCTCTGTTGACGCAAGGCAACGCAAAAGGACGCCCGGCAAGGTGGAACGGGAACGACCCGAAACGGCCCCTGGCTAATGATGGCCATTTTGCTGCAGCGAACTGTAAATTGACACCGCGCTGCTTTCAGTGCCGTCGGTGCTCCTAAATCAATTTCAATCCGCATCCGAAACGATACCCTGCACTTTGTTGCGGCGTTGACGGATCCTGCCTCTCGTAAGTGTCTCCCGGTTCCAGTTTGCGTGGGTAAAGTGGAGCAATTTAGGACCTCGAGGGGTGGAGTGTGAACGTGAGTGAGCCCGGGAGGAAACAGGCAAACAAAATAGACACCATCGCACGGTGGCAATTCCACTCTCGCACACGATCCTCTCCTTGGGGAAGGTTTCCCGATCCACCCCCCACCACGATCGATGTAATGTGGCCCGATGTCCTTTGGGGGTTTGGATTTGGTCTCCAACCCGCGTTTTGAGGGCCGGAAAATCGACACCACTTCCACGGAGGCGCACCGGGTTGCGTCCGGTTGCACTGGACGGGACTCACCATTAGACGGCATTGTCCCGTGGGAAATAAAGATTTATGTTTCATCTATCACGTCGCCATGATTTGATTAATGCAAATTTCGCTGCCCTTGTTCCGGACCGAGCGTCGAAGGGGTTTGGACCTTCCCGGGCACGCCGCGGTTGAATGGCTGAAATTTATATGTCATTGAAACCTGGCACAAGGCGAGGCAGAACACTGTCCGTCCGCAGGATCGTCCTCGTCGTGTTAGTCGGTTTATTTAGTGCCGTTTTATAGGCAGGCATTTGAGCAGGCCCCAAATGATATGCATACATCGAAGCTGGAGCTGTTGCATCAGTCACTCCCGCACGGGCAAGTTCTTTTTATTTCACATGCTCTCCTTCGCTAACGATCAGTTTCCCGGGTGTTCCCGAGTCTGGGTTCTGCGGGAATATTGCTCCCACAATCCCGAGACCCTTCGCTGGTCAGTCCGGACGCATGTAATCACATCCGTCTCGATCTATTTTCTTCCACACAGCAGCCAACACCGGGTAGCAGCAGCAGGCGGAAATTCCCATCCCCATGGGGCGCGTCGTTCGTTATGGGGCAATAAATTTTTGTACGGTCAATTAGCGGAGTGATGAAGATATTAGCCCTAGCCTGCGCCCCGTTAGCGGCAACGAGCAGGGAAAACTCCACTCAACCACGTCGGCAGGCTTCTCGGACCATTCCCGCAGGCGCGTTGGGTCGGTTTCCAGGTTGAAAGGTGCCCGAGTCCGGGCGCTGTAAATCGATGCCCGGAACGCGGCCGATGTGCAAATTGCTTCCCGTGCAGGTGAGAGGTTTTTAGTGTTTTCGATGTTGATCGAGCTCTCGAGCAAGGAACGTAAACAACCGGCCCGGTTGCCAGGCTACTCTGATGCAGGAAAGCGTGCTCACTAGCGCGAATGGCGGTTGCTGCCGAACGTTACCTTTACATGCTGGAGTGGCTTTAGATTCGACAGCACCACCACGGCACGCTCTATCGGCTGGAAAAACCTTGACGAAACGTGCAGATAATGTGGTCGTCTTTTGCCGAAGCCCAACAGCGACGATGGTTCGTTCGATTGTGCAAACTGGATGAGTAAAATTAAATCAAAAGGAAAGCGACAGCGACATCGCTCCTCGCGACAGAACTCCCACTCTCTGGAGTGTAATAATCGACGCCCGTTCCTTGAATCGCCGTCGCATCATCCACGAACCGCGAGGAAGCTAATTATTTTGATTACGATCGTTTCGCCGCTCGCAAGATGCGCCACAAAAAAAAACGGGCACCACTACCGGGTCGCCAAGGGTCGTAATAAATATTCCGTAAAATATAGAAATGATCCCGGTTTTATGGAGGCAATTTGGTGCCCGTGGTGGCAGGTGAGTCTGATTTCACAACGGTGCTGGCTGTCGTGTTCGCTGGTGCGCTTTAGAGCGCAACTCATGCACGTGCTGAAGGTGGCTGCTCTGTGCCGTCCCTGCGGTTTCACTCTCCACCGAGGATATAAACCACTTTCGCCAAGGATAACGATTCTTTTGCACACTTTTTATCCGTCTCGCCACACTCCGAGCGCTTTCAGAAGGGTGGGAGTTCTTCACCGACGGTACACATATATCGCGATCCTGTTGCTTGCAGCGGTGTTGAGTGATTTGCTGCTAGATGGCACGCCGGTGTTATCTACAACTCCGACACAAAGTACAGATTTCACGCGTAATAAAAAGCGGAACCCATTTATTTGTGGTGCGCATTTTTACGACTTTTTCCGGCTCACGTTTGCTCACGGGAACGCGACGTCCACTCGAACCATACGGTGGGCGGTGTGGGTCACGTATGATGGCGAAAAACCACCAAAACGTGCGATGCGGTTCCCTCTCAATTGAGCGGAAAAGCATGTGAACATTTTTTTTTAATTAAAAACCCAACCCAACGTTATCGCTGCGGGCATCGTTTATGGACTCGAGCTCATGACAGATTATCTATAGCAGTGGGGTAATAAAATAATCGATTTGTTTGCTTCATGAGTGTTACACTAAAGTTAATGCCTTTGAAATTCAAGCCGATATTTATAACATTAAATTGCCGGCAAAAAAAACACGACACATCATCATCTTGCTTGAATAGGATAAATAAATACATTCACTAAACACGGTCCATTTCACATTCATCATAAGAATGATCACAAGCGTCGCTTCATTCTCGTCTAACTCCTTCGCATCATAAAAACCCGGCCTCGGTGGTGCTTTGTTTCGAAACTGTTCCCAAAGTACCTCATCCATTTAAACGCCCATTCGACGGCATCGAGCGGATACTTTATGGAACGCAAACCGACTGGAAACGCCAGATTGATGTGTTCTCGAATGTGACGCTCGAACATCTTCATCGGTTTGGGCGTGAGGCAACATCAACAAGAAAAAAAAGGGACGTATTTGGCCAGCTAACAAGTGGTTCCGGCTGGCTGGAATGGGGATCCCTGATCCGTTGGCTCGAGACAAATAAAGTTTAGAGAAATCGCAACCCATAACTCAACCGTCAGCAACTCTACCCGCGCGCCATCTCGATGTCCTCGTGTTCCGTGTTTATGACACCGCAAAAGTTCGCGTCCCGATTGGGGCACCTTCAGCGATAATGGTTACCACCATCCTGCTGATCAAGGACTCGCAACGCACGGTATAAAGAGGTATAAATCTCATTAGGACAAAATTGGTTTTGATATTCCGCAAATAGTTCTTTTCGTCGCAAAATTTACATAATTAATCCGTGCGACGGTATTCGCGAACCTCGCAGCTCGATACGCAAAATAAATCAGTCGCCTGGAAACCATGGCAACGAAAGGACCAGAATACCGGATCGTGACAGCGAACGATGGCATCTTAGACAGTGTCATTCGACCCTTTCGCCGCGACAAAGACGAGCGGGTTTTCTTGCGCAGTCTCATTATTTCCGGCAACGGTGGCGTAGCGTCTCGATAACAACCTCTTCTGCTCTTTGGCCGATTCCGACCGGCTGGCACGGCGCGACTCACTGATCTAGAAATAAATAATTAATGCCTCGCGAGTTAACGATGGCTTGAGAGCGCAAACCGTACGGTGCCTTCTCACTTTCCCGCAACTCGGATTCAGCGGTTCGGATCCGCATTGGAGTTTTAGTTGGTTGCACAACAACGGCACGGTTACACTAAGAATTTACCATTTCGCGACGAAATACCGTTTCATGTAGAGCGCCGAAGAACGCTGCATGAAAATTGATCTTTCGCACGTAATTTAAAAACTTTCCTTCCAAAAATCTCACCTATTTATGACCCCGTTTTCGGAGCTCGACAGCTCACACCCACGAGGGTATTCTGCTCGAAGCATAAGCAAATTTCACATCAACTGACTTGCTCGATTGGCCACATTCCTTGTGCCGATTGTACCACGTGCGTGGAATACCGATGAACGCATAGTTTAACACCTCCTGGAGGGCTGGAAGAAAATCAAATCCAGACCCAAAAACCGCACATTGGAGAAATGTCACCCTGGTGCGGGTCTCCGGGTTTCTTCCCTTTTCTTTCCCAACTCTTCTGGGATTCCCCCAAAAGGCGCTAAGAACAACGCCCGCTAATGGGTTCGCATCGCATCGTTCGCCTCTCCGGTATTCCGTGCACGCGATTGTCTTCGGTTTCTTCCGCTTTCGGTATGCGGCAAGATTGTGCATTTTCATGCCAATCGAACGAAGACGCGCCTGAATGCGGCGCGTAAGAATGGAAAGCAAAGCGTAATCGGCTAACCAATCGACAAAACCACCGGACGGAGCTGCCGTACGGTGAAATTTCTCTCCAACGTCGGTTTCTTGCCCGGAATGTTTCTTGCCCACCACCAACAGCATCACCACCGGCAAGATCCCTTTTACCGGCATCAATCAACAACAGCAAAACGATAAGCACTTGATCGCGTGTGATGCACGCAACCGGTCGGAAGCGTGTTGCACCTTCACCGTGCACATGCCACATGCAAATGGATTGCATCCTGGGAGAGCCTGTTTAAGGATCTAAACCGCTCAACCGCACTGGTTTGGTGGACGTACGAGCGATACGCGCGTACGACACCACGACGAACGCTAACGCTCGGGCGTGTGCGAAAGCATAGGACGCCATTGTCCGCATCGTAGTTGGGAGAGATCGTTTTTTTTTGTGTGTGTGTTGCCACCCCCATGCAACATATTCACGCCGCATTCTTCGCAACCCCACTGGGTTTTGCAAGCTAACGGATCGTTGCGACCCAGAGAACTGCCCTTTTGCGCTCGTACCACACGTACCAGAACGCTAACTAAAGCAAGGGTTTTTTGTGAGCTCTCGCCGGCTCGTGACAAGTTCGTGCATGAAGTTTTCAATTAATTGAAACTGCTTGCTTTTTTCGCTTGTGTGTGGGTCGCTTCTATCCTTCCACGGTAGGACGGTGCAGTTTTTAGAATTTATGCAACCGAACTGGCGGCTGTGCTGGTGGGAGGTTTGCTACGCCCTAGCAATTGCTGATTGAACTGTCGGAATGGGCTTGCGGGTTTTTTTTCTGGCTCGCTCTTTCATTATCAATTGCCCCGAAAATGATGCAACTAGACCGTGGCCAGAGTGCACGGCGTTTCATAGGCTAGTTCAAAAACACTGGAACGGGAAAGAAATGAAAAAAATCGAACATTGTAGCAGCATTCTGATCTGAGTGGGACTACTTGAAGCACCCTTTGAAATGCATTTGTATTTTATCTCCTCAAAGCAGAGCAAATTGAAACGATACTTGAATAACTCAGCTCATTCAGTCGTTTCGGGAACGATAAATTAGTATCCTAATTCTGTTACCATTCAACTTGTCGAGACAATATTTAGCGCAATTTAAATTATCATTTATCAAACCGAATATCAAGAAGGAAGAAAGAAATACGTTCCTCAATGTTCACAATAAACCGTTCAAGCTATCCTCGAATCACAATGAATCGTTTCGGTTCAACGCATCGCAAACAACCAACAAATCGACCTCGGTTCGGAATCTGTCAGGAAGATTGCTTGCAGCAAAGCATCCGGAAGCCACTTTAGTGTGAAAATAATTTTAAAATTACCAATTTCGGTAATTCACTCGTCCGCAAACGGTGCAGGTCCGCACTCGGTGGTTGTTGCTCGTGCTGCGACGATACCTTGCGATGGGAAGTGATTGTGAACATTACTTGCACAAGTTTCCAAAGCCCCGTATCCAGCGGCTGGCTTAGCCACCGGTCTGCGTTATCCTGCCGGCAAATATTGCCGTTCCTGCGCACCATTTCTTTTCCACCGAATCCGGGCGGGATACTTTGCGAAAACTTCAATACAATCCCGCCCGGGCGTCGGTGGTGGCTTCCGTTCCCTAAAGCTGCACGTACTGCGCTTCGGCCAGATGAAAACCCATCCATCCGGTTCCAGGCCAACCGGCGGGCTGCGTCCGTGTCCGGAAAAAGTTTCCCGCGAAATAGCTTTACACTTTCCAAAGTGTCAATAAAATTTATATTCCATTCCACACCGTCGCTTCCTTCCCGGTGCCATGACGGTGGCCTTATGCCGAAACCGTTCACCAGGCCAAAGCGGACATCGTCTCGCCCAAGACGAGAGGCGAGAATTGAAAGGAAAAAGTATTTCCAAACGGCTGCGTGTCGCCCGGTTGTAGAAGAAAAATGTTCCTCGTAGAATGGTGGGTCGGCAAGAAAAATACACGCAGCAGGACAAAAACGAAAGTAAAAGCATTGATTTCTTAGCAAAAGTTAGACTTTCTTCCGAGCGATGCAACGATGCGCTACGGCCTTTTGAAACCAACGAGCAACGGCAAATCACCGCGGTGCAGTGGTCTGTAACGATTATGAATAATTTAGGATGAACACTTCACTGCGCTTTTTCTCTCTCTCTTGCTTCGTTTTCTTTCGTGGTGTCAGGAGTGTCCTTGTGTGTGATCGCCGAAGACGTCATTTTATCCCTGCCGGATGATTCCAGCGAAACTCCGCCGCTCAACTACACTGTCGTTACCTTCGCAGTCATAAATCTAGATTAAATTGATAAGTGTTTTGATCGGCGAAGTAATAAATCAATCATTCTCACCGACGCCAACTCAGGCACGGGCCGAACGAGCGTACGAACGAACGAACGGGCGAAAAGCCACCAGAAAGCTTTCCTTGCGGAAAAGACTGCACACTCTAAACTTTAGAACAGTGATCGATGCGGAGCAGGGATTCGAATGTTGCAATGATTGGATTGAGCACTTAAATTGATGTCATCGATCATCGACACGCATCAAACAGGAACCAGCAGGGAAAGGAAGCCAACGGTGGGTTTGATTGGGAATCAAGGTGCACGAACGAATGGCCTCGGAAGGCAGACACGGTGGATGCTAATCGAAAATAATCGATAAGCAACCGCCGCGGCCTGTGTTATTGTTTCATGTGATGCACATTAGATGAGACAACCGGTTAATCGTTTTACACGCCAAACATCGGTTGTTGACGGGAATCCAATTAAATAAATAAGTGCTCCGTTCGCTCCATCGCGCATGATTGATGGATGGAATTACATGCACCGGAAAGCGAGTCCTTGTGTGAAGGATGCATTGGCGCATCACGGCATAAAATGCTGCATTTGAAAACCACAATGCACGTTACATTCCATAAAACAAAACCACTGTCAATCGGGTTAAGTATTTGTTTTGTTACAAGCTGCATTTTAAAATTATTATGCAAGCTGTAAGGTTGGTTGCACATGAAACTGTTGCTGAGGTCGAAGTGTTGCAAAAATCTGCTGGAAGCGAGTGTTTGCATTTTCAGGAAAAAAAGCCATTAGTTTCACATTTGTTTCGAATCGTTCCGTGTGTTTACATTTTATGTCGTACACCAGGCATATTAAAATTCCAAAACAAACGACGGATCACCGGTGGCCGAATCTGTCAATTTGCTCTGCGTCTTCAGCTCGAAATCTAGTTGGCATTGCATGGGCGTCATGGGAACGTCATGCTTACACGCATCCACCACCCGAAAAGGGCGGAAAAGTCGGTGAAAGTTTTGGCACGTACATTCCCTTCGCACACGTAGAATTTCCATTACCAACCGCGGCCCCAAAAGCGCGGCCCGCTTTCGGATACGCCCGCACCACCAGCGCCAAGACGTTGGCCTAGCGGTCAGACAATTTATCTCACGCTATTCGGAACAGAAGCCACCGGACCACCGTGGGTGTGGCGGCTCCATTAGGTACGGTTCCGGCATCTCGCCGACCGTTTTTTTTTTCGCTGGCCGCTTTTCTCCACCACGGCCAGCTGCTGACCGCTTTACCTTTTCGGCATTATGCGTCGGCGGTTTCCACTCGTGTGACCAGGGCAACTAACCCGATTCGCATTAGGTCAGGTCAATTATCTAATAAAGTTAATTATGTAAATTTGCCCACTCTCCGTGCGCGCCCATTCGGCCCACCCCAAAAGGCGGTGGCTGACGCACCAGGGCTGCGTCAGGAAAGCATCAATCTGGCACACGATGATTTGAAACACTTTCTCTCCCACTGCCCGAGAACGGGGTGGCCATTCGTGTGCAAACATTAGTTTTTCCCACTTTTGCGCTCGACGGGCCGCATTTCGGGAAAATGTTGGTGTGTCATCGAAATCTCTCTTTTGTGTGTGTGTGCGTATGTGTGTGTTCCTCCCTCTATGAGCTGCTTTTTCATCCTCGCTACGCATCTCGACGGTGACGGTCCGCTTTGCGATTCGCAGGCCTATTGGCTTTCATCGTGCGGCTGAAATTCGATCTACTTCGTCTGTTGGTTTTTCGGGTGCGTTTGAGCCCGCCTTAGTGGCTCCGACCCATCACGCTGATCGGCTCAGCCGCGGGCCCGTGCCGTGAACACTTTGCTTGGCCATCTCATCTATCGCACAATCGGCATCTCCGGAGAGATACCGGATTTTGGACCGCGTCCATCGCCTACACGGGCGAGCCAGCGAAGAAGAGGAGTAGAAGAGTAAGAGAAAAAGAAAAAAGAAAGCGCCCCTCTAATTTGCCCATCGGCCGCATCGGTTTGCCGGAAATCCGATCAGCATTTCCCGCTGTGCCGGTGCCGTCCTGCCCGAGTAATCCGATTTTCCGATCGCACGAGCTAACTGCCCTCGTCGCAGCCATGATACGATCAAGATGTTCGTGCGCGATTGTTTCTTTTTTTTGTTGTTGCTATTTTCGGGCAGCCAAAGCGTTGCGCCCGATTGATTTACTTTAATGCGCTGGTGAGAAGCATCCGATTAAGGGGGGAAGGCGAGTTTTGCCGGGATTTTTTCACGAGAAATCGACGTATCTAAGGCATTACTATTTGCTACCTTTGATTTGAAACCCCTCAGAACTTTATAATCTAAATGAGGGGGAAACATGTTTTACGTACAATAATATATCACAAGTTTAATTATACAAGGTTCATAACTCTGTTAAATCGAACTTTTTGTATAGAATGATACTTGGTTTTCAACACAAGATCACCCTTTTCGAGTTCATATTGCCAGCATAAGCATTTCAAAGCACTTCAATAAATTTCGAGAACAATTCGAGAACTGTACATTAAAACTCCATTACCTTTTATTTTACTACATTTTTTCCAAAAACCTCTACGTTCTGATTATAACCGAGCCACTGGCAATGGATATTTCATTTGGCTTCGTTGGTAAAACTCTTTAGACATACTTTTGTTGTGCATGTAATTGGCCATGCTCAGATTAATGCGGTAAAAATGCTTCCATCACAGCTACCGCTCCATATGCACCCTAACGAATCAGCATCAATTCTTGGCCCCGGAACATTGGAGTTGTTCAACAAAAACACAGATTTCAAGCCAGAAACGAGCTTGCGAGAAGGCGAAAAAAAAGTCAATGCTAACTACTCCTTGCGGTAGAAGTTCCATTAGCCGGCGAGTGCTTTCCCGCTGGGGAAAATCGACCTCAAAACGATGGGCACGTTTTGACCGCCTCGGTCAGCTTTTACACTTAACGGACAAAGCGCTCGGGCTGCGCCGCAAAACGTGCGGGGGAAAGTGGAACTGATTTTGGGTTGTTTTTTTTCTCTTCTTTTCGGTGTGCTTATTTTTTTTATGCACACCTTAAAAAAGCCCACACACACACAATGGAGAAAGAGAAGCCGTAAGGAAGCGGGCACCATTTTGCTCGACGAACGAAGACGAAGTGCGCATCAAATTTACGATCAACCTAGAAACTGCTTCATTCTTGGACTCGATGCTGGCAGGTGTTCCGTGGGGAGTTCGATCAAAACTAGAGCCGGTGGTTTTTTAGCTTCTTGTGCTGGTTACTTTAAATCAAACGCCAGAATAACATTACAAGAGATCAAAATGTACGGCATCTTATGTTTGTGATTCAACCAGTAAATAATAGTCCAATTAGAGATGTACATACAAAATACTTTCAACTACAATTTCATTGAAGCATGTTAGCAAAGGTCTCTTGTCCTACTGTTTCTGCTGACCCATTTATTAGCAACAACGTCGCATGCTGTACTCACCATTGGCCGCAACGTGCTCGGGCTCCGGTAGTACTCACTGCCCGCGATACTTTGCAGATACTTCTTGTTAGTTCCATAGATCGGCTCCATCTTGGCCAAAGGGGTTGTTGTCGGAAAATTTTTACAAACGCACGCACGGCGATCCTCCAAACTAAGCACTCACCCCACACTCACACAAAGTTGTTCACTTTCACTAGCGCACTCAAATTAAAAACGCAGCACTACACCTGCAGCGGGCCGGATGGCTTTGCATACTTTTTCCTCTCCATCATCCTGGCGCAAAAGACGCTCCATTGCGTTCACGTGTGACACACTTTCCTCGCCCGGGCACCAGGCCGCTCTACAAGCGCCACTAAAAGTCGTTCCAGCGTTTCTTTCCCTTTCGATCGCTAATCCATCGTTAGATAATGCGTAGCTCACTTTTACCTGCGGTTTCTCTGCGTGAATCTGCAAAATTAAACACACACGTCCCGGATGAATTAAAATAAGCTCGATTTGGTTCACTTTCGATAAAAGCGAAGCCCCGGTTGCTTCGATCCGGGACTTCGCTAAACCGTATCATTAAACCGTTCGGCGCAATCACCATAGATACTGGGAAAGCTGGATGGAGGGAACCGTTTCCCGGCAATTAGATTCGCTTGGTCGAGATCGATCGGGGCTGTTGAGTGAAAATTCTGCAATTCGAACGTTTTTTCTTCCCTGATAAAGTGTTAAATGATTTCACTTCACCCCGGCGAGAGAAACATTAAGCATATGCTTTTACGGATACCCAGAGTGCTCCTTTGGATAGAAAATATGACCCATAAGCGAGTACTTCTAGTCAAAGAAGTGCCGGCGAGTAACACCTGCCGGATCCAATCGAAACCACCCTGTCGGTATCTTGATCAAACGCGTACGTGTCCCATCGCTTTCGTCCATAGAAAGTATGGCCAAAGTTTCGTGAGCCACCACTTGCATCGTACGGGCAAAAAACTAGCACAAGTGGCCACCTTCAGACTCCGAAAAAGTTCCACCCTTCAGAGCGGAGGGCACAGCTGCTCAATGGCACCCTAATTGCCCGCTTGATTTCGATGTGTGACGTCGTCAAAGCCCTTCCGATTCCACTCGGTCCCCACGAGCCACTGACCGCAAGACTGCCGCTGACGTTCGTCGGTCGGTTTCTGTTGGGGCGTTTCCTGCATCGTGTCAATTTTGAGGTGGAAATATTCTCGCCGGCTTACCGGTGGTGGGATGCATATCGGAAAAACTTGTCCAACTCAGGCGGGCCGATAGGAGCACATGGGAGACATGCTGTGTTTCGAGATCGCTTTGTAAACTCCACATTTTTACCGCAAAACCTCCCCCCAAGAGCCGGTGGCTGCTGACGTTTGACAACGGTTTCCATGGCAACGGGGGTCAACTTTTCATCGACACAATCTAGCATTCGCAGCCGGAAGGAAACCCTTTTACAACGGTTCCATAGCACAAGCCGAAAATGTGCACCTTCATCTACCTGATCGAACCCGGGGTTGATTGTTTTCCAGTCCTTCGTGAGACCATCATTAAAATTACCCTTTTCAAATGTTACACGTTATAGTTTACGCTGTTGAACCGTAACCATGATCAAAGTGTAAAGCTTGGCTCGTGCTTTATCATGTTCGCTACACACGCTTTAAACCTGGCGCGTATAATATTTTGGCGTGGTTGAATTGATCATGTTTGTTTTCATACTTCTCCTGTTTTCGTTTGTTTTTATAAGTTTGTAATCGGTGGAAAGTTAACAGCACCATTTTGTGCATTATTACCATTAACCTCCTCCACTGATTGTACGCTCTAATAAACGACAGTGCGCGGGTATGGTTGGGGGCAATTTAATAGGATTTCGCCATGAATAAATGCAAACAAAAAATAGTTTTCCTCAATTTCTACTTCCCATGGTGCCCGCGCAAAAGTGCCCTATACGGTGTTGTGCCAATCCTCACGCAGCACGTGGCGCACGATAAGCAAGGAAGAAAACCCCATCAACACCATTCTAGGCTCACCCTTACCACGAGCCCGACCCGGCTTGTTGACCGCGACTTGGTATGGCGCAAGGCACGAACCACCACCACCGCGGAAAGCAGGTTAACGGAACAATGAGATTCAACCCGGAAGAGCTGCTGGTTCGTATTGCGCCACAACCAGTGCGACACATTTTCCGCGACATATTAGCCAGCGACTCGCGGCCAACCACTGACCACAGGCCACTGGTTTTGTTGAGGCTGGGAAATGGCACCAACCCGTTTACCCACTATCAACGCCGTGGGTTTGCGTTTTCATTTGCTTCCTACTTTTACTCTAATTAAAAAATAGCTGCGCATCCGCACGTTGCCACTTCGGCGTTCGTTGCCGGCCGGCAAGCTAGGTTGATGGACGAGCCGTTGTCTCCCGGTGACTTGCCGTGCCGGTTTCACTTCAATGTGTTACACTTTACGAAACGTTGGCCTTATGACTGCGGTGCGAGCTTTGGCCACGAGGGGGGTATTTCCCGCAGGTGCGCTTGAGCAAGCGATTGCTTCGCCAGCACGGTGGGAAACGTCTTAATCGTACACACTTTTCTCTTTCATGTTCAATTCCAGCGACAATCAATAAAGCACCGCGTACGGAAAACAATCGCACGTTATAGTTTCTTATACGGGGGCATTTATCACGGGTTTTCTACTTTTTTTTGCATCACAAACACAATATAATTGCATGTGATATACGTACAGTACTGCATGTTGTACCACAGTATTAAAAGTTGAAAAGTTTTTTTTTAATTATATAGATTCGCATAATAAATTTCCCTTACCAACTTTCAAATTAAAAAAACCTCATGGAAGCATCTAATGCTCTAACAACCATATAAGATTTTGTGTGCATTTCTTATATGACTTCTGTTGGGCGTTAGTCGAATTGAAATCACTTCAATCTCCCATCAATACTACTCTCTAATTTATCCCGTTATAACGAATTGGCTCAGATGAGTTGCTCGTGGACATTCAGCAATTTATCAGAGATAAGAGAGTTCGATTTTATTTTAAAAGTCAATGATTATTCATTGCGGTGATTCACACAATGGGATAATAGATTTTCCCGTATAATGGCACCATTTTGAGTGTGCAGCAGCAGCTTGCGCCAGTTACGATGTTCGTTTAGCATCCCGACGCTTTTTCAGCATGTAGAGCGTGATAGTACTTCCATCGTTGCTACAATTTTCTTTTCACCATTTCCACAATTGATTCCATTTGTGGTTTGATACAAAAACATTTAACAAAAAATGCTCTCAATGGGCGTTCACTTTGCTTTTCATACACATCCACACATTAAATGCAGTCATCATCAAAACGCCCGCACCTGAAGTGTAAATAGTTCAAAAGCCCTACCATACCGCCAGGAACTCGGACCCGAGATTCGCTCGCACCGAGAGTGCAGTGTTAAAGCCGATTCAGAAAATCCACGGTAATTGATAGTAAATACAAACACCCCCCGGGAACTCGACCGAACGCATTGCGAGCAGAAACCAAGCGAGAGGGAAGTTCATCAAATTTAAATCATCAATTAAGGTGCCTTGACTGGGCCGAGACCCACTTCGGTTTGTGCCATAATTCACACATCACAGCGACTATCATCTTCAGCCCCATGGAATAATTACCGTCGCTTTCACCTGTGCGTGAACTTTCAAAGAAACTGCCAGCAGCGAGGTCGACCCGGTGCCGCAGTGGGAACAGAGCCTGGCGTCGATTCTACCATGCTCCGGAACCCAAGCTCTTCGAAGTGCAGCCACCCACCAGCCAGGTATCGATCGCACAAAAGAGAGCACAAACCAGCGCCACCAACGAGAGACCGTGGCACGCCTGACGGATGGTTGGATTGAATGCGAACGAAACTCCTCACCGCATCGATAGTGGTGATTGCAATCCTTGATATAACGAGTTGCAAAACCACACAGTCGGAAATTAAATCTGCACTTATCGTGCCGGAGCATGGCGTTTTAATGAATGTCAACGATGACGGAAGGCTGACCTCAATGAGATGCAGATGATGTCGAAGTGCCGCAGATGATGGCGAATCCGTACCGCACGGTTGGCGGTAAGAGGTGATTAATATCTCTCGCTCTCTCGGTACTTAGACCATCTTTTAATGGTTGTCATCCTAGAACGAGCCATCAGAAAGCGGCGAACCACCGAACCACCACAGAAGCCACCCTTTTGTATCGAACGCACGTTTATGCAGTGCCGCAAATGCAGTTAACTAGTTTCATACCATCAATCATCGGTCGTGCAGGGCGAAGAACCCTGCAGGGCGTGCCCGGTGGCGATGTGCGTTCGGGCTACTTTGATAAGTCCATCTATGGGGACGACCACTGATTGATGGACCAGCTTTTCAAAGCTCGCACAAAGCGTGCTGTTGCAGGCTTTTGTTTTTCGCATGAAGAGCGAATCAGCACCGTGTTCTTAATGAAATGATGCTGCTGCAGGAACGTTTAGAACGAGCTGGAAAAAAATGCATATCGGTTTAGAGTCTGCTTTTTCGTGAATGTGCCTTTCTACTTGTGTTAGCTTAAGCACACTGCCTATGATTGGGGGCAAAAAATCAGAACGTTTTTGCTTGGCATTTTGAGAGTGAAAAGGCGCGTTTCTTCCTCACACGCGCAACGGCTACACTCCACGCGAAGAAACCGGCATTTCAGTGGCGAAAAAAAACAAGCCCCTTCTAAATGTGCATTCCATTTCATTATCCCGACCTACGCCAGCGAGCCGCCGATCTTTTCTAGTGAAAGTACCAAATCTGGCCGTGCTGTCGGCCCGCGGAGGAGGCTGCGATTCGCGCATTCTGAAAAAAGGATTGCTTGCCGGCAATCCGACGTCAGCAGCTGGCTGCGATGGTCCGGTTATGGCGACTGTCACTCGATTTAGTTCACGTGACTCCAATGGAAACCGGTTTCGCAGTCTAGGCGCGAGGCTCATCCACAGACGATGCCATTGGGGCCGTTCGTCTATGCACGGCCACTCAGCGTTAGCTCGCATCGTTACCTCAAATAGTTTTTGACTAAATTTAGAGCACTGATTGAACGAGCTGAGCCCCATTTAACGAGAGTGCAGATAAAAAGGAAGAATTTCTCGTAGGGCCGGGAGGTGAACTTATCAAAACCAATGCGGACCATTAATCCGATCGATTCCAGCGAAATGTATTCACTTAATTATAATGCAACCTCCGCGAAGCAGATCAGTTCTAGTAACCTGGAAGCTTTGTTTGCTCGCCTCAGATATCGCCGGCCAGAGAAAATACCAACCTCCCCGCTGAAAGCTATCAATCGTGGAGAGAAAATCCATTCCAGCGTTCGAGCGCTCATCAGCCGGGTGCCCTTTTTATATCCCCCCCCACACAAAAACCCCTAATGCCGTTCCAGTTAAACGTTTGTTTCCCTCCTAACGGCCTCCGTTTTGCTGGGTCGGGAATTGGAGCAGCGCAAAACAAACATCGGCGGTCGGTCGAACCGACCGCCGGTGGGCATTGTCGGAGAAAAAGGTTCGCGTGCAATGTATGGGAAAATGGATCGTCTGGAGACCTCGGAACGGTCGCAGACGTCAGAGCGAGTGAGAGTGAGAGAGAGAGAGAGAGAGAGAGAGAGAGAGAGAGAGGGATGGAGGGAAAAAAGCCGTACCAACCATTTCCGTCCCCCTGGACGGGCGCTGTGCGATGGAATGGAAAATTATGTCTTGCTCCAATTTGATTCCCTATGGCTCGACGACTCAATCAGCACCGTTGTGAGTGGAACAGAAATGGTTCAATCGTCGATAAATGTGCTCTCCCCTCCCCCAGCCAGCCAGCGGGTTGCCGTTTCTAATTAGATCGTGGAACACGCGGTGGTCAATGGTTTTCATATTGCGCACATAAATGGTTCAAGTTCGCTACCTTCCCTTTAAAGGATACGTCACGTTTCGAGCGGCACATTTCGCCCTTTAAACGCTTCCGAAAGGAGCGGGTTTTGTTTAATTGGCATCCTGAGGGGCACACGCCCGGATGATGGATGCACTCGAGTTTGTTTTCCAACGCAGCGTGAATATTTTGACCCTTGACGCTGGTGCAAAGCACAAAGGACATCTCGGGTGGTAGGATGGAACTGTCGTGCATTATGCATCGCTCCCATGTCCCGCTGCACAGAGGTCCCACGGAAGCGTAAGCCACTGAATAGGTGCACATGTAAGCGGCCAAACAACATTACTGCACATGCACACACAGGCACACACAATACAGAAGGCGTGCGCAGGACGAGTGACAAACTGGAAAATGCCAACATGAAAATGCGACAAACCAGCGGAGCATTTCCTCCAAGTCCGGCGGAACATGCCGTACTGTCTCGCACTCGTCTCCTGCTTCATCATCTGCGTCAGGGTTGCGCGTTAAGTGAAACCGACACCGGGATAGAACGCCACGCAAGAATGGTCAAAATGGTCGCGAACTAACGCGCATAAACGCTCCAACGTGAGCGGAATACTCGCGACGCGGAATCATGCTTTCATGAGCTTTCGGAACGCATCCAAGCAACCCGGCCGATTTTTGCAAACGCCCAACTGTCAAAAAGCTCCCATCTGTCACATAGTGCCGAAGAAAGGATCAACTGCGCTGATGATGTTGCTGCCGGTTGCATTTCATTGCACCACACCATCCGGCACTGATCCGGCAGCACCGAACATTAAGCGGGCGCTGGTGAGAGCGAAAGAGCTGTTATTGTTTGGAAACATTCGACTGGGGGCAGCTCGTTGACGATGCAAAACCCCAACACGGGCGACAAACCGGCGGCAGATGGAATGTTGCCGTAGTAGTAGCAGCTCGCTTGCTGTCTTTTTTTTTCGTCTTCTTCTTGTTGCTTGCTTTTGTGCGCTAAATTCCATCATCACTGTTCCCATTTTGCGTTTGCGAAACATCTCCCACCCAAGCAGCACATTAGTGTGTGCGAAAAAGGACCCATCCACCATCTTGCGGTGGCTGTCCTTCCGAGTCCTCCCGAGTCCAAGGACACCAACCCAACACACACACACACGGTGGCTCCGGGTGGCTCTCGTTAGCTTTCCGAGGAAAAATGTTGCCCAAAAAACCACATCATCAGATGAAACATTCTTGTCCCTCGTCCCATTTCCCATCGCATCGGAAAAGGGTGCACGGCTCAACATCCTGCCCACCCACGAGCCAGCAGCCCGGCGTGCCATTAAAACCCGAAACATACGTGAAACGGGCGACGGCGATGTTTCATATCTCGCCACCGAGAAACTGTTGCATGATTGATGGGGCAAGCCGCTCGGTCGAATATTGTTATCAGATCGCTTTCATCTTTCATCGTGATCGTGCTTATGTTTCAAAGCCGCCCCGTGATTTGTTTGGATTGACTGGCGGAGCTCGCAGGATCCCTTTCAAGGATACCGTCGGTTTGCAGGAGCACGCGTGCCAAGGAGTTCATCGTGCTCCCGTTGGTGTGATGGCTCACCGAAATGAAGTTCCCTTCAACCGAAACGGTGATATACACGATGACGAATTGTAATGTAGCGGTAACATTCCTTCCTCGATTCATGCTTTGTTCTCGGCGTCTGTGTGCGTGTGTGTGTGTGTGCCTGGGTGGTTCCGTTTCCCGGGAGACACTACGCGAGCCCAGCGGCTTCTCGTTCGCGGTTTGTCCGTGGCATCAATCCTTGCACTTCTGCCCGGGTTTGCCACGCAAGCGATGAGCCATCAGTCCCATCTGACGCTGCGGGCTCCTCGAGGCCATCGAACGTGAACCTGCATGCCAAGTTTGGTTTCTTCTCTTCGTTCGGTTTTTTTTTATGATCCACCGTGGCGTACGGAACGAATTTTTCAACCCCCTCCTTCAACGTAACGAATTGTAATGGAACTTCCGAAAAACGCTCCACCGCTGCGATGAATTCCTTTGATATTTAAATTAACCTTTCCGCAAAAGCTTCTTTTTTTCTTTTCGCTTCACTCGCACTCTTTCACTCTCGCGCTTTTGTAGAACGCCAATCCCTTTCGTTTGGCTGCGCCATAGGGTGTAAAGGGCCCCAATCCGTTTCGACTTCGCGAGACGCGTTTCTTCTCGCCGCGAGACGCGTACGCCTTGCCGTAACTGATATTACTTCGAGTGTTCGGTACCTTTCAGCCTTCAGCGTCTGCCGGCCATGTTTGCTTCCCCATACCGCTTTGCAAAACAACAAGAAGTCGGAAAAATTTTCCCACCTCAACCCCTGGTTCGCAAGGCACTCAAACACGATCCGTACGGGCCCCGCGCGCCCTGAACAATGAGCAAACGTGGCTTTCCCACACTGCCCGAAATTCTTCCGCCCAATATTAGCGCCACTTCGCTCACTTCCGCACCATGTCAATCATCCTCGCATTCCGCCGTATCCCTTCCATCATTACGGAATGGTTGGGTGATGGGGAGGTGGCAGAGGGGGGGGGGAGGGTTGTGAGACGCACCCACCCTCCCGACCACCCAACGGTAATATTCGTATTTGCAACTTTTCATTTCGAAATCGCTTCTGATTCACATTCCACGGCCCTCGGGGGAAGCTCTATCGCCGGGAGGTTTTCCCCATTTTTTTCCTATTGCCGTTGGCGTCGGGTTAACGAGCGTCTCGATTCCACTTCCGCCCGCTGGACGACGAGGACGAGGACGAGGACGACCCGCGTGAAAGGGATGATGATCCGTTCGCTCGCGGTTGACAGTCCTGCGCAAGCGTGAAGTCGCGCGAGCATCACGCGAGCATTCGCGTCCACAAACAGCGTCCAATTTGCTTGCGCATCCTTCACTCCACCCACGCCCGTCTGACGCGGGCTTTTCCGCACCCGTTAATGCAATATTCAAGTGATTTCCGTCGTTATTTCTTCACTGCCAGACCACCGCGGCGCACACACTTTCGGCACTGTCGCCGTTTTTTGCCGTTTATTGCGTCTTTTTGGGCCGCCAGTCGCGCGCTCCAAATGTTGGTGGGTTTTCTGCCGTGTATTTCCACGAGATGTTCCACCCCACACCCACCCGGGTCTAATTCTTTGCGACTTTCCAACCCCCGTCGCTCGAGCCTCCGCGAGCGGGTTCACTTAGTTTGGCGTCTTTCATTCACGGCTCGGGCTCGTAATGACAGCGCACACCCGTTGCATCATCCACACCCGCGTGTGAGAGGGTGGTTCTTCCTGGTGGGAGTGGGGGCGTGGGGGTGTAAGCGGATGAAATGCTCACATGTGTCCCATTCGTGTAACGCGACAGACACACACACACAACGCACGCACATCCCGCCCGGAAACGGGGAAAATGACAAACGAACGGTGACGTGACCGAGGTGGAAGCTTTTCAGAACATTCACGCCTCTTTCTCCCGAGTTCTTGGTCCCGAGTTCCCTTTCGCCACAACCACACACACACACACACACGCACGCGCGCCCACAATCCGAATATCCTTCGTTGCTCGTTCCAGTTTTCCGGTGGCTCAATTCCGCTAATTTTTTCCGGCACTTTATCCCATGAGTGGATTTTGGCACTTGACACTCCCCCGCGCGCGCGTTGTGGGGACGTTTTTGCGACATTTTCCCAACCGACACACACACACACACACGTACACACACACGAACGGAGATATGACTGCATAGTTCGTGGGTTGATGGAATCGCGCAAACTTTTGGTTAATGCGTGCGCGCGGGTCCCATTTCGACCCAATCTAGGCAAGCTCAAGCTCGCGTGCGTAAGATAGATAGAGAGAGAGAGAGAGAGAGAGAGAGAGAGAGAGAGAGAGAGAGAGAGAGAGAGAGTGTATGTGTGTTGAATATATTATTCCACATGGGGGTTATCATTTTCCCGTGCTACGAGCCGGTGGGAAAAGGCTCCCCTTACTTCCGGCGTAATTGCAATGTCCGGGACCGTATGTATGTGTGTGTGTGTTTGTATGTGGGAGGGAGGATGATTGTGTGTGCGCCTTTCCCCCATAAGGGCATCCCGGGCACTTCGGGTTAACGGAGTTGCATCGCGATGGAATGTTTGTTCCCACTGGGCCACCCCAATGAAGAACTCAGAATGCACTTTCACATGCAGCACAGATACACACACGCACATGCAGGCAGCGCTTGCTGGCGGAAAACCACAAGACCGTTCTTCTGGCGCACCACCGATCGGAACGCGTTCTTGCGGTTTCTTTTCTCCCATTTGCTGCATTATTTCAGCTCGCAAAAGCTGCCCTTTTTCTTGTGAGCAAACAACCCGTGCGCCCTGAGGTGCACTGAGGGCACCCACCCCTTTTCCAGGAAACTCACACCAAGAACTCCAAGCTCACAAGAGCACACACACGCGCGCACACTCACGAGCGCGATCAGATGCACCGTTATAGATGCCCGCAAAACACGGGAAAACGACTCGCGGAAAGCGCACGCAGCTCTAACCTCCAAAGACGACACCAACCGACTGTCGATCGACGTGCGCGATCGCGACGGAAAAGCTCCCAAGTTCAAGATCGCGTCCATCGTCAGCGCGATCGTTCTCTCTCTCTCTCTCCCGCTCTCTTGGATGCGCGCGCATCTTGCGATCACGCGATCTCCTTTGCTCTCATACGAGTTTCTCTTGCGCTGGCTGTGGCTTTCGTTCGATCGTGTTTCTTTCCCGTGTCCGTTCACGGCGTTCATTCGCGATCCCACAGGCAAACCCATCCACGCGCGGGGGTTAACTGTGCCGATCGTGACCACGGTGTGGGACCGCGGTGTTGGTGCTGCGCGATCGCGAGTTCTGCCGGTGTATGTGTGCCGGGCTCCGTGTGGCTTCGCGACGGGCTTCGCGATGGGCTTCAGAATCTCATTTCCTGCGCGGTCTGGAGCGATCTTGCGTGTGTCTGCGTGGTTGCGTGCGCGGGCTCCAGACCCTGTGTGTGCCATGAGAATTGGGTTGGGATCGTGCTTTTCTAAGATCGCACTCGAGTGCGTGTATTTTTTGTTCCCTCTCTTTTGCTTGGAAGGGCGCGTTATGATGATAAAGGAAAGAGAGAAGGGAGAAGAAAAAAAAACACACACACACAAATTTGTGTGTATTTTCCCAAGCGCAGGTCGAACGACGGACACTTTAGCGGGGTTTTCCTTAACAGTTACATTAACAGCGAGTGGCATGTTGGAGCGCGAAAACAATAGCACTCGAGCGAAAACGCTCGAACGGAAACGGTGCATTTTTAGCAATCGGTGGCGCAATTGTGGCACTTACTTTTTCCCAACTTTTATCCCATCGTTTTGGTCTTTTTATTTCCCACCTCTCAAGGCACACGCAACGCTCAATTCGCTCACACGATTAATTGAAGAGCACCGGGTGCTGTTCTATTCGATAAACGCTCCACGAAAACTATTTTTAGCTATCAGTTGTTGCTGTTGTTTTTATTCCCTTCACTTCTCTGGCAGCGATCATCCCCCGGTTCAGGTGATGTTCATGCCGTTCGTTGACTTCGTTGGCGTCAGCCGGCGGACTGATCGTTCCACCCCACAGTTCTCAAACTGGCCCCGAGAATCGAGGCGAAACGAGGCAAAACCCACCCCAAAAGAGAGGACAATAATCGAACCGCGAGCCACGGGAGGGAGGATTTTCATTCCACGATCACTCCGCTGGCCATTGGCCGTTGCGAAGAAAACGGCTCCTAGTTCTCGTAGGGTCCATGCCCCCGAAGGCGCGTACAAACACACACACACGCAAGCGTGGCGACATTTCGAGACGCCTCTGAAGTCCGACACGTGCCACCGGAGTTTCGTCCGTTCGTGAGTCCGTTCGACCATCGGAGGCTAGAAAATTGCCCATTCCAAGAACGGTCTGGACCTGCGGAGGTTGTTTGCCTGCCAGCGGCACCCAGCTGTTGCTGTTGCAGGCGGCATCCTCCATACCATGTGGTCCGGACCTGGAATAAACCCGAGCCAGGTCGAGGGCTGCCAGAGTTCGCTAATCAGGCTCTTGGAACGCCATTACGCGGGTTTCGGACTCTCGTTCGCAACGGTACGTTTGTCCAACTACTGGCCCGTGCCTCGTCCACGGACCTCGCCAGCTTTCCGAACATATGTTAACGAGCATCATAATGATAAGAGCGTAAATCTTCCTGGGAACGTAACCGATACACAGCCACGGACGGTCGCTGCCGTTCTGGCCACCGTTCGCGCTCATTACGGCGTTTTTTTTTTCTCTCTTTTTCCACACCACGCGGGTACTTGCGCGGTCAACGAGATGCGGGAAAACTCGAGCCGAGCGAAGGTAATTGGAGGCAAAGATTGCTGCCGTCTCGTTTACCCGCGTTGGCCGGAGGGATTATGGCGTAAACGGAGGGCACTGGTCAGAGAGGGCCTGCTTTTTTTTAGCGCTTCGCAACAATTAGCATTAATCTTCGATTTGGCTCTGGTCCTCCGCACGTTCGCACCGAAGCAGATGCAAGCCGCCGCCTGAGATTCTGATTCTGAGGCCGGAGAATCTGATAGCCGTTGCCAGGACCGGTTTCGGTGTTGAGGTTAAAGCGGAGGACCTCTCAGCTATACCCAGAGGTACCACACCTCGTTCGTTTTCTTTTTTGCCCCTCGTTACTCAACCAACAACCGAGGGAACAGGATTAAATCATTTATTCCAAAACCATCACGGGGCTGGCTCATTGTCGATGATGGAATGGACCAAAAACCTGTTGGAAGGGAGAAAGTGAGACAACATAAAGAGAGTGCATACATATTTCATTGGCAGCATTATGCTATTTCAAAAGGCCCGAGTCATTATTACGCCAGAAACAATTCGCCACTGGCGAGCAAATAGCGCTGGCAAACCAACCAAGCACTGGAATTAATCCTTCCTTTATTTTCGTGTGCGGTGAAAGTTCTATTGCGCTATTATCGCGCGTGCAAAAAACGGGACCCAGCGTTTTGCGCCAACCGGTGACCGGTGGAAACTCTTTCACCCGACAATTATGACCATCGGGACAGATTCCGTGTGGCTTGTGCAATGGCAAGAACCGACTGCATGATGCATCAGGTAGGTTGGACTACGGGTGCAAGTGTCCTTGCCACACACACATACACACAACCCACAGTTGGCTCGGAGACGGTAGCGGAACACATCACCGGCGACCGGAGACAGGTTGACAATTTTGCAAATTTTATGAAGCTCGTAATCCGATCTAGAAAGAAATCATTCCGACATCTGGATCCGGCTCGTGGGGTGGACGTGCGATAGCGAAACCCTTGCCAATGGCGGTGCCACTTTCCGGAACTGGGTTTTCCAAGCCGCGGATCAGTCGCTGTAAACCCGCGGCTCCACGATCGGAAGCCGACCGCCCGTTAGCGGAGGTTATCCCTGTTTTTTTTTTCTCGTCCCTGGAAGCGGGAATGGATTCCGCAAAAAACCCGGCCAGAAGAGGGCTCGTGCCCCGGAGCAAGGACACCGCTGGACGTGTACGGTTTCGGTGACCCCTTCGGAAAACCGACGCAAAACCGAGCACTGGGGGAAAAAAGGGAAGCGAAAACTAGCCGCTTCTGCTGCCATCGCTTGAATAATGTTGCAGTTCGCTCGCTAATGGCCCGTGGCCGTAGCCGCTCCGTGAAGGAAGGTAATAAAAAAAAGCCAACGGCCAACGGTAAGCCATCATCATAAATACCGGAGAAGCTACGACCCAGGTACGCCCGGGTTGGGTGAAAGATCCTGCAGTTTTTGCGTTGGGTTTGTGTGTGTGTTTTTTTTTTTGCTGTTTGCTCCTCGTTTCGGTGCGCGTTTGAGCTGTTCCCGAGCTGAGTTCGAAAGGGCCAGACCTGAGAGGTCATTCGGGCAGCCGTACACACACACACACGATGGCAGGTCACGGCTCACATGACAAGCGGTGGCAACATTCCTGACATCATTATCAACACCGAACCAGGGATGCAGGCAACTCGACCGCAACACCGGGCGCCCATTAGCGTGTGGGTGGTGATGGTGGCATTCTCCTTTGGGCTAAATCCCGTGCCTGGTGCCTGGTGGTGTTTGGTGCACATTAACCATTATTGTCGTTCGATAGTGCGAATCCCCTTACGACCCGTGGTTTTGCTCTGTCGCCAAACACCCACACACCCACGGTAAGGTTCACATAAACGGGCGGATCGAACCGCGGGCTGGATGGTTGGGTGGGAGGATAAAATAGCCCCAACGGTGCGCTGCTAACAAAGCCTTCGTGATGGATGCGGTGTGGTTTGGAGAAAGCAACAAAACAACCGAACTCCGGTTGGGGTGGAGGGTTTCCTTCAACGGCAGGACGAATGCTGGGGCTCTAAAAGGCACATCAAATTGCATTTACGTTCGTTGCCGGTGGTTCCAGGTCGTTTTTTTTTTTTTGAGAGCCACCGAAGGCTCTTTGCGGGCACATTTCGACGCCATTGCACCCGAGCAACGATGGGAGGAAAAAAAGCACACGGAAAGCGGCCTGGCCGGTGCTTGTGAGAAGCGAAATCAAACGAGAAAAATCGCATCGTTACAGCAAAAAGGGTCTAACGAAGGCGAACGGAAAACTCAAAACCCCAAGAACGCGGGTCCGCTGAATGTGGCGAAACTCGCTCGATTAGGGGTGGTTTTGAGATGGCAACAAAATGACGTCTAGTTTGGGCGATAAATCATCCGTCGCCGAAATCTCATGCAAACGCTCCACGAGCGGCGACGTTCAGCAGCATGAAGGAGTTCCATCTTTATGCCCTTTTATTCCCTCATTTTACGACCGCCAGCAAAGCTCGTGAGAAGAAACCCCCAGTGACACTCTCGCGGAAGACACTACTCTCACGGGCTGGTCAATCGTAATCTTCTTAATCTGTTTGGCCCCCTCTGGTCCCACCGGGGCTTGCCTTTTTTCCAATCTTCTTCAATTACGCCACGATGACCTGTTTCTTGGTTTTAATGCGCAGGGCAAGGCTGGCTAGAACCAAGTCCGTAATCGCCGATTTGCCGATTATTCAACCCGTAGCGCCATTTATCCGTACCTTCGCACCTCAACCGGTGTCGGGATGGACGCCTTCAACCGATCGCTGGCGTGAGGGATGAGAACTTTCCCCTTAAATTACGTTCAATTGTACGGGCATGATTGAGAGCACCTGAATGTCTTTATTATCTCAGGATTTTTTTTTCGGAAGGTTCCCATACACTAGAGATCAAGCCGTTACGAATGGTTCAGTTTTGCGTGGCATAAAAAAAAGAGCGTTATTCTACGTGACAATCATAGTAGGCGTTCCAATCGATAAGAAATGGAACGTCAAACCCACGAGTGTATCCCCGCAAAAGGCATTAGAACCGCACCGCAGCAAGCCGAACAATTTGTGCCGCCGTTTAAATATTTGCTTCAGTTCCCATCGCCGTGGTTTT
This sequence comes from Anopheles nili, assembly GCF_943737925.1. Classification (NCBI taxonomy): domain Eukaryota; kingdom Metazoa; phylum Arthropoda; class Insecta; order Diptera; family Culicidae; genus Anopheles; species Anopheles nili. The sequence goes on from NC_071292.1 coordinate 22,927,053, forward strand.
GCTGTTTTGTTTAGCTTCAGCTCGCGCTGGGCGTCAATTCCAGGCGCTTACACCACCCAATGTTCCACCCTTTGCCAGGTGACGCCCCGAAAGAGCTTCGAACGGAGCATAAATCTCAACTCCATCCGTACCACACAACGTCGTGGCTCCGGTGTGTGGCTGAACTTGACACGGCCCACCGACAGCGTTCCATCGTGATCGCTCAGGATGCTCCGGTGACCACACGACCGACGCGATCGCGTTTGTAGCGCGCGGCGAATCGATCCACCCGATCTGAACGCCGCCCAACAAGAACCCAGCCACCGCCGGTGCGCGCGAAAAGCCGACGCGAAAATAAATAACATAATGAACAGGGAACAAATTATGAGTACCGTTGGAAAACCAGGCGAGCCACAAAACCCGTTTCCAAGCCATTTTTCGGTGACGACGGTACACGAACCGGGTGCGAGTGCGAGGGCCCGTTGCGGTTCGCTGCATTCGCAACCGTCATCGGAACGCGTGCACGAGCCCGTTCCAGATGCCCGTGACGGTGGCGTTGCTCCTGTTGCCGACACACACACACACGCCGGTTGCCATAACCACCCCAAACCCCCAAGCGAAAGGGCACTGATTTGGGGTAGAACTTTATTATGCGGTAGACTACCCGTTGGTGGTGGAAAAGGCGGCTGCTGGGGGGAAATTCGATTCCCGAGCTAGTGGGTGGGATTGGGGCTGCCACGTGAACGGTAGAACGTTGGACCGTGATATCGCGATATCGCGGTATCGGAACCGCGGAAACAACGACAGCGTGGAAAACATCGAGGAAAATCGGTTGGAACCGTTCCTCATTAACGGACCTCGAAGTGAGAGAGAGAGAGAAAGAGACAGCGAGAAGTGGGTGTGTGCGTTGTAATTTGTAGTAATTTTTAATTATCATCCTCTGCGCGGCTAATGAATGGGGAATTATGGATTTATCTAAATGGGATTCCGCGGTCCGGCACGGACGAGTAATTGATGCCGGTGTTTGCTAGTCGTAACGCCAACGCCACCGTCCATTGCTCGAGCAGATGGAAAATAAAGGGAAAGGACTCCACCCCCGCCATTCAACACTTTAATTGATCGATGTTTGTTACGTAATTGCAAGTGCGGGTTTTGAAGAGAATGCAAAAAATGCAGCAAATTTTGTTTCATCACCATGTCGAAGCGAATCCACCCAACGGTCGTGCATTTCCGGCCTCATTTCACATCCACGTGTGGCTTTATGGCGCCTCCACCACGGGTCGATGGCATCATATCGTTTTGCGTAAGATTCACCGTGAACTGCCAAGCTCCTGATGTTGTGTGCTGTTTTATTTTATGCTCCACTAAAAACCTGCTACATCCTGACAGCGCGCGTTTGTTCAATCGACCAGGCAATGATGGGTCGTCGGTTCTACCAGCGTGCCAGGATGCTAGGTTCGAAGGGATCCGCGAACCATCCTATTCACCGCATCAACATCAGCACGCGAGAAGATTGCAGCGCGAGACAAAGAACCACCCTGGGAACCAGTTCTACCAGCAAGAAGTGCCACTTGGCTTCTTCCCGGCCCGGGGAGTCATCGGCACCGTAAGAAATCGACCGACAATTTGCCGGAAGTTACCGCGCGATAGATCACGTCTTTCTCGCTCTCTCTCTCTCTCGAGGTGTACGTTCTTGGTGAAATTGCGCCACGCCACCGGTACGCGCGTAAGTGATTAAGCGGCGTATCTTTGCCCGATTTCGTCATCGCGCCTCAGTCATCGAGGCGTTCTTTCGCGCCGTTTTTCACGTGGCTTGGGTAATGCCCGACACAAAAGCGACGCCACCGAACAAAAGCTCCCCAGTCGATAAGGATTTCACCGGGGGCCGGTGAACGAGCACCTACCTGCACGCAAATCGAGCCTCCAAACCGAGTATGGATGCATTCAAACGACGGCGAGTACAAACTAACGACGAACAAAGGCACCCGAGGGCCCGTACCGGTGCCGGAGCGATGGAGGTCCTTCCCGGGACTCTGTTCTTTTAAAGTGCGTTCACTTTCAAGAACCCGCCAGCATTGACACCGACGCGAAGGTTCCCGCTGGGAGATGTCGAGTCGACCATCCTCGCTCTTGGTTTGCAGGCTTCTTGAGGTTGCTGGTGAACCCGCTCGGGAACGGGAACGGGAGCCAGATTGGAACGCATTTTATGCTCCAACTGTTTACGTTACGATGGCGGCATATGCACGCTTTGCTGATCATTCAAGTGATCACTAAGCCAACAACGATGACGACGACGATGACGACGACGACGGTGGTGATGATGACGATAATTGTGGTGCTGGCGCGATGATGGTGATGCAATGTTAATTTTCGAAGCACGCGTTGGGAAGAGTGGCACAAGAAGAAGAAACAAAAAAAAAACGCAGCCCCAACAGTGTTCTCGTTCGCTGGTTACCGATGCGCTGATCTACCAGCAACAACAAACAGCCCATCCAGTTGTGTTCTGTACGGATGGCGCCAGCGTTATGTCCGACAAGCTTGTAGTGTCTGCAACCAACATGTGTTGCATGCTCGCTTGAGGGAACAGTTCGTCGAAAGCAAATACCTTCCGGTTGGAGCGGTTCCTCGCAACTGCAGATGAAAGAGAAACTGCTTGCTGTTCTGCTGCTGGAATGAAGACAACGGTTCCGTGTAATAGGTAACATCTCGAGCGAGGATTGTCGAAGTGCGTAAGACAATTTAGCCCACGCCGTCTGTAAGGTTCTCGCATTTGAATTGTTCTCAAATTGTGTGCATTCGTTACCGAGCATAAGCTCAACAACCAACGCTCACACTCGACTCGGGAAATAGCGGTCCATATATTGCATAAACCTTCTTGGTGTAACTGTTGAATATGATTTAAGTAAAATAAAAAGTGTCCAATGTATAATCAAGTAAATCTACATTCGTTATCAAAGGATTATTTTAAGCTTTTTTGGGTTCAAATCTTGACAACCCCAAAATTTACTGTCATAAAAAGCGTTAACAAAGCAGGCCTTGACCGTAACGGTTGTTGACCTATTTAAAAAAAAGAATCCGTTTTCATGTACTACACACAGATTAAAACTACTCCATGTAATTAAAGATTAGATGCATTTTTTTGCTGCTATCTCTCTCTTAAACCTTAAAATGCTAAAACTCATGTATCGATTAGCAGCAAACAAAACACACAAAAGTATCAGCCACAGCTGCTTGCGAGAAGCGGCTGGGAAAAACTCCCTATCTGCCCGCACAAATTGCTGCCCGCAAGTACTTTTTTTGCCGAAAAACAAAACTTTCCCTGTACAGTTTTCGTTCGCAAAAAAAAAACAAACAACCAACCAACCCGATGTTTCTTGTCGCGCGATTCGCGACACTCGCGCTCCCGCCGGTGGTGAGGGAGGACCTTGCGAAACAAGCAAAAACCCATCATGAATTCGCACCATCATCAGCTAAACTACGACATTACGCTCCGCAACAGTCACAAACTATAACCCCGTGCACGATGGCCCCATTTCGCGCGCGCGCGCGCGGCTAAGTAATCATCGAAATGCTCCGTTACTTTTCACCAGCTGGCGACGGCTCGATGGCTCACAACCTCTCCGTGGCTGTCGTTTTTCACCGCGTTGCGCGTTATCTGCGAAAATTCATCATCTCGATTTCCGTCGCCCCGAAACTGTCCCGTTTGCTCTGACCCGAGGATCGCGCTATCCCGTTTCCCGCTGGCGCGTAATGTCCGGCCGGCTGCTAATTTATTCCCATAATTCCTACGATATTCCATTGTTGCGAGCTGCTATCTGATGCAGCGTGATTGCTTGCACTCACACACACACCGCTCGGTGGGCTTTCCCAGCTGCGTCCGGAGGTCCATTTGGCTCGATTCTGGCATCCCGGTTCTTCGGTGGGGCACTCCAAAAAAGGGTCCACCGGTCGGATGCAAACGGGGAAAACGGTTCCTCGCGAACACAATAAGATCATGGGTCCGATTGCGTGGGTGGGTAGTACGCCTTCGCCTGGGATTTGACGCCGTTTGAGTTATGCGATTCCCGTTTCGCGTGAGGCAATCGTCCCAGGCCAGGAGCCATGGCGTTTTTTTTTGTTCGTCGTCTTATTTTAATCCCACAGTGGGAAGGGTGAAATAAAAAAACCATGCGCTCAGGTAGAGACCTTCTGCCAAGGGTGCGTGACGCCGTCACCATTGTCAATCGCACGAGAAGATCCTCTACCGCCGTTGGTGCACATTAAGCGATCGTGCCCGCATCTCGTCATCAGTCCAAGCTTCAACGGCGTAGAGCGCGAGAAACAGTCATCTTTTGATGTAAAAAGAAAAAAAAACCCCAAAGAGATAAGTGCGCTGACGACCCAAGAGCTGCGTTTAGAACGGCGAAATTGGGTCAATAGGGAATCTTGAAGGGAAAACCGTAAAACCACCCATCAAGGTTGGGCCCCAACTGACCTCAAGCGCAGGCAGCTGATCCATCGTGGTGCTTTTCAGAAACCCCCTAATCATTACGGCGATAGGAAACAACAGTTCCACCCGGGGATAGATTACTGGCGTAGAACAAGGAGCCTAGTTAGAGCAGCGTCATGATCTGGTTACAGCAGCAGTAGCAGCAGAAACAGGCACACTTACGGTTGCTTACAGCCTCATAAGCACCTGGTTTGGTAGTTCCGACTGTTGGAGAAGTGAGCTAAGCAGCAGCTCACCTCGAGGGGCCTCCGAAAACGCTCAAAAATAACGCCACGTGATGCCGAACAGCTGCGATTCGATGTAACGTTACTCGCTGATTACGGGGCTGTGGCTCAAGCGGAAGTGGTTGCATTGTGGTGCCGAAGATTGATGCATGATAATAACACGGTTGAGAGCTTTTGCTTTCGATTTCGAGAGGATTCAAACTCGCTTTAAATCGACCAGCGTGAGATGAGCGTTGTGAAACAACATTTGGGGCCATGCTTGATTTTTAGGCGCACACACACTGGCCCAATAGCTCGTCCTTACCATTAAAACGAAATCAATTACCCGAGCCCATCACGGTGGTTTTCCCAAGCACAGCAATGCCACTCGCTCGAGTGACTGACCGACCGTTGGGGGTTCTAAAATTTACGAAATTAGTTTTTCTCCCAGCATCCCGAATGCATCCCTCCGAATGCCTGCCCACAGGCGCTGTGGTTTTGGGGCTCGAGCCCGTTTCGTCCTTAAAACACCCCAACCTGGGGCTGGCTGGCTTTTCCCCCTGGTGACCATTGCCCGAAGCCCCGGAGCGTATTGCAATCAAATTTTCATTCCCATTCCGGCTGCAATCGAACCGTAACAATTAACATACTTTCGCACTAAATTTTGCTCGAATTCCAGCCAGCAAATCCCGTGACGTCTGGGCGTCCTTCCGGGGGGCGGGCTAGTGAATGGACCCGTGGGGATGGTTTTAGGGAGTAAATAAATATACATGCCCGAGTAATTAGTGTCACCGGCTGGCAGGTAGCGTTCCCCGAGGACGAAGAGTCTGTTCCGTGGGCTTGCGACGCTATTGCTGGACGCAAATTTGCTTACCGACGAATGCGATTTAGTGGCTTCCCACCCGTTTTCCACGTAATTCATTAAAATATGATGATTTCCGAAGCGAAAGAAGCTTCCATTAACCGGCTAAGCATAAATCACCCGGAGTCTGAGCGCAGGAAACCGACCGACCGGCGGCACATCCCTTTGGATGTAGATTTTATCCCTCAACCGATGATAACCTTACCTTGCTCTGTGCCGTTTTCATCGGGTTCTAGCCGTTGGCCATCATCCTGTTGGTATGGCCATAAATTTCCCCGAAACCCGTCCGGATGTTGACAGTGTAAATATTTTAAAGGATAGCCCAGGACAGTCCCGGGACCCCCGACGATTGCGTTGCCGAGAGAGCAACGTTACATCGGCAGCCCGGGCAACTATGGCTTATGCATTTCATTTTTCAGTCTCACCGTTGCTGCCCCGTGAATGATAGATTTGTTTGATGATGGTGAACCCGGGGATGGGGAAAAAAAAACAAAGCAAATATTTCCCCAGCTCGGCCGGCTTTGATGTGCATTGTCAAAATTCGTTCCGTGTCACGGCCTGCTGCGATGTGGCTTTTGGGGAAGTAGTTTAGTCGTAGAGACGCGCACAAAGTGTGTGTGAGTTGCGGTGCAAATAAAAAATACACGAGTGCCTTCCCCCGAAAATGGTTCCTCCACCCATGCGGAAGTGATTTAAATAACAAATTAGACATCACCCCTGGCAAAAAAGCACATCCGCCCGGGTTTGGCTGCGCGGCCTGATTCAATTTGCAGCCAAAAAGCCAAAAACCCAACACCGCCGGCGGTTAACACTCCGCACGTCATTATCGTGCGGGTGTCGTTGTCATCAGGGCGTCTTCATCGATTCCGATGTCACCGGCAGGCAGTGCAGAAAGCCGTGGTTCGCTAATTTTAACCATCGTGTCGCCAGGGGTTTTCGGGAAAGTTTCGCGGCCGGAGGACAACCAAAAATAACAAACCCGCACCCGCGCCACGGCAGATTGTGACGAGGGTGCGAATTTTTAATCCAATTCTCTCATTACGCGCATGAAAGCATCACGGTGGCGCGCGTCGCCAGACTTAACAAGGTTTTGATTAATTGAAAAGTCAACCTGATTGCAAAAACATCCAGCCTCGGTAGCCTCGGTCGGTCTGCGAGTCAATCGAGGGAATTTGCGCGGGTTCCTTGAACCCGACCTGGGGGGATCGTTTTGCGCGAAGATTTCTATCACGCGTTGCGCAAAACAACATCGTTAGCGGCGCGAAATAGAGCAGCAGCAGCAGAGTTGTTGTAAAAGTTCTTGGAAGTGAGACTGAGTCGCGGGTTTTACGAGGCGGGGCGCAAATTTTGATCGAAATTAATATTTCATTCCACCATCAAAGGCACTCAAAACGGTGGTGTGGAAAACTGCAGCAGCAGCAAAAAAAAAACAGGACTTTTATTTCACCCACGTGTAACCATCATTCCACGTGCGCGCCCCGGTAAATTCCCATACTCGCCACGGTAAAGCCTTTTAAAACACGTGTCACACTCATTTACCGCAGCTCCAATCCGGTTCCGATTCAATTAGTTTCCTCGGCGCTCGTCTAGCCGCTGAGTGGGTGGAAAATCGGGATAATTGTTTACTGGGATGGGATGTGTTGGTGTGCGGACAAACCCCCCTCCCCATTGTGCTCTGCCCTCCCAGCTGGTTCTAGATCATTGGCTACGAGCTTATCAGATCTTCGGTTCCCGGCGTTCAAAGGTCTATGACGAGCGAGTTTTCCCGCGGCGCCAAATTGGAGTAGCACGGATTGATGGGGGTGGGTTGGAGAGTGGGTGTTAGGTAGGGCAGACGAACACCACCAACAACAACGACATTACCCGGGCAACAAAAAAAAACAACTCCCCGAGCGCACATCCGGGAAAACTACCCACGTGGAAAACGCGAGCGAACGGATCGAGTGCGCGAGAATAATTAAAACTCTTTCGTCAAACTCCACCGCATCGCCAGGGTTCGCAAGGGTAGGGCAGGCGTTTGTTCGCCCTTTGAAGAATCGTTATTACTTCATTACTTTCGCCGCAACGTGAAACCTCGGCGAGGCGCGTTTTTCTCTCCCATTCTCCAAGCACACTAACGGGGTGCATACACACAAAAACACACACCCAGTACGCGTACAACACGACGATCTCTTAGCCGCGTGGCTTTGCACATCGGTTTCGATTGTTTGTGCTCGGTTCGATTATAAAACCAATTAAAAATCAAATTAATTTCTTGTCCCACAACAGTCGCCGCCCGTTTGCGCGAGGAATGGCCCGCCCAGGCCAACTCGCCCGAAAACACGGCTCGATTCGCGTGGCACTTCGTTCGTTCGTTCCTTTACCGTGGCCGTTCTTTCCGGGGTTGTGTGAATCGGGTGGTGTTTTTTTTTCCCTCCTCACCAGACCAGGTTCTTAACCAACAATGCTTGACGGGATGGGGAGTATATTTTTTTTATCTCGCTCTCTATTTCTTCTCCCATCGTGCTCTTCTTCGATTGTGTTCGATTCGGTCTTTGTTTTAAGCATGACGCTGCTGGCATTGGCAGTCGCGAACGAACGTGGTGGTAGCGTGTACGATGTAAAGCGTTCTGCAAAAATGTAAATTTACAATCTATACCAAACCGGTGATCGAACATCATCCTCGATGACAGTGCCAATTTTCATCCTTTTGTGATGCGGCTCGTCCCATGGTGGGTGGATGCATTCTTCTTCCACGGTCATCCTATGCATCGATCAGGGCACCCGTTCGGATGGACAAATGTGACTAATTTTCACCTGACGGCTGATGCTGCCTGTGGTGTGAAAGCACCCAGTGTTTTGTGGCTGATGGCAGGATGCAGGATGCAGAACGATAGCTAATAATTTTAAAGTACATCAAATAACGCCAATGGCAGCGTTTTACTCGCTGTTTCCCAACATTCTACTAATAATGAAAGCTGTTTGATTTATGACAACTTTATGATGGAAAAATTTGTGAAATATTCGTATGGAAGGGAGAATGTAAATTGTTGGTGAAAAAAATCCGTTATTTAATAACTAAGAATGCTTGGATTAGAAAATATTTTTGTACAAAGTTTTTGAACCTAAAACACCTTTTCTAATAACCCGTTCGTTTTCAATCACGAGTCCTGAAGCCACAATTTCACCCGATCAAAAAAGGTTCGATTTCGTAACGACATTTCATTGCCTGCTCTAACGCTTGATCGTTCTTAAGCTATCTCTTACGGCATCGATCGCATTGTTTTAAGAGTATTATGAGTACTCTATGGCCATAAGTTGGCTGATCAAAAATTGACTTTAATTATTAAGTTCATACATGAAATTCGTTTTAAACAGAAAAGAAATGAGAAAACTGATCGCAAAATTCCTCTTCAACACGATGTTGCGTGTTATTTTTAAAAAAACTAAATGAAAATAGTATGATTAATAAAAACGGTATATGTTTGACGAGTATTGGTTCATAGAGCAATGTATGAACGATTAGCTTATCGATTAGTGTTAACCAACATGTGCTTTTATTATCATTTTTATACGCTTTTTATACCGACAACCGAATCTAATTAATATCAGCACCAATAAGTGTACCTTCTCCAGAGAAAGCATGACCGTGCGGGAAGATATTATGCGAATTTTCTCAAACATACATTTTTATCCATTCGGCACATTTTTGTCATCAAATGAAACACCAAATAAATCCCAATACGCATGATGTTTCCGATTGAAATGACACAACTCTCAAGAACTATTTACACTTAATTGCAACGCGTTTAGTTTTGCGATTATTTTATTTCCTACCTTTTTTTCGACCATTTAAACCTATCTGTTTCGATGTGAACCGGAGATACGAACAACGTCCAATCGGAACACGTTCAGCCAACGCATCGCAATTCTTATTACTCTTTCCTCTAGCATCTATCGCTCATTTACATCTAAAAACAAAACACTTTCGCCTGAGTATGAGAAGCGCACCACGAATGCACCAAATAAACGCTCAATCACCATCCATCGCCATGAAATATCCAAGCTGCTCTGGTGGCTCCGCACGAGCCCCCTTTGAACATGATCGGATATTTCATACCAATTTCCAGGCGCTAGGTGCGCCTCTTTTGAGCCGCACGTATTTCGCGTTGGTGCATCATTTGGGCGCCCGTTCGATCGCATCCATCACGATGGTAAACGCTTGGGCCGCCGGACCGAACCACGTGCTGGTTTGCACCATACGGTCCCAACTCCAACCCGACGCCCGGCCAATGCCCGCCGGTTTCGATCGAGCACCAGCAAACGAACGCCCACCATTCAGGTAATCGATGTAATCGTAATCCGACGTAAGCGGGGCCACTTTCGAGTAGTAGATGGCGGTTAGCGTCGAGTAGATGACCACGGCGGCCGTCACGAGCTGCAAGGTGCAATTTGTTTCCATCAGTCCTGAGGAACGACCAAAGCCAGAGCACATCGTTCTACTCACCTGGAACACGGCCCAAAACTTGTACGAACCCTCGCTGATGACGAAGTCGTAGTATCCGTTCAGGGGGTCACCCTTGATGTAGCGCCCCTGTGCAATCGCTGTGGAGTGAGTGCGAGATTGCGTTAAATTCGAACCGGTCGCCTCGACGACCATCGTCTTATTCTACCATTCCTACCATCGCTCTACACTAATTCCTATTCTCTAGTTTTGACACTCGGCAGCATTAGTTCCTAAATCGTACAAGCACAAAAAGGACTTCCTCACGGGAAGCGCACGACACATTGAGATGAAACATTCAAGGACTCATTTCGCGGTTGCTCGGAGAAAAATAAAAGCAGGCGGCATTAAATGCTTCATATCAGTGCGTGTGGCCCTGGTCCCTACTTCGGGGTCTTTTCTATGGCTTGCATGACGATCTCGAAGGCCTGAGCCGCAGGACCAAACCACCGGCTGTTGGCTACCGTGTCCAACAGTGAGCCTCCGGTGGCGCTACTACCCGAGGCAGATCGACCGCCGGAGAACGAACGGGCCCCATTTAGGTAATCGATATAGTCATAATCCGACGTGAGGGGGCTCACTTTCGAGTAGTAAATGGCCGCGAACGTGGCGTACAGCACGAGAGCCGCCGTGAAGAGCTGCGAGGATCAACATGAAAGAAACGAAAATGCGTTTTGCGGTGAGTTGGATTGCGGAGTCCGCTAATCAATTAGCTCGCCCGATGGCACCTACCACCCACTAGAAGGGAGTGACCACCGGTGGCTGAGGGGTGATAGCTACCTGAAACACCACCCAAAACTTGTACGATCCTTCGCTGATCACGAAATCGTAGTAGCCGTTCAGGGGATCGCCTTTAATGTACCGTCCACTTGCCACCGCGGTTGCTGTTTCTGGAATGAAACACAATTGCGCACTGTTTGTTAGCACGGTCAAAGCAAACATCGGTGCACCGGGAATTCAGTAGAACTAACACTTCCCAACCAACGCGCGGGGCTGAGTGGTGGCTGGGCGTGCGATATGGAAGGAACAATTCACTACAATTCGAACGATCATGCGACACGAGATCGAAACGAGTGCTGATGATGAGCTAAAATGTAATCAACGCACAGCGTAATCCTACCGCGAGCATTATTTATTCCCTTTCCAATCTGCTAGGCCCGTTTAAAAGCGAGACAGGCTTGGGACGCGTTACTTTTAATCCCGTTGATTGTAATTAATACCGCTTCGGTAACCAAATGCCCAAAAGGGTCTCTGCGCCTGAGTTTGGTGTTTGCTTGAATATATTTTACGGCCACCAATGTACCTTTTCACTGCACCGTGGTGTGGCACTTTAAATGGTGGTTGGGTTTGTTTTTTTTTTTTGGGATGTGCAAATGAAAACGTAACTGTGGCATACAAACCTCCAACCACCACGTGACATAATGTCCCGCCCGCCTAGCTCTGGCAGCCCGACATTCCGTGCACGCGTGCACATGAGTGATCCGCAATCCGTTAATGCCGGCGGAGAAATCCAAAACTCCAAAATTTACTCATATTTGCAGCTGCATTTCGCATGCGGCGCTTTTCGGATAGCTTTCACACGCCCCTCAGCATCCATCGGTAAGTAATGGCATAAAGCACGGTGCCGTGAATGCGCCCGTGATGGCTTGGGGAGGGAAAGTTTTTAATTTGTAACTTTATCTCATTCCGAGATCCCGTCCCTTTTGCAAACGGTACCCACCGGGCGGCCGATGGAAAGCGAGATGAGAGTTCTGTGTGTGGCTGTTTTTTTTTTAATGTTTCATTTTCCACCGGTCGGACCGGCGGATGTAACATTCGACGAGGGAAGATTGTTTTTCTCTCGCTACCGCTGGGTGGAATTTCGAATGCAGCTCGTCGCTATGTGCGCTGAAATCGAAGGTAAAGCGGCGCGCTTAAGCACAGTACCATTCGAATGTGCAATGCACGGTTGCTTCCAGAAAGAGCGAGAGAAAGAGCGAGAGAGAGAGAGAGTTTTCCCCAGCCCGAAAAACGACGATCGTGCGGGGCAGAAGAAGAATGTAAAGTTTTTCAATTTATTTCTGCCTCTGCCATAGCGGTGCCGGTGCCGGTGCTGCTGGATGGTGAATGCCGTCACAAAAGTGTGTGATTTTTCGCAAAATTTCCATCAAACCTCGGGAGCTTCCACCAGGCGCTTTTGCCCTCGTGCAATGAGATATTGATAAACGAAAAAAAAAAAAGAAAATATAATAAGCAGCAAAATTCCAAGTAGCGTTTGTGCGTTTTTCATCACGCCCCAATATGGTTTAACAAAAGCACCTTTTTGCAGTATGCTCGTTTTTTTTTTAATTTTTGCTAATTTTAAAACCCGAATAAGCTTGTCTAATAAAACACTTCCGACCAACCCATTCCATTCAACCATTCAATCGTAGCTCGGCTTTGTTTCCTTAATCACATATGCGCGAGCGGATGGCACGCAAAAAACCCAACGCGTTTTAGTCACCGGCCAACAGGAATTGCAATTCCGAACGCCATTTATATAGCGCCGCAGAGATCAAACAGCCGCATCAATACAGCGCGCGTCCCAAACAATTTGATGTCCCCGGCCGAAAATATTTGCCCGCGGCCATAAAAGAATCTAATAAAAAGCCATTATTTCCGAAGCGTTTTTCCTTCGCTTATGCAAAAGGCACCATTTTATGCCCATCTCGAAAGATATATATGCTGGGTGTGTGGGTGTGTGTGGGTCCTTGTTTGTGTCTCCTTGCTCTAGTTCCTTCGTTCCTAGCCCCCCTTCCGGTATGTGTAACATGCCGCGGAGCTTTTCCAAAAAAAAAAGCACCACATCCCTGTAAGCTAGTTCCTCTTCGCCGGTACCAGCACCGGATGCTGGACGAGCGTGTCCTTTTTTTCCTACTCTCGCAAGTACGCACCGTGTGCCAAATCGTGTGCTCAGCTCTACTGAGAAATACCTTCTTCCCATCCAGCGCTCGATACCACCGAAGCGCCACCGAAGAAGCAGCCAGTATGCTGCATTCGGGAAATATGCTAGGCATTCAAAATATTCATTACCATTTTCATTACCTCCGCCGGTGCCGCTGGCGCTGCTGCTTGTTGATTTTTCGCCAACAGTGATGATCTCGGTTTTATTGCCACCGTCACCGGAATTGCCGTCATCGGTGGGCATCGTCCGGCCCGTGCCCGCGCCCATCGATCTTCCGGACGATAAAACGGTGCTTATCACATTAAATAATGTCAGCATCGGTTTCAGCATATTGTTGTACTGCTGCTGCTCGGTCTGCTGCTGCTGCTGGGTTTGCTCCCGTTCGACCCGATCCGCTGCCTCGTCGTAGTCTTCCAGACCCTGCTCGTAGCTGCAGGTCACGCCAGGACGCCGGGATTCACGGGGAACGGGATGAATTTCACATTCACAGCGATTGAAAGAGAGAGAGAGAGAGAGATAAAATGTGCATGAGCGTTCGGAAAGGGCAAAGCAAAAAAGGGGTAACGTGCTAGTAAAGTGGAAAAAGGCCAAGGTGGAATGTTGAGAAGAGCTTCGTGACGGGAAAATGCTTGGCAGCCTGCACGGCACCGTTCCTAGGATATTCTTCAGCGTCGATGCATCCACGAAACGCTGGAATTTGCAACGATCGCAACGACATGCATCACATGCACACAAAAACGGCATTGAATTACGTTATTTAAAGTGGCGGCAAAAAGTTTATCAACTTATGATGCAATATTATGGCTAACGCCTGATGAGAAACTTGAAAGTGTTAATTGATCCGTCAACGTCTATGTCCGTCAGCTGTTATGAAACTATACTTTGGTATTTGAAAAATGCATATGCGTTTCACGAAGAATAAAACTTGTGTTCATGAAACCCCGGACGACATTTATTTCCCCCCACAAGGTTAGCCCAACACTAAACGTAGTAGGCCAGATAAAATCGCCCGGCAACCGAACGTAAACGCCGCCAAGAATGTGCGCAGCGCTCGGAGGCTAAATGATCCCCGGCAAATCGGAATACACGCCGGACCCGGGCCGAGCGTCGTGCGGACATTCGCCGACAGCATGCTGGCCGCAGCCCAAGCGAACAGTCGTGCAATCGGCACCGCGTGGGACAATTTTGGCACCGGGCAGATAAGATAAAGCGCAAACAGAATTAAGCGATAATAACAATAAATAAAATTTAATTCAGTTTCTCAAATTGTTTTATTAGAAATAATGAATGTACGCGAAAGTGGCGCGACCGCGATGGCAATGACCCAAAGCGGGCACGTTTCGGGCTTGGGGATTGTTTTTGAGCCGGAACCCCGTGGCCGGTGCTAGCCCGCACAAAGCTCCCGAAGGCACTTCCGGGTCGTGCCAAAGAGCTTCATTACGGTTCACTGCGGTTGCGGAAAATGGCTTGCAGCTCGGGTCTGGCCGCTCGGGAGCGGGAGTTAATGAGGCTAATGAAAGAAAAACCTCTCCCTTTGCAACCGAACCGTAACCGAATACCAAATTCAGCCGGCGACATTAGGATGGACACACAGAGCGACGGGGCACATACATGCGCCCGTACCGAAACCACAGGCTCCCATTTTCCGGTGCCTTTCTTCGCTGTGTGCACCCCTTACGCGAAAATCATCATTTTATGGGGTGAGACTAACGGTCTAGATTATGATCCTGATTTGAGTTCAAAGGATCACACCCGCCCACCCATAAGCTCGGAGGCTTTGCGACGAAGAAGAAGGCACACGGGGCTAGCCATTTTCCATTTGGCCACATGTGTGGGTGGGTGCGGGTACGATCCGTAGTGCATGTTGTGGTTATGTTAATTGATAATGTTGCGCCGGAATGTTAGGGTGTCCGGTTGTCCTTCGGAAAAGTGCGTGCCCGGGAAATGGGGTTGCAATGAAGAGATGAAGAGCGAATGAAAGCGAGAGAGAGAGAGAGCGAGAGAGAGTGAATAAGAGCGAGATGGGATAAAGGCAACTCGGAGCTGGGCCGGACGATCGATTTTTCGTGGCTCCATCCTTCGCAGGATTATGTGATTATCAGAAGCGCACGTTCCTGTTCGATGGCGCTTCTGTAGCGATTCAACACAAATTGAAACAAATGAATTCGCAGCGTCCCAGCCAATTACTGGCCAGAATCACCCACGAGAGATAAGAAAATAGGACGCCGGCCAAAGAACGAGTTCTTACGAGTAGCGAATGGCGAATGGCGGTTGGGTTGTATCCTTCGCATTGGAATTGCCAAAAACTTTCGCATCCCGGTGCCCTCGTCAAATATGCACGGTGAAATCAATTTGAACCGGAAGCTGACGTTCAATCGACCGAGTAATTTTAAGGGTTCGGTAAAAGCTACAAAACGCGTACTTATAAATCCTCCCCCGGTCCGGTGAATTCGGGGTAGGCAAAATTAGATGGCCCTCTGATCAGCGTATCCGTTACATGAAATGCCACGCGAAAATCATCACCATCATCATATTGACCCAAACGGACAGCAATTTGAATGGGCTTACACATTTTCTGGAATTTTCCCTGAAAGGCCATTCGACGCAAGGGGTTTTGAAACTGCAGACAATTTCGCTGCTCGTTTGCGCCCGTTTTAGTAATTTTCTTTTTAAAAACTACCCACCTACACCCAAACCCATGAATGAATAATTCACATAACTCAACCGTACGGCCTGCGCATATCGCAGTCCCTTTGAGGGTGGTGCTTTTTCCCGGTCCGAGCCGACATCACCCGCTGCTGATTACAGCTACTGCAGCAAATAATTGGAAAACCAAAATGATAATTAATACCGAATGCAGCGTCGGCGATGAATCGGTTTCCATTTCCCATCCAAAGGGACCGAGTAGCCGGAAGTTGGCGTGGTGCCGTGCGTGCCATCCCAACCCATCCGGTTTTCCATTTTCCATTGAGCCATTACAGCCTGCGGCATTGGGCCGATGGCGATGGGCCAGCGGGCAAACGCAGATCAATAACCCAGATGCGCTTGTTGTCACTGGGACGACGGTGTGTGATTCGTTGAATATTCAATAAATATTTCACCTGTTTATTTACGATGCGCTCCGGCACCCTGGCTGCGTAACTGCAAGGCCCAAAATATCCACCTGATCGGCCTCATCGGCCAGCTACTGCTCGGTACTCGGTAACGCTTTCAACAGTTCAACCATTTACCGGTGATGCGCGCACAGTTTCGAAAAAAGGCCCTTTGGCAAGGCTGATGACCGAACCGAACCGAGGGACAGACGGGTGACGAATGAAATTACGTGTCCCATATACGCGAGATGAATGCATTCAAATGATATTCAATTTGTTTTTATCTGACCTTGCAGGTGCAGGGCAGCTCCGGTCGATGCGTGCATGAAACATTTAACCACCCTCTCGCGCACATCCAGCACCGAGCATAACATAAAAATATGAATCATTTTACCGTCCGACGGTGACGGTGACCCCCTGCCATCCAACCAGATCAGACAGCATTAAGCAAATGGATTAATTATTTTGTGACCTCCAGCCCGCTCGTCTTAACAAGCCACCGGGCCGCGGGTACAGTGAGCTTCCAAAGAGCACAAGCACCTCGGTTGAATGAAGCTGGGGTGTTTTATTCTTCAAAAGGAGCAAGCAAACAAAGCGAACGAGCTATGTAAAATGATGCGATACATGTAAAGTTAAGCTTGCGAATTTTAATCTAACAAGTGAATGATTTTGGTATCAGAGATTTGAGACATTTTAAGGACACAAAAGGATATGCACACCTATTATTTAACACCTTGTTTACTAAAAGACTGTAATTTTTATGGCAATGTTTAAAGAATATGAAGGGAAATAAGATAAGAACATAATAGTTTTTTTTTATTCTTCGAATAAATTTAGACAAAAAACGATATTTAAAGGACATTGCAAAAGATAAAGGATACAAACATATTACTTTTAAAAAGCGATCGGATTTTTCATGTGTAATCCGTTATACAGTAGCTCGTTTATTTAATAGCTTTAATTCTTCTTAACATTATTGGGTCGATTTCCACTAGATTACCTTCTAGAACGCAAACCTTTTACAGCGACAACGCTCCATAATTCGACTACCAGACGATACACTCAGCAGACGAGTCTATTTGCACACGACTGTCCCACGATTGTGTGTTGTCTTTTCGATTGATGAAAGCAATTGGCCACGCTCGATTGGATGCCAATTCTGTTTGCTTTTTTTCCCGCCCTCTCACGGTCGTTTTTTTTTCTCTTTTATTAATTTTCGGAAACAATTTTGAATTAATGAACTATGACCCGCTCCTTCATATATTATGTGCGTTCGATTTGGCTTCTGGGGCCGGCGCTCGGGAATGCACACGCAACCGAAGAACGGGAATGCACGACGACAGCGATTGAATATCAATTTTCAATTGCTAGCAGATAAAAATTAATTCCTGACCACACCATCCCACGCTGCCCACACACACCGCACCTCACCTTTGTCCGAACGGAAAAAAGGGAACGAAACGAAAATAGTACTCAAAAAAAAAAAGAATGCACCAGCAGCAAGTGCAATACGCCCACCCAGCTGCAGCGTGGAACCGTTTTGCCGGCAGCGCAAGGACTCAATTCTTTCGGTGACGGTGTAATAAATGAATGTACGGCATAATTAAAATTAAAAGCTCACTCGGGCTCGGTCCACGGTCACCTTTTTGCGCGCTCGCCCATTTTGTTGCAACCAAGTGGCGCCCAAAGCGGGTAGGTGGATGTGTGAGTGGAAAGCGGGGATTAACCCGGGATACCCAGGCCGGCAGCGATTGGTTTGACCGATCGTGCGTGCAAATTATGCCACGGGTGAATAGATCTTTTCGCGAAACTTTTACAACCGGAACAAGCGCTAAAGGGGAGGTCGGAATTCCGGTTCGGCATTGGTGCGGCCCTTGTACTTCTCCATCCCTCTTCCCCATACCCGCTGGAACCGAACCCGATGGCGTGGTGATTGTAATTGTCAAATTAAGCGGTTTAATTTAAATCTCAAACCCCGTGCGAAAGGTCGGAGCAAGCCAAAAACCGGGACCCAACCCGGGGCACCATATCCGGATCCGCACCCGGTGACAAGCTTCGTGCCGCAAATTAAACCCCGCCAAAGGACACGGAATAAACGCGCGCCACACACATTGCCCGTCCCACGACCCCGCAGATCCGCGCAGGATACGTGCAATTGATTATCCGCTGGAAATTATGCAGAGTGAAATAATTCAGCGACCAGCGCCAACAGCTCCGGATGCCGCCACCACCGGGACCGTGTGGGTTTGCTTGGAATGGCATCGCGAAACCACGCGCCAATCGCACGTTATGGCGCACAATCACGGTAGCGCCATTTGGGGGAATCCGAATCCGGAACGAAAGACGAGCGAAAAAAAGAGAAAAGTCAGCCACGAGTCAGCTACGAGACCGCCGGGGGCCTGCACCAGCCCTAACCCAGGCAGCTAGGCCAGGCGCTTGTTTGTTCTAATGTTTGTTATTGCAGGGCATCCGGTGAACATTAAATTCCCAGTGATCATAAATTTAAATTCAATCTACGTTGTAAGCGGTTGGGTTGGGGCCCGTTTTTTTCACCACCACCACAATGCACGATCGAATATAGCCCACCCCACCCACACACTCAGCGGGTGGAAAATCCTGTCCGCAATCTACCGAACGGCAAATTGGTATGTTACTACAATAAATCCCACTCGCTAATACGCCACCACCGCCCCAGGCTGGCCGACGACTAGAGCAAAAGTTGACTCCTGTTTGGCCGACCAAACGGACTACAGTCTTTACCCGGGGCGGGTTACGATGGGACTGGCTTTTCTCACCCCCACTCCGGGCCAGGTTCGACCGACCGGCAAGTACTGTAATTACCGTTAAGCACAGTTTTGTACACTTTTTACACCCAGCCACGTGATCGATTGCTAATAGGGAAGCCATCGCGTTACTAGCCTGCCGAATGCGAGCAGGACCTCGGAAGAAGGGCCACCGAGCGGCGAACGGAACATCCCGCGCCGGATGTGCATTAGTTCGTCATTAATTGGACCTTTTTTTTCCTTTCCAGGCCCGCTTTTATGGCCAGTGACATGCAACAAGCGAGGACCGGGGAGTTTGATGCACGGGAAAGAATAGATTTGATGAGCTGCATGACGTCATTAGCGATGGGGTGATTTAATTGAAAGTTTAAATCAGTTTCCCTACCGTCAAGGCCGTGGCACTGATCGAGGTGAGCTGCAACACGCACATCTGAACCGTATTCATGTGGCATGGAAATCAACACCCAGTCTTTGGCGGCTGTATGATTAAGTCTTGGACCGACCTGGCTGGGCTTTGAAAGGACGTTAGCAGCCCTTATTGCAAAAAAAATACTTCACACCTGAACATTCACTCATTCAACTGCTCATAGAGGGCTTCTATCGTCAACAGGGTAATATTCCGCGTTGCATCACAACTAAATGGAAAAAGATGGAAGCTTAGGGATTACAGCTTTTCCCGTGTAAAATCACACCTTTTTCTTCGTCGTTTTAATGACCGTTGCGGACTGACGTAACGAATTTGCGTTCCCCAGCATCATATCAGGGATTACGTGGCAGATTAGTATTTTTTTAAGGATCAAATATGACAGCGCTTTGAATGCCACCGTTCATCGAGCAAAAAAAAACGTGTTCAATATCGTTTTAGTTTTCCCGCACCAGCAACTGTAAAATGGTGGGATTAACGTTGAACGACGTTGACTTTTGTGTGCTTCAGGTTCAGCTGATTGCGATGACGAACGTCACACCACGTGTCTGACACCGTTCGATAGCAATTGCGCACCTATTTCAGCATAGTAACCATTACCTTTTTTGACAGATCAGCAAGACATGGCCTACTACGATTCTCAGCAGTTCATCGCCAGCGCAGCGTACGATTGCGTAAATAATACGCCCGTGAGCCGGTGTACTTTTGGTGTGGAAAATTAGTAAAACTATGCATGGATTCACGGCCCGCCTCGATACACCCACACGTGCATGCGGATCGGTGCACCGAAATGATTGCTCGCTCAAAGCTAACATTTGCCAAACCGGGCGGCTATAGAACTATGCTGCCACGACAACCCAAAGTTCATTAACACCAGCCCCAATGAGCGGGAGTTGATGAATAGTTTCCGCAGTAATTAGGCAACTTTATTTGAGAGATAGCTACACATTCCATACATCCTCTGGCCACCGTTCCCCGTCCACGATGCATCCGTTCTCCCCCACCCGTGGTCTAATGCATGTTTGCAGCCCGCATCGCGCCATCTGGTGGTACCCATTTCAACGCCCACCCACAACACCCCCTTTTTCGGGGGGGGGGGGGAGTTTTTCCGTCGAATAACTTTCCGTGCGCCGGGACGGAGTTTAGCGAATTGGTGTGATTTTAGTGCATGATCGTTTCGGGTGTTCGCAACTTAAACAGAACCGTTGCGTCGTCGGGTGTCATGTTTGCGCCATTGTGTGACCGAGAGACACCGTTTCCACCGTATTCTATTTTTTTTTTCTATCTTTTTTTAATTGTGTGTGTATGTGCAGTAGAACAATTTCAAACTTTCCCCCGCACGGTGGGATCCTTTTTGTCGGTGGGATCCGTGGAAGGACGCCGGTGAAACGTGTATCCTGTGTCGTTTCCTCGGGGGAAAACTGGTTCCAGAATTCGTTTAGTATTTTGTGCTTCGCGCAATGAAACTTTTTTTTTGTTGCTTTTTTGTAGTGCGCATAATTATCAGTCGCTCTCTCCGGCACTGCTGCGAAAGTGCAAACATCGATTCGAAGCGGGAATAAGTCACGATTCCACCGGCGACCACATGAAAAGCCTTCC
This sequence comes from Anopheles nili, assembly GCF_943737925.1. NCBI lineage: Eukaryota > Metazoa > Arthropoda > Insecta > Diptera > Culicidae > Anopheles > Anopheles nili. Next base: position 22,947,890 of record NC_071292.1, read on the forward strand.
ATAGGTGGTTAAATTTAGTATGAAGCGATATGATTTTTTTCCCCCCATTCGCTCGCTTTCTCCAAATTCATTACTTACCGACTTAACTGCTTCACGGGCCGCACTATCTTTGGCGTAGTCGCCACTGCATTATATCCCACCGTCGTTTCCGTCACTGGTCCGTGTTCCGTCGTGTCCTCATTCTCGTCTACCACCGGTTCATCCTTGCCACCGGAGCGACCGTCGTTTTGGTCGAAACTTTCATCCTCGTCCAGCAGTTCGTCCGAGGAATCGACCGCCACATCGCTGCTATCGCCATCTTCCGGTACACTGGCTGTCGCTTGTCTCGCTGCCACACCAACGCTTCCGGCGGCAGTTCCCGCCGGTTCCAGAACGACCACCAGCACCATCGCCACCACCAGGAAGCGGACAAGCAGCTGCACCAGGGAGCTAGCCATCATTAGCTGTAGCTTGGGCCGAGTTTCGCCCGATCAGAATGCAGATTTCGATAAGCCGCTGCTCCGGATGAAAAGGCGTCAGCAGGGAGTAAAAGTTTGCCGCTTGTCTCGAATTGCTAGCGGGAATTTGTGCGCTTCTCACACTCGAATATCCTGGGATTATTTCCTTCCGCTCTTTTTTTAAATAATTTACAAAATCGCTTCGTACCACCTCTGCCCGGGTTGTGTCACGCAGGATCTGAGGCCAAGGATTACACGTGCTCGGATGCTGCAACACTCCGCACGAAAGTGCACTCTGTGCTTTGGGGCTCGGGATTCTCAACGAAGGCTCACCGATGGGCGCAACAACTGCATCATTAGCTATTTATCACTTCTGATTCGTCCGACCCGTACCCACGCTTATGAGTGTCGTAACCACGCGTCACCGGGAAGCGCTGGGTTGTGCTGAATTATGCAGAACCATCTGCACACAAACACGCGCACACACACACTTACACACAGCTAGGCACAGCTAGGTTGACTTACTTCTTGGTTTCTTGGGTTTCCTTCAAGCCCAACGGGCCGATCGATTTCTCACGTGCAAAACGGACGAAAAATGCACCACCACCAGGCAAGCGTACGCTCTTTCGTACGGTTGTTTCTCGCACCGGAAACGACCAAAGAACGGTTCGAATGTGCACACTAAACTGTGCACTTGCAAGCTCCAACTCCAAGAATGTTCGTGGCCGTCGTGCGTTCTACGTTCGAGAAGCGTCTGATTGTAACTACCGCGACTGATAGCTTCTCGCGGGCAAGTTATCGTTCGGTGCCGTGGCAACATTTTACCGATCACCGAAAGCAGCTCGAGCATATGCGGTTCTCATTAGCACCTGTGTGGCCACGTCCAGCCGTTTGGCCCGGTTTAGGGGCGTACCGGGTCGGCTAACCTAGTTTAGTCGGTGGTCACTTGTTACACGTTAGCAGGATTGTTCTTTTTTTTTTTGATTCACCATTTTCACTCCACTCCACCGTTACACCACGTATGATGTGGCAGGGTGAAAGTTTTCCACGGCGCCATTTTTTTGTTCTCTTTCGAATAACGAGTGGATATTCTTCCACTGTGTCCTGACCGAAATCGTTCAACGCAATTGTCGCTAAGCCAGACCAATCGGTTGTTCTACAGGATGCTGGTGCAATTTATTGTTCGCCTGTTGTCTCTGAACGGCGGAAGAAGAGCACAACCGGCGGCATCGATTCCGGTGTGCTTTTCGACCTCTGCACGACCCACGGATCCACGGGCGATCAGACAATCCGAGAGATAACTTGATTTATGTCCAATCGCTCCACGTCTAGACAGAGCCGCTGCAATTTCCTGTCTCGCTCGTCTCGCTCGTCAATTTCCGTTCGTTCGTTTTTCCAAACGCCCATGCAACTCGGGGGTGGGGGGGGGAACTGACACACACCCGATTCCGCCGAAAATGGTCTCGTCTGTTTTTGGGAGGATTGATGAACATCGGCGAGTTAATAGCATAATTTACCAACGAGTTTGGAGTCGGTTTTTGGTGTGAGTTTTTTTTTTGTTTTCGCCACCCCCACTAACAACCCACTGCAAATCCCACTCGCTGGGTGGACGAATGGGGGCGGGTTTTCGAACCTTGCCGCCGGTAATTTGAAGGACCAACCATCCCACTCAATCGGCAACCGATTACCGGCGATGGGTTTCGTCCAGGTGGGAACCGATCCCGAAGGAGCGACGATGCATACATTACTTGTTTTTTTTTCTCCCTTCAGCGGTGCAAACCAACCGTTCGATTTGCGATCCGGAAGTGTTGCCCCATTCGCACCCTTAGGCCACGCAGAACACACACACACCCAAGTCCTGGCCGGTCTCGGTCCGGACGTTCAATTACGAAAGATTTCTCAATTTTCACGAAACGATTCGCAAATCGATTCGGTCATCGAGGCCGGGTGAGCGAAAATGTGAAACATGTTTTTCCGTTGGCCATTCGATTCGCCAGGGCCATTTCCCTCACTTTTTTGCCCATCCGTTGGTGTGTGTGTTTTTTGCTTTTTGTGCATTCGGTTCTTTTTCCCCCTACCAACTACATCCGGGTTTCGGCCAGACAGACGGACGAACGGACAAACGGGAGACTCGTCAAGGCGTCCTGGGTACAAACGTTCGACAACAACCCGCACCACAGACGCCGGAACGTTGGCAATCGAACAGATGTGCCGAACGTGTCAGCTTCCGGCGTAAACTGATTTCTATCCCTCCGGCTGGGTCCACGTTCCGGTGTTGGCGTGTTTCGTGCAGGTATGCGCTTCTTGTAGACGTACGACAGAGCGCCAAGGTGAAGCCTCGGTTGATGCGGCAAAACGCCTTTGCTTTAAGCGAAAAGGGAGAGAAATTTGACGCAATGCCGGTTGCCATTCGCCGTAACAATCGGTCGTTGCTGGTTGGTAATTAAAATTCGTATTTTATTTTATGTCAAAAAGCGAAAAATGTCTTCGTTCAAAAAAATATACAGCACACCTTTCCAGGGGACTAATCTCCCCTAAGCATTCGGTTGCGATGAATCAATCGATCACGCGGACCCCGGAAAAAGTGCCGGAAATTTCGACCGGACAGGTCAGCGTGTGGTCACGTTTTGCCGCCAGTAAAATCACGCATCATCAATGATGAAAAGCACGTAACATTTGTTAATCCGATTGTACTCTTGACGCCTTGCGCTCTCCTTCGAACCGGCGTGGCATGAAGGATTCCCCAGCATAAATCAAGCCCTTCCATTCTAATGCGCTCGCCCCCGGAAGCGGGCTGTAATCACGTGAATTCTCATTCCCCCACAGAAAAGATCACGTCCACAGGTCGAGTGGAAAAGCACGTGTGCACCGGGAAGGTGCTGAGACAAACAAAACGCGCACTCCGGGATCGGTTTAGGCCCGTGGCCGATATTCACCACGGGACCGATGTCATATTTTGGCACCTAGCATACGTGCCCCCAGGACGGATGATTTGTTGTCAGCATCGGACCACACGCGCTGATTACGTGGCACCACAATCGCTGAAAACTCACCAGCACCGATGCAATTCCACGCTCGATGGGCGATAAAAATCCACTGATCAGCTACGAAACCATTAATGAGACCACCGCGTGTCCCCGAAACCGAAACCATTAGCCACTAATTTGCGGTAAATCACGGCACTAGCATATGAGGAGGAAGAAAAAAAAATGGGCGTAATTTTCCGGATGCCCAACATGCACCAAATTGATTTCCTCTGCCAACCGCCACGAAGGCGTCGGTATCCGGTCCACTGCCTGTGGCAACAGCGTGGACGTTCACTCATGTATATTATATACGGCCGCGAGGGTTAGTCGTGCCACGTGTGTTCCGCGAGGTCGAAAAACCGACAAACACAAAATGGACACCGCGTGGGTGTGGGATGAGCAAAGCGAGATGAGTTCCTTTCATCCTCGCGTTCCGCAAACGCACAATCACTTGCACGTGCAGGGGGTACACACACACAAAAAAGGGGGTTGCAAAGCAAACAAATCCGTGCAAATAAACCCCGTGACATGGTGGAAAAAATCGTTGATTGATATAATTTCCATCCAGGCTCGGCGTTTAGGGCCCGGTGCGAAGGGCCGTGAGAAAGAGAGAGAGAGAGCGAGACGGGCGAACGAGAGAGTGAACGATTTATTCACGAAAATGGAATATTTTCATCTCGCCACACGGGTGTGCAATAACGCAAAAGATCAATCCGATGGGGATGGCGATTTTTATTTGCTCCGTTTCGTGCGTGCCCTTCGGTGGAAAGCTGATGGTGGAGGCACATGGTGCCCGGTACGCGGTGAAACGTTATCGTGGAAAGCTTTATTAAGACCATAATTTCCACATATTTGCCCGGTTACGAACGAGCCGTTTTGATCGGGTTCATCCTCCCATCGAAAATCGAGGACGTGGGTTAAAATTGGGAACTATCCTTTTCTCTACTGTCACGAATGAAGCTACCCCAGCCTACTGCGATGTTGTTTTGCATTACAAAAATGACGGCTTAAATGGAGGACGACAAAATGGCGGCGTGTATAAAATCTACCAAACCTACCGGTACCGAGTAAAAGTGTGAAAAAGTGATGCTTTTGCGCGGGTTTGGCGTGTGCAGCATTAAAATATTCCAATTTACCGTACTGTTTTTTTTTCTTCTCTCCGCCACTTACCACCGGTACTGGCTGTAAATAGGAATTTCAACGGCAAAATCGGAGGCCACTACTTCCGACACGCTCTCATTCAACCCAATAATGTCTTCATTTTACACTGCGCTCCCGAAGTCCGTGGTGGGCTATTGTTTGCCTAGCTGATTGCCATTGCCGGTGATAAGTTTCTAACAAAAACTACGCTTCATCGCCAGTCAAATGATGCTCGTGATGTGTATTGAACGCATCAGTGCGTTGCGCATTTCTGGGTCGCCGGAGAAATGGTGCACTTTCGCTGATGGTCCTGTTTTTGGGTCAGCAAAAAAACGGGATGGAAAATCTAGCAGAACCCTCGCCGTATCCCTTCTCGCTATCGCATGTCCTAGCGAGCAGGATGGAGCATCTTCACCTGACCACGACCGCCTATCGAACTTTCTATTGGCTCTAAGCTACGCCCGGGCCGAGCCGTTACAAAGTCGCTATTTTCGCTAACGGGAGCTCCCACTAGAGGCGGCCAAAGAACTGGAGCATGCGACCGATCGTGAACGGGCGGTCAGAAGAAGAACGGAAGCTACTTTGCACCGATTAGCGCCTTAGCACGGCGAAATCGGGTCATCCCGGCGTCTGGATCCCTTTGCCAACGTGCCTCCACGGCTTATGGCCCGGTTTCAGCGAGTCAGAAAATATTTGTCACGTTTTCCACACCTGCCATGGGGGGGGGGAAGGTGAGCGTGTGGGTCAGGAAATGCGCACGAATAATTCGAGCCTCGATTCGGTTTCTCGGGCGGAGTTTCGATTACAGGTGTTTACGCCGGCCACTTGATGTTCATTTCAGCCGAAGATGACTCCGCGATAAGACGTTCTCCTTGGGTGGACTGATGTAAGGCGCGAATATACGAATAACGCTTTAGTTTTTCCCGGTCCCGTAACCGGTGCATATCCACGGCACCCAAAGAGCAGAGTGGTTAGTGTGCCAAGTGTGAACACATCTCATTCGGTGAAGCAACGTTTAGTGCGCTCGGAAGCTATAGCGAAAAGGAAAAGGACTTGTAGGGTTGAAACGCTCAAGAGCATCGATCCTTTCGACGAATCCATCCACAATCATGGGTCACGTCGTGCGCCCGGTAGTTTTAGTGCTATTTATGCAGCTGCTCTGCTACGGTGCATCAAAAATGACCGTTTACAATTCATACTCGAGCGATCGACCGAACGCCACGCAGCCTCAACCCGGCGTAGCTAGCCAGCAAGCAGCAAGCGAATCGTAAGACAACATCCTGCAAACGGTCCGGGATATCGATGGGAGCGATAATTTCAGTGAGCTTCTTTTTTTATTCCTCCCCCTCATCCGACAGTTCGGCGCGAGGATTTCCCAGCGGTGGCGGTGGTTTTCCCTTTTCGATCCATCCCGATTTCCTGTCGAAACCGGTGCAAGTCGCTCGATCCGATACGGGCTACAAAACGCCAAAGTACATCGTCTACCCGAGCTATTCGGACAACAGTCCCAACAGCGTACCGTCGTACTACAACACACCCGTAGGTAAGAGCAAACGTGCCCATCTGGAAGCGAAAAAGACGCACCGGGTGCATCCTTTTACTGAGTTTCTCTTTCATTCGCTTCTTCTTCCCAACTCTGACGGCAGCCATGGATCGGTTCGCGCCAGGAGAAGCGTACGGAGGCACACTCTACAAACTGAAGAAGCAAAAACAATCCTTCCAACCCGGTGGAGGAGGTAAGGTTTTGCATTCCAGCCACTCTTAAACTTCGATCCTAATTGAGTTCGTCCTGCCGTCTCGCTCTTTCTCTCTCTCTCTCTCCTTTTCTTCAACAGCATCGTTTGCGTCAATCCCGGCTGCTTCGGTCAGCAACCCGGTCAGTGTGCCATCTCCAAATTTCCTGCGACCGGCCGCTTCCGACAACAGTCCCGTCACCGTGTTGGCACCTCCCGGTGGCGCTCCTGCCACCGGTCCGGCACCCTCGCCACCTGGGCCCCCGTCGGCACCACCGTCGCCTGGAATGCAACCCATTTTCATGCCCACGCCCGTCCCGAACTCTGGTGAGGATTCATCGCCATCCCCGCAAACGAGCAAGCCACCGGAAGCGAGTTCGTCGGTGGATTCCTCCGAAATTATCCTTTTCCCTCCCAACTCCCACTCGGGGTACCTCCCGCCCAAGGTGGTTAAGGTGCAGGACGCAAGTCCTTCCCCATCCTCGACTCCGAAACCAGCGGTCGATTTGTACCGGTTTCCGCCCAACACAAATGCCAGTTACGGTGCGCCTTCGGAGAAACGTTCGAAAAACCCCGTCACGAGTTATCTTCCACCGGCGTCCGGTATGCCGGAACCCGGAATCGATGCGTCCTCCGAACCGGCCGGTTACAAGGGCTCCGAGGAGCTGTTTAAGTTCCCACCCAACGTCGATTCCGGGTATCTTCCGCCCACGGAAGGTGCCGATGATTCGACACGACACACCGGCACCAGTTACTTGCCACCTGCCTCGGGAGATCCGCTTTCTCCGGCGAACCTGCAACCGGGAGTCATTGATAGCGTAGGGACAAACCCGGAACTTCATCGGTTTCCACCGAACGCGCTTTCGGACTATCCACCCGCTTCGCAGAAGGCTCCATCGGAACATTCGGGCATCACTAGCTATCTACCGCCACCATCCGGTGATCCACAAGCTCCTGTCAATCTAAAACCATCCACAGGTCCGATGGATGCTGGAGGAGTTCCGACGGGGCTTTACAAATTCCCTCCAAACATTCAAACGGGTTATTTGCCCGCAAAGCGCCCTTCCGAAAGTCCCGTCACGAGCTATCTGCCACCACCCTCGGGTGTTCCGAACTCCCCCTCAAACCCACCTCTCCCACCTCCACCAGCAATGCGTCCGTACGTGGCCCCAGCCGGTCTGTACCGGTTTCCACCGAACGTGCAATCGCAATATCTGCCCCCAAGTTTAAGCCCCCCCAGACCGAACAACGCTGTGACGAGCTATCTTCCTCCTGCTTCCGGCATTCCAGGTGACGATGCCATCGGAACCATCCCGGTAGGTCCGGGCAAGCCCCAGTACCTGCCGCCGCGCTATCCCGGTAAGCTGCCAAACCACCGAAACCGGAATTCGAACGTTTAATTGACGCTGCGGTTCGTTTTCATCACCCGCAGATAGCGGACCTCCGATGCAGACGGCTCCGATGGCGCCCATGAAAATCCCACCCATGATGTCCATGATGTCACCAATGGGACCACCACCGGATGCTGCCATGGATGGACCACCGACAGGACCTTCGGGAGCGGACCATGATCACCATCATCACCATCACCCGGAGCACGATTTCCCGTACTTTACCGGGTTCGATCACGATCACTACCCGGACGTCATCTACGATCACGATCACTTCCATCACCATCACGATGAGCCGACAACGACGCCGGCACCACCACCACCACCTCCACCGGCACCGGAAACACCGAGGTTGAAGAACTACAGCTATTACTACCTCAGCCGGACGCTGTGGTACGTGCCGTTGTACTTCACGCTGTACTTTACGGTGTACGTGGCCATCCTGATCATACGATCCATCGCTCGGCACAAGGTAAGAGCGTTGTGCAAAAGCCGCCCGTGAGGGTGTTCTGCCCGCGCAAACTGCATCCTTTTTTTTTTGCTGCTGCTACTACTATCTACAGGTGAACCTTCCGAACCAGTGGGTGGGCCGAAGCGAGTCTTTCGGTAGCGTGCGAGATCTCAGCGACAAGGAAGCGCAACGTAAGGCGACCATGATGGCGACGTTCATGATGCAGCAGATCGAGGACTTCCGGGAGAAGTATCTGTAAAAATAGACCGTAAGGCAATCCGTAAGCCCTATTGGGCGCTAGACATGTTCACACACACACGCGGGAGGGCATGTTTATTGCACAATTGGGCGTAGTGTAATTCAGTCAACAGTCGCACATTAAAAGGATAGTAATTAATGGATCGAATCGAGAAGCACAACGCGCGTTTTATTGTTGAGCGGAGAAGTGACTTTTTCTTTCGTATTTTCTTCCGTTTTTTTTTAATCCGATTTCGATAGCGATCAATAATGCTTTCTTTATTTCTACACTTGTGATGTTATAGATGGTGTGAGTTGAGATCGCACGAAAACTTAATACAAAAATATAAGGGGAACATAAACTACAGGTACATTAAACGTTTCCTGTTTATAAAAATCGATAAAATAAAATGTATCTGCAATTTTGATGAGATTTACTCGAATTGTATTAAACAAGCCATTGTCCAAATGGCCACCTCTTCGGTTTCGCTAGGCAAAATGCCTGGATGTGTAATTTTCTATAACCAAGAGACCCAGAATTTTCCAGAAATTACTCAAATCCGCACAAGAAAATGCCAATTCAGGTCGCCTCCGAACGACAAAATCGCAGTCAACGATGTTAGCCTCCCCAACATCGTGTTTGAAGAACTAAACCTCAATGCCAAATTGCACATCAAAAAGTGAATTTCAGGGGACCTGATCACTGGTCGCAACTTACTACTTCAGTAAGTAAAATCACTGGTAGTCATTTTTGGGTAGACCGTTTCTAGTTCCAAATCTAATATTTCTGCTTGTACACATACTAAGAATGCCTTAGAATCCTCTGAACTAACTCTTTATGGTAATTTGGCAAGACGCAATGACTAAATGACATTTAATTTTAACATTGTAGCTGCAACAAAGAGCCGAGATAAATTCATAAAGCTAAAAAACTTCTATAGAAACACTCTGTAAAACGACAATTTGTTCCTGTTTATTTCTTCCAAAACCCCTATTTTCGTTTTTAAAACGGGTTCCTGCATCTTTAGCGTTCGTTAACGATAGCTAAATTATTCAAAAGCTACATTTTTATATATTGCTTGCACTAGTGAAACATATTTTTTTCTTCAAAATTACACACGCCTGTAAACCATTTAATCCTTTTCAGAGCGATATTGTCGACATGTTTTTTACATAATTTTCTTTTTGATGAAATATATATAATAGTGAAGAATTTCATACATCCAAAATAACGGATTAAAACGACTGAGACGGCCTTAAAATAGAAGTTTTTCTGCTAACACTGCAGGTCAATCTCACACAGCGAACTAATAAATATGTTATGAGATAAGCCCGATGCGAATAACTATTGCAACTGATATGGTATAGACACTATCGCACATATCGTAAGGATAAACGATATGTCATTTAACTTAATGTATGCCGAATGTACGGTTAAGCCGTTAATAGCGACTTTTGTTCGAAAAATTAAATTAAAAAATAATTAGTTATCAATAAACGGTGTTTCATTTCGTGGCAAAAACGCTCTTTACGAATATGTAGTACTAAAATGTTAGTAATAAGGAATAAAAAGGTAATAAGGAAATAAAATGAACGTTAAATTCCGTTGAACCATTAGACGCTGATCAACGCTCAATATCAGCGAGAAACATGAACATGTTAGTATAAAAATACATTTCTTCTATACCTATGTTACACACTAATTACAATATATCAATATTAGCACCTATATCCTACCTTAAAAAACAATTTATTGCGTATTTCCTCCAACATTCGCCTACTTTTACACTGGAATTTCGAACGAAACGGGTACACTAACTGACCCCTTGGCCGGATCGGCCGTGTACATGTCGGAATCATTACTATCGGTCCACTGATTATCGCTCGTAATATTAACTGTTGATTGATAAATATGTTCCCTTACTATTGGAGCCTCTTCGTCTTCTAGTCAGGTTCTAAAAACGAGAGAGAGAGAGAGAGAGAGAGAGAGAGAGAGAGAGAGAGAATGAAATTAATCATAATCATTCCATTCATTCTACTTCAGCAAAGGTTTCGTTGCTTTCTGCGATTGCTTACTTCCGTTGCAGCTGGTCCAGGTGGGGAATGTTGACTGCAGACTTTTGACCACCCGAAGCCTCTAGCGCTGCCAGCTCTCGAGGATGAAACCTTTTCTTGTGACTCCGACAGTTCGAACCATTCGCGAACGTCCTGTCACAGAACGGGCACTGATACGGCCGTAGCCCAGTGTGCAGTATCAAGTGGGATTTAAGGGCCTTCGATCGTTTGAACTCGTTGCCACATTCATGGCACTTGAATTTCTTCTGCTCCGAATGCACAACCATGTGCATGCCTAGCGTGCGTTTAGTATTCAACTTCAAGCCACAATGAGGGCAGACGTACAGCGTGTTATTGTGGGTGTCCTCGTGGGTCTAAAATTGAACAAAAAGAAACCATATTTAAACTGTGTAAACTGAAGCTGCATCGAAGAATTTGATACAAACGATAAGGAACGATTCCCAACCTTCAGTCGTGCTGCATTTTTGAACGTTTTCGTACATAAAGAACACTGGAAGGGTGTTTCTTCCGTGTGCACAATGTAGTGTTCTTTGAGCGCCCCCTTTGAACCAAAAGTTTTGCCACATTCCTCGCATATGAACGGTTTCTTCCCTTTGTGCACCATACGCATGTGGGCTTGCACGTTTTTGGCTTTGCTGAACCTACAAAAATAAAACAACGATTAAGTGCACCAAACCACGAGCTATACTCATCCGCCTAAACTTACATTCGGTCGCATAGAAGACAAAGTAGATTTTCTTCACCCGTCCCATGACTGGACTCGTGTCGCTTTAGATAACTGCTTGAGCTGTACCTTTTTGGGCACATGGAGCACTGGAACCCTTGGTCGGCGACGCTCTTGCTAAATGACGGTCTACCGCGTGAACGTTTCGTAGAACCGTTGATCTCTTCATCGCCAAACTGGGGTTTTCGGGTTCTAGCGGAGCGCATATTATGCGGCGTGTATTCCGGGTCTTTTTCGAGTAAACCTGCCTTATTTTCATCGTTGATTTCAGGCTCATTATCAAAGTCATCCATTTCCGTGGCACACTGGAACCCTCGCTTTCCAGACGCCTTCCCTAACGGTGGACGACCTCTGGGGCGTTTAGGCCGAACCCCTGCATCTCGGTTGGAGCCGATCGTGGATGTATTCTTAATGTCAGCGACAAGCCTATCATTTCTAGCTTGCACTTTCTTGAGCTCGGAATCTGCTCCGCTCGCATTGTTTTCATCATTCGTCTCCTTTTCATTCTTGAAGTTATCGACTTCCACTTCTAGCATTTCCCACTGCTCAGTATCGGTTGCACCGGTATCGTAAGCCTCTTGATTCGGGGATATCGTTATAGATTCAACCTTATAAAATACCTCCGGAATGTCTCCATCCATCTTTTGCATATCTGTAAATGCATAAGGATTGAGTAAAAATGGAAACCGCCTCTGTGAATGCATTCTCGTTACCTTCATCGTGCGGAGTGTCCTGAACAATGTCCAACAGTTGCTGTGCGTCCACGTCTAAATCCTCCTCCAAACGGTCTGCAACGTCCTCTAAGTCCTCATCTTCTAGGTATTTCGAGCGAATCTCAGCAATCTCATTTTCTTCTAATTTAACCGCGGAACGCTTCATCAAGTCGAGAAAGAGACGGGTCGATTGTTGGCATTTCTCCCTGAAACGTTTCAGCGTGGTCATAAAGCTGCAACAATCCTCGCAGATATTCGGCGGCATTTCTTCCAATTCTTTTATCTAAAATTATGAAGACGATATTGGCTCATGCTCGCAAAACCCTTGACGCAATTCACTGCAGCAAATCACTTACCGACATATCACTTAGCATAGTCGAAATGATAACATTTACTTTATCAACGGATTCCAGCGTTAACGTAGCTTTTTGGCTCGCACACATGCGGCACCAGGTTTTCCAGTTTGCCAACATTTTACTCCAATTGCATCTAGCAACAGTTTCGAGAGTTTACACTAATGACCACGTATCGTTAGCTGCACAATCAAACCCTAAATGCTTTCTATACCGTCACTATGGTTCACAACAACAGAAAAGCAAACTGCCCGCGGAAAACCGGTAAAAGTAGAGCACGTATTTGAATATTCTTAGTAACATAAACGTATGCACTAGCTAAATTTTATTTTTTGAGTAGTTTTATGTGATTTCATCGTATTCCAGCGCTCCACAGGCGTCTGTTATTTACTGTTTATAAACGTCGCATAGTTTATCTGTCAAATCCTTGCATGGTGCAGAGCCGACTACACAACCTCAAAATGTCAGCGTATTGACCACGTGGTGAAATGTTTGCGGCGTTTAAAATAACCATGACCTTGCCGCTTTTCTTTTATATTCATTTATATTGAATGTTTACTATTCGATTCGATAAATATCACAGAATTTAATAACAATGCATTCGATGCATCGCACAAATAATTCAACACTCTTTTTACGCCACAGATAGGCTTGCACCAAAATCCCCAAAGGTATGCAACACGTGTAGCATATCGAAATATGTCATTAGAAACAGTACATATTAGAATTTAGCTCATACAGAGATGCTTAAATTAATTACATGGACTATGAACTACTTGAATCTATGAGCATACATAATATAGCAGCTCATCACCATAGATCAAAGGCTGTTCTCAGCCCGGTTTGTGAATATGATCCAAAACCCTCAGAATTTCGGTCTCATAATCAAGTTTAAAGTCCAGAGGATAAATGAATAGGAAATAATTTATTAATCACAAAATTTACTCCCAAAATAAATCTTAACTTAATTTTTTAGCTATATTTGTAAGAAACTCATAGCAAAATGCACCAACTACAATTTTCATCATCCAACACGTTGGATAACAACGACGAAAGAAGACATAATCCAGCATACTCGTACAGAAGAGGCATATTTTATAGCCAACGCTCAACACACCTCACTGCAAAGCTAACATATGCTTTTAGTGATTGTTTATCGAGCCTTATCATCTTACAAATGTGGCCCGCGTGCTAGCCTACTCAACGAGGAAGCGATACGGTAGAACTAAAGCGACCGCTTCGCGCTTAAATGCACAGTAAATATCCTATCGCTCGGACTACCATCAGTACAAATAAAACGATACTAATACTATACGGGAAATGCAGTCTAAATTGTCATAATACTACTTTGTTCGATGTGTGGTAAGCCTAATTTTTAAAAGAGCACCATCCGCGGGCTGGATGGGTGTAGTAGGTTTAAAAATCAGGCTTAATCGATCGATCGCTACGCTCTACCTAATCTGTATTCATTCGTTCAGGCTTAATCTAGCTCACTACCCTAGAGAAGTAACTGCGACGTGGGCGAACAAAACAAAACGAAAAAAGCATATCGATACTAAATATTGCAACTCGAGTTCCATGCGTGTCTTTGATTAAGCTTTCGTTTGGTGCCGTCTTGTTACGATGTAACGAATTTTACGTTCTTCTATGCGTGCCGCAAAAGCGTGGTGATTAAGAGAGTGTAAGAGACCAACTAGTCTACTGCACGATCGCTCGCCCCGAATATCCTTTCACGTTCAGCTCATCGATGGTCTTTTTTCCGTTGCCTTGCATCCGCGATGCCAATCCACACGTCTGCAAAAGAAAACGGCTGTCAGTACCTGTTGCAAATGCACTCGCCCCTGGGATCACTCGGTTATACTCACTATCAACGTGGAAAGCGCCAGCAGGGCGGCAAGCAGACCCGATATAACGACAAAGTTCTTGCACTGCTCTGGGTTTTGCTGGTATCGCATGGCGTCGTCGTACTCGCCAGGCATGATGACCGTGTACTCGATGTTCTCCTTAAACTTGGTGTACTCCGTGCGGTTCCTCGAGTGCTCATCACGACGCCTTCTGCCGAGTCCTGGCGAATTGCAAAATGAGGATCATATGTTAAACCACACACACACACGCTTCCTCCCCACTCGGATTACTTACTCTTCGATGGTTCGTACATGTCGAGACAGAAATCAGGCTGGCAATCCATCGCATCCATGCACGCCTTGATCTGCGAATGGATCCACAACGTGCTACGTTCCTTCATCGAGCTGAGCAGGAACGCTTCGAAGTCAAGGAACACCTCGTTCGGTTTATCCCGATACCGGGCCGGCTGGTGTGGGATGATCGAGGCGAAATCCCGATTCCGACATCCATCCCGAACCAGCGAAACCGAACCAGGCGCGTGTGGATCATCCGGATCCGGAGACACGGTCACCTCCATCAGCTTCACGTATTTCCACACGCTTAACGAGCTGATGCGAGCACGCAGCTGCAGTTTGGTGCCAATCGGGACCGCCTGATCGACCGGGACCTCATTGTTCGTGACGGCCGGTAGCGAGGATGACGAGTGGTTTTTCAGCACCGCCAGATTACCGCTGATCCTTGCGATCGGTGGTGCTTCCTTATACAGGGCCACCTCATACTCAAGCCGACCCGGTGTCTCCTCGACCACACCGGAAACGCGCGCACCATGTGGGCTGAGGGAGCAAAATGAAAAAGGTTTAATTCGCGCAAAGCTTCACGCACACTGACGCCCTCTGGCGGTCACGTGGTACAACTCACAAGCTTCCCGCGAATCCCGCCGCCTTGTTCTGGATAACGGTCGGTTCCGGTGGCTTACACATGATGATCAGTTCCTGATCGGATTGCATTACGACCGACGGAAACTGCGGAAACCAGATGCGAACGTGCACGAAACCCTGTGCGAGCGAACAAGAAGCGAGCAGCAGGAAAAAATGGAATGAGAAAGCAAAAGGTAGAAAACAATCCACCCCAACGGCACATGAGCGATTTCTTCATTAGCCAATGCATCACACCACTCGTGACCCTATTACGGGAGGCTCTTCGACCACGCGAAGGCTCGCTTTCGTGCTAACCCATATCGATCGCGCACCCACCAGCAACCGTTCCGGATTAACAACGAACCGTTCGAATCTCCAGCGTGTTGCTGTTAATTGCACATCCTTTTTTTTTTCGAGCTCATATGTGCTGTTTTTTTGTTGTTGTTGTTATTCTTCATTTCGGGCTCCAAGAGCCACGAGAATTCGTTCGAAAGCAAAAAAAAAAAACACAAACTTACGTTTCGTTTCAGCACGCCACACCGTGAGAAATCGGTAATCTTCAGATCGTACGCCAGCTCGCTCACGTCTTTACGATCTTGCTTGATGGAGCAGGCGAAATCGGCTTCCGGATTGACGCCCCGGTCGTCCGCGAACAGTGGCGCACCCTTGAAGCCGATCGGTTTCTTCAGCTTCGCCGTTATGATGTCGCCCAGGTTGGAGCCCTGGGACGCGAACGAACACTGGATGTCCGTCACTGCGCGAGAGAGCGAGAGAGCGAGAAAGGTGCATATGTTACAACCGGAACATAAGCATAAACGCATTGACCTCGCGGCATGCAAACCGAGGCGCATCGTTACCTACCATCGTAATCCTGAGCCCGAGCCAGCGGTAATAGCTGTGAAGAGAGAAACAGAGCGAAAGGTCGGGAAAAAAAACACGTTAAGTAGATTGCTGCATCGCCACGATAACACCACACATCGAGAACGTGCCCCCTTTCCTCCCTCGGGACACGCCTTCTGGCCACCCACCCCATATGGCGTGCAGTGGCCTAATTACGCCATTACATCTTGATCGGATCGGGTACAGCATCTGCATGATCCAGCGAGCAGAATCGCACACTCCAACCCATCGGCGATCCATCAAGCCGATCGTCTTGGCCACTGACCTTCTCGCGAACGGAGGGGTGAGTAACTTCTTCACGGGAAAAGCAACCCGCAAAAGAGCCGAAATCGAACAACGAGCGCGCAAAATCGCGCGCGGAGTGTGTAAATGCTTTTAACGGAAGCTCGGTGTTCTTTCGCGCATTTTCTTCTCACCCTAGGTGCTTTGGGGTGAATCTGGAATTTCGGCCACCTGAGCTGGAGCTCATCCGAAAACGCCGAGCTCTAGTGGGCCGGATCGACGTTGGGTGGGCCCTGGGTGGGGTGCCATTGTTTACCTTACCGACGCTCGGATGTCTAGAACCGATGGATGGATGGATGGATGGATGGATGGGTCGAGAAGTGAGCCATCTCAAAAGCAGCCATTCTCGTGGGCTTATCGATCAAGCGATCAGACACTGGCCGAAGGAAACACATTCGTGTTAATGTGTCAAATTGTATCAAACACCGATCGGGGGCGATCACAAACAAGTTAAGGGTTCGTAAAAACTACACCATAAATGTACCATTAGGTCAAACATTCTAACGAGCTAGCGATAGTATCGCCTAATTACGCTTCCCCATTTCCAGCGGAGCTTCACAATGAAAGGAAAGAATTAGAAGTGCAAAACAAAAAAAAACCCGCCCGTTTAGCTGGCTAAGCTGGTTCCGATCCATGATCGATTGCGCGTTGCCCTACAAACCCAGTAAATCGGTTGCAATCGCACCCTTTTTCCAGCGGAAACGATCGTCACATTCGCACGCATATACATTTTCTTTTTGTCGTGCCTTTTTTTCGTTCATTCATTCGATCGTTTGCCTCGTTAACCGTCGCCGCTCCATCAAATGTCGGACGGGAAGGATCGCGCAGCTTCAAGGAATGGGAGCGTTTCGATTCCATGCGAACCTGTTCTCTGTTTTGCTGAACCGCTTGTTTTTTTTATTGCTACTGCTTCCTTTGCACGTGGCACAGCAAAATGCAGCACTCTCGCTGCCCAGCACGCACTCAGCAGATCCGTACGTCCGAACAGGTCCGTCCATTTAACGCTCCTCTTATGCCTGCGGTGCGTTCGATTGCGCCAAGCGAACGCTTCCCGGCGTACAATTAACCAATAAGGCAAAACCAACCGATCGCTGGAAATCCCGCACGTTGATCGTAGCGGGAAATCGCGTAGGGAAAAGCGACTGACAACCGTGCGCACGAAAAAACAACAAACCCCTGCGCAACGGCAAAAAGCGGCTAGCCCTCTCGGCAGGGGTTCTACTTTTCGGGGGGTTTCCTTTCGCAAGGGCGCATGAAAACTTTGAATAGGAACCGAAATTCCGTACCCATCACCTGCCGTGTGCGAGCTTAACGGACGCTTCAGCGATGGCCATACAAAATTCCTCCCCCCAAAGCACGATCGCGCGGCAGGGTTTTAGAATTAAATGTGTTACTGTGTTAACGGTGCGTCGTTTTCCCGGACCCGTCGGTTTCTAAAAACCCGCGGGAAGCAAAACAATCAAGCGAAAGCGATCAAGCGCCACATTTGTACCGCCGTTTCATGTGCGCTATGTTTCTCACCCCGAAACTGGGGTGGTTTCTACACCACCCCGTGCGGAAGAATTGAATTCATGAAGTCGACCGTACACAAAAAAAAAAGACGAAAAGACGCATCACAAAAGCTGCGAGTTGCCACGTTACGGAGCGGAGCTTTGGGACAGCAAAAGAAAAACGCGTCAACACCGCGTGCACCGAGTGCATGAGAACTCGGTAACCTTGCCATGGTGGTGGCGTTTGTGAGAAAGTTTGCACCAGCCCGTCTCGCAGCCTGATGCAGAGCACCCAAATCGGGCTCCGGAACGGGACACCCTTGTGCGCTTTGGGTTGCGTCTAGGGAAACGCCCCTAAACGGTCGCGTCACTAGAACGGTAGTAGCGAAAATCTGGAGCGACGAGATTGGAAAATTGCCATATTATAAATTCGCATTTGCATGAGCGCCCCAAATGGGATCATGCTGCTACTTATGCTGTCTGGTGTGTTTGCATGGCGCGACAGCATAATGTGAAGCCGTGACGTGAAGCCAACTCAGCTGCCACCAGACTTGAAGACGTCCATCTTCGACTCAACACACACACAAAATGGTGCCATCTCGGTTGGGGGAGAGGGCCTTGCAATCACCGCAAAACCGACGTGCCGACGAAACCCTAAACCAACGCCGTAATCGTTTCGGCAATCAAACTGCCCCGGCTACGAGCTGACCGTGAATAAAATCATGACGATCTGCATTGTGTGCTAATCTAACTACGGGGGGCGTGGGCCGGAGTTTGGCGGACAAATTTCTGATAAAAAATAAGCTCTCTCCTTATGCTTTATGTGGTTGAACTTTGGCTGAGAGTTGTTGGCTGCGCGGTGGTTTAATCGCGTGACACAATTATGTTATAAAAAAAGCCCCCTGCTCACAAGCTGCTGGTCTGAAACTGTCGCAGCGTTCGTTCATCCATTTGTGAGGAAAACCCTCGTTGACACCGACCACGGGCGTGTGTGGCTGAGCGTGAAAATGCGATTTATGCAACTGAACGCTGGGCCTAAAGGGCTGGCTGGCTGGCCCTTTCCTTCACGCGCCTCGTTGGCCGCGTTTTGCAAGACGATTTGAATTCCCGTCCCAGCGGGAAACGTTCTGCGCCGGAGCTGTCCACACGGCTCGCTGGCTCGGTGGCCTACTTGCGACGCGCTCGAACTGGGTTGAGCATAATGCAGCGTCAATGCACCGCTCGAAGAAATTGGTGCATGAATTTTGATGGCTTTTCAAAGCTTTTTCCGCTCCGGGAGTAACAACCACGCGCCCGGGGACCGGGGTTTTTGCTTCCCATTTTTTTTTCCTTGTTCTTACCTCCAATCAGGGCTGGTGATTCGTTGGGCTTAAGCAAACATTAAAACCCGGATTAACTGTACCATCGGATCGGGACGCGTGCATTTCAGGGGGATTTATTGCTTAAAATAATTTCACGCTCCAGCAGAGACACGAGACGCGACGTTTGCATCGCGAGTGCATCGTGAGCGGGCCAGGTGTTCTGCTAGCGTACCGAGCCAAAGAACAACGGCTCTCGTTGCACGGCGTTTATATTCTACAAACCATCCGATGCATGTCGAACGGTTGCATCGTTCACTATCACAGCACGGTGAGCTGCGCGAGATTGGATTCCGTGGCGAATCAGTTTGGTAATTATGCGAAATTTATTGCAAACTCATTGCAAATGCTCTCGCTTTGTGGCAGTAAAAGGGATGTGTTTTCATTATTGGAGTGTACATTTCATTAAAACAAACCACGAGCCTTCCATTTCATAAACGAATGCCAACGAAAGATACGATCAACTGCAGTAATATGTGGTTCTGAAGTAATGAAAAATTGATTTGTTTGCTTATTGCATATGCGAAACCTTTCATAACTGCTTTATGAGCCAATGTTACATGCGTTTGTGTTCTATTTGAAGAGATCACGACAATTCCTTCAAACAAAAAGGATGATACCTAAAGAACGACAGCCTATGGTCGATGTTTGCGGCTTCACAGTTCACAGCAGTCAATCATTCGGCTTGCGGTTTCAATTTCGTGCTACAACGCACGTAGCGGTTCTGCAACTTGTCACCGAACACCGACCACGGGAACGGCAGCTTATCAATTTGCTCGATTCGATTCCCGAACCCTCGATGCTCGATGCAACCCGGCTCAAATGTGCAAGTTGATGCGCTCCCGTGAGCCGCATAACAGCCGTAACCGTACTGCGTTGACAGTTTAGCTTTAAACGCAATAATAATACATTCGCTGGCTCGTTCCCGGGAATTCGCCCCCCCATGGTGCCGTTAGGTGAGGGTGATTACCGTACAAAACCACGACGAGCATGTTGCGGAAAAACCTTCCCCAGGAGGCATGTGCGGTGCCTCCCAGTTACGGGAAGGCAACATTCTCAGCCTCACACGGCGAAATAATTGCCGGGGCTTTTGCTTTCTTTCTGCCCGACGGTTTCCTGCGACGGTGTGGAGCGAATATGCAACGATCGAAAGGGCCCTCCGCAAAAGTAATAGTTAATTTAACAATCATCGGGAAGGGGCGCCTTTCATCGCTCTATTTGCATTCCCCACTGTTTTTTTTTGTGTTTTGCTTGTACGCTTGTATCGCACTTCGTTAACATGGGGTCCGTACAAGCGCCCCACGGACCTGGTTCCTTCGGCATTTAAGGTTTGCTGGGGAAGGCGCGTGTGTTACTGGCGGATTTTCAACGGTTGTAACCATTTGCCCTACAACTAATGACAGTTATTATGGGCCGCAAGCAGGCAAACCAATGCTAGCTAGTTCACGCCTTTCCTGAACCACTTACGGCTGCAGGTGAGCGACAAAAATCGGCTCAACAACAACCCACCCAGAGAGAAGATCGATAAAAGCATTCTGACGATGGGCAAATCGTGAGCCGATCTTTTCCATCACACATTCCTCAGTAATCTATACCCATTTTCCAATGAGAAACGCAAACAGAGTTATTAACAGAGTTTTACGCACGAACTCCCGAAGGGTAGCTTCCGATCGAGAAGGGCCATCACGCGGCCATCTTCACCGCCCGTAATTGCCGCACTCTTACTCTCATTCCAGCCGTTCTGGGGTGTTTATGGAGCCTTGCGGAAAACGGACGTTGGTAGCGTGAGAAATGATATGCAACTGTTTATGCTGCAGCTGATACAGTGCATACAATTGGCCAAAAGGCAGCGCCACCTCGCTTCGTTAAGCAAACGGAAGACTTCAACGCTAGCGGTACCGACGAACCCTACATCGCATGTAACGCATAGCGGTAGAATGAGCGGGAAATTCGTTACAGAAAGGAATGCGCCCAATGCTGCCCAAGAGCGAACTTATTTTGTTTTGTTTTTTTTTTGGCCAATTTGAGTAAATCTGCTTTTTATGACGAACGAAGTAAACTTACCACCGTAAATAGTACCGCCACTAAATGGCCACTGCTGCACTCGACAAGGCTGGATCGCAACAGTTTCATCTTTGCTTTCGTCGTGAGCATTGACCTGTTCTGTTAGCTAAGGGTAGATAGCGTGCAATGTGGCCTTATCGTTCACTCTTCGTCATTCAAATCGCACTGGCTGGACGTCGGCACCCTCTTTTGCGGCCTGCAGCTAATTCCGTCGACTTATGCGCTCGTCCGTTCCGCTACTAGCAGCTACGCCGTCAATGAAACGAACCTGCACGGTTCGTACCTGCATGCAAACAACACACACGAAGAAAAAAAAATGGAAAGGAAAATGCTAATGTAAGTACATCACCGGTAATTATTGGTTTTCGTTTTCGGCAAGGAAAGTAAAATAGGAAGTAACGCCCCGCACCGTTTGCTGTTCGGCAGAGGCACACAAAAACCCAACCCAGCCCTCCCAGATCTCTGACAATCGCTAGAATTTAAGGTCTATTTATAGGTATAATTGCGGTTGCAATTGTTGCCACAGGTGCGGTGTTTCTAGCCGGTTCCGATCTGCCGGCTCTGATTGCCGCGATTGCGGTTTTATTAACAACCGGAAAAGGGAAAAAAGGCCGGTGCCTTCTTTGATGGGTGCGAAAATTCGGTACGTTTCCGTTTGCTGTACCCTTTCCTGAGGCGGGTTTGGCTTGTGTATGTGGATGTGTTACACGCCCGAGTTCTGATTGATTTCATTTTTTAATTAATTTCCCATATTCATTTGGTGAAATAAAGCTGCAAATTAAATTTTTCCCACTTCCACGTGCGTACGCTCCATTGAACCGCGCGAGAGAAGCTACACACTGGAGTAAGAAATCAACCCAAACCAATGACTACTGCGATCAGTGATACTAGTTTCGATTTCTGGCCTCATTTCAGTGCGCGATTTTTCCCGTGTGCGCGCTTTCGACGCGAGCCCTTCCGTTCCAATGGCTAACGCGCCATACCGGCAGACGGCAAATAGGTGAACACCGATCGCAATAAAACTTTGATCTCCCACAACACCTCACACCACAGCCGATAGGAACCGAGAGAACCTGATGCTGGTCTCTGCCGGGACCAGTTGCATTACCATGGAAACCGGCTCACTGATGAGGGAGCTTACGCTGAGCAACCACAGCACCGGGAACGGAACCATCCGGCCCATCGATGGGACACACGATCGGGATCGGGGTTTGTCCTACAAATACGCTGAAATAAGGTTAAATGCACCGGCAGCTTCGCGCAAGGGTCGGAAGGAATCATTTTCGATTTCAAGGCTTCCTGCGCCAAGGCTGTTGGGCCGTGAAAGTCTGAAATTGAAAATGCTACGCGAACCGTTGCATACGCTTAGTGCATGAGCCTTCGCTTGCCAGCATGCGCCCGGTACCCGGGTGCTGATAGCGGATGAGAGATTAAACTGTTTCTGAAGTTATTAAAGGGAAAGTGATGGGTTGGATGCTGGTATGCTTGCCGGTGGTGGTGGTGTTGGAGAAAGTAATCAACTCCGCGGTAGAACCAGTTTTTTTTCTGTTTTTTTGACCACGGCCCTTACGGTAAAAACGTGTAAAATGAGGAAAGAACCGTGCTCGGGCCTCGCGTAACTGTAAAGGCGTGCTTTCCGACGGCGTTTGCAAAATATTTGGCCCCCCTTCCCATCAGGTATGTCGGACATGAACTCGGACTCTCAGGCTATGCTCCAGAAAGAAAAGAAAGCCACCAGCTCGTTGTGACAAATTATTGCAAGATCGCTTCGATGCCATTGTTTTTCTTGCGCTGCCATTGTCGAAAGTTTCCGCCAAACCGATGATGGTTATCGATACCGCCCAAGACCCATTTTCTATTGCACGAGAGAAAAACAAAAGGGGGCGCCACAAACGGCCTCGGGTTGGAAATGGATCGGGCGCGAAAACGCGTGCCGTGTCGAAAAATTGTTAAAGTACTATCGTTTTCACAAATCCGGTAGCGTGACGCTCGCGACATCGTTTCCGCCCGATGGGAGGGTCCCAATTTCCTACACCCTAATTACGGAAAATCCCTCCCTCCAAAAAAAAAAACGCCCCAGCTCCAGTACAATTGGGCGTCATTAGCAACACTATCTCTGATCCCGAATCCGCGCTCGCCGCGTCCTTTCACTCTCAATGGCACCGCCATCGGGTAAGGTGTTTGGCATATATTTTCTGCTTGCCCAGATTCCGCCTCATTCGCGTACCGAACCACTCGAAGCCGGGCGCTTAAAGGTGCGTGAAAAATTAGGCGGAACCCTTTTAAGACTCCCGAAACGCAGTGCGGGCAGCAGTGCGAGTCGAGCCAACAGCTCACTGCTCGCTGATGCCGACTAATTTCACTCATTTCTTATTGTGAGCCGAAAATTTCACTCCATCGACCTTGATCTCCAAACCAAGCGCTCGTTCGGTGTCCCGGCTCCGGCGGAAACAGCCTGCTCTGGATTCGTCGCATTACGGGGATCTGTCACACCGTTGGCCACTGGATCCGGCCGTTGTCGACTGGCCAGGTGGCGAGTGAACGAGCCGCACAAGCTAATGAAGCGAAGCGGTGGCAACAAAGGCGCTGTGCGACACAAAACAAGGTACTCGAAACCCTTTGGTGGGGGTTTATGGCCACCCCACGGTCACGGTTCAGGTGATCCGCGCGCTAGAACCGAAGCACCACGCGAACCACGGTTTTGGTAGCTAACCTGCAGCCTTGTTTTGGACGCTCATTCCTCGCACTTTCTGCTTCACACATTATCCATCACAATCAATTGGCACACATTTTCGACATGTTTTCCTTTTTATTGCCACGGTCATGTGCAGTGCTCTCGATTTTAGCCACCCTATCCACCCGGGCGGGAATATTTGCTGGCGGCAAATTCGATCCCACCTAGTCGGGGCGTTTTTTTTTGTTTTTATTTTAGGAGCGACGATCGACAAGCGAAAACATGAATCTCGCGGCACGATCGCGCGATCGACCGGCGATCGGCAATTTAGGTTAGCTCGGAGAAAGGTGAGCTAATTAATTACGACCGCGTGGTTCCAGACCCCTTTCCGGGTGGAATGGGAACCAGTTAGCGATCCCGGGAAATGGGGGTCGTCGGCACGCTTCCGACTGGTTTGACAAGTTCCATCCTCTCGTGTGGCTCCTCGTAAAGGGACACCAATGCATCATGGCATCGTTTTGTGCAATCGTCGGAATGACGTTAAAAGAATTGGCCCCACCGATTGCAAAACGAGTGGAATCGAGTGACACGAGAAGCTGGCATTTCAACGCAAAGATGGCGAAGAAACGCCGAAAGCATAGTGTGGCCATAAATCGCGCAGACAGGGAGGAAAATCAAAACGAAACATTATCATAATCCATTCCGGGGGGCAGATTGCCGATTGAATGGGGCGGATTAAAAAATTAGCGAAAGCTCACCCTTACCATAGATATGGCAGACATGAAAAAGCCATAATTAGCGATGGCTCGGGTAGCTTTGGGTCGCGAAAAGCCAGCCCCCAGTCCAGGGCGCTGACAGCGTGAAGCTTTCGTCACAAAAATTGACCCACTTCTCATGCAAACACGGATGCTCTTTCCATGCTAACGATCTCGGCGTGGTTTTCATTTGGAATTGCACCAAATTCGCCTGTCGTCGTGAGTCGCCAAATCACGCCCCATCATCACTCAACCATCTCATTCTCATGAACCTTAATTTAAAAGCTGCAGCAAGCTTTTGCGATCGTCGTTGACGAGCGCTTGGAACGAATTCATTGATCGGTTTATGAGCTTGCTTTTTTTTCGTACTAGCAAATCGTTAAGGCGATCAGTTCTTTGAGTATCCAATACAGGTATATATTTTACCGAATGACTTGATCGTTATCTGGATCATCGTATCGTAAAATACATTCGACCCATCAAAGACAGCCGTTGTCTTGCAACGGATCGCCTCCTCCAGTACAAGCGCACCATTTAACCAGCTTATCATTCCCGTACCAGCAATCGACAACCTACAGCACCGGGCTCGGAACCGGCTGCTCCATATTCAACGCACCGTAATCACACCGCAGCAGCAGTCAGCACAACCGGCATCAAACTGGAAGCAGCTCAACCCGAACAGCAAACACAACTCGGAACGTGAGTCTTTAAGCCCACCGAATGGGGACAATTTTCCACCCACTTCCCGCTATGGTGCACGCGCGGCGACAGTGTTGTGATTGTTTTTCCTTCCCCAAATACCGGAACGTTCGAACGTAAATGTCTGTGTTACTGTTTTTCCACTGGCGCGAGATTCCACTGGCCACAAACCCACGAACGGAAAACGGTCCCGCCTCGATCGACAAACCGCGCTAACCTCACAACGTACCACCTGCGCGACTCTCCGTTAGCAATCCGCTTTTGCTCTGAGCCAACCACCGCCGATGTAGGTCCGCTTTGGCCGCACGCCCAACATGGAATGAACTTGACTTTGAGCGGCAGCTGTGGCGCGCTGTTTGCTGTTTTCCACCGTTCCCGGTTATGCTGCTGCTGCTGCTGGTGCTGGTGGGGGATCGATCGCAGCATGGCATGCTGCGTTATGTGGAAGCGCGATCGCTGAGGAGCGAATTTTCCATCTTCCGTCGCATTCTGATGCTCGCGGTAGAGCCGTGTGCCATACGCCGTCTGGATGGAAGTGGTCCCGGCTCGGTATCGCGCTGTTCCGGGAGCGATTTTCTTTCACTTACCGTAAATGCGAGCGAAAAATCGTTGCACCCTGCGAGGGAAAAGGCACTGTGATACGGTTTTTCCGCCCAGGTTGTTTGGCATGTAAAACCAATCGTAATCCGTGTGCGAAATAGCAATCAATGTCCTGCTAGGTTTCGGGAGGCTGAGCATTAACAATTATCTTTTTGAATTGCTTCATTTAAAGCATCTTCGCTTGTCTTTGATTCGTTCATTTTGTAAAGCTAACTCAATCGGTAAATAAATAAACACGGTGTGTTTCTTCTCGTGGAATGGCTGTAAAATGTACCAGATAGAGGGTCTCGTTTGTTTCAATAATCAAACCCAGCTTTGATTATGCTTTAAACAGGCGCCCCGACGAAGCAAACAACAAATCCGACATAACAACGTCTATTTGTACACTGTTTCGATACATAAATTATTGCCCCTGCAATCGCTTACAACAGAATTACGATCGAACATACGCTCGGGTCTGATATGAAGAAAGGTACCGATTGTAAATAGCAGTAATCAAAATGAGTCGGCCAGCGTTCTTCCTTCTTTTCATGGTCAACTGGTCCATCTGAAATCGACCGTGTAAGCACCGGCATCGCGTTGGCTTGCCATCGACCAGACCAGCCCGTTTACCGTTTATTTTGGGACTGGCAGTTGCTCCCGTGCGCCATTGGTGTAGTTTTAATTAAATTTTCCTGCGCGGATTCTAAGTACGAAAGTAGGTGCAACATGGCAATCATCGAACAGAACGGTGACGACGAGAAAGAACCTGACTGATTTATGATTTTAGACTTGCAGATCCGACGTGTCCAGAGCTTTTCCATTGGCTTGATGCTTTCCAGTTCCGATGTAGTAGACTCGCGGAAAACTTTCATGATTTTTCATCTACTTAGAAAAGGAGGTATCGAACGAGAGCGCCACAACGGGAAGCCAATGGGTAAGTAAAGCAAACACAACCATTGCACCTTCAGCTTGGCAGGTGCTGCGATTCTCGGCCCACGTTGGCCCGATCGGAACGGATCCAGTATGGCCCGCAATTGCCAATTACGGAATAGAGGTAACGCCGTGATTTTAGTGCGATCTTGCCCGTTTCCGTACACTTTCCTAATTGATCCTAACGAAAAAAAAAACCGTAGCAATCCTATCAGCCGTTTGGCGGTTGAGGAAAATTGTGGAACATCATCACGCATCATCACATGGATCGGTTCTCAAATCAGAAGATCTGCAACCGATCGAATGCTGGCGAGCAAGGTTGGTGTACTTTTTTTTCTGTTGTACAACTCACGTGAGTCCGTCTACGGGAAATAGTTGTACGCAATATTAAAAATTAGCCACACCGGGCAATTGAGATCCACGCAGAATGGTTTACCGTTCGGGAATATCGAACGCCTCGATCGAGTTGCGAGGAAGCCGGCTCGAGACGTTTAGGCGCTTACACCTTCCAAAATGCAATTTACTTCTCGAGGAAGAAAAAAAGCTCCCATGCGCCCTCTAATTTGTGGAATTACGTGTCCGACGAATTAAGCTCGAGAGCGCTTCTGTGCGGCGATTGAATCTAGGCGTGAACTACTCATGATACCATTAGTTAGATACCAAAGTCGGTTCTTGAACCGATGTCGTTCACCAGAACATATGATGTACGGGTCGAATTTGATTGCGCTCTAGTATTTATACTAATCTAGAACAATGCTCCCAGCGCCTTCGAAAGATTATCAATACCCCGGGCATCTAATTATATGCATTATCACTTGTTGTGGAAAAACAAACCATCGGTCGGCATTATTGCCATAAGTACACCAAAAGCCATGCACATAAAATATATACCATCTGCTTAAGAATGGCCCCCTACACCTGGCAAACGGCCACACCACCGGGCCCTGAGCGATTTCCCAGAACGCTTTTCCCGATCGAAACCACCGCCGATGGGCCATGTGCGGAAGTGATCTAGAAAATTTTTAATTTTCCACCTTTCCACCGATCGCGCGATCGTGGGACCACGTGCAGTGGAAGGTAAAACCGCATCGGAAATCCGTACCACCGGTGCTCCCCTAGGATCTATTCAAACAACACAAGCCAACTGTAACGATCCGAACCCGATTCCGCTAGGGGGTTTGGGGGGCAGAAAAACATTCTACCGATCGAATTTAGATAAATTTTAAGCAAACCCCAGCCCTGCCACAACCCAGAACTGTATCGCGCGATGTACAGTTTTTTTTCCTCGTTGCTTCCCTTAAGCGGTTAATTATGGAACTACGGTAGACGAATGGGGTGTTCACACTTTCCTTAGGCGCGTGGTTGGTTTTACTGGCTGCATACTTGCATGCGAAGAATGACCAGAGCTTTCCCAGTGACAGACTCGCAGGGAGTCACCACGTGACGGCTTTATGAATGGATGGAACTCAATTCGACCTGGTTGAGAACAATCCCATCCGTTAGCTGCTCCCAAAAGGACCACCTGCTGGCCACACATTCACGCAAAGGGCCACTCGAAACCGCCAATGCCCCAATCATCTTCACAGTTAAATGGTTTGATTGTTTTGACTACCAAACACTAAAGCTATTCCGAAAGCTGTGGTGATTATTTGATCACTCCTGTGTTTGAAAACACTCCGCAAACCATCGTTATCAGCAATTATTCACCTTTTTGGGTGTGATGAGGTTGTTTTTTTTTCACTCCCCGAAAACGATCATATTAATTCCGGTTTTTTGTTTGTCTTCGGGGGTTTGTGCGTGTGGAATCAATGATACTGACGAAAAGAAGGTCAGGAGCTTTTGGAAGAGAGTTATTGCCTGAGACGATGATGATGATGTTGTTGTTGAACATTCGAGCAATATTTTTTCAATTATTGTTTTCTTTTTTTCTGTTAACTCCTCCCAATTGGATGAATGTGGTTCGGGTATTTCGCAAGCAAAGAGAACCAAAGCTTATGTAAATGAAGTTCGCACAAATAAAGAAAGACCTATCATTTATATTAGACAATCAAATCGTTATTCACTTTTAGCTCGCCGGTTGTTAGAGGCATGATTTATTCATCGCTTTCCGGCAGGGGTGTGCCCGGGGTGGAAATTGCAATTTCAACCCGATTTCACTACACTCCCCGGAGTGCATCGCGTTTGAACTAATCAGGTCATCCCGAAACCCGGCCGAAATTCTCGTCAAATTATGCTAACCCACCACAGACAAACCAGATTTCGCATAATCCTACACACCTTCCATTCCCGTTGTGTCTCATTCTCACCTCCTTTCGCTTGCATCCCCTTGCCGATGGGGCTCGTTGGATCCCCAGGTCTTACACGTTCGCACAGCAGTTAGCTCGTAGTGTGCTCCAAAACCTTAATCTTCCTCGCGAGCCACATCGAACCGGGTGCACCAAAACCAATGCGAAACGGTTAATCGCTCACACCTGTAATGAGCGAGCGCGGGAAAACGGTGAACGAATCAGGCGAATCCCTAGCCTCACACGGGAAAAGGGCCCGACCAGGTGGCCAAACGCCTACAGAACACCGTGGCCGCTCGCCACGTGGTTCGGCCCAGCGAGAACGCGTCAAAGGGTGCACGCCGTAACAGGGCAGGCAGATCAATACCGATCGGGCATCGATAATCGAAATCATGCCAAACCCGGCTCTCCACCCACCCGTTAATGAGGGCGATAATTTATGCTATTTTCCTCGCATCATCGGCTCCACCCGCTGCCCGATGGAACGGCTCTGCGTAACCCTTTTCACCGCAAGCGATACGCTCCAAATCTAACCGGGAGCCGGGGGTTTTGGTTTTTCGGATGTTTGCGGTGCTGTCTTTCACGCCACTGCGCATTCGGTGGCCGGGTTGGATTCGATGAAACGAGAAAATGGCACGCAACTGGAGGCACGATTGCACGGCTATTAGGTAAATATTGTTTTCCTGCTCCGTTGCTCGATTCCGGCTCCTGGACCGGAAGCAAACAGGAAGCGAAACCGGTACGCGCATCGTGGTATCAATTTACGGTCAATTCACGAAGCGAAAATTATGCCATCAACCGTGCCACAGAACAGATTGATTTCAGTCGTTACACAATCGTTTATTCAGTTCGTTTATTGATAGAGAACACACGGCAGATTCCCGCCCAATGCTAGACGATACTTTTACTAAACCTACGCGATTCGGGGTCTTTTGGTTTTTTTTTCTTCGTAGCAAATGGATATAAATTAAGTTCATACACAACGTGTGTCTAAATTACTCTGTTTTGTCGATGTAAAACGCTGACCAGCTCGTTCCTGGTTACTGTTGAATTAAAATCTGTTGAATGCTCCGTTTGGAGTTCAACTCATAGATTGCTGAACATAAACCATCTAATAAAAAGTTTCGTCTAAAATTACACGATGAATGAATGATGATAAAGAAAGTTCGTACATACACCCATTCATAAGTTGGAGCTACATTTTGAAACTATCCAGTACGAGGAGCCAAACGAAGATGGTGAAAAAGGATTAGCCACACAACGGCAGCATGTCAATTGTGTTCGGCTACACTTTAAGGACACTTTTCGTGAGAAGATTTTCTATATGATTCCCAATACTGGCCCTAGTGGAGGATTTTGAAATTTGTTCCTAGTTTAAAAACACGACCCACACGAACTCGAAATATCGTACACGTTTCAATTGAACCATTTTTGTGCAGTAGACCTAATGGCAATTCATTTATCATATGCATTTCCGATCAAATACGCAAGCCTTACACGCTAGAAAGAATAGAAGAAGAAGTGCAGCTTAGGCCGCTTCGGGTTAGCAGGCTTGCTGGGCGATAGCCTTCGACTGGGGCTTTTGAATTGGCAGGAACAGCTTGAACTCCGCCGGCAGCTCGTCCTCGGAGTACAATCGATCGGAGAAGTACACGCGGCGTATTCGGCAGTTGGCGTGTATCTGCACACGCAACGTCTCCACGTAGTTCGTACCGTACGCACGGCGTGTGAAATCCGACAGATTGAACTGGATCTGGTTCCAGCCCTCATCGAGCCGCATCGGCATGGTACAGATGAATGGTTTAACGCGCGTTGTCGACTGGTAGTTGCTGGCCCGAAACCGTCGGCGTACGTTTTTATCGTCCAGCACCTGTTGAGAAAGTGAGAGAGGTGGCTGTTAGAAATCAAAACTCGCAAACCGGAAGAGGCTCTTTGTCACAGTTCAAGCTGATTGGCGATGCCATCGGAAAGCGAACTTAAATTAATTCATTTAGTGAAAGTCTGAAGCAAGCCAAACCGTTCCCAGACAGTGACCTACCGACGTCTTACCGGTGCGCCTGTTAACAGAACGGCCTACTGAGGCCTGCCAATACACGGCAAAAGACAGAAAGGGGGCAATGTTCGAATTAAAAAAAAACCCAATGGCTCCCCAAATGAAAACCCCAGGCAACGTTTGGCAAACATCGATTTTCCGCTTCTTTCCAGCCAGTTTTAGAGTTTCTGTTCAACGAACATATGCGAGAATAAAAAAAAAACCTAGGCAAATGTCCTTCATTTGTAAGCCTAGGTTTTAAATGCAGAAATAAATAATACGAAACTATAAGAGGTTTTCTGTTAATGTTTAAGACTTTTCCTCACGAATGTTCATTGAACCTTTCGAGAAAATGTTCTGCATTCCTGCCCTTTGTTTGCATTTCCCTCGTTCACTACGTGTGCTTTCGCATAGGCGAATGATTGGTTTGTTTTGACAACGGTCGCGACACTTTAGTCTAACGCCCTGTTGTTATGTTAAAATCATTGAACTTTAACATGCTAGTGGGTGTGGGAATCCCTCAGGGTGAGGGTTAGAAAAAAATCGTCCCCATCGTAAACCAATCAACACATAACGATGCAGCAAAAGACACTTTTTTACCGTAAACGTTAATTACAGCCAAAAGCCGGCTAGCACGTGTGCTATTGTTAGCGTACACAACCGGCGTTTACTCACCTGCACCTCGAACGTGAAGTATTTCTTCAGATTTTTGATAATCATCACCAGAAAGGGCAACTTTATGCCGAGGGTCTTTTTGGGGTCCGCCGGGCAGGTAATGTACGTCGTGCTAACGTTGGTGCCGATAATTTCCAACACCAAAGACTGGATGTCCTGGTCGGTGATGCGCTTGATGTGCCCATTGCGGACCTTTTTGTCCCAGATTTGGAGCGGTTTGCTACCGATACTGTACAGTATCGACAGGAAACCCGACTGAAAAGTGTTTTTGAACATCCTCCAATCGACTGGCACCTCGAAAAACACGAAAATTTAGCTAATCGCGGCACGGACGAAAATTCGCGGGCACTTATGTTGACGATATTAGAAACATAAACAAAAAAAGTTGTCGTTTGAGCACCGTTGACATGACGCGAGAAAGAGAAGCATGTACTTTGACAGAAGAGCTCTCTCTCTCTCTCTCTCTCTCTTTTGCGTAATTTGCTCACTGTACTGTACTATGCAGAGAACAAGTACATTTTAAATTGATTTAAATTGAATGTGCTAAACTTAAACATACTATCTAAACATAAGCAAAAGAGATGAACATAAAAAATCAGGATTTCGAAAGTCTGAAAAAGTACATTTGACAATACAGACTAAAATGTCCTTGCTGCGGTTTAAAACAGCCGTTGAAGCAGTGACGATGTGATAGGGAAAATATTTGTCGTTCAATCAATTATTTAATTCAAAAATGTTGCTGAAAATAATTTACCTACAACTTCGAATTAGTAATACACCTTTACGGCAATCTCGGTAGCATGCAGCTTCAAAAATCAATTGAAATTTAACCAATTCCATACTTAAGTGCGTGAAAAATAGCAAAACCACTACTTTATTCTTTTTCCTTAATTAGTCAACGTAAGCACCTCACAACCCTCACTCGTTATCAAAATAGTATGCTCACACTGAGCGCTACGGGCGTTATCTACTGATACAGCCGTCCAAGCATCTTCAAGGATTTCCGCCTCAGCTGAACCTAACGTTAGCACCGGCTCTATGGTAAAGGTCATGCCCGGAATCATCACACCAGGATAATCATTATCTGTAAAAGAAGCAACACATTTACAGCACATGGTATGGGCAGCTACTGATTTCCTTTTTTGAGGATTTTACCAAAATGAAGTATATTAGGCGGCCCATGAAAATAGCTCCCGATTCCATGGCCAGCGAAAGCAGGCATCACAGTAAGTCTTTTACGTTTGGCAAATTTTTCAATCGCTTTCCCGATTACACATATTGGTTGTCCAGGACCGCAACAAAGGATCGCTTCGGCAAGACATTCTTCAGTACTCTCTACCAAATATCTTCCTCGATCATCCACGTTTCCTACGAGTACGGTCTTGGAGCAGTCTCCATGATATCCGTTGAAAAACACCGTTACGTCTATGTTGACGATGTCTCCATCGTGCAATTTTCGATCGTCTGGAATCCCATGGCATGCGACATTGTTCACGGAGGTACAAACGGATTTCGGAAAACCCAAGTATCGAAGAGGAGAGGGATAGGCATTCGCCTTTATGGTTTCCTCGTGAACGAAGCCATCGATTTCGTCGGTTGTAACACCAACCTGGGGAAAAACAAATATGGTTAACGAAAATTAAATGCATCCTTCACATTGCAGCTCACCTTTGCAAAGGAACAAGCCCGATTCAAAATTGACGCTGCAAGAACACAGCTCTCTTTCATACCATTTATCTGTTTGAGGGATTTAATCTCAGGTTCTCCTTCACCGGCGCTTGGTGAATTACGGACGAAAAAGTAAGGAGGTTTGACAATGTGGTCTGGCACATGTCTCTCCGAAGACACATGTCCTAGTTCGGTAATAACATTACATTTTCCAAGGTCGAAACTGAAAGAAAAACGATACAGAATTTGGAAACCCATTTCAATACATTAAGAAAAACTTTAGAGCATACGTTTTCTTCCACCCAAATATAGTCCTGCATGAGGAGCTGTTCCATACGCAAAATCCTTGTTTTAAAAGCCTGGCACTTTGAAACATCATTAAATTAGAAATACATAACTTTTCGATAAAAATACACTCACTCCGTTTGATTTGTTATTGTTTACAATAAAATTCATGTTATTGTTGTTGTTTCATAATGTGACAGTTAGGGGTCGCCTTAGCATTTTGGTTTATATTACCCGGTGCACGTCTTTCACAAATGATAAGTATCGGGATGTCTGTTCAATTTAAAATCGATATTGGTTCTATATTATTCAACTTGTGACTAACTTCAAGCAATTAACTATCAAAGCATTTCTTTTTACGAGACATGTGCTTACTGAAAATGTAAATCCATGGGTTCTTTTATTGGAAAGAATAGATAAGAATTGTTACAATTATTATCATGAACTGGGTGTCTAACGCAAACAATCACATGCCTCAATAACCTTAAGCTTATATTGCTGAATGTTCGTTAAAGGACATTATAATTGAAGCAAGTTTTATTTCATGGCATTCCTAACAGTATTCGCACTTTTCTAAAGAACAGTTCAAAATGGGCATTTAAGGTTACAAAACGCTACAGAAGAAGCCACGTGTGGGCCTCATACAAAACCTGTAAACAAGACCGCGTTAAATAAAACGAGGAAAGGGCGCAGCTTCTTCTAAAATTACATCATCAGCACTAATCTAATAACACGAGCGAGCGAGCGACACAAATGTAGAACACGGCTGTCATGCCACCGTGAAACAATATACTTAACTTGCTGTTTTATGCTGCTGCCTGAACAGCTTCTCGAACCCGGCTCTTGGAGCTGAAATTATGTGCCTCTATCATTTCACTGCCACCCAGCGTATGCCCGCCGGCAACCGGTGCATGTTTCAGAATCTAACGGACGCTGGCGAGGGTGTAAATGAAATCGTTCCGCGTTGCCATCCGCCCGACGGAACCGCGCGCGCAAAACGAGTGCACTGAAAATTGAACCCGACATGCCGCTGCGCGCTCGATCCTAAACTTCGCATTTTATTATTATGTTTTACTTACTTCAGTTTCTTTTATTGCGGCTGATGATTACAATTACATTATTACTGTCCTCCGCACATTATAGCTTTTGATCGATAGCGGTTCCGCGCCTCGTCACGACGTCTTTTAAAAGGTGCGTAGCTAAGGTAGGGTCTTCTTCATCGCGACCAGGGAACCGAAGGTGGCGCATATGGCGGCAGAAATGGGCTACGGACACTCGACCACGGACCCGGTGCACGCCAGTGTCTAGCTTCCGCTGGCATCCGGCCAGGAGATGTCCAGCAGCGCGTTCCGCCGGACTAATTATAAGCCACGCACGGCCTGCGTCTGCTGCACTTTGCTCATCAACGCGTTATTGCATTTTTAATGAGCCGATGCGCTGAAACGAGTTGCCAGCGTACGCGGCCAGGACGAGGATCAATCGTGGGAGCAGCCCCGTGTGTTGCTAGCAGGTCAACGAGACTATTACCATGCGATCGTGAGCTGGAAAGTGTTTTGTTTGACCACGCGCAGAAACCCCGCAGGCTTATTTTTACTAAGCAGGACGGTGCAGTTCCAATAACTTCCCGACCTTGCAAAAAGGTCACGTTCTATGGAACGGACACCGAGGTTTCTTTATAAGCCTTCGCGAGCGACTCATCTTTGACCATTACAGTTCTTTTTCAGCATTCTCCGCATGTGCTTCCACGATTAACAATGAACTAGCGACCAGTGGGAACTGTGCCCTCATGGGTTGAAGCCCGTCCGATCGTTCTAGATGGCACCGTTAGCCACCGGCAGATTTTATTGTCCCTCACCGACGGAAAGAAAAAGAAAATTACCCCTAACAGTGGGTCGTCGGATGCGATCATGGATGAGCAACTGATGTGACGACGACTGCTACCGATGCATACTCTCAGTGCTCGCGCTTCCGATCGAGGCCACAATCAGAATCAGCACACCAGCCACCAAGGCTCGGGTGGAGCCTTCGCTTTTACGATCCTTCGTACCCCACGGTACGGTGAACTAGTTTCATCTGGCGTATTAGCACCAACCCCCGGGACCGGATTGCACCATTTTGCGTGCACACACGATTACGCACCGGTTCGGGGCAGAAAGGGTTTAGTGCTTGGCATAAAAATTCCACACGGCTTTGGTGCACTTTTTCTGCCCAACCAAACAGCCCCACTCGGTTGGTCGATTCTCGGCCAACACTTATCATCTATTTTACGCCAGCTGAGCCACGCTTAACGTTCTACTACATGTGCAATAGCGGCGCTTAGGCGCGGTGCTGTTTCGCTAAGCCACGCTTTCTCTGCACGTGGTGAACGATCAGTTCGGCTGCGAGGATCACGAGAGAGCTCACCATTCCACCTGCAGTTTTCGCGAGGGAAACGAATTAACGAATAGAACCGCACACCCACAGAACGCGCCCACTTACCACCTAAAATGGTGAATGGGGTCGCAACTCCTGCGAGCACGACGGCGTGCACGATCGGTCCGGCTTGGCAGGGTGGCATTTCGTGGTGGTACGTTTTTAGCAACCGCCGAATTATGCCCACTTCCGTCGCCCGAGTCAACCTGCGTGCGGGAATAGAGCCAGAAAAAAAAACTCACTTGATCACGGTGTGGATCAATTTCTTCGCTTGCTCCTTCTCATGTTGGTAACGACAAATTTCTCACGTTAATTTGAACTGCTTCGTGTACATGCTGCCCCTCGGTAACACGAAACTCATCAATTTTAGCTCACTGAATAGCCCTTGCATCTTGAGTTCCAGGCCGTTCAGTTCCGGTCCAGAAGCGAATGAAACGAAACGTAAGGGGTCAACGAAAGCTCAGATGATACGGCACACCAGGATGGATCAATCGACTGCTCGGTGATCGATCCTGGTAATGCGACACCCATGGTGTGGGTCTCCCAATTTGCTTCTTACCGTTCGTAGTTCGCAAATTTCATCCGCTTCGAGGTGGCGAGCGATCTCCCGGAAGGCTTCAGTCAGCTCACAGTGGAAAGCGAAACCACCCCGTTTTAGCAGCCGAACAGCTGTGCTAACCTCCGCATACACCGGTCGCTGTGGATGGGAGGAAGATTAACCCATTTTCTGGGTGCGATTGAAGTCGCTTAAGCCACGGGAAGCATACCTGTTTGGGGTTGAGTTTCCGTACGCTGGCTAGCGTCTCGTTGTCCTACGATCACGCGGCGGTTAAATAGGTTAAATTGTCGCGATTAAACTACACGATCGTGTGTGCGATCATCTCACCTCGGTAAGGGCTCGATTGTAGGAGTCATCGTTAAACACCACCGATAGTGGGGCTTTCGCCAGTTGGTCGATCGTTTGGGGACCCTCATTGGTGCCACTCAGCAACTCTCCGACGATCGAGGCGGCGTAGTAGTTGTACAGAAGGA
Source organism: Anopheles nili (assembly GCF_943737925.1). NCBI lineage: Eukaryota > Metazoa > Arthropoda > Insecta > Diptera > Culicidae > Anopheles > Anopheles nili. The sequence goes on from NC_071292.1 coordinate 22,985,056, forward strand.
AATTCATCAGCAACACTGCGTACAACACTAGCCGCAGGGGAAACCTGGCAGATGTCTGCGTTGTGCCCTGTTGGGCGATCAATCCGATCATGTCGATCAAACAGTGATCGAGGGAGAACGATGGCTGCTCGGTGCCCGCGAATTGCAATGCCAGCAGCACGAGAAGCAGAAGTAATGCGGTCGCATACCACACGGTGTTAGTGAAAGGTGATAAGTAGTTGGTGTCTCGGGTTGCACCGCTTAGTTCCGCTGTTAGGCGAAAAATAAATCCCAACCTGGAACCGCGTGGGTATGACGCATGAGTAATGGTGAGTTCCTTAATAAAGATATGTGCTGTTTTAAAATACCTATAGTTCCAGCTTTGCAGAATTATTGTCACATTTAAAGGTGGTTCCCTCAGGCTTTGTAGAAGTCCCGAACCTACAACATCGTATTGATGTATTTTTTCCATCACGTCTCGCGTGGATAGTTCAAAATCTACACTGGAAATGAAAAGTTTCATTTGTGGTTACAGCGCAATTAAGAAAATGCTTCAATTCTTACGAGAAGTTATGCACTTGTTGCAAGAAAGCCAGCAACGAAAGATGAAACTTTGCATGGTCTAGTATATTTTTAGAAAGCTCATTAGCTTCCTTCGCACTCATTTGTGATTTATCAGAAAATGGAGCTGTTTGCTGTTGAAATGGAGGTGGTATTAACTAAAATTGTATGCATATAGCAATAACGTATTCCAAAAAGAAATAATTGCTTACCAACAGTAAACCTCGTAGGGTCGATTGATGAAAGTTTGCTCTAATTTTGTTTCTGTTATACCCAGGAATGATGTTAAGCCCATATCCTTGCTTCCAGTGTCCAAGTTTAGTCGTGAGAACAGGTTTACCGGCACCGCTGTTTCTCGCGTAAAGATCTACAACATGATAGATCGAATCGTTGGTTCCTTCCTGAATCCATACCACATCTGAGTCCATTCTGAGCCAGTTCATATGGTTTAAATGTGGAAAATGGTCTACAGAGTTGTTGAAATCGGCAAACAAAATCCACGAATAAGATGCACTAAATTTTCCGCCTGTGCCAATCTACAAGTGCATATTTTGGATTGTTTATATAGGTAATCTATGCGACACACAAAAGTTAGTTACCAGTTCCAAATTTGCAAGAAGGTTCGGACAGCTAACATCAGCCACAATAACCATCTGTTCTGTTAGGAACGATCCAACAGATGTCCATTCACAAACGGCCTGGTTTCGAAAGCAATGCTTCGGTTGTATATAAAGATCACTGAACATAAACGATCTAGCGAGTAACATAACCTCTAAAAGTATATCAAAAGGGATTTAACATTTTATAATTAGTAGACATGATCTGTTATACCTTCGTCACATCCCAAAAACAATGCTTTCTTAGAATTTTTGTATGATAAAACATCCCGTAGCATTTCTACGTTAACACTACCAGTCCACGATGGCGCCAAACAAAGCCCAATAAATACCACGTAAAACAATGCCATGTTTCGCTTCCTGGAACTGTTTCCGTATTGTTTGAACAAATCGCATGGAATGACACTGGAGACTAGAAAAACAGCCCTTAAATCTTGTCCATAATTGCAATGTTTAATTAATAATTTCCATGTTAAGCACACCGAAACGTCAATCAAAACCGGAATAACATGACGAAAGCCGTATTAAATTTGCATCCAGCGATTTCCACGATTGTTGCACGGACATTTCATGAATAAATTAAGCCCCTCGTTTATGTTTTGCTCATTTTCCTCTTCACTAGAATCTTATCGATCATGGTTATTGGACTTTTACGACACATAATGATGCTGTTTTGCGGTCACTCTTTACATTCATCTTGCACCGCGGCACAAAAGCAAGCTAGAGAGAGCAGCGGAACAAGCCAAATTCACTAGCTGAAAATAAAAACCCAACTCCACCCGGTGTCGCAAGCTGTCGACAGTCGCTGTACGTGAGGCTGTTACTGCCGTAACGGGTCCGCAAGGCCGATCGTTCCCCTGCGACGGCTTTCCCGTTTTTCCACCAGATAAATTAACCCGGATAGTGCAAAACCGGCTGCAAAAAAAAAAGAAATAAGCAACCCCCCCAAAAAAACACCCAAAACCATTAGCATCGCTTTGACAGGCGGCGTATTTTGGGGCCACCTTGGTGGGATTTTACAACCTCCTAATATAATGAACGCCAGCGAAACCTCGGTCAGCGCCACCGAGTAGACCGTTGCACTTCCCTGGCAGATCGGTTTGGCTATCTTCTGGATCCTATAAATCCGCTTTACGACGCCCGTTTCCTGTGCCCGCATCAACCTGGCGTGTGGAAAAAGAAAGCAAAACGTGAGCTGCAGAAACCCGCCGACGGGCAGAAGCCGACGACTCACGTGATTTTAAACATCTCACTGTACATGCTGTGTTTTGGCAGGACGAATGCCATCACGCGGATGTCATACTTGTACAGACCCTCGACCTGCGTACGAACAATCGACCGGTTGTCAATCGATCGAAACACCCCACGCACAAAAGCTCACCGTCCGAAGCTCGCATATCTCGTTGGCGGTGAATTGGTTGGCGATCGTGGGATAAACCTCCGTCAGCTCGCAATGCAGCACGTGGCCACCGCGTCGCAGATAAGGCACCGCATGCTCAACGTCCGTAAACAAGGGCAGCTCATCGGGCGATCGTTCCAGAACCGCTTTTCGATCGTGCATGCGCGTGCTGTACGGTAGCGTTTGCTCCTGCAAAAAAAAAAAAAAACAAACGGGAACGAGAGAACGATCATTCAGACCACCCATATTGAAGGGCTCGCGCCACAACCAACCCGCAGCAGGATGCGATGATAGCCGGTGTCCGTCAGGGAAAGCTTCAGCGGGCTGTCGATCACCTGCGCGATCGTCTCCGGACCGATCATCTTCGCGCTCAGCAACCCGCTGACAACCGTCGAGGTGTAGTAGTTGTACAGCACCAAATTAGCAACCAGCAGCACCATGACGGCGATGCGTGCCGGTACGCAACGTGAAACGTGTGGGACGCCCTGTTGGGCCACGCATGACACCACGTCCAGCACGTACGCCATAATGGCGCGAGTTGGCTCCACGTTTCGATGGGCCCACCGTTCGGAACACCGGGCCAACCGCCTTAGCACCACCACCGACAGGGCGACCGAGAGAAGCAGCGCGATCCAGACGGACGTCGAAAATGGAGCGACGAAGCCGTTTCCTTCCGATTTGCTGCCAATGTCCGGTGTGATTTTGTAGATGAAACCAGTTCTGCAAGATAGACGGTTCCACGAGAGCCACGTTGGTTTATTGGGCGATGGGTTTTGGTTCGCTTGTTTGGTGCTCACTCGAACGCCCAGCTGTAGTGGATCGAGTCCAGTTCCGGCTGGCGACTCAACCGCATGATGATGCCCGTCGCGGCGACATCCGTTTCGTGGCGTTGTACCACCCCAAGCAACCCTAGTCGATAGCCCGAACGAAGCCGGCCCGCCCATCCGCGTGTTGGTCGATATTTTATGCTAAAGGGACACATGGGAAATGATGGCGTGAGCTGGCGTCGCGTGGTGAGCGCGAGGAAAAGCTTACGTAAAGTTGTGAAAATCTCGCAACACCACCAGCAACGCGTAGTGATACTTGACGAAGGCCACTATGCCTTTTGTGAGACCGGGTTCGCTAAGCAGCCCATCCACCATGTCGGAGGTGACGTTCTCTCGATCGATCTGGGAGAAGTTCAAACAGATGTTGAGGTGAAGGTATCCTTATGCATTATCTTACACGTTGATTTGGAAAAACTAGTGCTCTGTTTTCCCCAAAAACCAAGGCTCACTCACCACTGTGACTCCACGCAGCTGTAAGAAGTTAAAGTTCTGACGTGTCCTGTATGCGCTGTAATTTGTCGTCAAGGTGAATCCAACACCCTGTCGCCAACTACCGAACCACGACTGGTATATGTCCTTGCACAGGTGTCGTCCCTTCGCGTACACATCGAACAGGTCGTACTCGTCGGCTTCCGGGCGCTGGACGGCCGTTAGCAAGTCCGTGTTCATTTGAATGCCCCGAGTTTGCCAGAGCGTGCTTTGGATCGCTGCTTGGGAGGCGTTTCGAGCCACCAAAAGCCAGCTGACGGTGTTGTTTAGATACCGGTGGGTTGAAACCTGCAACGAGATACAGGTGAGCTTGCGTAAAGAACACTCCTTTGGAGCATTCAGTACCTCGTCCAGCAGCCTAGAAGACCCAGGACACGTGAAGTCGATCACGGCGCACAACTTCGCGTGCTGACGGTGTGTAAATATGTCGGTTACAACCGGCCAACCACCGTTCGTTGAGGTTATATCGATAAAACGAACCGCCGCGCTTGCAACGGTTCCAGCTACCTTCAGTACGGCCACCCGATCTAGTCCTTGCGATGGCTCAGAAGCTATGCAATCGAAGATGACGGCGTGTTTGCAGTGTTTCAACACCAAAAAGTCGACCAATAGTCGTTCGTGGGATGTCTCCGTGGCTTCTAAAGCCACAAGGAGCCCAGCTACGATCAACAGCGCACGGATAAACCACATGTCCTGTTGTTTAGGCTTCAAACACGGAATAAGGACCTTACCGGTTCGGTTAGGACCCTTTACTCGTCGCACCATTACCGATGATTGGCGGGCTAAACCTACAGCATAATTTATTCAACTCCCGCGCACGTTTGATGGGTCTGGTGACGCTGATAGACAAGTACGAGCCACCGCTCAGTTTGTGTAAGGAATTACGAACCCAAAGCAACAACACGGACCGACTCACCGCACCGCATGGCAGGCTTTTTATCATACCACACATGCTCGGATGCAGCTGTTGATGGGATAATAATGGTAGCCCCGATTGAGATAATGGGACCAAAACCGGACCGGTGTCACGTGACCTTCCCGAACAACGGTGGAGTGTCTAGCCGCAGATCTACCCTTCACAGCAGCTTCCCCACGGCCCGAGCTCGAATCTGGAGCAGGTCCCATTCGCCGGCACACGGCATTCGGTGCGCATTTTTGCACGCCTTTCAGCGCCATGTGTCGCTCGAAATTCACCGCAAAATCGCCCGTTGGCGTCCTTCCTGTGTGAACACCTTGGGAGGAAAACCCCTTTTCAGGGGAACCAACGAACCGTGCGCCCAGCGCTCAATGTGAGCGGATGTGAGTTTGCGGTGAGAGTAATAAAATTATAATGTTTATTATGCATCCTTTTGTCTTCGCTCAAACTCGCGAAGTCTCCGTGTCATTGACGCCGTCTGGCTCGGTAAAAAGGGAGCTTGATCGTGCGATTTTTTTTGTTGTTGTTGCTGTTGCGAATCTTCAACATCAACTCACCTTGAGCATTGAGACACGCCACCAGCGACCACTCGACTTTTAGCAGGTTTCCCGCCCAAGAAACTGGGCTGCCCGCCGCACTGGGCAGGTGAGTGAATGCATCGCTGTCTTCTTGCTGTTCTTCTGCTTCCACCCTTATGTGACATTGTGCATAATTACACGCAAACCGGTGGCCGAGGATCAGAGCGAGCAAAAAGGGCTCACTATTAAGCATGCAAATGTAATGTGATGTAAGCGCTAGGTGGGGACTACATTTGCATCCGATCCGGGCGAGCGAAGATGATCGACAATGACGATCTAGCACGATCTTGTATTTTTTTTTTGTTGACGCTGTATATCACCGTTGTCGAGCAGCTACCACACGGTCATAGCCCCAACGGTCATTAAGAACAGCTTCTATTGCACCCGAACGCTTGCGCACGGTCCTAAGGGGTCCTATAAAAAGTAGTTTTACCCCCGGTTGGTAAATTACAGACCAGCGGCGGGTCTCATCCGTCATCTTTGCTGGCACCTCGTGACCGCAGCAATTGTGGGGCATCGCTGGACGATTTAGTGTAAATGAGAAGTCATCCCCCGTCGTAGCCCAACCGACGCATTCGACGCATACGGTGTTATGGGAGAGTGATTTTCCCGGTTCGCACGGAAGCGCGCTCGTTTGTGTATGGGGTTTGGGGGGAGTGCGATAATTCTCATTGTGTCTGGGGTTTGCTCGGGCGACGCAACGTTCCGGAAAGTGGACTCGTTCCTCGCTGGACTCGCGTGGGGTGGAATTAAAGGAACATGCGAGCGAAGAGCAGTGGCGTGGTTTGGATAGAATGTAGAGCCGGAAAATTGCGATGGCCATCGTAGGTCCCGGGGGCTGGCATTCCGCGAGCTGAGGCGGAATACCGTTTCGTTCGTGCTCGAAGTATTTGTGTCAAGTGCGCAGACCGCCAGGTGACATTCGTCTGGATGCGTGTCATTCTTTCCCACACGTGCGCGTGGCGCGTGATAGGATCCGTTGATCCTGAAAGCTCGCGCTCTCTCTCTCACGCAGGCCCTTATTTTCCACCCCACCGAATGACACGTTTGGCTTAGCGAAAGATAAGATGGACGCGTTAGCCGTGATTTAAATCGATCCCTCATCCTTATCCACCCGTGTGGAACGCGCCAGCGTACAAAACGAGCGCGTGATGGAACGCACCGGACCTCAGTCCTCATCAATCGATTATCGAAGGACCGCCGGGTGCATTAGTCCAGTTCGAGCTCGGTTTCCGGTTGGCCCCCCCCCGGGGGGGGGGGGGGTTGGCAGGACGGTGGAGTGAACAATTTGCTTACGCTCGCTCTCGACTACTCTATCAATCTCGCCCGGATCCCGTCCGCGCAACGGCGATGTTTAATTTATCATTGCAATCAATCATTTTACGCAGCGCATTAATGTTATCATTGGGCGGATAGACAGAGCTGCGACAAAACGAGAATAAAAAAAAAATAATACAAAACAAGAAGCCAGGAAGATAGCGGAGGGCAGAGCAAAAAAAAATAAAGCTGAACTATGCCGCAAAACGAAAGCAAGGGCGATGTGCGCCATTCCTCGAGGCCTCGAAGGACGGCATGATAGGTCAATTGAACGGTGGGTGAGTTATTAAACTGCTGGTGTGGTGAGACGAAGGCGAGAATTTGCACCAGAAAGAGAGAACGCAACAACAAAAAAAAAAACAAGGGCCATGGAAAAATAAAGCCCCCACGACGATCGACGGTCTCTGCTTGTCGACATGCCGACGCGATCTCTGCGCGTCGAGGCGCATCAGCGAGCCTTCATCGCTTCTGGATGAAGCCCGTTTGGTGCGCACTGTAATATTAAAAGCTATAACTTTTTTTTATCATAAATTATAATTGTGACAATAAACGGAGAATTACACCTTCGGAAGGCTACCTCAACCGCGGCCGCGGTCGATGATGTACGGACTTCTCCGTACAGCCTCCGAGAGTAACCTTCGCGCAAGGAGTGCCGGATCGTAAGGGAAAGAGAAAAACCACGCATCAAGCCACACCGTATCTGATGCCCGACCGGTGGTGGGTGCTGCCATCGTTGACGTCTGCGCCCCTCAGCAGCAGCAGCAGGAAAGCAGCACAAAGCGAGAGAGCGAACGATCGCGAGAGAGCGAGCACGGACGATCGCGATCGCCGGAAAGGGCGCATAAATGGCAGCCTTTTGCCGTCCGGCCGAATGACAACCGACCGTGCACAATTGTGCAACACTAATCACTTATTCCGTGGAGACCGCAGAACCCCTTCCCGAGGATCGGGCGTCCGTCGTTCGATGAAGTCCTCACCACCCGACGCTGTGATGGGTGGCTTTCCTTTCCCGGTCAGCCCGACGCCCGACGCCCGACGCCCGACGATCATCATCAGCCAGTAAAGTGTTACCGTTTTTTTTTTCTTGCGCTCGTCGCTCTCCCTGCGCACTCGATTGATGGTCGGCGGTGCGAGTTTCCACCGCGCATCATCATCATTCAACCGAGCGTACCGCGAAAGGAGTGGAGATGTTTTGCGGATTTTCCAAAGAATTTGCCTCTAGGGAGAATAGCGAGGTCTAGGGCGCGAGGAAAGGGACCGCGCATAATCGGTGCGCTAGCGGACGGGTCCGGTGGGAGACCGGGTGGAAATCTATCGGAGGGCGCCCCCCACCCATAGACGTGGCGCGGTTCCCTTAAACATAATAACTCCTGCTGTCGACCGTGAATAGTTGCGCCTGCGCACTGATTGAATTAATTGATTATGAATAAACATCATGCGGAGATAAACGATCGGTGCGTTTGAGAATTGATGTTTATCGTTGAAAAGCGTTGGCCAAGGGGAAGTCGGAAGGGAAGCCCTTTAAGAGGGGGTGGTCAGAGGAGCCACGAGGAGATAGATTGATTGGAAATTGTGGTGCCAGAAGCGGTGCCTCGACAGAAACGGCCGTGCGACGATAAACAGTAGTGAGTTTATCATCGTGTCCCCGTTGCGGCCCTTTTCGTTGCTAGACGTAGTTTAGGACGATTCCTTGGAAAGAAACTGCGGCAGTGACCCGGTTGTCTGGCGAGTGCGCGATAATGTGCCACGGCGGTAAACGATGGACCGAGGTGAGCCAGCGAAAAGCAGCGACAGCACCGAGCGCCAGTACATTTGGTATAATTTATTTTCCTTCGTTTTACAGGACACGTTAAACGGTGCGGCTGAACTGCATGTGCATGTTGACGAACAGCGGTTGCGGGAATGATATAAATTATCAAGAATGCAGATTAACATCCTCCTTCCCCTTTCGAAACATTGTCGCCTGCTAGGATCGTTGATCGAGGCTCTGATGGCATCTTATCGTAAGCTCTTGAGGTGGAAATATGATGCACTCATAGCTGCAACTTTGATTCTTTTCTTTTAAACAAAGTTAGACATAACGATATTACTTGAAATTGCATGTTTTAACGTTGAAATATTGTGCTAAAAATAGTGCAGAGCTTTTTTATGTGATGATTATGTGAAATCAATAGAAACATAATGGATATTTACGGTTATGAGATGTAAATAATACTCACTCGTATATGGCATAGAACTTGTTGCATGCTTGTTGTAGCAAACTTATTTAAGCATCTTTACCGCAAAAAAACAGAATGTTGAATTCATGTTAATGCGATTGTAGTTACAATATTTGATTTTAACTCTCTCAGTACCAGGCGACTCCATCGTCTCGAGAGATAATCCACTATTTTAATTGATCATATCCTGTGTTATTGTTTAATTTTATACGAACATGATGAACCCAATTCTTCTGTTTTTCATTTTTCTTTCTTTTTACTGCAATATTTTCTTCTTTTATATGAAGAATGAATCGATTCTATTCTACTCTCGCGCTTTAAATCCTGGAAGAAAGCTTTTGATGAAAGCTCACTCCATTCGTGTTACGTAATTTGAAGAAAAACTACCCAAAAACCGTTGTCTGCTCAAACACCATGCTTGCCTGATTGATCTACATCAAAAAAATAAGTCGGGCAAAAAAAATCAAAACAATCGCACCGACACAATTTGTACTCATTTTTTTTTCTAGCAAAGAAAGCTGTTACTCCTTTCACAAAGCGTATCAGGAATCCGGTTGGTCAGCTGTGAACTGCATCAAACCGAGAGAATCTGCCCGAGCGAAGGAAAGAGAAACGGTTCATGATATAAAGATCCCGACGAATGCATAGTGGGCAAAACCATATAAAAACCAGGTCCAGAAAATGGTTCAATTTTGCTTGTTTTCAAAAGTCGATAAACGACGAACGTATTCAAAAACGCTATGCAAATCACAATGGATTCTAAATTTGGAGATTTGTGATTCCATAAACCGGTTACATATTTTACTCAGTAAAGTTTACAAAATAGTTTAACATTGATTTTGTTATGGTCATTCCGCAACATATTAAAGGCTAATGAATAAAAGAAAAATTTAATTATTATTATGGTTTAATAGATAAATATATTGCTTTCCGACTAAACCACTTGAAATACTTACTATTGATCATATAATAAACACTTTAGTAGTAATCACCTTATTTGTTCAAATATTGATTGAAAATTGACGCGCATGTATGCACTTCTAACTTAATGCAGCAGAGTTGTCGATGAATGTATTCAAAATTTAGTTGTCTATTTCCGTATGGTAGTAATGCTTTATATTTGTAAAGGCATTTGATTTTTTATTTATTTTTCAAGCCTTTAATTGCTTTTAACAAGTATCGCGTAAGTAAGTAAGTAAGACAGATGTGATTTAAAAGACGTCTGATATTATAACTAATGGATCTATATCTTTTATATCTTTATGTCACTAAACACATCATAAATAGGGACGAAAGTAATTGGCTATTTTTGGCCTTTTGTTACAAATTCCTTTATCGGTCCTCGACATCCGGCGTGTGATGCAGTCACAAAAAGCGGATCTGGCATTTCTCTTACCAGAACAAGTCCTGAGCATGATCGAAGCGTTTTTCGCTCACCAACATAAACCTACCAGACCACAAGAAGCGTTATTCTCTCACCAGCAAAAGCACAGGGCTTGGGCGAAGCGACACTCGAAACGACGTGCGAGCAAGCTCATTTTGTTGAGTTCGGACCGTGATGTGCGTTGGACGTGTGCCTTTCGTAAAGGAAGAGTTGCAGCTGAAGGAATAAAAATTACGAAAAGATCGTGTGCTCCAGTGGAAAACAGTGTAACTTTCAAACAAAATTGTCCCCTCTGTGACTTACGGATGATCGATGTACGAATGAGATCACACTTGTTTCATGGCGCCATTCTATGTTGTGCATGTGAAAAAGTGTGTTTAAATTGATATTCCAATGGGAAACAAACTTACTTGTTCGTGCTAAAACACCCGGTTTATTTTGTGAATAGGGCTCTAGTTTTTTTGTCAAACCTTTGACAATTTATGAAGTATTAAACGAATCAAAGTGGATCTTGTATTCGGTTTTATGCAAGCAATTGTGACTTTATATTTCAGTAACTGCTATAGAGTTGGTTGCAATTTTGAAGCTATCGTAGCGTTGTAATTGATCAGGTACACTCTGCACGATTAAGTCTTCGCAGGTATACCTAAATTTTTAAATATCCTGTCGAATTATGTTTAAATCAATATTCAGTATTTTGTGATGGGCATTTATCAAATGTGTTGGCAAGGAAATAGATAATACCGTGCAGATTTACCTAAATGCACCGGTTTCATAAAACAAACCCTAATAATAACTAAAATATGATGATACAAGTCATTTGCAAATGTTACGAAAAATATATGTTTTTAAATTGCTGATGGTTTCTATTTCATATTTTATAGACATTTATCGACAATAAAATACGAACTTTTATTTCGTAACTTTATCTGCAAGTGCATCGATATATTTCATTATGCGACTTATGCACGACTTCAACAATTTTACCAGAGACCAATGCGAAATGCTTCCAGTGCGTTGAAACTCGTCGCTCTTTTATCTGCTATTTTCCGGTTTAGCCGTCAATACCACCGTTGCAGTCACTGCGGGGACCCGGTTACGGAATTCCACGCAAGACGCGTTCGTCATTCGGGATCAAGTAGTGACTGTTGTCAACGCGCTGTCGCTGCTTTCAGCGCGCTCGTTATCGCAGTGTGCCATGGGGAAGATCTTTTGCGGGCAGGGATGAAATTTCATCGCCTTGGTTTTTTTTTTGTTTTAATCGAAAAAATCTTCACCGAGCAATGTCATTTGATTGTTTATCGGAGTGTTAATTAATACGCACAAGCATGAACTGATAGTTTGGTGAATTTCGGACAGATTTCCAGTCAAACCCAGTGTCAACGATCGCGCAAGATTGTTCACTTTGGACGATATACAGAAAACTTTAGGAGTTCAAGGTATTAGCAATAATGTACGTAACGCGTACAGCATAATAACGAAATATGAATATCCCGTAAATGAATTCTCGGTACACTCCAACATTCGGGCTCGTCAATTGTCGTTGTGGTTGATCGTTGTGATACGCAGTTTGAATATTTAACCAAAGTGTCCATTGCGATATGATGATCGTTCATTTTGTTGCCATTCCCTCGTGCAAGTGGATGAATACGAATGTTTCATGAAATGCAATAAAATATTCTGATCTGTGTTTTTCCGTACGATCGTGCAGTTTATGTACCTGAACCATATACATCGACGCAATCAGTGATCCTCGCATCCACGCATCTCTGCGAACCGTGCGATCGTGTAATAGTTATACGTGAGGACACATTCTAGTGGACTACCTGTAAGCAGCAACCTGTCAACTAATTCTCCATCAACATGTGAGTATGAACAACTGTCATACACCATACTGCCATGTGATAGGTTAATCGATTGAAATAATGTTTATAATAGCTTGGGCGTTAGAAAACTACGTTCAAATAAGTGTGACAGTTACACGAATCAGCTGCAGCATTGTTTCCAAAAGCGCCGGAACATTGCGATTCGATGAGTTGCCACCAAACAAAAGGGCGAAAAGTTCACGAAACGACGACTAGTTTCCTGTCCAAAAGCGCCACTCCTGTTTTATGGTGGCATTACCATCCGTTTCGATTCTCACCCCAAAAGGTCCTAAGCCAAACCAAAGCCGAGCTGCTTCTGCGGGCTCAACCGCTGCTTAATTAGCAATCTCCGCGGTAATCTCACCAGGCCCATGCCCGGGTTCTTCCTAAGCCTGTTGGCACCACGGGCATCCATGTAAAATTCGTTACACACCACTTTTATTCCGCCGTTCAGGCGAACTCACGGCGTGTATATTTTTTGCGACTCGATTCGAGAGCAGCGAGTCGGGGTTTTCCGAAACCACCGTGGATCTGCCACTCCAAACGGAGGCTTGTGGTGGCGTTTCGCTACGCTAGGGCCAATCCATGCCCCACTACACCGGTACAACACCGGCCAACGACGCCGATAGTTCGTCACAAGTGCACAAGAACGACGATGACTAATCGCGACCGTGACGTGCATGGCGGGAAAGAATCGGTTTCAAAACAAACCGTAAATAATGCCCATTGAATACGGTGGAATAATGGTTGAAAAACGTTGGCACCGGGCCGGATCGTGGCGCTCGCTCCCAGATCCAGCCTGGTCGTGTTCGATTTCCTGCAAACGGGGGGGACGGATTCCGTTCGCCTGCTCATCGCGATGACGAAACGATCGGCACCTAATACGCGATCGCAAGCCAGCGTGCCTCGCTGCAACCAAAAACCAACAGCTTTTGCGCGGGTACATTAATCAATTGGCGGACATTTTGCATTCAACCGTCTAATTTAGTAGCTTCGCCACGCTCGTCCGCGCTTCGTCGTAAACCGTGATGATCGCTCTGTATCGCTGGTTTAACGACACCCACGGTCGATTGGTCGATGTTGCGATCTGGTGCAATCGATCTGCCGCACCAAACTGCAATGCCAAATGCAACAAACTGTAATAAGCGAAACAGCTTTATCGGGGTGGGTTTCCAGAGTGCTATCAGCGAACAGGCCGGCTACATAAATCACAATTGTGCGATTAGATGCATCGCAGCAACGTGCGGCAAAACATCAGCTCCGGTGCAGCGAAACAGCGATTGATGATGAATCAAACTATCAGCCGAGCACTTCGCAGATACACGACCGGATACCCTGCGCTTATCGCGTTTGCTGCGGCAACCAGCCGCGTAATCTCCGTACAAATTCATATATCAGACAACTGCACTCGCCGGACAGTTTACTATCAATCAAAGCCCTAAAATCGCCCACTGGCCGGGAATGGAACGGAGCTTATCGCGAGCCGTTTTCCGGTGTGTGTGTGTGAAGACGATGGAGGACGCGCAGCAAAATCCCGCACTCCATCAATGTCCTTGAGTGTGCTGGATGCGCCAGAAAGAGCTGGTTGTGGTTGGATTTCGAAACTGGCACGGTCCCGAGCCATGCAGCCAGCTCGATGCACACGGGATGCAGCCGTTACTGTGCTGCCATGAACGATGGGGACAGCTCCATGAAGACAGCATATCCGCATCGGACCGATCGGACATATCGGCAGCCGGCGATCTTGGCAAGCTTGAGCTCGCGCGGTTCGGTGTAGTTTTGTGCCAGCGCATTTTGCTACCTCTTTTCGGTCGCCTGGAGCTGGTCCACATGAATCGAATATGTGGGCTCCTTTTTCTTGCCCAGTTCGTGGTGGAGTGTGGTTTTGTTTGCGCGAATTATCGGTGATCGGGGATGGTTTGCGGATCAGGATCAGGATAGGGTTGTCCCGGGGTGAGCGAACCAATCAATTTTTGAGCCCAGTCGGAAAACGTTTCCATCGACCATCGAATGGTTCGATCCCGCGAGCGATCTATCTAACCCAGGATCAAGTGCGATGCCGAGTTGCCCAAGGGTGAGTGACAAATGTAGCGCTTCGAGGTAGGTTTCTTTGCCGAAGCCTGCGGTGTCGTTGAATGTTCGATGGAACGCCACTAATCAAGAGTGTCTTGCTTCATACAGCATGGCTTTTCACCGGCGTCCCTGTTCGGTGATCGTCAAGCGACCCATGAAGATGCATCGATCGATGACAAACCAGCATTCACGCGCATCTTCCCACACGGCACACGAGCCAAAGGTTAACGTGAGCCCATAAATATAAGGGAGAGATGCTCGCGATCGAGTGCGATGATCGGTGTACGGCTTTGAGCAAGCGTTGAGCTAGAGACCTATCGAACCCCAGCCGCAAATGATCGAACCAAGGCACCGGAAAAAGCCATTCACTCGGTGCGAAGAGGATGATTTCCCGAGCCGTGTTTCGCACCCATTCCCAAACCGTGCCGGCTGACGTACATCTGGCACCAAAAGCGGGCAGATGGTATTCAAATGGTCATAAACCAAAGCGAAACGAGCGAGGAAGCTCACCGCGCCACCTGTAAATTATCGCAGATCCTTTCCACCCGTGTATATTTTTTGTTCTTCTCTCCACCGGCACTGTCGTTTTCCGCCGCCTCGCGCGGGAACCTCGGCCAGTGATCAATCAATAAATTATTCCACAGCTTCAGACCGTTTTTCCCACCGCGCGAGTACGAGGTTCCTGCTAATGAATCTTTGCGCGCCCGCCACCGGCTACAGAAGGAAGTGGAGGATTTTGTGAGCGTCGGTAATGAATTCTAATGCTCGCTCGTTCGTCCGCTTGCCGGCTTTGCTTGAGACCCGCGACTTCCTTTGTTCGTGAGGCGCAGGTGAAGCGAACCTCCCAGCAGAAGCAACAGCATGGAAAAGGGCACCTTTTTGGGCACCGCAAGCCAAGGATGCTCTGTCATCGACAGCAGGCGGATTTGTTTCAACCGTTCGGGACGCAAAAGCGCTGCTTGGTGGCGCAATCGTATCGCCCAATTAGATCTCAATTCGCCGCAAAAGTCACGCCGGTGATTGCATAAGGCCCGCGTGCGGTAGAATATGGGTTCGTTTTGGGGCCTCCCGGTAGGGCTTCGTAGCTAACTACAGCTCGATGTACGGCTTGGAATATCAGAGGTAAAACCCAGCACCAAGCCGTACGCTCGGAGGGTGGGATTTCGTGAGCAGATCGGCGGATCATGTAACACGCGGGAACGGAGAAATCAGAAACGCTCACCTTGCCCGAAAATACAACAAACCATCCGATCGCTTCGGCTTATCCCCACGAGATAGGCTGAACTTTCCCGTTCCAGCGGCTGGCGCAATAATTTATGTGTCATTCTGTGGCCACGGCCGCGCGGAGGAAGTGAACTATTTCTATCAGAAACAAAATCATTTATTTCTCCGCTTGGCCGCGTGGAAGTGATGAATCAAAACGTAACGCTCGGGAGGAAAAACACGCCACACGCAAGAAACGCTGACCTAAACTCCCAAAATGAGCTCTCTGTGTGTGTGTGTGTGTGTGAGAGAGAGAGAGGGGGGATGATGGGAGGAAAAACCACAAAACGCAAACACCGCTAAATTCTAAGCCTCGAAACTGCACGGCAAAGAAGCCCGCCCAAGCCGGAAACGCGGAGAAGTGAATGAACGAGAATGAGAATAAAATAGGGAGAAAAATAAAAACAGTCCAATGATCTTAGGGAGCCAAAAAAAACCGAAGAAAAAAGGGCAAAAAAGGCACACACACACACACACACACAGACGCGCGCGGGCACAGATCAACCCACCCGGTTCCCGAACCGGTAGTACTTTGGTGCGCCGGACTTAAAGATCGCGCTGGGCGACGATCACGCGGCTGCTGCTCTAGCTCTACGAGAGCGAGATGGCGCTATACGGCTTATGAATGATAGTTCGCAATCGCCGGTCGCGATCAAGCCTAGCGGGCTTCCCGAGATCCCAAGCGCACCCCAACGAAACGGTTCGCAGCGTCAAGAAAACGCGATCAACTACCTGTTCCCAAAGGGGGCGCGTTTTTGGGCTGCCCTTTCGACCCGGCCTTATGAGCTGGGCGTTCCGTTTCTTTCATTTGTTTTTTTTTTCGTTTTCGTTCATTTCGAAGAGTCGGTGCTTCTGCAAAGACGTTACCACACACTGTCCCAGCGATGCAAGGACATGTAAATGCCCCCGGAAGCTGCATTAGAATAGGCTGCAGCGTGAATCCGCGTGAATCCCTTTTGGGCCCATTTTTCCGTTCCCATGAGCCTTCTTTAGGTGGTGGTTGTTGCGATCTTTCGATCGCAACTTATCAGCTTTCGGGGCTCGCCACCCCGCAGGCAAGACCCGGCTCTCCCATGCACCCACCATCACCACCACCAGGGCCGTAAACTCCCCGAGCAAAGGCAGGCTTCTTTTTCTTTATCACGCAAGCACCCTCGCCCCCGGGGGCATACGTTTTGGGGACGTTCCGAGGGCCCCCTCGAATCATAAACCTGGTGCGGCGCATGTGGCGTTGTTTTACGCAATCTTTCATCAGCTGTTCGGCGCGAGTTCATCGGGTGTTTTTTTTTTATTTTCTTGCTTGGTTCCTTCCTCCGTGGCCTTCCTTGCGATCGTGGCCACTTTTCGTTGGACTAAATTTCGCCTCGCCGATGCGTCGATGATTGCGGGGATGTGAATTTGTGCTTCGCCCCTTTTCCATGTGATCGCGCGCGCGCGCCCGTCAGCGCGATCTTCTTCCTCGGCAGCGGCCATGCGTCCTGGCGCGGACTAGGCACAGGAAGTTCGCCGCCTGCCGAACGGACGCGGTCCCGACGAGCACGAGCTGAGCTATAATTACAAATAAATTGTGCTTCTTTGTTCTTCGGCTCATCATCGATAGTCGCCAAACGGGGTTGTCACGTAAGGGGGCAACCTGGGGCCCCCGGGGTGGATATGATCATGTAGGTGAGGGTACCTCAAGGTATCCCCACGGCCGTGTTAGTGCGTGTGCATTGCTGTGTACGATCATTCGGGGCAAATTATTCCCTTCCATAGCCTTCCGCCGATTGGTGGTTGTTTCGCTCGTTGCCGGCGGTTTTTTTTCGTTGCGCCCGCTGTTTTTTTTTTGTGTTCGCGTGAGTCTTTTGCGCCAACTCTCGCTCCCGTGTTCGTCTTACATAAATGCCCAGCAGCACCTTCAACCCTCGTGTGTGTGTGCCTCTGCTATTAAGTACGGGCGTTTTTAATATATTTAAATTCATCCGTTGACTTATTTATAGACAGTGCACTCGCGACGGAACCGTCGTTGCACATGCGGCCACACATGCGGGACTCTGCGTCTATATTTTGTGCCCGGTGCCGATGGGTCGCGAACCTACCTCTTAGGCTGCCCTGACGGCCGATCGTCACGATACAATGTTGCGCAATGACCGGTGGCCCGGCGATGGAGACATGCCCGATCGAAGCCCATCGAACGGACTGGGGAGATCGGTTTTTTTTTTTGTGTGTTGCTTTTCAACCCCCCCACACACAACCGACAGCCCAGAAGAAGTGGTGTCGTCATGCTTTATTGAACGACCACTTTCAGGCGCGTCGGTTTTTGGAGAGTACGGGGAATGAGCGGCTAAAGGCAGCTTCCGAAAGCAACGCCATTTGCCCCATCCTCATGGCTGGTGCTAAATGGTCGAGGCTATTCACCCGTGGTGCCACACAGCGCCGGGAGCGGTTTGGTACGGGAATTTAGTTTTTAAAGATCACAATTAACTGTATTGGGCAGCTATTCGGTTTAATTCGATAGCACGGAAAAGTTCATGAAGCTATTACCTTGTGCTACTTTCCCACACCGTATGGTCTGAAGGAGCTGATGGAGTGTATGTCCTTTAAAATATCAACGTATAGAAAAACGGTCAAAATATAATTGTTTCTTGTAATATGAAGTTTATAAAATGGTACTCCATTTATGCGGAAAAACTAGACCAGCTTTATCATGAGTTTAGAGAGAGCTAAATAAGAGCCCACTTGCTACAATTTCCAACCAAAATTTAAATATTTATAAAGACATACGAAAAGCCAAAAAAAAAACTAGTAGCAAACGCTCGCTTTTGCAATAAGCAAACAGCAAACGATTTTGCAATTCAGATCGAAAGTTTTACACGCTCCGAGATCGGCAGCTTAGATAGTTCGTTAGGGTGCACTTTTATTAGTGTGCTTTTACTCACCCCACGTGGCTGATGTTTAATTGCTGGAAAACTACTCCCCAAAAAAAAAGGCGTCCAATTTTGCCCGCCAGGCCAAAAGCGACACCCATTCCGATAGGCCGCTCGCTTCCTTTATCTACCGGCGGCGTTAACGACCAGCGCCATCCTGTGTAGCGGGATCGCGCCTAAAATATCCCCCCGAAAATAGAGCCGTTTTATGTTGCGCTGTTAAGTTGAGTTTGTTTTTTTTTTTGGCTCCCAAAAGTTCAAACCTGTGAGCCATTCGCTCGTGCGGGGAACGCAAATGCTTCGAATTGCTCCCGTTGAACAGGCAGAAAAAAAGGGCAAATGCACACACGCACGCCTGGAGAAGTAAAAAAAGCAAAAATAAATGCCTCGCGAAGGAGAATGAGAGCAAAAAAAAAAAAAAACAGCAGCAAACCGGCAACTGCACCAGACTGCAACACTTCCCGTGCGTCCCGGGAGTGGCGAATTTATTTGATTGCTTTTATGTTACCCGTTGTCACATTATTCATACGACGATTAGAGTGTCGCCAAATGTTTGATTTAACATCAACGGCACACAATAAAATAAGCCTTTCGGAGCGTCCCAGCGCGGCGCTGGGTAAAGGAAGGCAGACGGGGCCGCCCCGACGTGACGTCTTCAGGCTTCGTTCGTGCCACGGCAAAATTGCGAACCCACCCTCAAAGGGCTCCCGATCGCGCGGTCCGGATAGTTCCGTGGCTGCTCGCTGAAGGAACAGACCGGCGGTACCTCGATACGGAATCGCCGGTGCCCTCGGTGGGGACACTCACATAATCACATCGCCGGCACGGTAAAACATAAGAAATATTTAAAACCAAAAAAAAAACACACACAGCAAGAACGAGCGAGAGAGAGAGAGAGAGAGAGAGAGAGAGAAAGAAGAAGATGAAGAAAATGGTCCGGTCAGCCGCAAAAACGCAACGAAAGGAGAATGTCCGGCCAAAAATGACGAAATTGACCAAAAACGTAATCGCGAAACATAAAAAGCATACACACGCACTCACGCAGGTTGGCGAGTCGTGCGCGCTCGCGAAAAAGACCGCGACAACGCGGACATCCAGCGACGACGACGACGACGACGACGACAACGACGACGACAGGAACCAGTCAAAGCGAAGCCTTTTTGATCGAAGGTCTCGCAACAAACGCAAACGCAAACAGCGACCAAACGGCGGCGCAGCGACGCAAGTCAAAGAGCATCAAAAAGCGGCCCTGGCCAGCCTACCCCCCCCCCCCCCTGCTCCCCTTCTCCATACCAGCAAGCTGGTGGCCCAAAAGGCGATGGAATGAGGGGAAAAGTCGAAAATAAATGGTCATCCGAAAATCGCTCACTCAACTCGCTTGCTCGCTTGCCAGCGCAAATAACCACCGTTTCGGTGGGTTGAGGGGTGGCCCCGAGTGCCTTAGAGCACCCCTCCCCCTCCCCCCTCCCTCTATTCTTCCCGGCGCGATCGCGAACGAGGATCAAGACCTTGCGTCGGGTCCTGGGCCCGCGGGAATGTCGCACACTACTTATGCTGCCCCATGGCTACCGGTGGTCCCTTTTGGCTTTGGCGATGGATGTACGTTTCCGAATCGGAAACCCGCGGAACCCGCGGAGCCCAGGACATGGCCCTCTCCCCGTGGGGTGTGAGTGGGCGGGGGAAAAAGATCGCGCAGAGCAGCAGAGAGCGAAGCAAAACAAACAATCCCACGGCGCGGTGAAAAATATGCACTCGGCCGCTGCTCCACCAGGGCATACTTTGTCGCAAATCAAAAAAAGGGCGACCGTTTGTACAGGTTCCTTGAACTTGTGCCAGATTTCGACCCCGATTTTTGCTCGTCGTCCTTTTTTTTTTTTTTTTTCGTGAACAGTTTTTTTCGCTGTTGCTCTTCGTTTGTGCCCTTTTACTTCTCGCGCGTACGTTCACGCGAACGGCACGGCCGATATGTTAAGCGAGCAGCGCGCTTCACTTCTCACATGTCGCCGCATTTCATCTTCTGTGCATTCCTCGGGACGCATTTCCCCCCAGTGGGGTGATTGCACCGCCTCACCCCTCCCCGAGTACCCTTTCGCCCCCCCCCCCCCCCCCCTTTTGTTATCTTCAGCCTCGCGGCCGCACATCTATCGCTGAAAATCGTTTGCCCATCGCAACCATCCCACCGCCCCCAGAACAATGCACAAAAAAAAGTGACCGCCCGATCGGGCGGAAGGTGGGAAGCGACAAAGGAAAGGCCCCCTCCCCCCCCCCCATTTCATGCCTCCTCCTCCTCCTCCTCTGATAGCCCACGGATGGTTGATAACCGCGCGGTATATTATACATATTTTTATATACTATTAACCCGCTGGTCGCGCGGTCGCGATCTACTTCATATATATATATATAAATTATTGGCACCGAGGAGGCCACCACACGGCAACGGGACACACACACACGGACCGATGCGGACGAATCACAAAAGCGCGACAGGAGGAGAAAAAAAAACGGTCCTCTGACATGCATGCGTAGCGCGTCCACGTACACCAGCGTGTGATGCATCGTGCAATCATCTTTCCACGGACCTTTTTCGCGCACTCCACGAAAAATCCTTCCCCATCAGGAATGCATCAGGATGCATGGCCCTTGTTACCCGCCTTGCGCCTTGTTGTCGCGAACGATGCGCACGGTCCCATCGAATCGAGCATCACACAATTTTGGCGACCGTTTTGCGAGGAAAAAACGAAACGAACCCCATCATGGTTCCATCACACGGCCACCATAATGTGCGGAATGGTTTGGGCCGTGACTGCGAAGGGCGGCGCCCGTTTTCTGTGCCCCCCGCCCCCCGCCGCCATCGCTTATCACGCGCCTGGCAGGTTATTGCGCTCGCCTGCCCCGGAAGTGTGCGAGTGAGTACGCCAGCTCGATCGTGCGATGAAACGGGACGGCAGGTACGCTCGATCGATGGATCGATCCGTTCGCCAAAAAGGTTCGATCGGGGGTTGATGGAGCCGTGTCCAGAGACAAAACACAACACACAAAAAAAAACCCATGCTCGGGAAGGATATGATAAACGCAGCAGCAGCAGCAGCAGCAGCAGCTCCCGTGAAAAGCGCTTGGGCGGCGGCGCATAATGGCCGAATGACAACGCGTCCGAAGCGCGTGAAGGAACCGGCACGCAACGGGATGGCGGGAGAATGGGACTGGGAAAAAGGGTGGAGAGCGAAATTTGTGAACCAGCCCCTTTTATCGTTCGCTGCCGAAAATATTGTGATGCATTCGAAACAATAACGATTGTAATAAACAAGAGTTAAACATGGGAACGGGTAATTGATTTAAAGTCTGACCGAGGGGTTGGAAGAAGCAAAAAAAAAAGGACACACCGCCCCTTCGATCGCGCTTCGGGTGGGTGGGAGAGAGAAAGAGAGACCCGCAAGTCCCGGGAGCGCGATATAAACAATGTAAATTGGATCGGAACCCAATAAAGTCGCGCATCGGTCGCATCACATTACGCAGATAATCTGCTTGCGTATGCGCAGCGCATGGAAATGGCGAATGCAAATTTTCCGCCCGACCAACGCACGATCTGCTTTTCCGATTGTTCGCTTTGAGCCTCAGGTCAGCAGTTGAAGGAGGATCGTCCTTTCGGAGGATCGGTAAACAATAATGCCAGCTTGTATTCGATTGCAATAAACAACCCAAAACAGTAGGCTTTTCAAACACTTGATAAGGCGTGATGGATGATTCCGATTTTTCTCCCCCTTTTTCTCCGGTTTTATTTCCTTCGATTGAGGGCTCCCGGAAGGTGAAAGAAAAATGTTTGTGGGGCCGTCAGTACTCCAACAAACACCAGCACCAACTTCTGCCAGCAATCCGCGCAATTATGCCGAGCTATCGCGAAGCAAAATAGTGCACTCAAACTACCTGAACAACAACAGCATTGAGAAAGAGAAAAAAAATCCATTAGGCCAATTGGAGCACGCAGCTTTCAAGCTCTATGCAAGCTTTCCCGGCGTCGTACCAGCGTGGCTGGGCGCAATCTCGCGCCGGATGAACCAGGATTGTTCAAACAAGATGAAATTACCCGCCATTAATCTGCTTTTCAATTATAAACACATTACAGTAATGTGTTTTCCATTGACCCGAGAAAACGGAGCCTCCGCGCGCGCGCGCGCACGGCCCCGAGGGTGGGGCTATTTTGATAATTTTTCCACCTTCCACGTTCACTTTATCGTCGGCGCCCGTGGCATAGCTACTGGTGTGTGTGTGTGTGCGTGTGTGTGCGATTGTGCACATACATGATTAATTCCTCAGACATCCGAGACGCGCCGGACGTGGTATGAAAATGAGCCGGCGACATGGGATGCGGGAAAATGACCTATCCGTTATCTAATGAAACCGTTCCAGTCGCTTTCCCTGACAAACGGTGGCTTCCTGCCGGGTTTGGGCCGGGTTTGGATGCGGTGCAGGTCTCAGGTCTGATCGCTGATGCAATTGCGTGTGGTGAAATCGAGCAGCACTATTAGTGTGTTATTTTCCTGCGTATGACGTTATCGATACGAGACCTATTATGCAAATCCGATATCAATGGAAAATACGCTTGTATATTGCATTGTGTTGTGAAGTTTTACAATAAAAGCTTCTAATGAAAGTTGCTCTAAAACTCTTAAAAATGATGAACTTTAAGGACATCTACAATCTATTGACAAATTAGCTGCTATTATAACTAAAGGATACTCTCAAAAGATATGACAAGATATCTGCATTGATAAAATAATCTGACATTTCATTTTTTGCACATCATTCCATTGTAATTGCATCGCATTTTTGAATAAGCTCGACGAGCGGAAATTGGGGATTTATTTACTAAAATTTTCCTAAAAACAATTTGATTCGTTTTGATGGAATAGTAGCAATGATAGTCAGAAGATCATCTAGCGGAGACTTGCATGTTCTCTTCATTGAATGTTAAAATGTACATCAAAATTCGCCGAACTCGATCGCTACGCTAACGCGGTACATCCGCAAAACGACATCAGACGAACTGCTGCATCACGCGACAGCAACTCTCAAGCGTATCATCACCTCACCAATCGCCGGAACCATCACCGATCGATCTGGTGACGCATTTGTTCCAGCCAGATCCATTCGATCGCTCGTAACGATCCTCACCACGATCCTCGGGGAACCGGCGAAAGTACCGATGGAGTCGTAAGCAGATAATCTCAACAATGACACACTCTACATTCCATTCTGCGTCTCGTTCCGGCCTTTTGGAATGACTCAAGGGGGGCTCCTAAACGTGTGCAAGAGCGTCTGCATCGGGCACCGGTTTGCTACAAAGCGCTAACTTCTGCACTAGCGAAACGGATGCTGCTCAGCTCCAAGCACGAGCGAACGCAAGGTAATTTGTTCATTCTGCCACGACACGAGACACGAGACACCGTGTGCGCCCTTTTCCACCTTCTTCGAGCCACTGCAACCACCTCGGAGTCTAGGTGGAACTGCTACAGGTTATGTGGTACCGAATGATACCCACCTGATCGAAGCCACACTGTCAGCCCGACTCGACTATGCGTGTGCTATAATTTTCCATTTAAAATCATATTTATCAACTTCGGTCCAACCGGAGATCGTCCACCCTGTGGCGAGCTGGTGGTGCCGCAATTCGTCACACCAGTGCCATTTGAATCGAATATGGCACAAACATGGCGCGCGAAAATATGCGGCCATCCGCGTCCAGTGTGAGTTTTTCTTGCTACAATTCGCTCCTCCCAGGTGCGATTATTTGCACCGGCTGGTGGGATCCCGATCCCGGTTGGATGGCTTCCCGATAGCATTACCCCGGCGCAACAGTGACACTTGGTGGTTGTCCTGACGCGTTCGTCACTCGTCAAACCGCGTGCGGCCTAGACCTGCACTCGCTCGGCCTGTCCCGTTCGGTAATTGATGAAGTGAGACCGGGGAATAGAAAGATTGATTTCGTTTTAATTCAACCTCCCATGCTGGCCCATGCCAGGAATGCGCCATGAGTCGAGTATGCCTGGGAGTCCCGATAACAGGAGGTCCCCGCTATAAATTGTGACCATATTCGCGCTTCCCGGTTTTGAACAAACCGCCCCATCCCGTCGCGAAAAAAAGGGGCCAAGAGGATGAAAAATAATCACAAAACCGGAACCTGGCTGGCTGTGTGTGGGGCTGTCTGCGGTTTGTCGTCGGTGGCGTCAATCCGCGCGAGGTGTTGTGTGGCACTCTGCGCGAATATCACCGGTTGGCCGATGTCTAATTCATGCACGCCCGGTTTCGCGCCCGCAAAGCGGACCCTGGCCTGGGAGATGATTGCTCGCAAATTCTGTTTTCACACGCAACCACCTTCCGATGGGATGAGAAGCGAGAGCGCGCGCGCGCGCGCGCAACTGAGCCCTTTGTCCTGAGGTTCGGACTTTCCGAGACAACCCGGTAGAAGTCGGTTCGACGGGAACGGAATGTCTTGAACGGTTGAACCTAATGAAGTCTTAATGAGGCGATCCTGATCATATTTTTAATGAGCAAAAAAAAAAGGCCGGACTCGAGTACGAATGCGAACCAGTGCTCGTCCCACCGACCCATTAATAGCAGGGTGTGTGTCATTGGCCAGCATTAAGTGCGGGAGCCGCAACTTCGACGCCTCGCATCGAGAGCTAGAGAACGGAAATCCATAAATAAGGATTAAAACAAACGTGTTCGGCCACGCGGCTCTTGATGTGGCCAACGTAAGACCTAGGCCACGGCATGCACGACACCACGGACGCTTTCGGCAACGGTAGTATGTCACGACTTTCCGCCGCGGCACACATCGTTCAACATCGTTCGACATGATAGCATGCAATTTGTGCATGCATCGCCGGCGAAAGGATAACGGATAATCTGTCTGTCTCCGTTCGCCTGGGGTGTTAGGATTTATCGGGCCTAAGAGGGGCCATAAAACTTCCCGCTTATCGGATGACTCTCGGAGAGGAGGTTTTTGCGCGACAAAATTTGCTCCCGAATAAACCTGCACCGGTGTACGCGGGCGAATGTGAAAGTACTGGCATTCGCGGGGGCAGCCGGATCGGTCGGATTTATGATGAATTGATTAATTAGCTCCATTAGTCCTGTCTCCAGGCTCGGTTTGTCGTGCTCGTGCTCGCCTATTTACGCTGGCCGCTGGAACATGTCCTTATCCTTGTCTAGAAAAAAAAAATAAATGTACTTACAAGCTTCCATCCCATTCCAGATACGATGCCTCACCGTAACCGATACTCAATTTGGGTGTAGTAGACGATGGTCAGCTGGCAGAATCACTCGAAACGCAGCTCGCACAGTTATGCGCGACCCTCGGCACCGACCAGCGAGTGGGTGATGTACAATTGATCGCTAACGCAAAGGAGTCGTGCACGTGGTACTCCTTACCGACGAGGACAACGACGACGACGACGACGACGACGAGGACGACGACGACGACGACTCCCACCATAAGCCACCGGCATCCTTGCCAGCATGACCACCAGAGCGTGGTAGTATGCGTGGCCTAGTGCGGCTTCTGCACACGTTCGTTGCTGTTGATAGGCTGCCAACTGCCAACGCCACCCGCGTATCGTGATGCACAAGGTCAGCCCGCTGTCGACCGGAACCAGCATGAACCAGCATCAGAGTGACCTAGTGACCTCAGTGACCGTATCGAAAGGAACCGCCCCGGCAAACGGGACGAAAGCGCACACAGCCGCGGCCCCGAACGGTGCCGCCACGCTCAACAACAACAATCTAACCAGCAAGAACAAAAACCCATCCTCCCAGACGGCCGGCACCGACGGTGTGCTTCATATGACCAACGTGAGCGTGCCGCCGAAACTGCTCGTCCCGAATGGGAAGAGTCAAGCACCGGCCGTACCGTCGGCACCGGATGCCCGTGCCAAACAGGTGCTGAAAGAGGCTGTCGATGCGGTTGTAAATAGCTTCGCCAAACACACGCAAGGATACGGCAGAGGTAAGAACTATCTCCTTTTCTCTAGGCATCCCGGTTGGATCAGGACAGTGACACGTGTCCACGTGCTTGGGAGGGAAAATTTGACAAAATGGCCGGATGGAAGTGGCCACGAAATCGGGTTAATTACGGTCAGTGACTCTTCGCGCAGGACAATTGGAGCCCATCAAAGTGTAATACATTTGACGTCGATGCACCGGCCCCGATCATTACTCATTATGACAGCGATATTTGGGGCAGCCCGAATACGGGGATCGATTGTGCTTAATGCCAGCGAAGAGGGATGCATCACGGGCGTTTCCTCGAACGCAGGCACTCCCGGGCCCCTTTCGGGCTCTATTCGAAGAAGAATGGCCAGAAATCCATTATCCGGCCGCGAATGATTACTTTTCATAATTTTTTGGAAACTCATCGTCGGCTACTGCTCGGGCCGCTCGGACGGGACCTCGGGATGGGCTGGGCAGGTGGGAAATTAATGCGCTTTCTTCGGACTGCGGTGCATCAACGACGTGCATCAGCCCATTTTGGCAGGCTATCGACCCGGGCGGTAATATTTCAGGAGCTGCCCATTCACGCTACCACAATGGAGCGCAAACGTAGGTAATACCGTTCGTCGAAGCCAAAGTGCAGGTGCATGTGCAGGGGCAAAGAAAAAAAAACTGCGTTTAAAATAAATCTTTTCAAATCGCACAATACATCATTTCCAATCCACTCGCGGTCCACACGATGCGCTCAAATTTGCGGCCAAACTGTGGTGATGGAACGAAACGGGAACGGAAACAAACCGCTACGAGTTCGTCCGTTTCAAAGCAATCCTTTCTTTGCGTACCCTCGAAACGATCCTCGATGGAGAGATCGGGCGGTTGATCGGTGATCGAGCCTCACCCGGACAAGAAGGGTGTTACTTCTTTCCCAAAGAAACGGTTCAGTTCGAACGGCTCCTTTTTTGGAAGAACCAGGAACCGTGTCACTCCCCCATAGGGGGACCACAGCTCTACCACAGCGCTGAATCATCGCGCCATGTTCGTCTCCCGAAACCGCAACGTTCCCGCAGCTCTGGGGATCAAGCGTTCCTGTTCGTCCTTAATCACTGCAATTCGCCGCTCTGGGAGCGGTCGCGGCATCCCGGCAGGGGTCGCACATTGTCACGGGGTGAAAATTACCTTGTCGTCGGGAAATAATGGAAGCGAGTTGCTCTTTAAAGGTTCTTTAACCAACGAAAAAAGAAAAAAAAACACCCCAGCGAAACGCTTCACGCAATCACCGCCTCCTTTGGGGCGATGTTTGTTTCTGCTGCTCCCACCGGAATGTCCTGTTGGGGTTCCTTTTTTCTTTATTTATTTATTTTTTTTTTTGAAGAGTCTCCACTTTTTCCCCCCTAAAATCAATCGGCTGCTCCTTTCGGATGGCGCTGATGATAATCGGCACCCGAGCCGCCCAAGGGTGCACCGCGGAACGTGCGAACGGGAAACCGAGCACAAAGAAACCTGCGAGTCATTATTTTCGAAAGCTTAGTCATCAATCATTATTGCGAACAATTTTCGGACTTCAAAAAACCCTTCGAAGCCGGTAGGGCTGCACACTGTCCTGGTTCCGTGGTTCTATGTGTTTTGTTTTCTCATTTATTTATTTTTTTTTCGCGGTGAGTAGAACCACCGCCATTGCACTTTGTTAGCTGCATCGTTCGCTCTGCGGCCACAACGGCCAAACCATATGCGCTGCTGAACGCATCACCATCCCGATCGATATGTTACATCACGCGTGTGACGGGACGAGGTTAATGCACCGGGCGTTTGCTTAATGCGTTTTGGGTGAACAAAAGTCCGAAGCTCTTAAAACACTGGCCCGGGCTGGGCTGGACGAACGCATTCGCCGTACGCGGCAATTAATTTAGATTGCTAAAAAAAAATAAATAAATAAAATAAAAACCCATGACCGCCCCGGCAAAATGTCCCGCTCCCAAAGGGGCACTGAACCGCGGTTAATGGAATGTCAAGAGCCATTTTTTTCTCGTTTTGTTTGCTTTTCCGCTGCGTCCTAAACGAGGTTCCCTTCTACTGCACGTTACAATTACATCGCTCATCGTGGCCTAACGATAAGTTTGACAAAGTTTTGCGTTTTCGAAAGCCATCCTGCAGATTCCTCCCGTTCGTCATCGACTTCACGGCTGATGGATTTGTGCAGCATCTGCAAATGAGCTTTCGGGATCTAATGAGGTTGCGCTGCGTTCCCAAGGTACCCCTAGCGTTCGCTCACACGGGATGGTATTTAGTGATAAATGGGGCGCCATTTGTTTGCTCCACAAAACACTGACAAATGTGCGATGGTTATCAGGCTGCACGCGGGAGAACAGTTGCTAAATTACACCCAGCTCTACATCCGTCGCGAAGCTTCGTGAGATAATTGATTTTTTTTTCTCGTCTCTCCCAGACCAACGCTAGGCGCAGGTTGTGCCGCGAAGCGCACTCTTTAGCTGCATTTATGCATTTCGATCACAATCGGTGCAACGATTCTTTTGAGCTTTTGCTCGAGCAATTTGATGTTGCCCTGGAAAATATGGTTTATTAGACTAAAAAATATCATTCTTTTCAATTGTCTACTATTTTGAATAAGAAAAAAGATCCCACTGCTCGCTCAAACCTTATTTCTAAGCGTGCAAAATAGCGTGCACGATGAGATATTAACCACAAAATATTGCTTGCAGAAGATCTCTACCTTCACCACGATACAGCTTTTGTGGTTTTCCACGGTTTAATTTCCGACCAAGTTCCGCCATGTGGCCACACCGCAATCATTCCCGTGTGGCGAGTGTGACAACGTTTTATGGCGAATAATTCATCGCTTTACTAACCTACATTCAGCACCGTCGTCAGCGTGCATCCTTGATCGTCCCACACGAAAAGAGCATTACCTCTCGATGCCACGCACAATCGAGCGCACTCACGTGCGTTTGGTCTGGTTATTTTGCTTCTTCATTTCATGCGTGTATATTTTTTTTTTGCCTGGTCCCTTCGCACACTTCCTTCAACGGGCGCGCACAATAGCCTGAGAGGTTTATTTCTTACCTCTTGAACTACTTCATAATTTAACGCCCCAGCTGCACGATCGCAGGCGGTGGTGAGCTTTTCGCATCCGGCGGTTCCGGGTGGCGTGTGGCTCGGAGATACGAACCGAACCGAATATCTCGCAACTCTCTGTGTGCGCAAAAGAAGAAAAAAATAATCGCACGATGCAAATTGCGGCGGCTTGCGAGGTATGATCGCATGATTTTAATAAACAAAATCGGGTGTGAACCCGCGTAGTGAACGATGAACCCCAACCGGGATGGCCGGATATGGTTGCAACGGGGGCTTTTGGCTGATAAACCTCTAGTCCTCCGTGTCGAATTGGCGTTCGTGCATTCGTTGCCTATCTCTCTCTTTTTTTCACTCATATCGGTGCATCATCTGAATCATTCTCTCTCTCTCTCTCTCTCTCCTTGTCCTCGACGATCATGAGCTTGCGCCTGCGGGGAAACTAGTGAGTTATCTTCTCGATTTACCGTTACGCGGTTCAATCAAGATTTCGGCAAAGGAGCTCCCTCAGAGGACGATCGTCTCGCGAACGATCGGTTGCGGAAAAATATGCGTGCGCTTGCACTACAACGGCTGCAACGATGCACCGCGCCTGCAAAAAAACCTGTGTCCGCCGGTGTCACCCGGCACCGATGGCATGAGATGCAGCAAAATCCGTACAGCTCCCCGATATGGGCAAAAGGGTGTCCTTTCGCATGTACTCGCTCGCGCATACTACATCAAATATTTTAATCGGTTGTCCCATTATTGATTGTTTATGATATTCGTCATATTTTACCACACCGGGTGCGGTGGTGCGTCCAATCGCACGCCAACCGTCACCAAAACGAAAAGAAAACGCGGGGTTCCCGTAGTGGAGCATTAACATTTTTTTTTTTGAGCGTTCCACCGAATAAACCGTTCAGTCGTGACATGGACCGCAGGATGCTGGAAAGCGCAATGTTAATAGGCATCATCTAAAGGACATGTGGTGATAATTTTGGATTGACAAACCCTCCACATCCTGCCGGGTGCGCCGAGGCGACCGGTTGGTTGACCCGTTTTGTGGTCCCGACTGCAGGTGACAGCATCCGTGTTCGCTTTGGAGATGGTTGATCCACCCAGAGCCAGTGCCGGAGCCATCTTTGCAGGTTTGGTATCCCAAACAGAAAAAAAAATGCTACAAACAAAACACCAACCACCAACCTTGTGCTGGCGCAAGTGTAAGGAAGGTGAAGCTTCAATTTTTATATTTTCTTTTCATAAAACACGCCAAAAACAACCTTTTGCCGCTCGTACACCGCTAAAAACCACTCGCCCGATCGTAAGCAGCTAATGAACAAGCGCATGAAACGGGCGAAAGCAAAAGTAAAACGCTTCCGGCTTGCGTTTTCGGGACCGAGAACGAACCACGAACCAAGAATTAGTGATAATATGTATAAAATTTTAATGGACAATTACGCGTGATACCGCTCCGTAACCAGCTGATAGTAATGATGATAAAATTATGCATATTTTAAAAAAAAACACAGCGAGCTCGCTTTTTATGCATATTATAAAACCGGCCAGCGGGATCGGGGGGCGGCAGCCGGGAAATTGATGCCCCTCGGATCGTCCTGCAGGCGATCCCGCGCGTACGGAGCTAGGCAAACTGGCATTCCCGTTTCGTGTGTTGCTTCCCTTTCGAGGGAACGATGGTTCCAGATGCCAGGAAAAGTGCCCGTAAGGTCCCCACACGTCGGTCCACCGCACGCAACACCGTGATTGCGTGCCACGAAGCCATTGGTCCAGGTGTAAGTGCCCAGTACAAATTTAATTAATATTGCGCCTATTGAAACACCGACCGATCGCTAGCATCCTAGCGCCCGAAGCCCCCTTCGGTGCGGTGCAGCGTTGACAGACATGTGCAATCAGCTAATATTGATATGTTATTGCGACATGCACCGGCGATCGGTGCATCGGTGCGCGCATGGCCCGTTCTCGGGCGTTGGCATCGGCAACGGTATTCAATACCGCCTTGCCTTAATATTACCGCTCTTATTATCATTATTATTAGTATTAATATTACTATTATTGTTTGAGCTATTCCGCTGGCTCACGATCGAGCCGGCCACACCACGGGCAGTCCCATAAATCAGCGAACTCGGCCGCGGGCTCATTTGCCTCTTCGGGCCGATATTGATTTCCCAGGGGCCACGGAAAAACGCGATCACGCTTTAGCACCCACCCACTGTTGCCCTCCCCAGCGGTTCCGGCGATCTTTTCCTGCCTTTGGGAAACTATTACGCATTCACGTGGTGCATCATCACCACCGGTGCCGATGCTTCCATTTCTGGTTGCCAATTGCACTCTAGTTTAATCATGGCTTCACCATACGACCATGTGTGTGTGTGTGTGTGTGCGAGCACGGACATCTCCAGCAACATCCCGAAATGCACGCCAGCGGAACCTGAGCCGTCTCTGACGCGAGAACGGCCTCTCTGACCTGCACACACACACGGAAACCGGCACACAAAGTGAGACAGAACGCTTGCGCTGGGCCGGGAAAATTATCAGTTTCTTACCTCTGATCATCTTTTATGTCACTACAAATTTTTATTACATTTCTGCGCCAGAAACATAAGCACCACATTGTGTCGCCTGGTTCGGTCGCTCGTCCGGACCGAAGCAGCAGAGAACGCGATCCTGGTTGGAGGACAAACGCGGGCTGACAGTCGTTTCACGGTGAGGGTGGAAGTCGGGGATTGCGACACCGGAGCCATACCCGTGGCCCTCTCGCCACCGGTGACCGGTGTGAGATCGCGAGAAGCCCTCTAAAACCTTTACCGTGGGATACGGAGGCATTATGCAGCGGGCACATAATGCTGCACAAGGAAGACTCCTGTCGTTGAGAAGGGCCAGTGAATCGAAACAGCAGGGTAGAGCGAGAGCATCCGAGTGGACGAGCAAGCGAAGCAACAAAAACATGCTTCAGCGAGCGAGCGGCGGTGTTGTTGCACCGTGAGCTTCCTGCGTTCTTATGCAAGTGTACCCGCACATACACTCGCACACGATCGTATTGCACTTTTTTGGGGTGGGTTTTAATTTCGTCACTCGACGGTCAACGAGTGCCGTATCATCGATGTTTGGGGACAGGTGCTACAGTGAGTGGTTTATTTGATCTAGTTTAAGTGCAGAATGACGCGAATTAAAACGGGACAAATGTCATGCAGGAGCCAACGTTTTGAGGAGGAACGTGAACGATCGCTTGGTGAAACAATCGAAATCCTGACGAAGCCAATTTCGAACCTCGGCCCCAGAAATGCTACCATTTGTGGCAATTTAATCACGCTCAGCCACCTCGGAAGAGGTAAAAAATAATTAAGCCCCCGCGTCGATGACGGAGAAGTCGTGTTTCCATCCCAAGTCAAACAACAAACCGGTCGTTTGTTTGGCGTTTAAGTACCACTAAAGCAAACCGTACCGCACGCAAACCGGCAGTTGGCAGCAAACGAAAAACGATCACCCCCATGTTGTAGACACATGTCGGCCTCATCGCCCCGTACCTCAACCGACGGCTGCGAAAGCCATAATTTACTCTTTCAACGGCATCCTTTATCTCGCCCGGAGGCCCTGCCAGAATACGCCCTCCGACGGTCCTTACGCGCGCGGATCGATCACTTCCCACCTGCGCGTGGCAGGCGAACCGCGATCGCAAGCGAAATCGCACTGAAATCCCGAACATGCGCAACCAAAATGCATCGGAGGGCGTCGGCCATTAACTCCCGCGCACGTGCCCATCCACGCTCGTCAGATCCTTTGCTTCCTTTTCTCGGTCGCGGCGGCAATTTCCACCGGCATTAGCGTCTCGGCTGCCGCAGCGCACCGGCCGTAACTGCGAGGCAATCGTGACGCACTTGAACGACGGCCAGCGGCGATTCGAGCAAAAGTCAAGGCCGGCTGGACCATGGCTGGTTGTTCGTGTGCAGTACCGCTGGTGGGGCGCTTTCGGAGCGCATCCTACGCCCGGCTCCGTAATTGAGGCGCAATAAAACAAACCGGGAATCGGCTCGAAACACACACACGAGTAGGAGTCGGGAGCCAGCTTAATGCATTCATTCTACCCACCCTGCTGTCGGCGGGTTTTTCGCGCGTGATTTCGTACTGGACGGGCGGACGGCATCCGGACGCGTGTGCCCTTCTTCGTCTGGTGAGTTGCTCACCAGTTGGTGGAGGGCAATTTTCGGAACACTTTCCGTCCGGGGCTGACCATTCGCTGGCACGATCGCTGGTGTTGAGATGATCTCTGGGACGGGCGAGCAGCAAGCGATCCTGCTGCTCCCGCAAGCTCTAAGCGTAATTAGTATAATTTTGTGCTTCTGCGGGCGAGCTTTTTGGCCGGCCGACGTTAACCGGCAATTTTTCACAGGTCGTTGACAGCTGCCACGCGGCTCGTTTACGCGCTCTGATCTGGACAGGTGTGTGCGGCGGAAATAGTGCAGCGAGTGTTGGTTATGCGTGGTAATGCAGCTAAAGTAGAGCAAGCTACAGGATTTCATGGTTGCAGGGTTGGAATTGGGTCGCGTAGATTCGCTACACTTTAGCGCTAAATTGGATCATTCGGAGAGCAGGATCGTTTGTGTCGATCGGTAATTGTAACCGACACTTTTCCATGTAAAGAACGCAGTTTATGCTCCATTGCCTAATGCATCGAAGACAATGAATAGATCGCAATAAACTGTAACGCTGATCAACTCGAAATGCTACTGAAATTTCTCACCCAGATTGGGTCACTGATCATCGGGATCGTTTCCTTTCATCCCTGTTGCACACTTTATTCCTGCAGCAAACTCCATTCATAGCTAAGCGAGCATAAAGTTTGTGCGCTAGCGAGCATAACCATAAGGTTGTGCGTAAAAATTTCTAGACCTCAGGAACGAAAGCATCAACACCGGACCAAGTCGGCAATTCGGCTGCGCGATCATATTGCCTGCATGCGCACATATGTATGTGTGCTTCCCCACGCCAACACTGGCCAAGGGTGCGCTGAGCAGCATTCGCCACAAACCGTGCGCGGCACAGGTGAGAAGAGAAAGAAACAGGATGGTGTCATTAATGTGGATCACGTTTAGAAACTCCGGATCTAGCTGGTCTGGTTCGCTTGGGACTGGAACAAAGATATAACAGGGCCGCTTTTATTTTACTTTATTTTTTATTTTTGCTTCTCTCGCTCACCGCGGAAAGTTCACAGCCAGAAACGCGAAGCTTGGGGCCATTTGCTGTCGGCCTCTATGCCAAAGTGGGACTATTAAAATTTACCCGCTGTAACACACGCCGTTGATATCATTAATGAATAGCAGTGAGCGGCACTATGGGCAGGTGGGCTTAAAGTCGGTGGTCAACATGCGCAAACGCTGTCTTAAAAAATCCCTCGGGTAACGTTCAATTGTTAGCTGCATTAGAACGGCCTGTGATGCAACTGCAATCATATTTTGTTGCATTTAACTAGCTTTCACCACTGTGCTATTCCGTTAGTGGTTCACGTACATTCATTTGTTGAGTTTGCTACCAACCACTTTCATCTCAGCCAATGTTCTGTATCAATGCCCAAATAAGGAAAACGATTAGATAAGCTCTCGGTATTGTTTAATCATTCGCCAGCTATGGGCTTGCACTTATGGAAAACTACACTTTTTTTTGCGGTTTTAGTGGCTGTGGCAACTACGATGGGTTGGTTTTAAACGACAAGTTGAAGTTATTTCATAGATATATGGCTAAATGTGTGTTTCAAAATTAGATTCCATTAGATTGTATATCTCTGTTTTAAATTCATTGATTTAATTCAGATCACATAAAGTACAGCTCGACGTGTAATCCTTTATGTTGAAACGCATTTACAGCGACACATTATGGCTGGTGACGAAGCTAATATAGCACACCCGAAAAGCCCTATGTAAAGGGCAAACTCAACCTGATACAAACCAGCACCAGGACACCACGCACCGAACGTGTTTACAATCACGTGTCCGGCGGCCTAATCTAACGATGGCTCAATCAATTAGCTCACACCCGTAACGGCTTCGCAGGCGTCGTTTGCTTTCCGTTTTCTTCACCCATCGCCATCCCAGGCAGCTCTACGGAGTCTGGGCGGGCTGAACCGAAAAAAGAGACGCCTCGAGAATGCGTGCCATATTTACCGACGTCTTGTTGGGTCTTCCGTTCCCCCGTGGCGTTGATTTCAATTTCCAGGAAAAGGTCGACGTGTACACTTCACAAATAAATTGTTCCCCAGATGCCCCACACATGCACCGGTTCGGCGTCATTAACATACTACCAATAATTAGAAACACAAGCAGTACGCCACCAACCGGCTGGGCGGACGGGGACTCTTCAGGACCTTTCCGGGACTAAGCACGGGGGTTAGGGGGAAGCGAGCGAGAGAGAGAGAGAGAAGGGTGAAAAAAAAAACGCCACGAAGAAACGATGCATTCAATGGGAAATGAAATGTGGTGAACAAATAAATCACCGTAACTAAACAAAAGCCCACGAAATTTGTAAATGAGTGTCCGTGGCGGCCCATCTGAAAAGGGATTCCGAATTTTTATGTGAGCGTGTATGTGTGTGTGTGTGTGCGCGTGTATGTACCCAGCCAGTTCATCATCGCCAGCATAAACGTGTTTTCAAGCTGGATCACACACTCAAACGATCGTATCGGATGCAGTGCGTAATGCACATGCAGTTTGTGCAAACGATAGTTCAAAATTCGGTATGAATGGGTGATTTCCATAACAAATTTTCCAGATGCACTCGTCCTACAGGCGCTCTTGGGACCATTTTTACAAACGTGAGAAAATAGGAACCCTTTTTTGGAAAGCTCTGGCAAATGGTGAATATATATATATATAAAAAAAAGCAAACCCGTGGGCATTTCGGGGATCAAAAAATATCCCTCCACAAGGCACATCGAGACGAAAGACCGATCAATTTCCTCGAGTACTGCTCCCTACGCAACCAGGGCACTCGGACCCGGTATCAGCCGCAGGAACCGCGAAACCCGCGATAGGGCGTTTCAATTTTAAAGCCTTCCTTTTGCGCTCACGCACTCTGCTGCCGGACCGCGCGGTCAGTTTATTATCGTACATATAAGTATGCATGTTATCATTATTATATATGAGTATCGGTACCGGTCTGTTTTGAACACGTTTTCGTGGTCCGAACGGCGGCCTCGAACCGGGGCCGGTTCAATCTTATAATAATTTTATAAGCTAATTTTCCGCTCCGAGTCCGGCGGCCGACGTTGTTTCGCTAGTAATCGTTGTTACGCTACGCTAACGACGCCGTCCGAGTCAAAACATTTCATCGGAAGCGCACGCGGCCCTGCAAGAATGTCACCCTTGTGCCACCCTACCGTGGGCTCCAGGATGCGACCTCTCGTTACATGCTCGAGCGAGCAAGCGAGAGGGAACGCTCGCGATCGAGAAGGAGAACACGAAAAAAAAAACGACCCGAAATGATCACAATAATTACACCGTTGACTCCTTTTCATTTTGGGCAATTTTGCGCGAACCTCCGGTGCGTAAATGGGTTTCGATTCGGCGCGGATCCTTGCTCCCGAAGAAGCGCAAGCACACCAGCACACGAATCAAAGCCCTGCAGCCGCAGGGTTAGACGCGTGTTGCGCCCGGTCCGGTCCCGAAACAGGCGCTATAGGTAAATTGCACCGTATTAAAAATGCCCGCGTGCATTCGCCCTTTTTGCGGTACCGTTTCGCTCAGGACGCTCGGCCGGCGAGTGTCTCGCGGCTGTTGATTCGCTGCTGTTGCTGCTGCTGCTGCTTCTGCTGCTGCCGATGCCACCGCCGTTTGGGGTCCCTGGAAGGAGATGCTGGCGTGAAGACGGTTTGAAAGTGATGAAAGTCCAGTGGATACGGTCCCTCCGGCTATAGTTCGACGAACCGCGTTGGCCCTGTAGCAAGATTAATGGAAGCGCACTGCCCGGTGCAACCGAACCGGCCATGTACCGGGGCCTGTCTCGCTCGCACACCATCCCGGAACCCAGCGCGAACCTTCTCGGTCGCGCGAGCGCGCGCGCGCGCCATCGCTTTCCCGGGGTTCTCGCTTTCCGCTCTGTCTCGCTGGTTTCCCCGTTGTCCTGAGCTTCCACACGAGCCCGTGTGTTCATGTGTGCGTGTGTGTGTGTGTGTGTGTGGCTGTGGGTCCCGCGGGTCCCTCCAGGGCCAGTCCTCCGCCGGGTCGCGGTCCGATTTGCAATCATCTCCTCTCAGCCGAGGTCCGTCTCTTGGCTGCGTTTTTTTTTTTGTTTAATGTGTGTATATTCTCCGTGGTGCTGTTGTGCTTTTGCTTTTGGCTCGTTTTTCCACCACCGCACCGCACCGAGCGAGCGGTCGAGAGACAAAAGAGCAGCGACAGATACAAAACAAGAAACGAGAGGCGCGATTGCCGTTCTGATGAAATATTCATCCCACGGCAGGAGATGGAAATTGAAGACACGGCACGATACGGCATAGAGAAGGAGAGCAGAAACCGTGGAAAAGCGCCAGGCCCCGTTCGGAGTGGAGTAGCTAAAAATGCATACTCCGGGGAGGCTGCCCTGGCCAAGGAAGTAGGAGCAAGTGAGCGAGAGAGAGAGAGAGAGAGAAGGAGAGAGAGAGAGCGAACGAACGCCGGGTGAAGAAGTGAATGCAGACGTGCAAAATATCACCGATAACCAGTACTATTAGCGACGATTAAATGGGAATGTCTCTGCGCTCGAGACACCCGGTGGAATTCAGCCGGCCCCGAAAAGGACCCCACGCGGGCAGGTGGCGTTCCGCAGGAAGCGGTGGAGGAACGACGAAGAGAGGAACCATCGGGGAGCCGTATGCTGACAAAACTTTCAAATTGGTAGCCGCACATTAATCGATCGAATCGGGCCGCTTTCGGGCGATAGGGCGTGACGTCGACGTGCGAACGATCGGGTTCGTCTCCTTTGAGGTCACCCGTTTTTGCTTTCGGGAACAAGTGTGTGAATTTGTGTTGCTGCAGAACTGCAAGTGCAATTCACCACCGGTGCACCGGTAGAATTTGTGCGAACGATCACGAGCGAGCTCAGCACACAGACCAGGCGCTAATTTGTGCCACCGGAGACGATCGTTTCGCGCCATCGCAATTGCATCGTTAAGCGTTCCTATTTGTTCCGGTAGCCTAACTCACCGCCACCACCTCAAACGTTTGCACCCCACGATGGTCCATTATGCTCCATCCCGAGGGCTTCCGTCGCGATCGTACCGCAAAACGCCCGTTGTTTTGTGATCTTCCCAACAGTCCGAGCTCGAGCAAACGTGCCTTCCGCTTCTGGGCACTCTAATCACTCGTTCCCGGGAGGAGGACCATCCAGGGGGCAAGGAAGCACATCCGCACCCGCACACCCCCTTGCGCCCATGAAAACAGTTTCCTACCGCGCTTTCCCACTCCTCCTTCTCGCACCGTGCGATCCTACCCACGGTGGTTCACGGGAGGAATAAATCACCATTTGCCGGGAGCCGGGCCCGGTTCCCGGGGGTTCGTCGCTTAAATCATTCGTCCTACGACTACATCAACCGGTGCTGCGGGCGTTAGATGAACCGAAAATTTCTCCCCCACACTTTGCGCCACCTTTGCCGCCCCGGGTTCATCCGCTCATCGTTCGTTGGCCCTAATACGCGCCTTATCATCGTGGTGCTGCTGCGCTCCTTTTTGGCCGGAGATACCTGAAACATCGAAACCGTTTTATGCTCCACTGTTGGCGTTGTCTTTCTCTCTCTCTCTCTCTCTCTCGTATTCGCCCTCTCTCTCTCTCTCTCTCTCTCTCTCTCTCTCTCGCGATCTCGATCTTCTCGTCCCGTCTCATCGGGGATGGTTTCTTTTCCGAGCGCGATCGCAGCCCATCGATCTCTCACTCTCTCGCTCGTTGTTTCTGTTTCACTCCCACATACACACACACACACACTCGTATACTCTCGCGATCGCTCTCATTCCGTCTATCCTGCGCGATCGTACCGGGACCGATCGAGCTCTGGCTCTGGCGTGGACCTGCTCCGCGTTGGCTGCATGAACCATGTAGCTGCGTCTTTCTCTGCTCCTGCTGGCGCATGGCCACGCACACCAGCGTCCCTGTGGTGAGCCCTGTGGCTGTGGCCCTGGCAAATGCAGCCCCGAGCCCGGCTCCGGTTCCCCGCAAGGTGCGTTCATTCGCGGTGCAGAGCCCCGGTACGGTGATCGCGCGCAGGAAACGGCGTTTCGAGACCGATCGGGAAGGTCTGCTGAGCGAAACAGGGAGAGAGAGAGAGAGAGAAAAGCCAGAAGAAGAAAAAAATGTATATGATCGAACGTCGATTTCAATTTTCCTTCTGTATGGGTGTGCGCATAAGCTCCCCCGTTCAGATTACCACCAGGGGTAGCCGGGAAGTGGTGTCCTGCCACCGTCACGCACCGCCACCACCACCACCACCACCACCGTCGCGGCCGCGAGGACCACTGTCACCGTCAGCCGCGGCCACAGGAAAGAGGGAATGCGCAAGACGCAAAGGAAAAGCGAGCCCGTTAGCGAACAGACGCCAGGGCGAGCCCAGGGGGCCCAGGGTGAGCCGGAGCGAGACAGCACAACCCGCGTCACTTGGCGTGAGAGTCGCAGCCTCCCTTCAGGGGCCCTGCGCGGCGGCGGCGGACACGATGCTCAATGGCCAGCATTCACACCAGCAAGAACCGGCCGAGCTCGCTCTTCGCCGCTCCACGAGCGTATGCTTTTATGTTTCTCCACTTTTTAGGTTCTTTAGTCTTTTAACTATATCGTTGGAGTATTGACGTGTAAGACCGTCGCGATTCGGCGCGATTCTGGGGCCATAGTGTTTATTGTTCCGTTTCCCATTCATCGTGTTTACCTATGCGCGGTTGGGCACCATTGTTGCGGTTTCGGTGGGCCCTTTGTTTTTTTTTTTTTGTTATTCGTCGTCACCAGTGAGCACCCGTTCGGAGAGTGATGTGCAACCCGATCGTCTAATGATCACCGGAACGGGCGCAACGGTTCCGTCCTTGCTTTGAGTGTGTGTGATTGTGCCGCGCAAGTAGCGCCCTCCCCGATGAAACACGGCTTCAAGTGATCACCTTTGTTTTGTTTTGTTCTGGTTTTGCTCGTTGCTGCCTTTCTTTTCTCCTTTTTTGCTATCGACCCTTTGCTCACCGCGCGCACAGCTGCGCTCGTCCTGCGGGAGGGAACGATCGATGGCCGAACCTTTCGAAAGCTTCTAGACTGTAATCATCGCAATATCGAACAACTTTCATTTCCGCCACCTAGTACAAAGAAAGCATGGCCCCGCGTGATCATGCGTACGATCATTCCTCTTTTTCTTTTGGGTTTTGGTACCGCTTTTGCGTTACGATTACTCATGCGTGTCCTTTCGAACTTGTTGCACCGTGCTTCATTAGAATTGGGATGTGAAAAAAGACTGCAACGCTTGCAACCTGCAATGCCCGCAGCCCGACACTCTTGCTGGCAGGTTTGCAAGGGTTTGTCATCCATTGCCCCACTCCTCACGCAAAATAATGTATGCATCGGGAGTTATGCACACCGAGCAGTGTGAGCAGTGTGAATAAATGTGTAGAAAAAAAAACACACACACAAAAACCACACGCACCAACGTGCTTCTTAAAGCCACGGTTGACTGTGACTTTTTTATTCCAGTTCATGTTGCTCCCTTTCGCTCGTGCCCGCGATCTCAAGGCCCCACGATCGCTTTCTTTCCCTTTCGTACTCGCGGGCCTGGAAAATCGCATACTTTTTGTTGTTGTCCTGCTATTATCGCTGTCTCATACGTTGCCCTCTCGGTGCGCCTGTCCCATGACATACAACACTGATGCAAAGCAGTTAATACTTGCAAATAAATTTACGAAAAAAAAACAACGAACGAACAACTCCCAACAGTACTGGGGACGGGCGATCGCGTCTGGTAGTGGGCAACGCAGCGAGCGAGAAACGAGAAGAATTCAATAAAAATAAAGTGACCATCTGCATGGAAATAAAATTTCTACACTCACCAACCCACCGTGCAAGTATACATACACGCAGCACACATAGCGTTGCACATGATCGGTCGGTCTGGTCGCGCCAGCAAGGGGCAGCAATAGCGATCCCGGCAGGCTATACGCGATCGCGAACCGCACGCCCACATGCACAACCGTAGGCCGGGTGGCCGCGCGTTTGCGAACCGTCTTCGCCGCATCGCCACTTCGCGAAATCACCCCACAGATGAAGGGGCAAGATGCGCGATCGTACGCTAGTGAGTGAGTGAGTAAAAGAGACAGATAGGTAGAGAGAGAGAGAGAGAGAGAGCGAGAGAAAGAAAGGAGGATCGTGTGTGCATGGGTGTGTGTACGGTGGTACCGTGGGGAGGGGGGGGGGGGGGAAGCTGTTGGTGTTGTTGCTGATTCACATTTTAACCGTTCCATTTTTACGGCCCCTTTCGCGAAGGCTCGCACAAGACGCCGTTAACGCGGAGGGCACGGTTAACAACAGTAACAGCAACAGCAGCAGCAGCAGCAACAGCATCAGCAACACCGGGGCCAGCCAGCATCCAAGATGTGGCCGGGAGGAAGAAAAATGGCGAAAAGAAAATAGTACACCGCAACAGGCGAAGCGGGATAGGATGATAATGGATGCGGATGCGATTCTAGCTGGCAGAGCGAGATGAAGCGAGAACTCCTCGCTTGATCAGGAGAGATGGTGAAAGAATGAATTGAACGAAAATATGAAAGCAGCGAGGGCGACAAACACACACACACACACACATACAGACTGGTGATCGCGAAGTTTTCTTTCTTGCGAATTTAATTTATGTAAATACCCACCGATATATATAATTCAATTAGTCGGCGGTCGAATGGCGAATAGTGCAACTTTCCTACTTTGAGGCAAATTTTCTCTCCACAACTTGATCGAGCTCGATCGTATGGGGCTGTTGTGGAGCCGTATGTATGTTTGAAAAACGCTTACCAAATGTAGAGGCTCACTAGCCACGAAACATCGAAGCACGATTGCAATTGAGCCAATCGTCACCGTCACCGTGGTGCGGCGAGTCGGGTTCGTCGCTTGTTTTACGGTGACCAAGTCTTTCGTTCCACAGCTGTCAGATACACGGGATTTCTGCGGGTTCACACTAGCACAACGCCCAAATGACGAAATCTAAGCCAAGACCAGCTTCTCCCGTCCTCTTCGCACTGTCACATTCCCCCCTTCCACCCTCCACCCACCCAACCTTCCCTCCCCTTCCATCCCTCTTACCGTTTCTCTCCCCCATCAACCACTGAAATGTCGCGTTGCTGGTTTCCCTGCGGCCGGATCCGCCCGCAAATCTGGTCCAGGGTCCGAAAATCAGAGCCAGGTTAACCTCAATAATTCATCCCTGCCATGGTGCGATCGCCATGCCAGGCAGAGCGATAAAAAGATTGATCAACTTCTGTCGCACTAAAAACACATCTCTTGATTAAACAATAATAATTACCTCTAATGTTTTTATTTCCTCGCGCTCTTGTCCTTTTCCCTCGTGCCACACCATTGCCTTTCTCTTTTTCGGGTTCGTCTGCTTTTGCTTTCCATGCGTTCCGTTCCGTGGACGTACTGACTTCATCAGAATTTGTTACGACTCTAGAGGAAATTAATATTCATCTTGTCTCTGTTTCTCCTTTCGCGTTCGGTGCGCTTCGTTCGTTTCGTTCGCGCGTGCACGCAGCATCGCAGTTCGATCAGGCGGCAGTTCGACGTCCGGCTGATCCCGCTTTCCTCCCTCCACTCGATCCCGCTGGGCTGCGATCGCCCGAGAGAGCAAATAAAACTTCGGTGGGGCAATAAAATATTCCGACTTGATTGAACGGCTTTTATATGTGCATTTTAGCTACGATTCGTACGCTTTGTTTCGTCGAGCGTAGTACAGCGCCCAGTTGTGGGTTCTTTTAATTCATCTACGTTCAGTTCGGACAGTGATCCTCCTGCCCAGCCGCAGATGAAAATCTGTAGCACTATCGATAGATCCAGCTTCAAATGAAGTTAATTACCCCCCCACAATCCTCAATGGTCGGCCACGGAAGCTGTAGCAAAAGGACAATATACATACATATAGAGCAAGAGGAAGGAATTTTTATGGCGCCCTTGATTGAAACGTACAGTGACTAGTTTAATTTCATAGGCACGTAAGAACGGTACGAACGACAGACACACATACACGCACGAACAAAAAGCAACAACCGTCCTGCGAGCGCCAGCCAAAGGAAAACATTATAAAGTGCTCAAAGCAAACACCGGAAGCGGCCGCGTTGGGATGAGTCTTGAGGCACTTGGTACCATAATTAGGCCCCACTCAAGTGCCAGGAAGATAATTCCTCTTTTCCTTTAGGAAAAAGAAACACTTGGGATTTCTCTGAATCCCGCTAGCGGGCTCAAGGGTGCAAAGAACCATAGATTTCCTTTTCCAGGAGCGCTCATGACTCGTTATCATGGTGTTGTTTCACACAAACCCGCACATTACGGGCGAGCTGTGCAAGATCTAAAACCATCGAGTAATCCTTAGAAGTGGGAGAAGATAATCGTACAATTATTGGCTTTATCGTAACGT
Organism: Anopheles nili; assembly: GCF_943737925.1. Lineage (NCBI taxonomy): Eukaryota > Metazoa > Arthropoda > Insecta > Diptera > Culicidae > Anopheles > Anopheles nili. The sequence goes on from NC_071292.1 coordinate 23,029,121, forward strand.
TTGTGATGCAGTACAATATCATGTGGTTTGTTTCCTCTCAAACAGCGGGTTCTACACAAATACTGAGCAACAGTACACTGGTGCAACATATTTTCCTACCGTTCGCGTTACCAATTGGTTACGGGTTGCGATCGACCTGTGGGGTTTTGTGAGTGCGATAATTAAAAAACAATCGAACAGACTTCAGCTTCCACGAATAACAGTATACAACGACTCGGAATCAATCTTGCCGCCAGTGTGATACAGTTGAATAGTCCATTCTGGCTGGCGGTGCGTGTGCGTGTGTGATGTTGATCCCGGAAGAATTTCATCTTCTGAATGAACGCATTATAGAGCCATTCAGGGACGTCAAAAACGGTAAAGATCGCCGGAGTAAGCTCGCCTACCAGTGCAGAGGACATTAGCAGGCTGTACTGCCAAGAGAGCAAAACGTTCGAACCGGTTCGGCCAACAGGCACAGCCTGGTGGAAAATAGTCGCTGGGGTTGTTTTTCTTTCTCATTTACCCTCCGTTCCTGTCGAACGGTGCTTGGAATCTGATTGTTTGCATTCGACGAAAACATCTTCCTCCCGACCGGCTGCAGAGCGCTTTGTCATCCGCGATAGCGAGCGTGCTCTTTTTTTTGATCCGCTGGAAAAAATGATGGTCTATCCGGAAGAGCCGATCTGGTCTATTCCTCACATTCCAGCGCTGTACGACGACGGCGATTATGGTGGTAAGCCAAAACCGAAGCGCTATGAGTAAGCCTGCCGTGTGCGGTTTCGCATTAAGCCGATGGAATCAAATTTACATAGACATTTGCAAGATACATGTCATTTTCGCCTGCAAATAACACCACCTCCTCCGTTCTGGCTACTTCCAGTGAACGTCGTAGAAGCGCTGCAGGAGTTTTGGCAAATGAAGGCAGCACGAGGAGCGGATCTGAAGAATGGTGCCCTTGTGATATACGAATCCATACCGTCAACTAGCCAGCCGTACGTCTGCTACGTAACCCTACCCGGGGGAAGCTGTTTCGGCAGTTTTCAGGTAACGTGAAGCACCGTGTTGCTCCTAGAGCCAAAAAACATCACTAAAGTGTGTTACGCTCGGTTTTTACAGAACTGTCCCACGAAAGCAGAGGCTCGGCGAAGCTCGGCGAAGATAGCTTTAATGAATTCGGTATTCAACGAACACCCGTCGCGGCGCATTAGCGATGACTTCATCGAAAAAGCCGTCACTGAAGCACGTGCCTCCTTCAAGGGTGATCAAAACCAGGAGGACGATGGCCCGGACACCGGCATAGGAGCGTTCAGGTAAGTGCTACCGATCGCGATCGAGATTTGTTGACACTCAGCTGCAATTGTTGCTTCTCGCACCGCCACAGATTCATGCTGGAAACCAACAAGGGCCGCACCATGCTCGAGTTCCAGGAGCTGATGACCGTGTTCCAGCTGCTGCACTGGAACGGCTCGCTGAAAGCCATGCGCGAGAGGCAGTGCTCGCGACAGGAGGTGGTCGCCCACTACTCCAACCGATCTCTGGACGACGAGATGCGTCAGCAGATGGCCCTCGACTGGATTGAGCGGGAGCACGAGAATCCGGGTCTGCTTAGCCGGGAGCTTGCTATAGCCGAGAGAGAACTAGAGACTGCCCGTTTGGCGGGGCGGGAGCTGCGGTTCCCGAAGGAAAAGAAGGACATCCTCCAGATGGCGCACAACCAGCTCACCGGGGGCAGCAACATCAACAGTTGAACCCGCTAGCTGCTGGTCTGAGCTAACCCGTCGTCCCCTAAAGCGCACATCGGCCGCCGCATCCACGCAGCACACTTATTATAATTACTGCTTTTTTTTGTTAGGAATTTGTTTATTCTTATTATAATATACATAGTGACGATCGCAACGCAAACAGGGCCCGGCTTGGCAGGCTTATCCGTTGGCAGGCGAACTGCAATCAACCGCATGCAACAAGTTTTCTACTCGTCAATTTTGCTGCTTATACGATTTGTTATTGTTGCTATCGACTACGTTTATTGTTTCGAGCAGCAGCTTTTATTTGTAAAGCGATTTAGCAATTTAATGTTCCGCAGACAACGTCACCGGGCGCCAGATGGTGTGCTTTGGCAGCTTTTTGGGAGCACTGGTTCAAAAGAACACTTACACGGGCAATTACAATCGAACGCCTGTCATCTCCTCGACGCGTGGACTGCTGTCCTTAACGGAGTACTGAAGCATAAATCGATGCAACAGCGCATCGCATACTATTCAGTTAATGGAATTTAATATCAATATCTTTGTCACACTTTCTACCTTTCTTTTATTGTCTATCCTCTAACGAGTCACCTTCCCGTGGCACTTGTACATAGACAAACAATACAATTGCATAGAGTCAGTACGGATAGCAAAATATATAATGAAAGTGCCCCTCTTCGATCTAGTATCCGATAAGGGAAGGTAATGTTACGCTACGGAAGCAGGACACGGTTGGACGGCTGCGGCAAATACGTGACCGAGGCGTGCATCGCACGTTCGCTTAACATAACATTCTAACAATTGTTCCATCTAACGCACTAAACTTTGCAGACTGGTTTTATTTTATTAATCTTCTTCGAAACATAGTGTTGGTTGCGTTTATCATATACATGTTGAAATGTAGTAAGAAATGTGATTTTTAAATTTTCAAAAGATTAGGTAAAGTGCAAAAGCAAAATTTATTATTATTTTTTCGTCATGACGTTATTTATTAAAAAAAAAACACAACAACAAAAAAAGAAAAACAAAAAACAAAATGGTTTTATTTACATCTAATGTTGACTAAGCTAGGTAAACGAAATTTTACTATAACGAGTGAAAAGCGAGCAAAAGCAACAAAACAAAAACTTTCGGCCAAATTTTAATCTTAATTGAATGAAAACGCAAGTCGATTGATGCATTAGAGCGAAAAAAGGAAAGGAAAAGGCAAGCAACAAATCTAAACGAAGAAATTGTGATTCTTATGTTTAACTAAATTTAATTTTATACTTTTAAAGCGACAAAACAAATCATATCGATTCAATGGAGACAAATAAAACTAACGTTACTTTAGCATAATTTCAGACCATTTGTTTTCGTTCTTTTTGGAGTATGACCGAATCCGCAAAGATATAGCACACCATACTATTTTTTTCTCCTACTTTTTTTCTATCTTATATTTATATAAATTCTATATTACATTTTTTCATTAATTATACTTCATCAATACTAAAATGATTTCAAGGAAAATAATGAAATCATTTTAGTACCGTTATAAAAAACTCATGAAAATAAGCAATACTTGAATAAGCTATACAAAGATAATTTTGATTATTTAGCAACACAGACTGAATGAAAACTTTATTTTATAATCTCATTCATCCTGAAATAAAACCAGATTAGTACCGTATTATTACAAGCTTTAATAATGGGTACAATCGAGATCTAAGCAATTTATCCTGCATCCTATACCAAAATATACCAAATTTTGATAAACAGCTTGGTGGACGAGCTCCAGTGTTTCAATGATACACTAAGAGTTAATAAAATACAAAAAAGAGCTGTTTCTGGAACATTAACAGTAACAAATATTATATGCAATTCATTTAAATATCAAGCCTGGGCAAATATTAAGCCTAGTGAGAATGTTTCTCTTATTTCCTAGCTATTTACAATTATTTTTTATCAAACGAGTATTACCGAATGAAAAAATTGTGTAACAGCTTTATTATTTTTTTTCCCACTTTAAAAGTTGGAAAAAAAACTTTTGAATAAAGACAAAATATGTACCGTTTTACTTTTCTAATTATGTTTTGCTACGGATAGGTTGTTGAGCCATTTTAGAAAAAGATCCTTAAAAAAAAAGATCCTTGCTTTATTTATTTTAACATCAACATTTTGGGGGTTTCTAGTTAGAGCAAAAAGGGAGAAATTGAGAGTATTGTGATATGAAGGGATTAAGCATACATATATCATTAGTACTCATAAATTATATATGATGAGTAACTGAACATCCCACATAAGTTTACATTTGTAATCGTCTTTACATGATGAAACTCAAGCACACGTGTTTGCAATGATATTTATCGGCTAAACAAGTACATCTTCTTTGACCTCACTAATAGTTTGTTTTTACAATCAAACTTTTTTGTGTTTGTCGTTCTTTTTCTCTGTAATTTTCCCCACAATGGGTAAAAGGGGTTCTTTTTGGGTGTAGGATGTTACGCACTCAACTTATAATAATTGAAATAGTTGGGTTTGTAAGATTTCACGATCGACATATTCGATATTATTACTCGAATACGATTGTTGGTCAATCTAAAATACAATCGTTTCCCTTGACTGTAGCAGTTTTTATTGGATTTATTCAAAATTTATATAAAACCTCCAATCAATCCCAAAAATGACAACCGTTAAGATAGATAGATAGAGAGAGAGAGAGAGAGAGAGAAAGAGAGAGACAGTAATGCAATGGGGATCAAAGAAGTGAGGTAGTTTAATTGCAATTCCGTTGCTAACCCATACTTGGGCCGCCATTTCGAGTTGATCGTCGGTAGTCGTTCTCGACCATTCACACCACGATCGGTGCATTAATTACAGAACATCACCACGAGAACACCATCATGATCTGTTGCCGCATTTGAACACTCCTCATTTCCGACAGTAAACCGACGTCAGGTGTGGGAAAGTTCAAGGGGCTCGCTTTTGCATCTGAAAGTAATAAAATTCAATCAGCTTTAACCCACTTCTTCCGGCGGTTTCTAGGGATGCCAATGGGGCAATGGATACCGTATGCAATTAAATGTGCGTTTAAGTTCTACTCTGCGCCGTCGGAACTGCTCTGTTCGAATGTCTTAACTGCTTCATTGTCCAAAAATTCGGCAACACGAGGCAAACTCTCGCAGCATTCGTTTGTTCTCTCTTGGCGTGGAATAAAAAAAGCTAAAAGTGCCGACATTTGCAACTTCTGCGCGTCTACAATATTCGCCCGGCGAAATCGAGCGATAAACGCCCGAGCATTTATATATTTTCCTTTAATTATCTACAGCTGCACACGTCCTGCATCATTCTGTGCTTTGGTGCATGATGGTATAAACAGCCTCTAGCGCTCAATGTAGCCACTATGCTTGACTGGTGTTTTATTGTGAAATTTGACTGGTGTTTTAATGCAGCAGATGAAATAAAAAGAAAAAATCATTAGCCAAATTCAACACCGCAGTGGTGATAGTAAGCATTCAAACACATCATGTCAAAAGATAACTAAATGTTTTGATGCACTTTAAATATGATTTATTCCTCCATTTGCTGTTATGTAATATAATTACATGCCGATATTAGCATTAAGGTTATTGCCACTGAATGTGTGAATGTGAGTTTGCTGACGAAAGCAGCCAATAAATTATCAACTTTATAATTGTGATGCTTCCCTCCTTACCTTCCACACGCATTCAGCATCCAACCCTTGATGACCCTTTTCCGATCTTTCATCAGCGAGGCTGCTTTGGTCGATACTCTAGCGGGCCAGTGACAGAATTCGCTTGGCAAGACGCATCACCGACCGATCGTCTTTCCATTGCATCCAAGCGCAATGGAACGTTGCCGCACTGCGATCCGAAACGCAGGAATTTCCTTCTTTACCGAGAACAAGCGTTTGACGCACAAAAAGTCTTTCCCGTAATTTAAAATTTTAATTTTTATTCCTTACATTTTCGGTTCGTTTTCTTTTCGCCATCCCGCGTCGGCATTGTGCCTTCATTGCAGGGTTGTTCGTTCCGTTTCTTACACTGAGCCGAAATTTTGCCAGGGCTTTTTTTCATACTAACGGATCTAGTTGGCAGGGAAGATGCACTTTCATGCAAATAACCAAGTAAAATATATGCATCTTCGAATCGACAGCCCGAAGAACTTTGCTCCAAGACCGTCGAAATAATCCATCGTCGTTTGAAATAAGAATAACTTCAAATTGTATTATTGCCATTTTTTCAATCGCAGGACATCTTTGTGGGATGTTTTATTTTTTATTAGGAAAGTATTTGAATAGATACGTTTTTGATTGACTGTAATGAATAAATGTGGCAAAATGTAATGTCGTTGTGGAAGCCACGAAAGCACACGCTACCCCTTTAACTTCGGTGCATCCGAAGGCTGTACTGGCAGTTGCAACGGAAGGACAGGATACGCAGAATACGAGCATGACGACGGTGCGGTAAACCAAATTGGTCGTGTTCGATTCAGCCCTTCATGAGCGAGCGTCATTTTGCTCAAATAAATAAATGTATCACGTTTAATTACGAAAGAGATCGTGTCCCTAAACACCCGGGCGGCCCGCCCTGCGGAGCCTGATGGTCTCAATTGTCTTCCAAATGGCCAATTTCGTCAACAAGTTTCCCGAGCGGGCAACTGCTCGCCGCACCCTTATAGAGAGCGGACAAGCGTGTAGGGCAGCCGAAAGTGGCCGCGCACAATTTGTGGACTCCCGGTGCACCGGTCAGGCGTACGCATGTACGTCGCACTTCACGTCGTTCGCACAAAAGTACGTGACCAAAGCCGTCCACCAGCCAGCCAGCCAGCCACCCTGTTGCAGCCCCATACCCTAAAAAATAAACGCCAATAACAGCGGGAGGCTCCGGGATCCCTTATACGCGGCCCTCGACACCGAAAAACAATCCGGCAAACACTTCGCTCGCCGCGCTGGAACGCCGTCTACCGCGGTAGAATTTTCGTTGAATGATCTGTGGGAAAAGCCATCATTATTATTGGATGAAAAGCTCATTAACACATTTCAAGTTTTTTCCAAAGCAACCGGCCAGCGGAAGCACGCGGGCACTGACATCAGCGGGTAGCAAGGGCAGCGTTCCCCGTGCGGAATACTTAATGCAATATTTCGTACAGGCTTGCGGGTTTGCTTGCTGTGAGCCTTTTTTGTTTGCTTTTCGTTTTTTTTCAGCTGCGTTTTTCGGTGCACATGTGTGCTCGCGCGCGCTGTGTTTTTTTTTCGCCCAGCAAGTGCACGTTTTAGGGAAAATGCCTCCCAAACGCGACGCAGGACACCGAATTGAGCAATCCTGTCACGCACCTCCGCCAGAGTTCAGCCACCTTATAACAGTAAACGTCTTACGCTTGGAAGGAAAAACTTTAACCTTTCTCTTTATGAATATTCATGGCTAGAATGGGTTCGTATTTACGAGGAGTTTTTTTATTTCTGACCAAGCTTGTATGCGTTTCTATAGGTGTGTTGCCATATTTGCCAAATTTTCTTCTCGGAGATATGCAGTAACCATTCGATTGGAGATAAAAATTGAAGCCTTATGTATATTATATGTGGGTTGTTAGGAAATGTATGATTTCTAGTTTATTATAAGATGCTTGTATATTTTCGGACTCATTTGACGCATCTGGCTGCGACATAAATTTACTACCAAAGCAAGCAGCGAAGGCGAAGGAGTTCATGTTAGTGATCAGCTCATGTGTCTGCTACAAGGATCACTTGGCAAATGCTCTTTTGTACATGTCAGGATTACGGTTCACTTAAGCGTGTCGCATTGTTTTCAGGGTGGCTTGAGAAGCGAAACAAAACACCTCCTTTTTCGGTGTATGTGCGGTAGAGTACAGCTTCATGGTCACTTGCCAGGTGTATCCATCTAATGGGAAGCTGGTGAAAAAAGTTAGATCGAACGCTGAATCCTTGAAATAGTACGTCCCCTGTAAGGAAAGGATTGGATAGTAATTCATTCGACTGACGTGAAAAAAAGTTACACATTGCTTTCTAATACCGGTTGAATTGGGCATTTGACCGTCGGATAAACGCTTCGGACAAAGGGAGACCAGAAGGAATTGGTGTCGGTTAGAAACGAACATATTTTAGGAACTTGTAAAGCATTATATCTTTGGCAGTTCTGTAGATTGATCGTACACCGATATGCGATGAGTGTAATCTATTATGTTCCGTTAAAAAACACAAATATGATTATAATTCCGTAAACACCTTTCGATGGAAAAATTAAGCACCTCCAAGGGAGCGAGAATCGGTTGAAGTATCGAAAAGTTTCCATAAAATCGCACCACGTTGTTGCTTGAGGAAAAGTTAACTGGCGCAGTGAATTTAACCAAAAAAGATTCACTTTTATTAGTTTGGCAGGTCTTAGCTTTTTCGATTACAAGCTCTTTATTTCGCTACAACGTGACAAAAAGAAACTTAGTAAAAAAACGACCTATAACCACTGAATCGGGATGTTATCTGTACTTACTCTTCCCACCGCGCTCGACGCTGGCCAGAAAAATAGTACAGCAAACGTTAAAACTGCAAACCACACAAGCTTAGTAGACATACTGCCGGAAAAAGAGTATATGAAACTACATGCTGGATGCTTGTGCTCGAGATAGATATTTAGTGTACAAAATCAGTGGAGTGTGTAATTCACGGAAGATTATCTATGATTAGCTTATCGTGCTAAAGCATTTAATTGAATTTTATGGACCATTAGGTTAATTATACTTTTCATAATCTTTACTTACTAATTTTACCAGTGACCTTTAGAAACTTTTTTTTAACCATAAACAGCTTTATTGCTTCAATGTGTTTTGGGACAGTTTCAGATTAGTTAATTTTTATTTGAATAATAAAATGAAATGAAGTGAAAATAATATAATATTTGAAATTCTTCGTTAATTATTTTATTTTGAACAATGAATTACATAGCATTTTATTATTGGCGTTTTTAAAGTTACTCTTCAAAATATAGTTTTAAATAATACACATTGTTGCTTCAAATATAGTTTTCTAAACCACAATAAATAATTGTATAATATGTCTAGCTTTAGATTTTTTTCTAAAAAACCAGAATCATTTCTTGCTGCAACTATAAGAAATTTTGAACAATCTTATTTTCGGATAATAGAGATAATGAAAACCTTAGTAATTTTTATTCCCAAAAATAAGAAAAACTCTAATTTATTTGAAATGTTTGTCAAATGCAGTTAGATGAAACCAAACGTAAAACAGCAGGGATATTCAGCCATTTATTTTACGACGTGGCCTCTGTCGAAGACGGTGGATGTTCTAGTACCGTATCAATGATACCGAGTGCTTGTGCGTCTTCCGGGCTAAGAAACGTGTCTCTTTCCATTTTGGAATAAAGAACATCGACTGATGTTTTCGTATGTTTTCCGTAAATTTCCGTAAGTTGCTTTTTAAGCTTCAGTATCTCTTCCGCTTGTATTTGAATATCCGTTGCTTGGCCTTGCGCACCACCAGACGGTTGGTGTATCATAATCCGTGCATTTGGTAGAGAGTGTCGCATTCCAGGAGCTCCGGCAGCCAACAACAGCGATCCCATGGAACATGCCTGGCCAACGCACCATGTGGCTACGGGAGGCTTTACATACTGCATCGTGTCGTAGATAGCTAACCCGGCAGTAACGCTTCCCCCGGGTGAGTTGATGTACATGTGAATGGGTTTGGTTCCGTTCTCGGACTGCAGGAAGAGAAGCTGCGCAACTATCAGTGAGCTCAAATCGTCATGAATCGGACCCATAAGGCAGATAATTCTTTCCTTCAACAATCGCGAAAATATATCATATGCACGTTCTCCTCTACCGGTCTGTTCCACTACGATGGGAACGAGATTTAGGAATGTTTTTTTAGTTGTGTGCAGATTTCGCTACAAGAAAAGAAAAATAACCATTTTATTAACTGTCGTCTATCTCGTTCAAGTTAATATTTACCACAGAAGATGATAAAAACGGCATAATAGATTTTATTTTCAACATTTTTATGTTTCTACAACAAAATACACGCAAGTAAAATATAAACAAAGTTTCGTAATCGTGTTTGACATATTTCCACACAAGCGTTCGTTCAACCCTGCACGCTAAAATTGCAATTCAATGAAATGCTTTACTTTCCTATTTAATAAATATTTGCTTAAAATAATCAAAATTCTGTGGTAAGCATAAACCAAGCTTACTGAATTTAAAGATATCCGCGAATTTAATATACCAATAATAAAAGTACAGCGCAGAATGCATGACAGAAGTTGTCAGGAAATAAAGACCAGACATATTTGACATCTCAACGCATTGAATATAAGAAATGCAGCGAGTTTGAGCGTGTCTCTTGCGATCTTGAAAGTTTTTCGATATTGTGCGTGCGGAAGTGAAGGTGCAGTATTTAGAATATTGATAGTACAATTCAATGGTGTTTGCAAAATCGAAAACAACACAATGATCGAATGTGAACAGCCGAATATCACCGACAACGAGGTATGAATCACGACGCTCACAGTGCGTTCCAATTGTCTAATTATGGGCATATTGTTGCCGTGTTTACTTCCTTCCTACAGGTGATAGATCATGAAGAGTTTCTTGATCGCATAAAGAAAACGCTCTACTACGGCTCGTCAAAGGTACGGTGTACCAAAATTAGTCGACCGCTGGCCGATTACGCCGCGGATGTGTTTTCTGAAACCCATCGAGGTCATTCCCTCAGTCGACTGAACTTTGCGACTGTGGGTAATCTCTCCGTAACGCCATGCTCGCTCATCCTGGCTATGATCTATCTTGATCGTTTGAACGCCACAGATCCGACCTTTGTTCGCCGCATTACTCCGTCTGAATTATTTATAGTCTCAATGGTAAGTGTTTAGTGTTGCAATTTCACAGCACTGATAAGGGCTTTTATGCGAATGTTCCGTTGTTTACTTTTCACGCTTCACTAAGTACGAAAAGTTCTGCTTTCTCCGCCTATGTGAACTTTCTCTTGGCTTTCACTCACCGATGTACTAAAACTAAACCGCAGCACGATCGTACTGTAACCATACTTCTTTCTATTTGTTGCAGATGGTTTCAACAAAATTTTATTGCGGTTACGACGAAGACATTTATCTAAGTGCCTGGGCTGAATACGGCAAAATGACCCCTGATCAGATGAAAGCATTGGAGTTGGAATTCTTAGACGCCATGGTAAGTGTTCTCCACGTGGCTCAAAGGGTTTTTTTGGTTACGGAAAAACTAACATTTTTCTTCATTTTTAAGAACTGGAATGCTTACGTTTCCAAGCACGATTTCTTTGAAAAATTGAAATGCGTTGAAAAAGTTCTAGCAAAAAGACAGGGTCTCACTCGAGGCTGGTTGACGTACACGGAGCTTATCAATTTTCTACCTTCGTTCGCCATGGCGAAACAGTTGATACACTATAGTACCGTACTCGCTCTAAGTTACACCGCCAGCGTAATGACTATTGCTGGCGCCTTCTTGTTAGCTAGCAATCTTCATCTCCCGGGAAATCTATTGTACAGAGGAACAACAACCCTCAATAGTGATGGCGTCGCCGGCCGCTGCACATTATCGCAAAATACCCAGCGTACCAGAATCGACAACATTTCTGACAGTACCGGATCTGTTGTTGACGAAACTAACTCTCTTGAAGACTGCATCTCAGATGTTGCGATATCCGCATCTCAAATAGAAATAATGAACAAAACCCTAGAAGACTGTGAGGCATGTTTTGCTCCAGGGCAACAACAGCAAGGGCTGCACAAACAGCTTTGGCATGGTACAAACAAACGGCAGGCTACGATTTACCCATCCTACCGATACCGTAATATTCGATTCATTTATGATTTTACCGGAGGTAATAATTTGGTTTCGCAGGTTGATTTCCTTCGCTCAGAAGAGGAACACAGCGATTTAGAACATGAAGCAAACGCTAAAGATCTGTTCGGCGATTTGAATAATGGCGCATTGCCTAATTGTTCATACGATTGCTTCATACCACTGATGGGTAAAAGCAAGTGGTGCGCAGAAGGAGAGCAGGAGACTAACGATGGTATATACAAGCATTATAAGCGAACATACGATATGTTTAGTTCTCTATTGAAATTTCTCTAACAATCAACAAGAACAATAGCAGTAGTTAAACTAACAGCATCCTGATATTGTTTCGTTAAAAGGAACCGCAAACTTACAAAGGAGTTATTTAAAATCTTAATCTGAAAATCTGTACCTTTTAATTCGCTTCATTCCCGTTTTTACAAGAAAAATTATTTAAAGAAAAAACTAATTATACCACGTTGTACTAGATAAGAAGCATATTGTTTCACTTTTTCTACTTTTGTACGTATCTGGCATTCATTATTGAAATAAAATTGTTTATTCAAATCTAAAAGTGAGTTGTTCTGCATGGTTTTGTTTCGTGAAAGTTTTTAATAAACTATTGGATAATACTTAGCTACGGGACACAATTATGTCTATAAGTCTAATGCTGAGGCATATGGTACGATTTTTATAAGTATCTTGAGTAAACAAACTAACGTAAAAGTTTCACTCAGAGATTTAAAATACTCCCATTGGTTTGGTGCCACGTGCTATCTCTTACCCACGTGCTACACGGAAAATGTTGTTTTTGTACTATAGAAAGAATATCATTTTAACCTGTTTGTTGGTCAATAAACTATAAAAATTTTCGGATGTTGAAAAACATAGAAGGGAAACCAGAAAATGGTTTGTAAATTAGTTCAGCAATATTAGTATGGTAAGATACGGAATTACATTTTATTTGGTACATTTCATTAATATTTCCCTAATGCTATTGCTGTTCTTTGTTATGTCATTTATCATTCAATGCATTAATCGTTCATTTATCATTAAATTCCACGAGAATAGGTCTCCTCACACAATATTTTCTTTCCATCATTTGAGCATCAATATTTTATAGAGAATGTATTTAACGAGTTTTCAGTTGATATTTGACTGGAAGATCTAAGAAGCATTTCTTAAGCATCATTAATATAATACCACGCATCTTATCCCATCTCAGCCGTCTTATATCTTGTTGAAAGGTAACAAGTTTGAACATTATCCTATTCTGTTAGATCGAATAATTGCAAAAGTTCTCATCATCCGCATCGCGTGGTACCGTCAAAAGCTACACAATTTGTAATTGTATCATATAATGCAACTTCCATTTGTTATTTGTTTTGTTTCGAATTCGTATCTAATTTAATCGACCATACGAGTAAGGTTGAAAGACGATGTAGGACAGTATCCAGGTGTGATTTCTAGAAAATTGACCATGATAGGTAAAGTGTGCCTATGTTTGCTCGATATTAATATCGTCAACTTCACTAACGCTAGTGTTCTGGCTGTCATTGACCAGATGGAAGGATTTTTGGGGAAATAGTTCCTTTAAGCTACCAACAGTTGATCCATTCCACAATCTATTTAAATTCTTCTTCAACCATCTATATTGGTGTGTAAGGCCAGGGTAGGTAATAGAAACGTCAGTTTAGAATATTATTGTGCTTAACATGGAGGGATTTTACATGCGCCTAGACTTTTCCTTATGATGAGCGCATTCGGGATTATCGTGTGGAAGATCTTTGTTCAGATTGCTAATTCGATGAGGAGATTCCTCTTTCTGAAAAAAGGCCACTGCCTATGATAAACAAATAAGACATTTCGTTGGAATACAGTTGAATAAACCATTTGAAATCTTAAATTTCCTTTTACAAAGGTAGGTAAGACAGACCCAGATGAATCGTGAAATAAGCATTGCACTAGTGACTCTTAAAAGTATTTTTTCCTAGCAATAGTTGCGATTATGAGTACTACGCATTCTTCGAGCCACTGTGAACAATTGTTTGGACTATAACTAGTAGCAACACCTTGTCGCAAACGCAAGAGGAAAGTTCCATAAGCATTCACTTATTCGCTTATTCACTTATGTCGACGAACACGGTTAAATGCCTCTACACTACTACACGGTTTGCGAAATTGGTCTCTGAATTGCAGAAAGCTATACCGATATTTCACTCTAAACTATTAAATTTTCCTGCATTTTTCAATGGACCCAATTGCTACTATTCTATTCTATTTGCCAATAACGATAATATGTTATTTTGATCTATCCAGCACTTTTTGCAGGATATATATATATATATATATATATATATATATATATATATATATATATATATATATATATATATATATATTCTTTCTCGTTAACTATTCCAATTTTTCATTAAACAAGTGTATTTAAACTGCGCCGATGGAAGCAGAACGTTAGTTACGAAGGTTTATTAATGTTTCGATTTTTGTTTGTTAAATGTATGTCAATAGATTTGATTTAGAATTTAGCACTTTTACTTTAAAAATAATTAAACAAATATCGGCCTACCGTTACGTAAAATATCTCGTTTTATGGTCGCTGTAGCGAAACAATATAACATGTTGACTAGTTTTACTAGTCGCTCTTCCACAAGCAGGTAACGATGGTAAAAATATTTTCTTCAGCAATTTGTGTGTAAAACAACATTGAAGAATCATTGAGAACAGTAATCCAAAACTAACTCATGTAACACTCTTTTGCTGAGCGAGCTGATAAACTTTTGGAAACACTTTCGTACAAACAGTAATAAATAAAACACATAATAGTTAGCGATAGCATTAGTAGCACAATCGGCCGTCAATCGATGAGCAATATAACATTACGTTAGCTGGCCGGAGTGATACGGTAAAGTGAAACATTAACTCTTTCGGCAGCTTTACGCATATATCTATCGAACGCTTCACCACGCATCGTGACATCATGGGTACAATCAAATCGAAAACCATGATCGATGTCAATATTTACATAGTCGTATTTGCCGACTCCCAGTCGGCGTTATCTTGTTAGGATGCTGTGGTTTCCCTTATATACTGTCTGAGTGCCGTGTGGGCTTTACTTCGATGCTTATTCGTAATGATTCGAATTCGTATAGTCGTTTTCACTCAATCAACGTAAAATATTAACAGCCGCGTAGGAGACGGAGCTTTCTAATTTCGGCGTTTCTTTACTGTCGGTAGACATAGCTCCTTACACATACAGCAGACCCTAAATTGACCTAAACCGCATAGCTACGCTTTATGCCCTCAGGATACAAGCTAATGTATACGTTCGCATGAGAGTGGAAGCCTATTTTTCGGCAACATTCACCACAGCTGGGGCCTTATCTTTGTCCTTCTCCTTTTCCTTGTCCTCTTTCATGAATAATAAAGGACACATTCCCAACAGGCATCCGATCGTAATGCCAACCACTCGACCCTGCAGGAGTACGTGTTGAATGGGTTTTTGGGAAGAAAAATAAACGAACATGTTAAATAGGAAGCCGTTATAAAGTAAACGAAGGTTCATAAAGATATACTTAGAAAAAATGAAATGTTTGCCAAACTGTCGTTTGCTACATAAATTTCGTATATTTTTGCAGAAGGCTTGATATAGAAAAGTTATGTTTAACAAATGATTCTTTTCTAAAGTGCATCGAAGAATGAAGCAAGAAGGAAAACAGTTCATCGATCTCCCCGTTAAACGCACGACAGGGGAATTTGCTGAGATACTTACCAAGTTGGCCGCTCTCCGGCTGGCTTTCATCTCGAGTTGAATCGGTGACAACTTTGGCGGTTTGACACCACTCATTTCTGCAACCTTTTCCACATAAAAAGCAGATCCAATACCGATAACGTCGCTGATAGTATTTCCCAGCGCGGCCGCCGCCATGGTCGAAATGCACATAAATAATCCAAGCGTATGCTCGATGTAATCACCCTACGGAGCAATGAAAAACATGGAATATTATTTGATAACGACAGCTTCAGCGGAATAAATCGCTGTAACGAGCAAAAACAGAATCAGGTAGCTGCAGACACTCTTACCGCAATTATCATGGTGAAGTTGTCGAGAAAACCAAATCCGATGAAAGGTAGGGCGTTAACTAAACCAACTGTAATTGAAAGAAAGAATAGAAAACGCGATTGTATATAGTTGCAGTATCGAAAGAATGCCGCAAATCGATATAACCCTCGTAAAGTATTAATTTACAAACGAAATTCATCCTATTTTATAGTGAACCAATAACTCTTGCTTTTTTAATGCCATGAACATTTTCATGTACAAGAAAACGTGAAACCAGCTATTAAATGCATCAGCTGTTGTTACTATATACTATTTTCCGTGCAGTCTAATAACAATTCGAGCATCACACACGCACGTGAACCGATTTGGGACTAATTAATGGGTAAACGACACCAATTTGCATGTCGGATAGGTTCCGGGACCCTTTTCACGTAGCAAATCAGAACCTAGGGCGCTCTAATGTACGTCATTAAAACTTTGAACACTTTTCGACTAAATGGTAAGGCCAGCGCCCCGCTCTATTGGCTAAAAGAATCGTTGAATTATGCTTCAAGCACATCTCGTTAGCAAAGGACAAGCAAAGGCTCATTCCCTCGTCCTTTTCTGCGTGAGGGAGCAAGCTTCCGTAAGGATGAATTGGTTGTATGTTTAAAGTTAGCTTGATCCCATCCTTTTAATTACACGCTTAGCAATTCGTTTTCGTCCATCCCGCCGATAATTTGCATAACCATAAACAGGTTTTTTTTCCTACGAAAATAGCTTCCATCAGACGATTTTTTTTGCGTGCTGATGAAATTCATTTTAAATGAGTTTGAAATTTACTTCGGGCCAAAGATGTAAATATTACGTCCGGAAATTACCTCCCCTATGGCGAAGAAAACAGCAAACCACAATATTTTGCAACATCCCCTTAGAATCGACTGATTTCCGGATAAAGCAACAGGGGTTCGTTTGGGCTTTACCGGCCGATCGACTTGGGAGAACGAAAGAAGACAACTGTTCTGCCCTTAACAAAGTTACTCATTTTTTTGTCTGAAATTTTTCAACCACCAACAACTACACAGCAAAAGGAGAGTTTTAGGGTAACTTTAACCTTTACCACGTTACGCCTGCAGGGGAGTTAACTGTACAGAACACATCCCACAACAATTGGAAGCTTGTGATAGAAACTAAAAACCAACATGGTTTCGAGTTTTCTGAACTACTTTTCGTTTAACTTCTAGATTTATTAAAACCGTATGTTGCAGCTTTACAACAAGACAGCCACATAAATTATAACGAATAAATATGTTCACGTTCAACAACAAAAAACATTCATCAAGAGTTTTATAGCAGAACCGAACGTGAATTAACTTTCAATCAACGCTTCAATTTGGGACCGTAATTCATTTACCTCTTGATCGGTATCGGAATTAGGCGCCATTCCTCCTGCAACCATTCCGTGGGGCCTTTCACAGGGCAGGACCGTTCACGGTGCGCATAACGAATGATGCTTCAATGCTGGCCCGAGGGAGTATTCATCAAGTTCTTGACATAAACTCGCACACACCTGTGGCAGATACACACCTCGTGCGAATCAACAATTCTTTCAGAGCACTCCAGAACTTCCTCTGCTACCTCCTACACACTTTCGCTCTCACTCTTTTTTTTCCGCTCACTTACCAGCTCAAGTAGCAAACCGCTTACAGGGAGTCTGCCCAAGAGCACAGGTAGCGCGAGAGGAAAAATATCAAACGATACACCAACGTGGTAGAAACACTCCCACACGCTGGCTTGAAGCTGGAAAGCAGCTTCCCTGTGACCAACCGACAGGTCGACAAATGGGCCACTGACAGCGTGACAGGGCGACCTTAAATCGCTACGGACAAACTACCGAGATGGTGAATTTTTAAAGCACGTAGGGTAGATGAAAAGAAACTAAAAGTGACGAGCAGCAACATAAAACGACAGGAAGGAACCTTCCCATTTGTGCGTTTGATTAAAAGTTTTTGAAGAGCGATACAATCCCTTTATTTTGTGGGGCCTTTAACCTACCTCACGTTTGAACTTGATTGTTTTATTTGTTCTTCAACAGCAAATGTTCTACTGCATTCTTACGACAAAAGAAAGCAAAACGGTGGCACCAGCGTCGGCTGTTTGTATTATTTCTCTTTTGTTCATTCTGGCCATTTAAATGCCTGTCAGCCAGCGAAAGCATGCAAGCTCGCTGCTGCAGAAACAGCAGAATGAAATCTCGAAGCATTTATTTCGTCCTGCTGTCAACCGCTTCCAAAAAGGAATCTAAATGTCACGAACGGATATCCCGCACGGTAAACAATAACGTATTTTTAAACCGCATAAAAAAAAGCGTTCACAAAGCGCAACATCCGCTGCACATTCCGTTGGTCGTCTTTCCGCTAGGCGGACCGTTTATCATGGTTAGAAGGAATCGATACCACTGAAGCTGCTCATCTACTTTAAAACAAATTACGATAAGCGGCTTACAAAAGAATGGCAAATGGTTCACTGTTACCTTGCATAAAGTGCCAGTTTATGAATTCATAAACTTTTTTCATAGTTCATGACGCTATAGAGCGCGTTAAGCTACGGCTTTTGTTCTCTCATGGCTCATTCACCGAACGCACACAGCACACTTCACAGCGCGCAAAAATCGTTTGCCTAACCGTTACGTTGAGAGCCACCATGCGCCTCCATTGCATAAAGCACCGGTGAAGGCATGAATTGGCAAAATATATAACAAACACCTGACGGTATAAAAATATTAATATCCTTGTGGGTGAAATACTTACGTTTCATGAGGTCCGATGTGGGTGGCACTGGTACTGTTTCGGCTGAGGATGTGTAAAAAAAAGTAGAAGAAAAACCATCGATCAATGATATGCACACACACCCACACCTCATACTTCCATCGTTTTCCTTCGTTCCCTTCCCACCCTACGATTAACTGCAATACCACTCTTCTAAAAGGGTAACTATATATAAAAATATTCATTTCACATTCGAAAGATAAACAAGAGATCGGATATGGAAACATGAAATTAGAGCTCAAGTGTGTTAGTAAAGAGAGGCGGCTAGCATTCAAATAACTTCATGCATAATTTAACATCAAAAAGACGCTTTAGCGTTGTATTAGTAGCATGCCAAAAAAATAAATTAACAAGCATGAAATTTAATCATTCGAGACCAGCTATTGCCAAAGGTGTTTTTAGCGCGCTTTGAAGCGCCTTAAAGCAATTTTGCAAAAGGCAGTGGACGTTGATTTCATTACCTAGCAACTGTAACTGTAGCAAGGTATGTAAGTATTCATGCATTTGATAAGACGAAAGATAGAGTGAAATATATAACTTTTTCGTTTATTACGCTGGTCTGTGAGCGGATATTTTCGTATACGTAATAATGGTGCGAATAAGGAGCCACAAAAGAGGCAATCGAAGGGCAAAGAAGTTAATTATATCACATCACGAAAACGTATGCACCCCTGTTAGCGTCTATGTCTGGTCCCAGGCAATATGGCAAAGAGCTAGCACACCGATAGACAAAGTCATGCAAAATCATTACTTAACGGAGAAGCGAAATCGCATCGACGGTTGTGTTGTTATGCTATCTTGCCACTTCCATCATTCTAGCTAGGCTCGCGCTTCAGCCTTCCTTAATTAATGTTTCATGCGTGATACAGAATTAGATCCTATTTTCTCATATACCGCACACGTACGACGCGTACTCCATTTCCACGCCGATGATTAATGCAACGAGATTGGTTGATTAGTAAACTGAAGATTATTGATCCTATGCCTACGTAAACGGCGACGCGTGATGTAAATTAAGCACAAACAAAATTAATTAATCCGAATCCGAATCATTAGCATTCGTTTGGCATATGAATGGGTTTTGAAAAGGTAATCTCACAAAGGGAAGATAATTTGTAGGTATTACATAATCTCTGATCGAGGATAACCATTACGTACAAATCCCACAGGGACTCTTGTTGGCGTAAAGAATGAAATGAAATTAATTCTCAAACATCCTAAAACATTTCCTTGCCCTAGCTGAAGCAATTTAACATCGATTTTAGGATGCATCGTAGATTTGACATATTTTTTTGAATTTTAAAACATTTTTACTGGCAATTACGACTGGGTATGGGATTTGTTTTTTCCGCAGAACTATTCCTATGGACACACGGACACTAGCGCTACATTCACACATACAACACACGAACACACCTTTTAAAGTACGTTAGAAACCTACCGAAAACTTTATACCTATGCACCACCTCCTTATTAATAGTTTTGTTTTGCGTTAAAGTGTATTACAAAAGAAATATAGATTATGACTGGCAAAGTAAAAAGGTAACAAAATTTACGAGGATAAAAAACCAAATCAGTAGAGAAAGTTTTTTTTCCATTTGAACTTGAAGCAAAACGCATTCCTTCGAACTTGTTAACACGGAGCACGTTCGACAAATATCAGAAAGTTTGGGGCAAAAATGAAAAGTTCAATAACTCAAGTTCAATAGCATAGTTAAGCATTCCAGCTACGAAGGTATGGTGTAGAAACACGAACGTTTCGTACCATTTCATGTACTTCTATCGAACGGCAGCGAACATATCGTGCGAGACATTAGTTAAGCTTCGTTTTCTTGCCATCGAACGTTACCTTTTTCAAATGTTAGTTAATAAGCGTAATGTAAAAACTTGTAATCAATTTCCGTAGCATAACATGTTAGAGTAAAATACCCCGCAAGGGCAACTATGAAGGATGGAAAACAAAATTGTTAACAAGTTAGTAAGCCAAATGAAGCCATAATCAGAAACTAAGCACTCTCGACTAATTCCCTGCGCATCGCAAACCCAGTCCCATTCCACGCTGCAGGGATAGTATCTGCGGTATCTAAATATAACATTGGGCAAAAACACAAAACCAATAAAAAATAACATACACAAAGCATACCGAACTTTTTTTGCAGCCAATCTTCCGGCACCGCGCAGTAGGAACCGGTAGGATCTACATCTCCCAGGGCGGGTTTTAGTTTTGCTGGACGACCGAATCTACTTCGCCAAACGGTTGCTGCCAACTGCCCTATGTTGTAGGGGTAGGATTTTGAATATAGTAACAGCCATTGCTCATTCCGCTGTCGTTACGAAGCTTGCTTTATTAGTATTCGGGGACCGGGCAACTAATGATGGTCTGGGGACTGACTACAAATGCCACTCTGGCAAGGATAATGGGCCAAGCGTGATCGCAACATTACACCTGTTTCAACGCCGAAGCCGCTATGCAACGGGCCTGTGTCTTCCCACTAGTTCTACCTAGGTGGGCGATTGTCTAGCCGTAGGTCATTACTCATGAATGGATTGTCTTTAGACCGGAATGGGTTTGGACGTTCTACGAACCAACACGTTGCATGTCGCTCTAGAAGCAGGGAAGAACTGACCACACGCTCATTTCCGCTAGCTAAATTTGAGCCCGCCAAATCGTATACTAAACTAATGTTATGCAATTCCGCAATGTTTATTCGACGTGAAAATGTTGGTTTGCTGGAGGGCTTACTTATGGACATTCGTGATTGTGTTTGTTATTTATTTAAGGACGGCCTGGTCGTATTTAGAATGGACATTTGTAAAAAATAATAAAACTAATCGATACTCAATAACAAGGAACACGTGTTAGAATATACAACATTTTTTTTTCATCCTTGGATGAAGACTCTTGGAATGGTTGGTTCTCGTAATATATTCCACTCACGGACGGTTTGGGGAGGCGGTATTTACAGCATTCGAGTAGCGACTGCAATTTGGCGTGCGTTCCGGGTTCGTTCCGGTTCAATACTCACATCTCGTGGATTGCATAACCTACGTGGCTATCCTAGTGAAAACTGTTCCGCGACAAGGATAACGCTCGTTTGCAGCTATTGAAAGCGAAACCATAAATCATACCAACGATTACCACTTATCGATAAACATTTAAATCAAAATTACATCGATCGCGTAACAACATAAGAGAGAAGAGTAGAGGCGACAGAGTGCTGATAGAGAGATAGAGAGAGAGCGCAGTACAGGAGGATCGTACATTAGAAGATAACATTCCCTGATACGAGAAGATACGTGCAATTGCTGCCGCAGAGACAATTACTGCCCTGGGATTACAAATGTCGATAAGAGTGGTTGGCTAACGTGTGAGGAACTCGGTACTAGGTGTTTGTTGTAGTACTGTTGGTTGATTCGTCTTGTGTGTGATTGTTTTTTTTCTTTTTGGGTTTTGGCGGGTGAAGTGTTGCTGACTGACATGGCAGGATAAGGATTGTATCTGGTTAGAGATTGATTACATCATTCCACGGCTGGCGGTCCACTGCAGATGGCGTTTCGTACGTGCGGTTTCGCTTCCCAATGCAAGGGTTTATCATGTAATTGTCGCCTAATGGTCGCCGTCTGCGGTGTTTCAACCGCCGTCGTTTCGATGAAGCCGGGAAAGGATGACAAACAGCGAGGCAAAGACGGCGGACGGAAAGACAGAACTTGTTGCTTAGCGTGTGGTGTGTCTGTGCCACGGTAGATAACATCGTGCGAGAAACAATCGTTCGTTCCCATTCACCCGGTGCACGGGAATATTGTTTATATTTCGCGTGTATCGACCGTGAGATGATGCTCGTTTGGTCGCGTTCTATTTTAAATTTTGCAGGCCAGAATGTAGACTACCAGCACACGAAGCGAACTAAATTCTGACCTTCTTCGACGGTCGCACGCTCAACTCTTTGCCATGGGAAAGGAAATGGATATACATCGAGATTGGGAAGGTAAAAGTGTTGAAGCTACACTGCGCGCGGGAGCTGAAATGGTAAATTTCACCTTCAAACTTTGCCTTCACTTTGTTGGACTCGAACTGCTTCAGAGTGTTCATGAGCAGTTCCCTTTCGTCCTCGTTTAACCTGTACACCAGATCGTGCAGTTGTTCCCTCGTCAGGGTGGAAGCTGCCTGCGTGTAAGCCCGTGTGGTGTTTCTTCCTTGGAAGCTGCTTCGGTCGTTAATTCGCGTCGGCTGCGGGTAATGGTGATGCGTCCCGACGGAGCTGTAGGCAGCACAGGTTGCCCCACCACGTATCCGGTGACTAATTCGAGGCACCACCAGCCTTGGGGGGCAACATTTCGTACACTGCGATAGCATGTTAGTTACGCGCACGAGACACGAAATATTAGCACTCATAGTTGCGGCTGATTTATTGCTTCGGCAAGGATAACTGCGGCGGATTTTCTCCGAACGATGCGATAGGACACTCTTATCTGCCAACTAGATAGGTGGAATCGTATTTTTGATGGATTCAGCCGAATGTATCACTCGCTGCGTGGATCGCGGTAACGTGCGGAAGATGTAAGCCAACACTTTTCACTCTCGCGCCTTTTTCCCGATCTCGAGTCCTTTTTCCCACGGACACATACACACGCACACGTAGACACACGCTGGGAGTCTGTCGGATAACGCCAGGAAAATCCGTAACAAAAGGAGCTCGCGCAAGGCACCTCCGTCGCACGCAACAACGTTTCGAAAAATTGTTTTGACACTTCACGGTACAATACGCAACCAACAAGAAATGCACATACATAAATTATTTTACTCAAATTTTAGTTACAAAATTTTAAGTAAATTTGCTACGAAAACCGTTTGCTTTTGTTAGGAATTTGAAATGTTCTTATTGTTGCTACTATACTGGTTTTTTTACAGATCAAATTTTCGTTTGTACGTACAACGTGCTGTGAGTGTTTCTAGAAATAAGGAATATTTCTTATGTAACATATGCAAAAACAATTGTTCATATTAGTTATAGCAAGCACAAATGTCCAAAATCATATTAATACCATCTCCGTTCGCTTTTGACTATTCTATAATGTTAGTTCCGGGTGTATTTTCTTGTAGATCACTGTTATCGTTTACTGATGTATTTGACGTACGTTTGACACTTGGTTGGAAAACAATCGGCTACGCGAACTGCTCACTGCCCACAGATACGTAGCGTACCTACAGCTGGTAAGATATTCACATATTATTTGGCCATTGTCAGCCATTTTCAAATTTTTACAAACTTTTACTGCTAATGTCTCGCTGTTCACACAATTTTATTATTTTGCCCTGCCTTTTACGTTTTGAAAAATAACATTCGGTAAATGTAACTTGCGTGCAATTGCATGCGAATGGTGTGCAAGTGTTTAATTTGGCCCACGTGCGTTGATTCGAATGCTGCATTTTCCTCCATCAATTGCTTCATTTATAATCCTTTTTCTCATATATATTTCAATCACCTCCTCTGTTATACTAATTTTTATTGCTACCAAGGAATTCCTCAAAAGATTACTATCAAATCGCTTCGAACAATGCTGACAAAGATATGCAGTATGTTTCGCTATAGAAAAACCAATCTCTCTGTTAAATCGAATTGCGTTCCGGAAACACGTGACTGACGATCTATGGTATCTAGTATCCAATCGATGTAAACATCCACATCGGTGTACACCACAGGATAGTGTAAGCTACATGACTTTGGCATAATCTCAATGAAACCACGTAAAAAATATCGTTCTGTTTGATTGACGATTTGAACGGTTTGAAGGGATAAGCCCGGGAATTGTACGAAACAATTTCCATCTGGTGTTATCGATCTTAAAATGCATATGTTGTCACTATCTATAACTATTGCCATACCCTTCCATCGTTTTTGGCACTCGGCGGAACCAACGTATTTTTGAACATCCTTCTCTTTATCGGACATAATATACGTATAGGTGTGATCGTTGTAGTAAAGTTGAGCAATGTCCGACTTCGCATAACTACGCACTTCGTCCATGATGGGCAAGCAAATGGGTTTCACATATGGTTCCGATATATCAGCAGGTTTTCCAAACTGCACAAGTCCAACATCGTTACTGTAGTTTAACCTATCATACTGCGGATGAACGATGATCGTCTGCACTGGAATACTTTGAATGCGAGGATCACAGTCGCTTGCAATTCCTTCCGAGCAATTGCTGAATGCGAGAAAAACTGGACCAAAGTTTACTTTCCGTCTAAAATACAAATGAAACGTTCACGGTACAATTCGGAACACTGAATTTGCTCAGATTAAAAATAAGAATATACCTACTCCTTGTCATCGTCGTTCAAGCAACTCGCTGGACCCACCGCGTACCATTCACTTATCAATGTGACCACACATTCGGTTGTAGCAAATATCGGAGCATCCGACGAAACATATCCTATCCATGGCGCAACGGCTTCTGGTGCAATGTCTCTCTGTGAAACTATGCCGCAATTGTTGATGTCTGGCCTCATTCTCGTAGCTTTGTTTCGCACTGGCAACAGATTTACTAAGCCGTCCGTAGGCTTTTCCCCAAGCGACATTTCATTCGGTGTGCTATTTGAATCTTTGTAATGAATGTTATTCAAAATCCAAGTGAGATACAGGCTCGTATCAGTGAAAAAGAATAGGTTTGGAAAGAGATCATTGTCTACATCCTCTATTACATTCAACCCACTCAGAATGTGTCGTTTCTGTCTATCAATTTGTATTACTGTCTGCAACGGAGCTCCAGAGAAGAAGGTGGAAATTTTCTTGCTACTGTTGCCTGCATCGGATGCGCACAATGGAATATTTGTATGGTCGTTTAAATAACCTTTCAACACTAATTGTTCTTGGCAGGTGGCAGGTAGGAGTTTTCTTAGATTTCGGGTCTCCGTTTCGTAAAAGTTAGTTAACATTACTGTCAATTCCAACGGCTTCCTGCCTTCTTGTATGTCCGAAAAGGGTAAGCATATTGGACTGATGTAAGGATGCGCCAGGTCTGCCGGTTGTAGGAGCTCGATCAAAGCGATATTATGGTTAGGATTGCTAAAACTTGGATGAACAATTATATTTTTGATTTCAAATTCTTTAAAAAACTCGGAACAATCTCTATTGAAACAACCAGTCTTCATGGGATTGTATATTCCAAAAACTATAGAACGCCTGAAAGGTGGATGTCTGAAACGTTAGTACGTGTTATGAAAGTAGTCTTGTAATGTTCAATACATACCACGATGGTCTACCCTCAGTGATATGCGCTGGAACCAACGCATACCATTCGCTTATCAATATAACTGTAGTTTCGAAGACCCAGCCCTGGTCGTGTCGAGTACTGGTCGTGTTTATCGTGGTCCTCATCATTCCGGACCAAGGATAAATAGTAGATATCCCCATTGGCCCATGGTGAGTTACTGTTTGGCCACAGGATTTAAAATCGAACAGACGCGACATTTCGTTATCCGGCGTTTGCTGAAATGTATTCCATTCGGATTCCTCGGTGTCTGGTTCGATGTATCGCATGTTGTACAGCATCCAGTCTAGGTAAGCGTTCACGTTATTGTAAACGGACGGTCGCCGTAATATACAACGGTGATTAAATAGGTTAAATCCTCGGAGAAAATAGCGTTCGCTTTGACCAATCGTTCGTAACTCTTGCAGAGGTTCCCCCGATATTAGCATGTTACAAGGCTCCGCGTCAACAGCTGCCCTGCGTGCACAAATTCGCTTGTTTTCCAACGTTAACGTAAGCCCCTCTTCCTCGTACGTTTTGAAACAATCTGCAGATTCAACATACTCCATGCGATGACTTACGTAGGTAATCTTTACTTTGGAATAGGACGCCACGGTAAAGTTTGTGGTATGATTTGAGCGCAGTTCAGGTATCACTGGTAGGCAAATGGGATTTACATTCGGTTGCGTGGTGTCTGCTGGGCTGGACAACTCTATCAGTGCAATATTGTCGACAAAATTGTTACTGCCGTAGTTCGGGTGGAGCGTAACTCGCTCTATGTCCAGAATTTGTGTCGGATACGTGCAAATTGTTGTTGAGTTCTCAGATGTATCATCAAAATTATTATTACATCTTGTTTCGTTGAAATTTATCAAACCGCCAAAACGTATCCATCGGCTAAAAACGAGATAAAATGGTATAATAACTTATTATAAATAATGCAATGTAATATTATAACAATTTAAAAGCATAACAATATAGTTTAAATAACAAAAGTATAGTATAATAGTATTCAACGTGACGCGTGAACTAGCATACTCACATATTTTCGTTGTCTCTAAAACAATGTGCAGGGCCTACTGCATACCATTCGGATATAAGCGTTACCAGGCATTCCAGTTCAAGACCATTTTTTGACGGTTTACGTACCATTACTGCACCAACCCATGGCAGGTTCCAAAGCCAACCGTTGGAGGTGATTGTTTGCGATTTTATGCCACACGTCGTGAAGTTGAATAATCGCAACTTTTCTTCATAATCGACTTCTAGCGCTTCCTCGATCTCCACCTCCGAGAGCACCCGAGGATCAACATGCTGCTCCATCCACCCAAGATACTTTGCCACATCTGTAAAGGCCGTGAACTTGGAGCCATCGCATAGGTCCGTATTTTCTCGCTTTGGGGTGAAGGACACTATGCCGCGTACGAACCATTTGCTTCCGATCTCGAAGAACATGCCACCTCCACTGTCCCCATTGCACGCACTGACTCCTGGTTGCCCTCCGCCACAGAACATTTCGGATGTGAGGTGCGTTGCGAACACTCCTCGATCGTTCTCGATGCATGTCATCGGATCAACAACGCCTATCCATGCCTGCTTGAGCTGGTCCGACACGACGTCATCCTCCGTCAACCCAAACCCAACGATGGAGCCGTTTTTTCCGATGATCAACTGCTTGTCACCATCCTCCATGGTCCACACGCAAACGGGCTGGACAAACTTTGTCATCGTGATGTTACTTGCCAACCGCACAAGCGCTATATCGTGGGCAATACTGTTTCGACTGAATTCCGAATGCACCATAATGTCCTTAACAGCGTGTTCCTGTATGTGATCGCTCTCTTCCTGCAAGTGAGATCGGCCAACGTGCACCGAAATCTCAGCCGGTGCGACGATGCCACGGTTGGCGAGCACGCAGTGAGCGGCTTCCAGTTGAAAAGCAAAGAAAAAGGACATTCATTTGGGTGGAAACACTAACTGCACAAGCTAGCAGCTATGGATGCCTACCGGTGAGGATAGTATTTTCATCAATGATGGAACCGCCGCATTTGTAGCTGAGGCTTCCGTTCATCCGGTAGAAAATAGCTGCATGCCACGGCCAATCGCCAGCCTGTACGTCTTTGCCATGTTGAATGAGATACTCGGTCTTAATCTTTCGTCTGCCACACGCAATGCGTTGCTGTTGGCAATGCACCAGGGCTGGTGCACAAAACACCCAGAACAGGAAAAGAGCACTTGCTGTGTGCAAACGCATGGTAGCTCGTGTGTACTACGGTGTTGTTTCTCTGGTTCTAATAGGAACACTTCACTATGCTGAAAGAAAGCAAGTTGTCCCTGTGAACGTGACCAAAACCGCGCCAACAACAGAAGCCTAATGGAACAACAGCACCCAAATGATACTAGTAATACAATAGTAATCAAACATAAAAAAAAACCACTTGTCACTGGTTTTATTTTGAATTAACGTTTGGTGTGCTTCTGATTTGAGTAAATCACAGTTTTTCTTCATACCAAATTAGAACCGTATCCAACACGAATCAATGCTCTCACCGATTTACACGTTGGATTTGACCTAGCGATGAAGATTGTTGGATTCTGTACATTGTTTTGTTTGAAATAATTAAAACGTTTTTCCGATTTTTTTTTCAAAAAAGTCGTGTTTGCAGCTCTAGATGTTTAGCGATCCACCGTTGGATGATGAATGAAACACAGTGCGTGCAGTATTTATTTTGTAGCCGATTTGTCGTGAGGGTTGAATTGATACTAATACGGATGGTGCACATTTTCTTATCAATGCGTGTTCGTATTTCCCTGTCCATTTGTAAACAGACAAGAACAACTTGCATTATCACATGTTGCCAATCAATCTTGTGCAATGTGGAAAATACAACTATTCACGTAGTTATCGTTTTGTTTAATAACAAACTATTCAGCAGCCACGCTGCCTACTTGAAGCTAAACCATGCTCAACTAGAAGCCTTCAAATTTTGCTAGATTTGTTTCTAGTTTCATCTTTAACGTTTCATTACTGCAACGCACAGCTAATGTTTCACTTTACTAGCTTTTGTCCCTTGAGAAGAAAAACTTATGCACTTCGATGAGGTTGAAGATTACGCATGATCTCTTATCGTTTCCTGCATCCTTATGCGAGTTTAACATCATTCAATTCACTTGGCTTTCGCGCCCAACTTTCGATCACATCGAACACCTCAAAAGTCTCATTTGTTGACTCAAAAGACGTCTTAAAGCACTTAACGGCAAAAGCGTTTTAAACACCATCGATAGTAGTGTGGCTGTCGACACTTACATAAGCGTTATTGACTGAAAACGGAGCGCTAACGAAAGACACGATCCTGTTTGCACCACTGATCGAAGAGTACTGATCCGAGTTGCAATGTGATTAGAATCACCCGTTCTCGAGGATGCTGAGCGATTGTCTCGATTGAGTGCGTGTAGATGTGTGCAAAAGTGCATCGCTGTACTCGCCAGAATGGATTGTTGTTATAGCGATCATTTATTGGCGCTAACTTTTCCTAGATGCAACAAACCGTACACTAAAAAATACACACAAATTTTTTACTTTGAAACTACGCTTATTGATTTTTCTAACCCCTCTTTAATTGATCATGGGTACAGTTACGGCATAATTTTCTCCCTTTTTATGATTCTTTTAGAAAAAGGAAAAGAGACTCATTTTATGAAAGTACTTATAGGTGAACTACCATCAACTGAATGATCCTGTAGTTTTGTGATTAACTTCAATGTACTGTGTTTTATGGTTTGAAAACAGTTACTATACTTTTCATGTAAAGTTATGTTATGCAACGCTTTCTGTTTGTTATATACTTTTTACTAATCAACAAAGGACATGAATGAATCATGCAACATGAATCTTAGCCATGTATAACGAAGAGGCGATGATCGATGCGGGATTTTTTAAATTTTAAAGATCTGAAACGCGTTTTCTTTCAGCGAAATGTGAACTGGTTTTCATTTGAATTTTTCCTGAAGATTTTTAACCATTTTTCGTGTTTCTCCTTTCGAGGCCTTACAGCTCCTTTGAGATTTTGCGCGATAATGCACTTTTCCGTCAGGTATATTGGGACTGCGGCAAGTCGATCGTGGCTCCCTCTATTGGCGACTAGCTTCAGATGCCAGAGTTCATGTGTTTTGGTACACTCACAATAACGTTCGAATTAATACGAAGCTCTGCAAATTATGCAACCACAAATCGATGCAGCTAATGAAAGCTAACTTGGTTTTACTATTGAGCAATATTTGCTTTTTATTCCAATTTATCTCACGCAACTATTATTAGCAATGTTAGATTACATGTCTCAGCATTAGGTACAGTTTTCTGGTGGTTGGGTGCTGATGCGACCGAGCTCCAGATTCATCGTCCGCAGCAAAGGATGTGTGCCGCATCCACACTTTCCGCGGAAATCGTCCAAATCCAACGCCCAAACCATGCCACCCCCGAGATTCATTTGTTTCACGAACTTAGATTTTCTGCGAATTTCGTCCACATCATCATACGACACCCACTGATTGCCGTTGTACGCGTACGGGCCTATCCTGCCCTCGGGATCCCGCTGAACGGTCCATCCATGGCGGTTCACTTTATCGCATATCTCGTAGAACGACAGGAACCCTCCGGCACGCGTGAACTCACCAGCCTCACCCGGACCGTACGACTTTTCGTTCAACCCATTCCGGCGTGCATCGGCCAGCGAGAACGACTGCCCATACAGTGGCATACCCATGACCAGCTTTTTCGCCGGTGCACCCTTTTCGATCCAATAGTTGATGGAGAAGTTCGCGTTGAAGTAATCGTACGTATCGCCCGGGTAGTAGTACAGCGGCGCCACATGGCCCGTCTGCTTGTCCCAGTTGCCGTGGAAATCGTACGTCATCACGGCGATCCAGTCAAAGTATTCGGCCAACACTGGCACATCATACCCGGCATCGATCACCATCTTACTCGGCGACACGGCCGCAGACAGCAGCCAACTTCTGGGTCGGAATGCAACCGCAAGCTCCTGCACCAGTTGAGCGAATCCTTCCTTTTCATCGGGGTAGCCTTTCTGGCAGTCAACCTGCCAACACACGGGATATTCCCAGTCCAGATCCAACCCATCGAAGCCGTATTTTTCGATGAACTCGACGGCGTGCTTGACGAACCGCGCCCTAGCGGCTGCATCCCGTACCAGCTTGCTGTACTTATCCCCCAGGGAATCATTCCATCCACCGAGCGCCAGCGTTACCTTCGCGCCCTTACGCTTTTGCTCCACCACGCGCTCGTAGAAGCGATTATCGATATCCGCCCACGAGTCGTGGGTTTTGATCGTTAAGCTTTCCCGATCGAGTACCGCGAATCCGTACACGATGTGCGTACACAACGTGCTGTCGATGTCATCTGGCGTGTACTTGCCATCTCCCTGCCGATACCAGGCCCAATTGGTGAAATAGCACACGACTTTGTAGTCACTGTTGCCGGTGCTGACTTCCGGCACCGACGGAGCTGGCTTTCTCGTTGTCGTCGATGGTTGGTTCGTTGGCTGACGAGTCGTCGTACGGCGGGTCGTTGTCGTTGGCCGACTCGTGGTGGTCATCCAGCTGTTCTCAGGTTGCGTTACCGAAGCCGTGGTCACTGGACGTTGTTTGTTTTTGCAATTCGCATTTTCGGCCCAATCGCAGAATCCGTCGTTCCACAGGGTGTTGGCTGGGCAGCTGGGAAAACCGCATGAAAAAAAAGAGGGTTGGAAAATTTAAGACACACGTGCGAGATAAAAAAAACCAGGTTCTCAGGTTCGTCCCCTACCGTTGCTCATATCGCTTGCCATGCTGACAAATGTAGTACTTTGAGCAATCCGTTTCGTGTGGCACAAAGAGTCGTCCATCGCAGTTGCTGCTCGAATCGCCACCCTCGAAACCGTCGATGAAAGGCGTCGTAGTTCTCATCGTTGTACTTGTTCTCGTTGTGGGCTTTCGAGTCGTTTGCCGTGTCGTTGTAACGGCCCTCGGAGTAGTCCTGGTTGTTGTGGCCACCGTCGTGCTCCGTGTGGTCGTTGTTCTTCTCGTCGTGGTGGTAGTCATCGCAGTCGTTGGTTGCTCCTTCGGTGGTGATGTGGGTTTCCCAGAACCAAGCACACATTTTGGACCGGGGCCAGGATAATTGCGCAACACGCGATTAATCGTGCGTAGCAGCGGATATTCCTCGCAACCACACACATTCCGGAAGTCATCCAAATCAAGTGCCCATATCATAGCGCCACCAAGACCCATTGCCTTCACGAACTCGCTCTTGTGACGGATCATGTACTGATCGTCGAACGAAACCCACTGATCGCCTTTGTAGGCGTACGGACCCATGCGGCCCTTGCGATCCCGTACGACTTCCCAATTTTTCTTCTGCACGTTGGCACAAATCTACAAAAAGGACGAAAGCAGATTAATGTAGTGCATACGTTTGCATCGGGAACCTTACCTCATAGTACGACAAGAAGCCTCTTGCTCGCGTTTGATCGCCCGCTTCGCCACCACCGTACGTTGGCGCGTTCAACCCGTTATCCTTCACATCGGCCAACGAAAACGATTGCCCGTACATTGGCATACCCATGACGAGCTTTCGTGGATCCGCACCTTGCTCGATCCAGTAGTGTATCGTGAAGTTCGCATTGAACGTCTTATCAAAATCGTCCGGATGTTCGTACATCGGCGCCACATGGCCCGTTTTTTTGTCCCACTGGCCGTGGTAATCGTACGTCATCACCGCAATCCAGTCCATGTAGTCGGACAGCGTGCGCACGTCGTATCCTGCGTCGATCACCTTCTTGCTTGGTGATACCGCGGAAGACAGTAAGTACCCGCGTGGTTTGAAAGCGGACGCCAACTCCATCACCAAACTCGAGAAGCCCTCCTTTTCGTCGGCGTATCCTTTCTTACAATCCACCTGCCAACAGACGGGGTACTCCCAATCCAGATCCAACCCGTCGAAGTTGTACTTTTCAATGAACTTCATCACGTTCTCGATGAATCGCTTCCTGGCCTGGGCGTTACGCACCAACCGGCTGTACTTATCGCCCGCCGAATCGTTCCAACCACCGATCGCGACCGTCACCTTTTTTCCTTGCTTTTTCAGCTCCACCACACGCTCGTAGAAGCGATTGTCAATATCCGCCCACGAATCGTGCGGTTTGATGGTGAGACTTTCGCGATCTAACACCGCAAACCCGTACACGACGTGCGTGCACAGCTGGGAATCGATGTCCTCGGGCAGGTATTTACCGATCCCCTGCCGGTACCAGGCCCAGTTCGTGAAGTAACACACGACTTTGTACTCTTCCGAATCGACAAAGTTCTCGCCCAGCTCGGCGCTATCGCCCGCACCCGGTTGTTGTTTTTCCGGTGATGAGCTTTCGCTTCCGGACACCCCGCTGATTGGACCACTTTCAGTGGGTTTAGAATCTGGCACGATCGATGCTGCAAAAAAAAAAACGCACACATATCACCTACGTGTTGCGGTGGCAAATGGTAGTATTTCTTTTTTTTGACTTACGAAGCACATCCGCTCCCTCGGGAGCATCACGAAGACCCTCGCGAATGGCCGTCAGCAAGGGATGACTACCATGACCGCAGCGATCCTTGAAGTCATCCAAATCCAGGGCCCAAATCATGCCACCGCCCAGATCCATGGCACGAATGAACTGCACCTTTCGCAGAAGGGACTCTTTGTCGTCGAACGAAACCCACTGGTTGCCTTTGTACGCGTAGGGTCCCATTCTTTGCAGTTCGTCCTGCACCACCGTCCAGCCTTTGTTTTGTACGCGATCACATATCTGCGGGGAAGAGAAATCCGTGCAATTCAGCAAGCCAGTCGATCATGTATCTCGTGCGTTCTTACCTCGTAGTAAGCCAGGAATCCTGCTGCTCGTGTAAATTCACCCGCCTGGCCTGGTCCGGGTGCTTTCGCGTTCAAACCATTACGCTTCGTGTCGGCCAACTGGAACGATTGCCCGTAGAGTGGCATTCCCATGACCAGCTTCCTCGAGGGGGCACCCTTATCGATCCAGTAGTTGATCGAGTAGTTCTGTGGAAGTTCAACCGTACGTTAGCAATGCGGGGTTTTTCCCAAACAAAAAAAAGCAGCCCTTAGTGATGTCTTACCGCATTGAAGAAATCAATCTCATCCTCCGGATGGTAGTACAACGGTGCGACATGGCCCGTCTGCTTGTCCCACTGCCCATGGAAATCGTACGTCATCACGGCGATCCAGTCGAAATATTTAGCCAACTCGGCCACATCATACCCAGCATCGATGACCGTTTTGCTGGGTGACACGGCCGCCGAAAGTAACCACCCACGGGGTTTAAACGCCTCCGAAAGCTCCCGGACCAGCTCCGTAAAACCTTCCCGTTCGTCGGCGAATCCTTTCTTACAGTCCACCTGCCAACACACCGGATACTCCCAGTCCAGATCGAGACCCTCGAAGCCGTACTTCTCCAAAAACCCAACCACATGCTCCACAAACTTTGCCCGAGCTGACGCACTGCGTACGAGCCGGCTATACTTGTCACCGGCCGAATCATTCCACCCACCGATGGCGAGCGTCACCTTGACGCCTTTCTCCTTGGCGGCCACAACGCGCGCGTAAAACTTATTATCGATATCCGCCCACGAGTCGTGGGTTTTGATCGTCAGCGACGAGTAGTCCAGCACGGCAAACCCGTACACGATGTGCGTGCAGAGATCCGTACGGATGTGGTCCGGTGTGTACTTCCCGTAGCCCTTCCGATACCAGGCCCAATTCGTGAAGTAACACACCATCTTGTAGTACCCCGAGAGTGGTTCCAACACTGGCGGTGGTGTAGCTGGTGCCACCGTTGTCGTCCGTGTCGTTGTGGTAGTTCGTTTTTCCGTCGTCGATGCAACGTGCTGTGGACCATCGATGTCCACACCGGATCCCTGCCAGGCACCGTTCTCGTCGGATATGTTCTCCGTGCTTTCGGGGACACCGGCCTGAGCACACCGGGCATTCGAGGGCCAATCGCAGATCTTTAACTGCTGGTTCCAGTGCAATCCATCGGCGCAACTTGCCGACTCGAGACGACCCCAGTTGCACACCAAATACTGGTTGCAATCGCCAGGGTACGGAACGTGCGAGTTCCCATCACACGGATCGTCCTCGGAAAGTGCCTTAAATGCGCTCACGATCGACAGCAACCTAAAGTACTGCTCGTTGCTCACACAGTTAACGTTGTCCTCCCAATCGCAGCTTTTGTCCGCCTGGCTCCAGTACAAACCCGGACCGCACTGTTGGGCCACCTTCTTGTCGTTCACGCAGATGTAGAAGCTATCGCAGCTCTTGTGCGCGTAGTACTCGCCATTGTTGCAGCTTTCCGTTGGGTTGCTGATGGGTTTTTTCGTCGTTGTTGCTGGCTTTTTGGCGGGGCGTGTTGGACGTGGTGTGTTTGGAACCTGAGCCGTTGGACGACGCGTTGGACGGGATGTTGTCGTCGTCGTTGTTGGTTCTTCCGTCGTAACCGTGGTGGTTGTCGTTCGCCGTGAAGGAGTCCTGGTGGGTCTTGCGGTTGTTGTCGTCTCGGTGGTTTCAGGTGTTCCACCATCTCGTTCACACTTTGCCGATGCGGGCCAATCGCACAGCTTTGCGGCATCATTCCAGTGGAGACCACCGGCACAGAACTGCTGCTTGAACTCGGACAACACACACCGGTAGTAGGAATTGCAGTTCGTCGGATGCGCCTTGTATTGATTGCCTTCACAGCTTTCTGCGTTGCTTAGTTCCGGCATGACGAGCCCCGGCACAGGGATGGTTGTTCCGGGCGTACTCGTCGGGCTGTAGGTTGTCGTGGATGGCGTAGTTCTCTTGGTGACAGTCGTCCTTGGCGTAGTTGACGTTGTTGTCGTGGTTGTAGTCGTTGTTGGCATGGCGGTCGTCGTCGTCGTCGTCGTAGTGGTTCTTCTCGTTGTGGAAGTCGAATCCGGAGACCACGATGGCCACGTGGTGTGAGAATGCGCCGGAGTCGACGTTGTACTAGCGGCAAGTCCACTATCCGGACTGAACGTCATCTCAGCCGGTTTCGGTGTGACGGGTTGGGATGGTCGTGAACAATCCATACCATTCGGTGCGGACGAACTAAGCCTTCCAAGAGCCCGATTAATGGCTCTCAACACCGGATAGCTTTCCTCACAGCAACGGTTCTGATAGTCATCCAAATCAACCGTCCACGCTGCCATTCCACCAAAACCAGACTTCACAACGTAGCGTGCCTTCGCCGTGACCGATATAGGATCGTCGTAACCCACCCACTGGTCCCCGTTGGTTGCGTACGGGCCGGATTTCATCGCGGAATCGCGCCCTACTTTCCATTTTTGCTTGCGCACACGCTGGCAAATTTCGTAGTACGCCAACATGCCCGGTTGCCGCGTGTCATCACCCGCCGTTCCGGGTCCGATCGCGGCACTACCCTCACCCGGAATTGCTCGCGTTGATTGGGCCAAAGTGAACGTTTGTCCGTAGAATGGTACACCAACGATTAGCTTACTCTTGTCAGCTCCCATCTGCACCAACAGCTGCATCGCATAGTCCGTGTTGTACTGCGGGTATCGGTCGGTTGTGCTGCCGTACAACGGACTAACGTGGCCAGTTTGTTCCTCCCAAGAGCCATGGTAATCGTACGTCATAACCGCCATGAAATCAACGTACTTCGTAAGCTCCGCAATGTCGTACGCCACCATGAGCACTTCCTTGTACCCCGAAATGCTGGTACTGATTAGGAGGTTTTCCGCCTGGAAAGCTCTAGCGATCTCCTGGATGAGTTTGCTGTAGTTGTTCCGATCACTATCCGATCCCTTCGAGCAATCGCTCTGCCAACACACCGGGTAGTTCCAGTCCATGTGTAGCCCCGAGAAGCCATACTTCTTGAGGAACGTGATGGCGTTGGTGATGAAGTTTCTCCTGTTGGACGGTGAGCCAACCATTTCGGAGTACTTATTGCCCACGGAATCGGTCCATCCTCCCAGTCCGAGCAGAACAGGCACGCCACCAGCCATCGCGATCGTGCGAGAGTACATATCTGTGAGGGAAAAAACACGAACGAAAAAAATCCTCAAATCGATCCGCGATTCCACCAGTACCTGAGGTCCTTACTGTTGTCCAAATCAGCCCAGCTGTCGAATTCCTTCATCGTCAGTGACGCCGGGTCTAACGAAGCGAACGAGTAGATGATATGCGTGCACAGGCTTGGGTCCAGATTTTCCGGAACGAACTGTGCCTCGCCCTTACGATAAAACCCCCAGTTCGTCATGTGGCACACCACTTTGAAGCCATCGGACGCGGCTTTTTGATAGCTCGCAATGTACTGGTATGAGTTTTGTACCATTGCCACATCCTTGCTGTTCAGCAGCTGCTGGTACGGTGATCCAGCACGATAAGGCATGGGCCGTTCGCTGGGTCCAGATGGCAGTACGAAGGCCGCATACTTATCCTGGTACGGCAGCACCCGGAAGGTTTCCACATCCTGCGTGGAAATTGGCAACAGCTTCACCTTCTGCTGTTGCGTCACCACCGATTTGACTTTGCTTACGGTGTCCTTGATTTCGTGGTCCATATCTAGGATGCGAAATTCGACCGCATCACGCAGCGGAAGCCGTTCGTCGACGCTACAACACACGAAAACGGTTAGCATCTGAGCAGAAACAGGAGAAAATGCAGGGCTTACAGATTCGCCGGAACACTCTCGACGGCGCTGCGCAATGGCAGCGATTTACTGCCAAACTCATCAGCTCCACTTGCGGCCACTTGCTTCTCGAATCCATGGGGCGGTATCTGTTCCACGCTGCTCCGCAAAAACCCAGCTGGTTCCGGTCGCTCGATTCTTATTGCAGTCACGGTAACCGCCAGCCAGACGATACCGACGATCGGCAACTGCAAAAAGGGAAGTTGCGTTGCATTACCAAACGCCCAAACACAACGGGATTGCATTTTCACTTCACGTACCCCTTTAAACGGTGTGGGACTCATTCTGATGCTTTCACTTCGACCGAACCATCGGATCTGGGGGGGGGAAGCCAAAAAGAGAAGAGGTTAAAAAACACCGGTGTCCGTGAGACCGTTGCCAATAGCAACGTGAGGGGTCTTTCAATAAACAATTAATCGGAACACCCGTCCATCGAAATGTGGCTCCATCGAAGTAGGCCATTCTTGAGCCACCCCAACAGGCGTGGGCATTGTGTTTAGTGCACGAAAGAGGAAAAATTGTTTCAAGGTCTATGTCATTGGGGGCCACCCAGCGGGCCCAAGGGGGCTTGTGCTGCGAGCCAATAATTGCCGTCACCGATGTGGGGTGGGAAACCAGTTCTCAACGCGCGCACGTGCCCATTCAACTTCAACATCTCCAACGAGAGCAACGAACCGGGCGAACATAAGAAAATACTACGAATGCTATGATTCAAGTCCAGGGCTACACACGGTACCGCTAGCACGGGCTTCGACGCAAACCCGCCATTTTGCAAACGGGGATGGCAGGTGAAAGGACTGGGTGAAAGAAGGGAGCGTAGAGCGACGGGGTTGCGCCTCCATCGCGATCACGTTGTGCGAGTCTCGTGGAGCACGATCATTCAGCGGCACCGATTTTGGGGCGAACCACAGGCTGAGGTGTGAGAGATCATTTCTGGTTTTGGGTGTAGTGGGGCAAAAGACGACGCTCAAGGCTACGGAATCGTAAGGCAAAGGTGCAAAGCCCATAGATAGTGGTGGCCGCCACGCCGGCCGTTAGAGGTTGCAATAATTATTCATTCCGACCTCGTAGTAGCTTCAACGAATCGACCAACGAATGAAGCAAAGGGAGAAGTGATTTTCGCTTTAGGGTGATGATCAGGGTCACGGAGAAAATATTACTTCTAACGATAATGCATAATGGGAGTGGCGAGAGAATGGCGTTGATTCCAGCCTTCACCGGATTTATTGCTTTGTGAATATTAATAAGAGTTGTTTTTTTGTTGGTGTGCTATAGTTAACAAAGAACTCGTTTGCAGGTGGTACTAATATAAATTTTGGATTGCTTGTATGCGAGGTCGCGACACAACAAAACAATGAACAACATTTGAAAATGAATATACGAACAATAGTTAATTAACTTATTAAAACAAAGAATACCAGATTTTTTCAAAGAAATAACAAAAAACCTGTACACTTTATGATTGCTGTGATTTTTTTTCACTCAGGAACTGAAAACTGATATTTTTACTGTATAATAAAAAAAACAATACGCCTTTGAATTATTAGCACTATAAACATTTTCAATAATGGCTTGTTAACCGATTCGCTACCCGTGTGATCAACTAATCTTGCTCTTAAATCAATTAGCGAAAGGAAGAAATAACAAAAAAGATCATCATTTTCGACTTCTATTCCACCCCCGGGAATTGAGGTCACTTGGACAGGGTGTAACGGTTTCGTATTTGTTTGTCAACGCGATTTTGTTGCACGTCCAAACACGCGGTCGAGTACGTTTTATTCAAATCGAACGTTCGTATATTTGTTTTCACTACTGTATAGAGATTATAAACTTTAACGCACACTTAAGTTCAGTTGGTTGTTGCTTAGAGTCTTATGGTCTAACAGTTCCTTCGATGAAATCCTTGTTCCATCATCGAATAACATTCATCACTTCCTTGACGCATCATCGAGCACTCATTCATGCAAAGTGCTTTTAACTTTCCAGCTCCGTTTCCAATCGATCTGACTAACCAATTGGATGTTCTTGCGTTACAACCAAGTTAGTCAGAAGCAAGAACTTTCCCAGATCAGTTACTCATCCGGTGTGTGCTTTCCACTTCTTTGTTTAATGCTTCATTTTTCTGCTCAGCCAACCTAACATCCGTACCGCACTAATAAGATGCAAGAACTTTCTTAGATCAGCAACTCGCCCGGTTTTACATTAGTCTTATGAGTTGGCATCGGGTTTTCCCCGATTTGTATATAAATTTCTCTCAGTTAAGTGCTTGATGGTTTTACAGATTATAATCCATCTTCTAACAAGACGTCGATATGGCACACATGATTCACTCACGCACAGAAGCTCCAAGCCACACAAGCAGCCACATTAGCCACTTGGCACTATGAATAAAACGCACCTTTTATTTTATATGGCACAAGCAGTTCTCAACCGTGGAAACCTGCAGCACACTCTCCACGCACTAGCACTTGCGATCAACACTACGCACCGACTAATTCTTATTCATCCCGCACTGCCGCTTTTATACCGTCCCATACAGGACGCTGGCAAAGAACGTCCAATGACGAACGGACCATTCCGCCCGGTCCACCGGTCCCGGCCATCAAACTTGTTTTGTGACAAAATGGTTCTCTCCCTTTTTGTTTCACGTTGATTGTCGGCATGGATTGCGAATGTAGAAGCAACGAAAAAAAAAACGCATGCCTCACAGATCCACCAGCCTTTAATCCACCCAGGAGGCTGCTGGTTTTGGGGTGGGTTTTTGGTCCGATGTTGTACCAACTTTACCCGGCCCGGCAGCTAAAAGCAGTTCGTTGCACCTGTGGTGCATCCTTCAGTGGAAGTGCCGGTTTTAATTGAGGAACGGAAGTTGTCGAGATTAATCTACTAAGTGCACCGCGCGAAGGCTGATGGAGCAAACGCGATCGTTTTATCGATCGATCTCGTATTCACGGTGACGCCTCGAATACTAACACGTCACCAAACGGAAGATATTAGATCCACGTGCTCTTGCGGTGGCATTGAGCCACGAAGGAGCGATTCTACATCACCGAGAGATAGAGAGCCTGCCAATTGGAAGTCCTCACGCATCGTTGTAACCCAAGGCGTTCGGTGGTTTACACGGTTCACCGATACGTGGCGATTTCCACGAGCCCATCGAGCGAAAGGTAACGCTTGCAAACCGGCCACTGGGTGGCCACTTGCAGGCGGTTCCTGCACAAGAAGGAACTCCCTGCTATCGGGGCGTATCGCCAACGACGGAATCGCAAGCTAAAGTGCTCCAGTTCATCCGACGGCGGGCAGTTGCAACCGCTGGAACCGGGAAACCGAACGAACCGGTATTTTTATCCCCACGGAAAGGCTGTTGGTCGCCCTTGATCTTCTGCAAGCCATATTACGCCACAGGAACGCCTCGGACCCGGGGAGGGCCGGAATCCTTCGGGCACGATTTTCAACAAAGTTCTGCCTACGATAGTCACGATATCGGTCTTCACGGGCGTTCGGTGCTCGATATAGAATAGTCGAATTCCACCCCAACCCAGGATGGATTCGAGCAAATTGTTGCAAACTGGTTTTTATTCTTCTGGAGCGTAGGTGCGGTAGAACCTTTCGAATCGTCACCCAAACTTTGCGGTGTGGAATTTCTGGTAACGTATTACGCAAAAATGGTAAATATACATTCGATACCAGCGCAGGGAGAGCAAGATCCCGTTGCTTTTCGGGGCGATTTGCGGTGGGTTGGGTTTCGGGTTTAATCTGGCGTATGCAAATAAGATGCCGTCGTCTTTCCCAAATAAAAAAAACAAAAGCTCGCCCGTATCGTTCGCGCTTGAGCGTGTGCAGTGTGATCATATGCGTGATCGGTGGAAAAAATCGGTGCCAAACCACGCGTGCGACATCATCTGCTGGTCACCGATCTTTTGGAGCTGAAAACTATAACCGTACGGAATTAATGAGCCTCATGATCAGGTTACAGCCGCCCGCTGGAGGTCGTTGACTTTCGGCGAACTGACGAGCTTGCAAAAGCGCCCGCGAGACGCTGAGCTTTACGCTCGGCATATGGAGACGCCCAGTAACTGCTCAAACACGCCGTGGTGGATGTTGAAGGAATAAAGATTTTTTTTTCGCTTCACTCTTCCGATACCACCGCACGTTCAAAAGCGAGTCGCACTTGCCCAAAATGTCAAATGAAGCATTTGATCGTTTGCTGTTTAAGCGATCGTTCCCTGTTGTTTTATTTTTTACCTTTGCTTCCAGCCCCTAAGAACCAGTTTCAATGGGCTGTAACGAGCCATTTATTGAAAGTCAATATTAAGAAAGAATCAAGGAGAAACAAATCAACTCACAAAAGTGGCCAAAATTCGATCGCACGCTGAAGCTGCAGAACAATTGAACGTGAGCGAACAGCCTGAGCAAATGTCATAGACCTCGCCCTGTGGATGATGTTCTGTATTCGTTCGTTTCAGGTTTTTCGTATTGATTC
Organism: Anopheles nili; assembly: GCF_943737925.1. Classification (NCBI taxonomy): domain Eukaryota; kingdom Metazoa; phylum Arthropoda; class Insecta; order Diptera; family Culicidae; genus Anopheles; species Anopheles nili. The sequence goes on from NC_071292.1 coordinate 23,071,078, forward strand.
ACCATCGCCTGCCTGCCAATTAATATTTATAGTATATATATATATGCACCCGCCCCCCATCGGATACGCGCGAGTCTAGATTTATTTCACGCTCCTTCGTCGAAGACTGCAGGAGTAATAGACATTGCCACCGTTGAAAAAAAATAATGCTCCCCGGTAGTGACGTCTTGGTAAATTGTCCGGATTTTCTACTTGGTGACGACAAGCGCCGTCTTGTTTATCGATTCGCTAGCCAACCAGATTGAGTGTCAAGATCAGCAGCCTCGGTTCGAGGATGTGCGATCTGCAAGGCAGCTGTGCTATCGAAACTCGTTTGGGGAGGGAGGCCGGGTTCTTTCATTAGGGTGTGTTCGGATTGCGTAGCGGCAGATTCAACCACCGTCCCGCTACCATAAATGCATTTATCGCACCAGTCTAGAGTTCCCGAACCGGTTTGAGCTTGTTTTGACTTTCTTCGTAGCTTTGCTACTGACCGCCACGGTGTGCGGCTGTTTTGTTTATTTATATAGTTTTTCTTTTCGCACGATCGATGGAATAGCGTTCGATAGAACACAACATAGGAAAGGCGAAAAATAGATAGAACAACAACAAAAAAAATTACCGCAATATATTCGTTAACATGTCTTCCCACTACCATATACGGCGGATGTCCGTTACCATTTTATGTTGAGCGCAGTGTTGTTTTTCTCGATCTGATGGTAGCTTGTATGCAGCAAACTTTTCCTTTTGTTAATATCGCCCTCGCTGTCGAAGAAGGTGGCGTACAGATGCTCGACGCTTCCATTCTCGGGACTGGATTGAGGCAGGGCACGGTACATGCTCTCCAGTTCGGCCGTTAATTCTCGTGCATTTTTACCTTCTTCCGGACGAATTTGCGCTCCACCGTTCAAACACCCGGACGGGCAAGCCATAATCTCGACGTAGTCGTAGGTGCTTTTGCCGCGCTTTAGCTTCTGCACCATGTTCTGAATGTTGCGAAATCCATTCGCGATCGCAAACCGAAGCAGCACTTGTCCGTTCTGCTCTAGCACCGCTTCGCGCATGTCATTATTTCGCAGGGGTTTAAACTCAACCGCGTCCAGCTGGATGTTGAACAGTTTTCTGGCCGCGTACTTGAAGATGTACTCGCTGTACCCACCGGATCCGGATGATTCGTGGCTCCAGACGAAGGTGGATGGGCGGGCGGTAGGCCATGGCCAATCTATTGGAGATTTGTCCACAAGCTGAAGCGTTTGCAGACCCAGGCTGGTTAGCATTTGTTCGATTTCAACTGGAAAATGAAGGGCAAAAATCGTGAAAACGTTAAATTATGAAGAAAAAAATCTCTAATGCATTTAAAACTAATCTTTAGTGTGGCGCTCGATTTCATAAATCGCTAATGAGCATTGAGTACTACTTTTAACGGATAGTGAGTTCTCCGAACGAAAATAGAGCATGTTGCGTGGTAAACCATGTTCCACTGAATCGCCACCAAGTCAAACAGAATGCCTGATGCAATACACCCATCGAACGTACAATCAGAATAACGCTTATCTACTTTTCAGAAACTTACTAGACGTTATGACACAGTCGACGTCGCGACTGTTTTGCACCTCGTTGAAAAAGTCCTCCCGGGATGCTTCGAGTTTTTTGTCGTAGCAAGGCATTACCGTCACATGATAGATACGATCGCCGGTTGTATTCAACACGCCTGCCAGATACTGCTTAATCAACACTCCCATGATCTGTTGCGGTGATCGTGTGGTTGCGATGTAAGGCAGAATGTAGCTTCCATGCGTTTTCTCCGCGTAGCACACCCAGCCCGGGCAGGACGATGCGAGCATGGGCAACGTCTTGCGGGTAGTATTGTACCGTTCGATGAATTCGTTCCGACTTTCGATAAGCGCTAAGTCATCCGCTATTTTCGTGTCTATGACCATGTCGGCACCAAGTTTCTTAAAATAACCTGCAAATATTACATGTTGGGAGGATTAGTTTTGTGCATACGGTAACTTAGATGAGCGTTTCGATTAACATTACAGCTATCTTATCTCTTACCGGCGATATGCTCGAACGTGTCTTCCGGGGCGAGATTATACTTCCGTGCCAACGACAAAATCGGTTGTTGGGATATGGTAAAGACTACAAATTTGATCTCATCCTGTTGCTGATTCAACTTGGCCATGTTATTGGCATTCATCACACGGAGAAGCTCCTCTTGACTTTGCTGGGAAATCAGCACACCTTCCGCTGAAGTGATGCATCCCGAACAAGCCAAACAGTCCGCAAGTGTGATTTCCACCTTCTCGAGCTTTTGAACGCCGCTCTATTTGAGGAAATTAAGAAATGGTTAGTTGTAACTACGTAATTGACGTTCGTCATAAAGGCCTGTACCGACGATTCCTGCACGTAGGAGCCATCATCTTGGATTGTTATCTTAGCTCCCGTCCGGCTCTTGCTCGTTTCGATTTTCACTGGCTTGATGCACTCCTGCAAAAGGTTTAGGTATTAACTTTCACAGTCTCCCTTCCCCAAGTAAGTTTCTACCATACCTGAGAAGGAGTAATGAAGTCGTCAAGATCTGTTAGTTGTAGAGCGCTGCTGAAACGCGACATGACGAGTGGATATTATGTTTACGAAAGCAGATGTTTTCTGTTTTGATTTCGGGTCCTATACCTGTGATTGTTTTGATGATGATCATTGATGTCACTAATGGTAGTGATGTGCATATCATATTTTCACGAAGATGGAAATTTGTTTGTACCACAATTGATGATGCTTTTGATCTATTGAAAATGTCCTAGTTTTACAAAATACGAAAAAATGAATACATGTTCCTATTTGCCATGTAGAAGAGAAAATAGCTTCAACATGTGAAACGCTTCATATCGAAGCGTTTATGCAACACGGAACTAAATAAACTGGTTCTGCTAGACGATTTTCAGAAGATGTATATATCTCGGGCATTACAACTGACAAGCCACTGTCAAAATATGAAGTTTGACGTTTCTTTGAGGCTTTCGAGAACAGCAATAATAACAATAATCGTTCGGATCTGTTAGACGTGGAAAAACGTGCTACGACCGGGCAGGTGCTGTGTAAATTGTGAAATTATTATAAGTTATTCTGTGAAAATCGCGCACTTGTCACAGAAAGTGTCAATGTTATGTGATTCACTCGCCAATGTAACTGTAGGAAATAAGTAATCCCAACGTTTGATAAGCTCCCTGGCATCTTACATCTTGAAGACGATACTGCGTAATACATAACCTTGAAATATCGAAAATTTAGGTGTATCTGAAGAGAAAAAACGCTCCACAATATGCAAAAATGTCTGCAATCACAGAAAAACGACGAGAATCTTCAATCCTCAAATCGGCACAGTCCGCACCGGCGAATTCCACACCTACCCGGCACAAAGTGCGATTCGCACAGCTGTCCATCGAATCCGCATTGCACGATGTGCTGGAAAATAACCGGGTAGTGGAGTACGAGGAGCTACTGCAGAATCTGCGAGAAGAAAGTTTCACGGTACGTAAGGAAACGCATCCTTGGCTAGTTGACGGATATTGTATTTAATTGATTACTTTCGTTGGCTTGCAGGACAAAAAATTTATAGAAGTATTCGTAGAAGCCAAAGAAGCAGTTCCACTTATGAAACCCTACTTTGGCATGTTAGTTGATTTGCTGCTTTCGCAGCGATGGATCGATCGTTCCGACGAGGCACAGGATGCGTACAAAGAGTTTGTGGTAGAGCTGTCGATTGTGCAGAAGAATTTTTGCTCAATGACCGTAACGAAGCTGCTGAAGCTGTTTCTTCCTACAAATGAGCTACAAAAGAACATCCTACCGGACGAGCAGCAGCAGCGACAGCTCGCTTCGGTGCATGATCTGATAGTAAGACTGAAAAATGTGATACCGATGATATTCGACGTCGTGCTGACGCAGCTCCGAAAGCAGTTTCCCTACCACAAGAAGCCAACCCAGGAGGTGATCGGTTTCCTGTACAACGTCCTGCGGATAATGGAGTACGCCTCGATCTACTGTGATGAGCTGCTGGACATCGTGTTCTATCACCTGCTGCAAACGGACGTCAACATACCGCGTTCCGACATCGAAAACAGCGAATACGCGGACGAGGAAATGATATTCGAAATGGCCGCAGGCGAGGAGTACGACGAGAGCGACAACGAGACCATGAAACACCCGATAGCGGAAACCCTTGACTGGTTCATGGAGCTGCTGTTTAGCTACATCGAGCAAATGGTGAAGGCAGACGGTCAAGGGGATCGGATTTTCAAAATCCTGCTAAACCAGTTCGAATCACACATCCTGCCGGCCCACAACACAGACCATGCCCAGTTCGTGATGTTTTACATCTGCAGCTTCAAGATATCGTACATGGAACACTTCATCAGTTCGCTCTGGAAGAACGTGAGCAACCCGAACAAACCGCCCGGAGTGCGGCAGGCATCGGTCGGATACATTGCCAGCATGTTAGCTAGAGGCAAATTCGTTCCCTTAAAGTAAGCTAACTTCTAGTCGGGCATGTTTTGGCCTCAGCTAACCAAGCTATCACGTGTTTTCTTTCTTTCAGCTACCTTAAGTCGATGCTGCTGGAAATGTCGCAGTGGGTGCACAGCTACATTCAACGCTGCGACTCGATGCACTACAATCAATCGCTAAAAGCACACGTCGTCTTCTACTCCGTCTGCCAGGCGATCTTCTACTTGGTGGCGTTCCGTAGCAACCACCTCACAGCGAGCGCCAAAAATCTCACGTTTCTGCATTCACTGCAGCTGTCCTCGATCGTAACCTGTCAGCTGAATCCATTGCGAGTGTGTTTGCCTACGGTGGCTACGGCGTTTGCGGGTATAACGCGGGCGTATCAGCTCGCCTACTGCCACACCATTCTGGAGCGTAACGCACGCCGTCGGTTGGCCACGGTATATCGGAACTGCACGCTGCTACCGGAGGACTGCCTGGACACGTTCTTCCCGTTCGATCCGTACATGCTGAAGAAATCTGGCAAGCGCATCGAACCGTTCTACCTACAGTACCAGGCACACGATACGGCGGAAGAGGATACGGGGGATGCGAGTGGCAGTGGAGATAATCGGCGTAAACGGTATGAATCCATCTCCGAGGACATCGACGACTTCATACCCGAAAGCAAGCGGCACAAACAGCAGCCCAGCGCTAGTGGAGTGGATTTGAACGGAGAGTTTACATACTCGTATGGAGTATCTCCGGGGTTTCATAGTTAAATTAAAATAACGCTCCTTCAATGCAAGTATGGGCGAAAAAGCAGGCTATTCATAGAGAGCCTGTTTCTATAAAAAAAAACTGATAATAAAGTACATTTATCAACCTTATTCCGAAGGTGCATCTATTGCAGGATATTTTACATTCAGCCGCTTTGTTGCATGATTTCCAGTTACTTCCGTTGTGTGGTGCGATTCGAAACCTTAACGATTATTGCAGATATGACGTGCGTGGTGGCTAAGCACGTGGGCTCCGAGAGACTGAACGGTACAACAACATTACGAGAACGGTAAAACAACCGAGTTACGTGATTGGACAAATCGATCACGCCTTGTACTATGGACGAGGCCGCGATACACCAAGACTGATTTTATTCATTGCTGTAGTTTTCGTTGATTTCGTTAAACAAACACGCAAAATGGTATAAAAAACAATGCATTTATGATGCAGAGATTTATTAGAAACAGTTTACTTCTTTGTTTTGTGTGCAAAATGAAATTTAAGTGTACACTAAAACATTAAAATTCGATTTTATTCTCAAAATTTTTGGCCACCAATAACTCATAGTGCTCCAAAAACGATGCGATCACCGGCGATAAAGAAGGCATGCGGATGTTCACGCGTTAGAGCAGGCGACGGTATGCGTTGATAACGCCATGCGGAGATAGTAATGAGATTTGCACATATGTGAGAGCGAAAGAGTAATACAAGTTACCAGGCTACCTCTTTGAAGCATGTTCTCCTGTTATTAAAGGCAGGTTTTGCCTAACAAAATCGACTTCGAAATCCTCACGCGAAATGACGTCGTTATGAGGTCGGCTTTTCTGATCGAGTGAATTTTGGCGGTTTCGGGAGTGCTGCATGAAAACGCACGAAATGCGAGTTTTGTTCCAGTTTTTGAGGGTAAATACTGATTTTAAGGAATTTTGTATTTTAAAGAATATTTAATTACAATTATATTTGACTTCATAGCATTTTCTTTGTCGTTGCTGATCATATTTAATTGCCGTACCGAATCAAAAAGCATCGCCGATAAAAATAAAAACATTATTTTTAATATGACACGTGGTGACTGGCACGTGAACTCGAACTATTTTGGCGCTATTTGGCTGAAAAACAATAAACCAAGTATATAACGTCGAGGGACGTGATTGGACCACATGATCTTGAGTTGCACTATGGGCCACATCGTCAATCAATAACACCGGTTTTGTTTATCACTCTAATTTCGTTACATTTCGTCGAACAAACACTCGGAATGGTATGAAAAACATTATTTCAAGCCACAGAGATTCATTACAAACAGTTCTCTTCTTAATTTTCGTGTTTAAAATGAGTTTTAGGTGCGATTTAAATAATTAAAATCAAATTTCGATCTTAAAATAGACGACTATCAATAGCCCAAAGTGCTCCTGGGACGAGGCGATCTATAGCGAGAGAGATAGCATAAGGATTGTAGTGCGTTAGAGAGGGCGACGGTATGTGCTGATAACGCTATCAGGAGATAGTAATGAGATTTGCACATGCGTCTGAGCGAGAGACAGCTATAAAATACCAGGCTACCTCTTTGAATCATGTTCTCCTGTTATTAAAAGCAGGTTTTGCCTAACAAAATCGGCTTCGAAATCCTCACGCTGGATGACGTCGTTACGAGGTCGATCGGGTGAAATTGCGTTTTCGGGAGTCGCGAGTGAAAAACGCCGGTTAAACGCGGACTGGTGTAACTGGGTTTTTCGCAAATGGATTATGGATTTTCCAGTTTCATGTTAAATACATATTTGTATTTAACACGTTATTATATTATATAAATTCCTTAATTTTATTCACCTCCGTACACGATGTATATGATCGTCTACCCAGTATGTACGAACAAAATGCTCAATTTTAAAATAGATATGGCCTAAAAAGCGTTTCGTTATATATTAGCGTATATAATCGTATGTTCATTTAATATCACAAGCATTCTAAAAACCAGATAAATGTATAAGATCCATGTCTTATTCTGAAGAAAACAATACCTCGTCTGTACATTTTTTCAGCGCTATTCATTCGATTGCCGTTTTCTTTAAACTGTGAAATAATTTCTGCATATGCTAAGTCCTATTTGTAAATCAAGTTTGCGGACTAATAAATAAGTTATTATATAGTCAGTTATGTGAGCTAATTCAAAATGATGCGCATTTTTTATATCATAAGCAAAACGTGTAATTAAATGCAGTAATTAAATTGTAATTAAATCGTCAAGAAGACACAATGTTAACGTATATTAGTGAAACGAAATTATATGTACAAAATGTGTATAAGTTAAAGTATGTGAATAAAATAAAAAATTCATTCATTAAGCAACCAGAAAACTCTGTTTTTATTGCTGTTGTGGTAGTCGTTTGAATATCACAAATCGTTTCGTTCTTATCATACGTGTTTTGGGGCAGACTCAACGTAAAAATCGACAATATAGTAGAGTGAATTTTCCTTGATTCTGATTTCTGATTTTGTACGGATGCTACTATAAGTGTAACAGCATTCAGATATTTTTCCAGGATGTTGTTGCTAATTTGTTTGGTATAGTACTAGTCTTATCCTCTCAACTGCAATCCGAATTTGAACCTGCCTGTTTGTTCTAGCCATAACAACAAATAAGTCTTGTTCGTGCGCCATAGAGTTAATTTCTTTCCAAACTCTCGTAGCAATGTGTTGCCGTACGAGACCACCCCAAGAGTAGTGTTGCGGATGATGCTCGTTTTATGTGTCTATTCTCGACGGCCAACCCAACCCAACAGAAGGTGCCGTTAACAGCCGTTCCCGTGTCGTTTGATATGAAGATAATTCCGTTCGTATTCGTCCCGTTTGCAACACAATTTCGGATTCCACTCACTCACTTCGAGCGATTCGATGCGATTTTAACGCCGCCAGATAAGTAGATGGAGTGTTACACTCCAACCCACGGCCCGCACTATTGTCTGTACTAATAGCACAAGGGGCACAATTTACCGACCGAGGGGGTGACGCCGTGTCTCCGAAGGTCGGCCAGGAATCCTTGCGCTTCTTTGCACCCCGACTAAGGCTACGACGTTATCTCCCCTCACGACTCTCGGCAGCGCTTTCGATTGGCTAGGACGGATGAAGTCGCTTCGGAAAGGGGGTTGGAAAATTCCACCACGCCATGAAAACCCACAGCATGAGCACTCGTCAAACAACCGAGAAGGGCTCGATGATGGAACACGGTCGTGCCTTGCAGTGTGAATTGTGACACACCGATGAGCCGTTAGCGAAACTTATTTGCAATAAATTTGCTATGGCTCATAAAACGAACGCATCCGTGAGGCCGCTCGCGGTGGCACGAAGTAAACCAACCAAAAAACACAAAAAAGGGTACGGTGTCCTGACGATCCTGGCGGGAAAGAAAGCCGGGTGATGGATGCGCTCTTTTTATTGCGTTTTCGCCGCTCGTCAACGATTGCGGTGTTTGAATGTGTTGCTGTGAACAGTTTTCTTTTACGTTTTCGTTGAAGTAAGAATGTCTCGGGAAGATTTTGAGCTGTAGACGTTTTGGATAGGGCAGTGTTTTCTTTTATCGAAATCAAAAGAACACAAACCAGCGGTCTTCACTGTAGAACACCGGCGAAGTTATGAAAGCAAAGGACAAATGAAAACAGAGAAAGATATCGATTTTGACGAAAAGGATGTTGATTTTCAAGCAACAATTAAATGCATGTATAAGAAAAGAAGAGTAACAGAACGCCTGGAACAAATTACCCTCACAAAATGACAAGTAAAAAGGCTCAAGTTTTCACGCGAGCCTTAGGAAATAGCTCGAATATTCCTTCTTTCCAACAGCCATATCCAACAGCTCCTCATTCAAAGGAAACATTCGAACGTTTCGCTCGTTCGAACAGCTTGCAACGCTTTGCGGTGGCGAACGTTGCCTGTCCTGAATTTGATCCCTTTTTGTTTTGTGCAACCACGCCACCGGGTCCGGTCAATCGCAAACTCCCGCGACTGCCAAACGCTATTTAGTGAGCCCGCAGTCATTTTTACACGCTCCGTCACCCGGAACGCGAACCGAACCGGGAACATGCTGTTTTTGGTGACGCACTTTCCTGTGGGCTCGTGCGGATTCCTTCGACAGGCCAGGCTAGGCCAGGCGAATCTCTTTCTCTCCCTAACTTCTGCACAAATGAAACACACGGTTCTGGTGGCCAAAAATGTAACCAATAAAAGAGGAGGCAGCAAAGAACGAAAAAAAAAACAGAACAACCGACCCGGAGAAGATCCCGGAACCGGGCTGCCGGTATAAACAATGCCGCCACGGGATGGAGCAAAAACAAATGAAATCGACCGAAAGGTGATTCGGTCCTTTCTTGCAGGTTTCTTCTTCTTCCTCTTTAGCCTCGCACGATCTTCGCGGGCTTCACCTCCACCGGCTGGCGTGGGTGGAGAAGCTGTTTTGCCATTCCGCCTCGGTTCTTGGGACGGGGAAAATGGAGCGAAACAAGCGAGCAAAAGACGGCAGGCGAACGTCAAAACGATCGAGCGAGGAGACGAGCGAATGAACGCAGCGCAACGCAACGCAAGCGCCTGATGGACGCCTGATGGGTCGGTGGGCAGGAGACAACCGCCATCTTCCCTTGCCAGGTTTCGAGTGGGTGGGTGGGTGGGTGGTTTCCGTTTCGCTGAATACGTTGGGTGATAAGAGCCCGTAGGGCGCAACGCACCAGGGTTTGGGGGGTGGGCAGTGGTGGGAGAAGTTATGAGCAGGGAAAAACGACAACCAGCAGTCCTCGTCCTGTTCGTCCTTGTCGTCGTCGTCGTCGTTCGGGTGGGTTGTGCTCGGGCCGGTGGCGGTGATATTGTAAGCGGACATAAATTTCGAATATAAATTAGACGGAAAAAAGCATAAACCCGGAGGGACTGAGATGGAAATGATGTCTAATGCGAAGGGAAAACTCGGCTGCTGCTTCGACGATTTCGGTCCCTCCCCCCCCATCCCGGTCTGATGTCCCGGGTGTTGGTGGGGAATGGGATGGGGTAGGGAAGAGGCTGGAGAGGGGGGGGGGGGAGATTGACGAGGGTCGAAGAATGGGCGCTCGAGCACAGGGGCGTCTTCGATGTTCGTTCCCTTTCCCAGCCACCAGGCGCCTCCATCGGTTGTCCTAATGATCGCTTGCGCTCGTAACCCCTGGCCAACCGGGGACGGAAGGGGGGGGGGGAAGAACCGAGGGTAATGGGGCATGGCCGGGAGGGTGGATCATAATTGTTGAATAATAACACGAGGGTCTTAAATTTCAGCCATGCCGGCTCGCATCCCCCCTGGTTCGCCCGTTATCGCTCCCCAAATCACCCGCCGGGACCAATTTACACCGGTTTGGGGGTTGGTTTTCATAATTTTCTCACATTTCCCATACATTAGTGTGTCTTCTCCATCACTACGACGCCCGGGTGTTTTGCTATGGCAATGGCTCGTTCGTTCGATTAGATGCACGTTTGACGTAACCTCACTTTTTTTTTGTCGAGCCCAATTTTCACACTTTTCCAGTGAAATGTGAATTGAAAGTTTTGCCAGCGAACGGACACTCGGCGGCAACGCGCACATTAATCTTCCGGTGGCTTGGATTCCGTTTCCGATACGTTCCCATGTTTCGATACATCTGAACACCGCCAGCTGCAGGGGGAAAAAAGAGGGCGCGCACTCTTATTTGATTAAAAGATAAGACAGGGCTCAAAATTTACGACCCAACGCCACATGATGGCTCGGGTTCACGGACGCACCATGGTGGTTTTGCGTTTGACGCTGGAAACTTTTCCAACAACTCGCCCTTCCGTCATGGTGCGCCTTCGCTCTCTTTCTCTTTCATTCTCTCTCACTCACGCTTTCTCTCTCTCTCTCGCGCTTGGCTTTTCCAACAGCGCATTCTGCTAAAATATGTATTTCGGGTCGGAAAAACGGCTCAACGGATTGGGGGCCACTGCTGGCCGTCGTAGATGTGTCAGCGACAATCGGTTTCCGAAGGTGCCGGCCCGAGCCCGTGGGCTTGCGGGAGTGAAGGAGCGCGAGATTCCACCCCTTACCACCTCCCCCCCCAACGCCCCCACTCACCTACCAACCCCTCACGCCACCGACGTTGCGAGAGGGTTGCGAAAATTAGTTCTGCTGGCAGCGGCATGATCATTAAATGTAATTTATTTGATTTAACACCAACTCTCGGACCATTAGCCGGTAATTACCGTGGAAAGGGCGTTTGATGGGGGCATTCGCGAGGGAGGGGGAGGGGGGGGAGGTTCATGGAGGGCCCAGCCCACCGACTGATGGGTCGGATATCGCTCGGAAGGGCATAAAATTTCAAACCATCGTAATGGACACCGTCACCGTCGGGCCGAGATGAAGCGAACGGACAATTGGTTGCGCCTGGCACCGTGTCAGCCGGCGTTGTGGGATGAATTTTTCAAAACGATAATAATTCGCGCCCCCGCAAGATTGATGACCCGTCGCGGGGGTCGAAGCGCGTAATGGCGTCGCGATAAGATGGTGATGGGAAAGATGGCCGGCGTGGCAATGTTTTGGTGGAAACGATTCGATCGCGAATGGTCCTGCGGTGATCGGTAATGATTAATTGCCTGCCTTACCGGCAATCAACGGGTGGGGGACTTGTGTTGTAGGGCATTTTCTTTATGCGCACCAAAGGGCTGCTGACAGTGGGGTTCCACAGCCTACTGGGCAGAGTGTTGTACTTTGATCACAGGTGACGGCAATAGTCAAAAATCGACTCCATAGCCTACTGAGTAACATGCCGTACTTTGATTGATAAAAGGGACGGATTTTAGTCTTTAAAACCCATCGTGATTGAGCTCAGATCATTAGCTCCTTAAAATAGATCACATTACATCATCTGTGCATTTTCCGTGACCTAATACCAGGACATTTCGCGTCCATCGATGCCGGAATTCAAAATATGCGTGAGATGCAGACTCTTCGTTCAGCAACGCAAAAAGCAGCAGAAAAATAGGGGAAAGAAACAACCCGACGTCCCTTTCTCGACATCACCGGCGTGACAGTTGAACCCTTCACGTCAACGAACGACATTTTGTATCGCTGCCACACGGCAAACGAAGGGACGCACGAGCCAAACATGCGCCATCGCGCTATTTCCGATGCCATTCCGCTTCGCGTTACATCGTCGAATCCTGCCGCTTGTCAGGACGTTTCCTCGTTCAGGACGAGCACTCGCAGCAAAGGACACCAAGGTGGGTGTGATGCGTCGCGTTCGCTTTTCTTCTGCTGACGACGATGGGGCGGATAGAAAAAAAAAACCCCGTTCTGCGTCAAAACAGGGTTGAAGCGAAACAGCGAAAGAAAAGCGCCAGAGCTCGGTGATCGCACCGCACCTTTTACGGGTACAGGGTGGAAGAGGATGGAAAAGGGTGGATTTATTCTGCTAATCCTTCGCGCGATGGCCGCACCACCCCGTTGAGGGGTGGGTGAGTTTCATATTTCTTGTCAGCGGCGCAAAACGACGACACTGACGACGTTGACGACGACGGCGAAGAAAACGACGATGACGACGACGACGACGACGACGACGACGGTGAAAACAGCTCAACGTGAGGAAAAACAAACGAGTGACATGAGCGTGAGGAAGATGGTGAGAACGGCGCGTGAGAGTGAGCGCGACAGAGATGAGGTGAGTGAGTGAGCGAGAGCTCACCATCGAAGCTGTGTGGTGTGGCTGCAGATGGAAGATGAGATGATGTTTTGCCTGAGTTCCAGTTCCAACCAGTGGGTGGGTGGGGGTTTTCCACCACGAGTGGGAAAATGGGGGAAGGAAAAAGGATCGGCAAAAAGTACATCCTGCCACTGCGCTTCGGTAAATTTGCTTCTTTCCGCTTTCGTCCTGCTCTACGCCGGCGTCACTCACCTCCGCCTCACGAAGCCGTCGTTATTTGTTTTTCCGTTTCATTTTCATTTCCCACCCCACCGCCCGATTCCGTGGCACTCGTTCTCGCTCGCACTCCCTTTCTCTCGATCTCTTTCTATCTCTTTTTAACGCTTTGCAACAGCACGTGGATGGCAAATCGAGCGAGGAAAATCCCTAGCCTGCCAGAAGGAATCGCCCTCGGTGGGAGTGTTTGCTTGATGGATGCAAGGGATCGTGAAACCGAGCGGGCGGTCGCCACTGAGTGGGTTGGTGGGTGGGTGGGTGGGTGGTTGTTTTCCACGCCCGGTCGTGTGGGCAAGAGGGCGAAGGGTTTGCAAGGCAACCAAACCGGATCACATCACGTCACGTCACGTCTTCGTGCGCCGGTTCGTTGTGCGCTCGGTTTCGGTTTTTCCTCCCCATTTTCCCGACCCACCGTGGTACCGTGGGCCGCTGTTTTGGTGTGCTTTCTCCCGAGCCAACGTCAGGGGGGGGGGGGGGACCGACCGGATGACGGAAGGTTTTTCGTCCGGATGGTCGAGAGTTTTCGCAAGCGCGCAATCGTAATACGAGGAAATGTGTGATGCTCGCATTGGTGCGAGTGAACAGGAGCGAGCGAGGGAGAGAGAGAGATGGCGTTTGTGAGTAGTGAGTGAGCAGGAACGTTTGAGAGAACGAGAGAGAGAGAGAGAGAGAGCGATTACGGATGCGGATGCTGCGAAGCAACGAACCCTTCCCGAGGGCCCTCTGAAGCCCGCTTGACTGATGGGTAGTTTGGGTTGGAAGGAAAAGCCGCCCGCCGTCGCCGTGTTGCGTGGGCGGGGGTTTGCCTTTTTTCCAGCCACAGAAAAATGGTAAATGTTGATGGTGGTGGAGTTTTAGTGTGCCGCGAATCCGTTGGACGGTGTTTTTTTTTGTGGCCGTCCAAAAACGCCGTTTTGCTAATCCGCACCCGAACGGGAGATTTAATCGCGGGTTCGCGGCTCAAGAAAGCGAACCGAACGGGGTGTGTTTTTTTTTTGTTGTTGTTTGTGTTGGAGCCACAACACAGTGGTATATACAATTTATTTTATATAAAAATTCCCACAACCCACCCAGCCGGTGTCACTCAACAGCCATCGAACAGCCACCGAAACCGAACGTCGAGGCCGCGCACAAACACATCCACCCCCACCGGGCGGCTCCAGGCTGTCCTGCGGAGGATGTTGGGTCTCTTTCTATCTCGCAAACTTCCCCCGCCTCCCACACACACAGACACACATTTTCTTTCTTTACCTCTTCGTCCTTCCCTTCGAAACGTACGGCGCAAGCGGTCGTGATAAGCGATATCCAGCCCCGGGAACCTCGGCGAGTGAAAGCGAGCGGGGAAAGTTATGAGAACAGATCCTGACACGTCTCGGGATGGATAAAAACCCCGGATCCCAGGGTGGCCCGGATCCTTCGGTTCCTGGCGGGCACCGGGCGTTGGTGGTAGTGGTGGTGGTGGTATATTTACGATTATAACCAAAGTTTCCTTTTCTTCATTTTGATTTGATTTGAATTCGACAATAAGGCTTCAAAAAATATATTTCACGTCAAAAATGGGCCCGCAGGCAACCGCGTGGGGCGGTTACCCGGGGAGGCTTTTCCCGTTTTTTTTTTCACCCATGGCCCTTTTCCGGATCTGGCCCCGCGTGGTGCCCTTTGCGGGACGTTTCCGGTAGCTGCCGTTTGATGAAGATGATGACTTTGGGGCACAACGGATCGGAAAATCCGGCAGCGCGAGAGAGCGAGAGAGAGAGAGAGAGAAAATGTGAAGTGAAGAAAAGAAAACCCCACAGTCAGCTACCGGAAGGCCGGTGTGGAGCTGCTGTTCGTTTTTGGTTTTATTTTTCTTCTCTTCGTTTTCCACATGGACCTCCTCCCGCGCGGGAAACCGGAACCCTTCGGACCGCCGGGTGATTTTCTCGCCCCCTTACTTTCACCCGAGGCACCCCCCCCGTTAATGATGATGCCCCGGCGTTCGGCGTTGCGCCTTGATTTCGGGGTTACGGCGAAAAACTCGGGCTTCAGGAAAATTGAACACCGCTTGCGCTCGAGCGCATAAATTCCCCTTTATGCGCTCTCCACCGCGCAAGCAGCCGGAACAGGTGGAGGCCACCCACTGGGGTAAAGGGAGGGTTAAAGAAACCCACAAACAACGCCAACAAACAGGAGCGCAACAGCAACAACAGCAAGCAAGCAAGCAAAAAAAAATAAATAAAGAAAGAAAGAAAAACCCCTCCGAATGCGCCTCCTTATTGGTGCGATCGTAAATTCCGAACGCAAAGCTAATTTCCTTCGGTATGATTTTCATATTTATTTTTATGCGCGTCCGTCGATCGGATCCCTGCTCGCCCTTCTCGGAAAGCAAAAAAAGAAAAGGGCCACCCCCGATGGGCAGATGCCCAATTGCCACGAGGCCGCGCGTGTGGGCGATGAAAATGATGAGGACGCGCGCGCGCGCGCGAGCGAGCACAATTTTGCGCCGGGACGAACGCGTCGGTAAGGGTCGCGTCGGCTACCGGTTGAATGATGGCAGATTTATTGGACCGTTGATATTAGTTTGATTGGCTCTCGGGGGGTAGTTGGCGCGTTTTGTTTTTGTTTTGCTCTCCCGCTCCCTTTGGGTTCGTTGGTTCGTTTTGCGTATTTTCTGTGGCCCTTGAGACGGTCGCTTCCTGAAAAGCGAAGCCGCCTTCGTTGCTATTAATCAGCGGAAGCGCTGGGCGGTTTCGTGACTGTGATAATGGGTGGCTTGGCCTGGCGGTGGCCGATGGTCGTGATGGCCACACGGGGCAGGAAAGGCAGAAAGTACTTAGCGAACGGTGGGAAGCCATTAGTGAGTAATGGTTATTGTCTGCGAGTAAAAGTTTGTCTTCTTTTTTTTCTCTCTCTCATCCTCTTGGCCGTCTGCATCGTGTGGCTGCGAAGGGAATCAAAGGACACGGTTTTATTGACGCCTGTTCGAGGGGTTGAAGTTTAGAGCGCTCAATATGTATTTCCTAATCAAGTAGATACCATCGTAAGACAGTGGCTTTGCTGGTTGCCCTTTGCTTGGTGAGGGCCATCAAAGTTTATGTGCATCGATAGTTGTTGCCTGCAAAAACGAAGGAAAGCCGGAGAAAAACATTTCCCCGGGAGGGGATTCATTGAGCTGGTATGACTTTAACCTATCGTCCCTAGGCAGTAAATGGGAGCGCACTAAATAAATACGAGCCTGCAGACTAGGGGTTTTTTTTTGCCATGCATATTTGTGATCTGTTGAAAAAAGCATTGTTTTTAGATTTAATATAGCTTAGGGTAAATAGTCCCAAGCAGTTTTTTTTTCGGAAAAGGTTTCCTTGTTTAGCACCGTCGTTTACAATCAATTCAAAGAGAAAATCGATCAGTTGAAAAGTTTATGGTCCTTTGAATTTGACAACGTTGAATAATTTACATGATATTTGGTTGAAATAAATAGTTTCAATGTTCCTTGATTCCAGCCATTAACAATTGATTAATTGTTTATTTCTAAAGGTATCTTGAATATCGAAACATATTTTAAAAACCATCGCCTTAACGTTGACCAGATACAAAGCAACAAAACCATGAGCGAATGTAGCAATAATAAATCAGAAATTGTCAAAGAATCATCCCAAACTTCACACCAACTCACCGACCCAAAAGCAAATGCTTCGATGTGCTGAATGTTTAAATTTTACCCTCACTTCTCGAGTGATTTCTGCACCGGGGATGAACGAATCATAATTTTCACAGCTTCACTCCACCTCTCTCTCTCTGTGCTTTAAGAGCGATCGCTTTCAGCGCTGCGACGATGCCTGCGATTCCCGTATTTATTCGCCAACTTTCAGCTCGCTTCGCACCACCGAAGCCGCTAGTTTTCATTCGTTTCCACAAAAATATGCCCCGAACGGGAACGGGACAATCCTAGCCGGAAGGGCCGCAGTGAAATGCCCGAACCCGGGCGTTTTCGCCTCCCAAAATCCTTCCGTGATCCTCGTCACGAGTGCCAGAGTTAGGGTGGTTTGAGGGTGGCCTGGCCAAACCGAGCGGGGGAGGGGGCAACAATTTATGCAATAACCCTGCTCACGCTCGCGTCTCGCACCGGACCGATAGGACCGTTTCGGATGGCTAATGCAATAAATCATAAATTAAACGACATCTTTAGAAATCATAATCATAATTTCTGCCGCCCTGGAAAATGCGCCGCCCGGTCGCCAATTTCCTCGCCGAGGAGTGACACCTGGGCACGAGGACTGGTTCCTGGGAGTTGTGTGAGGGCGAGGGCCCGATAAAAAGGGTACGGTATTTCTGTGGCTGTGTGTATTTCTTTTTTTTCCACCTCACTCTCGCTTTATTTAGCGTTGTTTTTGTTAGTCACCGTTAGGATTTCGGATTTTCCAAACGAAGCCAACGGAAACGGGACAAATGGTGGAACCCGGACTGGCTGGCTGCTGGAACGGGACGGTGAAACATTCCACAAATGGATTTCATGAACGATAATTAGGGCCACTCCGTGAGGACGAGAATAATAAGCGAAGCGTTTTCATAGCGAGGTTGAATTTTTTGACGAAGCAGCACCATGGAAGGTCCTTTTTCTGGTCATGTATTCGAGATCTGCACTCGCGATGTGTTGACGGTAGAAGTGGGCGTGCATCCTTTTTCGTACGAGTGTCACAAATCATCACCGCTTTCGGGGAAACAATGCGTGGAAAAAATGCGCCCCGTTCTTAGTCGACATCGAATGTGCGAATATAGCGTAGCATCGTGAGAGGGCATTTATCCTTCGGGAGAGGACAACGACGTCCGAAAGATCGAAACCAAAGCTCCACCACGTTCCAGGAAGCATTTCAAACCGTATCCCAATCATAAGCTTGGGTTTAGTCGGTTCACGTCAGGATACACTCCCGCCCGGAGGCGTCCTTCCACGGACCCTACGGATTGATGAGAAAACTATCCCGGTTTTGGGGCTACGGCATCGAAACGTCCTCGGAATCGCATCCATGCACGAGTTTCCGAGCCCCGTGAGAGTTTAGGGTGGCTGGGAAAATCCCCTTTTCCACCGTCGCACCCAGCTCCACAGCTTCACAAAACAGATGGTACGTTCGAAGTGCGCCAAAAGTGTAAGTGCCACCGTATGTGCGAGTCGGTGTCGATCAACATGGCCGGTCGTCGCAGTCACCGCCACCCGTCGGTGCGGAAATGTCGCCCATCGTGAGACCATATAATTGTGAGGAAATAGTTTTCCCCGAGCACCGCCCGCGAAAACCCGTACCATGCCCGTGCAAATGGAAGAATGATGGAAGAACGGACCGAAGATTAGCGCCGACCGAAAATGATTCGAGCGACTGGTGGAAATAAATCTTGCGTAAACTTTTAACATATTTCTTAATCGCCGGTCGCTCCTCCAGCCGAATGCGACTGTCGCTGGGTCTGGTGCATTCCGGGCTCTTTTACGCTTTGGATCCTGGGGGCCCGTTTCGGTGCCGAAGTTTCCGGTGCTCGGAGATGCGCCATGGACCCTAGCACGTGCACGCGCGCGAGTTTGTGTGTGTGTGCATCGGGAGCCATGGCCAGATGGTTTCGTGGAGGAATTCATCCCCAGATTCGCAGATAGATTCGTTTCGGTGCTTCCCCCATCGGATCGAAGCCCGGAGAACAGCGGAGGGTTTATGTACTTAAACGGGGGGCGGTGAGTTTTGGAAAAGCGAACGACAGTGCTGGTCGCAAAATGCGCACTTTCAATCGAAGAGGGCCGTTGAAAAGAATTAGATGTTGCTTTTCAACCAAGCAGGCTGTTTGTGTGTGTGTTTTTTTTTTGCCCAGCAAAGCAATCGTCGTTGTGTCTCACTCGCAAAAAGAGAGAAGGTCCTTTAAAAGCTCCTCAGCCTGGGAAAATTCGTACATCTCACAGCGCTCGTTGTGAGCCTCCCGGTTGTGTCATTTATTACCCATCCTTTTTTCGTCCTTTTTTCCCGGCGTCATCCGCATAGCGACGATTCCGTCACGGTCCGACTGATCGTTGCAAGACGCCGAATTTCGACATTGCATTGGCTCACTCTGGGTCGGGCTGGGTACCCGGCAAGGCGAGCGCCGAAATAATAAAATACAAAACTTTTTCTTCCACTCGCAACCGTACACATGCATGCAAGAGGAACGCAAAAAAAAACTGGGCACCATATATTTGATTTTATGTATAATTTCAGTTTTAAAATGCAGTTGTTTTAATATTTATTTGCCTCGCAGCCACCGAAACGGGCCCATTCGCCTTCGGTTGGAGGGGTCGCTTTATCTGTCCTGGAGAATGGGGTCCTTGTGGTGAGGAAAAACCCGGGCGCAACTTCACATGGCCGAAGGATGGCATGAGAGACATAAAAACACTCATACACACACACACACACGAAACCGCTTCTGGTGCAGCGTGATGGAGCGCTCGTTGCAGGAAAATTGTCCCGAGGAGTGATGGCGCGCGCTCGTCCAAGGACCTACGGTTGGTCCTTTCGTGCAGTTCGTGCAGGGCGCATGCAACGTGTGCGCAACTCGACTGACAGTTGGGGTTGTTGATGATCCTCCCTGCCACCCTCCAAATGCCCACCCCATTGCATGCAGGCAATGTGTGGCCGGGTGCGGTTCCGTGTGTCGTATCAAGATTTCTTCCATGCATTTTCCTATCCAATCTTAGCAGTGCTTCCATCACTTCCGCAGCGAAAGCTGCTATCGCCGCCATTCAATCTCGCTCGCTTTTTCTCATGTCCTCCCCGGAGTGGGACAGAGAAAGAGATGGCTCCTCTTTTCGCCACTCATCGCCCAGGACGATCACCAAACGGGTGGGGTTGCTCTGCTTTTTTCTTTGTTTTTTTTTTGCTTGCTTCACTTTTTCGCTCCCGTGCGAGCTTCACTGTCTCGCATCCCGACGGTGGCCAAGTTGTTTGATATGTGTGTTTTTCACCGTTTTTGCCCTTTCCAACCCCTCCCAAACACACACACACACAGACCCCCCAGTGCTGTCTGTTCCGCCGATTCCGAAGCACTTTACGCTGGTTGTTTTTGAAATGCAAAAAGCTTCAAGCCAACTTCAAAATTTACTGCACTCGTCCTGCGCGCGGCAAACCCCGGGTCGCCTCCGGCCCTTCGGGTGGATCATCTGCCAGCGCTAAGCCCCCCCAAACCCCCTCTAACCACCATTCCTCCATCATCCGCCTCTCGGCCGCAAGCGCTGGTGGTTGGCTTGTCTCCGCGAGGCTCTCCGTCAGCCACGGGATCCATTTGCTGTTTTTCTGTTCCTCTCTACCAAGCCCCCGGTTTCCCATCTTCCCCTACCCGTTTTGAGGGGGGAGGGAGTGGGAAGGTCAGGCAAGGACCTCCCCATGTGATGATGAGTCTCCGGTCCGGGGTGAGCGGAAAATAAACGTGCATGTCAGCTGCTTCAGCGTGCTCAGCTCCGTCCGTCGGTGATGGTTGCGTGATGGTTTTCATGGTGCCGGGTAGAAGAACAAGAACAGAAAGAGGAATGGAAAAGAGAAAGAAGAAACACACATACACACTCACATGGAAAGAACTGGAACCGGGAGAAGCTGGGTGAAAAATATGTAGCAGAAATGCGAAACGTCGAGCGGTGGAGCTAATGCTTCTTGCTGTCGTTTCTTTTTTTTGTATTCCGCCCCGAAAAGCGAGTGAAGCCGGCTGGTGGAACGGGAGGGGGAGGGGGGAGGTGATATGCTTTAGATTTTATCAAGGATATGAAGGGAAAAATATTTACATCTCATTCGGCCGGGGCGAGGCGAACGTGAATGTAGATGAGATGTTTTTCTTGCTAGCACACGGCTCCCTTCGGCTTCTGCCAGACTAACCAGGTTTTCGTCCTTTACGTTCACACGGCGCACTACTAATGCCGGTGGTGGGGTCTTTCGGTGTGTGTGTGTGTGTGCACATGGTTGGATGAGATTTTCAGCCCGTGTGTGTGTTTATGTCTGCATAGTTTGTAGTAGCAGCAGCTGGTTGAGCAACGGTTGAGCCGCGAGGCCGTAAGGTGGGCGAATTTCGCTGTTCGTGTTTTGGGCTAATTTTGAACCTCATTGCTCTTACTCCGGTGTTGGGTGGAGAGACCGATCTGCATGAAAATATTAAGAGAACAAAAATGAAATTTGATTTTTGGCTGTTAACCTACGGATGAATTCTATTCCCATTCGCTCTTTTATTGCTTCACGGCGTTTTGTTGCACCGTTTTCACGGCTTTGAACGACGGTAATGGCTTTGAAGACCTTTTTACTGCGAATCTTCCGAAGCAAGGGATGGAAATTTCAATTTTAAATAACCTCGACAGGCAACGTTTCCTTGATGCTGCTTCCCTCGCAAACCTAGCCGGGGGTTTTTCGCGATGCGCGCGACTGCAAATGCACTTTGCGCCGGTGGACCGGTGAGATAAAGCAATTGCCCGCGGATTAGCGCAAAAGAAAACGCAGAGAAAAACTTTCCATCCCTTCGTACCCGCGCAAAGGACGAAGAGAAAAGCTGCAGATCAATCTTTCGCCAAGTGGCCGCTGGAGCGAGTAATTTGCCACATCTTATTAATTAATCATAGTTTCGGTGTTCGTGGGTTTTCTCTTTCCTGCGCTCACTCACGTCCCAACAAGCGAGTGCCGTGCGCACAAATGGCCTAAATGGTGGCCGAGCGCCATCTTGGGGTCGGTGGTTTACCGATAAGGCGCCGCCACGAATGCCCACTGGCCAGCGTTGGCCGGGATGTTGGGATGCGCTCGCGCGAAACCACCGGAGTAAGTTGCTCATTTAGTTTATCTATAATTCATATATTTTTATGATAATGAAGAAAATTATGAAAAAACTTTACGCTTTTAGTAGCTCACCGCGGGGACACTTGGGCGTGGTGAAGTTGCACCACGAAAGCACCAGAAAGCACGCGAGCAAAACGTGGCCACGAGAAGGTGGATCCCGCGGTGGACGGGAACTTAGGAACGGGTTCGGGATGATGAGGACGCTACAAATGGGACGTGGTGCCACGCCGCTTGCACGAGAGGGAAGAAAGAACTGCAGGAAAGTCTTGCAGGCAATATATAAGGATTATTATAAAACACTCCGAGTTTGAAAAGTGTTTGCGAGCGAGTAGATGAGGGAGCTTGGCTGCTAACAAACAAAATGACCCTTCCGAACGTTTGGCTTCTATTATTATCATACCTTTTTTTTTTCTTTTCTTCGCGTCGCTTTCGTATGGGCAGCGCAACACAGCAGGAGAAGCGACTTTCATAAACAGTTTAAAATAAAAACGAGAAACGAAGCAAAGCTTCATAATGAACCCGCAAAGGAGCGAAAAGGACGAATAAGAAGAAGAGGTGGATGAAAAAAAATAACAACACGACGGAGAAAAAAACAACGACTCCATCCTGACGTAGTAGTAAAACTCGAACTCTATTATGAACGGAATAAACCAAGAGCGCCAAACGGCGTGTGAGGGAATCCGGTTCAACCGGTTCCACGGGGCCGAGAACCGGGCCGCGGGAGAAAGTGAGACTAATTATTTGCCCGAAGAACATCACCTAGGGACACGTTAATCCAAGATTTGTGACCACAGGAACGAGCGGAATTTCAGAGCGCACGGTCATACATTTTTGTGTAACCGGTTCGTCCTTCGTCCTTTGTCGTCCTGCGATGCCGTTGAAGAGTGTGGCCGAGAGACCCGGGGGAGGACCCGACGTTAAGATGCTGTGGGAAGGAAATAAAAATTCCTCGGTTTTTACGATGGTCGCTCGCCAACCGGAGGATGCCTTTGGGGAGCTCTGGAGCGTTCTTATTGCTTCATTCGCCGTTAGCACCGGGGGGTGGCTATGTTCGGAAATGTCACACCCAAGATTAGTCGATCGCGCACTTCGCGTGGAAGAGACGCTTGGGAGAGTTTCGCAAACCTGTGCGCCTGGTCGGTTCTGTGGTGGGATACATTATTCAACGCCGTTTGAAAGCGACGTTCGTGAGTGATGCTGGTTGCGTTGTGGAGCGAAGCCGAGGTTCGAGAATTGGTTTGCTGGATGGGCCGCAAAGTGGATGCGATCGAGCGAAGGATTTGCTTAAGTGTTTCGCAACTAGCGAAAGCGTTGCAAATCATTTGTGATGATTTTGAAAGCGACGTTTGCCTTGTAAAAGAGAATCAGGATGTGGAACATTGCATTGGGAATGAATGCTTTTCGCGCTTTATATTTTTCCATTTTACTCTCAAATGGAGCTTTTTCGCCAATTAGGTTTAAAAGCGTTTATTGGGATTGGTAAAGTAGATATAGTCATAGATGTTGCTTTAGTTTTTTCTTAAGTACATGGTATTGGAAATGTTTATTTATGCAGTAGCTATTAAAAAGCTCGAAAAATTTCTACATTCTAACCTTTATTAATATTTATTAGTACGTTTCAGTTATATGAAAAAAGGTGATTTTAGCTGAAAAATTATTGCAAATAAATTGTACCTGTTTGCATTTCTAAAATCTACTGCTTGAAATTGCTTGTATTGGTTTCAAGAGAGTTGTTTAATTTTGCATTTACATGTTATATTCACCCGAGCCGAGTGTCTCATTCGCCATCACAATTGATCGAATTTTCAATACGGAAGTCCTGTGTAGCAAAGATAAAATGCAAAATAAAAATAAAAACCTTTAGACATTAGCTGTGAGTTTTCTTTCACCCAACCCTGCTGCTAATCGTTTGTTCGTTCGCTTGGGTCTTTTTCATGGGTCCGTAATAGAGGGGATTCACACCGACGATGGAGACGCCTGGTCAGTTACGGTTAGTTCCTGTTGACGTTCGACGCCGGCGTCGTGAAACGAAATACATACATATATTTATACACATATATATATATATATATGTGCGGAAAGCTGCTCTGAGGTTTGGATTAAAAACTTTGCCCCCCAAAAACTGTGCCGTTGTTTGGAGCGATTTCATCTTTTCGGTTCGACCGCGGGACCAACGGAACGTAGCCCGGTTTTCCACGGATGGAGCAGGCGGAGCTAGCGGAAACGCAAAAATGTGTCATAAATAAAGAAAATCCGTCCGTTTCTGTCACTTGTGCCGCTGTGCTGCCGGCTTTCCCGGGAGCGTTTTCCACCCGTGCCCCAGGACCCTGCTCTCTCTCTCTCTCTCTCTCTCTCTCTCTCTCTCTCTCTCTCTCTCTCCTCCTGGGAGCCCGTTCATCAGCATCGGGATCCCTTTTGTCTTCGCATGGTGTAACCACTTTCTGGCATTTATCAAACGAAGGCAAAAGGGGTAATAAATTACTCCGGTCTTAGTGTCTCTCCCGGATTCGCACCAGCTCTCCCGAGTCCGGAGCCTTCCGGGGGTTTTGCGAAGAGACCCGAGGAACTCGCGCCCGCCCATTTACGTTTACGTGAACAGTTTTCGTGGCTCCCACCCTATCGCCAGTGGGCGCTCCCTTTTTTCGGGCGGGGAAGCGAAAGGAACAGCGTCCCAAATGCGTCCAAAACATTGAGCTTTCGCAAAACTAGCGACCACCGGGCAGATGCCAGCGACGAAAGGCACGACAGCACTGGTACACCGCGCGAGAGCGCCGTTCATACATCATAGGAATAATACAAAATGTATTTAAAAACTTTATCAGTAAATCTAGCCATTTTCGGGAGGTGGCTGTGTACGTGTGTCCTGGCTGAGTGGCAGCAGGCGACGGCGTGTGTTTCGGTGGCTTGTAACAGGGCCACCGAAAGCGATCTATCTATTTGGCCCCGTGGCCGCTCGCCACCTTCGAACTTCACGTTTCACGGGGAAGGCGCCTCGAAAGAAAGGGCTCCAGAAATCGCGCTAATGGCCAGCGATATGTTCTTGGGGCACGGAAAACCACAAATGGTGGCCCGCGTATGCAATGGGCCGGGTGGATCCGGCCACGGTTACCGGGCGATCGAGCGCGATGCCCGTCATCAAAGCGCTGCAGTTGCACTTTGTTCCGCTGCCGGAGGTCGATGCTTGAGCGGGAATTGCACTGGAAGGGCTTTTTTGTATCTGTGGTATGTGTGTGTATGTGTATTATTTATGCTTTTACGTTCTTGCTCGGGGCACTTTCAAAACTTGAAACTGTGCTTGCACTTCGCGCGTATAAATTCCTGCAGTTTTCTGTTCCATCATAATGGCATTTATTGTCGGACTCGGGAGTTGCGAGCGGCAGTGAAATATGTAAATATGCTTAAATCCGTCGCTGGTTGCAATTTATTGTAACCTTTCCGCAGCTCGCTCAAACGAGTGGGTCCGTTTGCGTTGTCGACGTAGCATATATACGCGGAGAGGTCTGATTTAGGATAGACATTTCAAAGAAACTTGCATTGCAATCTTAATAAATTCTTCAAAACAATGAATTTTAATCGATACGGGTGTATGATGAGTCAACTGTCATAAGAAAAAAATCACATTCCAATCTTTTAAATGCCCCAATGCAAAAAAAAACAACCATGTTATTTATTGTTTAAAATGAAAAAAGTCTGTTACTGTTAACGTTAATCGGCCGTATATTGAGGAATGTGCGATTCTAATAGATCGAGGAACTTTTAGAACCGTCTGTGATCGTCATTGATATAACTATGAGGCGGAGGATCAAATAATCGATCTTTTCCAACGTTATGAGTCGGTGATATAAAAGCTTTCGCTGAGGTTCAACGCTCATTTAATCGTAACAACTTGTTAATATCCGTTATTTTCCTACAATTTTGAAACGTAAACTCATTTGCATCAGACGATTCAAAGGATAACTTAAACACCGTTCATAAATCGGTGCTTAAGAGCGCATAATTGAATTCTGCAAATTGTTGCTGCCAAGCGCAACATCAACTCCTTCAGATCCAGATGAAATGGGTAGGGCTTAAGTGGAAGACACACACAAAAAAAAACGAACCTTTCAGCTGCAAATTGCCCAGCTTGCAGTCGGAAAGCGAAGAACGAGAGCAAACGCATTTCCGGCTAAATTTGTTCTTGCGATTTTGAAGGATCCAATTCCTTCCGTTTCCTATCGCAGCATAACCCGGCGAAAAGGCCGGTGCACTGTGCTCGCTCGAATGCCCCCTCCAAGCGTGGGTCATTCACGCGAAAAGGTAACATAAACAGCGATTCACAGCCTCAGTTTCTAGCTCGGTGGGAATATTTCCACGGTGCACTGTATGTGGACTAAAAACGGAGCGAGCGAACGAACGAAAAAAAAAAACACACACACAGCCCGTACAATAAGCGTGAAATATAATTCCAAATTACAATAATTACACTTTACCGTGTTTATCTTTTTAATAAACGAAATGATCTTAGCTTCATCGCAAACTCCGCAAAGCGGCACAATAAAGCTGTAGCGGTAGGAAATTCATTTCCAAACCCGGCCCCCGGGATGCATTTGCGAGTGTGTTGTGTTGAAAGCAAATAGGGCTCGACCAAACGGGAACGAGCGAGGATCAAGACGAGTGCGGTCTGGGAGTCGGTTTGGAAGTCAAGCAGCCACCAGGCACCAGGAAAAGGCGCACCAGGCGTAAAGGTTAGGTTGAAAATTGCGCGGAACCGATGGCTGGATACCGGGAGCGGGAGAAAAATCTCTTTACAAGAAAAACAAACACAGACGCAAACGACGTGCAGCGGAACCGCGCACGGTGCACTAATAATTTTCCGGGAATTATTATTTATTAGATAAATTTGCACCAACCGGTATTGTTATTACCGGGATGAATGTACGCTGGCTGCAGCTCGGGCTAAAGAATTCATTATACTTGTGTCGGTGTGGGGCGTCGGGAAAATGAGGCACGATTCGTTGCAGCCAGAGAGCGGGCTCCGGCGTATTATCTATCGGTGTGCATGTGTTCAACCGTGTCCTGGTGGTGCATGCTGTTTGTCTTGCCCCGGTGCGAATCCTGAGCCGTGGCGGTTTACCTGTAAGTTTCCCGACTGT
The DNA here is from genome assembly GCF_943737925.1 of Anopheles nili. NCBI lineage: Eukaryota > Metazoa > Arthropoda > Insecta > Diptera > Culicidae > Anopheles > Anopheles nili. The sequence goes on from NC_071292.1 coordinate 23,098,180, forward strand.
TTACTCATTTGTATCAGTGTACGGGTTTTTTGGAAGTGAAAGGTTTGTTGCGACGCGCTAAATGCTGCATGATCGGAATGGAAGCCTCCAGGATCTCGTTGGAAAATGGCGAAATTTTGACATTGTTGCCTTTATAAAGCGAATATCTTATTATGGTTCTTCAGGTGATGGACCAATATATTTTCAATTTTAATCAGCCGAAGAGACAAAAAAAAGCTCAAACATTAGCGTCCCTGCCGCTTAGATATTTTCTATTTATTCAATCAATTAAGTCCACCCTGGCGTTGAAGTCAGCCACGCTACGCTACGGAAAACACCTTTGCGAATAATGACACCCGATCTAGTTTCAATCCGCGCGGTGGAGTAAAAGTTTGGCAAACTTCACTCGTAAATGATTTTTAATCTCTTCAAAACACAATGGAACATAATTTGGAGTTAAACCGTTCGCTCCGATACAAACTTGCAAATGCACGGAATAGAATGCAAAACTGTGTCCCTTTGTGCCAGGTTCCACCCGGTGCCATATAAATACGCTCTCGCTCGCACACAGGTAGGTTTAATACCATCCCACCATGGCTTTGGAATACGGCCAACGGCAAGTCCTGTCCCGGAGCTACCTGGTTTAAAATATACGGTAAATATGTAAACAGCGGCAGAGGTTTTAATTTTCTTATGTTAAGTAGCATCGGATTAGCTCGAAACCGGTGAGTTCGTCCCCGGCCGGAGTGGTATAAACGCGTCCCGGGGAGGGTTTCTGGGAGTTTTGGGAGAGCCCGGATGGGTAAAATCAACATTGCATGTGGTGAAATGAGCCGCTTTGTGCATGTGTGTCGCCATTGGAATGGCATGTATTTTTTTTCTCTCCTCTATCCACCATGCGGTTAATGCTGCTCAAAGTCAATTACCACGCTTTCATTGTTGTGGCGTCGGCAGACGGATCAGTAGCTTGCCCGAAGCGGTTCCCGTGCCCGTGTTTCGATGGCGAAGGTGATTATGGAATTCCACCGGAACATTTGGCAGTGTGCGGTTGCGTGGGACGAGGCGAATGATCACCCACCGCCATCTTATTTGAATGTAAATATTTCGCACCGTAAAAGGGGTTATGGGAAAACTTCCTCAGTGTGTACTGTTTCGGATGTATTAGGAGCACACATTTGTTCTTCACGCATAAGCACAAGCATCCTTGCAGAGAGCTGAAGAAGGAGTAAAAGAGCAATATTCTTTGATAAACGTTCCATTTGTGACTGAAGACGCCGCACGTCCGAGAACAAAAGTCCGTACGATGCTCCTCAGCCGGCAAGGACACTTACCGTTGCACTCGTTGACTGCGGATTGCCTTCAAACCTTGCCCGATTGCCTAATTGGTTGCAAGAATAAAACCCCACGATGATCCCTAAAACTAACATTTTAATCTCGATGCATAAAATTTCTAAGGAACTTTCCGACCGAGATTTTGCCCGTGCGCCCATTCTTGCCGGACGTCTTACCAATCCGAAACCCATAAAGACCCTGAACCGCAACTAAACAATCACACACCCATACACACGGTAAGATGCGGCCACATCTCGCCGCTCGGCAACTCGGCTCGCTCGGCCAGAAGACACGTACCGGCCGGCCGCAGAGTGCTCGTCCATGAAAAATATCGCCCTCTTTATTCTCGACTCGCTCGACCCCCCATTTGGGTGGTGTTTTTGCAGGCGAAGGACTACCGGTCCTGTGCAATGTACCGGTCCGATACTTACGAGCGATATTTACTCGGCGAAACATAATTTAGCGTTTAATACAGTTTATAAATACAATTTCATGCTGGCTCGGGCAACCGGTTGCTGTTACTGCGAGCGAAAAGGGCGGCCATACATAATGCAGCCCGGGCTCGGATCGGGCGTCCCAGGGAGCAAAAGCATTCATGAATGGGTTCCGATTCGGTGTGGCGCATATGTCATACATCAGACGGCACCATCAGGTGGAGGTGCAGCAGTGATACCGAGCGGAAAAGAGTTGAAAATGGGGCGAGAAGAAAGGCGCACGAGCGCGTGGGATGGATTTGCAAGAAAGTTGTAGATTACAGCCGGTCCGGGAGTGGCACTGGGCCGAGGATCAAGCGCCAGCTCAACAAATGCGCTTTGTGATCAAATTGAAATTATTCACTACCTTTGTGTCGCAATTAGTGCGGGGCTGGATGTGATGCACCAGGATGCATACAGGACGAGGTTATACGAGCCTTTCTTTGGAAGTGGGGTTAGCAAAGACACTGATGGGCTATCATGCGATAGAAGTTGTGTAAACGTTGCTGGTGGGGGAGGCTTTGATTTGTTAAACAGAGCTACAAAGTATTGTTTGGGAGAGCGAATTTAAAGCAGTAGCTGGGCTTGGGTAAACGTTGCGCTGGACTGACAGAACAGTTCAATGAGATGATCGATTTAAAAAAATATAAATCATTTTTTCTTGAAGCATGAAATGGAAAATTCAACTGAAGATGACAGCTATTATTCACAACTTAGACATTAATTGTTGAAGATCTACTACCAATTTGTTTTTTGAAGATATGTCCAATAGAGCCATCGATATCCAATATACACCGAATGCTACATACGATGTTTTAATTGTATTTAAAAAAAAACCAACCGCAAAACGTGATCCCTACACAAAATGCTCAGTATGTAAGATTAAAAAAGTATCTCTTGTTGCCATAACAACCAGCTCCCGAGACGATCTAGTAGTCGCATATCGATGCGCCTACCAACATAAACAGTGATTACCGCGTTCGGCACAATTACGTTGCTCTTAATAGTGTGTTCAATACTAATAATCGAAATTAACTAAGATGCACTTATCTCGGGCTGATTGCAATTCCGTATCACGCTTCTCGCGTTTCGCAATAGTTAAAAACGATCAGCCTCCACCGGTTAATCGCCATTTTATCGCAACCAAACTATCCCGGACCCGTAATAACGACAAAACAGCGAAATTAACTCGTACCTCAACCCGGTGTAATACAACCGCGAGGCACGCGGCCCTGCGGATGAGTCCTGATGAAATGTTCGACGGTCAGATGTAGAACCACGTGGATGACTGTGAATTCGAGCACCGAATGCGGAGAACCCTTTAGCAGCAATTATCGAAAACATACCGCACCGTGGGGCAAATGGAATCCTTCGCTGCCACGCTGCCAAAACAGACACACCACCCGCTGTGAGAGCCAGGCAGGTTAATTTGATCTTTTCTTTCCTGATACGGTGCCCGGCCCTGCAGCGAAGGTGGCACCAGCGCCCGACGGAATCCACCCGCAGTGGTTATCGTCACACGAGGCCTCAGATTTGTACAAACCAACACCGGAAACGGCAGCAGCAGCAGTTGGCATGGTTTGATGCCGGTGATGGTAAAGTCACGGTAATGTCGGACCGGTGAGATCGTCCCTCAGATCTGCAGCACAGGGACAGATGCGCCACCGATAGCCGTCGCAGCGGGCAGGGCACCCATAAATATGTTTCTTAAGGGAGCAGTTACACTAATCGTTTGCTGATAGATACTGCTAATCGTAAGTAGAATGCAGCAGTTGTGGGATCACACCGAGAGATAGAGCTGCGGCACTGTTCGGAAGTTGGGTGCTCTATCCGTACTGCAACACGAGTAGACGAACGGCAGACGCATAGCTGCTCCGGTCATAACGATTATGGAAGGTGATATTTTACACGCATTACCTGGCAGTAGTCCGGTCCGAGTGCCGATGGAGCGTACAGGAAAAACTTCCCTCAATTCGTAACACTCACCGTCCGATGGACACAAACGTGAGCGAGAGAGAGCGAGAGTGAGAGTGAAAAATGGCCCCAAGGCCGAAACGATTAATATTTTTACGGATTCTTTCCCAGGACGCACGGGTCCTCGGAAAAGCGTACCATCTCTCCCCTGAACTCAAACGCGACCACCGTGCGCCATTGCTTGCAGCGATTTTCCCCGAAAATCATCGTTTTATGCAACCGACTGGAACTGACGACTCTTTGGGGTTTGGAAAATCTAGCACGTACCGGGCAAGGAACGTTGATGCGGGCGGCGATTTGAGGTCCTGCCGGTTTCGGAATATTTGATGGCCCAGCCGGAGTGGGTCGGAGAAATGGCCCTGTATAAATTTACCCTGCGCGCTTAATTAGTGTCGTATATCAACTTAATTATCGAAATATTGATAAAATATAGTGGTGCGCTGTCATAAGTTTGAAAGGACGTCTAAATAATGACCTCAATTCGGCAGTTTAAATTTATTGAAATGGTCCACCAAAGTGACTCCCATTCCCGGCGACTTCCACGATGGGTTTTCTTCTTTGTCTATCACCTGATAGTTTCCCGGCAGGGGTGGCCACCGAGAAAGGGATGGCTCGGTAGCACGATCTCTGGGCGAACGGGGTTGTTGGGTCATGCGATAAGACGTTTCATAAATTATAAGGATCTCGTCCTGGGCACTGGATTGCTTCGAAATGGTTCCGCGGGTTTGTATCAGTTCGCTCGCTCGATTTGGCTCAGGATCCATCACCGCGAGGACATTGGCAAATAACGACACCCTCCCGTTAATGCCCTAATCTGCTTTCGCGCATTTTCGACGCCCCTCAACGCCTGATAAGCTTAAAGGTGGATCCGATCAGGTCGAACATGCTGCATCTGCCGACCAGTGGGGATGTGAATTAAAAAACTGTCCTCATAAGTTGACCGCCCGGGCTTGGGTTCCGACCAGGGTTTTGGATCGGAAATGCCAACCAGCAAATCGGCCCTCGAGCCCAGAGTGGCTCCCCGGGTGGCTCTACGAAAGCCTCCTCTCCCAACCGAAATGAGGGCATAACTTTCACTTCACGGAAGAAACGAACCCAAGAAAAGCCACTGCCAAGGATATCGACATGTGCCGTTCATAAATAAGCGAGTCCGGTATGGCTTTTCTTCACTCCGGTGCTCCGAATCCGAAGCCGGGTCCGTTGCTCAGTGGTCGCTGACCGAGCAGATCAGCTCGCAGCGTAAGGATATTCGGGTGGTCCTGCTCACGGAAGGCAGGCACCGTGATTGGGAGCGGATCGGAACCGGTTTGCAGAGTGATGCTAAGTTGTGTGTGTGTTTTCTTTCGCCGTTTCGCCTTCCGATGGACGCCTTTCACCAGCCGGGATCGTCAAAGCCAGCGGTAGGGACACGTGGTCGTGTATCGTTTTTTTCTTCGTCCTTTCATTGCCTTTCATGGCAAACCCCTAGCTCCATTTTTGGCAACCTGACGGTTAGATCGTAGATAGCCAACCATTCGATGAGCGGCTAAAGTACGAGAGCCACGTGTGCAGCAATCGAATGCGGCGCAGCAAAGCACCAGGGCCCCTTTAGGAACTATCCCGAGTGGGAAGGTCCGAAAAGCTTGCCCAAACCTCCGTGCGGCTTGGGTGGGTGGTTTTGAGCCATAGTTTCGACACGGCCCCTTGGGTTCGAACACCGGACGGTGGAGTCGTAATATAAATGGTCGGGATTTGAGCGAGATGACCCGTTAGATTCGATTCCATTTTTTCCAATCTAACGCCAAGATTTCGGGCTGAAAATGAGACTTTATTGATATTGGACATGGACAAAATATTTATCCCTGAAAGATGTACGATATCAGAAGTAATGGTGTATTATTCCCGTGCGGTGCGGTCGCTCGGACCGGAGTGAGCTTAGCCGGGCGCAGGTCGCTGATTGGAGCCGAAACCAGCCCTGGCAGCCCTGATGACCGGTTCGATAGTGGGGCGTTCTGTACCTGTCGCTGGAAGGAAGGTTCATTACTTTCCCCTGGTTGGAACTTGCGCCCATTATGAGAGTTTATGAAGCCGATCGCCATTGGCCTGCGTGATGGGGACAAACCCGAAGGGTCGCTTTATTGGCTAGTGGCCATCAATTAGCCGTGATTAGCGTTCGTTTCTTGGGGTGGCACATTTTCTTGTGAAACCGTTGGTGATCAAAATAAATTTTAGAAATGTTTACAGCAGCAGCAACTGTCGATTTTGTCGGGAGGACACCTTTACTGAAAGGACACGTAGTGCTCGGATGTAGAAACGAAACGTGCTCTTTTTGCGTGATCGATGGCCTTCAGGCATAACTGAGCCGTCAAAATACCGGAACGATTAGGCCAACCTTAGCTGAACCTAGTTTTTGTTAATTTAATTGCAATCACCCACCGGACGGCTTTGCTGGTGGCGGTTCGGATCCTTGTTCGGGTTGTTCGATGCTCGCTATATTTCTCCGCAAAAACATACATATCTTAGATTTATGTTGTCCCAGTGAGGACGATAAATATTGGTATTGCCGTGCGGCCTCTTGCTCACTACACGGCCCTCCCCGTTCTCGAAGCGCATCCCCTTTTCCGTCAGTCGTCCCGGGGCTTCCTTTCTGCGGTGTCGGTTCTCCGCCCATCGGTTCGATTGCAGCGCGCTTCGTGCACCAATTTACATATATTTGTTATAAATTAAGCCGGAAATGATAAAATACCTGAAGGGCAGGGCTGTTTATTTTATTTATTTATATCCCATTCTTCTTCCGAACGGAGTGGACTCGGGCCGGGTCGCAACGAGCAGGACCTGCGGATGCAGATCGAGAGATCGGTCTAATGTTTGTGCCAGGTTTTGCGTCGCTTCGCAAACCGCCACTGCATCGCTCAAAGTAGGGCTCCGTAAGGAGCCGAGTTGCTTGCGAGGGCAGTTTCTTAACGCTGGCCAAGAGGGTGTTACCGAGTCGAAAAGGGGGTTCGCTTTGAATCGAAACATAACTAAGTGTTCCGTCGCATAAATCTGTATCGTATCATCGGTACAGCGTGCTGGTTGAGTTGATTTCTTGCGGCACAATGTGGCCTAGTGCTAGTGCTTTATCTGCAACACGCCGGTACGTGGGCCACGCTGCTCGATGGTGAAATGAGAAGAAAAAGCCGCCAGCGACCGTTTTTCCAACGGAACATTTTGTGTCGAACGCGTCCCAACTCACGGAGGAACACTCCGTACGGGAAGTAAATGCAGAAAGTTAATCCACATATCCGCGCTACGTTGCCTGTTTTGAATAAACAAAACCCAGCGCACGATGAAGTGCCGCAATGCGTAAAGCCACTAAAGATTTGCCACTCCATCAAGTTATCGTTGATGATGTCGAAAGGGTGTCGTCGTTGCTTAGTTACGCCGTGTTTCGAAGGGTTCTATTTTCGTATGCTCGGCTCGGTGGTCGCGCTCAGTGACGGGATTGAGTTGCCCTTTTTTTGTTGCGTGTGTGTGTGTGTGCCCGGATCAAAGTTTATTCCGCGGACGGCCGGGGTTGACGAATACGGCTTCTACTGACCCATCAATAATTCACACTTTCGCAAATCGCACCCCCTACGCTTGGTTGCTCGAAACTATCGTTCGCATGCGAACGATACTTCCGGCAACTCTTTCACGCATCGGTTCCGGAATGTCCTCGCACGTTTGCGAGTGATTTAGGACTCCCAACCCCGGGTATTGCTCACGAAAGGGGGAAAGAAACCCTCGGGTCAGCGCAAAGGCAAACGAATGTCAGCCTCAAATAAATGTGCCCCAATCGTCGTCGGTTGGTTGGATGTTTGGAATAAAAAAAGGTCCTCCAATCATGCGTCCCACGAGACCGACGCAATGCCGACAGCTCGCATCGACCGTCCGGAAGCTGCTGGGCTGTGTTTGACGATGTAGAGATCACATCGCTTGCAGGGGTTACTTACGGGGCGTCGGATTGATATGGATTGATTTCGTGAACGACGGCTCTCTGGCAGTTTTCTGGTCCCACAGGAGACGACCCGGTGGTGGGAAAAGGGTTCGATATGATGTGCCATAAAACTTCGATACTTCAGCGGGAATCTGAATCCGAACGCTGACAGTGGCAAGGAGACAGGGTTTAATCAGACAAGAATAGGGAAAGAATACGTCGAAACGAAGTGCACCAAAATGGTACAAAAACTAAGACGTAGCTAACTGGAATACTTGTTAATTTAATATTATAGATATTTGTCGGCAATAGGTATTAGAAAGCAAAAAACCTAGAACATAGTAAGTTGAGATTTAATCTTAGTTAAAGCTTAAACTAGCATTTTGCGCTACTAGCATTGTTTAAAAACTTTCATTTAAATTGTAGTTATTTCGATACTTAAATGATCTTCATTTATGTAGATTCTGCTCATTATTTCCGCGATAGATCATCAAGAAAATGTTCCTCTAACTTTTAAATAAACAGTCCAACCGCTACTAGTGCCAATATCAATATCGATTAAGAAACGAAAATCGAAATTTCAGTTGATTGAGTTACATAGATTTGACAGTATGCTGCAAGCTCCCAAATCGCCGCGTTTCCATGGCAACGAGCATGTAACGTTTCGTCCTGTTTTCGAAACGGTTCCGGTGCGCCTACTCATTTGGCAGGTCGTTCGCCCGCCCAAACGTGAATATAGTGTGTGATAGCTGGTGCTAATACCACCGTAACCATCAATGCAACGGACCACCGGATTCCAAACCAGCCCGTTTTCTCCCCTCTACCATTCCAATGATTTACATTGCCGGCCAAATTAACCGGTATTTGAAAATTTGATTTTGAAACGCCATCCACCGGGTACACGGCAAAGTGCGAAAGTTGGCAAGCAACGCCAAATCCCACAAATCCTGCAACACACGCTGCACCATTCGGTGGCGCCCGGCCCGGAACACAAAGCCGTGGCGCAATTTGCGAGGCGCAGCGGCAGCGCTCCATAAATATTGAAATCCGTATGCAATGCCACTGGATTTAGCACCCTTCATCGGATCACCGGTCCGGCGTTCGCACGTCCATCGGCGGGCACGTTCATCGACACGGCCGGCGCTTCCGGCGCTTCAACGTAGGCCTCGCGAAGGTTTTGCACCAGCGCCCGGGGACACGAAATCAACTGCAATTTCGTGTATCAATGATAAGTTATTGTCAAATGTAAATTTCGGATCATACAACGTCCGGGGGAACGTGCGTCCGCGTCGAGTCACGTTGCGAAGCCATTCTGACGCCGTCCTGGCAGCATCCTTGACACCGGACGGCCAATGGAGTCACCCGAAACTTTCCCGATTCCGACTGATAGTGACGGTGACTGGAAATCAGGCCCCCGTCGAGGTGTCTGCCCGCGCGAATGCAGTGATTTCCACGCGGTGGCTTAAAGGATTCCGGCCGGGTGGCATTATTTACGGTTTGCGTTTTATTATCGCGATCATATATTCCGGTGCCGTCGAACGCGACCGAACCATCCCTTGGATCGGTGCTCGAATTGCGAAGGTGCGAACGTGGCGCTTATTGGCACCCTGCAAATACCGTCTAACTTAGTTTGGGTTTAATTAGACCGCCCACCAGGTAGCCGGTTCCTGGGGGAGGGGGTGGGATGGAAAAACCAACCCGAGGTTTTTCGCGCGCGCGCGCGGGCGGAAAACGAATCAAAAATGCTGGGAAGAGATTCACCGTTTCACGAACCGGTCGTAAAGTAGGAAGGTTTAGTGGGCAAAGGCCCGCGCTACAGTGCCGTGAAAGTTTCCGATCCATTCCATCCACTCGCCGGCTTCCTACGTCCATCCGTTGATCCACCCGCCGAATGGAAAGCCCCGTTTGAGTATCTGCGCCCACGCCTCCAGCGGGTGGAGGGCGCTTTCGCGTGTATCGGTGTAATCGTGAGGGGCTGAAATGGTGGATTCTATTTATTCGCGAGAAGTGGGACTCATCTTTCCGGGCTGGCTGGTCGGCCGGGCGGTGAAAAGCGATCTTTCGCATGAGTTCGTCTGTGTTCTTTTTCATCGGTTTGTCGGTTTTCTTATCACCGTTGCGCGTGGATCGGGAAGGCCGGGCGCCGTTGGCGGATGGAAATTTCTTAAAATTTTCTGCAGGAACGGTGGTGAATTAAGTGGAAACGCGTCTACCTTCATCCGCCTCTCACTGGCCATGGAGATCGTTGCAGGGGGTTTTTTCGGGGCCGGAAAAGCAGTCGGAAAAGCGGCATCCGAGATACCGGGAAAATGATTTGAAAGTCAAGTCATGCGTTTCACGTTGCGCGTTGCGGGCGAAGGAGCGCAAATCTTCGCTGTGGTCTTGTGTGTGGGTGGGTGTGTGTTTTTTTTTCTGCATCTCTCCACCACCACCGTTGTTGTACATAATTACGGTTAAAATAGATCCCACCCGGTTCGCCCGCTTATGCGAGATTAGCAAATGTCTTAAAATATGCGTTCCGCGTTGGTGATGCCCGACAATGATATGGCAGAGCGAAAAAAAAGGGGTTATTTTGTTTGTTTCGTTTTTTTTTCTTTCTTTCTTCTCTCGTTCGCGAGGATTCGCTTCCGTGCATCCTCGGGGAGCCTCTGAGGTGGGCAAAACGGCTCGCTGGCGGTATTGATCAGTAGATATCGCACAGGCATCCTGACAGAGCTACGGGATTTTTGTATGTTAAAAAATCATTAAAAGAAGCTAAATTTTAAGGCAAATATACAGCGCGGAAATGGAGATCTATTATACATTAAATGTCGATATTTTTACCATTCTAATGTTGCATTGAAGGTGTGAAGAATTTTACTTTTTTAACCATCAGATTTACTAATCTGTTTTGCTATTTTATCTATATTTGATTAATCGTATTTTAAGGCGTCGGTAGCACAGTGAATGTTTATTTAGATTGACTGATTTTCTGAAAGCCTTGAAAGCTACGTCATTTTTCAACAATCAACTACGTATCAGGGTCATTTTTTTAAATTCAAATTTCCCTTAATTATCATCTAATTTAATGAAACAATATCAACTGCCGGATATTACTAACGTTACACCTTTAATATAAAGTATGATACTGATAAGTAAAACTGCTAAAAAGAGCTTTCCCTACATCCTTCGAGTGATTTTTCCATCGATTCACCTGCCTCGTAGAAGACATTGATTTGATTGAAGTGATTAGCTCGGAGCGCGCATTTATTGCGACCATCCCGGTATATTGATTTAAACAATTCGCCCCCCGACGACGATAAAGCGCGCTAAACGTTAGCAAGCTGAGTTTGCAGTCATGAAACGGGTTCGCAACGGGATCCCATCCCCTGGCCAGAATCTCCAACCCAACCGCCCAACGAGTAGCAACGAGAGCTAGTTGCGCCACGTTACCGTGCGAGAGTGCAAAGGTTTTTGCATTCATTTCATGCATTTTTAATTTGATTTTATAATTCCACGATATCATGATGTTTCGTTGATGGTTTCACCTTGGGATTTTCGTATTTCATGCCGCCCCGCAAAATGCCTTTTGTTTCGTGTGTCCCGGCGGTTGTCGGGGTTTTTGAGCCGGCCTTTCGAGCGGCCAACCGACCGACTTCTTGCTCCCCATAATCCCCACCCCGGTACCCCGTGTGTGTGTGTAAGCGAAGTCCTGTGACTTCCCAGCGCAAAGATCGCCCTCCTCGGCCGGTTGTCGGTTGGACGAAAGCGACGAAAAGGTGCCTGATTTTCATTTAATAATTCATAACCACACTAACAACCTTTCACTTCGCCTCACCCCAACGGGTACGCGAGAAAGGTACGCGCGTTCCCATCGCCCAGAGCACGAGGGAGGGGGAGGGTTTTGCAATGTTCGGTTTTAATCCACTACCACCGGCCACCACCAGCATTATTAGTACTATTTTTTCCAACCAAAATCGCGCGAGAAAGTAGCGGCAAGGCGAGCGTCAAAGGGCAAAGGGAGTGGGAATAACGCGCGGGAAGGTAATTTAATGAGAAGCCAAAAAATCCCATCCAACCGTTGGCAAGCCAAAATATGTGCAACGGGGTCGTTTTGGGGGGGGGTCGCAAAAATACAGCCTCCGAGTGGGGTGTGGAAAGCAACGAAAAATAATACGCACAAACGCACCAGAAAAAAAAAATAATAGAGGGAAGAAAAGAGAATCGTCGAACGATTCCGATTCTCGCCACCTAGCGGACAGGTACGACCGGCAACCCGAGAAGACCCGTGGCCCTTTCGAAGCGGGTATCTCGGCCGCTCGTAATTCCCTTTTTTTTTTGGTGCACCTCGTGCGGTGGCGGGAGCGAATAGTCGACCGAACTTTATCCCAGATTTATCAATAATTGAAAAATGTTACGCAAGATTGTATGCCTTTCGAGGAGTTTCGCCCGTTCTTAGCTGCTAATACTAATCAACGGGCGATGGGGTGGCCTGTGGTGGGGGGGGAGGGAGGGGTGATCAGCTCCGGATGGCGCGAAGGAAATAAATGAGCAACGCCCAAAGGTCCCTCGCTAAGCTTTTGTGGCCTGCACCCGCAAGCGGAGTGAAAGCGCTGGACACGGCGTCCCTCGGTTGCTATCACCATTCTGTCTGTGTGTGGGTGTATGTGTGTGTGTTTGTGTGTGTGTGGCTTGAAGGACAATAATGCCACCCCGAAGACCGAGCCCCGGGGCAGGGCAAAATTTCAATTTTAGATTTAATTATGAATTCTGTTTGATACTACGGGAGGCCGCCCGTTTTCAAGAAGGTTCAATAAGCGCTGCAGCGGGAACTCGATGGGGATGGAAGGCGGGGGTAGCACTAGCACTAGCACAGGACTACAGGAGAGGCGAGTGATACTTTTTTCCACTTTCAAATTTCACACCCACACACCCACACACACACACACCTACCGAGCGACCCAAGTGGCAGCTCCCGGAGGGCCTACATTTTGTACCGGCGTACAGAGAAGTCCTTAAGAATGTGCCCGGTCCCGAAGCGTGCTGGGGAAAAACCGTCGAGAGATCTCAGTACCCCCCCGTCCCCCCAGCCCTCCTCCTCTCTCTCTCCCACCCCCACAATGGTGTCCTTGCGCCGGCCATGTTTACCAAGCGACCGAGGTGGAAGGTGCTGGCACCACAGGCAAGGCAGATCAAACGCCGTGGCGCGCGCAACGTGGCACGAGTCACACTTTCCTTTCTCGATAGTGTCGTAAATTTCCCTCTAATGGATCTTTTAGCATAACATTTCGGGCTCAATCCTCGGGCAGCCAAGCCTCGGTCTAAAGCGCTATCACACAAAACCCACCCACGAGGGTGGTCGACGGTGGCCGACGGTGGCACTTCCCTTTCCAGGCAATAAATTAGTGATTATGATTGTTGCCCCCCGGAGGGGTGGATGGTTTGGCCGCTAGGGGGCGCTGCTATCGCTATACACGACGCCTCCCCGTTCGGGTGGTTTGAAGTCCTTTGAGTTGGATTTGATTTTCGTTTCACCCAGCCCACGCAACGTGTGTGTGTGTGTGGGTTGTGTTTTTCATGAATCTATGAATCGAAAATGTCTTCTCGCACCGCTGGCCTAGCTTCCGGACGCTTCGGTTCGACCCACCGACCTCGGGTGGTACGCATCGCGTACGCAAATTGTACAGATGTGTGTACCGGATGAGGCGAGCTGTTTAAATATTCATTTGAGGTATTTTTGTTTTCCTGCCGCCGAAGCGGCCAACGTTTGTGAGCTGAGATCGGAGGGGATCGGTGGCGTCACTTGGTGCCTTGGTATCCTCCTAAGCGTGCCTTCGCAATGAAGGGAAGGACCTCTCGGACGCAAAAGGACACACAGATCCCGATCACACACACATACACACACACGCACACCACCGACAGGTGAATGCGATCGAAGGTGGCCACGTTTTGGGGTGTGTTTTGCAATACTTTTCCTCGCGTGTTTTGCCAGCGCTCAGAACAACAATACCCAAGCGAGTGGGTTGATCCCCGGGCCATACTCAAGCGTCCGTAGATAGCGCCCGAAAGGCGTCTTAAGCTCAAAATTTGTCACCACGTGAGGATTTTCGGGGGGGGGGGGGGGGGGGGGGAAAGGGACAACTGCGAGCCGAGCGATGGCGCTGTGTGAATATGCGCTTCCCAAACTACTCATAATTTTGGCTTCTTCCCTTCTTTTTCGGGTCGCTATCTTCTGGCGGGAACGCAATATCGTCGAGGGGAAAGCCCGGTCAGACCCACCCCGGAATCTGAGGCCACCGAAAGGTGTCCCCTTCGAGCAACTCGACGCTCTTTTCTTTTCTTTTCCACCGGCACAACGGCACAAACGGCACTTGTATGAGTTTAAATTGACTTCCAAACCCCTTTTTTCGGGGTTCCCGGCCCGGCCCGGCTGAAGTCACCCTTCCGAGCGCCCAAAACACCACCCCCCCCCATTGTCATGTTTCCCCGAGTCACCTTCAAAGCGGGGCTCGCAAAATATGTTTATCGTCGATGCCGGTGCGATGGCGTATCGGAAGATTTCATTCACCTCGACCACGTGTCAACTCCGGGCACCATTTGGCTTCGCGTGGCGACCGGTGCGACCTACAATCTTTCGCCGCGCCAACATCACCACCCAACGGGTGGGTGGGTGGGTGGGTTCGCTCGTGCTCTTGTAAATTTCATTTTTACAACCTTTATTTGTGTACGTAACGTGCCCGCCTTTGGGAGCCGAACGAAAGGACGGGACGTTGCGTTTTACATTTTGGGTACGGGTGTCTCACATTCTCGGGGTTCGGGTGGCTCAGCCTGAATTACAATACGCTCCCGAAAGCATCATTTAGCGCGAGAGCGCGTTTCGTCCCTTTTCGTCTCCGACGGGGGGGGGTGGGGTTTCGATAGCAGGCTCGTCCGGAGGCTTTACACGGTGCGGTTTATACGAGCGAACGAACGGGATCGTCCTTCGTCCTTTGACCACGCGACCATACATCCACGGAGCCCCCAAGGAGGCTTTCAGGACGTTGCCCGATGGGATGGGAAGGATGATTTCGTCCTTTTGGTGGCATGACACACGTGGATGAGCGCCCGTTTGTGTGTGCGTGTACGTGTGCAAAGATGTGCCGGAATTGTTTCAGACCCGCGTGAGTTGTACGACGTGATGCGTGATATGTGTAATGCAGCTGTTTCTTCTTCGTGCTGGCTGGTTTCGCGGTTCCAAACCCTGCGCGGGGCGCCCATTTTTATGATACTGATGGCGATGGTGATGATGATGATGGTTATGACGATATTTGCAGCTCGAGCAGAAATACATTGAAACGTACTTTTGTGGCTGGCGTGGTTTCACCCCGTTCGTAAGGGTGGTGCCGTTTCTTTTTTTTTTTTTTTTTTTGAGGACGATAAATTCCCCTAAAATGTTACCCCACCAGGTGCGTATTTTTTGCCACTTTACGCCCGGCTTCACAATGAACGAATTGCAAATGAGCCCATCCCGGATGGAAAAGGGGCTCAGATCCATCGAATCGGTGATTTTTAAGACGAACGTTTCTGAGCGTGCTTTTTTGTTGTTATTGTTGTTTAACGCCCAGCGCCATCTAGCGGCATCGATGGGAAGTACGCGCGCGTAATTATTCGCAGCCACACGGCGTGGCGTGTTAATGTTTTCGGTGATTTCGCGCCCTAAATCATGTCCCCGAACCCGACACGTGCACGATTGTTTCGCTTCGCCCGAAACAGTGCATGCAACCAAATCGGCAAAAGAAAAAGAAAAGTCCCGCATAATGGCGCTCGGCTCCAGAAGCTCCATCAATTCCATAAATAACCAGGCGCCTCCATTGCGTTTTTGCGCCGTTTTTCCTGAGCCGCCGCCGGGCGTTTGAAGAAAGTGCACAAATGAAATTAAAATGCTGCACCCGCAAAGGCGAACGGCAAACGCGCAAACCAAGACCAGACCAGCTCACCGATGCCACTTGCCAGATGAATGTCTGGCAAAAAAGGGGCTGTTTGTGTCGACGTGCGAAAGAAAGTAGCAAATTCGCAGCATTCGCCCAGACGCTCAACCCCTCCAGGGTAGCCAAACAGGGCAAAAGAAAATGCGATACAAACTCATCATCATATTTCATAAAAGTCATTCCCGGCTGCGCAAAAAGCAGACCACCCGAAAACTCATTTCACTCACTAAACTCACGCCGTGGCCGGGGCGCTCGGGCTCACTCTCGGTTTCGGTTGTACCGGGCTCCATTTTGTTTCCAAACCTCCGCCTGTCCATCCGTGAGTCCCTCACTCAAAACACGCTGCTCGTGTCCTTTCCCACCCACCCATCTTGCCACCCATCCTGCCACCCCAACCGCGTACAATTGTGCACACTGTTTTCACAGTTGAAGTAATTGAATTTTGCTGTAAATGAAGGAAACTTGGGATAAAATAATTTAAACTTCTTCCCCGCTCGGTTCGCCCTTCTGCCCAGCGCTGGCTGGGTTTTGCTGGCCACCGATTTGCACGCCACCCGTTCCACGTTCCGTGCTGGCCTTCCCGACTCCCTTCCACATCCATTTACCGAAAGGATCCAATCCGAGAAAGGATCACATCGCCTCGTGGAAGGTGCTAAGCTCCCGGGTTGGCCACGAGGACATTCGGAGGATACCACTCGTTGACGTGAATGTAGAGAATCGGGTGGTCGGGGGCGCGCATGGACACAAATGGCGGGCCACAATTATCCTGGGAAACACAGAACCAACACCAGCCCTCCCCCGGACGAGGGCCGGAAAAAGGGGCAAAAGCAAGAGTTGTTTATGTGCTAACCGAGGTGCCCAACCACCGGCGTCGTGGGTCCGTCGTCAGCATCAAGCGTGGGTGGCTTTTTTAGGGAGTCCGTGACGAAAACATGACCACGCTGATGGTCTCCGAAAATTAGTGAGCCCCTCTCCTTTCGCCGGGTGAAAAGGGCCGAAAATTGGCGCGCGGCAAATGGCTGGCGGGATCTATATTATTTTGTTATATTTTAATCTCGAAATTGAAACGCTCGTGATGTTTCGCAAGCCAACCCCCCGGTGCCCGGGGAGTGTTTTGGGTTTTTGTGTGTCAATCAGCGTTGGCAAAAAAGGGGGAGTGTATGCGTTTGCTGAGCCGGAAAGTGACCCCTTTTGGGGGGCAATGGGGGAATGCTTGACTGCGCACAAGCACAAGTATGGCAAACCCTGGGGTCCTGGCGTCCTGGGCAGGATCCGAGTGGGGAAAGTCCTCGAGCAGAGACGGCATTCGCATTCGGAGCGCGAAGATTGAATCACACAAAAACGTGACCCTTTCTCATTTCGGGGGTTCGGCTTCACTGCAGCGACCGGTGGCGCTCAAAAAAGTAAATTTAATTTATTATTAATTTATATGCACTTTTCTGATTTTCTGCATTCCTTTGCACGGACGCCGGCCAGCGCGTGTACCATTGCGTGTTGCGAGTTTTTCGCATTTCCCATCAGCTTATTAAAACCCCTTTCGCTGGCGCCCGCCACGTTCGTTCGTTCGTTCGTTCGTTCGTTTCGTTTCGCTCGCTCTCCAGGAGGAAATTTTTAATTGATCCCGAGTGAATTACGATCGCGCACGGGGCGGGATTTATTTGTCGAGCGTGTGCGACCGTGTACATCAGCCCGGCGAGAGTGCATACGAGCGCATAAATTCGCATTTCCACCAGCAGCAGCAACTGCCAACTGGCGTGCCTGATTGCGCTCGTAATAAGATTTGTTTTGCGTGCGTTTGTGTGGGTGAATGGGAGGACGGTTGAAAGAGGTTTTCATTTTTTGATGCGCCCCCATCCGTGCGGGGCAACTTTCACCACTCGACCGGGGCCCAGTCGACGTGGCGTTGTTTCTCGAGTAAATTACCTCCAAAAAGTATCACTGCTCATTTATCAGCATTATCACGACGACGACGACGCCGACGACGGCGATGCGACGGGTTTTTCCCGTGGAAAACACGCTGATTGGTAACCGGATGTCGAAGTCGTTAATTGAAATCATATTTCTTCCTCCACCACGGCTCGATCGCAATCACATTTTGTCGCTTTCCTTCCCCCGCCAGAACAGAATCAGTCCGCAATTGGATTGAGTTTGTGGGGAGGGGATTCGGACTGCGTGCACATTTTGCACAATGCCGCACGATGTCGCAGGCGGGCGCAAATGCTTATGATTAGGAAGATTGAAAATGAAAGTCACGATTTTGGCTTTATTACAGTGCTCTGATGGAAAAATAATGCTTACCGATGAGATGATCACATCTCCCCCACGCCGATGGAGGCGCCCAGTGTGCCTGTGTGTTGGGTGGTATCGATGAAATCTCACCCCACCCACCCACCCAGCGGCACTTGGTGCCGGTTCCACTACCTTCGGAGCCATTTCTCGCCCATTCGATCCGCCACTTGACACTGGGCCGTTTTTGGCGATGGCACTGGCCGGGAAAATCTCGATGAACGCTACCGAAGACACCCTTCGGAGCCACCCTATTGGTTGCGGGGGTGGCTAGAGAGAGGGCGCCACCAAGGGGTGGAGTGAAAACGTTTCCACTAATCTAGTGCTGCAGAGATTGCCGAAGGGAAGGAAGATCCACCCGGAGAACGCGTGCGACAGGGGGGAAATGCCGCAGCGCAAAATTCTCGTAGATTTTCCGATTATTTTACTTTATTGTCACCCAATGCAGCAAACGTTGATGTGGCTGTGGCTGGTGATAGAAGCCGGAAGCGCGCTAGAACGTCAGCGGGATCGTCTCCGGTGGGAATGGCAAGGTGCGCACGTTCACCCGTAGAAGTCAATTAAATGTGCGCCGTGGAAATCGGCTGCGAATCGGCGTTACGAGTGGTGTGTGTGTGTGAGTGCGAGCGAGCTTGAATGATTCCGTTCGAGATAATTATGCAACAATTTAACGTCGTTCGTGATCAATTTATTACGTAATTGGAGAAAGCGAGAGAGAGCGTGATTGGGAAGAAGTTCGTCGTAGAGTCCTGCAGATATCGGGTATTAATGTGTTTGATACTTGTGCATCTGTGTGCTGGCCAAGACGAACTGGTTGGGAGTATATAATCTTTGTCACTTTGCTAGTTTCGAATAAAAAAAATGCCGTTTTGGATGTATGAATGATATGCTAATTTTATATTTCATTTAAAGTGGAGCTTGTATAGGTTTATGAATTCTTTTAAAATGTTCTATGATGCGACAGTTTATAAAAGTTTCTTGCATTTGTGGAGCTTACATAGGTTTATGAATTCCTAAAATATGTTCTATGGTGCGAAAGTTTATAAAGGTTGTTTAAAAGATTATTAAAGATTGGATTATTTTACGTGACTTAATTTTTGCATGATTTTTGTTAAATTGCTCCCAATGTCAATTCGATTATTCGATGTAATGGTTAGAATTTCATTCAAGATTCAATTGAAACAATCCTCAAAATCACTATTAGTGCTGGTTCCATCAACATTCTGCTCTTGCAGTTTCAATGCATTCTGCATTCAACGCAACCTTATGGAGAAAATAACGATTAGAGCGACATTTACACGAGAGCAAACCTGTTTCAAGTGATCGCTATAATGGCATTCAAAAAAAAAAGGAGGAAATAGCAGAATAGCCTTTGAAAAGGCAACATCCGGCATAATCGGTCGCTGGAGGTGGCCTTCCTTTTAACGAGCGACTAGCACACACACACACAAGCAATTGAGAAGCGATGGAAGAAATCACCGGCCGAATGACCATCCGACTGGGTGGCATCGTTGTCCTTTGGGCATTCCCGAGGTGTTCGCTTCCGAGCGGTTCTGTTGGGGGTGTTTTTGGCGTGTTTGGCGAATAAAAATAAACTCCCGGCGTAATTGGTCGAACGCTTTAATTGTTGTCACAAAATATTTCGCCCAACGGGTATCTTGTTTGGAAAATTAGAATTTTAATAATACAGCTACCAGCACTTACTTTACGACGCGTTCCGCCTAAAGCGGTGAGAACTGGGCGGCTTCGAATTCGGCTTCGAGGCTACGCCAACAACCCAGGGACGAGAAGGTGGAATCATCGCCAGCGAGCGGAGTCCTGTTGCTTGCTTTTGCTATCCGCACATTCGCCTCGGTGCAGTGCCCAGGGTGTCGAAAGTGTCGACCGGTATGTGTGTTTCGAGCGGAAAATTCAAAAATTACAATTTTCGGTCATTACGACTATTCGGGGAGAAATGATCGTTGTCGCTTCGGCAAAATGTGCAAGGAGAACGGTTTTTCCTCGGTGAAATTCATTCGAAAATGCGCGCGCGAACGGAACCCCCTGGGTGGGTGGGTTTTGAGTTTGCTCTTTCAATTTCCTCGCCCTGTTTAACTGCCCGTCGGACCTGTATCTTGCCGGTGGCGTTTGCTGGCTTGTTACGAGCGTGTGTTTTTTTTATTTTCCACCCCCCTTTTTTTGCTACCAAGAACAGGGAAAAGACGAGCTGGGCAGCATCTCTCGTTCGGTATTAGCGAACAGAACGCCTCCGCAACCCCGTCATGGAGGGTGATGTTGAGCTAAATATTCAATTAGTTGCTAATTGTGAAAAATTATATCAATTACAACGTTATGCTTCGTGAAATTGGAATTCACTTTTTTGTTTGTCGATCGGTTGAGTTCCGCACGACGTTAACTAGCGTGTTTTGTAAGAGTTTTCCAAAAAAAAAACAAATAACATGCTCTAATTGCAACTCCAATTCCGGCTTGACATGCATGTGGCACGGACTCATTCGACTTCTCATTTGGAGAAGCGATTTGAACGCTTCGATTAGCAATATCCGTAAGCGGGGCGGATCAAGAAGATTTCGTTAAATTTGACAGCAATTTGAAACAAAAAAAACCCAACCACATCGCGATGGTTGCTTGGATTAAATTAATTCTCCATTTGCGAGACAATCGCGTTTATGGTGCTTGCTCGAGGGCTCTCACGTTCGGTGAAAAGCGACGTATAGGTTTTTGATGCCTGCCGGTCTGAAGCCTGCCGTTTTGGGCTAATGTATTGACACAAGCACCGGCTGTGCACGTCTAGGGTGGGCTTTTGTGCTCCTCCTGATGGCAGGAAAGCCATCAGCGAATAAACAAAACAAACACGGCTACGTGAAGAAAACTTGTCACCCATCGTCGGTGAGCCGGCGGAAAAAGGACGATGATGGAGCGTGACAAACGAAATTAGTGTTGCCTTGCTGCGGTCGGTTCTGAGTTGTCGCAGTTCGCACACACAATTTACCACCCACGCTCAGGTGTGCTGGCATCGAATGACGCAAAGCAATTCCCATCTCGCGTGGTTTGGCCACCGGCGGGAGTCGGAAAAGTTCCGATTGCGGCGTCTTTCAGCGGCTGGCACGTGAAGAGATGCCACAGCGAGACGAGGCCAGGCCCGGGTGGTTGAAGGAATTAACATATTCACCGGGCGGGAAAAGTATCTTTCTTCATTTCACTTCGCTTAAAAATTTCCATACAAAGTAAAGCTGGGCCCGGCGCTTGGGTTCTTCTCCGCGCACGTATGGCTTATATCACGCGTGTACGAGGGTGGTGAACAAAAAAAAACGTCTCGGGACGACAAAAGGACGACTGGGCAGAGTGTCGATGTGGCATCCCGGCGTTATTATGCCAGCCAGCTGAGGGAAAATTGCAAACTTTTCACATTCACTCGCACAATGCGCCCTCGTGTGAAGCTCGTTCACGTGTTGGCAGGGTTTTTGGTTCGGGCGTAAGAGCTTTTCCTCACCTTTTTTTTGCTGCTGCCTGTACTCGCGGTGTTATTGTTTTATGCTGAGGAGGAGTAAGAGGCGACAGAATGGATGCAAAAGATGAAAAAAAGAAAACAAAACACCGAAATGTAGCTCTTAGCGTACCTCCAGCACACGGGGGTTTTCTGATCTCCGGCTCTTAATCCGAACACGAGCGCTTTACTTATTGAAGCGCCAGTACATCGCGTCGCTATCGGCGCGCGGAAAGGCAAACCTTCAATATGGCAACAGCCTTTGAGACGTGTCGTTTCGTCCGCGGTCGTCCTCCAAAAGGACGGTCACATGATGCTCCCAAACTACCTTACAGATGTTCCTTTGCTTTTCTGCCATTCCTTTTTTTTCTCTGCCTTCTTCCCACGACCAAGATCGCGCGCTATTGGTATATTCATGTATTTTTACGACCCGCTTTTCCACGCGCCCACCGGTCCGGTTTCTTCGGCGTGCTGGTCCACCAAAGACGGACCACCTTGGACGGTAGTTTGGTGGTTTCAGAATGTGATGCTCCTAAAATAATCCCATTGCCGGGAAGGGGACCATTTCGGTGGCCCACGGTGATGGCTGCCGGTGTCCAGAAAGGTGACAACATTATTCCGCGGGTCGGGCAAAGTAGGACTCGATACATTAGTAAAACATCGTGCCGGTGGCTGCTCCCTGAGCGCCAGCCTGACCTAGAGGGTGGATCGCTTCGCAAACGGTAAGGGCGACATATGCAGATGTGTCAAATTTGGCCACCGCGCGCAATCGGGCTCGTATCCTTGGCGCATCCTTGGTGGCAGCTGGTTTGCGGCCCTGTTCGCGCTTTTGTTTCGCCCACACCCCGGGACCATCATCTAGCGTGATCAGGTCGTTGATTTAGTGATCAATTATTCATGGCCGGCTCGATTTGTATTCGGTGAATGTTCACCGCGCCGCGGGTGGTTCGGCCGATTTGGGCGATAAATTCGGCAGATTGATTTTGCATGGCGATGATCCTCCAGTGGCAGGTTGGCTGCCAATGTTAGGAGGACCCTCTGACCCGTGGAGGGTGGAAAACGCGAGGCCAAACCCGAGCGGGAAAGTGTTTTGAGAATTATTTTTTGATCACCGAATCCCGCAGCAGCGATACCGAAACCATGAATAGGAGAGGAGGCTCGTGCATGAAATCTTAATCCTTGCCAGCCAGTGGGAGGCAAACAAACGCCAAAGATGCTGAGCGGTGAATTGATTCTGAACGAGTGGGTGTTTTTGGGTGGGAAATTGCACGAGCATGTTTAGCTCTTCGACGTGCTTTTGCATGCATGAGAGATGGCATAAGCGTTTGATTTCGCAACTGCTAAGGCACCAAAAAAGCAGCTTGGTTTGGATCTAAAGCTTCATATGCAATCTAATCGTTTTAAAAGTGTTGGTTTTTTTTAAAGCTATCATTGACAAATTGCTTTGATATGCTGCTATGGCAACGTAGCCATTTTTCAGCAACCTGTCAAACCAATACCAACCGTTAAATACCGTTTGAAAGTTCAAATTGCTCTTCTTCATTGGTTCAACTGTTCAATAGTTTCTTGCTCGGCGCCCACCAGCATGCCACAAACACGAGGAAGTAAAAAACGCGTACCCAAGTAATTAACAACCCTCACCTGGTAAATCAGTTACAGACGCAGCCGCTGGGGCAAGCATCAAACGGCAACCACCCCATTCCAACGAAGGGAGAAATTGAAATCCTGCAAATGAATAAAAGTGTATTATTTACCGTTCCCAGCGCATCGACAAGCGTTTGATTCTTCCCATCGAAGCCACAGAACCCTGCACGGAAGCACAACTAGCGGGCGGGCAAAATCATATCACATCCATGCATGAGCATAAGGGTGCCAGAGGTTCCTTTTTTTTTCTTCTCTTGTTTGGTTGCCCTCTCGTTGCTTGCCGACTCGTACGGTTGGTGAATAGTGACGAGCGGCAAACCGACCGGTCCGGAAAAAGGGGTTCGGCACGGTGGACGGGCACGGGAAAAAAGGCGAAGTCGATCGGAGAAAATTGACTTCTGGAAAAGATTGGTTCATTACGAGCAGAATATCTTCTTCACTCGTGCTCTCGATTTCGGAAAGATGCTTCCAGAGAGATTATTATCCCACCATTCCCGGGCGCCTGTGGGTGTGTGTGGGGGGGACTCCAGGTGGGAGTTTCGTCCTGACCCGGGCTTCGGTTTCCGTTGTTCAGCTGCGCGAACCAAGCAAGGAACCAAACCCAGCACCCAGGGTTCCGGGCATCACGTGGAGGTTAAATCAAACGGATAAACTCCTTTCCCGACCGGTTTCCACGAGCGCAGTCATCATCTGCACCGTCGAGGCTAATCGAAAGATGGCGTTTCGGGGTGGTGGTGGCGATGATGGCGCATCCGGGCCTCCCGGTACCGGAACTGGGCAAAGATATCGGAAGGAATGAAAGCTTTACTCACGCTTCGGCGGTTTGATAAGACCGGTCAAGAATGTTTATTATAATCAGAATGTTTTCGATTTTCTCGCCACAATCTTCGGTGGGTGGTACGGTGGGTGGCGAGTTGGTGAGGATGCCGCAGTGTGGCTCACCGCATGAGGGAAAATCAAACCTCATGCCAATGGGACTGCTGACCGGTGTGCGCTGGCACCGGGGTGTCCGAATGCGGAAGATGCAATTTCTCGAAATCAAATCGAGAACTGCTTTGATTCTATCGTCGATACCGATTGCGGTGGCCATGTGGTGGCCAACCGATGGAAGGAAAGAGGTTCTTTCAGCGTTACTTCCGCACCCGACAGCGGGATGTATCGATGAAACCCAGCTAACCCGCAACGAGAACGGTTTTCGGAGCTGGTTGGGCTCCCGGGAGCTATCTGCATTCTTCATCGGCCCATCGTTAGCGCAAAGAAGGCCGGCCACGAAAAGGGTTCCTTCAGTGTCCGGCAGATGCACGTGCGGTATGGGTGACCGAGGGCAAAGGGACACGCATTGAACGCTCTCCCGCCATGTGTGGGTGTGCTTATGTCTGCACGGAGCATCGGGCACCGTTGAGGGAGGATAATTGAAACCGGACGCCTGGTCGACCGGCAAACACGTATTTAAGCGAGATGCGAGCTTTGTTGGGCCACGGTCGACGGTCTGACTTTGACGACCCTCTCGGATTCAATTAAACCACTCACTCGGGAAAGCAATTCGAATGCCGGGATACGGGTGCGCGAGTTTCGGGCGCATTTAGCTGGAATCAAAGGTGTATTGCATGAATTCCGGTTGCATGAATCTACCGAAGTTTTCCAACCTCCACCGTAAGACGTGCGATTGTCAGCGAAACTCAAAACGTGTGTGAGAGAGAGAGAGAGACGGAGAGTCGTGAGAAAATGCAGTTAAAATTATGGCGCAATCCTTGCGTCCTTACGCGTGAACCACCGGTATGGTAAATAAAAATCGAACCCTTGTCCAGACCGCAACGCCTCTTAAGACTCGAGAAACGACATGCTTTTCGGGGTAACATTCTTAAGCACGGTCTATTGGTCAAAAGTCAAATCAACAGTAGTAAATTATTATTATCAAAGAATAATAGCATTTTATGCCGTCACCCCCTTTCCCTTTTCCATTCGTTTTCCCAGCACATTCCACGGTGGGTGTGAGTTTTCTCCCACATGCACCCGGCGTGGACACATCCCGAAAGGGAATGCTCGCATATCCATGCGGCTATGGCTTCGTCTTTTCGAGATCTTCCGGTCTAAGGATGCCATGCCGTGCTCGAACGTCGAAGCGCGTACTCGAGCATCCTTTCGTGCAGGACACCCACACACACACACACATGCAATGAGGCAGGATCATCGCGGGAAGACGCTTCTTCATGCGTCTAGGCACACTTCCCGATGCATATCCTTCGATCGACTGCAGCCCTCGTGCATCCTTAGCAACTCGGTTGACCTATGCGAAAGGAAGGACGTACATCTTTTCGGTTTTCTTCCAGCACTGGGCCGGTGCCTGAAGGGATCTACATGCATGGTTTGTCCACTGCACGGACGGCCATCCTCGCCGGTACACTTCCGGGAGTTTTGCTGAAAAGTTCGACCGGACTGCAACACATCGTATGCCCGGTTTTACCGCCGCCAAGAATCTTTCGGTCCGGTTAAGACAAAATGAGAGACCATACGATCGTGGTCACGGTGGGACCGATTGGCGTCCGGGGCCGATGTTATTGCGGTTGAACCGTCGTTGTCGCACTAAATACCTTCAGCTCGGTCTCGCAAACGCCTACGAAAGGCAAGGTGGCCTCATCAGTATATTAAGTTTATAAATGAGTCATTCAAGTGCGAATATTTTATGAAGCTAGACACGAATAACTTGTAGATTATAAATTACTGTATAAGTTTGCCTCAATATATTATCAAATTATGGATTTTTCGATCGGCCCCCAACCTCCCAGTTGGCGCTGGACAGAGCAAGTTTCGGAATTTATGTCGACAAAGGGGTTTTCTGCCCTCATTCTGCCCGCATGCCCGTGTGGCATTCCATTGCGTGTGCATCTTGCGACCATCCTGGAAGGTTTGTGGTTGGGTTTTGCCATTCCGTTCTGGGCTAAACTTTTGTCGCCCTTCCAACCCGGGACGGGACAGACGGATGATGCTTATCGCCGCACGCACACCCACACACACAAACACACAGTACAACCCGGGCACCGGACCGTCGGGAAAAGCTCAGGTGGAAAAGCTTACCGTGCTGGGTGGGATGATGGTTCGGAGTTATGAGTGAGGTCACATCCAAGCGAGCCCTAATCGCCTAGACATGTCAACCCTTATCGGTGGTGGTGGTGTTGGTGCCGAGTGGTTGTCGAGGTGAAATGTGTCGTTTGTTGCTGGTCCTACGTACGTTTGGGGTTGTCTTGGCTGAGTGCTGGTGCTAAAGCAAGTGGGCATTGCACATTCCAAGGATGTTTCCATCGGCCTGCAAACACTTTGAGCAGAAACTTATTGATAAATGTGTGCTCCAGCTAACATACATCCACTTAACCGTCGTTGGCGTCAATGCAATGAAGCTGTTTGGTGTCTTTTAGCTTGGCCGTTTTGGAAAATAATGCATTCCACACACACACACACCCTTGGGTCCATCACCCAACAGCAAGACACTCGGTTGGGTTCTAGGCAGCAATCGTCCTATCATCCACCGTGGGTGATAAATTCTGACTAATCAAGGGTTTCTCGCTTCGCCTCGCGGCACTCACCCGAGCTAGCGTTGGTGCTTAATTTATTCGTCCATTGCGCGATCGGCCGCGGGGATGTTCGAGTGAAAAATGTGCCAGCCGGTGGGCCCGGTGCAATATAATTCGCCGCCCGATCAATTGATAGTGCCGGGCGGTGGCACTTTGGAAGAAACAATTCCATCGCTGCTGGCGAATCATGGCCGCACGCTCTCGGCGTCGGGTAGGGAAAATTCCTAATCGGCTCCACGCGCCGCACTGGCAATGTGGTCCCTTACCTTCGCCGAGAAAGGGTAGAATTAAGTGTAATTAATCATAGTCCGGCCCGGGCCGGGTGGGAATCAAATGTTTCGGGGGCGAGCATTAGATAAACTTAGCTCGTGGGCAAATGGGGGAGCATACAATTAAAAAGAACAAAAACAAAAGCCTTCGATGACCAATCGGTGGAGCGAGAGAGGTTGAGAGCGAGGCAGAATGATTGTCATAAAATGGCACTATTAGACGCAGTACTCGAATAAGAGCGCTCGTTTAAGACATTTTTTTATAATTATTTGTAAAAACAAACATATAAAACTACGATTGAGATTTCAGTTTATCCTGAAAAATACTGCATTTTAGTTTGTGGAGCGTATTGGAATATTTTCCAACATTATCACAGGCAATATGGTTTAGAACACGGAACGAAGAGAACCATCGAGAGATGGCGACTGGGCGTACACTTTGTTGTATCATTGCTGAAATCTGCACACGGCCTGCTGCGATCGGGACGAGGCGGTCCCGAACGTGGTCGAAGGCTGCAGTTGCTCTGCGATGCTTCACGCCAACTGCTATCAGCGACGTCCATCGAAGGATGGGGAGAATTTCATTTGACTGGTTGCTTGGATTAACGCCATTAGAAGGAAAATCTACATCACAGCGGTGGGCCGTTTCTTGTGAAAATGGTTAAAAATACGTGTAACGTGTAACAGGAAAATGCTCTTAATCTATAACCTTACTTTTGATTTATTTTATTCAAATTTATTTAACAAGACTTTGGATCATTGAATGCGCACAAAACAAACAGCTTTTTATTATCTATTCGTTGATTGTAATATGCTATAGGTTGATCGTCATACTATTTCAAAAAGGACATTCGATAATGGTTTGTCCTCGACATGGTGCAAACAAAAACTATTCTTAATGCTTTCAAAAACCAATCGACTCCAACGAAATGTGTTCCCAATGTGCTTGTGCTAGTGCTTCGTTTTATGAGATTCAATAACTAAACCCCAAACTCGAAACGCCGGCTAAGCATTTACATTTCCAGACAGCACAGCAGATAAGCACGCAGACGAGCCGTGCCGTGCCATGCTTGCATGCCCGAGGAATCGAACATAAATTAATAAAAAACCGAAACGCCTCCAAAGCATCAATCAGGGCCTCCCCGGTTGGGTAGTAATTATCGCGTTTCAGTGCCTCGCTGTTTGGCTGTTATTTTGTTTTTATTTGTACGAGTCCGTTTGATTCATTGCGCGGGAGTAATGGATACGAGGTTTGGATTGAAGAAATGTTTGGCTGGAAACCGGAACGGCATTGGAGCTCCAAATGAAATATTACTAGCTTCCACCGGCTTGAAGCATTCTTGCCTTGGGAGGGAAAGTTTTTTTTTTTGGTTTCGCCGTGGCGTTTCATTTTGCATTTCATTTACAAAACGATTGTATGTTATGAGGGCCTGAAGCGTTCGAGCGAGTTGAGCAGGAATGGGGGAAAAAAAAACCTTCACATAACGACCGGTGGAGTTGATCATGGATTTTTTTTTGCGTTTTGTTGAAAATTTACACATAAATCTTTCACTGAGTGAAACCCACCAAAAAGCAGTTTGAGTATTGTATCAAACGGATGGGAACCCTAGCCAGCTCACGACCGTGGCATGTCTGAAGGGCATATTTTTCCTTGATTTGTGAGTGTTAAGATTTGTGCAATTGTTTTAGGGATACGAATTTATTCAAGGTGCTGCATTGCTATCAGATCTTGCGATGGATTTCTTTTGAAATTGTTTACCCGAAATATGCTTAAAAATGTAAGCAACACAAAAGTTTAAAATGAAACAATTGTGTGTCAGACAAAGATTGGCAATGTACATGTTAATGGTAACGAATCTGTTACTATTATCTAATTTAAACCTATTTCAACCTTAACAAGTAAGAATGTTTTTTGTGAAGCGTATTAAAACAAATTCAAACGGATTAAAAACTAATCAATTTACGTATAGGATTATAGATAAAAATGTATTGTAGACATATTTATATTTAAAAACATAATGTTGTTTTAACATCATCGAGTTTTAAACATTATTTTTCTACCAGATTTATAATCTATTTAGCAAAAATTGAAATGTTTTTTTTTTCTTCATTTCAGCCTAGGATTTTGTAGTAAAAAAACTCCCACCAGAAACGTTTAATATCAGCCCTATTAGTACCATCGAAAGCTGATTCAGGACAGATAAAATACAGCCATGCAATAAAGACAATGCACAGCCCACCCATCCCCGGGTCACGGGGACGAAATTGCAGAACCCTCCGGTGTCATTATCAAGGCGATCTACTCATGACACCCACCCACCCCACCGGATGAGGCGCGCCACTTTGCGCTAAAAATACGAAAGCACACCGGTAGGTTAACTGCTGACATTCCCGCAGACAGAACCGGCCAGGCTGGGGCTTAGCCTTTAAAATATTATTTATGCATCGTGCTGATTTACGCTCCCGGGGCAATAAATATTAAATTCTGTCTTGTCTTGGCAGACATTCAAAAACAAAATACGCCGTCGGAAGGATGGCAAACGCCGGTCCGTTTTTCGTATCGAGCCCTGCTCCTCCGGACGTGGCCGTGGCTTCTTTTTGCAGTCGTCCCGCGCACCCAAACCGGTACACCCGCTGGCTCACAAATGCCCACCGCACACGGTCACAGAAACGCAGTCGTTGGAGATGATAAAGAGAGAAAGAGAAAGAGATGAAAGCGTGAAGGATCGCACCGGAACCACCCCCGCGTTCGCTCATCACGATCGTCGCCACCAACAGGCTGGGCAGGCCGGTCGTGCAATCAAACAATCATAGTTCAAGCAGCATTAGCCTCTTGGTGGCGGTTCAAATTTATGATTAATGAAAAGCGCGGGGATAAAGTATTTCGCCGCTCCACCTGCCCGGCACCCGGAACCGGCGGGCATTCCGAAATGGGACGCCATTTTTCGCCGGCACTGATGCAGTTTCGCGGGGTTGATTTATGCAAACTTTTCCGGTGGCAGTTTGTGTTGTTGCCGTTGGTTGCGCTTGCGGAATTTGTTTTACTCCGTGGACTTTTCCTGCCCGTCTGTCATGGGACGAGGCGACGGTGCATATTGTTTTTTTTTCGTGCTTTTCCGGGTAAGAAAAACTAGCTGCAGTTACGCAAGAGACGTTTAAGTATCGTTTGATTTCGCACTTGGTTCCACCGGTGTGAGTCCCGCAAGCTAATCACCCACCCAGCTTCCATTTGACAATAATTCCCGCGCAGTTTGCATAGGGTTCTGATTTTTTTACCGCTCTCTACGCGCTCTTGGAAATCCATTAAACCAGCAACCAAAACCAAAGAGAAAAAGAACCACCCACCACCCTTAGCAAAACGTTTTTACTCCAAAATTCATCGCCGCGCATCGACCCCGCGTGGAGAGTGGCAACAGTTCGCACGGTAATTAAAATCTCATCCCCATAAAGGCCAAGCAGCCAGTGCTCGTGGGCCGGTGGTCACCGGCGCAATAACTCGGTTCGTCTGCCCGTGCCACGTCCGTATCGGAGCTGACTTCAACGACCGAACGGGCGCGACTCGGACTCGAGTGTGTCCTTTCGCATGTGTCGGTGGCGCTGGGATAGAGAGAAGTTGAAAACAAACGAAAAAAAAAATATCTCCCATCGCCATCAGCCGCCAGGGACGAGAACGTGGCCTCATCGTAGGCCTGCCAGCGCTGGAAAGCGCCACCCACCCGGTGCAGTGCGAGTTTGGGGCCGGAACTCGCCCGGGCATAACGGCGAAACGGTGCGGATAATAAACAATCAGGAGCGTGAAGTCAATATGTTGTGTCCATTTTCGATGGTGAGAATGGAGTCCTCTTGCCTCGTGCGAATCCCGGAAGCCCATTACGTGCAAGGGAGCCGAACCGGGTGGTTCTCTACTTTCTACTTCCTCCGCTTGTTTCCTGTCAACTCGCACCGCGGCTTTGACGATGCTGCGTTCGCGTCGAGCGTATCTCTGACGTTCGCTCGATGTGTCACATTCTCGTTTGGTTGCTAGGAGCCGGTCGCGCCTGCTGCGATCGATACGAACGGCACCCCGTTGGGATGGCGTTCGAATGGCTTCAAAAAGTGCGCGCGACAGTGCCGGCTCAAATTAACTAACTTCCAGGCGCTCCAGTGATACGTACGCTGGCCGCGTTGGCGCATCCCTGCTACCCGTGCTGGCAAGGGGTTGTTCCGTCGGTGCGGCGCAAATGAAAACATTTCGTGCACGCGGTGCCCTTTATATATGATCGCAACGGTAGCACTTAACTACAGTTGCCCATGACCACATCCGAAAAGTATATTATGCGCGCGTATGTGCAACCGCTGTGCTTCTCCGAGGCTGTGGACGCGCGAGATCCGGACCCGGTTCGGGTGCAGGATTTCATTACACATCGTCCCCGTTGGGGCGGGAGATGTTTTTCGCAAAACGCTTAGTGTTCAACATTGATATATTAATCGATCGGCGTGGAAGATGTGGCACCGTGGGTGATGCCAAGGATTTGGCGTGGTTGCTGCCGTTTGCCGTGTCGCCTTGCCGTCCACGTTGTGCCACGGTCCACGGGCGTAAACGGACCGATTATTAAACAATTATCGAATGCATTCATTCGGGGTGCATTTTGCAGGCGTTTTTCTGTCCATCTGTCCCCAAGGGGTCGCCTGGTGGTGGCCTGTTAATTGAGATAAGGAGAGGCTTGTGTTGGCGGGAAAACAACGGCAACATGAACAACAACAAAAAAAGCGCTGGCCGTTGTAAACGAGAAGGGTAGTCGCAATGGCAGCATACAAACACATACCAAAAAAAAAACGCCGGAACGTGTGACACTAATTGACTTTTTAACTGCACCGAGTATATTGCGGAATATTAACACCAATAAATTGACGACGATTGTTGCGCGCCGGGCCGTGCTGACTAATTTTATTCTCGCACGAAAATGTGCCCCGTTCTTTTTCTCCCGGCAGGATTTCCAGTGCGTGCGTCGTCGTATGCGTTTGTGTGTTTTTTATTTTTACATCCCCTTTTTGTTTGCCCCTTTCGTCCATTTGATGCGCGCCTCATAATTGCGGGTGTAAGCTTTGTCGCGCACATTAACACATTTTTCTCGCTGTACAATACTGTCGAAGTGATTGCGAGCCGGGAATTGCCTTCACCAATCACGCAGCTGATAAAAACGCGGTGGAAAATATGTAACCATTAACGCGTTGAGAAGCCAACAGATCGAGAAAAAAATGCATTATTTCGGGGGTGTTTTGCAAATCGATGAGGCTGGGTGAATGATGACATATGCGTCCTTTTTGAGGGTCCTTTTTCTCTTCTTTCCGCATGTTTCTTTTCACTAAAATACCACCGTTTATTGGAATCATCTACAACTAATAATATTTTAATTTGTCTAGCTTATAATCGAGAGAAAAATACGTTTTGTTTGAGATTTTTATAGCACTTTTTTGAAAATAATTCCATCTTAAAAAGATACTCTAAATTTCAACACAAAAGGTCTAAAAATTGAATACATATACTTTTAACATTAACAGTATTGTATAAAGCTGTAACGCGAAAAACGTTGAACAATTTCAAATGTTCAATTATTTAAAACTAGTTTTTGCTAAACAAAGTTTATGCTTTGATTGTTTTTCATATTTCTTGCTTTGTTGTATCAATCAGATGCACCATCATAAGAAAACCATTGGTTTTTCCCCAATTTTCATCACGTTTCCATCTTGTTTAGCTTTCCTTTCAGACTCGTGGTCCTTCCACAGTGAGCTGTCCTATCGAGGTGATGTCTCAAAAATCGCCACCACCACGCGCTTCACCACATCAAATCGCGAAAAGACGTGCCGATGCGCGCCGTTATCATAACCATTTGTGTTTTATAATCACCGTCACGGCGGCCCATCCGCTTCGTTCGCTCGCTCGCTCGCTGTTTGTATCTCAGTCGTAAATGTCAGTGTAAAATTATAATTAAAATTTGTAGCCGCATCACCTCTGAGGGGCGAAGTGTGGCACACGATGATAGTGAGATGAACACACCAACAAAAAAAAACACACACAGCCCTTCGTCCATTTACGGGCAAAAATGGTGGACCGGAGCAAATTAATAACAATAAGAGTAATGGTGCAAAAGTGTGCGTTTTGTGTGCGGCCCTTCGAAGACACCCCGGCTGGCCGAATGGAAAGGAATGGGTCAGCCAATGAGTCGTTTGGCAGGAGTATCGTATTTAAATTGGGATGTGGTCGAGTCTCGAGCGAAGGGAAAAACATCCTTCGAGGGGGAAACACCCGGAGAGAATGAAAGCAGGACCCTCGGTTGGTGGGCTTGGTAAAGGGCGCATATATAAGCATTAGTATCACATAACTGCCATTTGGTGTGCGAAAAAGAAGCAGCGGGATTTATGTTTGCGCGTAACAAGCGACGAATAGTGCGCCTGGCACCAACATCAAATTATCGACGACACCCTCCAAAATCGAGTGAGCGTGCGGGCGTTTGCGTTAGCATTATAAGCAGCCCTCTCACAAGGACTTCTCAAGATCGAAGATGCAGAGCGCCTTAATTTCATTTCCTTCGATTCGATGGCTCATCGGCTGCGAAGGATGTCTGATGCGTGTCAAAGACTCACCCCCAAACCCGAGGAAGATGGGATCTCGAGCGAGTGGATCCGGAAAACGTCACTTCACATTTGCGACTGAACCCCCACCGCAGCGTGTCCTGGGAACGGGGACATCGAGACTCGACCGGCCGACCGTGCCGAAGAAAAGAATAAATTTGTCATAAATCCTTCAGAAAGCTGACGCATGTCCTAATTTATAGCGAAACTGGAAGAAAGACAACAATACGACATCCACTTTTTCCCCGTCCCGGCCGTGCCGTGAGTCCACGGCGCATCCTTCCACGGTGGATTAAAATATGAACCCGGGCCAGGATTTATGGATGGAAGCAGCTGAAAGCGGACTCGAGCGCCAGTCGACACCGGCCAGCAGCACCTTCGAGGAGTGCCAGAGCGCCGTGTGCTGCAACTGCTTTCTTTCAATCTGCCTGAAAGCCTGCTTCTATCTCTCTCTCTCTCTCTCTCTCTCTCTCTCTCTCTACTTCCGGGGTCGCGATCACGGCATATTTTTTCCCGCTCCATTCCATTCCGTCCGTCAGCGAAACCGAGCCGTCGACAGTTTTTCTTCTGCCATGGCGTCCTTCAAGGAGTCAAGGCCCGGGGTTGTCGTCCTTTTTCCCGTTCACACCGCAACCGGGGTGTCTCGTTCGCTCACTCACAGGGACACTCCGTGTCAAAATCCGTGCTGCCGAGCGCACCTCGGAGACGACCAATGACGAACGGCGCTTTGCACGGTGGTGAGTAGATCCCTCTTTGAGATCTCTTTGAAAGGAAAGCGAAGCTGTTTGTGCACACGGGCTGGGAAAAGGAAGCGTGTGCACACACACACAAACACACACACACGCAAGGCATCCTCCGGTATGGTGCCATCGCGCTAAACCAATCCATCCAATCCGTCGTTTTTGTGTACGCAGATAATAAACGCTGTCACTGCGTGATGATATATGCCCGCACCAATGGAAGTTTCATGCACTTTTCCCTCCCGAAAACCCCCCGTGTTTTCCCTTGCCCCCCCTCCACCTCCCCCCCGGGATGGTTCAAGGAATCCGATTTCCTTTTCGGCCGGCTTGTCGGCCACATCACGGCGACAGACATTGACATGGTTTACGGTTTGTTTTCGCTTAGCGCTCCTTTTCCTCGGAAAGCGAAGACGTCGCCGGTTGTCCTTCGGTGGGACGATCGACCAAGGAGCAGTCTGAAGGAGGAACGAGGGAGGGTTTGGGGAGAAAAACACATTCCCCGTCATAGCCCGGCCATGCTGCGCCAGGATTGTCGGTGATTCCAGCCTCCAGCCCAGGGTTGCTTCTCATTGCAGGGGGCATAAATATTTATCTAAATGATTTAATACCTACCAACCGGGCGCAGGGTTCGGGATGATATCCTGGTGGTGGTGGTGCCCCGGGAATGTCGGTTTTGGCGAAATGGCGGCCACTCGCCTCTGCCGTCAGTCATCCCCGTCGCCATCAAACAAAAGGACATCCCCGGCGGCGTCGTCGTTGTTGGGTGGGAATTGAAATCGGGCCGCAGCGATGGATGATCGCTTGCCGCGCATTGAATTGGCATCCGCATTGAATGGCCTTTTTCCGATCGAAGGGCACTTTGGGAAATTGGTGATATGAAGGTGATTTAGGGTGGCGCGGGTGCGCCATCGAATGGAGCCGTCTTTGGTGGGGAGCTTGATTGCTTCCGCAGCAGAAAGCTGGGCGGAATGTATCGGTTTCGGTTTGTCAAATCAACGAACCGCAAATGGAACGGCTCCCGGGCTGTGGAGGCACATTCCGTGAGGCCTCCACCGAAAGGACATTTAATTAAATCACACGAAAAGGGGACACACTATCGAACGGACCATTTAAAACACCAGGTTGGGTGGCAAGCAAAGATGCTCACTCGATGCTCGAAACATCCAGCGTTAAAAAGAGAAAAACGACTCCCGGAATCCCACACAGATTAGTGAGCCCTCGGAGCAGCCGGCTTTAAGCCCCCTTGCGGAGGGCGCTGGCGTATAAATCAACTATTTTTGACATCAGAATCCGTTCCCAGTGCTCTCTCTCTCTTTCGCACAAACGGACATTTCCCCCCCATTAGTAACGGGCTGAAGGATGACGGCTTCCGGAGTCTGAGACCTCGATCGAGCGACGCGATTTGGAACCTGGAACTTGGTGAATGGAAAAAAAGGACACCAAAGCACTACGCCAGCACCTAGCGGAAGGATTCGGCACGTACTAACTCACACATACACACACACACATACATCGATTGCCTTCTCTCACAGCACCGTGCGAATGAGACGCTAGAAAGGAGGAACTGTATAATCCTTCGCTCTCGCACAGGTCCTGTGGTTAGGGGGTCGCGGCAAGGGAACGGATTAAATTAAGGGTGGTTCATGTTTGGATTACCCTTTTATTATTGCTCCGCTATTACAGCTCCTTACCGATAGCGTCTGAGTATGTGTGTGTTTGTCGGAGCGTTTTCTTTTACCCCGTCTATTACGCTCTTCTTTCACTGTTTTTGTTTTCCATACTCGTTTTGTTCCGTGTTGTTTCCGTCTTCGCCCTGCATTTCGTTATGGTTTCCCCGTTTCGACGTGCGCTCCATTTACAATACATCCGTTTGCGTACCTTTAACCGAACAATGATCGCCACCCTGTTCCCGCGGGTGCACCGGAATCTGTGCGATCGGGACGCTCCGAAGGACGCTCCGAGAGTGGCCAGCAGGGTCCTTTTGTCAAACGTGAAACAGCGGTGAAAGGTAGAAAGAGAGAGAGAAAGTGCTTACGAGTGCGAATAAAACGAAGGAAAGCTCTACTGCCGGCAGGTCGCACAGGTTTCGACAGACCGCGTCCCAAAATGGCAGGTCGAGACACTGGCAGGCAGCCATTAGACGTGCGCTTGGTGCGGAACCGGAAGCGGTTAAATGAAGGGAACGCTCCTAAATGCAATCGCAGATCACGCTGTAGGTGTGTGTGTGTGTGTGTGTGTGTGTGTGTGTGTGTGTGCGGATGGACGAAACCGTTTCCGGAGCTCTTTCTTCTTTCACGGCCCCAGGCCACACATATCCTTGCGCTAGCATTAACAATAATAATCGTTCCGTAAAAGGGGGAAAAAAAAGGATGGCCCTGATGGTGAAAGACACCAACCACGGTACCGACACGCTGATGGTGATGACTACTCCCCCCCCCTCCTCTGTCGACCCCGACGACGACTGTATGCCATTTTATTTCAGATCAGATTTACGCCCGGAGAAGAATTAAAAATCTAATAAATTATTCGTCCCGCATCTCGGGCTTCCCGGGCTTGCTGGGATTGCAGCCGAAATAAAAACCCTTACGCTGGCATAGCAACGCAACGCCTACTGTGATCCGCTGGTGGGAAGAGTGTCCTAGCCACGGCCAGAGGAGCCAGCAGCCAGGTTTATAATCTTCTATATTTTATACTTATTTATTGATGTCAGAAACGGGACTAGGGACGCACACACACACACACACACACACACACACACACACAAAACAACTAACAATTGGCTCCAAGTCTGGCGTCTGTTGTCTCTTGTGGCGTAGCAACAAAAAGGGAGGATTCCACAGCATTCATACGTCATACGAAGCGTTCAGGACATCCCGAGAAATTAGCATGCCCGTTTGATATGATGGCTGATTTTTTTTGTCGTTCTTGTTTCTGCTGCTTTCTCTAATTGGCTTCGCAAACGTTCATCCATTTTTTTTTTGGCGTTAACCTCGTCGTCTATCCTTCGGCAAACTTTTAACGCTTTTCTCTTCAATGCACAAACTCACACAACTTCGGTGCGCAGTTCCAGTCAGTCTCAGCTTTCCTTTTTTTTTGCTTTGCTACCTGCCGGCCCTTATCCGGTTTCTGCATTTACTTTCACTGCCAGTGCCGTTCTATGCTCGCGCGCGCTTCTTTATGTCCGTCATAACAATGAAATACAATCGACAATTTAATTTTCTTGTAACTGTTATTGCTGCTCGTGTTATTTTCTTCGTCACGCTGGCTATCACCTTCTCCTCTCTCTCTCTCTCCCACCGCACAGGATCGTTGTCCGCAGGCTCCGAGTGCAAGGACGACGGTTCTCGTCCGCCCGCTTGCAAGAAGAATGGCGATGGTTGGCGAAAAAAAAAAGGAACGTGACGAAATGGCGCTCGTTGAATGGGTTTCCTTCGCCGGGCTTCTCGTCTCCGGCCATCCAAACACACACACACACCCACATACACTTCTAGCTCGCGGCCCCCCGGGTGCGAGCTGGCACGATTTGTTTCTGTTCTTTACTACATTTCCATAACTTTTCCCGCCCACCCGCAACACCACCGGCACCATGCGGTCTCCGGTGGGTGTTTCATTTCCGTTCGTCCGATGCGCGCGCGCGCGCGCGCCGGAAAACCCAAAGAACGGCTCACCCGTCAATCGTGGCCGGGTTTCACGCGGGTTCCGCACCATTTGGGTTGGCTTTGAGTGAAAGGATATTGACAACTCAACTCCGGGTCCGAGGGGTGCTGGTGCTGGGTTTTAGCTCTGCTGGTTTGGTCTGCGTTTGACTGCCCTCTCTCTCGTAGCTGGTTCCGAAGACGGAAAAGCTGGAATTATGGCCGTTTCAATAATTCAGCAAATATTGAACTCCGTGCCAAACGGTTCCTTTTATGGCTTTCTTCTCTTTCTGCCATCCGGGCGGCTGCCACCCGCCTTTCTCGGTGTGGGGGTGTACTCGAAATTATAACACTTCTCCCGCCGGTGACGGCGACGAGCCCGGCTAATCGGAAGGGCTTGGCTATGGCCGTCGCTGCTGCTGCTGCTGCGGGCTAGAGAAGGGCGAAGAAATAACTTTTGTAACTACTGACTTTGCTCCTTCGTCCTTGGCTGACTTGAGCCCGTGCTGCTGGAAAAAAGACGATGCCGTAGCTGCTGGAATTGCATCGCACCGCTATTGCTATTGCCCCCATTGATTGAGAGTTTACTTTACTCAAAACGGTAACGATTGTGTATTTGTGATGAAATATTTAAGTGAAATTTATTAGCACTGCCTTATCAAATGGGTATTGCTTCCGGTGGAAATCAACGTGACGTGTGATTTCGAAGCTCCTTTTCGTTTGGCGTGCGCGATGGCTCAACGTTAGGTGTGCCGGTTTGCAGCAACTCGAACACCTTGAATCGTTCGTTTCACAAGACTATTTTAACCGCATTAATGTTTAAGGACACTCGAATGTGTTTTTCGGCAGCAAAAAGTGAGCAATTCGCGATTCCTTCGAGTGGAAACAATTTTTCTCCAAATGCTTGGGGGAAATCGCGCTGCCGACAGCGATTCTGAACTACTGAACGCCACAGTACGTGCACCCCTCCATAGATGGCGCTAGCGTTGTCGATTTCCATCTCATAGGAGAATTGACGGCCGAACAAGGATCTAGTTACCATAGGCCGTGTCAGCAGTGGCGCAATTTTGTGACGGTTAACGTGCCTCACATACGAAAACTAATTTCACAAAGTACGCAATGAAAGATGAAATATTAATTCGCAAGAAGCTTCGCTTTTATCGTCCGATCGGCACACTAATCAACATTATTATTTATATTTGTGCCCTTATCAACGCCCCAAGCACCCTGCACGCTTCCTCGCAGGCATCATTTTCTTCGTCTTATGTGTGTGTGTGTGTGTGGTGGGGGAGGTTTTCTTTTTAATATAAACATTGCCCATCAGGATCGCCGGCTAGGAGGGCAAGCGCGCGAACGCAAGGCACCAGTAATAATCGTAAACCATTCACAAGCGATCTCCCTCGGTCCCTTGGCGCGGTGAGCTCGCGTGTCCATCGTCCCGGACGTGAAGAATGCTCCCCACGCCAGTGGGCAGACGGGTGGTAAGCGCGAGCGCCAGAGGAGATAAAAATATGCAAAAATTATGGCTTTGTTTTTCCTTGCCCTCGTCGCCATCGTCGGCCAGCGCGTGTGCATCCACGCCTTTGACCTCGTTCGGGCGGATCGTTGAGGGGCGCCTTTTTTTTTTTGATTGAAAACAAACGCTTTCGCACGCCTCATTTGGTTCCATCGTCCCTTTCCACGGGACAGGGACATGGGACAGGGAGAAAGCCAGTCGCCTTCGGGCGACGCGTCCTGCCACCCACGCGAAAAACCCATTTCCACTTTCGCTGATACTGCGTTCCTCCAATCATAGCCCCGGTGGCACTCATTTATGCAGTACGCGTCCATCTAATTATTTAATCGCAAGTTATGGTGATTATTTCGCTTAAATCACACCACCGTCGCCCTCGTCCGGGATCGGGGCGACTCGGGTGAGTGTTTTCTTGCCGCACCGTGGCACCCGCGGACCCCGGGCGTGATGAGGGAAAACTCACAAAGTTGATCGCATGACCAGGCGGGAAGCGTTGAAATTTATCCTCTTGTTTTTATCACTAGTTTATGCTGCTGGCCCGGCCCCGGTTCTGCTGCCATCCTGAGCCTGTGCTTTCCGCGTTTTCAAGCAAAACGCACCGAAACGGAAACATGCGAGTCGGAGAAAAGCGTGTGGCATGGCAAAAAAAACGAAACGAAAAGAAAGAAAAGCTCATCATAAAAATTACCCACCGCAGGTTTTGTCCCAGCGTGCGATTGAATTCAAATTTCGCAAGGAACGGGGCAGGAAATTGTGCCGTCGTGGGTGAGAAGGGGCAGGTTTGATTTGTTTATTCACGGGACAATAAGTTTCCGTTTATTTTGTAGTCACATAATTTCATTAGAAAGCGGCTGTGTACAAAAGGCGCTACGCATTGCTTGCTTCTACCAGGGAAGCATCGGGAGGGAGATGAATTTCGGAACGAAGTGTATGTTTTTCTTTTTATTCTGGGATGCTAATTTAAAAGTGTGTCAGCAATTTTTTAAAATGAATGTTTTCGTGAGGATATAATCCTAAAAAAAAAGCCGGATATAAAACATCGAGCTATGGTTGAATGGCATTATTTTGCTACTTTAACCACAACAACTCTCCCACCCAGATTGATCGTCTAAAGCTGTCGTTTTTGAATGTATTATCGTGCTGCTTTATCGCGCAGTAGAAGCAAAACTTGCAGATATTACCTCTGCTCGCTCAAATCGGGCCTCTGAAACTACCCTCTAGCTGTGCCATTTCAAACCGTCTCACAACAGCTCGAGCTCAGGATTTGTGCCCACGAAATAAACCGTCACCCGGAACTCACAGGCCACCTTCACGGGCGGGCAGGGCGAAAGTTATTTTATTAGCCTCCATTTTTTAAATTGAAAAACGCAAATTGAGATGAAATGAAAGAAACTAATGCTACAAATGAATGGATTGAATGGAGAAAGAGAATGCAATGCCGGATGTGGCGAAAGGCACACGCAAAGGAAACGCAAACGGACGAACCAAAAACAAACGCGCTAAAAAAGATGGGTGGGTACAAAAGTACACTGAAAAAAAAAAGAAAATAAAACAGAACAACATAAACAGAAAGCTCACCACACCGCAACACAAACCGCCCATCAAAACCCGCGAAATGGGGCTGCGGGTGGAAAATTCATCCCCAGTGCCGGGGTGGCTCAACAACAGCACCCACCAAGACGCGTGCAGAACCCAGAGTCAGTGGGCCAGGCGGCATCATTTCCTTTCGCTAGCATTGGTCCAAGTCCCGGCTACAGCTGCTTCACGGCAGGACGAATAGGCGGAAGCCGCAACAACAACAACAACGAAAAAACGGCCAAAGAATGGATGAAAATAATTTAGCTCCACTCATAAAGAAAATTTTATTTTTGCCGGGAAATCCTTTTTGTTTATATTTATTATTGGCGAGATTCTTGTGTGTAGTTTTTGTGTGTGTGTGTGTGTGTTTTTGCTCGTCTGCTCCTTTTCCTGTTGTTGCTGCTGCTGCTGAAGGAGGCTTTGCCTTTGTGGGGTTTTATGCTCCATTCGTTGGCCGACGAGTTCCGAGGGTTTTAGACGCCTGTTCGACCCCGGGTGGGTACGATTTAATATGCAAACCATCACTGCGAGTAGTAGCCGCTGTGGGAGTAGTATCAGCTATCAAAGCAGAGGCCGGAGAGAGCGTGTTTTATGCTTTGCTTCTTTTTCTGCTTCATTTTTCCTTCGCCTTGCCTTTTAGAGCCAGCCTGGCACAGCATAATCAGGCAGGGAAATGTGCCTCGATGGAAAACCCCCGGAAGTTATTGCTGGTATCAGGAAAGAAATACAACAAGACGGCTCCGGACGCGAACTTGATGGACCAAAGCTTACCCGGAATGAGAAGCTCTGCTCGGTCTCGGGCTAGCCCAAGATGAGGGCGGAATGCGATCCTTTCTTGCCCGGGGGCTAATCTTTCTTAATTTCTAGACTAATCTACTATCACGTCAGTCGAAGCGGATGGCAGATCCTCACCGGAATGGCGAATTACGAGGGTAGAGGGCTTTCTCCACTTCGTGGAAGCCTCTTTTGATTTAGCCACGGTCGGGTTCAACCAGGGGGCGGGGGACTTTCGGCAGAACAACACTCCACAACCGAGGGCTCCAATTTTAAAACCGTTTCGAGGGCGGGCACAAAAAGACAGGCTTTTCTAATTTAATTCCCAACGCAAAACGCTATCGCAGTGTGCCATCTCGCCACCGATCAAAGCCTACTGCGCGCGGCTGTGTGGCATAATTTTCAACTCAAATGTCTATCAAATGGAGAGCCTCGGCCGCAGCGCGTTGCGAAGGCGCTGGAAATGGGATCACGCGAGTTATTTGATCACCTTTCGCCTCTCGAGAAGAAGCCGGCGTGGATGAAGAAAAAAGCGAGCCCGTTAAACTCCGAAGCCCCGCGCGTGAGGCAGCATCGTTTGCTTTTTCCGGTACACAATCTCTCGCTTTTGTTGACATTCTCGGAGGGCCACCCTCGAAGGGGCGAGCTTTCATCCGGTGCCGCCCAGCGAAGCGGAACACCTACACCACCCGCCCGAACTGCGCGCGGGTGTTGTTGTCGTTGCTCGGGCAGCTGTTTATGTAAATCGCTCATCAGCCTGCCGCTCGGTGACGCGACAGTTTGCCTAATCGCGTGAGGTTTGAGGCCGCTTTGCCAGCATCCGAACAAACATGCTACACCGCCTTTGACGGACGGAGACGAGCACGTGTATGAGAATGTATGTGAGAAGGTGCTTCTGAGGCAGCCACCGACAACGCACGGTCTTATTATGCCACCGTGCGGGTTCAGACCGAAAACCGAGGTGTCCTGAAAATTGAGGAGAAAACAAATATTTAATATTCATCATCCGCGGCGGCTGTGTCACGCGGATCGACCGTGTCGTAACCGGTTTTCGTCACCCGCGTACGTCTAGGACGACCGGGAGGCAAGTTCTCGAGCCTGTGGCGCAGGTATTTTTCGCTCCATACAAGATGTAAATCACCGGGGTGAGCCAACAAAAAAAAAGCCGACACTCAGCGATGAGCTAAAAATACTTAAACGCTAAAAACCCATCGATTCGGCGACAAAGTTTCGCTTTCGTTGGAACCGGACCTCGCAATTTGGTGCATCTTGGGGACCGTTTCGAGCTTCGAGGCCTACCTCAATCAAGCGCCCGGTGGCATGATTTATGGCGCATCGTGGGAGAGAGAGAGAGAGAATGGAGCGCGAAAAAATTCCTCCAAAGTGGCATTTGGCTTAAAATGTGCCCAATGGGCCGCTCGGTTGGCAATATTGTTTGGCGTTCCAGGAATATGCAAATCCTTGAGCAGCGCGCTTGATTGACGGACGGGACGGAGTCCGGATTGTCTCGCGATCAAGACCCCTCCTTCGCTTGAAGGTGACTGTCGAAGGAATATTTATGTCCCGAAAACCGTCGACCTCAACCGCATAAGCATCGCGGCCGAGAGGCACTTTAGAAGACAACGACAGCACGACAGCACGACAGCAACAAACAAGAGGATAGAGGAGCCAAAAAGTCGAACGTGATGGGGCAAACAAAAAACACACACGCGGACTCGACCGCGAACGTGGCCTGTCGTGGCCGTTCCACAGAAATCTCATAAATATCTTTTCGACCGGCGATGTGAAGCCGCGCAATACGCGCCGGAACAATACACGTTTTTCCTGGTATTTCCCAAAAGGCAGCCTCCTTCCTATCGATAAATCGGTACCGATCGCGAAACGGTCAATGTGTCGATGCCAACAGGGGTTTTTTTTTCGCTCGTCTCGCAGATGAATTAGATTAACAGCAGCGGGAATGCCTCGGACCCTCGGCGTGGTGCTATTTGCGTAGTTTTGGAGAGCGTTTTGCAGCAAAAACGGGGGGGCCATAAAAGTTTCTCACGGACGCCCGCTGCTGGAAGCATGCGGAGGGTTTTTCGGAAACAAATAATTTTAGCAATGCCATAAAACGTTCCTTTCCTCGAACTGGTCGCTTCGGTCCGGTTCGGTGCGAGATGGGCCCGACAGATTTCGTAACCTTGCCGGGAGATTAGATTTAGTTTTAATACGTCATAAATCGTGCGAGAGGGTGACCTCGCCGAAGGTGTGCTGGACGAGGTGAT
The DNA here is from genome assembly GCF_943737925.1 of Anopheles nili. NCBI lineage: Eukaryota > Metazoa > Arthropoda > Insecta > Diptera > Culicidae > Anopheles > Anopheles nili. The sequence goes on from NC_071292.1 coordinate 23,142,189, forward strand.
CCTTGATAATGCGCATCCGTCTTCGTCCGGGATGCAACCCTCATAACTGTCGAAAGGGACTTACATCATCCGCAAGGTCTCGTACGGGTCCGTCGGTGTCGGTGCAGTGGTCCCTTTGAAAGTGGTCCCGATTTCTTCGCTAAGCATAAAATGGCTGATTTATGGGGCAGCCTTTTTGTCTCGAGAGGGCAGAAAAAAACCTGACCGTTCGGTTTTGGACGTAAATCGGCATCAATATACTGCCTATTTCAAACATACAACAACATCCTTCATCCTTAACCGAACGAAAATGCATCCCTTCAGCGATGACGCCATGATGTCGCCTAGTGTGTTTCCATAGCAACCCAAGGTGACGTCTGCAAATGTCAGCGCTTTTTTGTGTGTCTGTCACTTGGATTGCATTTTCAAGTATATTATTAGCTCATCTTGCCGCGGATTCGAATGGAAATCCATAAAACGCAACCGTTCGATCAAATGCCAATAAGTCCACGCCGGGTTTATGGGTTCGCCATTTACGGCTGCTTTGAGAAATTCGCCCTTCAACGGAGAGTAGCAGAGCGTGCGAACGAGAGAGAGAGAGAGAAAAAGAGAGAGAATGAAAAATCACTCCGGCATCGAACCGGGCCATTGCAAAAGCTCCGAAGCATCGGATATGGTGTCACATTCGGGTGAATTTATGGCCATGTATCTTGCATTTTCGTCATTTCCAATGGTGCGATGATTTAATGGCATCCTGTTTCCTTTCTATTCTTTTGATGGTTCCCGCTTTCCCTGGGACTGACTTTTCTCCTCATCCCCGGGTGGGAGTGGTTTTCTTACCCCGTTTTAACTCCACACACGTCACCCCCTACTATCGCATCTCACTATCCGCGCGCGATAATCTCCCACCAATATGTGTGTGTGTGTGTGTGTGTGCCGGTGCCTCTTTTTCGCCTGCTCGACCGCATCATCAAACCCGGCACGGCAGAAGATGGACAACGGTTTAAATCGCGCTCAGCGGCCAACAGACGGCCACGGAAGGGACATACGAAATAGACAGACCCGACCCGAGCCAGGGAGAATATGTTCCAGTTAAGCAGCTGGAGCAGCCGAAAGACCATCGCGAACCGTCCTAAAACCGTAAATAAATCTTTCACCGAAACCGATCGCTCATACCCCACCGAAAATCCGAAATCGGTGGTGCCACTGCCGAGGGAACGACCGCTGGTGAATGGTGGACAAAAACGAGCAACTTTTTAAATAGAATTAATCGGGAAGATATAAATTATAACATTTTCATAATTTATTACCATTCCGTTACCCGTAGCCGCTCGCACCGAAACCGCCTTGGGCGATTGGTGTTGGCCTCGACGCCGTCGTCACCGTCGTCGTGATCGTGGTGGTGTTGGAAGGACTTTCTTTCGCCATTCGCATTAGCACGCGCGCGCCAATCCAGTGCAATTCACATACGGCACGTTTCCATTTGTTCGGGACGCGGCGACGTCCTCCGGTGGCGAGTAGCGAGATGTCCTTTTTCTTCGTCGCACCATCACTCAAACCAACGGGTGGGTTTTTGACTCACCAAAAACCCTTGGAGCTCACAAATCCCGTCTTTCATGTGTCAATGAATTATTGCACATTACAGTGGTGCTGGGAAAAATGGGAAGAAAATGTGTGCGTATTTTTTTGTTTGTCATTGGAAAAAGGAAAGCGCGAAACGCTTGCATCACCACAGCGGGAGAGAGAAAGAGAGAACGCTTCGCACAGGCGGCAAGTGACTCGTTTGGCAAATCGGCAACGAACGGATGCGATCAGAAGTCAGAAACCCCGTACATGGGGAAATGGGTGTGCATTTTTCGCTTGCTCTCCCGTTTGCCCGCCAATTCTAACCAATAAATTGCACATTTGTAACGATTCAATGTCGATCGCAATCGACCAACAGGGGCGGAAGATCGCACAGTAGAGTGTCTCAATAGAGAGAGAGAGAGAGAAGCATAACGCAAACTCAAACAGAAATATGAAAATAATAACATCATGCATGAGGGCTCACCATAAATCATGCGACGGTTTCGTGTGCGTGTGTGTGTGTGCGAGTCCCGATTGCGCCGTCAAAATTATTTTTTTTCCGGCCACCCCAAAAAGGACACATAAAGCTCTCACTCAGCGAGAACGTGGGCCTCCCGCTGCGGGATGGAAAGGTTTGGTACGTTTTTCTTTTGCTCTCGCCTTCGATATTTTATATTTCGCTTTGTTGGCTCGTCCGAAATGGGCATCCTTGCGCTCCCAACACACACACACTCGTGCCCAAACCAATGCCAGGAGTGTCATGTTGCGAATGACCAAATAATCATGACGTGCCGCGGTGAATTATGCTACTCAACTGGTAGGCTGAAGCAGCCGGAAAGCCAGTTCCCTGGGAAGGAAAAGGGCTGAAAATTGCCAGACCCGAAACGGTATCATATTGCGGGAAAAGCGCCCGGTGCCGAAGTTTATCTGGCGCGCTATTTGGGTGTTTGGGTGGCGTATGGAAAAAGAAAATATGCCCGCCAAATGGGAGAGAAGAGAAAGAAAAAAAAACCGCAGACCAGCTACTTAGCCCCGCTTTGTGGGAGGCGTGGGTGGTAAATCCTTTTTCGGGCAGCGTCTGGATTTCATTGTGTGCCGGTGGGTTTTTTTTTTCTTCTTGCAACGCCGGGCCTGGGGTTTGTTTGGCCGCCTCCAACACTTATCACTGGGCCGATGGGAGCCCATAAATCAAACGCACCACTTCACTCGCACGATTGTGCGTCTGTTCCGATGGCATCGGAGAAGATTTGAATGCGCCGAAACGGAGGCTAGCTTGTCGCAAGCCGCACGGTTGTCTACAAAATCCATTAGAGCGGTACTTGGCCGGCGTGTGAGAACTGAGCTCGATTGTTGTGCGTTTTATTTCTCATTTTCTTTAGCTCAGGGTTTTGAGCCGCTTTAGAGGATCTTTTCGTGGGACGCGCCAGACGAGTGTTGATCCGGGAAGTGCATGGGCGCCTGATGAAAGTGCACGATGTCTCTTCGTTTTTTGGATGCACAAATGCATTTCAATGTGGGTAGCACAATTTTTGCTGCTCATTTTTAACAAAAGTGATCAACGATCGATACAATCGCAGTATCGATCAGCTTGTGTTGAACTGAAGTGAGAAGCTGCTTGTTTAAATATTCATCCAACATTACCAGTTAATGAGACTCCTGAGACAAAAAAGTGAAATCAGTTACGCGAACGATAACGGTTCCATTCCTGCGCAAGACAAAGACGCACATTAACGCGCTAATTACGCGTCCCCTTTTTTCACCCTTTTTTCGCCTTCGGACAAACGCACCCGTTTCGTAATGATAGTGATTGACGGAACATTCTAATGATTGTTTAATGGTTCGGTGCACCTGCGTTTCTAAAATGTTTTTGCCATCCCCAGGCCGCTCTTAAGCCGGCCAATTACAAATTCACGCTTCCACAATTGCTCTTCCCTGGATCAGCACGGAAAGTGTCGTTTCGTCTTTTCAAGCACTCCGTCACCGAGGCCCTCTTTTAGGAAGTCTCCTCAAAAGGACGAATCATTTTCGCCCTGCTTCGGGGTTAGCAATTGCTCGAACCAAAATGGAGGGACACGGCGCAATAAACGTAACTTCAGATTAATAATACACGCTTCACCCACGCGCACGATCCCCGAGGAAAGGATTCGCAAAAAAAAGGGATCGTCATTAAAAAGCGCGTGTCCTACCGAGACCCCTGGAGGAGATAAAATTGAGTGATTGACGAAACGGATCGCTCGAAGGGTAAGAAAGCGTCATTCGAGCCATTTGGGAGCTGGAAAAGCGGAACTTTTGCCGAAATGGATCAACGAATGGGTGGGTTAAACGCTGTCACCAACCCAAGCCACCATCGTCTTCGTAGTCGCGTGTAAATGTAAACGGAAGCCACCGAAAAACAGATGTGTAAACAAAACGCCGAGAAACACAAAAAGCAACATTTTTTCGTCGAGGAGGACAAAAAAGGACCCCTTTTGAACGCAATCTTCCCCGTTCGCTTAACCTTCCCGCCGGTGAATGGACCAATTTAATCGCTTTTTTCGCGTTCCTTCCAGAATACCACCTCGAAGGGCTCGTTGTGGGTCGACACGAAAGAAGCATTTTAATTGGGGCCACAGTCGCTGTGTGTTTTTTTTCCTTCCTCCTGCTGGGGTCCTGCGCTGCCCTTATTGTTCTCGTCCAGCTACTGGGAACCGAGGAGCGATTTCGAATGTCCTGTGAGTGATTCGCACTTCGGTACCGGTACCGGTTTCCATGTGCTGCGAGTGTGCTGCACTTTCTGACCGCAGGGAAGTCGTCGTCCTTGCGCGGATGTCACTCTTACCCCTGTTCCAATGCCCTGACCCTCGGTCGGTGTATGTGTGCATTATTTTAATGTCAACTGTAAATCATTTTTATGTTCATGGTAAATCAAGGAGCAGTGTGCAGGACAGAGGGCTCACTCGCCTAATGGCTTTCTCTTTTTTTTCCTTTTTTTCCCTCACTTTCTCTCTTGCTTTCTCTATCACACACTTTCTCATTCTAAGCGTGGTGGCATCGAAAAAAAAACCCCTCGACCGGTTAAATTATGGACCTTTGGAGCGAAAGACACGGCGATCTGACCGTCGCCGGCATACAATCGTTTCGACAGCTTACCGGAATTCGGATCAGCAGGATTACACTAGCTGGGTGAAATGATTACCAACAGAAAAAGAACACTCCAACCGGCGTCCATTCACTTTACCTAAGGGCTCAGAAAATTGAGCAATTAATTGTGAGAAGAAGCGTCGATCTTCATTGAAACAAGGACACTTGATGCCAAGCGTGATCGTTGATCTTCGCTCCCGCGTAGAAAACTTTCTACTCCAAACAAATCTCTTTCAATGCATAATTTCGCCAACATCAATTCCCAGACATCCGAAGGGCATAAAATGTGAATAAATTTCCCAACACACTCTCCTACCGAAGCATGGCACTTTCACTTTCCCTGTTCATGCACATTTGATGGCTCTTTGGACGACCCATCTCCAGCGGTGCCACGAGTGCCTTACCTGCGTGTTATCCTTGCGTTTTGCAAGAGGATTTCTGTGGTGCCTTCCACCGAGCCACCATCCATCTCTCGGGACACCTTTTGCGACCGTTTTGCGCTACAATGGGTTCTTCGGGGCTGAAAACAGCCACCAGCGAAGGATCAGCGAAACGTAACTGCAAGTTGTCGGTGGATTATCGGATGAATTACTGGCAAACTCGCGATTTATGTGCGAAATGGGCGAGATGTTTTCCGTGTTTTTTTTGTGTGTGTGTGTCACCTTTCGTTCTCGTTGGTAAACAATTTATTTTGTGCGTGCTATTAACCCAGCCTTAGGTTGCGCGTAAATTGGTGCATTTGTTCGCCCATCGAGAATTTTACAAAGTGCTTGCCTTTCACACACGTCGGCTGTCGAATGTGCCGATTTTAGCCGAGCCAGATGCATAAATGATCATTTTTCACTCGCCTAAATCCACACCATGCGCGGGTCGAACCAACCCAACAAATCATAATCGCTCGACTGTAATCGGATCAACATTCTGTCCCGGAACGTCGGCCCGGGTCGCTCGGAGAGAGAGAGGGAGCGATAAAAAGCCTCTGCCACACGCTCCCGGGAAAGTGCAATAAAAATTATGTCGTTACGCGCATCAATGGCACAATGCCTGGCGGGATCGGGCTGCATATGCGCATCCTTGCGGCCATCGTTTGTGCGACGGAAGGGAACTAACAGCGACGCATAGCTGGCAATTGGCGAGGCAGAATGACTAGCCGGGACTTTCGCTCTTTCTCTCTCTCTCTCTCTCTCTCCTTCCCAATCCTTCGGTAGGGCCATTTCCCCCCGGGGTGCGAAATGAAGAAAAAATAGGTAATAATTCACCTTTAACTGCTTTTGATACGGTTGGTAAATTAAAAATTATTTTTAAATAACGGCTCACCGGCACCGAACGGTAGAACTCGACACGCACCGTCGCGTGGAAAGCGTATGGTGCCCGTTGGCGGCTCGGTGGCTCGGTGATGCGGATTACAACCGGGAAGATGCGCAATTAAGTAAGCTTGCAGGGAACACGCGGAACCGGGAGTGTTCTAGTGCGCCCGGTGCCATCCGAATATCCTACGATGATGAATGTCGGCGTGACAAAAAAAAGGGGACTTAAGTAATAATTTCACTTTCTCCGCCATGTCTGCCCTCATCCGGGAAGCGGGGAATGCTTTTTGGTCGCGAACGTCTTGCGAAAGACGCTTCGTTGTCGTTTTCTTAAGAAACCTGAAGCGTGAATCATGTCGCTCTGTACCCCGCGGGTATCGCCGGGTTGGTTGTGTGCACTCACCTTGAGGGTCTATTGAGCTGAGGTGAACTAAATCACTCGTCTGACTACCGGGAGACAACCCGTACTGGATGGGATGCGGGTACGAGCCGAGCGTTGAGTGCTGACAAAAGATTACAATAAAAGGCAAAACAGCAGCAGCTACGGGGATAAACATATTTTGCAGCATAACAAACGCTCGCAATGGTGATTGTTGAAGGCTTTGGAATGGAAAAAGGGCGAAACTTATAAGCGGCGTGTGAGCCGCAAAAAGCCACAGTGCTGGGAGCAGTTTTGTGCAGCTCAATAATAGTTTACTTTGTATTCATCGAGGTTTTCGGATGTAAGGAGAAAAGCAACCTTTAAATTTTATGACTTTTTCCGTGAGATTGATTGTACAAGGATATTGTTAAGAAATTAATTTATTACTTAATTTCGGCATTGGAAGATTTATTCATGTATAAATTACTTAGCATTGCTAATCATGGTTTGAGATGGGAAAGTATTATCGAAGGAACTTATACAAAATGACTTCACAATGCTGGTATTATGTTAGAAAAACGTTTGATGTATAATATCAGATAAATGAATGTGTAAAATTAATTCCAACCCAAGTTTAATACCTCATCCATTCGGTCTTCTTTTGAATCCTCTAGTTGATGCAATTTATACCCACAAACACTCGCCTGCAACTCACTGTACGCCCCGTGGCTCTGACGAGCGACAATTACGAGGTGAAACATGCGTCATGACTCTAATTGCAATATGTTTAAAATAAAACAAGCACAGAGGTACCTGAGCGTCAAGCGTTCAGCACCGGCAGCATAAACGTCACCGGTTGCTCGTTCGCCGCCGCAAGAGACGACGCTTTTCCGCATCCAAGCACGCATTGTTTTTGTGCGGCCCATTCACCGACAACGAATCACAACAAGCAGAAGGAGCAGAAGCATCCTAGATACCTTTGAGTTTGACTTCCGTACGACCCGGCGCTGCGATGTTGCAAGTGTTCACGGTGACGCACTGCTTGCGTGGCTCACGGTACGCCAGCAGGTTGCGGTGCTGGTGGTGGTGTTCTTCAGAATTGTTTTACGACTTCCATCCATCATCGGCCGGGTCCACCCAGTCTCTCTCCCCCCCCCTACCCCCTTTTGTAGGTCCTCCCCAAGAGTAACACACTTTAAGGCTTACATATTGCGCTCCCGACGTTTTGACGTGGCTTGCTCCTTCTTTTGTTACGCTGCGCCATTATGCGCCACGCAAGTGCGTGTCGAACGCCGGAGAAGTAGCGCTGGAGCGTGCATGTGGGGGCCCTGGTTTGGGGCGAGGGAAAGGCTGTGTTTATTCGAGTTTTCGCCCACGCTTTCCACCCACGGGTGGAATGCTCGACGGTACGATGATAAACACGGCCAGGTTTTCCACGCCGGTGGGTTTGCGCCACACCGCCGTCCAGTCGCCAGTGGATCGCGCCAGCCGACGCCGCGTGCGATGATGAATTACGCGGCACGTGAATGGATTAGAAACATCTGATCGGATTTTACCCGGACGGGTGGCTGACGGAGACTGAGGCTGTAAACAAATCGCTCCGTGTTAAGTATTTAGAATATACTTGCAAATACGCTACCGGTGGGTTGTGCGTGCGGATGGGGCGAAGGGAGGAAGGAGGAAGGGACGCATCGATTGGGCCAACCCCCGCCCACCTGGTTCGGGCCGGTGCCAGTGATGGATGGCGTATTTATTTGTGGAAAAGCTAAGGGAAAATGATTTCTCGGCCGCCCGGGTGCCAATATCGGCTAGCCGGTGAAGATTAATGTACGACCACACGAGCCAGTTCCCACGTCACACGTCCGGTTCCGGGGTTAGATTACTCATTTAAAAGCGGGTGTCTAACACCGGGACCATTAACGAAACGGCACGAATGGCCTGGCAGCTGGTAGGAATTAAGCAACCAGACACGTCCCTGCAAAGAGACGAAACTGTCAAAAAAAAAACCATCGCCGCACCGGCTTGACCGCGCGATCGGGAATCTTACGACTTATTCAATTAAATCAACATCGCGCCAACCGACACCTGGGCCCCTTTGGCCGCTGTCTGCCAATCTGTGTAAATCAAAGCCCCGAACCGAACGGTGCGACCATAAATCAAAAACCTCAATAAACCAGCTGCCGCGCGCCTTTTATCGACTGCTGCAGGACGCCGGCCGGTTCTCGGGCCCTTCCGGTAAGTTTTCTTTCTCCCACCTTGGACCGAGAGAGGGAGAGAGAGAGAGAGAGAGTGAGAGCCACCGCCGCAGACGATGGCCGGCTATAATTTATATCCCATTTATTCCAACAATTTACTGGTACGTCTAATGCGACAATCAAAACTGATACGTTTGTGACAAAATCGTGATTAATGGCGCACGGTGCCGGGGGGTCGGGTGGTGGCGGCACGCGGTAGAACAATCCCGCATTCCCAGCATAAATTGCACGTTGACCGTACGGATAAGCCACCGGAAAATGTGCGCCTTCCGAAGGTCTCCCGTGCCTTTCCGCGCGTTCGCGATTGATGGCGCCCCGGCACGACAGGACGCGGGCTGCTTCTTTGCTTCGGTCGCACCGCGGCAAGGAGTCGATTCCGGGAAAACTCCCGCAAACACAACATGGGCGACAAAGACACGCGCGTTTTGATTTTGGCAACCGCCCTGGCGCACCGTACCGTGAAGGACACGTTCGATCAAGTTGACAGTTTTGATTTACGCCGTCACCATGCAACAACCTTCATGGCCTGCTGCATGACGTCCCAAAAATGCCTTCCCGGTATCGGCCGGTGTCAGGCGTTGTACGAGAGAGTGAGATAGCGAGTGAGAGAGCGTGAGGTGAAGAAAAATTGCCCCGAATCGCTCACGCGGGTTCGGAAATCAATTGCCGGTTTGCGGAGAAAATTGGGGTGTTGGGTGAAAAATTGCACCATCAAAACGTGCACGAAATTATTGTGGCACCATCGTCCTCGCAAAGGGTCGGTTGGTGACAAGAACCGGCAAGGATTTACCGGCCCGCTCGTCAGCTCGCGTCATTTATCAATCACACGCTCGTCAAATTGTGCATCCGCATCGCGTTCACGGGTGAAGTAAGATATCGCCCGGATCGCCCGGGAAGTCCTTTCGGGAAGCCCACGTAAAGGGCCCAGCTGGTACACGGGAACAATGCGCCCGCTAACAACTGCAACAAGCCCATTTGTGCGTGGTCCCGTGGTTCGGGTTTTGTGCTGCAATAAATAATAATCGCAATAAATGGCAGCCCTACACCGGGTGCGAAGGTACGGTCCGTTCGTCGCGCGAGAAGGTTCGATAGTTTTCGCACTCGAGCCGAGTTTTCCCGACCAGCTCGAACGACCCGGCACGGTCGCATTTAGTAATAGGACGCGTGTAACATAAATAAATTGCTGCTTTCCCTCGCCGTGCCGCTGTTCGTTCGACTCGAGGCACACACCGAGTGGCATTTGCGAATTGGCTCCCCTTGGCCGTATGCACCAATGATGAATGGTATGCATTTTATTGACAGTCATCTATCAAGCGCGCTGGCTTTGACATTAATATTGCCGCATAAATCATCACCGGCACCGGCGTGTGAAGGATTCGCTGCAGCTGCCGCAGTTCCTAACCACAGCGATCGGGTGTGATCGTTCGATGGGCCGCCTGTATTGCATTCGGCAAGGATGCACTAGCATCAGCGTCGGTTGGAGGCCCTTTTTTGTGGGTGTACTAAGTCAATTAGTACTCCCCACGCCATAACGCATTGATGCACGTGCTTTCGGTGCACACCATCGCACCCACATCCATTGAACTGCGGCATATCCTTGGCTAATTATCTGCCCGCTAAAGTGCGCCAGCTAGACGCTCGTTCGACCCAAATGCCGGGTTTTGCTGGGGAGCAAAACTAATGGCTCTGTTTCCTAAATAACTTCATACACCGCTCGTTTGCTTCCTGCATATATTTCTTTTTCATTCGCAACTCCCCCACCAAATCCCGCGCTTTTTCCCGCAGTCACGTGTGCATGCCCCTCCCCCCGCTCCCCCTCATTCAGGGTGGAAAAACACGCCCCGGCCCTATGCATGCAAACCGTGCCCTATTTGGATCGTACCGGATCGTCGGTGCCTCTAATACTATTGTCTAAAACATCCTCCGTCCGGTGATTTAAGTTTGGCGCATATACACGTTTTTAATGAAAATCATAAATATTCACTAAAAGGCAATTAAAGAAGCATTTTGTGTGTTCGCCGTTTTCAATAGTCACACGCTGGCACAGAACGTCGCCTCCGCATGCGTGTCCTTCCGGTGTTGCGGCACCGACGTCCCCCAAAAAACCGACGTCGTTATCCGGTGCTCCTGCCACACCCACACATATATAACCGCACATTTGGTGCACCGTCACCGACCCACGTCGGTTGGGTGGGAAGGATTCGCGCCGAGATTTCCCGCGCCGACCCGGAGACAATCGTTCTCTCGCCGCGACGGATTCTCCTGACAGGAGGAACGCCACCGGCTCCAGCTCCCGGGGTCTCGGAGACGAGCGCTAACCATTAAATTACTGAACTGCCGACAAATCATTTCGCCATAAATGCGTGTAGCAGATTCTTTTAATGACTGCGAGGAACACTGTGAAAAAGGGGGTGGAAAAAAGCGAGAAAACCGGTAAATAACCACCGAACATGGAAGCTGGAAAGTTGCGCAAAAAGGTGCCTCGTGCACATATGTGAGCGGGTTTTCGGGGCGCGATGGTGAAGACAATCGGAAGGTAAAAAGAACGCCACCGATCGTTTGAATGAATTGTGCCCGAAAAGCCAGCCTTCTCATTACGTGGGGTAAATATTTGCTTCCGTTTGTCACATGGCTGCCCGTGGAGCAGGCGTTATGATATGCTCGCTTGTATTTGAAATGAATTTCACATTTTGTCTGGCAATATAGGACCATTAAAATGTGTGCAATTGGTTGTAGTCTTTCAGTAAGAATAGACCGGCGTTCAATAAACTTTTGGGCAAGAATTTATTCACAACACCGACAGCAACCACCGAGAAAGGATCGTGGATATAAAATGCACATGGTTCCATATCACCTATGATAAATAGTTACATTTGCTTCCCATTTCAGCGACGAAACGGCATCTTTGGCGTAATCTATTGTTTCAACCACAACGCTCCATTCCGCTAGTTCGTATACCTTCGAAAAGAAAAGAGAATGAGACCAAAAAAGGGACTTTTAGAATCACAATGTTCTTGCGCGTGCATTAAACATAGTTTTGTATCGGTAATTTTTCATTTTACCTTTATTTTCCAACCTCAATATTGAGACGATGAAATCGAGGGCTTTGTGTGGAAATACTAGATGTCGTTCAGAAAGAGTGCTAGACACGTGTGGTGAATTATTTATTCAGTTGATTTTGTTTCAATTTGCCCAGAGATCTCGCATTCATTATATCTCCCGCTTCCGATCGATGATCTTCGCGCATCATTTTCTCTCGAGGGAGTCGGTTTTCGAGCTCACTTTGTCCGCGCTTACCAAAGCAATCAATTATGCATTTTATTAATTGTTTATTAACTCATACTCCACCCCGAACACGAAACGAATGCATCTCGGTTGGGTCGCTCTTCGAGCAGGTTTTCGTCTGTCGTTTGCCCCGTTTTGCTGCCGTTGAAACATAAACGGCATAAACCCACCGATTTCATGAAGCGCCACTATTAGAACCCTTCTGTCACACCACCGACAGTGCTGCCCAAATTCCCGAACCCGAGTTCGCACTTATCGCCATATCGATAGCACTTAATCAGGGCCCATAGCAAACACTGGGCCCCATCCGGCCGTTCGACGCAACCGCGGGCTCGTAAATTAGGCGGAAAATTATGATGCTGAATGAAATAGATCGATCGATCGGCCGGTCTGCACCGGAAACGCACCGACCGTAGCCGCCGGTGTGGGTGCATCCTTGGCGCCAGTGGGACGCGCGCGCGTAGCTAACGAATGATCTGAGAAGCATCAGAAACACGTGTTTTTATTATTTATTTACAGTATAAATTATACGATCATATCGCCATCGCTGGGGCCCTATGCTCGCCCGTGGGTGGGTACGTTTTTGTTTCTCGATCGAGCCCACTTGACGTACCGACAGGCCGACGTACCTTTTGTTCCGCGATCATGCATGCCAGGCGAGCTGGGAAGCGTTGGGTGGAACGTTCTCGCGGCATTGCCTAACATATTTCAAACCTCTCGGATGACTATCACCCGACAAGTGGTTACATAAACAGAGATGCCTTCGAACATCGGAAAGGGCCCTCGCGAGCCGGGTGATGTGATGTTTATTTTTCCTGCATTTTGCCCCGTACCATCAAACGCGTTGATTACGGGGTTAGGCCACAACGGAACGTGGCCGGTAAACATCGGCCGAGCAGAGTTAAACCACGGTACGGCCCTACGGTAGAATATCCACGAAAAAAAAGGGGGCACACGCGCTGTTTGATCAAAGCACACGCGGACGGGAAATTGCGGCGCTCTTTGCAACGCGCGAGAGACGTAAATTAGAGCGAAAAACAACGGCGTGATAAATATTTGAAGGACGATAGAAGATCGAGAGCGCTTCGTACCGCTTCGTGTTCATTACGCGCAGGGTGGCCAATTAATTGCGGTTTGATTAGGGATTTCCTTGCGCAGGTTGCACGCTGCTGGATCTCGCGTCTCGATTGCACCCGGCGATCGGTTTGCTTTTGTAATACAACCCATTGTTGGCTGAGGGTGTTTGGTTGGGTACAGAAGCAAAAAAATAAAAACACCCAACCAGCTCACTCGCACGTTAATTATGCGATTCCCGCGATAAAGGATGTTGGATTCTTGGGGCCGTTTTCAACAAGGGCAAATCGTATGGTTCATTTCACCACCCACCGATAGGTGAAAAGCTGCGAGCTTGGGAAGGTGGAAAATATTGTTTATCACCGCACATATTTGCGAACATCAAAGCCACCGTTTTTTTTTGTTACGACCGCCGCTTCATCGCAGTAGGCGCAGATAAAATTATGAAACATTGCCGCCCGGGCCGGCTTCCACCGCTAGATGGCGCAATCGTCGCGTCCGGGAGCAATCTCCGCGCAAAGTAGTGCACATATTTGTTGATCGTCAGCACTCGCGTCAGGTAAGCCAGCTAGGGAGGGAGTGCTCGCCTAATGACTTTATTTGAAACGAGTGAAAGAAAAAACTCCCCGAAGAGTGTTTAATCTTTGGCTTGGGCGATGTGTGCGCGCGATTAAAATGTACCGCCAAAGATGAACTAATTGCGGCGTGTTTCCGCCCGCGGGCGATGTGGGATTTAATTTGGTGCCTTCTTCTCAAAGACAACCCACGCTCGGCTGCCTTCGAGCGGGTGGCGTAAGATCAAACGCACGTTTATCAGTTGAGCCCTGCGGCGGTAGTGTCGGCACTCGGTGCTTTAATCATAATATTTACTAATCACACAGACCGATTGCGAACGTGGACCGACGATGGGCATGCGGACTTTCAGGCGAGGTGATAGAGATACTACCCGTACGGGATGATACCAGCGATCAGGCTAACGATCGTGCGCTATGGTGGAGAAGGACTCGATCAGGAGGTAATGCTGCATTTAGTCCTAGCTCCATTAGTTACTGCAATAAATCGAACAACAGAAGAATAAACTCCATTGTTAGGGTGTATAATTCACTTCGGCTTTTCGGTTTATTCGAATATTAATGGAAATTGATTTTAAAATCAAAACACCATTAGCTGACCGACGCTGGAAAACATTTCTAATCGTCGTCCTTCGCTTGTGCAACGAAACCCTAGTGCTGCTGCTGCCCATGACGCGGTTATGATCACATCCAGCGCAGATTTACTAGCAATCGAATTGATGGCCGGCAGAGTGCAATGCAATTACCTTTCGCTCGTAAAAATGGGGTCATAAAATTGTTTGTCAATGCTTGCCATTACATCGAATTGAGCGCTGCCGCTGATGGGTTGTGAAATTCCCTAAATTTACGAGCCCAATCGAATGGTGCACACAAAACCCCGGACGGAATGTTACGAGTGAGAAGGAAACCCACCATTCAAGCTCCACTCATATGCGTCCGGCGTTCTGGCAGGTTCGCATCCCCTGATCGTGCGCCCTCGCTGACGGTGGCGGAACATCCTTCGAGTCAAAAAAGGGTCCTGCAGCCAGATCTCCGCTTCGGTTCGCATTAATCACGAAATGCTCACCGGTTCGAGCCCAAAAGCCTTTGTCCGGTCCAGGTCCTTTCGGATGGAGGTGGCGGAATGCCACGGAACTATTCGGTTCCCCGGCAAAACCCAGGCACCTTCAACTGCACCAGTGCGCGCCTGACGCCTGACCAGTGCCACCGCCTCGAGGTGAACCAATCGAAGATGCATTTTCGAACCGGGAAGCGAAACGAGGCGAAACTTCGTCCCTTCGCTCTCGCCATTTGCGACGGACGTTTGGGTTTTGTTTTTGTTCCCACCACGGTTTTCTCACATCTCGACCAGTGATGCTATAAAAATATTTTAAAAAGATTTATGCCTTTATTATTGCGCTGCAAATTGCATCGGGCATGAAAGATTTACAACGCTCGGTGCCACCCATCTTCTGCGGTCGTTCGTCTTTGCGGGAATCGCAAACCGGGACGCAATGCCTCCAGGGTCGGGCCCGGGTTCGGTTGGCCGTATCTAGGCCCTGCACCGGCCTATACATCATTGCGCTGTTTTCGCTTCAAGTACATTCTGGAGCATTTTTATGACAAGTGTTGATATTTTTTCCTTTTTTTTTGCCTGCCCGGGCCGGGTCTGGTTGCGACGCGTTAATGGCTGATCGGTGATCGGTACTTGCCATTGATGCGCATTTGCGCTCGAAATGATGCTCGATTATATTAGACTCAGTGCGGTGACTGCAGCTCAAAGTGTGCCTATTATTAGCACGATTTGTGCCAATACGGTACCAATGCCAGGAAATGTCTTTGAGCGTTTTTTTTTTGCCTCACATGCAAATATGTCTTTCAAATTCAAAGTTGAAGGAAGTTTAAGCCAAAGAATTTTCTTGAAAGCAAAGAATATTTGGAATTTTTGATTCCATTGCATAGAAATTCCTATTAGCAAGCGTATTAATGACAGTAACATTCTTTAAAATTAAATTGAAATAATATATAATGTAGAACAAAATAAAATACTTTAATAATAAAAATATTCAAATAAATGATGTAGGATGTTTGAAATAAATTGTAGGATGTTTGAATAAATCCTTGCCACTTTATTCATTAGTTTTACTCGCCATATGATTGAGTCGCTAATTTTAGGATAAAGAATGTAAGTAATTGAACCGGTTTCAATCATAGATTTCGTAACAATCAACGATGACAAAAGTATGCTTCACTAGCGGTACAAAATCAAAAAGAAATTCGAATGCACCAGCAGTACATCGCAAGTGACGAACCTTTCCAAGCGACGTATCTGTATCTACGACGGCTCGTTCCCGTGTATGTACAATCGCACATAACAACGATGCGGGCCGTCCTCCATCATTGATGACGCGCATCGGTGGGGTGCTCGAGAAGGACCAACAAAACCACCCTACGCCAAGCAATCAATCATCGCTCACCGACCACGAACGAGAGCGAAAGAAAGAAAGAGAGTGCATAATGCTACCCTTCAGCGCGTGAGAGAAAACGAGACCGATCGACGAGCGGCGATTTGATGGCGGGATTTATTGCCATCTCGTCATTCGTCGCTCTCTTGCTCTCGGTCATCGTTGACCGGCCGGGACGTTGATGTAATCAACTGGTCTGAGCAAATCGCTTGCACCGGATCCGCGAGATTTGCCATTTATCGTGACGTCTGCTTTGCGTTGCATCGTATCACCCGTCACGCTCTCGTCAGCTGCAGTCGGAAAAACAAAGAAGAGCCACCTTTGATCCACGAGTGTGCGCTATCTCACTCTCGCACGCTGCTGGTGCGCTCACATGCTGAACCCTTTCACAAGGGTAGCTGGTGCCATCTCGCTCGCTCTCTCCTTCTCTCTCACGCGGCTGCATCAGCTCCAATCACCTAAGGGGTAGGCGAGCAAGATCGACACTCACGCGGGCAGAATGATGGCGACATGACGAAGACGATTTCCTTTCCCACCCCAGAAAAACAGCCAACTCGCCGGGAGTGGACAGCGACCATTGCACGTCGTTCACCTGCTCGAAAGAGCACGCTAGGTACGTCGCCTGAGCAAGAGAGAGCACACGTGAACGTGAGAAAGAAAGAGAGAGAGAGAGAGAGAGAGCTGCTTGGTGAAGCAAAAGCAAACTCGATTCGCTATCTCGCGGAATGCGTCCTGTCCTGGATGACATTTGCGAATATCCTCGCGATGCAACCGTCGTAATGCACTTTGCAGTGGCTATCTTTTTCTCACTCATTCTCTCGCTCTCTTTCTCTCTCTCTCTCTCTCTCTCGGGAGATCCCTAAATGGGTCGTTCGTTGGGGAGAACAAATTTCAGCCAATGCCAACTAAAGACACACCGCAAGTCACAACAAATCAATACATTTCGACGGCTGCCTGGCAACGGTTCGTTTCGGATCCGACTCGAAGACAAATGAAAACCAAACAAAGTGCAACAGAACGACCAGAAGACGAAGAAGAATAAGAAAACCATTAGATGTCGAGTTTAAATTTTAACATATACATAGGTTTGTTGTATTTTGTCGTTTTATTTCATTACTTCGCCACCGGTTCTGCTACATCGGGTTGACTTCGACGACGAATTGCAGGCGTTTGCCCACGCAGGAGTCTTTCGTGGGGATGCGTGCGTGTGCATACATGTGTATGTGCCGGTTTGCGTCTTCGAATTGATTAACGTTGGCGAGAGTTTTTCTTTCAGGGTTTTCATTCCATCCCTTGGGTTGGAGGCGAATGGGGAAGGCTTTTGAAAAGTTTCGTTAAAAATTTGCATTTAAATAATAATTGATTTTATGTTCTCACTTCACGGCTCATTTTTTCCATTATTCATACTTTTATTTTTACCGTTTTTCACCTCGTGTTTCCGTCCGTCCTACAAATGTACTGCAGCTTTTCGTCGCTTCGTGACACACGTTCGCACATTTCGTGTTTCGCACTCTTGCGCTTCGTTTCTCTGAGAATGGTAGGGCGCTTTAGTCAGTTGGCCCTCAGTGTTTTTTATTTTTGTTTTATTATTCCCGCTTTGGGCGCAAGACGCCCCTTTCGTCCCGACACAGCGCCGGCCGATGGTAGCTCTCGAGACCATCGTAAACCTGATACCCATCGCGCTTCTCGCTAAAATGCATTACTCGTTACATTCGAATTTGATTCTCGTATTTGCTTGCGTTTTTTGTTGTTGTTGTTTTATTTGCTGTTTGCATGGTAATTTGAGTTTTTTTTTTTAAATTCCTAATTTCTAGATCGCATGTGTGTGTGTGTGTATTGTGTGTGTATTGTGGGAGTGTGTTTTATCCATCCGTTTCCGTTTTAACAATCCAAAGAAGACTAGTTTATAGATGTATTATCTTTAATTTTGGACTCGTATGAGCTTGACCGCGGTGTACTGGTAGATTTTGTGTGTGTGTGTATTTTTTTTCTCTTTTTATCGTCACCTTCTTCCTCTCCAATGCAATTTCGAAACAACATATTTTACACGTTTTATTTTAATTCCATTTTGTTTATATCATTGTTTGCTGTTTTTCGCTGCTTCCTCTTCTCGCAGATACAGAACACAAGGGAAAAGCATTGATTGAAGTAGCAAGATTTTACTATGTGTGTTTGTTACACGATCACCGTGTACACGGTGATCGCCACCGACAGCAGCAGCTTTTCCGAACCGTGCGTCCTACGCCTCTAGCCTACATGGGAAGGCTCGTACCAAATGGGAAGGATAAGGGTCTTCGGATTTACGCAGAGCACTACGGCAGAAAGATCTAAAGGATTAAAACTTGCCTTACGCTCGTCCCTAGCGACACTTTCTCACTTCCTTTCTCGCTCTCTCCGTCTCTCTCACTGGGCGGGAATTTCTTCTGACGCTTATCATGTGGATGATATTTTCTTTTTCGCCGTCAATGGCCAGCACTAGAACCTTGCCCAGAAGGGCAGGTCCTTGGGAGATTCGATCGGTTTATTGATATCGCTATGAGTACGCGGTTCGTGAGAATTTCGACTTCAATATTAGGTTTTTTTTTATTCCGAAACGACGCACCCTGCCTGCGAAAGGACGCAAAAGTGACTGTGTCCTGTGTCTTTTCGCGGCAACCGGCGCATATTTGTCTGTCTGTCTGTATGTGTGTTTCTGTGTGTGTGTTTTTGGAGTACGAATTTAAACTTTCTTTTTGAGTTTCTCCCTTAATGCTTCTTCAAATTTTTACCCTAGCGCTTTTCTGGCGGCATATTACGTATACGTTTTTTTTTGTTGTTTGCTTCCATTTTAGTACTGTTAGCTTTGCGGTGTCCGAATTGGGTTTCGTTTTAATTTGTTTCGCTTAAAGATTCCAAACGTTTTTTTTTGTTGCTGTTGTTGTTGTTTAAATACTTGTAAACGCTTCCCGTGCCCTGCCCTGCCACTAATTTACATGCATCTTTCTAATCACTCTCCCTTTTCTCGCTGTTAAACACGCCTCGGTTCGCACTGGGAATGGCCCGGCTTTGATTTGCGTTCCACTTCGATATTTGTCGCAATAATAATAATATTATTAATAATAATAATTATAGTAATATAATTCAAACTGTTCTCAATATACAATATACATAGCTTTTCTTCATTTTTCTCATTTATATATATATATAAGTATATTTATATGTATAGATAGATTCCTTTCTTCAGTATACCAATGTGTGAGTTCGACTGCCTTGCGTAGATTTAGGTTGGTTGCAATTTTGCCCGCGTATACAGAATTTCGATCGTATGAACTGCTCGTATGCGTAGTTTGTTTATTTTTTTTTTTTAGAGTTTCTTTTTTCGTATCTTACTTCATGCTGCTGTCTGCGCTCTTCGTTTTTTTTTGCTGCTGTGCGTACTTCTAAATGTATAATTGCTAAATGCTTACTTTTGGACACGCGCGTTCCACCCCAGCCCACCTTTTTCCCGCGCTTTCTCTCCCCGTCCCTTTGGAAAGGAAGCGTACGGGTCGTCTAGGAAGAACTACATTACAGTTCGTATATGCTACAGTTTACGTTTTTAAATCACTCTCAATAAATAAGTTTTCACTTTTGCTCGGCTCTCGAGACTTCCATCGAACACCTGCGGTCGTGGCAGCTGCCTAGCCTTTCGCCAGATGGGGGTTTTTGGAAAATGCTTCACCTTTACTGGGGGGGATTGGGTGGCCGAGAGTTTTACCCGCTTTTTGCCTAATGCCTTTGAATGGGAATCGAGCCCCCAAAAACTGACAATGTAATGCTTACTTGAGGATGGAACTACTATCGCACCCGCCCTTCCGTCGAGTGGTCAAGTTGGCGGCTTATTTACACAGATAATCCCAACCCCTCTCCCCAGAGCGTTAGATCACGACGCCCACGCACTCGATCAATGGAACAAAACGAGCGGGATTTGACTTCGGCTGGCCATGAGCAGACCTCAACCGATCGCGTTGCTATGCAAAGCAGCCCTACCACGACCGAGGGATGATCTTTCCTTCATTCTCGCAGGATCCTTCTCCGGAAAAGGATCGGAAAGCGCGCCGAACACAAAACACCCTCTCGAACGGCTGCCCATCGCAAAAAAGGTGGAAGCAAAAGGAAAGAAAAGAAAAACAACCAAACCCCGACTACTTCTATCAACTGCTGCTCTTGGGATCGCGTCGAAGGTCCGATCGGTTCGGTTAAAAAGGGATCACGATCGAGCAGGGATTTGTTTGCATCTTCCTTTTTTTGTTTTAGTTAAATTTAGTATACTGACTTTTGGCACGTCTGTTCTTGGTATACGCATTTCGTATATTCGCGTTCGCTTAATGGCGCAAAAATGGGGATTGCGGTTTTTTGTTTCATATTTTTGTTCTTGTTGTAATTCTTCCGCTCTCGTTTCCTTCGGCCCAACCCAGTGCCACCGACTGAGCCGTAAAACGGTGGTAATGAAATGGTTTTCCTCGTCTGGCGAGCTGGGTTTGTGGGCCAAAGTGTAAATTTTCTCTGCTCTAATTTCCGCCTCACGCTGGTGTAAGTGTGTTCGTGTGTATGCGTGTGTGTGTGTGTGTGTGTGTGTGTAAAATTACGTATACCAAAGTTTTCCAAACGGGGGGTATTTGAATTGAATCTGCGTCCTCGAGTGCATCTTCTCACCTTTCATATCACCACACGCGTTCGTATAACACCGTTTTGTGTTTGAGTGTTTGCAGTTACGTTGACTATTTAAAGTGCGCTCCGTTCCGGCCAGGGAGGATATGTGCGTGCGCCCTGTGCTGCGAGATTGATGCGGGGGCGATTGTTCTTGTTGTTGTTGTTGTTGTGTGGCGAATCCAGCTCCACCAGTTCTTAAGGATGTCAGACGTACTTCGACGACAGCTGCTTGGCCAGCTCGGTGTACTTGAGGAACTTCGAATGGGGGCTTTCGTCGAAGGCGGGCGATTGCGCCGGTGGTGGGCTCTTCGTTGACGGCCCATTGCCTGCCTCCCGTCGTTCCACACTATCCCGGCCACCACCACCACCACCACCCGACGATGAGGACGATGAGGACGATGCGGATGATGTCGTAACCAACGCGAGCGGTGCCGTCGAACCCGTCGATTTGGGCGAATGTGGTGCCGGTGAGGCGCGCGTTTTCAGCGATTGAGCACCACTGGCGGGGACTTTCGGGTCCGGGATGACGTCATCGCTAACAAAGTGTGCCTTGGAAAGGTGATGCCGATAGGCACCCTTCGAACCAAACGTGGTATCACAGTAGGCGCACTTGATCGCACCACCAGCGACGTCCTCGGAGAGGACGGCTTCGTTGCAGGCCCAACTAAAGGCGAGGATCGCCCCGGGTGCGGTTCGAGAACCACCCGATCCAGCTGCTGTGGTTGCTAGAAGAGCCGCACTGCTCGATCCTCCCGATCGACCTCCACCAGCACCACCACCGTTAGCACCACCCGGCGAGGGTGTTTCGGTCTTATCACAAAGCTTCTGTAGTGCCGCGAGTGGATGAGCGCTGGACTTTTTGCCACCGGGCGTACCGGAAGTGGCCCCACCAGGTCCTTCGGAGCCTCCCGCACCCGAACCCGCCCCCGTGAGGCTGTCGAACATGGACGAAAGGGCACCGAGGCTGCTGCTACCGGTGGAGGACGACGGTTTCTTGGGCAAATCGGCCGCACCCGGTGTCGAACGGGACGCGATGGAATGGTGATCGGACAGGGGGCTTGCGGCCGGGCTGAGCGGTACACTGGCCGTGGAAAGACGCGGACTCGGTGCCGGACTCGATGCCACACTCGCCCGTCGTCCACCATCCTCACGATCGTCTTTGCTCGGTGGTCGCATCTCCTGATCGGGCGAATCACGCCCATCGTGGTCCATCGGGTCCTGCACGAGCTCTTTCTTGATGCGAATCCTTCCTGGAGCCACCACCGGGGTCCTTGCGGGCTCTTCGTCGTCACTGTGCAGTTCGCGCTTGATCGGTGGAAGATCGGTTAGCTCGTGACCGCTGGCGTGCCCTTCACCGATCTGCTCGCCAAAGGGCTTGTCGGGTGTGCCGCGTGGTGTCGAGTGGCTCGGTGTGTCGAACTTTTTGTCGGGTGTGAGTGAATCCAACCGCGAACTACCACGCTCGGAGATGGAGCTTGATTCGCTGCCACTGCGCTCACGCCGACCGTACTGCTGCTGGTGTTGCGAACCGTACTGCTGTTGGTGCTGTTGCTGTTGCTGCTGCTGATGGTGATGGTACGATCGCAAGAGGCTCATCGTTTGCGGATCAACCAGCGGTTTCGTGTAATCTACGCTCTCGTCGATACCGAGCCGCTTCAGGATGCTCGATCCAAGTGGGGTGGAGCTTTGGCCACCACCACCACCACCGGCGCCGGCACCACCACCTCCGGAACCTCCACCACCGTAGTTCGATCCACCGCCACCGTGGCGCGATCGTGTATCGAAGCTTTTCTCGATCAGCTGCTCGATCGCGTTCAACACCGATGGTGAGGAGCTTTTATCGCCCGCATTCGCACCACCCACGGTGTCCTTTTTCGCGAGCAGTGCCACCGGTGAGAGCAGATCCGCTGTGAGTGGGGATTTTTGTGCGGAAAGCGGCGAACCCGACGGATCGTCCTGACAGGCGCTTTTCCGGCCCGTCGATGCACCGGGTGAGAGTGAATCGGGCGGGAGGATAGCGTTCGCCAGGAGAGCACTCTTCAGCTTATCGCGTTGCTGTTGAGCCGCCAAAAGTGCCGTCCCACCGATGCACTGCCGGATGTGATCGACGAACAGTGTCGTTTCGATCTTTTCGCCACACTTCTCGCAACTAATCCGTCCAGCGCCCAAATCTCGCAGCGGTT
Organism: Anopheles nili; assembly: GCF_943737925.1. Classification (NCBI taxonomy): domain Eukaryota; kingdom Metazoa; phylum Arthropoda; class Insecta; order Diptera; family Culicidae; genus Anopheles; species Anopheles nili. The sequence goes on from NC_071292.1 coordinate 23,165,006, forward strand.
TGTTGGCCGCGTTAAGGACCGCTGCAGCAGCAGCACCCACACCATCTGTGGCACCGTTTTTCCCCCCGAACGGATCGTGCTGGGCGCGCTCCATCTCGAGCAGCTTGCGCACCGGGAGCGACTTTTTGCGTTTTTCCCGCGTCTGTCTCCGCCGGCTGCCACTTTCCGTGATCGAGCGCATGATATGCTCCTTGTAGTGGGCGTTCTTCACCATGTGGTTGCTGAGCTCCTTGAGCGAGGAGAACGCTTGATCGCACACCTTGCACGTCAGTACCGCGCTCACGTGACTGTTCGTTTGTGCTGCGGCCGCTGCCGACGCCGATGTTGGAGCGTTTGCACCACCAGGACCTCCAGCGCCGGGTTGCCCCGGTGGACCGGAAGGTCCGGCTGAACCACCGGAAGCTCCACCACCACCAGTGCCACCACCCGTGCCACCGCCACCAGTGCCCTTGTCCGAGTCGGATGATTTCCACGAGATGATCTGCTCCTGCGAGATGATGTTGGTGTAATGCTGCGTTTGCTGCATGTGTGCCGTCATCTCAGCGAGTGTGCGGAAGCTTTGGCCACACCACATGCACTTCAGGATCTGGCGCGTTTGTTCCGCACCCTTCCCAAGCCACACGTCTTGCCCGCGCACGAGTTTCCGTGGCAACGGCATCGTCTCCTTGATCAGCATGTTCAGCTCGCTCGGTGTGGGTTTCGATTGGTTGCCAGAATTGCCGCCCGATCCGGGTCCCTGTCCGGGGCCACCGGATTGTGGTGGCATCGGTTGCTGCCCAGGACCTCCTGGACCACCTCCACCACCACCTCCACCACCACCACCGGGAGGAACACTAACGCCGCAGTGTTTCGTCTCCTTCATGTGCGTCGTCATGGCGGCTAGCGATGGGAAGCTTTGCTTGCACCAGACGCACTTTAGCACGTCCTTTGCCGAATCGGCACCCTTGTTCAGCCAGTGCGATTGCCAGGCACTGTGTCGTCCTCCCGATCCACCACCACCGGCACCTCCACCACCACCGCCGGGTGGTCGGTAAATGTCTTCACCCCCGAGCCGGCTCAACTCGGACATCTTTTCGAGCGCTTTAGTTGCGTCGTTTGCGATGCCCGCTGTCTTTTGCTTCCCATTCCAACCGGTATCTCCGAGTCCTTGCTGTTGCTGCTGGTGTTGCTGATGTTGCTGCTGGTGTTGTTGGTGCATCTGATGTGTGCCCTTGGGTGAGAGTCCTTGCGCGACCGCAGCTAGATAGGGCAGCTGAGGCGTTACGGGAGTGCTCCAGGGCGTTACGATGGCTGGTTTGTAATCGAGCGAGCGGGTGGTTTTACGGGGTGGCGGTGAAGCCGCTTCCTCATGCCCCGTTCGCTTCCGGTGGGCTCCGACGGATAGATCGAGTGGGCTGCTATTATCACCCAGCCCTCCGACTGATCCTTTCTGGCTGAGGTTGACGGCATCCCCACACTCACTGCCACCGTCTCCGTCGTCCCCAGTGCCACCACCACCACCACCACCACCGTCATCACGGTGGCCACCCCGTGCGTCCTCATCATCCTCGTCCTCGTCGTCGTCGTCCTCGTCGCTGCGTTTCTTGCTGAAATCGAGCACCCCACCGGTGGCGTCATCGCTTTCGTCGGTGGGCGACCGGAGCGGTAGACCGGGTGGGGAACCGTTCCGGACGGAGGCGAGACCGGCGGCCAGGGGCGACCCCAGTAGTAGCCGGTTCTGTTGCGCTGCAACGGCTGCTACGTTCAGGTACGCCGCCATGGCGGCCGAATGCTGAGGCAGGAGGGCGGCTGCAGCGGCCGGTGGCAACGTCGGTGGGAGGGTGATCGAGACCGGGCTTAGGGCGCTGCCCGCCCCCTGCTCCTCCCGGTCTCCCTCCGAGCGGATGGACTCGTCCGATGGACAGCGCCCTCCGCCCGACGACGATTCCCTCGATTGGCATCTAGGGCTGGCCATTTCACTGTGGAAGAGAGAGAGAGAGAGATTATTAGGGGGTGAAAGGGAGTTGGGAGGTTTGATCCTAGTGAAAATGGGGACTCAATTTCACAAATTTCTTTGGTCTAGTAAAGGTGTAGGATCTGGCAGACCTTCGATATTCTTTCAAGGAACGCTTGCACGATCACCTGAGTTGGAAAATCCCTTCCAGATGGTGTGATTTTAATTGGAAAAGCTTCAACTCAACAAGCGACAGAGAGAATTCCAACTTTATGTATAATTTCTGCCTTAAATAAAGGCTAGGAACTCCAGGTTAAACTAAAAATTAAATTTTATTGAGAAAACATTAACGCAGACTTTCTTTACGATCAGTTGATTCTTATTCAAGCCAGCCTTTTACAAGGATAAACTTTTCACTGATATCAATCATAATGAAGGAACCTCCATTACATGTAAAATAATAAATGATTCTAGGAACACATAAAGCACTAAAAGTAAGATTTAATAGATAATAATCTGAATTCTAACTTCCAACATCCAAAACAATGGCAGTATATCAATAATACTTCTCACTTCAATGTCTTTCAGATGGAGCTTCCTGGATAAAAATGAAAAGACCTCAATTGGGAAGCGCTTCCTTGTGTTTATACCCCTGGAAATGGAAGCAATAGAACGCATGATCGAACATCCGTCATGTCCCAACACGACAAAGGCTGCTTTCCCAACGCACACCGGCATCTGGTCGCCTCCAGCCCAAAGTTTGATTGATTGGAAAACGTGGTGCGAATTAATCATGCTTCGAAACCATCCCAACCATCTAACGACCCAATGATGCGCCGGCCGCTACAAATAATGGATTAAACGAGCTTAAACTGTTTACGGTTTTCGCAGCGAGCGGGCACGATCGAGTGGCCCCTTCCCAGTTCCTGGGGGATGATGATGCTCGAAAGAGGCGAACAAAAAGAAAAAAAAAATGAACCAAAAATGAGAGAAGCGCAGAAAATCCCCCAATGCCACCACCGTCAATGCGCCCAGCCCGAGCTAATTTATGGACCATTCAAATTTCGGCCCAGTTCCGGGCGCGGGGGCGCACCTCCTCAAAACCTACCCCTCCCCCCCCCCCCCTCCGGCCACCCACACCCACCACGGTGCGGCCAATTGGGATTAAGATAGCGCACGCCACGAGGCGCGCAGTTTCTTCCTGCGCACAGCAATTGCCACTGATGCGCGACAACGCATGCGTTGGCGGCCACGCAGCGGACCTTCCCTGTTCGAAAATGATAGGGTAAATGGAACAATTTTCGGCTTTTGTATTTGATTTACGATGACAGCCGCCTGATCCGGAGTGGCTGCCGGTGTGCCGGAGGGATAAGGGTGAAGCAAAGCCTCTCCAACGTGCGCGCGAGATGAAGAACGATCTGCGCGCGCGATCTAAATATGGCCGCGTTGACGAAACAGGCATGTGTGTGTGTGCGTGTGTGTGTGTGGATGAGCGAGCGGTTCTTGTGATGCTTTCCGGGAGTCGTTGCCAAGGAAACGTCGCCTCTTCTGACGAGTTTGCTACGATTGTAGGAGCTCTAGAGCATTGGCTCCTTCAACTGGTGCTGGTGCTGCCACCATGCGGTCGAACGAGGAAACATTCCATTGTCGCCGGGTGAAGAAAAAAAAAACCATGTGGGAAAAAACAAAGCCCGATCGAATGCGTGGGGAAAAAAAAGCATATCGAAAACCCCTCCAAAACAGGGAGCCAATCCATCATCCTGATGGCGCACTACACCACGTACGACTTGCTTACGTTCCGAGCAGCAGCTTTCCACCCGGACCGCAGCCTCGGCAGTTCCACAAAGCGAGTAGATTATGATTGCCCTAAATGCAAATATTATTTATGTAGCCATCGAGGCCCCTGGCTCGTTCTTTCGTTCGCTCTCTCTTTCTATCACACTCCCTCCCTTTTTGTACGCCGAATTCATTCGTTGGGCTTCTGTTTTGCGGGCGTAGCTTTCTCCGCGTTCGCCGTTTGTACACACGCGCACTCCCGACCGTGGGTTTTTCCACGGGTGAAGGAAAAGAGCACCAGTAAAAACCAAAAAAAAAAAAAAAGAACGAACCCCGGAGAACCATGTGCGTGCATTCGACCGCGACCGAGACCACGGTTTCGAACGGGGTTCCTGCAGAATGGAATAGAAAAACGCCATCCACCCCTCGGCGCGTTGGTGTACGGAATGGAGACCGACCAAAAAGGGGCAAGAAAAACAGAAAGAAAAGCAATGGAACAGAATCGAACGAACCAACTGCTGCTGGTGGATGGATTCGCCTCCCTGCGGTGCTGTGGATGGATGGATGGATGGATGGATGGATAGATGGTTGGATGGATGGATGGTTGTGCGGCAGATGCACTCGCCCTGGCAGGGAGCGGAGTGAAAAATAAACACACATACACACACACACAGGTATACAGAGAACGGGACCCAACGGTGGAAACGAGTCACCGAGTCGAGGTGGCGCAAACACGGTGGAACGGAAAATTGATTTATAGTTATGTGCTCAGTTAGATATTATTGGATAATTCTGTCATTGTCAATTCGACTTGATTTACAGTTATTGTTTTATTACGAGTTTATCATCATCATTATTGCTCTTATTGCTATTAACTAACACATAAAAAGCGCTGCGAGGGGTTTAGGGCAGCTACCGAAACGCGGGTGGATTGTAAAGCTCACCCACACCAAGGTGAGGGTTGCATCGGGTTCATTAATGCACCGATGCACGATAGCGCAAACGGACGGCGGCAAATCATCTAGTCATAAATTGCATTTATCGCAAAACCCCGGGCCCACCCAACCGGCGCTTGCTGACGATTGATGGTGGCTTTTCCTACTGCCGGTGCATACATTTTAATGGCGTACGAGCGTTTGAAACCCCCCACCGATTGGGAAAATCGGGATGAAAATGCGTTTCGGTGATGAAATGAAACCGACGCTACGTTTGTGAGAGAGCTGCAGCTCGTGTCCTGGAACTGGAATCATCACCGAACACGGCACGGGTTCCAGACGATTGCCGACGTCTTGCTTTTTTTTTCTTGGTGGTGAAGAAATAGCTTAACTTTGTTGTCCCGTTCAGTGACCATCGCGACCAGAGGCCAATTTCGTCCAAAATACCCCCACGATTGACGTCGTTAATCACGGATTTGTGGTTCCACGGTTCCGCGCGCACGGTCGTGTGTGTGGTTGTGCGCCACCACCAACGCGCGGTTGACTGCGGGATTGGACCTCCGGCGCACATACAACGCCACACACACAAACACACCAACGGGTCGTCATTATCGTCATGACCGTTGTGCATGATTAACAACCCTCTCGGGCGGCTCAAGAGGGTAAAGAATCGAAGCAGAAACCGTGGCCGGTGTCAAGCAAAGCAAAAACAGAGAGAACAAACAAAAAAGGAGCAGGCGAAAAACGCCAATCGCAGTGTCCGCCATGACGGGTGCCTGTTTTGACGGCGAGCGAAAGAGAGAGAGAGAGAGAAAGAGAGAGAGAGCGAGCGCGCGAGCGAGAAAAACAAGAATGGGCAAAGAAGGCGAAAACCACGGCAAAACCACGCCTGCCCCGTTTGCTTTGGTGATCTCCTTTTTCAGCCTTTCGTTCTGCCTTTTCGTTCGTTCGTTCGTTCGCGAGCGCATTGCATTGTGGGTGCATCGAAAAGTGCACGCACGAATCGCGAGGAAAGAAACTGACCGATTGACTGTGCACGTACGTGTGTATCACCATGCACACGAACACACACACACGGTGGTGGTGGTTGTTTTGGGCTGTCGCTTTCAACGTAGCAAGCGAATCACCATCATTCCCAGCTGTCATCGGGGATGATGCGCTCGAAAGGGCTTTGCTAAAGGGCCGCCATGGCAACCGCAGCCTCACGACGCACATTACGGGAGAAAGCATGCACACACGCACGCACATAAATAACGATTTATGAGCAGCGCCGCGCAATACGCACCCTCGAGGAAAACGCGCACTCGTCGTGCGTGGGGATCTGCGTTCTAGCGTGGCTCTGCTTTTTTTTTTCTTCCACGGGACCTTTCTTTCAACCGCTCACCATTAGACGGCGAGATTGCTTTCCTTTCTCGTCAACTGACTGGGAGTGACTCAACTGCGTCGCCCACGACCACGACGCTTCCCGAGCCGTCCCGAAAAAGGGCCGCAAGGGAGATGAAAGGTGCGCTATAAATTACGTTTTGTCAGTTAAAAAGGGATTAGCTTAAATGCAGCCCCGTGATCGTTGTGGCGCAGGCCACGAAGGGATGCATAGGAAAATCGGTTCATCGGTTGAAGTTTCATCGAACCGCCGCGGGAGGTCTTCGATTGGTCGCACGCAAGTGCGAGGTCTTTCCATGCGTGATCGATAGTGAAACAATAAAAAAGCTGCGTGAAGTGCTTTCCTTCACCGATGGCCGTCACAAATGGGTGATCTTCTCCGTGGAAAGATCAATGAAGATCTCCGGAGGGAAAAGGAATTCACTTGCCACACCGGGAGTGGAATTAGCGCCGGGAAAGAAGCACGAAAATAAACAAAAAAACAGCCCCCCCGGCTTCCCGACCGAAACCAAACCCGCAGCTGGATAGAGGGGAGGATGAAAATTCCACCTTGTTACTTACGCCCACCACCCCACCACCACATGGGTGGTGCGGGAAAATGCGGAATGACAAATGTGACCGCTACCGTGTTGGCACTGGCCGTGCGACGGTGACAAAGAAACTAATTTTCTCCGGTTTAAATTTAGAGTGCCACCGGACCGCGGTGTCGTTCCGGTTTTTCCACGTCCACGGCCAATTGGAAATGTGCACATGTGGCGTAAGCGGGGGGGATGAGTTTGTAAACACGTGGTTCCCTTTCGGCGTGGGGGTTTTGAAACGGAAGGAGAAAAAGAAACCCAAATTCCCGAGCATGATTTACATCACCCCCGAGGAAAGGTCCATCAGCCCCGAAAGAAAGAATGTTTCAAGAATTATTTCATCTGAGTGGGGAGCAGTCGTGTGTGTCAAGAGGGTGGCTTTTTGCTTCATTTCCGGCTGCATCATATCGCCGATTACACCGATCGATTGCACACGTGGGACGTGCGAACAAAGCCCCCCAGGAAGCGGAACACACGACACACCATGGTAAAGCAAATATGTGACATCCAGCTGACGGAAATGGCTCCGTCAGTAGACGAACAAAACAACGGAAAAAACCCACAACGGAAAAGTAATACTATTAACACATATGAGCACAGGAAAAAGTAAAAATGAACGGGAATGAAGCGCCTCGGTGGATGTTATTAAAATGAATTATTGCCTCTCATAATTGACATTTGTCACACGCACCGCTGTAATCGTTTATCGAGTTTCCGGCGGACGGCTTGGTTTTAGGGGGATGAAGACGACTCGGTGGTTAATTGGGACCCACCGAACGGGCTGCGGGTTCCGCTCTAAACCGGCTGCCATTCCGGGGGCACCTCGGGTGCGATAAATAATGGGACCAAGCCACCGGAATACGGTGCTTTTTTATACCCTTTTTTTTATTTCTCAACTCACTCGTCCCTCGAGTCCCTACCAGTTGACGCCGTGTCCGGTTGACCGATCGCGTATCAGATCAGGTCTGGTGTGCATTTTTGAAAGGTGCTTGTACAACTGCAGGTAGATAGCCGGTGGTCGCATGAAATGCCACGCAGCTTCTTTGAAGGAGGAAAAAAAAAAACGGAAAACCCTTCGGAGTACATTAAATTTTACGACTGCACCGAAGAACGCAACTCGTAAATTCTTCGTCCCATTCGTCGGTGTGTGCGTGTGAATCGAGAGAGGTTTCTTTTCCTTTTTCCATGGCTGTATGTGTTCGTCTGTTAGGAAAAGCACATCCTGCCACCGTCTGCGTACATGCGCTAGTACGCAAGTAAACGCAACCCACCCTCCCGAAAAACGCAATCCCTAAACGCTCGAAACGAACGCACCTACACAGCCGCATAAAGTCCGAAGGGGGTGGTTGGAGGCCGATTCCATCCCCATCATACCGGCGTGCACAGCCACCCCAAAAAAACAGACCGACGACCGAGAACTCGCCGGGTGCGCCCGAAATTGCCGGAAAAAGCGCGTGTTCGCACATTGGCTCGGTCGTGTGCACGCGGAAAACACCCGGCGAACCCGGCAAAAGGAAAACACGCGGAAAAGCCCACTTGCTGGCTCCCTCTAGTGCACGCGCTTTCCCTCTCCCTCACTCATACGCACACTCTTGCTCTATCTCTCTCTCTCTCTTGCTATTCCTAGCCACGCACCATTGACCGCCAAAATTGGCTCATGTATGCGGCTCATAACATAGTAGCAGGCCGCAGGGGAACAACCGAGTCTTTAACGAGGCAATTAAAAGCGAGCGTTAAACCGATAAATAACTCGCGGGTCGGGCGCACTTTCGGTACTTTCAGGCCACGGGAATGCGATCCGTCATCTGTGCGAAAGAAAAGGGCCCTTTAACCTGTTTTTTTTTTCAAGAAAGTGCTACAATGAATCGAATCAATCGAAGCAGGCCATGCAATCGAAGGAAGCCAATCGCTGTCAAAAGCCTCATGTCATGGTCATTTTTTTTTTGACAGATGATCTTTAAAAAAAACCTCCCTAAAGAACGAACATTCACTTGCGACACTACTCTTCGACTAATCTGCGCTGCCCTCAACACCGATGGGGGAAAAATGGGAAACGATTTTTTTTGGTTTATGCTCTTGTCTGGTTTGCATAATTCACACAAATTACCTAGCGTGAAGGGCCTGTCGGTAGATTTCCAACATCACTGCCTCGTGGAGCATCATCGATGGAAGATTTTGGTTATCAATTTTTGAAACTTTACTCAAAACTCGTCGCGACCAGAAACAGGACGGCTGCTTCTGGCAGGTGGAAACGTGTCAACGGAAAACGTGCACTGTGTTCTCAGTCACGCGGTCACTTGCCGTGGTGGCGTTTGTTTCTCTTGCTATTTTTTTTCTTGTTTCGTTTTTTTTCTTCCGCTTCTGCTGCAGCTTTCTAACGACTGTTTCAGTGCTGTTTTCGGGCTAGCCGGAAGCCTCTACGCCTCGCTATGCCAGATGGCCTCTACTCGCGGACACGCCGGCTCACGATTGCACAACTTTACGCACCGATTTCACTGGCCAGCGGGAGTCGTTCACTGTGCGTGGAGACCGCGAGCGAAAAAATATTAAAACCGAAACGGAACAAAACAATAAACCGCAACAACAACAACGAAAAAACAAAACGCGAAACAGAACAAAAAATTTGCCGTATACGTTTTGCGGGGGTCGTCGCGTCAAGCGAACCTGACCGGAAGGATGTATATCGATATATTTATGTATATTCGCGTGACGCTTTTAGCAATCGCTCAGTCGCAAAAAAACCCGAAAATCATAACCGCCGAGTTGACTGCGCTATCTTGCTATTTGCTACTGCTGCTGCTTCTGCTGCTACTGCTGCTCGTATATTTCGTTTCCGAAAGGGAATATATATATATTTTTCGTATAACTTCACTGTGCGCTTGCAACTATCACATGAACTTCATTCACTCGCCGTTTTTCTCACGTCACGCGTTCGCGTGCATCTCGCGCCATCCGGTGCCCGTGTGTGGCCACGGCTATCACTTATCGCCTATCGGCCCTAAGCCCTGCTCGTCGGCCACCACTGGTGCCGACCTCGGGGGCACTGTTTCTGGCACTGCTGCTGCTGCTGGTGCTGCTGCTGTTGCTGTTTGTTCTTGGGTGTTCTGGCCGCGCGCATCGCCGATCGACCCGTACCGTAGGTCGATCGCAACGAACACTTTACACACCACCGGCCCCAAGGACTTGGCCCTCTCAAGGTGCGGCCAGTTAGCGTTTGCATCGCACCATCTCACGCACGTGTGGGTCCACTGTTTTTTTGGGGGATGGCTTTTGGTTTTCCCTTTATTTTTCCTCTTCAGCACCAAACGAAAACCGGGGAAAAAAGCGATCGCGAATCGTGATCGTGACACGCGTGGCACTAGCACCCTCTTGGTGCCGCTTGAGTTCAGTCCTGCGAGAAGGACCCGGGTAAAAGGAAAAAACGGGCTGCCGTCTTGGGGAGTAGTGTGTTGTGTTTCCGCTACTCGACGACTTTTGACTGACGGAAGCTGACAGCGGACAGACAGACGGCTGCCTTTCGACGCGCGTTGTGCTGCCGTACGCACGAACACATCACATCTATGACATCTCGTGGTGGGTTTCGCCTTCGGTTTGGACTGCTCACCTCTCGCTCTCACTCTCTCGCTCTCTCTTTCTCTCTTGCTCTCTCTAGAGGGGTTGAAGGTGCGCGCGCGCGCACACACACGTTCTCGCTTTCTCGCTCACTGACCCGAAGTGTCCCTTTCAGGGGTGCGCGGAGTTCCACGGATTTCACGCACACCACTGCTCGCGGTTGTTCGCTCTCGTTCTGACGCACCCTCAGCCTGTCTCTTTCTGGCCGTTCTTCACCCCTTTTTTTCCCCAGCTCAGCCCACCCCTAGTGGGTGCACGGTTTTTGAACGGTGACGGAGCCCCACTACGGTCGGGAAAACCCAGCACGTTTTCAACCCCCGGGAGGGGGGGTTAAAACTTTCTTCACGCGTGTGACACACGTTTTTCGGCGGTGACGTCCTTGCCACCGATGGATGGCACTTTACATCATTTCCTTCCGGAATAAGGAATGCGTTTGTCTTTGCTCGAGATCGTGAAGATCGCGCTCACTTTGAACACTCGCTTGGTTTTCTGTTTTTTGCAGCACCCACGTTTCTTGATCACGCTGATCCTGGCGCACCGGGTTTGTATGGTTCACGCAAATGGCCACGTGCAAATTTCTGCGTTAAATTGCACACGCCAGCACTGGTGACGGCGATTCACGCGCGTACGACACACGGGAACGTCGGAGCGCACGCGGCAAAGGTGCTTCCGGCTCGCTTGTTTTCGAAAAACTGATTTTCGTGGCACTTCGCCATCGGGTGGGCTCGTGAGCGTGTGAGCGCCCTCTTGCGTTCGTTGCGTGACGCTGCGAGCACGCAGTGGTGGGGATACGCCAACACACCAAACAACATAAAAAAAACCCACCATCCTTCGCGCAGCGCCCTCCCGTGGAGGGGAAAAAAGCCGAACCCTTCCAGCACTACGGCGTGCGGCTGGAAAAAGGTGCTGCACCAACACCACGAACGGGACCTCGCCGGCCGTGGCCGATAATTTATTGTTATTGTTGCGCTCTCGCTCGCACGCCCGCTGGTGCGACCGGCGGTGTTAAGAGCGCATCTGGCCGGAGTCTGCGCGCAAGGTGGATTTTTCCCGAGCGCAACTCTCGCCGAAGCTGCGGCACTCACGAGAGATCAGAGTGCCCAGCGGAACGTAAATTATGGCATCATTTCGGGCCGCATTATTCCAGTTTGTGAGCGCTTCAAGCGCGCAATGTGCCGCGTCGCTGCCCGGTGACGCTTTTTTTTTTTCGCCAGTGCATCAGTCATCATCACCGTCGTCATCGTCATCGTCATCATCAATCGAAGCTACCACCCCCAACCTCCTCCGCCAAGCCCCACAGCCCCCCATCCAGCAAGTGTTGACCCATGTGCGCGTTCAGGGAAGCGAAAGGCCACCGCCACCGATAATCGTATAATTGAGCGTTACTTTTTATGCTCCGGCGAAGAAGAAGGGTGGTTTTATGTTGTGCCGCGTGACGGTGACGCTGTGGACACTTGGGCCTTTTTCTTTTTTTTTGGCCAAACCGGGCGCAGTGCGTGATACAGTGACGATTGCGACCTCTCTTGCAAAGGAACCAGCGAAAGCAATCGCGTGAAGGACAACACTGCAACCTGCTGCTGTTGTGGCGTTTTTTTTTTCTATCCGTCGTGGCCTACTACGATGGCCTGGTGTGTGTGTGTGTATGTGTGATGGTGTTGGTCATTAATTTTGTGCGCTCGCATTTTCCCTCGGCATGCTGCGATCGCGCGTAACTGACGAGTTCGACTCGTCACGAATTTTGATGAGCTCGAAAATGCTCCCCTCGGGAAGCTCGTTGCGAGGAGGTGATGGAAAACGCATCCCACCTTGGCGCTACCACGACAGCACGTGTGTTATTGCTTTTTATGGTGCCAGCAACAGCAGCAACAGCAGCCCGAAAACGGCTGCTCGTAAACGTTTATGTTCGCGTGAGCAATTTACTTCTATTGCTCCTGACAAATGCTTATCAGACCGAGAGCTTTGTTTGGTGGCTGCTGGCTGTGCCACCCTTCGAAGCGTTGCGTTTCTTGCCGTGATCAAATGCAGACTGCAAAAGGGACCGGGGGTTTTTGGGTGGGCTATTTTCCTTTTGTCGGGGTTTCGCTGAAAGTGAGCAATTTTCCGCATATGAACCGAGCGCATGTGGGCGGCATAATTTACCGTTGCGTCAGGCAACAACACCAATCGAACCGGTTGCGGCACGTGTGGCGCTAAATGTCTCCCTGATGGTGATGAAAACCGTACCGCTCTATCCAAGAGAGGCGTATTGGCAGTGCAGATGCATAAATAGCGATGGTGCGGTGGTAAGTGACAGAGTTGTGCCTGTTTTTTTTTTCGTTCTTCTCCACCGCACGGGGTTGGGTGGGAAAGCACTGGAAGTTTTCCTTCCAACGGCGGGGGGACTACAAAAAGAAAGCGTGCAATAAAGCAGCATGGTCGTTTGGTGCGGCCATGGATTGTCTAGTGGCATCGAATGCGAATGTGTGTTTTATTTGGCGACATGATGATAGATAATTCCACTCCCATCGTTTGTTTGATCACCGGTTGTCTTGGAATTTGGTGCAAGAATTTGTACGAAAGAATTTCACTTGTTCGGTGTGAACGTATATGCAGTGTGGTAAGTATTGAGTGAGAGTGTCCTGTTGTGTTGCCAAAGAAGGCTCTATGTTCCGTGAGGTGTTGTCGTTGAGAAAAATGAGTTTTTTTTAGTATAACTGACTTTTAGCAAAACTGTTGTGTTTCAGCACAGATTTGAGATGAGATTCACAATAAGTAAGAATATGTTTGAGGGCAGAGACCGAAAAATATACAAACAACTTTTTGTATAAAGTGACAAAATGTAGGGACCTTTAATATTAGATCGTTGAAAAAAAATTTTACATACAAGTGAATACCTATGATAAGTAAATAAATTGTACAGAAGTACGATTCCTTGATATTTGTGCATCAATATTGCACAATTGCTCAGTCAGGGACAAACGAAAAACTCAGCCATCGTATGCTGCAGCTATTTTTCATTTCTTTCCCAACTGGTAATTTAATGATACTGTCACCAAAGTTTGCCCCACGGTGTGGCCTTACTCCGCCTTGTTACATTGTAGCATAAAGCAACCCTCACTTACAATGTGCTAGGAAAAGAGCTCTAAAAGTGCAGATAGAAAGAAAACCTCTTCTTGGCATGAAGCAGCAACGAAGATGCATTGGTAGTCTTGGAAAAAGGAACACATATTTTTGGAAAAAGGAACATATTTTCAGCGGAACTATTTTTTTTTCACATGTTTTGTGTTGTCAGTGTATACGAGAAATGGTTTCATTGGAAAGTGACTGAATCAATCGAAATGAAACACAATCATAGGGGTATTTTTTCGAAGTCACATGAATTAGCACACCAATTACCACTTGAGGAAACGGGGAAAGAAAGATTATGTGTATTATTTTACTAGATTTGTGGGTGCATTCGCGTCTTGTTAATTTGAGCCACAAGAAAACTGTTTTTGTAGAGGGAAAATTTGCTTAAGCACCTTTTTCTATCTATTAAATCAAGTAGAAATTAAACGTCGTCTTGAGGTGAATGACTCCACTGCAAGCGATAATGGCTCTAAAATTTGCAACATGATTATTGAACTACGCCACGCAGCACCAATCATCTAAGCGAGAGAGAGAGAGAGAGAGAGTGTGTGTGCAAAACTCTTGGCGCAATTTTTTGAAATTATTTCCAGTGCTGCTGTTTTAAATGACAATTTCCACCCTTTCCGCGGGTTTCCCTTGAAGCGTAGTTCCGCGACACGACGCCAACTGATTGATGACAGGCCTATATTGTTGTCTTGTCGCCGCCTCAATGAAGGTGCTCCCGCTGCTGTGCTTAGGCCCAGCAAAAGTGGCATCGCGGGCAAAATGCAATCGGAGCATCGTGCGCACCCAACCCAACCGATGTGACTTCGATGTGGCCGGAAATGACAACGGTGGAAAACGAGCAAAACAAAAAAAATACACGGTCGGTTTTGCCAAGGCGCACTTGAGCTCAGGGAGCCTCACCGACGAAAAAAAAAAAACAAAAAACCTTCTCTAACCGACTGATAACGTAAGGACGATGGATTGGCGACGAAAACGGAAGGCCCGCGGATGGCGCATGGTTCGCCGGAAGGCGGTGAAAGTTGGACAAGAATTAAAAGAGAGTAAACAAGCGGGCTAGGTCGGGGAGGGGCATTTGCAATTTTTGCGCCTCACCAAACCGAACCGATTATGCAAAAAAGTAAAAAAAAAAAGAAGTGCAGCCCTTCGATGAACCGCGACGGCACGGGAACGCGGTGTCGATAAACGGAACCCCGGAACGGGCATCGGAATCGAGCGGGTGAAGGAGCAAATGGCATGCAAAAAAAAAGAGGCAGCACCAAAAGCAAGCAGTAAGACAAACAAGTGCAGGCGATGGTATCAAAAATCGAGCCGCCTTTTATTGATGTGTGTCAGATTTCTGTGCCAGTGGCGGAAAAAATGCACCACGTCGAAGGGTTTGTTTTTTGTTTTCAATATTTCGCTAATTTAGCGATGCTCCACCTCGGCCAAACGTCGGCTTTTTTTTTGAGGAGGAAGAAGAAGCATCCAAACGACTGGCCCACCGACTGGGTGGCGTTTGATTGAGACGACTTTGGTTGATGTTCGACTGGCTGGCTGGCTTGGTGGGGGTTGTTTCCATTTCGTTCGTAAAAAAAAACGTCGGCCGTTTAATTTCGCCCGCGGTTCACCTGTGCCGGGGAAGCAGAAGAACCGGAAAATGTGAGAGAGAGAGAGAGAGAAAAATCCTCCTTCCACCCCGACGAACACCCACAGGTCGGTATGCAAAATAAACTTTTCCGAAGCCCCCAAAATGCACCCAAAAATGTTCAGCCGAGGCTGATAGCTGCAGACAAGACAGCGTCGTATTTCGCGCGCTCGGTTTGAAGTTTTGGTTTTTGGGCGATCGAAAGCCTCACACCCGCGAACCGGAAAGTGCATAGCAGGGCCTTCCGGAGTGCTGGAGGCCCCGTGCCCCAAGAGATCGCTAACAAAATGTCCAAAAATGATGGTGAACGAAAGCAAAAAAAAAACTAAAGCAAACCAACAGAAGTATGTATCTTCGCCCACGGGGTTGCCGCAAACAAACCGACGAAGGAATGGGCTTTTTTCTCCCCCCCCCTGGAAGGGTTTGAGCACCAAAAAAAAGAAACCAAACGGGCATACTCGAAAGATGTACAAAATCTGGCGGCCCACCGGCGGAAGGTCACGACCCCATCCATCCGCGTGAAATGAGCCTTTCGAAAACCGAACCGGGGCTTGTGCGGGTGAGGCCGCGCAAAAATTAGGCTAGCATCAGTAGGGGGTGGCGCTGGTGTGGCCCCAAAAATTGAATTCCGTTTATCGTTGTGATTATGGAGCCCAGACCAAGCCTCACCGATCTGCAAGCAAGTCGAGGGGAAAAGGCAGTAATCATATGTTGCGAATGGACTGCTGCGAGTAAGGCTGGCCGTAAATTCCAGTGGCCCAACCGACCAACGGGCGAAGTCAAACCATCGATTTGCTGCTGGCCCAAAACACACACACACACACACAGGAAGCCCAGCGAAAGGGACATCGGCACTCGGAAAAAGGCACACCCGGCAACTGCTCCGTTGGGATTAAAAACAAAGGACGGATTTCCGGGTGTAATGTTCGAGCGGGTTGCGAAGTGGGACCCGGGCTTCGTGCTACCGGCTACGGTGAAAGAACAAGTAGCGAGAATTTCTCATAAATTGTGCCCCGAAAAACACTTCAGGGAGCGTCGTAGGGGTCTTTGGGCGAAATGGAAACCATCGGTACCGGAGCGGCGCCACAGGACGACATTATTAGCCGGAACCCGGCCCAAGGAGGTGTAATGTGCTTCGGCAACTCGAAGATCACCACGTGAAAGCTGTGTGGTAGTGGGTACTATTTGTTTTACCAGCTAAAGAATGATATTTTTTTTAAACCCAACGTCCGCATGGCATGGGCTCGAGGCTTGGGCTCGTTTTCGATCATAGCAACCGTCGGGAAGGCAACTATGGCACACTATGATGCAGATATTTTAATCATAATTAAGCGTAATACAGCCTCACTTCATGGTTGAGGCGTGGGAGGTGTTCTTTTAGGAATAGACGCTATATATTCCTTGCTTCTGGACCCATTTGGACGGGGTGGAAGGCAACCACTTACGGCCACTATCTCCCGTACGTGTATTGACCTGGGAAGTATTTATGTTACGACCGATGGAGGCAAAAGCGCAAGCTACCGTGTCGAACGCTCGGGATTGAGCGGTGATGGGTTTCCCCCCAAAAACGAAAAAAAAGCACGCCAATCTCACGCCCCGACGGTGCTTCGGAACGAGAAATCGGTAGATGAGGAAAGAGAAGGAAAAATATCCCTAATGCCACCCCCGGCTGGATGAGGGCAGGCGCGGCAGATGGCAGCGAAAACACCTTCCCCGACAACCGGCGCGAAAAGATCGAACTCGAAAAACTCAACCAAAGATTGCGTACTTCCATCCCCCACCTGAGTTTGGGTGGCATGTTTGGGGTGAAGATGTTATCATCCATAAAATATGACGGCTAAAATACACCTCCACCATGCCGCGAGCGGGCGCACGCCGGTGGGTAAGGACGCCCGGGTTTCCGACCTTTCCGACGCCCACTGGCGAACCCCATTGGGTGGCATTTTCCACCCACACCCCCAGAAGGGCGACCAGAAACGGCCGAATGAGTGAGCTCGATGGGCGCAAGTGAGCGAGCAGATGAGCGGTGACTTCTTTACGGTTAATCCCTTAAGCTTGAGTAACGGTGTCCGCGGGTGGGGGTGGGTGGATAGGTGGGTTGCAAAGTTCACCCGAGCCTACCGTGGGCACAGTGTGGGACAAAACAACCGCAACACCGTGGAAGGAGGAGGCTTTTGAAGCGATCTCATCGTAGCCAGCGATTGGGGAGTTTGTCATCCGGAAAAGAGACCCCAGAGCTTCACATTGGCCACAGTTCGATCGACGTGACCCGTTGGCGTTCGATGGCAGATGGGTGCAGTTGCGTGCAGCACTGTAGATTACTTTGTTGCGTCGAACGGCTCACCGAACCCGGGCTGCGGTATTGGGAATGTGGGGACAAAATATCATCCCAGTTGACACCGATCGAAAGGTGCCGAATTGTGCGTAACCTTCCGTGTTTCCCGAACCCAGTGGGCCTTACCTTACCGGTCCGTTTACCCGGTCTAATATTCAACACCCGTGGCTGTGGGTGGTGGGTGTTTGCCGTTGCTCGGATCGGATTGAACGGGCTTCGAACCCTTCGAAGCGCTCCCGACCCTCGTAACCGCGCGTAAACGCAAAAGATTGAGGCTTTGGGTAAATGTATAAATTTTATCAGATAATTTGACGCTGGAGAGAGTTTGTGCGAGAAAAATATGAGCCCTGGTGCGGGTTAAACGAATGAGTTTCCGATTTAATCAGTGCGCGCCTCGCAGTGCGTTAAGTGAGCGAGCGCCCGGGTGTGATAAGTCGCCCTGGTGGGGTGGACGTGGGAAGGCCGGAAATCTTCAATCCCCAATCGAGAGAAGAAAAAAAAAGCGGAGAAAGAACACACAAAAAAAAAGCCAAGCTCCCTATCGCCGTACAGCGAGGAAACGTTTTAGCCGCTAGGTTTTTGGCAGGTGACAGCAGCTTGGCGTATATTTAGGAGATGCTAAGGGCCCGATATTAGGCCCCGGGTGCTGGGTAGTGGGCACGTCCACGCGAGGGTGGATGGCGACGACGTAACCTGCTTGTTTCTCGACATTGGCTTCTGATGCCCTATTTATGGTGCTTGGGGCGAGCGTGGTATTAGCATTACTGCGGTCGGCTCTTGAAAACCCCTTCCCAGGAAGGCTAATGCTAAAAGGTTCGCTTCGTGGGAGTGAAGTGCAGGACATTGATTCGGTTAGTTTTGGTTTTTCGTTCAAAACATATGAAGAAAAAAACGCTCGAAAAGTTTGAGGAATATTTCTTTGCTATTGATTGTCATACATTTTTAACCTTCGTACAATTCCGTATAATATTAATTGATATCAGCAAACAGGCAGGCAGTTATCAAGCTGGCAATTAGAATACCCTGCCAGAGGTACGTATGAATTCCTTCAGGACGACGAAGACGACGACGAGGCGCTAAATTATGAATTAATGCGAGGACTCCATGCCATGCGATAGTTATTAGTTTTTTCTCATAAAGCACTAAAAGAGAGAAGCATTTCCGAGCCACCTTCGAAGAGGTGCATGCAGCGAACTCAACCGCCACGGAACAGGCAAGTGCTGCTGCCGTCGAGGCCTGCAGAAATCAACGGTGAGCCTTTTCGAGCCCGGACACGGAAACGGGCCCGGACAGAAACGGGTGATAGAGCCATAACAAACAGCCGTTTTGTGACGCGCCACCGAGAATGGACGAGCAGACGAAGACGAAACAATCGGCCGCCGGTTTGGACACGACATACGATGCTGCTTCTGCTCTCCGGCCAGGGACCGGACCGTGAAGGGACCAGGCGAACGGACGGACGGATGAGGAAGAAATCGAAACGGGCGGCAAAATTGGACCACGAGTTTTTAATCGTAAGTTATGGTGACCATAAATTATAATTAAAAGACATTAAAATAAGAATTTATGATAATAAAATGCAATTGTATTTGTATCAAGTGAAGTTTTTGTGAAAGATGAAGAAATCTTCCGGCAGCGGCATTCCGGTTGCTGGACGGAGGTCGTCCGACAGGCACTTACGGCTGGGAAATGGGTGCAAAACGATGTCGATAGGAAAAACGGAAGCCCGTTTTTTTTCTAATGCAAATAATCACATTGCCACAAGATTGGTGCCCGATTTAAACTAGGTCACCCTTAGCAACGAGCCGTCAAGTTGTCTGCAGCCATTTCATGGCCTATTCTGATCGATCACACATTGATTGGGGGTTGCTCATGATGTTAGTGGGTTTTTGCTTTGTATTCTCCATGAAAAGTTGTTATTTCTAATTAAAAGATGACATTTATTCCATTTATTCTGGAAAGAAAACGGGATGGCTTAATCAATGTATTCAAATCCTTGACCAACCGAAAGGGCCTTTATGAATAATTGATCCGGAATATTCAACGGTAATGTCGATACCACCACACTGCGACGTGCGAACATTTCAGCCCTGAGTTTGCTTAATGCCAACTAATTATCGTGAATCGATTGCTGGAAAAGACCATACGCGATAGCTCGCACGCCGTCACGAAGCCCACCTTCGCAAACCTTCGAATCACCGCCACGCGCAAACGGGAAATGAGTTTGACGAGGGTAACTTGTGTGTGATGCCATTTGTCATCGCGCTCGAACTGGCACTCGTGGTGGCATAATCGGACGGCAGGAATCGATCCGTTTCCGGCAAGGATAATGGTGTGTGTGTGTGTGTGGGTGTGGGCAAGGGTGAGGAATTCACGACGTTTTTGGGAAATGGCACCATGTCACATAAATAACATATTAGCTGTATTTTTCCTCTTGATTAGTTGTGTATGATTAAATGATGTGTGAATCGGTGTATCGACGAAGGTACCACTTCTTATCCGAAGCAGGGTGAGAAAGGCAAGAAAAGAGCTACAAAAATGTCCTAAAGGTAAAGGAGTGTCCTTTGCATGATTCCAATCAAACGAAAGAATCAAACACCGTCTCGATCGATGAATGATAAACGCCATATTGTCACGTGACTCTGTGTCTGTGGGGAATAAAAACAAAAATGCCCCAAGACAGTCTTACACCGTTGGCAAAGGCGTTTGCGTCTGCATGATTTGCTGTTAGCTACGTTACCAGATAGTTGTCTTTGAATCTTTCGCTCGCTCGATTGCATGACCGGCAACCCTGCCCGTGTGTTCACAGTTTGACAAGAAGCCTCGGAACAAGAAAATCATTTTACCTTCCGTTCGACGTTCACATTTCGGACGAATCACGGTCCAGCCGTTTGCAATACTAAACCCACCAGCCGCCTCCAAGAAGATCGAGCCCTCGAAATGGCTTCC
This sequence comes from Anopheles nili, assembly GCF_943737925.1. Taxonomy (NCBI): domain Eukaryota; kingdom Metazoa; phylum Arthropoda; class Insecta; order Diptera; family Culicidae; genus Anopheles; species Anopheles nili. The sequence continues at coordinate 23,185,245 of NC_071292.1, forward strand.
ACAAGATGGCCCCCAAACCCGTGTGCTGCGAGCGAGAAGAGTACGTCTTTTTGAGACGCCATAAGACAGCAGGCGACCATCTGCAACCCCTCGGTGATTGCAGCCCAAACTTACAAAACTCAAAGTGACCCCGGGTCGCCAATCCTGCCCCCCCCCCCTCCCCCACGGGTCTCCGATGACCAGCTGCAAGGTGACAATGGTTGCAGCAAGGACGCAAGAAGCTGCTAAAACAATAGGCAAAGTATTTGCCGTTGCCGTTGCCAACCCGGTGGAATGCAAATGGCGCAAAAGGCGGCCCTGCAACATGATGGACGGAAGATGTTTTGTCTGTTAGCCGTCAAGTTGAGTTAAGAAAGTCTTGCCGAAACTTGCGAAGAAAATGGACATTCCATCCGAGCGGGTCGGGGACGAGCGGACCGGTTGAAGTAAATGCAATTGCAATTTGCATCCCCCTCGGTCGGGTGAAAGCGACAGAGAGAGAGAGAGAGAGAGAGAGAGAGCTCATGAACCTGAACCATCCTTGACGGCGTCATCATCCTCGTCGGGCTCGGGCGTATGTAAATCATCTCTTCTTGCGAGTGTACGCCCCGGAAAGTGAAAGACGTGGTCCGTTAGGGCACACGCACAAGATGTTTGCATGTTGTTCGCCCTTCAAAGAACTCACCCTCATATGCGTCGATCGTCGAAGGATGCGCCCCGCCAGCCGTCCTTCAAACGCATCCTTTTTGCATGCGGACAGTGAGTTATTGGCCTGCGTTCGTTTGTAACGTTTACTATTTCGTGTTATTTTCTTTTTTTTTGTCTCTGCATTCGGTCGATTACAGTGCGTGAGATTAATTGCTGTAAATAATTTTTCCCGTCGTACCCCCCGAAAAGGGTCCGGCTGCATAATGTCCTGTGGAATGCATTGTTTTCGGGCCGCTCTATGTCGTCCTTTTGCCCTGCTGCCGGGAAACGGGAAAACTTTCTCTTTTTGATTTCTTTCTTTCGTCTCGAGGTTCGTTTCGGCGTTTGTCACTGCATGATTTACGGCCACCGTTCGACTGACAACGCGCAGGCTGATGGCGTCCGATTGCGTCACCGCTTGGCAGGACGATGTTGATGTCCTTACGGTGGTGCAAATGAGGCATAGAAAGGACGCACGGACGGACGGACGGACGGACTGGATGGTCCCAAATGTAGGTCCTTGTAGCCTGATGGTGTTGGAGATGGGGGACATAAATCAAGTGCCACTGGTTGCGAGACAACTGAAGGTCACCGAAGCAATACACGGGATGCATTCCGTTGCTGGTAGTGGTGTTGGTGCTAATTTTAGATAGCCGTTCGAATCTGCTCCTAACGGCATTTCTCATGAATGCAAACCAGTTGAATGGTACACGCTGCCAGGACGAAATGCGCAAACAAACGGCACTCTGATTGAAAAGCGCGTAATCTTGAGCAGGACATCGGCATGACTTGAACGAAATTGAGCCCCTCGCAGGGTCCATGAGAATGCGTAATCCTTGCGCCATGAGTGCGCCAGGAATTGACGCCCAACGGTGTGTGGTGATTTTCACACATCATTGACGAAAAGAAAAAAGAAAACCAAGCATTATTTACGGTTATTGGTGAGCTTTATTAAGCAGCACTCGAACAGCAGCTCGCAACCCGAAAAGGTGCTCCCGCGCACTTGAGCGACGTGCAAAAAAAAGGAAAAAAAGAAACACGAGGAACACGGCCGTTTAAAATATTCAATATTCATCCATCCATCCTGGATCCTGGAAGCATCATAAATATAAATTTCACCCCGCGCGAAGGCTCGCTTTCACTCAAGGACCGTCCGAGTGAAGCGCATCAGTTTTAATTCGTCCCGTCTCGCTTCTGCTCTCTTTCTCTCTCTCTCTCTCTCTCTCTCTCTCTCATGACGTGACGATGAGATCCGTTCTTTTGCACCCGGTCTGTACCCGATGATGTTCGATATCGGCGCTAGGGCCAGCGAGAAAAACTAGCTCACCATATGGGTTTTCACAACCCACGGGGGAAAAGAGCGCATAAAACACACATAAATACACACAGAAACATAACGTTGCGGGTCCGAAAATAAAAAGGCACCACATCGAAGAAGAAGAGAGAAAAAAACGCACCATCATACTCCGGGACCCGGGTGGCTATTGCTGGGGCGGTTCGCTTTGGGCCGAGTCTGTCTGTCTGCGTCTGCGTTTGATTGAGAATGTTTAGCACTCAATAACACTGTCAGTCAGTCCGTCCAAATCCATCAATCAATCAACCTATCAATCAACTCAAATTGAAAAGCATCACCTTCTTCTTTTTTTTTGCCCCCTTTTGCGGGATGTTGTTGTTGGTCGTCGGTTGTTTCGTCGTTTCGTGTTGGGTTGCGCTCCGTTCCGCGGGCCGTTCGAAGGGAGCCGATTTTCCCGCTAGCTCGGGAGTTTTGTTCTCGTTTACTTTTCCCAAAACCGCAAATATGTTGCAGCGCCGTAACCGAAGCGCGGGATACCAATTGAAAGTTTGGTGTTTCGTGCGCTTGACCGATCGCTGGCCGAAAAGGATAAGGCCATGTCCTTGCAGTGCTTGTGCGCAATATGCTTGTGGTGAAATCGTTCATGCAACAAAGGAATGCATTTTTGGCGTTCCCATGACGAGTGTTGTGGTTAAATGCTTGTAATCATTGCACGATTAGCTTTGAGTAGGCTATTGAATAGGCGCCGCTCCCCCCAAAATCACCTTCTGATGCATTGCTAGTCACGCAAAAGGTGCGTCAGTTTTTTTTTGCACGCACTCACCCAAACACAAAAAGGCTTCAATTTAACCCACCACCCTTTTTATTGATCCTCTGCCAAAAGAGCATCGAAGCAGGAAGAAAGAAAGTAAAGCAAAAGAAAAAAAAAAGGTGGCTCATAATTTCCGCTCCTTCAGCGGTGACTTTCAACCCCAGGCCGCAAGCCGTCGCCCTGTGACGCGGGGAAAAGAAATGACAAATGATCGTCGCACATATTCATTAGTCAATCAATTGCACCGTTCACCTTTAGCGAAAAAAGGGAAGCGAAAGCAAAACGCCCGGAAAGCCGCAAAGAATGACGAAATTGATGATGTTCCGGCGCGCTGGAGGCATCCGCTTGAAGGTGTCCCACAAAAATAAAAAAAAAAGAAATTGTCACTCATCGGCCATCCACTTATCCACATCTGCAGGGTGGATTTCGCTCCGGTGCCCACATATGCCGGTGGCATGAGATGTGTCAAGTCATCACGCCATCGACGCGCGATCCCTTCAGGCGACCGCGATCCCACGCAGGGGTCGTATGTGGGTGAGGCCAACACATTTTCGCCAACAAAAACGCGCGCGCTGAAAGGATTTCAATTTTGCTCGGAAAATATTTATCAATGCAGCAATTGATCATCCACCGGTGGTCGATCAGGTATACCTGAGATTAGAGGCCTCCGGGGTCGGGGTTTCTTGGCAAAGTGCAACCAAAATCGGAGTCTGGGAGCCCGAGAATCAACAGCCCCGCGATGTGGTGAAGAAAAGCCTAGGAAAGCTCGTCATCGTCGTCAGCCGGGCAGGACAATCTTAGTCCACCGCGTGTGAGTGTAATAAGTCAGACCGGAGCAACAGCGCAAATGGATTGCACCGCCCGTTTGGAAGAATGCTTTTCGCCTTCTCATCAACCACTTCACGGGGCCGTCCATCAGCGGGAGCCCCATTGCGAGTCAGCCCAATATCTTGTTCCTTTTGTTGTGTTTTGTTGGAAAAAAAATGGAAAGCGTTAAAAAGGACCTCCATTTCCACGCACACGTGTTTCCTCATGGTTTGGGGGGCCGAAAATCGAATACGCCCGTGCGTGATTTAATGAAACTTAATTCTCATTTTAAGGGAACCAACCACCCGCTCCGGTTTCTAAGGCTCTTCGGCACTTGGTTGAGGGGGTTTTTTGTGCCAACGCTCTTCAGCCCAAACCCATTGTAGCCCGGCCTGTCATTAGCTGGGCCGATCAGCTCTAAAATTACACGCCCGTGGTTACGCGCGGGCATTGTCCTGTTCGCGAACCTGCGGTGCTTAGCGGCGAGCAAAATCGAGCGACCACTCGGTGGGGTTTGGAGAGTTGGGCAAAACAAAGCGACCTCCCTTTTCCACCGCTCATCATCGTGGTCATCTGGAACGCAGCCTCACCGGTGACCGGTGAAAGGACGACGGACGGGAACGTCCACGCAAAGGACATTTAATGTGTGACAGACAATTGCGACAAATAATCCGGAAAAGTTGATGTCATCCTGTACGGCGGGGGGGGGGGGGGTGGGGGGGGTCCTGACGGAGGCGAGCGGGGTAGACGAGCTGAAAGTGGTTATGGATTTGCGGCGATGGTGTCAGCATGAAGGATGCCGCCACCGGGTTCAGGGACATTTGAAAAGGATTAGAGCGCATCCGCAGGGGTTCCGAGTGAGCGAGAGAATAAAAGAGACAGCACAAACACCCACACACACACACGTGTGGGGGAGTGTGAGAAAGGGGTTCGAGAGGTTGTACATTATTTGCCGAAAATTACAATTCATTTCGCTGGCCCATTTTTGGCCACAGACCCTCGCCAACCGGAGCCGCACGTTTCCTCCGTTGACGAGCGGGCATTATTTGTCCACCCGAGCGGTGGCGGTGCGTTGTAAATTATTTTCCCTTCGCGCGGGTTCCCGCAGGACTCGATCAACGAATGCGGCACGTACATGGTACCGGTGTACGGTGTTACTCCGCACGAGAGCTCAGCTTTTCTGCGGCATTTCAATGTCCGCCCGTAATGCTCGACGCGACTGACAGTGATTGATAGAACTCGTGTGCATTTGTCATGTGTCGCATAATTAGAAAACTTGAATCCAGTTGACGGGCGGCCAGTTCGAGCGAGCCACTGTGCGACCAGGTGTTTCGGTGCAGCGCAAGCGACAAGCCATCGCGGGAGTTTATCGGTAAACCGAACTTATGTTCACCGTGCGAAATGATAGATTGAAGCTAAACGGTACCAGCCGAAGTGACGGAGCACTTTTTGGGTTGGATTGGCTGATGGAGGCTGCTTTCGATAGCAGACGAAATTAACTGCGAATGTTCTGATGAGTTCGTTTGAATTCACGCATCTGTCGAAGGATTGGTGGGTGGAATGAGCTGGATTGAAACGTGCTGCATCCGAGCTGGGCAATGCGTTGTTTTTCGATCGAATTATCATTTTAATACAGCGCAGGAAATGTAGGATTTAACCGTATATAAATCTCGTCATGCAGGTAAATTATAGTCTGAAATTTCACCTCTAACAGGAGAGAAATAATAAAGACTTAAATACAATCGTGTCAAACAGAAATAAAACAAAAACACTCATAGTAGGCCAGGCAAACTAATCAAATGGATCAATCAAGGGGTTAGTGTAAACCAAATAGATTCAAACCGTGCTTTCAGAGAGGCTGCTTCAGAAGAGGAAAATTCAGCACAATTTTCATCATACTGAAGCATCTCATTCAGCCTTCATTTTCACGAAAACTCGACACTGGCACGATGGAAAAATAGCACATATATAAAGCGGTATTACCAACAGCTGCACACCTTCCCAACCGAACAGCCCTTATCGATCTCGGCCCATCGACGGGCGAGCTCGAGCATCGATTCGAGCATAAAAATGCACCCCGAACCCGGGTGGAAACTTTTAGAAAAACCTCCTCAGGACGTAAAACATAATGCATCTGCTTCCTTATTGACCGTGGGGCAATCGTAGGGAAAATCAAATAAATGAGAAAAGCTTGCCACCATCCACATCCCCGAAGTGGCTTCCCGGGCGCTACACAAACACCCACACATCTCGAGGGAAAATGTGAAATGAATGCAATTTCTCACGACCGAGCTTCGGCTTCGGGATGAGCTGCATCCCTTCCGTTGCAGGACGCACCGGTTCCGAAGCGAATGCCAAGGGCCTGAAGGTGGAAAACACTGTGGCCCGATTGATCGACCCATCCTCCTTGCCCATTGTCGATGCGACCCAGCGGTCCAGCAGGGAAGGGTTGAAAAAGTGCTCCAAATATTTCGCATCAGAGCTCACCTACCCCACCCACTTGGAGAAAAACGGGCACAGAAAAGGACTTACCAGTGGTCGTGGCCGTGGCTGTGGCCGGTCGGGTCATGGATCAGCGTGGCAGGAATGTTATGCTCCACATCATCGTGCGAATCAATCAACTGTGACGGAATTGCTGACGGTCTGGGTATCCTTCCGTTGACCTCCGGTGTTTGTTCTCCGGCCCGGGGTCCAGTTGAAGACGCCGTCGTCGCTGCCATCGCTGCCGAAGACGCCCCATTTGAGGTCGTTCCGAGCTGCCGGACTGGGCTGGCCTGCGACGGGGGAGTTGATGATGATGATGGACTAACCGATTCCGACGATAGCACATCCTTTCCGCTCGGTCTTTCAACGCCATCATCCGGTTCATCTGCGAACGGGAAATAGAAAGGGAAGCCGCCGGGCGTAGGGCGAAGTTTGAGAAGTGTGCAATTGCATCCGGCGTATCCGCTGCATCGAAACGACCAATCGACGGAAAGGGCGAATGGGAAAAGGGCTCGGGAAAGGAGTACCAAGCTCGTGAAAGGAAGGGAAACTAGTTACAGAATTTCGAAGACGAAGTGCTTCTGGCGTGAGCGCAAGAAAACAAAAATCGAATCCCGAAAACTTGTCGAGTGGCCGACGAATGAAAATTCATCCATCTCTGGGAACGCTCCTCAGAAGCTGGTGCCAGATCCGGAGCCGAATCTGACCGGGGAGGTTTCTTTTTTTTGCGCAAAACTATTGTTGTTGAATTTACCTTACCCTCGCCGGATGCTCGGCACCGAACGTGTGTGTTCGTGGCCTTCGAAGGAACCACTCGGACAGGATCAGGACATCTCGCATTCCACGATGGAACGACTCGAGAGCACTACGGATCTACCGGTCTCGCAGGAAATAGTTTTCCGGATAGATGGAATTTTGTCGAAAATTTGTCTTCATACACACGCATACACTCACATGCGCACACACACCCATACCCACCCCCGCAAGGATTCACACACACACAGACAGAGACAACGTCGGCACACGTTTTCACGCTCACGATCGAGTGAGGAGTGATTTTTCCGATGGGTAATCCGTCCGACCCTTCGCTCACTGCGCCCCCCACGCAACTCCGGTTTCCCGTGCTACAGTCCCTCGCCTGGCCTGGTGAGATTTCGTTTGTAATTTATCAATATTATAAAATTTCTCCCTAACCCCTCGGACTCGGGCTGCGGTGGCCAGTCCTTCGGACGCCCCGAACCAACCGACAGGCGGTGGACTGATGTTGAGTTATTTGTGGTGTACTTTTGGGAGATGGTTAAAATTGGCCACTATTTGGGCGTCGGGTGAGCGCGGGACGTGGGCATGGTAGTGGCAGCGGTGGGTGTGAGAAAAGTCGAGGGTGCGGATTCGGGATCAATTGGGCGGTGGAGGCGAACGATTGAGCGATGTGTTGGAGATTTCAATTCCCACCGGGAACTTTCGCCCGGGGTTTGTGTGGTCCGAACCGATGGGCACGTTTGCAGGAGCGATTGCAGAACGTGAACCGTGCGAAGGGTGTGGAACAGTGGTGTGGGTTGAGGTTGGGTGGAAAATGCAAGGGGATGAGAACTACACCCAGTGCAGTGATTTTTCACCATTACTGGACCGTTGGGGGAGTGCAAATTATTTTTGATAAAAGAAAGAAAGTAGACAAATAGGCTACCATCGCTCGGTGTACGGAGGAAACTGATTTCGGGTTTCTTGTTTTTAGAAAAAGGGAGTGATTTTTTTACTGTTTTTAAAAATAACGACCCATTCAATGAAATGTCAGCGGTTTAATCAGCGGCTTCGTAATGTCAAACGTAAGTACACTTAATTCATGGCCTACTAGCCCACTGGCGAAGCTGCAAGCCTGAAACTCCTAAATGTCACGGAGATGGCCACGGCATCATATCCAGCGTGGCGCAACAATCCGTTTCTTACGGGATTCGATGGGGCAAAAAATTATGACAACTGTTAATAACACGATCGCGTTGATTAAACGGGGCTGTCAGGCGTTGGAGCCTCACGCTTAAAAAATACAATCCCTCCACCGAATGCACACGGCACGGGCGAAACGAGTGAATGAAAGAAAGAGCACAGTGAGCCGGCGTGAGAGAGTGTAAGAGAGAGAGAGAGAGAGAGAGAGAGATAGAGTGAGAGGAGAAAAAAAAAAGCCAGATCCCAGCAATTAATGCTCATCCTCGAGGAGCATACACTTCGGCGCTAATGGCCGCCCGGTTACGGATCGATAAAAGGAAAATAATCGTTCGGCCACGGCGGCAGACGAAGACAGAAACAATAAAATGTCACCCTGTCGAAGGATAATTGCATCGTTTCCGAGCCTTTGTCGAAGATGACGGAAAGAAATGGGAGGACAGTGTAATTAAACATAAAATCGAATTTATGCAGCAACGGGACCGAAGCGCTCGTTGCGAGTGCATTCGGCGGACGTTTGTGTCCGTACGCCTGTGTGTGTGTGTGTGTGTGTGGGGGGGGGGGGGTTTGTTTGCCAGGATGCACCCTGTGACACGGGGCAAGAACCGTCCACGGTCGGTGTTCCTCCAGCGTGAGAATCATTCGTCATTTGATTGCTGTCTCATTGTTGTATTGCACGTAAAAAGATGATGATGTTGGGCTTCCGGTGAAGGGGGTGGAAATGCCACGAGAAAAGCGGGAAGGGTGATGTGAGGGCGCTCCCAGGCAAAAGGTGGGACAGCCGGTCCATCCAATCCCGTCCGAGCCGTTAGTCACATAAGCTGACCAGCGTTGTCTTCCATCGGACAGATACGGATGATGTCCTATCGAAGCTGTCACACGAACATAACCCCTTCCCGGGGGTTTGTACCACCCCCCCCCCACCCTCCACCCTATCTCCTCCTTCAACCACCCCCCTTCGAATGAGCGCATGAGGCCAAAGTTTTTCCCCACCCACAGGCAGCACCCACGGGTATCCGATCAATCCGAACGCCAGGACGAACCGACTCTCTGGCGCGCTGCACACACAAACACACAACTTCTTTCCCTTCGCACGGAGCGGGGGATTCCCACCCGATCCACGCCCAACACCACCCACACTCCGCGCGGAGACACGTAAGCCCCTTTCGGAAAGCTTCAGCTTCAGCATCAAGCGCCACCGGAGCGAACGCCCGGCAGCCCGAACTCTTTCGGAATGGCACAGACGTTTATCGATATCGACAGCTAAGTACGGAATGATAGACAGGACGAGTCTGGAAAAATCACCTCCCACTCTCGCTGCTGGTTGCCGAGGTCAGACACCTAGGGACACCGAGGGTACCCGAGAGGCCCCTCCCCCCCCCGCCCCCGGGGACGGATGAAAACGAGACAGATCTACATGAGCGGAGAATGAGATTGATCGATTTTAATTAGAAAACTGTACAGCGCTGCGCTTGCTTCTTCTGCTGCGAAGCCGTGGGTTTTTCCGGGCTTCCGGTGGGAGGAGGCACGGAGCAGAGGGCGAAAAAAGTTGCCACGGAAGGACACCGAAGCACGCTAATGGGGAAGGGAATGCAAGGAAAACACAACGGCCCCCCTCTGCCCCAGTGAGCCCGCGGGAAAACGAGTGTCGCATTTCAGTCGCAGGACGAAAGCGACGAAATCGAAAAGTGAAGCTCATTCGTCGTCTTCGGAGCGTCGTCTTCACGGCCACCTCGTCGTCGTCGTCGTCGTTGCTTTCGGATAATTTCTTCCACCCACCCACCCGAGGGCTGCTGTGTTTTCTCGTGCGCTTTTCCCGCGAGTAAAACTTACCAGCGCCAAAACACGTCGGATCAAACGTCGCGAGTCGCGGTGATCTGCCGAGCTTCCACGGGGGGAGGAAGATGGTTGAGTTTTCCCGCGTAGTTTTCCCACCCACTCACGGTGTGGGGGGGGGGGGGGGCGATGAAATGAAAATGAAACAAATGGCTTCGACGTTTGGTTTAATAACACCGTGTCAATCAGATGCTGCCAGAAGTTAGATTGTTTGCTGATTTGTAGCTGATCGGTGATGCCGTGACGTGACAGGGTTGCATTTTGGGGTTTTTCCTTTTTTATTTTCGCTCCCGAGGTGTGGGTGGCTGGGGGGAGGTTTAATGAGCCGTAGCAGAACAGAGCAAAAGGAACGGTGAAACTGGGCATTAGAAATTAGATGACCGAGGCGTTGTCTGAAGTCATCGCAGTAGGCGATGGTTTAGGGGAAAAAAGGACGAGAGCAAGAGAAAAAAAACGCAACCTTAGGCGAACACACACACACATACACCTCCACAGTGGGTGGGAGGGCGTAAATTAAATCGAAAGGTTGCAATTACCTGCACCGCTTGCCATCGTTCGCTCGAAGGAACTCATCGTCCTTCCGAGCATCCCGGCGAGGTGACATCACCCGTCCGTCCGTGTTCGCGAAAGCGAAGCGACCTGGCGATGACAGGTTCCTCGATGCCGCTTATCTTGCTCTAATTAGTGGTCTAATTGCAATCCCCTCCCCCCCACCCCTTTCACGTGTGTGCGTGTGAGTGTGTGTGGGTGTTTCAGTTTCGTTGGCTATTTGGCGCTTCGTGCACTTTCCCGAATCGAAACCGTGCTCGGTGGTGATTGAAAGAAAAGCTTTCAAAATCTTATAACCCGCTGCGGCAGCCATTTTTACTCCGGCAATCGTGGCCGGCTTTTGTTTTTGGCGTGGGTGGCGAATGACATTTTCTCAAAACCCACACCACCGAAACGGACGCTCGGAGTTTGACAATTTCGAGAAGGCAACCCCATCGGTTTTATGTTTGTTTTTCCCGCCACGTCTTATCAGTCGGGCGGGTTTTCTCGACTCAAAAACGTCTGAGTGGCTTCCTCGAGGGCGCTAATAGTGAACACTCGCGCGAGCAATCCGGCCATCGTAAAGTGAAGCTGCGCGACTGTTATTGTTGCCCAAACGCGCGTTGTTGGGGGAAGCTCGAGTGGGTGGCTGGTGACGACGGTGCAACGGAAGGACTATCGAGCGTATCAATAATTTCCTGCTTACCAACACCGTCACCACCGATACCAGCAGAAAACAGGTTCAATTTCATTGCCCCTTTGCTACCGTGGTGCCGCTAAATGCCAGCGGGAATCGGGTGCTTTTTGGAGGGCGCATCACACTGGAAGGACTTTTGAGGACGATGATGCAGTTAGCGAGAGAAAGAGAAAAAGACAGCGAGTGTCACTTAATGTTCCTGCACTTGGATGAGGTAATTCACTGCTTCCGGTTGTGCAAGCGCATCCGGAGGCGCCATTTCCCGGATGGTTGCTGGGGGCGATATTTTAATTAGTTTCCTCGCGCAAACCCAGCGCTGTTGGCGTTTGTTCTTTGCGTTTGATTTTTCTTTTCATGGTGCTTTACTGTGTGCGAGAAGCAGTTGTTTAGAAGCTCTGGACTGTTTTGAAGGGATGAGAATGCATGGCGAGTGCAAAAAATCAATTGCATTTTTTTTACAAGCTTGATGCAATAATAGCCAGAATGTGTTTATACGCTAGAGGCAGCTACTTCAACTGCCAAGTGCGAGTTTTTACACAGAGTTTGTTGGTCGAATCGAACTGGTTGAGAGTATTTGATGTCATTCGATACTCAAACCAATTGTCGCTTAAAAATATCATAATTTTGTAAATGAAACTGCCTCATCAAATCTTTCCCGTATGAAGTGAATGTGCAGTCGAAAAGGACACTTAGCGTCCTTGAGACCAAACGCTAAGAGGCCCAAATTTGTCGCACACAGGCGCCTTTATCCTTCGTCCCTTTCCCAACCAGATTCAATAATCGCCAAGTAAGTGGTGGAAATCGGCAAAAAGAAAGCACCCGAAGATTCTCCAGACGAGTTGTCAACGGCAGACATGCATCTCAGCGCCCACGCGCACGCTTTGTGCAACAATTTTGAGCAGGAAAAAGGGTTCTTTTTTTTCGGGCGGCCGTAAACTTTGAACTCGGCCCCGTGGCGGTAGAAAAATTAACGCCCGGTTATAATTCGAACCCGAGCGAGAGAGAGAGAGAGAGAGAGCGATAACAGAATGAAAAAAAAAGGAACACGGAAGTTCAACTCCCCCTACCGACTACCGGAAGTGGCTGGCAAAGTCGGAAAAAGGGATAGATTTTCTCGCTTCAAACGCTTTTATCTTCCATCGGATTGAAAGTATTTGGCCGGGCTGATTGCATGGAATGGTTGCAGCTTCCGGTTTCCGGGTTGACGGCTCGGTTAGGTGGTTGCGATTTGTCGTAACGTTTACGGGGGACGAATTCCACCGAAAAAGAAAAAAAGAAATAAAAAACCCAATCCCCAACTCACGTAATGGGGCGCATTTTGCCTTCCGAAAGCGAGCGCGCGCGCCCGCGCTTCAAACGCGATAGTGGAAAACTTTTCCCACTAGCCCGCGAGACGGACGATTATGACGTGATGTGGAGCCATTGGGGTCTCCCCACGGTGTTTTCGTTTGGCGTTCGTTTGCCTTCACCGAACCGCATAATACACCGCATTCTCGCGAACCGAACGAGCCGGTCTTATATAGCATTAATTAAGCCAAAAGTCATCAGCACATTCTTCTGCTCGTTCGCGGCGGTTTTCGGTTCTTCACCCTCCGATCGACGTTGGTGGAATGACAGTGGCAGAGGGACTTTTTTGCTGCTACTGGCGCTTCTTCATCATCGCCGGTCAGATCCGCCAGGAGCCAGGAGAGTCCTTGTTGTCCTTGTTGGCATTGTTCGACCCTGCGTTCGGGCAGATACGGCCGAGGGTAAAAGGTGATTAAAGAGACTTAAATGATTGACACTGACATGATGGCATCACGTCACGAGAATGGAAGGCATGGTAATGATGCAAGGACCTGCAGGGTTGGGATGGGGATGGGGTTGGAGAGCAACACACACACACACACACACACACACGCATACACAAAGACAAAAAAGAACTTTGAATTGAATAAAGCGAAATAGAAACGAGGGGGAGCTGACTCGTGGGAGGGGAGAAAAAAAGAAAGATAAAAAAGGACGAACGTCGTCATCGTCGTGGATCGATCAACGAGAACGGCGACTGATGATGACGGAGCAGCAGCGACCAAAAAAAAAGTCACTAATTATAAAACGAGGATATTAAAATGAGGATACTCCAAGGAAATCAAATCAAGCCCCACGGACGCCGGCCGAGCGACCGACACAGGACCTGAAGTTGTTGATTAACTTTATTTCATCAAATCAATTAACTTTAATGTTACTTGCTGATGTTTGCACGCGTCGCGAGACCTGCTGGATTAGACGCTGGCACGTGGAGAAAAGCGCCCTCAGTTCGATGTTTCCACCATTTAAATGCGTGTGATTGCGTTCTAGAGGCTTGTTATGAATGATAAGCATTTGAAGGGAAAGCACGAACAGGACGAGCGTGCATTTGTGGAATGGATAAAAAAAATGAAGCTTCTTTCCCCTTAATGGGGAGGTTAGTTTGTTTGCCCTGATTTGGGGACTTCCGTTCGTGAATTTGTTGTAAAATTTTTCACCATTTACTCATGGGAGGTAAGCATTGGGTTTGATTTTATCATCAAAGCCAACCATCGGGACACTCACCGAGGAATGGTATAAAAATCCGACATTAGTATCGCTCGGAGAAATCACCATCACGAGCAGTGGCCAAGAAGCAGAACCTCGAGCGCGATAATTCTGAAGACAGAAGGGCGTTGGAAGCAGTAGTAGAGGCAAGAAAAAAGATAGCCAACACTGCCCCAGCACTCATTGTGACCGCGCCCGAGATGCGACCAGAGCGCATGAAAGAAAGCAGCATTGAATAGCTCTCGTCCAGGAGCTGTCTAAGACAATGGCCAGGGAAAAAGGATTGCATCCGGGAATCTACCATCTCCGGGGCCGGGTGGACATGACGGCAGTCAAAGCCACGGCCGCCTGGGGACACCCGCGTTTAATGGACAAACAGAAGAAAAGAAAATTAGCGTCACGCTGAAATTAGTCCGAAGATGGCGAAGATAGACAAAAATCTCCGTTCCGACCGGGTGGACACCGGGTTGAGCCAAGGACTCGCGCGGCAACGGCCAAAGGATGGCGCAGTAGTTTGGATGGATTTTAATTACATTTGTCCCGGCGAATTACGGTCGGGGTGGAGGACTTTTGATGGCACTCGCCGTGGCAACGTTTTCGCCTCGGTTGTGCAGCGTAATGCGACGGAGCTTTTCCCAACCATCGGTTCGGTGAAGAAGGACTGTTTACTCAAGGCGCGCTCCCGGGCCTTATCAGTGGCAGGTGATGTTTTGACGAATTTTTAAAGGCAAGAGCGCAGCGTTTGTAATCGAGATGGACGAAGGGGTAGCATTGTGCATCGGGTGCTAATTTTCTTAATTCCGGTGGTCTTTTTAAGATCGAGAAGAGAAGAAAATTGACCAGGTTACTAAGCTATCATTAACCAAACGATGTTTCATCCTCTTGGTCTGCTACTCAATCAACACTTTTCGATGCATTTATCAAACATTAAAGCATGATTGAAGCCTCAAAACGATGGGCCACTTTGTGTATAACAATTCTTGCATCCATAAAAAACAAGCCCACGGAATCCATCAGCTCCCAAATGAGGCTCCACACCAAGCTGACCTTAATTTGTGGCTCCCCATGCAGGTTCGCTTTTGCAACCCCCGTTGCCGGGTGAAGGCTGCCATCGTTGGATGGCAGTGGCGACTTGAAGAGGGCGTGCTTTTCAGCTGCCAACCGTGAAGCTCCACTGGCACGGGCAGAATCGAAGCCCATTACTCTCTCAATTGGCCGATCTCTCCTCCTTCTTTGCTGGTGGGGGGGCGAGCGGCAGGCGTGGGTGATGAGGGAAGGACGGAGGAGCCCGCCCGAGGAACGCCGCCGGTAAATGGCATTTTGGGCAGAAGGAATTTATATCATGGTTACCATAAATAGCGCACCAAACACTTCTGGCTGCTTCGTGCGCCAGATCGTCCCGCGAATCCCGTGCCTGTCATTACTGGTGCTTTTTGAGCTTCCCATGAACGACAGCAAAATGCACGGCCTGCATAAGCTGATGGCCGATGAGCGAGAGGGCGCGTGATCGCGCGAAAAGGACACCGAGGGAAAAAGGAGAAAGGGCAGCACAAAAGGGGGTCGCGCGCGCAAAACAATCACCGGCCGGGGCACCAGTAGGGGTGTAATGAAACGAAAAAAAAAAAATGCACAGAAGCAAGAAAAGATGGATAATATAATGGGCAGCCGGCTTTGGTTGGTGAGGCTGGCGCGAAACAAAGAGAGCAACAGTTGCGTCACGTGGTGAATCTGAATTAATTTTGTTTTCCACTGGCTGGAACATAAAAGAATATATTATCCAGCCCCGGTCGAGCCCTTCGACGGCGAAGGTGAACGTGTGTGTGTGTGTGTGTGTGTCCTTGCTGCTGTTATCATGTACCGCCCCCGAGAGCCTGACCGACCGATATGTCCGATAACCAGGGCCACCACCACCAGCAGCACCGAAAGTGGCCAATTCGAAGTGAAAAGGAAAGCACGCGCGCGCGCTGGCGAATGGCCGCAAGATGGTTCTATTTTATTTCCTTTTCGTCTTCTTCTTTTTTTGCGAAATGTATGTACATACGAAATGGACCCGCAAAACATACACCCAAACACACGCTCGCTGCCTCGAGAAGCCGCGAAACCGAATGCGAATGCAACCGAAAACAAACACACCGATGCGAGGGCGCAGAGCGCCCGGCGAAGAGCGAAAGAAAACAATGCACAATAGCAACATAAATCAGTGTAATTAGTTTCGTTTTCGGATGCAGCTGATATATGCACCCTCGGTGTCTCGGAGTAGACGCAGCATGTACGCAGGTTGGGTGCATGCATGCACCCACGAACTGCAACTGCAGCCACTTGGTGTCTCGCTCGCGCGTGCGCATCCCTGCGCGTGTGTGGATGCAATAACGAAAACAAAGCAACAACAAGAACAAAGAGGAAAAAAAAACACCCAGAAGAACCAAGCATAACAGGCCAGCGCAGGAATGCGCTCGAATGTAGTTTTGTTTCTACTATTGCCCCCCCAGTTGGGGTTGTGGGGCGGTTGGTCTCGTTTATTCTCACGTGTGCAGATCTGGGGATGACACTACGCGCGCGCTCTACCTGACTACCACTTAACTATTCACTCCCCCACCCCAATGGGGGGGAGGTGGGTTGGGTGGCTGGAGAAAGATGTCAGCAATGTCAGCTTGAGCTGGAAATGGACACGAGCGAAACATGGCCAATTTGGAATCGATTGCTGTGGCGTTTTCTGGGTGTAGGTGGTCGTCCCAAATAGATGCAAACCACCATTCGTTAGTTGATGATGTTTGTTACGAAATCGTAATCGGGTATTGCATGAGTGCATGCATTTTTGACAGCACGCAACATGCAGCCATTTGCATCGACTTGTCAAAACACAGCCTACTTAAACTCTTCTTCAGCAAACGTCAAACGAGTTACTAATGCACCGTCTCACGTGGGTCTCCCGGGAAAATGCGGCCCATACGAAGAAAGACGCCTACTAGATGCAATTGCAAACGATCAATGTTCCCGTTTTCGCTGGCCTGTTGCGAAACAACCCAGTGGAGAAACGCGAACCGGTGGAAAGGAACGACCGCGCAGTGTTATAAATATTGGCCTAGCGCGCGATGTATCGCATTTTTTTTCCTCCCGATTCCACGAGCGAAAGCCTCGAGCAAATGGTGGGGCGGGTATGCGAGCTGGCTTATATACCGGACACCGGAAAACACCGGCACCTCGCACCGGTGCATGATGAACAGCGGTCGGGAGGCATAACGACACGAATTTGCGCATACTGACACGATCGTGCATCGTCCCGGCCCGCCAGGAGCAGCCCGGCCAACGCAGCAGGTGAGTTGAAGCGAGAAGCAGCGCGGGAGAGAGAGAGAGAGAGAGAAAAGAAAAATGAAAGAAAAGTGGCTGCCGTCGACGGTCGTGCCCTTCCAAAACGGGGCCGTAGCTGGATGCCGGAGGATGCCGTGCTCCCGGATCGGTTCATATCACGGTGGCGAATCATTTCAATCTTCCGAAAAGGAGTGACTAGTGGCCGGCTATTGAAATTCAACCCTTGCGAGTTGCAACGAGCCCTTTGGCCGGCCGCAAGGGATGCTTTGTTTTGCCCGGGCGCTGCTTTCAATTGGTGTTTGCAGCATAAAACGCTGATTTGATCCACCGTAACATACTCCGCCTACTGAACCGTGCTTCGTGGGCTCCGTTACGCGTGGCCCTTCATGGGGATGGGTGGTTCCGGAACCCCGGTGTTGCGGTTGCGGATCGTTTGCTTTACTGCTCCCCATTTTCTGCGCCAGCTCCTGGTGCTTTCGTGCCTGTGGGCCGTTTGGGAGCGATTTGTAGCGAAACCGGGACGGACGGAGGTCCACATGTTGATGGGGCTACGAAGGGCTTTGGATCTCAGGGCTAGCAGAGCTTCGTTTAGTGGAATGATTTCCATAAGCTGTCACCGGTTGATCGGGTTGTGGAGTTGATTTCGATCTTTCCGGGCAGTAGGATGGTACGCCTACGGTACTTTTTATATGCTACGTTATTTAGCCATTACTAAAGAAGGTGGGAAGATACGTGAATGTTTTTGAAGCTCAAACACCTTTTCGATTTAAATATGATTAAATGGGCTACAACAGTAGTTTGTGTTTCACAAACAAGTTAAAGTTGCCTTTTTCAGAACCCCCGTAGAGGGCATTCAACTACAACATGGCGGCTTCCATCGATCGACAGCCTATTGAAAGATTCCTTCACGGGCGCATGTCCCTTCCAGGCATGTACCAGAAATCTCATACGTTTGTCAGCCCGTTCGTGCCCTTCCCAGTGGCCCTTTTTACCAACCATTGCGCCCTTCACACGCAGCGATGGCCATCGGCAGCGACCTCCCGCTTCTTCGACCAAAGCTCACTCCTTGCACCGGTGATTATGTAGCTATTTATGCACATGTGGCAGCAAACAGGCGCATCTCAGACTCGCCCGGGTACGCGATCGGTCCGATCGATGTGCGAGCCTTGGGGCGAGGTAAAATATGTGCGCTTCAACGTTGAGTGCCATCAAGCTGTTCGGAATTAACACCGAATCGCTTTATAATAACAACCGTATCTTTTTCGCATCTTTTGCTCACTCTCTCACTCCTGGGGCTAATGGGATCGAAGCCACCCCAAGGGTGATGGGGGCTTCTCTCTCCCTTTTTTCCCAGACTCGCCGTGTAACCGACCTTCGGGACAGGTTTTCTTGTGTGCACACTGTCGACGCGTCGGGCATCTGCATCTCGGCATCTATCGTACAAGATCCTGCAGCTTCTGCGACTTACGCGCCCGAGCCCCCGGGTGATGGTATTTCTCTCTCTCTCTCTTTCGCTCACTCATGTTCCCCACGGAAACACCGATCGCTTGTCGTCGTCCTGTCGATCGGTTCCGTTCTAGGAATGTCCGCGGATCGGGTCGGGGTCGATTTCGGTCGACATTGAACCGCGCCACACAAATCAACCCCTTCGCGAGGATAGCGACCCTTTTCGCGTTGGGTATGCAACCCAACGGCGGCAGATCATCTCGCGTTCCACGAGCAGAAGATCGCGTTGTACGATCGAGTGGCCGTACGGTGGTTTGACGCGTTCGACCCTTCAACCAGGCCTTCTGAACGGATACGGACACTCTACATGCTAATAATGATGGGTTTGAGATCGAGAGAAAGAGAAAGAGCGAGAGACTTCCGCGATCGAGCCCATCCCAAGGTTCGTCAATCGCGGGAGCCATTTTCCCACCGGCCCTTCAGCAAAACAGAAGGTAATGTGCCGTGCGCGATTGGTGGTGATGGGGACAAAACAAAGCGCAGGAAAAATGAAGCCAAAAGAGTAGCATAAATAAATAAGTGACACCGAACGAAACGAAAAACGACACAACCCACCATCAGCCAGGCTGCCTACCATCGAGGGGAGGAGAAAATATACGGAATCGATTGCAATAAATAGCATAAATGCGTGTTTATCGTAACAATGCGATCGGTAAATCTCCTGCCCTTCGCTCCGATATGGCGTTTTTGCTGTCCAGACTCGCGTGGAAATCCCTCCGCCAATGGGCACCGTGTGCGGGAGAGTGGGGATGAATTGTTACAGGGCGCGAGGGTCTGCTGATGTTACACGTCGTCCCGATTCGCGTACGCCTCGAGTCCCCGTCTTGAACCCGCACAATGGCTTACCATACGCGACAGCGAGAAGCCTTCGATTGTTTTAAATAATCCTACCGCTCTGGCCTTCCGCAGGGAGATCGGTGTTGAATTTAATGTTTGCAAAACCTCACAAAACCCACCCCGGGGTTTATTTTCATCGCATCCCGACCACTCGATCAGGGGGGTTTCCTCTAGGACGATCGGTTTTTCTCTCCCACCCCGGAGCTGCCGTGTGTTGAACTGATTTTGTGATCGCGAAAGCTCAAGGCGCTCTGCTTAGCCACCGGGAGCCCACCGAAACAAAACCCGCCCTACCGTGCTTCGGCGATCTGACGGGCGGCAAAGGGACGATCGGCGAATATTTAAAATACCCACCACCACCGATCGATTGTCGATCGCGCGGTCCATGGAAAAAAAGCCGCGGTTCGATGCGACCCGCAACGGCAGCAGCCTCGCAGGAGAATGATGTGTCACGATTTTCGGTATTTCAAGGCGATCGGTAAGGTTTCGAACCGACGGACGGGCTTCCTCGCGATCAAGATGGGAAACAGGGGACCCCAGTCGAACGACGTCGAGGACGACGGCGATCGACGAAAATCGATGGTGCCGCGCCGGTTTCTTGGTGCGGTGTGGTCCTTGTTGGCCGCGCCGGGGTGTGCTTAAATTACAGCAAAATTCTGACCACGGACCCTCGGTGGCGGTGGTGCAATCTGCGAACGTGCGCGAGCGCGCGCTACCAGCATTATTTATGGAACAAAGGGTGCAGTTTGTTCTGAAATGAGGGAGAATTATCTGACCGCGTTGGAGCTTCTGAACTGCACTGTTTTGTTTCGTGCCGTTTGCTGATTTTTTTTTGTCGCTGTTGTTGTTGCCTTCCACTACACGCTTTGTGCTGCTTACCGCATCGAGCGATCGAACGGTCGAAGGGAAAAGGCAAAAAAGGACGATCACACACACAGACACACACGCATACAAAGGAGATCATTACCGGTCTCTCATCCGTGGGGTCCGTGATGCGTACCGTGGCGTACATTGGATGTGGGGAGGATGGGCTGTTTATGCGCGAATTTAACCGACCCTAGCGTGAAGCCCTCCGAAGGACCCTCTGATCGGTGTAGTGCGCGATGGACGACAGCGGTGGACAGCAAAACACACCAAACAACGCGCATTTGCGATGTATCGATTCCCGGGCAGCGTTTGCGCGCGTCGTAAATGGGAATAAATAAAAGATTGTAGACGAAATAAGATTTTTCCAGACCAGGAGTGTGTGAGAGAGAGAGAGAGAGCAACAAAAAATGATACTCCACCACTGGTTCCACACGAGCCCCCGATAAAGAGGGCCTGTTTTACAACGAGCCGGAGGACGCGGTCCAAATGCCCACCGAAAGACGCAGTCCCCAGCGTAATTAACTGGAAAATGTGGTGCTGTTGGCGATTTGGTGCCCAGGTTTTTTTTGTTTTTCTCTTACGGCCTTTGCTTCTGTTGGTCGTGTAGCGTTTTTCATCGTGCGCGAGAGCGCGTGTTTGCTTTGTGGCCGAGTTCGCGGGGAATGTTATCGAAGGTTGTCAAAGTTTTTGAGAGAGAGAGCGAGCATAAAAGGACTTCTGTCTTTGTCAGAACGCTCAACACCTTGCTCCGTGGGAGATCATGGCACCGGTGGTACTTTTTTTAGGTACATTTTCCTGCATGTAATTCGCACATTAATACTGCGAATGTTTTCGAACGAAGCCTTTGCCCCAATTATGACGTTTCGCTTTGTCTTGGTGCATGAGCCCGCGTCCACCCGGGAGCAGTTCCGGACAAATTGAGGACATCCGCGCGGATGCGTATTTACGATAATTAAAATTTATTTCCATTACTTTTTAATGATTTACATAATTATAATTGATGGATAGTTCGAGCGGATGCACGTGGCCCGCTTTCGGTCCGTCAGCACGGCACGGGGGTCGATGAAAAATTACCACGTCCTGACGGAGCGAACGTTACAAATATATTTTAAAACAAAATACATGGCGGCTCGTGATGCGTTTGTGGCTGATGTATGCGCTTTTGGGTAACAATTTATTGCCACTTCATCAAAGCCAAACGAAAAGGGGTGGGTTTTAAGCGCGAGGCAAGATGCTAATTGAGTGATACGATGGTAATTAAAAAATATTGCCATGTTTTACTGACAAACGAGAAACGCTGCAACGCGAGATGATAAGCTGCATCGTTTCAAGCGCTAATTATGAGTGCATTGTTTGGCAAGTTTCATCACCAAGTTAGCGCCACCGGCCGCTAAACATTCCAGCAGAGGTCCTTAAACATCTCCTGCGGGGTAAAACACGCCAAGACTCGTTTAACCTGAGCCTGCGGGTTTTGCGGATGGGTCTCATTATGATCTCCCGGAAACCCGGGATTGACCGGTTCCGTTACCTTCGATGGCAAGTTCCCGCCTAGCGCCCGGAACCGAGCCAAGCAGTGAATGACGATTTTCCTCATCTTGCGTTAATGTCTTCATCATGGTTCCGGCGTGCTTGTAATACCAATTTCCCTCCAACCAACTGCTGCCGGTGAACTCCGGTGTGGCCGAGTGTCGCTAAGCTCGCCAATCACGCGGTACTCCCGCCCGTCTGGTATGTGAAGGGACTGCTCCAAACGGCGTTGATGGTGGTGGATGGATGGACAAAAAAAAAGTCATCCCGCAAGTTCGCCCGAAAGTATTCTGACGAGGCAGCAGAAAAATTCGGAAGCGAACGGAAAGAAAAACACACCCTCACATACACGCTTACACGAGGAGAAAACCAGCCAATGCGAGCAAAACTTCATCATGCACAAGATGTTGACTTTAATCACGTTCATTTAATATGAAGATATTCGCCCGTCCTTCGATCGTAAGGACGAGCCCGGTCTCGGCAGTTCCTTCGCAACACCCATCGCAATCGGTTGACCGTTCGCGCTTGACGGAGTCCGCATTAGACTCCGTGTCTCGTCGTCGTTTCCATTCTCCGTTCGTTGGTCGAATTTCCAAAGTCCTTCCTTTTTTTGCTTCCCATCGAGGAAGAAATCACCGGCGTCGACGTCAGGACACGTTTGATCTCGCGATGGCGCCGGGAAAGATGGCACCATTTCGCCCGATATGTGACCGATCCGGCGAATCGTAGGGAAGGTATCTATTTTGGTCAGCTTTTAATTAGGACCTGAGTTCAGCAGTTCGGGATAAATTGCCTGCACCCTTTGTCCCAGTTTCCCAAACCCACCCACCACGAGATCGTAACACCCTCGATAGCCGTGTGCGGGAAAGTTGTCCTTTAGCATCCCAACCTGCCCACGTTCGGATAGTTTCCATCAACGCCCTGGGAAACGGAAGGACATCCGTACTGAGACCCTCACCGCACACACCTCACATCTGCTGTATCAATATCAACAAAGCCACGTGTGGGACCGATTTTTGCAATCTTCTGCCAAATAGCCAAAAAGGACGCGCTGTTCCAACGGCAAACTTGGCCGGGTTTTGCCGCTTATCGTGGCGTTGGCGATGACCAAACGATGGTGTCATTAACGGTCCCACCCCGGGGGTGGGAGTTTTCTTCACGTAAAGCAATCACGCAAACCAACCGACCCGGAGACGGATAAGCGAGGGCATCAGCAGAAAAGTATCGCGATTGGAACCAGCGGGCGCTGTGGTAATATCAATAATTTCTCTGATTACGGTCAATTTGGCTTGTGACGGTGACGGAATCGGTGATGGGGGAAGATTTGATACACGAGCGGGCGGTTTTCGGTGAGTTTTCGAACCATCCAACCATCTGCTAGCCAGTACGGACGCTTTCCTTCCATATGCCCACGGGTTTTGGAAGTGAATAAGAACCGCCAAGGCCACGTACTAGCTTTCGAGCGACCCTTGGCACCTTTTTAGCCACGCGCGGTCTTCGATTTCGACGAACGACGACGAACGACGACGACGACGATGGTAATTAAAACAACGGCTGAGGTATAAAGTTGATAAACGCAGCTGCTCCGGGGAACTGCAGCGCTGCAGAATGCAAATGGCCCATTGGCCCTTCCCGGTGCCGCCAGTCGGAGACCGGTCCAAACATTCCGTCGGTTTCGCGCCAGCATTTACGACCGCGATGGCGGCGAACGTGATAATTACTACCGGAACTCGGGACTCGGCGGGGAACATCGCTGGTTCGCCGGTCTAGAGGACTGACTCCTTCGGAGATGGTGTGCCGTCGATAATAAGGCGACATTTTCACGGTTGCGCGGTGCCGAGTCTGAAACCACGGCCTACTGCTGCGTGTGCATCGAACATCGAGTCCGAGTCGTAAAAGCGTCACCATCAAAGGAGGCTTCGAAATGGCACACCGTGTGTGTGTGTGTGGTGGCGTCTGTTCCGATCTTCAGTCGCGCAAGGATCGAGGAGGCTTTTCGGACCGATAAACGGAATGAAGTTATCATGCGCACCCGGGTTATTGTATTTATTCGCGCTAATTGATCAACCGGGCTTGGCGACAATTACCCCGAATAAGACGGATTAGCGAGCGGTTGAAATCGATCGTCGGCTTGAGGTTTCTGCTAGTGGCTAATTGGTTAATTACGATTCGGCACATTGCATTTGATAGGAGAATATTGGATGAGTTGAAAATGGTTCGGTCTAATACTTTTAAGCACCAGATAGTTTTTAGTGTAGTTGGAGCTTTTTAATGCTTCCTCAAATGCGTTCCTTTCATCAACATAATTGGTAAAAGCATTGTAAATCAAACATTTTAATAAAATATTTTTCATTCTACCTCCAATTAAGCGTCTCAAAGGATATCATTTATTTTAAAAAGATTTAACATGGGTAAAACAAAGGATTATCATAATTTCTATTACATGATAAAAGGGCTATGTGTTTCAAACCCCCATTAGTGATATCTCTAAGGGTTTTAGTAACAAAATCATCTTGAAAAACAAAACAAAAATGCATATGTGATAGGAGCACCGTACATCAAGTGCACGCTCATGCACCTCAACTATGCAGCAGTGCATCGAATGCATTTATAATAATGTACTGAACGGGTGAGGACGTGACAAGAAGAGCGATGTTTATGTGCGGCTGTATTAATGCTTCCCTTTTTTTTTTGTTTCATCCCCATCTCCCAAAGCAAACTCATACGCTTCCTTCCCACGTTCGATCGGAGTTTGTGCTCCATTATCCCGCCCGAAGCAGCCCGCCGGGCGAAATGTGGCCCCACGGAGCCCGTGAAATTGATTACCGGCACCGCGACCGGACGAAAGGAAAAATCCCGGACCTATCACTATCGACTATCATCAAACTAAAATCAATTCCATGTCTTTGTCTTTTCCATAAATTAAAGCGCTCCGCTGTCGTTCGTCCGCGAGCGTTCCAAGCGAGGCGTCGATCTAAAACCCATCGCAACGGAAGATGAACTTTCCTGGCTGTGCCGGGTTTTGCTGGGAGCTGCGCCTGATGAGCCAAGCCGCCGGTACCGTCGTTCCGGCCGTGTTTTCTCGGTGCGGTGACAGAGCTGGGCAGGGAGAGCAGTTTGTTTGCAGGGCCGATGGCCCACGGGTTCGGACGGTTCACATGGCCCCCGTGACATGCCATCTTTGGACATTATCAGCGTCTAAAGATTCCGCCGTAAATTTTTTCCCCCGTTCCGACGAAATAATGTGCATGTCCGTCCCGCGTGGACGTGGCGGGAAAAAATGGGGAAAACATGCGATGGTGGGATGCGAGAAAAGGAACGAAAAATACGAGCAACAAAAATGAACCTCCCCAGAACAGCACCGCGTGTCCGCTGGTGGGGCCATTTTCCGACACGCGCGGGTGGAACGGAAGCCTGTGACGGTTTTTGCGGAAGAAGACACGGAAGAGCAAGAAATCGCACCCCCAAAGTGACGGGTGCAGGCGACTGCTTTGAAACAATAAATTTTGCGATAGCTCGATAGCTCCCAGGGCCAGTTTATATTGGGTGACGTGGACAAGGACGGCAGAGGGCTACTTTGTATTTTTGGGGGTTGGCTTTCTCGTCCGTTTCGTCCGCGAACGGCTTCCTTGGCGGGTTTTCTCGCCTTTCTTTTGCGCACCACGCGGCATTATGTGGCCATGTTCGTGCGGTGCAGCGGCAGCGGGTTTTTTTTTTTGGATGCAGTCGGAGATTTACGCGAAATCGCATAATGACTTGGAGGGGAATAATTGGCTTTCGAGCGATTACGATTGACGTTGTCTCGAGCGGGTTCTTCACCGTGCGCGAGTCTCATGAGCAGGTTGGGTATTCCATGTTTTTTTTTTGGGGGGTCGAAGTGAGTTAGAGAGTGAAACACAAAAAAAAATAACGCAGAATCCCGATAGTGAACGACATAACTCATGACCGGGCGCATAGCGAAAACGGCGAGCGAAATATCAATATCCGCCCGATTCTCGTCCCGGCCCTTTGTTTTTTCGAATGCCAGCCGAACCGAAAAGATGAAAGATACTCTCGAGGTTTTCCAGCGAAAAAGAGCACCGGACGGGGGATTTGAATTGTTTCAAGCAGCTTCTAACGCTCGGCCCCGAAACACATACGGCCATCGGCGCCCCTGGTACGATACATATTTTTAATTAATTTTTGATTTATTTATGCAACCACGATACGACTCGCAACGCGCGATAGCGAATGTGATCGTTTGGAAATCATTCGCCCCGTATCAGTGGTGGTGGAATTTCCTGGGTGTTTTTTTTTTGCTGGTACATTTGTGCCGTTTTTTTTTTTGAATTTTATTCCAACACCGGCCCAAATCGGTGTGCCCGAATCACGAAAGAAAGTGTGCGAACCGGGGAGGGACGAGCAAAAAGAAACTAATTATTTCATGTCCGTTTGAGGTTTGGCATGGGATAAATTTATTTCGCTCCTTCGAATTCGAAGCGATGGCGGGAATTTGGCGATTTGGTTTTCAGCGATCCTCGAGGCTCGAACGAAGCGGCTCAGACCATAAGAAGGACGGGGTTTTCGCGTGTGCAGCATCCCTTCGTGAGCGGCTGGCACATAATGAGATGAGTGTGGAATTCTCACCGAGCTGAGCGAGCCAGTTGTTGCAGCTGTTCCAGCGTACAAGCTCGATCATGTTTGCTTGCGGAAAGCTAATGGTTTATGTATGTTGCGGCGAGTCAACAAGCGGGAGCCTGCTTGCCGTTTCGTAGGCTTCCCCAGCAGGTGGTACACTGGCCGGTTCGAGAAGCCAATGATGAAGTCTCTTACCAAAATACCTAAGCGAAGGAGCGAACGAGAAACAAAAATGAGATAAACCGTCTCAAAGATTCGTTTCCGTTTCGTGGGACCGAAGGATAAGCCAAAGCGCCGGCTACGGAATCGAAAGAAAAACTCCGCTTGATGTGATGCTGGACGATAAACACGATTATGAGCGGAGGGGGGAAATAAAATCAAAACCCGTCCATTTTCATAAACCGTCCGGCGGTGAATCTATCGGTTGGGCAAATAGGGTAAAAAGCGAGAAAAGCAAACAAAGTTCGTCGATTCGTCGACGAATCGATGCTTTCCATCGGCGCTGGTGCACTTCGAATCGTTACCGCTGTTTTTAAACACAACAAGCGGATCGTCGCAACGAAACGATGACGAAATGAAAGCAGAAACAAAAGACACATAAATATTATTCCACGTTTCATGATTCATTGCTTTCTTCGGCGAAGGGATGGGCGACGATGAGAGCACCCACCGTGCGCGTGGGGGTGAATTTCAAGGAAAACTAACCACCCTCGAAGCACGGCTAGACGGTGAGCGTACGACCGGAAGAACGGTGGAACCGAAAAGCAGACACATTATGCGGATCAAGCTAGCGAATTGCGAGGAAAATGTGAGCGAGTGTGGTTCTGGTTTGAATTTGTAACATTTCCGTGAACTGACCATGCAGCTGGGTGGTCGGGTGGGTCTTTAGAATCGCCAAGCTCCAACCTAATGGTGATCAATGGCTGGTGAGGAATTTCGCAGCCGGTCGATGAACTTGCTGCAAATTCGAGAGAATTGTGTAGCTCATATTTGAGCATTCACCGGAATAGAGCCACTTTCTCCCACGGTCAGCTTGCATGCGCAGGAAACGCGTCAACATAATGATGATAAACCCGGGGATGCAGCAGTAAATTCTCATTCTTCGCTCCATCGCCATTGACGAGATGCATAAACGGGGTTTTCCCAACGAAATTGTATCCATAATGCGGGACTGTAAACATTTTCACCGCAATTTCAGTCTCCGTAAGCGGACAAATGCCAACCCAGCACACGATTATTGTGGTTTTGATGTTAGTCGGGGCCTAGTAAAGATCTGACCCTTCGCAACAGCTCATTCGTGTACTTTGTGTGCGGTTTTTGGACGTAATTTTTGGACGAGCGTACAAGCATTTGCTTCTGACTCTCACCCAGCCAAGGGTTTGCGCGTG
Source organism: Anopheles nili (assembly GCF_943737925.1). Classification (NCBI taxonomy): domain Eukaryota; kingdom Metazoa; phylum Arthropoda; class Insecta; order Diptera; family Culicidae; genus Anopheles; species Anopheles nili. The sequence continues at coordinate 23,212,910 of NC_071292.1, forward strand.
AATACATTAAACACGCCACCTTTTGGTACGTGGAATATCAACCTTCAAACTTTTGTTCTGTCAAACCCATTTACGTGTGGCTCGGGAAAAGAGTGAAATAGTGCAACACGTTGCGTGATAGTAGCACGGAAAAACGGTTGAACATGTCGAGCCACTCGAAATATGATAGTGGGGGATGCGTCTATGAACTACAGAACGGTACAATTCCATTATCTAACCTTAAGATGGGATGTACTCGAGATGACTACACTCTGTCGTCGAGTAAAGTGTTGTAAAACAAACAGAGACACTGATTTGAGGTCTCATACTCTTACGCAACGTGTTACACGTAACACCAAAAATCATATTCCCTTCAACAGACGGCGTATTACTTCCAAAAACGAATGTCCTTACGGCGTTGGTGTTCTCTGAATCACACATCCCTTACCACCAGCCAAACGTTGGCAAGCAAAAAGGCACACGCGCTCGCGTTGACTAATGAAATGAAACGCAAACTCTTCGTCAGGTTAAGTTTCATTATTTTGGATTAGAATCCGCCACCGAAATCACGAGACGGTCACGTGGAGACACCATTTGAATCCTGCTCGTCGTTTGTGTTTCTTTCTTTATTTTTTTTTTTTGCTGAAGCGCTCCTTTCTCTTTTTAATTTGCCAGGTTTTAGTTTCCGAATGGCTTAAGTTGGTCGCCCCCTCTCGGGTGGTGAGGAAAGGTCCTTCGTCCGGGATCTGGGGACCGACGGGTCGAACATGTGCTGGATAGGTTTAATGCGGTTGCCGTGTCCTTTCTCGCTGGTGCTGCTGCTGCTGCTGCTCGTGGCTACGAAGACGTGCTGGTGATGGCTCGCACGGAGCATACACAACACGGTTTTTGATGAGTTGTGCCGGCGACTCTAGCTCTGCTTCGTGTATTTTCGAGTGAGAGCGAGAGAGAGAGAGATATTGTGTGGGATGGTGACAAGCAGAAGAAGAAAACCCAACAGCAGGAACAACAGCAACAGCAACAGCAGCAGCAAAAAAAAAGGAGCCAAACCGAGTCCTTGGCGTGCAGTGGAAAACTCGTAAAAAGCTTGCATATGTCAGTGGAGTCGTTGATTCCGGGAACGGTTGAAATGAAACCGTTCCAGGATGCCCTGGCCGCAGGTCGAATGGGAGCTGACACTGGAAAAGCGGACGATGGTGACCGAGGGGAGTCATCACGGCGCTTCCAGTGCTGTCAGGGACGGAGATCGCCGTTGTCCTGTTTTCTGCATAATAGATTCTCATCTCAACTGCGGCAAACTAACAAACACTGACAAGACAGCTTGACGCTCGAAGGAATTCCCGACCGGAGTGCGGGTTCTCTGGCCAGCTGCTCGGTGCCCGGGCTACGGAACTCGCTTCGACCGGGCGTGCTCCAACCGGCACCGGACATGTGGGCTAGCGCAGTGTGACAAATATAAACACTGTCGTATCATTAAGATTTATTTTAAATATTGCCCGCAAAGAACCCGGCCGGGGTTGGTCCACGGGAAAAGCTCGTCGCTTTCCACGCTGCGGCATCGCTGCGAGGACAAACGTGGCTTTCGGGGGCGGCGAAATGAAACAACCGACCGTGAACGATGACGGGAACGATGCCCACAGGACGACGACGGCAACAGAGCGGGAGCGCTAAACAGGAACATAACAAAAACATTACATTTTATACTTATTTTATTTCTCGTCCACCCGGGTTGCCGGTTGGCGAGTTTGAGGTGGAAGCACACGAGAATATGACCGAGACAGACGTGTGGAATCGTCGCTGACTGCGACCGTGTCCATGTGAATTTGACGTTCTTTTATGGCGCGATTGAATGGACGGTATGGTGCTGCTGCTCGTCCTTGGGACGATCGCGAATCGCCTAAGTATGGGGTGGGAAATTTATTCGGTCTGGAATTGAATGGACACCAGGCGTCGCTAGCATGTAGGATGATCGCAAGCGCGCGTGCGAGTTCATTGACTAAAATTTAAATGCACAAGCCAGTCGCGTCCATTTGTGAGGGAATGAAAAAAGAACGAGCAATTGGTGGCGGTTTTCTATTCTTCTTTCCCCAAATAGGTTAACAGGTTGCGATTCGAAAGAGAAGCTTTATGCAGATTCCTTTAGCAACTACATAGAGAATGTTTCCATCACATGCAAAAATGGTTTAATTCGAGCAGCTTTAGATTTAGTTTAGACAGAAGTATAACAGTATGTTTGATGCTTCTGTAGATACTTGCTTTAATTATGATCGTTGACTTGTTCAAGTCAAATTAAATGCAAGGGATCTATTTGAATGTGCTATAAGACTTTGGCAGGAGTTATATTACCACCTCAGTGGAAAGTGATTTACATTCTTGTCGCCAGATTGTCGCCTGATCGCGTAGACCAACACCTTACCACACATGTCACACAACTGCTACAGCCCATGAGCATAACTCAGCATTAACACCGTCCTAGCTTAAGCAGCATAGCTGAAGGAGAGTTTCCCCACATCAGATCATTTCACAGACGCCTTGCAGAGGCCAAAGTGTTGCAAAATAAAACTGGATAACCTTATCGTGCTTTGCCTTTGCTAACGCAACCGATCGCAAATACCGCCCTACCAGAGCTTCGCATATGTGTGAGTGTATGTATTCGTCTCACCAACCGATCGCACCGTCGTCGTTATCGAATTGATCGATGCCGGGCGGAAAAACGGACCAGACGAGTACCAGGAACTACGATCGGCCGACCGATCGGTAGCCCGCGATAAGCTAATGAGGATACGTCGGAATCATGTCATCATCGCACGGGTTTTATCGTGCAAACGAGATCACCGATCACCGAAGGACCTCGTATCGCGGTCCGATACCGCGTAATCGCAAACGTTTTCGCAAATGCGGACACGTTTCACATGAAGTGCCGATGTTTGCTCCCGTAGGCACGTGAAAGTGATACGCGCTCGATCGCGGCCGGTCGATCGGATAACGATCTGGATGGCTATGTAATTGAAACATACCACATGCGAAAGAAAAAAAAAGGTCGATTCGATCGGTGGACACGTGATCGGTGGATAAGCGCCCGTGACTCGAATACTCACGTAATGGAAGCGGGCGAATTCCGGTCATCGTTTGAAACTCGTTGGATGAAAATGTGAGGAAAAGCGAAAAAACATGCGACCAGCACTCAACGCGAAGGGTGAAATACGCATCTTAATCATTCGTGCGTCCCGTTCCACGGTCGAGGTTGATATGATTTGGCGTGAATTACCATTGTTCGGCTGGAAAAATGATCTCATTATACAAGGCCCCAGCTCACGCTCCGACAAGCCACCGATGGGCCTATTTACATTCCTAATTAATGCTTCAACCCCTTCAATCGTACGGTGGGCTACACGATGTTAACGACGACGCCAGGTATTTAATCATCTGTCAAGTCGAACAGCGAAACATGAACGGCGCAAAGTCGCCGTCTGCGTTGATGTGCATCATAATACACATCGCAAAATTAGCATTACGCTGCCGGGTCCCTGTTCTAGTGCGACCGAGAACGAAAGCATTGGAAAAATGCCTCCAACACGCACCGTGCGAGCGAGAATGAGAGGATGTTTATTCACGGCCACGGTTCTGGAGGCTCGACACTCGGATCCTGGATGGATCGTGCCGGCGTTCCATCGATGTTCCGCCGTCAGCAACGTGTTTGCGAATTTCCCTCTGTCCTGGTGCGCTTTTCGCACCTCGAGAATGAGGATGGGGGGGATTCAAACCCGAACAAAAACAAAGCATAAAAAAGCGAGTACAAACGGAGCATTCCTAAACCTGTCAGCCTGTAGCTCGAAAGAAACGAAACCGTCTACCATTGTCACTGGCGTCGTCGTCGTCGTCGTCGTCGTCGTCGTCGTCGTTGTCCTCGGTGTCAGCCTTCGAGAGTGGTTGATTCCGCTCCGGTAAGCGAGAGGGAAAGCCATCTTTGACATGCTAAACAAATTACATTAGAGTGCTGGGAAATCAAAGCCACCGGAAACCAAACATACATACACACACGCGCACGTTCACAACTGCACCGTGTCCTGTGGATTTCTCCGGAGAAAATTGCTGGCCGTCCACGTACCGATGCGCACGATGTGTCGGAACAAAGTTAAGACGAGCCAGGGCCAGGGTTTACACAAAAGGCCCATCACAGTGGCCGGTTTGCGCAACAACGCGGGAGCTAGGGTCGTATGGGTTGCCCTTGGCAAGGCCACACACCGAAACACAACCCGGAATCGCCGCCAGGGCATCGATGACGCCGTCAACCGTCGGAGTTCGTCCTTCTGCATTGCGCTGCGGCGAGCAAAATGGGGTTGCGCCGACGAGCGAGACTGAATTTACATTTTGACAAATGACAAGCAAGATGCAAATCCTAATGATATAGTTAGCCCTTGACAGTCTGTCAATTAATCGTCCTCAATTTACACTGCCGCCTGGATGCCTGATGGCATGGTGCACTCTCTCTCGTCCTGGTAGTCCTCGCGATTCGTCCATTGTTCTGCCATCTTCAGCTCTAGTCGTTCGGTTCACTTGCATCGAACTTAACCGAGAAACAGCGCGAGAAAACACACCCGATAGCATGTGAACCGCGTTGGAATGTGTGGTGTTGAAATCGTCAGGAAGTGGGGCCACAAAAGCTTACGCAGTTCTAAACCACGATCGGGGTTCCCTGTTTGGGCGTCTAATCAACCGAGCAGCCGAGATTTAATGCCTCCGTGATAGAGGCTCCATCGAAACCCATCGGGTCATATTTCCATATATAGTGCGACCGGTTCATAAATCACGCACTTTTTTGTTTTTTTTTTCGGCCGTCATCGTGTCCCGTGCGCCCGTCCTGGTGAATATATCAACGGACCGAAATTAATTTCTGCCCTGCTTTCGGAACCATCGCGCCATCGTCCGGTGGCGCTCTCGTCAGCGTACCGAAGAATGTCTGTGGGAAGCCTCCGAACAGCGCATCCGACCGATAAACAGGCTGCTCTCGATATCAGCGCCTGAACTGCCCCGAAATTCGAAAGATAACCATGGAACGGGACCACATCACGGGTCTGTCCGGGTTTTCGGGGCAATATTTCCTTGCTCCGTGGTGGATGAAAAAGCGTACGAGAGAGAGAGAGACAAAACGAAGCCCCGACGAAACACGGGCGACAGACGGGTCAGCTTAATTAAATATTAACGGTTCGGGCTTAATCAAAAATCCATCTCCAGCACTCAGCCGCGATAGGGGTGCGCGAGCGTTTCGCCAAGGTGCGGCGGATCGAAGATGAAGCGGACACTTTTAAAAATGATCGCACATGTCTGCGGCCCGGGGTCCGGGATTCCTGGCTCGCGCGATGTCTCGTTGGCGCTGGCGAAAGATGAGGCGACAGCGCTGGTCCTGGGTGACAAACCTTCAACCCGTCCATAAATCACGGCATATTATTTCCTGTTCGAAATTGATAAACCACCGCTCGCTTGCGCTGCTAAAGAAAGCCGGCCCGGGAATGGACGAGGCGAGCGCGAGATAACTGCTCCGCATTACGAGACGGAATCTCGACCGCAGATTGGTAACAGGAATGCCATGCCGAGGGGATATATCATGCGCCAGGCGTCCCAGGGCTACTTAAACCGAGCGCCACGTTTATCATTCATTAAAAGGTGATCAGATGCCTGCGCTATCCGGTCGGTCGCTTGGACGGCATCGATCGGACGCCAGGACGCGTGTTCGAGCGAATGTGCACGCCTGTTATCGATACCCGGGACCGTGGTTGTGAGGTTGAAACCGGCCCCGGGCACCAGTGAGGCAGGGGTCGTAAAATGCGAACCATGCGAGGACATAAACACGTGAATAGACTTTTCTCTTGTTCCCGGGGGTTCCAGAGAAGGCTGCTCGTAGGGCGGAAGAACACAACACACACACACACACACACACACACACACACCACAGACACAAAGGCTTTTACCGTCGTCGCTAGATCATAAATGAAATCTATCATTTCTTCCCCGCGGAGTTGAGGAATGCTTCCTTAGTTTCTTTTTATGGCAGAGGAGGTTTCATTATTATTAGTTTTTTTTTGTTATGCCATTCCATTTGAGTCTCTCATTAATGCGCTCATTTGCATGTGGACTTCTTTGCTGCAGAAGTGATGCTGTGATGTCGTTTTGAGAATATTCATGTACAAGCTGGTTTGACTGATTTTATTCTGGTTGATGTTCTTTCAGAGAGATACTGTTTCGTTGAAACCGCGGTCATAGTATTTTATGTCCTAGGTCGTTAATTCGCATATTAATCGAACATTATTCCCAAATAATAATTTGATGTTATAGAATGATAAAAAAGGAAGCAAAATATGTTTGGTAGAACAATGAAGCAAAATGTATAATCTTACATATATAATCGAATGAGATCTGCCACATGCTAACGGATTGCAGCGAAACTATAGCATATCAAGTTGGTTTACGAGTAAAAATATATATTTAAAACTTTACAACAACAATAAAATTTCACAATATCAATTCTAAAATATTAGTACTAATGTTTTTGTGCTTGAAAAGCTTTTGAAACGTATAATAATTATACATCGACGGCTAACTTTCATACTTATAAAAAAGCGAATAAATGTGTTTTAATGCTTATGAAATGACAATTGAATATGACTTAATAAAAGCGTTAGTAATGGATGTTGCTTGTATGTACTTGGATCCAAAAATCATAAAGCATTATCAAATAAAATTAAACAAAATAATTTGAATATGACACGCAGTGGTTAGCGCGTGGACTCGAGTTATTTGGCGCTCTGGAAGACAATAGACAAAGTAAATAACGTCGAGGGACGTGATTGGACCAATCGATCAATCGTTGCACTATGGACTAAAACGTAATTCATCAAAATCAATTATATTAATCGATATAATTTCCCTTGTATTTGTCAAACAAATACGCAAAATTGAATGAAGAACTTTATTTTGATCCCCAAAGATTTATTGCAAACAGTTCTCTTTTTAATTTTTGTGTTTAAAATGAATCTTATGTGCGATCTAAATAATTAAAATCAAATTTTGATCTTAAAATAGACGGCTATCAATAGCCCAAAGTGCAGCTAGGATAAAGCGATCTATAACGAGAGAGAACGCATGCGAATAATCACGCGTTAGAGCAGACGACAATATGTGCTGATAACGCTATATGGTGATAGCTATGAGATTTGCACATACGTCTGAGCGAGAGAGAGCTATAAGAAACCAGTCTACCTCTTTGAAACATGTTGACTGGTATCAATGCCTGGTTTGTTATGTGCTAATAACGCTATATGGTGATAGCCATGAGATTTCCATAACGTGTGAATGAAGGAGAGAGCTATATAATACCAAGCTACCTCGTTGTAACATGTTTACTGTTATCAACGTTTGGGTTTGACTGGTAAAATCGGCTTCGAAATCCTACCGCTCGACGACGTCTTTACGAGTTCGTTGGACCTTTTCTGATCGGGTGAAATTGCGCTTCCTGGGAGTTGTGCGTGATTACAAGTTTTGTTTTGGTTTTTTTTGAAGGAGTTAAAGGAAATTCCATCATTTTAATACAGCGTTCACAGAGTATTGTCGCATGGCTAACGGGACTGGGCCTGATGGTTTGCTGTTCTTAGCTCGTTGTTATTGAAATATTGAAGTTTATGGCCATCAAATTATATTTCCAAAATAAAGAAGCAAATTACATTCTCTACATTAATGGTAATCAAATCGTAGTACATTAACAGTAACCGACCAATAGTATAAAATGCTAGATATGAAATTGGACGAAATTTGCCACAAACTAAATGATTGCGCTGAAACTACAGCATTTCAAGCTAGTTTGCGAAATGAAATACGCGATTAATGCGAAAAAAAAAACAACAGCAACATAGCTTTTGCAATAATGAAGCTCAAGCAAGAATACTCAAGTAACCCATGCTCATCATGCTTTCTGAAATTAAAATTGATTATACAACAATCGTTTTTTCTCACTATGATTGAAAAAAACCTATGAAATTACATTTGGATATGATTTCAAAACTCGTTTTTCTTTGGATAACTGAAAATATTTATTTATAGCTTGGGATTTAAAAGCATAATCAATGAGACATTATAAAGATTAATTTGAATATGAAACGTGGCTGGCACGCAGGCTCGAGTGAATTGGCGCTCTGGAAGACAATAAACAAAGTAAATAACGTCGAGGGACGTGATTGGACCAATCGATCAATCGTTGCACTATGGACGAGGCCTTGATACACCAAGACTGTTTTTATTCAAGGCTGTAATTTCCGTTGATTTCGTTAAACAAACACGCAAAATGGTATAAAATACAATGCAAATATGATGAAGAGATTTATTAGAAACAGTTTACTTCATTGTTTTGTTCGTAAAATGAATCTTAAGTGTGCATTAAAACATTAAAATTCGATTTCTATCCGATTTATTCTCAAGATTTTTGGCCACCAATAGCTCATAGTGCACCAAAAACGATGCGATCACCGGCGATAAAGAAGGCATGCGGATGTTAACGCGTTAGAGCAGGCGACGGTATGTGCTGATAACGCCATGCGGAGATAGTAATGAGATTTGCACATGCATCTGAGCGAGAGACAGATATAAAATACCAGGCTACCTCTTTGAAGCATGTTCTCCTGTTATTAAAGGCAGGTTTTGCCTAACAAAATCGGCTTCGAAATCCTCACGCGAAATGACGTCGTTATGAGGTCGACTTTTCTGATCGAGTGAATTTGGGCGGTTTCGGGAGTGGTGCATGAAAACGCACGAAATGCGAGTTTTGTTCCAATTTTTTGGGGACAACGCTGATTTTAAGGAATTTTGTATTTTAAAGAATATTTAATTACAATTTGATTTGACTTCAAAGTATTTTGTTTGTCGATGTTGATCATATTTAATTGCAGTACCGAATCAAAAAGCATAGCCGATAAAAATAAAAACATTATTTTGAATACGACACGTGGTGACTGGCACGTGAACTCGAACTATTTTGGCGCTATTTGGCTGAAAAACAATAAACTAAGTATATAACGTCGAGGGACGTGATTGGACCACATGATCTTGAGTTGCACTATGGGCCACATCGTCAATCAATAACACTGGTTTTGTTTATCACTCTAATTTCGTTACATTTCGTCAAACAAACACTCGGAATGGTATGAAAAACATTATTTGAATCTTCAAAGATTCATTGCAAACAGTTCTCTTCTTAATTTTTGTGTTTAAAATGAGTTTTATGTGCGATCTAAATAATTAAAATCAAATTTTGATCTTAAAATAGACGACTATCAATAGCCCAAAGTGCTCCTGGGACGAGGCGATCTATAGCGAAAGAGATAGCATAAGGATTGTCGGGCGTTAGAGAAGGCGACGGTATGTGCTGATAACGCTATCAGTAGATAGTAATAAGATTTGCACATGCGTCTGAGCGAGAGACAGATATAAAATACCAGGCTACCTCTTTGAATCATGTTCTCCTGTTATTAAAGGCAGGTTTTGCCTAACAAAATCGACTTCGAAATCCTCACGCGAAATGACGTCGTTACGAGGTCGATCGGGTGAAATTGCTGTTTCGGGAGTCGATTGCGTTGAAACGCGTAAATTGCGAGTTTTGTTATGATTTTTGAAGATCAATGCCGATATTTTGATAGATTATAGAAAAAAGAACTATAAACACGCTTTATTTGCACTTTTTAACGAGGGACTATATAAAAAAATCATTAAATCACATGAAAAAGAACTAGTTCCCATAAGATTTAATGCTGGCATCACGTAGTGGATCCGCATGGTTGGAAGGACTTGCCTCGATTATTTGCTTCTCTAAGCTCTTAAATCATAAAATTTAAATCTATGATCATTAGTTAAATAACACAACATGATATAGGTTTTATACTACTGTAGGTCATTACAATTTAAAACGAATATGATGAAATATAAAACATAGATAGTAAAGGCAGAAAATAATTTGAATTTGTATTTTGATCATGCTCAAAATCATGCACTTTTAAAATAATGAACTACGTATCAAAATTTAATGAGTAAAATAAGAAATTTCATTTCAAACGTTGCAAGAAAATCATTAAAATGAACAAGGGCAGCAAATTATTGCGAGCCACCACTCAAAGCCATCTTCATTGACATTCTTAACTGTTTGCATATGCTTCTTTTAAACGCATACCGTCTTTTAGCGCATCTATTTAACCGGCGTTTCTTCAACGGATGACGAATTAATTCCACCGCTCATAACGCCCTGTTTTAAGAGGAGGAAAAATCCTCAAACCAAACACCGCGCTGCTGTTTGGGAATTGAAAGAAGCTTCACAAACATCTCTCCCCGCTCGTGGCGAAACGACTTCGATTAACATAATCGCCCAGGTGAACATCCAAAGCACCGTTCCTGCCCCCCGGGGAAATGGCTGGCAAGACGGTGAGGGGTTTGCAGGGGGGCAAACGGAATTCTTTCGTTCCAAATTTCGCAGCCATTTCCACGTCCCCTTATGGTCGGCCTTTTCGTGTTTTTGCCAATGATTTCAATTTGCCCACGGGAATGTATGTGGTACTGAGCTCTTCGCTTTGATCAAACCCAGTCGAATTGTTTTTAGTTATTCGCTTTTCATTAACTCCCCCACCCACGACCAGGAAAACCCCCACACCACGCCAACGGGATGAGAAGAAGAAAAATTCAACACACACACGCACGCACACGGCACCCATAAATAGATAGACAGGAATTACCGTGGCACGGAGAAAAGAGCAGTTCATTATGGCAAGGGTTGGTACCGACACCTGCCACGGCGTGTGTGTGTTTCTAGGGATGTCTGAATTTTTTTTTTCTATCACCTCCTGCTTCTTTTCAGTCTTTGCTTTTTTGTTTCTGTCCATCTCCCCTCAACACGGGTGGATTGGATTTTTCCGATACGTTTTCAAAGCCGTTGTCGTGCCATTCAGAAACGCGCAGAGAAACACACGTCGGCCGCCGTTTCCGTTCCGGATAGCCCGGTAGGCGAACCGTCGCCGGTACAGGACCCTTTTGGTCCTTGAAACACCGGTCGCAGAGCAGAGCTGAAGGGTAGGGGCCCTAGTGCGTGGTTGCGGTGCGACGAGCCTTCGATTTCGCTTCACCCCTCTTCAATTAAATTAATTTAGAGCGCATGGAAGTCGCCGGGTGACGTTAACCGCAGAACAAAACAGGGCGCCGGCGAGTGGAATCAGGACGATGAGCTCGTGAGTGTGTGTGTGAGTGTGTGCGTGAAGGAGAAGGACACCCTGGCACAGGTCGCGTGTGTCTTTACATTACGCTCGTTAGGAGCATACATTAGGCATAAAATATCTGCCACCATTACAAGAGGACGACTACCCACCGGTGGGAGGAAAATCTCATTTGGAAGCGTGTCTCCTGATAAACAAAATATCGGTTCTTTCATCCTCCGGCCAGGGGATCGTCCTTGCCAGCGGTTGCCGGCTCCCTAGAGCGACGTTTTCGACGTTCGAGATCTTACTCGGGTTGGTTTTGTGCTGGCGAAGTACCCACGAAACGAAGGACGAACCGGAAGGACTAATCAGGCAGCTCTAGCGGTGGGTTTCGGAAGGTAAAGTTAAAAATTAATTGGATATGATCATAATTGGGCTACATTGGGCGTGATCGGGGATGAAGTTTTGCAGCAGCTCGGTTTCGATGCTAATAAGAAATTACGAACGAATCGTGCAGAGGTAAGCGTGCAACGGTCGGCCGAAGAAGCGGATAATTTACCTTGCGCTTGTGTTGGCGCAGGTTTTGCATGCAATCAAATCAACCTCCACGCCGTGCTTTTGCTGGAATCAATTTCAAAGTTTGCCGATTATCAAACCAGCGTCACTTGGCTTCTGTATAATGCACGCTTAAAGCCGTATTAAACACCCGCGTAATCGTCAAATGCCACAAAGCCAAAGCGTGCGATTCTCACAAGCTCCCAAAAAAAACAAAAACCGCTCGCTTGAACCCGCGCGTCATCGCCCTTCGCGAAGGGTGAAGCGTGGATTGACGGATTCACCCTGACAGTGACATGTTTATTCTCGCACGGCCAAGAGTTCTTAAGCGACGTGATCCTGCTGAGAGGATTTTGGTAGGCGACGGCCCTGGCAGCCGGCTTTCTAATGGCCATCAATCGGTTTCCGGTTGTTTTTGACTCCTATCCAATCAGCAACGCGTCACTCAGAGCAGTCCCGGCGGGACGATAATGGGGCCGTGTTGACGAAGATGAAGTGAGAGAGAGAGAGAGTGAGAGTGAGCCATTTCCTCCCACCGTGGAGGTGGTGGTGGTGGTGGTAAGAAATTAGGATTTCATACGGATGCGTGCGGTGACGCAGCCAAGCGCCCTTGAGGCTTATGTCACCGGCAATAGGTTTTCTCGGCGATCCGTCGTTCCAAACGACGATGACGACTGTCAGCTTCGTTGGACGCGGGTCCTGGCAGGAACCTGCGGAAGGAGAGTCCGCCTGTCTCATCCCCATCAAGACGCTGCATACACGAACAGTGAGTGCCAATAGTCGAACGATGGACGATGTGAGGTGCAAAACGAGATTTCCGCAAGGACAAAAAGGATGTTCGAACGTGTTCGTGTTCTTATTTCCTGCTCTCATTACGCGCAGTCCCATGGGGGCTCGCGGTTTCAGCAAGTAGTGTCTGTTTTTGCAACGAACTGTTGGACAACAAAGCACGCGCCTACACACCCACACACACCCACACAATCACGCCCACAGGATAATGGCGTAGATTAACCGAGTTCCATTGATTCGCTGGCACGGCTCGGCTCATTCACCGTATCCCGATAGCGAAGATGTCCTTGCTGTCAGCGTCACCGCCAGCGATGCGATGTCTGCCTGCCCGCGAGTCCTTGCCCGGACCGGTTTCGTCCCGTCGAGGCGTCCCCGGTCGCCAGGGACCAAACCAGGGCGCAAAACCGCGCACTAGTCAAATCATCAAACGAGCGCGCTTCTCGCACCCCACGGCTGTCCGGCACGAGGGCGTGCGGGATGAATTTGATGTTGATATAAATTAAATAGGGTTGAAGCAGCAGCAGCAGAAGCAGCAGAAGCAGCAGCAGTTCCTCATGCCTGCGCGTGACATTTGAATCACATTTCAATCAATGTGCCGCAGCTGAAGCATTCGATGTCGCCGGGAACCACGCACGGCGGTTACATTCGTCGTCCTTGCGCGGGGGATCGCTTATCTGCGTCCTGTGTGAGTGTGAGTGCGTTTCTTTTTCTCTTGCTTTTGTTGGCTGTGACATCAGTCGCATTTACCTGGAAGGGCAGAGAATGTGCGCAGTTGTGGGATTAGAGTCTGTTGTGCGCTGATAATGACAATTGTGACAGTGACGCGTTTGAATTCGTGTCCTTCGATCCTTCGTTCTGATTTTTAGCTGGCTTAGGTATGCTTTCGCGTACGTAGGGGAATCATTTACAAGAATAATAAAAAACCATTTTTTTTGGCTTGGCTTCGTAAAAGCCACCCGAATGCTACACATTTTGCTGGGTTTTTGGTTGTAATTTTATTCTGTCCGTTTTTTCAACCGCTTTCCGCTTCCCAGCGCGTATGCATTCCTTCAGGTAGCGTATTCCTTTAAATTTACATTTCAATTTAAAACACATCAGCAACGGGCTGCCACGGGCGGGGACACATTTTTTCCCTCCCCACCCACTCGCTCCCCCTTTCAACCCCACCGCCTGGTGGGGATATTCTTTTGCAATCTCGCGACATTGTTTATGCTGTGTCGTAAATTAACTCCCCTCGGGCTTGCGCCCCCAGCAACACATCTGGCTACTCTGGCAGCCCAAACAAAACGAACGCGAATCCAGCACCCAAACGAGAATCCAAGTGCACAACCCAACACCACAGGGCTAGTCATTTGCTCATTTGGACAGCCTGACTGCAAGGGTGCAGGTGTGAGTGGCCCTTCGTGAGACCCCAGCGATCCGGCGATGACAATTCCGCTTTCCCGATGGCACGTCGATTGGTGGAGTGCCGTAGTTCGATTGAGCCAACCGCGGGAGACCATAACTCCGCCAACGCGCGACATCGCTTCGCTTCAGTATCAATCGCTCGAGAACCCTTCAAAAACCCGCTGGCCACCTGCCAGCGGCGTGTGACAAGACATGTGCTGGTTAATTATCATAAAAACACATGAAAACGACACTTCATTCCATCTCGTTTATTATCGGAATGGCTCGTTTTCCGATGACAAATTGTGATAACGCGCCGCGAACGGGCACCGGGCCACAGGGCACGGGGTGGTGGAAGGAGGGCGCCGAGGGAGGGCGGTGGCTCATTTTCCGAGCTGCCACAACACGAACCGGACAGCGCGTTTCATATCAAAGTGCATAAATAAAACGAGAAAAATGGAAAACCGTGTTCGATTGGAAAACAATTGGAAAAATAATGCAAAAAAAAAGAAACACGGGGTTTCGAAGGGGTGGGAAAAAGGGCACACCCGCGAACGCATACACATGTTGTCCGCCGCGAGCGAATGCACCGGGCCAGGCACACGGTGACACTGGAAGCTGGCACTATCGAGGCACCGGTGCACCGGTTCGACGTCAGATTCCGGTCGAACACGGCGCTTCTCACCGGGCTCACGGCTCATTAAAGTCGCCAAATCAATTAGATAAATAATCTACATATCATTAATTAAATTTCATGCCGTCTGATTCGGATTCCTCCGAGTGTAATTGAAACATCAATTTAATGTGTATAATTTATGGTACTTTGATATGCGGTGGCAATCAAAACATGATATTGTGCCTCGAGGAAAATCGGCTTTTGACAACTCGGCCTGCGCGGAAAAAGGCGGAGGAAAATCAGAGACAGGTGGCGGTGGAAAATGGCCACCGAGCACTTGGGAATTGTAATGAGCCTTGGCGGGGAAAAGTTGCATTATTTTAAATATCGCTTGCCTAAAGTGCTCTTTTTGACACTGACTCGATTTTTTTTTTCGCAACCGCATAAAAGCGTATGTAACTTAAGCGAGAGAGCGCGTCAAAGTAGGCTGGTTGGTCGGGAAAACGTGACGTGACGTTAGTTCGTGCTGACTGTCAGCATGGGTGAAATAACGCAAAACGTGGACCTTAAGACGGGGTTTTACGACGAGGAAGATTTTGAAGTCATTTTTGGGTTCGACGACCAAGCGGCTTGGGAGCGTTTGCATTCCTTTCCGAACACGGTCAGATTATTTCTCAGGTATGTCGCGTGAATTGGGTGGAATTGTATGCATTTTTACGGTGCTGTGTGTTCTCTCTCTCTCTCTCTCTCTCTCACCTTTCGGTAGCTCCCATGTGCAGGCCGTGGTTGGAATCGAACTCGGCACAAACACCTCCGAAGAGCACCCGTGGAAGGAAGTTAAAAAGGAGAAGCTTGAAAGATGCCTCGGATTGGGCTCCGAAGAGGAACTGAAGCTGACGGAAGCGCTCCAGAGCCTGGAAACCGGCACGTCCATTATCATCGAGTATCTGCCCGACCAATCGGCGGAGAACGATGCGTTTCTGGTTTACACGGATCTCCGGGAAATCAAGGAAGCCAGCGAGCTCATCCGCAAGCTGGAGCTTTTCGAACGCTTGAAGCAGCGAATGTTGACGGAAAAGCGCTCCCGAAACGCGTGGATCGACGCGGGCACGGAATCGGAAATCGCACGATGGAAACGAACACCGAACGAGCCCGTTCTTAAGATGGAAGTTCAGACCGTGCTGCAGGTTTTGGGGAACAACCAAAAGCTGGCTCCCAGAAACGTGGGTGACGTGCGCGACGGTTACGCCGAGCTGATGCCGTTCAAGTGGAAAACGATCAATATGGTGCGAAAAATCACCACTCAAGGAACGCAAGTCCGGCCGGTGTCCTTCGGTCGCTTTCAGCAAACGGAACTTCCGTTCCCGACAAACGCCGCGACCCAGTATCGGCTCGCAGATGCCGCCGGTGAGTTTGATCCATCGACGATCCTGGCGTCGCTGGAATCCCCGACGGAGGCCATCACAAAAGAGGCCAAATTCAACGAAATAAAGCTCTACGAAAACGACTACGACAACACCGAAGGGCCCGTGCATGCCCACCGTACGCCTGAGGTCAACGAGGTGTTGTCGTTCATGAACCGATCGCTGTGCATCGGACGCAGTGTTTGTGCGATGGATTGGCACTCGGAGCAGTCGGGCATTTTTGTGGCCTCGTACACGTTCGAGACGCTATCGGATCTCGCCACCAGTCTGCAGAAACCCTCGGAACGACCCTTTGGAGATAATCTCAATAGAGCGACGTTCGAAGCTTGCACTGTGCTGCTGTGGAGCTTCGAGGACACGCTCGAACCGCTGCTCGAACTGAAGACGATCCGCGAGGTGACGAGTCTCTCGTTTTGCCCGTACGATGCCAATCTGCTGGTAGGTGGGCTGTCAAACGGCCAGATAGTGCTGTGGGCCGACTTGACCGACGAGATCGAACGAGTAGAGCGAGCCAAAAGGGCCTCTAGTGGG
Source organism: Anopheles nili (assembly GCF_943737925.1). Classification (NCBI taxonomy): domain Eukaryota; kingdom Metazoa; phylum Arthropoda; class Insecta; order Diptera; family Culicidae; genus Anopheles; species Anopheles nili. The sequence continues at coordinate 23,229,412 of NC_071292.1, forward strand.
TCGAGTGAATATCGGCGTCAAATTCGCGCGATCATGGAGTACCCGATCGAGGAGAAGATCGATCGGTTGGTGAATCCGGCAGCCGTAAGTTCGCTGCAGCACTCTTCCAGGGGTGCGATCACCAGCATTAAGTGGCTTCCACGAAATCACTACTGCACCACCACAGGACACGTGAAACCGCACGCGGACAAAGAGTTCCGTTTCATGGTGACGGCCTCACTAGACGGGAGTGTGTGCATTTGGGATTTGGATTTCGCAACGCCTGCCCTTCAGAAGCTGTTGGCGTCGGCGAAAGTCAACAAGGCACAGCAAGCCGAAAGGACGATGTACCAGCGCGTGAATAATCTGTTCTTTCCGAACTTCAAGTTGCTTTGTGAGGTGCCTATCATGGCGCTGGTAATCGATGAAGCGATCTATCTTTCGACACCTCTGGACGAGTGTACGACTTTAACAAAGCGTGTTAAGCACCGGCTAGAGCCAGTCCCGATGGCCTGTGAGATGAGCATTATGTTGGGATCGCTCACTGGGCAGATCGTTGAGGCGTCCTGGGAAGGATACGATTTCGAGCAGTGCACAATAGTGACGGATGAGTCGGTGCAAGTAGCTCATGTTCGCGGTTCTATCCACGATGGTCCGATCCTGGCGATGGAACGCAATCCAATCGTCCAGAGCGTGTTCCTATCTATCGGTGGTCACGTGCTGGCTATTTCGAGTCAGGACGACAAGAGTTCGCCGGTGTTCTGGCGAAAGAAGAGCGCAATGGTGACTGCGGCCCGATGGAGTCTCGATCGCGTGTCCGTTTTCTTTATCGGGCTGAGCAACGGTGACTTCGAGATCTGGGATTTGAATCGTAAGTGCTAAGGCTTGGAGTGGGTGTGTTTTTTTGGGAACAAATTTCATCCACCTTTGGCTTTGCAGTGAGAACATTTCGTGCAAGCATTTGCATGAACCTTGGGGCGGAAGCGCTCACGTCCATTTCCCAGCACCGGTTGGCGAGTGCGCGACACTGTTTGGCTGTTGCTGATCATAACGCGAACATTCGCATCTTCGCGATCGCGCCCGGGTTTGTGAACCCCGTACCGAACGAGGAGGAAACGTTCCGTGGCATGATACAGCGAGAGCTTTCGCGCAAGGCTGAGCAGATCGGTTGGTGTAAGGCTTATTACAAGCGGAATGCGGCCGCCATCGAAGCCCAGCTTCAAGCGGAAGCCGAAGCCAGAGAGCTGAAACTGCAGGAGGACGCTGAACGGGTGAAAACTGACGCCACAGAAGGAAAATCGGAAGCCTCGGTGAAGGCAAAGAAAGCGCAAGAACTCGACAAACGGTTGCCGTTGAGCGAACGGTTGGAGCAAAAGTACCAAGCTAAGCATTTCCAAACGTTGCTGCGCCAGTTGATGGCACGCCGAAACGTCAGCCCAGAGCGAATGGCTCGGCAGATGCGTCCGGTAGTGGAACGTCGCCGGTACAATGCCGAAAAGCGCCAAGCCATCGATGCAAACCTCGCGCTTATGGAGGGCGATTTTACGGGCGTACATAAGTTGTTGCGTCCCGCGGAAAAATCCACGGAAAATCGCAGTACGCCTGATCCGAATCGATCAGAGCGCGTGGAAAACCTCCGGCAGCATATCGCCGACTACGGGCGCGTCGAATCGGAAGCTCAGGAAGCGTTACGGACGCATTATCTGCCAACGATGGAGTCATTTACGGAGGTGCTGATGAAGAGCAAAGATCGTCGCGATAGGGTTAGCATCGTCGTCGGGACGAATTTGCACCACTTGCTGGGTTACGAGAACAAGCGAAGCCTTCGTAGGCAAGGCGTAGCTCCAAGGACACTGCTGGAGGATCTTGAACCGATTGGTGAGGACGAGGATGCCGCTAAGGATCCTGATCAGGCTGAAGAAGACGATCAAGCTAATGTAAATCGCAAAAGCGTGAATAATTAGACACGAAGTGAGACTTTTCGGAAGTCTCCCCATGATGGTTGTGTAAAAGATTGTATGATGTGATGGGATAAATTTAAAAACCATAGTAAAATACATTCGACCATTCACTCGCTGGCTCCGAATTGTCCTGCCGCACGACGCGCACTCGAGATAAATTAAAGAGCCCTGGTTGTGCACCGGTACCGTTTCGACATGACAAACATTAAAATAGTGACCGGCGGCATCCACACGCCCATTTGGGGCTCACACATTTCGTGCGGTTTCGAAACCATGCCACAGGATCCGGATCCGGAATCCGGAGCACATGGCCACGGAAGCCCCGGGGAGTGGGCGTGCAAATGAAAAATTGAAACAATTTTTGATGGATGATGCTCGGTAGGATGTCGACATGGCCGCATCAAATTAAGTGAGAGTTAAATATACTGAATATCGTGATTTGTGAGATTTTTCCCGTAGTTTTCCCTCGCCCCTGCGCGGTTGGGATGTGCTGTTTTTGTCGCTGGTTTTTTTTTCTTTGCTAGTGAATGATTCGAAGTGATTAAACCGTGACAGACGAAACCGGTGGGTGGCGCACGCGGACGATAGCAGAGAGTATTTACGGCGAAGCGCTATAGGTTTCGGTGTTGTTGCATGGTTGTTTCTTTTGGTTGAAAAATTTTGGGCTGGTTTATTTTTTCCTCATCTGTTTTGGCGCGTCCAACCGACGGTCGGCCGCTGAGATTGTTGCTTTTCGAGCGTGTCAAAAAAGAATGCCGCTCTCCCATGGGGGTGTGATGGACGGTGCGCTCTAGAGCGATGCACTTCACACGAGAAGGTTCGCAACGGGAAAATCTCTTCGGATCGGAAAACTCGCGCGCGTACCGAGGTGCCACCGCGTGCCGAGGTGGGTGTTTTCGTGTTGGGGCTCGTCTCGCGAGGAACACACCTTGGGGCTTGATTAATGGGTGATAATCAATTTGGAACCCCGGTCCGGCTGAGATGGTCGGTAATTCGTGTCTTGGATGGACGTGTGACGTGTTTACTACGGTTCTATTCTTTAACGCGCGTTCACGATAGATCAGATTGTACATTGCGTGGTGTTTTTGAGCGAGAATCCCGCTTTCAGGGGGTTTAATAGGTGTTATTTTATGTACGGTGACAGGTGTTTTACAGTTCGCTCAAAGACCAAAAAATAAAGAGAATAATGCAGAGTGTATATGTGCTTGTTCGTGTTAGGCGTACAATAATTTCTTACGATGACATGTTAAGCATGCCATGAAGCGTGCTACCGTCATCAAGAACGAAGCCATTGAAAGTGTATGTTTTTTTATACCATCCAAGCACTCGCTGGTCGCATCAGTTTCACTTCCCAGACACTTGTTACCGTTTGCAGAAAAAAAACCCGCAACGACAAACGTGATTCGAGAGGCCATGTCAAACCCGTCAGAAATGTCCACCGAAACGAGCAGCTCCAAAGCAAATGGTACCAACCGGAACGATCGTCGCAACACGCAGCGAACGAAGAACTTTCACCATCGCTATCTGGCCATGTGCCGATCGAAAAACTTCCAACCACTGCCGGAGATCGTGAAGCCGAAGGGCAAGGATGAGTTTCTGGATGTGTACGGCGATCGGTTCAAGGGCTGCGACTGGCAGCTGATCGTGGATGCCCTGCGGGACGACAAATCGCTGCAACATCTGGCCTTGCGGTTGCGAAAAACGTACGCTGAAGGTATGTGCCGCTGACGGGCAGGTGGATGTGCAAAAGCTCGTGGTTCAGAGAAGGATATTTTTCGCTGCAGGAAACGATGGAATCGTGCCTCATTACTTGGGCGATGGACCCGGTGCCGAGCGAACGGCCATCATGAACAAGCGCATGTTTAAACGGCTTATCGACACGTTGGCTGTTTTTCTGAAATCCAACAGAACCATTACGAGCTTCACGCTGGAGGGCTTTCCGTTGGTGGGCGTTCGTTTGACTGCTCTTATAACGGTGGGTATTTGGCCATGCTCGCAAAAGCCATCTGTATGATAATCGTGGCTTTCCCAGGGTCTTCATCTGAACAACTCACTGACGGAACTGAATCTGGCCCGGTGTTCTATCCGCGATGAGGGATGTGAGGCAGTGTGCGCGGAGATCAAGTTCCTTCCGAACCTGCAGGTGTTAAACCTGACCGCCTGTCACCTGACGGCGAAAGGTTGCCAGTCGATCGCGGACGTAGTAAGGTTCCAAAAAATCCAACGCTACGCCTCGAGCTGGGAACGATCGCTACGCTACCGAGACACCGATGGAGATAAGGTGTTGGGGCTGCGGTATCTGTACCTGAGCCACAACCCGACCATCGGAGACTACGGTTTGCTGGAGCTGACGGACGTCCTGAAGGAGGACGCCTGGGTTCGCCAGGTGCACGTGTGCAACTGCGGGCTAACCGATGTTGGGGCACAGTTCCTGATCGAGTGTCTCAATCTGAACGGCACGATCGAGAAGTTTGACATTCGCGAGAACAATAAAATCTCCAACGATGCGTGTCACGAGATTCTCGTCAAGTTGGGAGCGAACGATCTGGATGATGGTTCTGACTCACCATCCGGGCCCAAGAAGTGCATTAAAACAATGGCTGGTCTCAGGTGGGTACTTGCGAGTGAGGTAGCGAAACAAAAAAAATGTTCGATATCGTGCCTTTCAGAGAGCATTGCGAAAACCTGGAGCTGCAACTCGAAACGGAGCGCAATCGAAATGCCCAGCTGGGAACGATGGTGGATCAGCTGCACATGCAGCTGGGCGATTATGCTACGCACATGAACGAGCTGCAGCGTGAGCTGAATAGTCTGATCAAGGCGTAAGTAATCGCTTGTGTTCATTCGTTAACACTCTTTCGCTAACACACTAAATGTCCACTTCTTCCCATTCTCAGGAGAAACGAGCTGCTGGAGAAAGTGAAGAAGTTAGAAGGCAAATCCTCCCGAAAGGCATCCACGTGTGCGCTGCGTAAAACGCAGAGTGAAGCATTCGCACCGCTGGAGCAACCGCCGGCAATGGCTTCCAAGTCCGAAATGATCGTCAAAAAGGATGCACATTCGGCACACACGTCCCCGGCCGGGCGAGTGATAGAGCGCTCAATCGGCGATTGGGACGCTGGTGACGAGCAGCAGGAAGATTCTAGCTGCAAAAAAATGTGAAAACTCTCCTTTCGGTCCGGAAAACGTCCAACCAAATCGTTCCTGTCATAGCACGTCCTTGTGTGGTTCTTAGAAATGTATTGTTGCGCCATTAGCAGTTGTGTTGGCTTTTGGATCCACTCCCGAGGACACGCATTCCACACATCACACCACGAGGAGAATGTTTTCTGCCCTGCTGCGACGAGTGCGTCCTGATGGATTCTCGAGCGCATTCCCCATCACGCATCGTGCCGTGGAGCACGCCAAACGCACGCAGCAGCGGCAGATGTTTATCCTAATCGCTTAAACGCTTGTTTGCCTCGACAAAGAGCAGAAGCAACAGGATCTCCGTGGCACCCGTGCCAGCAACCGAACGACCAGGGGGCATGATTCGAGCGCAGATTGTCGAGTAAATCGCAAACGCAAAGAGATTGACGATGATACATGATGCATCATGAGTGCGCCCGACCGACCGCCATTTGTTGCTGCACGACCACGTTCGGTTCAGGACGGTTCGGTTCGTCCTTGGCGCTCTCGGCCTCTTTATCAGCTCGCCTGATTCACCGCTTTTTCCGACCTTGCACTCGCCGGCACTACACGAAAATCTCGAGCATCAGCCGGTGTCAGTCAGCCGTTGGAGGGTGCGTGTTTTTTTTGGTGTGTACGTGCGTACGTGTGTACGTGTGTGTGTGTATATCCTGCGATGCAAACCACCCTTAGCCGTCATCGAGGCATGCACGTCCTAGTCGCAGGTAGCCAACTCACAGCAGAACGCCGAGCTCGACTGGAACGTTCAGTTTCCGGCCCTTTTTTGCTGAGTGGCTCCATGACTGCATCGTCCGTCCGTGCGTTATGCAAACGCAGCGTTGCACCGTACCACACCCGAATGTACCTCCTGCGCAAGGACGACACGATGCATAGTTGCATACGAGGTCTCTGACGGAAACGACCGCAAGCATTCGTCACCGGGGGTTTTTTTTTTTTGCGATGGCCACCGTCACGGGCCCTGGTGCTGCTGGTCGTTCATCGTTCGCTCGGAAGGGCGACGCCACCAGCTCGTCAGCACGGTATTTATGACGAACGGATTGAGTGCGAAAAGGCGAAGCGTTTAAGCGAAGGACGCGACACGTCCGTGCGCCGTTGGCGTGTCTATTTGTTTTTCCGCGTCAACATGACACCTGGGCGTTTGAGAGCGACTGGGTGGTAGGCTGTTGGCCGTTTGGCCACCTGAACACGGGGCTGCAAGGGCAATGGCTTAGGCAAACATTGGTGCCAACTAGGGAGTTGATTCGCCCGCCCGGCCAATCGTGCTGACCACAGGGACTGTGTGCACGTGCAGCACGGATAATCGTCGGCACGCGAGAGCACAAAAAAGTAACACAAATTTGCTCGAACCAGCGCTGGGAGGCGTGAAAATGATAAACCAAACCACGGTGAAGGACAACGGATGGTTGGGTTTAAATTGACACGCAGGCGGGTGAAGATGCAGCGCTCGAGTCATTGCAAGCTCGGGCGATACAAAAGTGCGACTCATCAGGAGACCTTTTTAGAGCTCTGTTCTCTCGGAGTTCATGTCACGGTTGAAGGCTCAGCATCGATTCCAAACGGCGGCATGCAAACAGAACTCGTTGGGTCATAGCTTTTTTGCTGCTGCTTCTTCTTCTTCTCCTTCTTCCGGACAGCCTTCAATCACACGGGTGAGTTTGCGTTCGACCGCACGCGATCTGAGAGTGTTCGGTTTGGTTACAGGCGAGCTGCTGACAGAACCGCGGCACAAAAGATCAACATGCGGTCGCGCGCGAAAAGACAAAAGAAAAACTACACCCTCAACCCCCTCCCCCCGACAGCGAAGTAGGCGCTGGTCAGCAGCTTGTTGTACCGAAAAATCAACAAATCATTTTGAGTTATGCAGCCTTTGATATGGTCCCGTGGCAGTTTCCTCCGGTCGGTGTTTCCTGCGAGTGGCAGGAAAGGATGACACCGTGTTGAAGAGAGTGAGCTCGATCTCGCAACTCGATGAATGAATGTGAGGGTGCTGTGTGTGTGTGTGTGTGAGCGAGAGAGAGAGAAAAAGGAAAAGGGCACATCCACCCAACCCAATCAACCCTCGAGGGATTGCAGGGGACTGCGAATCTGCGTGGTGTGTGCATTTGAAGGATTGAGTGACTTAACCGTCGGCCTGCAGGATGGATTTGTGTCGCTCGCGGTCCACCAGCGAGTGGCATCCATCATTCAGGACAATGCCTCGATGGAATTGGGCGCTTTGGGGGGGGAGGGGGGAAAGGTGGAATGGGTTTTCCCGCCTGACCGAACCATTTTCCGCCGGACGGAACGCACCGGCCCATTGTCCATTGTCGCTTTTCCACAAGGGGATAGGGCTCGATGCAGCATTCTCGCTGCCACAACCGTCGTCGGTGGACATCTGTGTGGACCTGTTCCACCCACTCACCCACCCACACACACACACACGTGCAGTGTCGGGGAACATGAAAATATCAAACAAATGAATGATGGATTATTCATTACACGCCATGAATACTTAGTCCCATCGTTTCGGGCCGAAAAGGGCGATAAAGGCGGAAGCGGAAGCGGCCATTGTGGTCGCAAGGGGGCGGTGGGAGTGTGGAAAGGGACGGGACCGCTCTCGAATGATGCATGGCGCACGGTATTTACCCTCGAAAAGCCCGTGCAAATATGCGTGTATAAACGCGTGCATTTACATGAAATAGTGTCCAAGTTTTGTTGACGTTTTGATGCGGTTTTTGGTGCATGGGGGGCTGGGAATGGGTGGCCGCGTTTGGAAGGGGTGTAGAATTTTCGGGACGTCCCATTCGAAGGGTGCGGGTTTGTTTTGAGGTTTTCGAGCCAGGCCATTCGACCCGTGGATAAGCGAGATTGCCGCGTGATGGTGTTTTCTGTGAATCGTGACATTGAAAAGCCACCGTTTTGGGAAGGCTGGCAGCGATGCATTGTCGTCGGTTTTGCAGCTGTTTGAATTCCGCAGCAGCGCGTGATTGATTCACACAAGTTGGTCGTACTTTTGCTCCTAATTTGGCTTACCGGTGGGCGCACTATTTAAATTAATTTCAGCCCCAAACACGGCGGTGCATCAAATCGTTATCCACCTGTTTTACAGTTCGGCTGGCGGCAAACATGATCGAGAATCCAATTTATTTTAATCTCGTCAATTTTCCATCACTCGTTAAACTGATTCATGTTGTCTTTACGAGCCGGCGAGTGGGAAAGGGGGTGAGAAAAGTGAAACAGAAAAGTGCACTGATTTTGGTTGTCGCTGTTTTGTTCGTTTTGGTGTTGGATTACTCTTTATGTGGCGCGTTTTTTTTATTCGTTTTCCACTCGCAATGGGTGCCCTCAGTCGCCCCCAGTCACGAACTCCCTCCGCTCGTTAGGTTGCTACTTTATTTATTTAAACCACGCAGCCACGAACCGAACGCATCAGGTGCATAGGTTAATTGAGTCTATCACATTCCATCGATAACAACCCGCGCCCAGGCAGCCACATGCTGGGGGGGAGAGTTGAAAAAAAAACCACCCTCATCCTCATCCCTTGCGTGGGTGTGTGGGTGGTAAACAATCACAATCAACCCCCAACGATCTGGTGGAAGTGCCGCCATACATTTTGTTTTCTGTTCCTCTTCGTCGAAAGCGGGAGTTTTTCGTTTTTCGCGTCCCGCGTGTCGTTTGTGTGTGTGTGTGTGTCGGTGTTTTTTTATTCATTCTGTCGTGTTGTTGTTGCTGCTGCTGTTGATTCGCACCACCATCCAATTTTCCATCGTAATCGATTTGTCAAAAAGTGGCCTTGCGTTGCCAACGGAAACTAGTCCACCCGGACTGCTTGATGAGGAACGTGAAAGCTCATAATTTTGACAACCAGCGAGAGGTGCACGTTCGTGTACACACACACACACAAACACACGCTGGCACACGCTGGCATGCAGGATTGATAGGCCGAGGGTACACAGAGAAGAAAAAAAAATTATAATCCCGCGCCTAGCAGGATATCACAATTTCATGATGGCCATCAATGTCGCCCGTTGTCATCGTTGCTCACTATTAACCACCGTTCGGGTGCGCCCGGCCGAGTGCCGAGTAGGCCATGATGACACGGGCGTATTGGAAATCATAAACGAGCGAACGATGGTCGACATGACACTGATCGGTTTGGGCCCTGGCGCGAGAAAAACCTTCGCAGGACGTGTCATCGTGTGAGTTGAAAAGTGCAAGAACGGTCGGCGGATGGGTGGCCCGGATTTGCACAGTCGTGATAGTTGCTCCAGCACGCCCCCCGGCAGCCGGGTGTTCGTAATCGGAGCGGGCTTTTGCTGATAATTGATTTAAAATTTTGTGTGAAGAAAAAAAACAGAACGGCCCGTTAGTTTTTTTTTTACTAAACAATCATCGATCGAGGGAAACTCGCTCGCGCCGATTATTCGTTTCATGCAACGGAAAGCAGCGACCAGAAGCGTGATGCATTTTTGTCCTTTTTAGGCCTGCCTCGTCATGTTTAAAAAGTCAATCCTTTAAGCCGCGTCTAATGGACGTTTGTGTGCGTGTGGGTGTGTGTGGAGTTCGACCATCGACGCATGATTGACAAATTGATATTTTTAATTAAGTTTCCATCACGGGTTGTGGATGCATTCAACTGTTTACACACTGCACGTTTCACCCGAATAGCGCAGAGTAGCTTACATTGAAGAAAAACACACGGCCACGGGTTGTCTAGTTTCGGGGAGCAGTGCTATATTTTTGGGGCTGTTTTTTTTGTTTTCATCCAAAAGCAGCACAAATAATTGGAAACTTATTTCGCACTCGCGACCATGCGCCTATCAACCGATCCGTGGGTGCGTGAAACCCGATCGTGTGTTAAAATGCAGGTGCAAAATGTGCCTTTTTCCAGTATCCTGTAATGCCCCGCCCAAAGCACCACCCAACGACTCCATCGCGCCAGCGAGAGCATCGAGGGCGTGTTGCGCAAAACATGTGTTAATTTGAACATTTTTGATTTCGAGATTAATTTGATTTATATGTTATTTTTATCTGGCGCATTAAATTGATATTGATTAAATGTCCGCGTTGAAATTTTCGGTGAATCCGTAATTGCTGCTGTCACACCGCTGTCCCTTTCTCTCCCGGGACCAGGTCGCGACACGTGTGACCAAAACCCGTGTGGCGCCCGTGCGTTGGTTCGCTGGTGCGCGGCTGTCACGGGTTGTCCCTGCTGGGGCCTGCGTTTCGCGGGCTGGCACTTTGCCGTGGCATCGACGTGTCGCGATGGGTGCGTCGGGGGCGCTTGAGGGCTTCCATTTTTGGTGGGGTTTGGCGTGTCCCGAACGGAACGGGATGCGCATCGCACGCGGAATCGGGCGGCTGTGATTGAATGTGTACATTAAAAATTTTAATTCATTGTCCGCGGTGATCCCTACGTTGGGGTGGAGGGGGCCACGGATGGGCGAACGCGTGGGTGATCGGGAAACGACCGGGGCTATAATTTAAAATGGTAGCTTATCAGCTTTTATGCAATTCATACACGTTGCAAACCGTTTCGATCGATTTCGAGGGGTCTTTTGGTGCTTTTTCACTGACGGGTATATTTTACGCCACGCTGCATACTGATCGGTGACCAGCACGGTTTCATTATTGAGTTGAAATCGCCGCGGGACGATGGGCTGAGAGAGAGAGAGAGAGAGAGAAACGCTGCTTCCTGGGACCTGCCTCCACCGCACAAATCGCTGACGGCCCAACGAGCTGTCGATCGCCATTTGATACGTTAAATTATGGGCGGTTGGATGCGTAAAATGCGTGCCCCCTTGCGAATCATTTATCGTGATTCAAATTCCTTTGGCTGGGTTTGGTCGCCTGACCACGCCACGCCAAAAAACCCGGGGTCAAAAGTGTCAGTGCCGGTTAATGCGAGATAATATATATTGGGCATCGCGATGCCATTTCCGGCTGCACCCGCATAAAGGGCAGTTTTCGTTCAGTGCCCTTTAATTTCTTCACCATCTTAACGAGCGCGTTGGAGGACTAAATTAACTTTTCGCCTGTTTTCGCAAAGGAACGTTTCGCGGCTCAGGTACGCCACCTCACAGAGATCACTCTTTCGATGGTTTCTTGTTTTTTTTTTTTGGTTTTGTCATCTCACCCAAACCACCCCGTTGTGAAGGCAGAACACTTCCCGTCCCGGGGTCCCGTTTTCCCTGCCAGACCGTTGGACACCACCCGGCACACACCATTAATCTTGTCCAAGAAAGCGTGAAGTCATCAACGCACACGAGAAAGTGAAGCCAGCTCATCGCACACCGATGGCATCGACGGATGAACGGAAAGCAGAGAGCAGATGGGTGGCAAAATATATTGGTACATGGTTAGCAATATCGGACCGAGAGTACGGCCCACCGGGATGCATTCCAGGATTGACAAATTGTGATTTACACCGTTGATCCGGGGCCACGTCATGTTGATGGCGGAAGCCGCATCGTCACCCACTCTCTGCTGGTCTGTTGAGGGTGGTCAGGGAGAAGGCTTTTGGGAAGGGCACAGAGAGAGAGAGAGAGAGAGATGAAGGGTGACGTGGGCGGTGTGATAAATTTACCATCGCATTATACCTTTATTCATCGTCATATATTTTATTATTTATAAACAGCACTTCAGCATTCTTCGGGCTGACAAATTGATGGTCAAGCGTCGCGAATGATGGATGATGGACATTCCCGTCGGTGGTTGACACTTTTCACCCCTTGTTCCTTGTTCCCGGTGGCACATTTTCCTGCCCGGATGTAATGGGGTATTTATTTTCCAAACCTTCCCTCACTCGCCGGATGAAAAACGTCCGCTTTTTGTGATGCAAGCGAATGCGTTTCGCGGTGGCTCGGGTTTGACTAACAAACAAACAAAAAATCAACAGCGCTTTTGTGCTGTTCGCGCCAAACTCAGGGCAGCCCAGCCCAAACGCAACATTTTTATCAACCTTTCGCAAAAAGCTGCCCAACAAAACAACTTCCCAGGCGCAGAATGCAGCTCGAGCGGACGATAATACCCGGGCTCGCACGCATCTGATAGCCGATAGTATCCGATTGCATCGCGCAGCAAAGATGACAGACGGGACAATAGTCCCAAAAAAGAAAAGGAGAGAAAAGAAAAGAAAAGTGCAACCATAAAGCGAATCCACGCCTGTCCACGTCCAGGGCCGGCTGTCCTGGGCGCTTAATCTTGATAAGTGGGAAGTGGGCACGATTGCGAGACACAAACACCAACAGCAACCCCGGGGAAATCGATTGCCATCTACTCCTCCTCCCCCTCACCCCCCCCCCCCCCCCCCCCAGGGGGCGACTGCAGGACTCTCCTCCTTACGGTGTCACGAGAAATTCCGAATCGTCAATCACTCCAGTTGCGCTTATGATCACATTTTTATCATCATCTTCCAAACCACGATGGGTCGGGTTGGGAAAGCTCATCCAGCTCGGAGGGGGGACGATTTTTCATTCCCTGGTTCCTGTTCTCTCCCCCCCCCCCCACCCGTTCGTTTCGATAGACTCGATTCGATTATAGGCGTCCTCCTGGGCGCAACGGACGGTTCACGTCTTTATCAGCGTCGCGTCATCCAAGCGAAAGATGGACGCAAGATGATCCATCGATCTCCCATCGAATGACGACGACGACGATGACGACGATGACAATGACGCCGGTGACAGCGACAAGCACAACGGCAACGGGGTTGCTTGTTGTCAATCGTCTTTTCGTCATTTTTGTGCTTCCTTTGGCCCGAACCGTGGGCTCGGAGTTGGGAGGACATAAATGCGCGTGTGCTTTCCGAACCGGGGTGGCTGATGAATCGTTCGCTCAGGACAAATTTGATTTATTGCCGGGCCTCAAGCTATTGCGCCCGCGTGTGTGTGTTTGTGCAGGAGTTGCAGCAGTTGCGAATTTGCGGATCGTCTGCAGCACGACGCCGAAACTAGCGTCCTAATTGGGCACAATTAATCACGTGTTAGAGTTCACGGGCGTGCTAGCGGTGAAAGGATCGAGGAATGTCGCTCCTGTGTACCCGGAATGCGACTAATCAACGGCATCCGGGGCGGGTTGCGAGTGCTTGCGGCAGATTTTTCATGTTCCAGCTCCATAATGACACGCCGTCATCGACGAAACGGACGAACGGGTCAGGATATGAGACTAATTGACTTTCGATCGAACCGATCCAAGGAGTCGGCGGGGTTTTCTTTTTTTTTTCTCCTTGTGCCGGCAATTATGAGTCATGCGAGGCGATGCAAGCGATCCAAGCAGGCGGGTTTGGCTTCGAATAATGACAGAAAAAATGGTCCTCCCGATATAACAGACGTCACTTCAATTAGGCGGAAAATGTGCTGAGAAAAATGCTCAAAAGCACGCCACGACACTCACCGAAGGAAGCTGAATCCTTTCGGTGACCTAATCACTTCCAGCTCGAGCCTTTCATCAGCCGGAACGCGAATCAGACGGACGCTGGATCCCGCGTGGACCACAAACATATTTATTACAAGGCGCGAATCACGTCCAAGCTCATCACACCAGTCAGCGGGATTGTCATTCACGGCGGCTCGTCCACAGGCGTGATAGATGGCCCCAAGCGGACAGTGAAGCCATCCCCGGAACCTCAACTGCTCGATGGGCCGTTTTGGGTCGCCCCATCATAGGCCAGGTCGCCTCGGTCCATCGAGCCATCTCGTTGCACATCGCGAAGCTGTTCCGCTGGTCGGCAGATGTGTCCTCCGCAGCGGTTCATAACGTTGATTGATACTAATACGACGGAGAGTTATCTTGTCAATTATTCACCACCGTACCATATTTCACTGCTCCGCTCCATCGAATGGGGCGTTTTCGGTGTGACCGCGTGGTCGCGATGGAACAGAGAAACCTTCTCCCTTTTTCTCGAGTGCACGAACTCGCCTGGTGCTGGGGGAAAGAAATCCTCCACCATCGGACACCAGCTCAAAGACGGATTGACATCGGCACCATCGGAAAACCGCACTTCAGCCTGTTCGCAAGCACCTCACGCAAAGGGGTCACGGATGGGTTGGGAAAACCTGGCCTCCACAAGAGCCGCCCGGTACTCGCGAGGCTCAACGCAGCTCGATGGCGCGTACGATTATGGATGCATGACACGATTAAGAGGAGCCCTGTCAATCGAACTACGGGGTGCAAGTCGGTGAAGTGCAAGTCCATCGGTGTCAATCACGCGGCTGTCGGTGTCGGTACCGACTCCACCGGTTAATTTGGCCATCGTTTAGGTGAAGTAGGACCACCTCCTTTTCGCAATCATCCACGTCACCGAAAGTGGAACCCCGATCGCAGGGCGCAACAGGTTTCACCGGTTGAGCAGGCGTTCGAGTGAGCTCGACCGTTTAACGCCGCTTTTTGATAGTTTTTGAGTGGCCGGCATAATTACCGCGCGTCGAATAAATTGGGCACACGTCGGGCAGAAGTTGGTCAATCAATCGGCATCGATAAATAATCCTCTCTTTCCTCGAAAGTAAAGGCTTCTTTTTTTGCAATCAACCAAACGCGTTATCACTCCACTCCACAGCAGAGCTGGCCGATAATTGGCATCCGCAATTGAACTCCACTCCACACTGGCGACGGTTGACGAGCCTCCGAGTCTCCCGGAAAACCTTCATCGAACCGTAAGGCCTCGCTTTACCACGTCCACCTCAATGCTGGCAGCGAAAGCAAACACTCGCGGTCCAAACGAAGACGCCTGCCCGTAAAGTAAATTACCCACTCGCAGCGCCCTCGGAAACCGCGGTTGCGCATCGCGCCTTCTTCACGCTCACTCCAGACCAGTCCAAACATTCTGACATGTTTACACCAACCCCGTTTGGTGGGATGGTTGATCGCAGGGAGGTTCGGGAGGATTGGGAGGATCTGGAGAACCAGCAATGTTTGAGCAATGTGGGCAAAGCAAGCATTCATCGACCTACCCCCGGTGTGGTTATGCTGCGACCACACACGATGGGGCCCACCGGGTGACGCCTTTTACGAGACGCACAATTGGCATTGTGTCCTCGGCACTTCATCACCCAACGGGGAAGTAGGAGAGGGGGAGATTCCGGAAGGGGTGGGTGGGTTCACGAGGGGGCTTGTTTGAGACGAGTGTCGAATGGGACAAAACGAACATAAGAAGAAAGAAAAAAGTCTCAACTCCTTCCGTGGGTGCGCTTCCGAAACTTCAAAAGAGGTTTTTCGCGAGCATCGTTGCCCAATGAGCCGATGATTTGTGCCCCCGTTTATGCGTGTGTGGGTGGGTGGGTGTGTGGGTGATCATTTGCCTCCCTTTCCCACCCCTTTTCCGCAACAACAATGTTGGTTGTCGACGCCAGTGATCTTGGCTTGGATTAACCCGATCGTGCGTCGCGGGGAATTAATTGTTGAATTCGATATTTGATTTACGTATTTATTTACATTTCGTCGAAGAATAATTGGACTCCAGCTCCGGAGGGCCCTCCCGGTCTCTCTCTCTCTCTCGCTCACTCCCTCCCACACATCCATGCCATAACTCATTCGATTCGTAAACAAACACGCCAAGATTTATGAGTCTTCCTAGCGCGGGAATGCCACGGGATGTGCCACGTCGCCGATCGGGCGCCCGATATCGCATGGAAAACCCGGGCAAGTGTTACGTGATCGAGTTCAGCCAGCCAGCGAACAATCATTCGCGGGTCAGGCGGCATCGAAAACCGCGATCGTTTAGCACCACGGTGCCTGATGACGATGATGTCACGGGTGAGTCGCAGGTGCTGTTGCCTTCTAGGAAAAGAAAAAAACACCCCAACAACGAGCGCGTTACGGAACAAATGGGCAATTTGTAGCGAACGGTGTACGAGCGCATGCCATACGCAAAAGCACGCGTGATAAGACGCCGAGGCCGATTTACGCCGCTACTTGGGCCCGTTGATCTGAGAAGGAATTATGTCGAGATAAAATATGCGACCTCCGCAGCACCCGCAGCCCGATTCAGGAGACCCCCTTTTCGTGGGGGCCACTCGCTCATAACTAGCGCAAAACGGTAATTAATTAAGGGTATTATTTATGGCCCGACCGGACGTTTGACAACCGGGCATAAATTACGCAGGTGAAGCGTGAGGTCCTCGAACGGCCGGGCACAATCGAAAGCGTGATTGATGGTACGCCGGGGCCCAACGATTGCACCACGTCGTCTCGCAGGACGCGTACTAACTCCCGCGTTACTTAGTGCCGGGCGACATGCAACCATCATTAATCTGGTTGGAACGGTTGTTTCGATTGATTGCTCGAAGAGCCAGGCGAACAAAGTGGGATTGCGAGTGCGATTTTATCGTGCAAAGGAGTCAGCCAAGCCCGTGGACGTCTGGTTAAGGAGGTTCTTTTTTTTTTTTTTGATTTTATGTGATGCTTATGAAATAATTCTTTGTGTCTTGCCAGGTTCATGGAGCGTTTTGCAAAAGGAATCTGCTGGGAAACCTTCACTCAATGGGCCTGCGATAAAAAGGAAATTATTGTATCTCATCGTCGAATGTGTGGGAAATTTCTCAAACCAAACTGCTTTTCTTTTGTGCCTTTTTCGGGGTCTTATCTCACAACAGACGTGTTTAATTTAATCTCGGTATTTTGTCGCTATATCGCAGATTGCACTCGGCTGCATTCGACCAATCAACCTTGAATTGTTCCCAGAGACCAGCGGCAGTAAAGTACGAGTTTGATGGAAACGATCACATCCCAAGCTGATTTCGCTCGGATTTTTCTTCCTCTCCGCATCATGTTTCAAAAGCTCCTCCAACGGTCAAACCGAAAAGCGTGAAATCAACCCCGAGCCAGTGACGTTCTCGCATAAATCCCCGGCTACTGAGATCCGCAATCGGCACAGACCCGTCACCAAGGGTGACGCGTTTCCGCGTGGTTCCTAAAAACGCCATCTTTTTTTGCTTTTTTTGCCCGCGTCCGCTGACAGCATCGCGAGCGCATTCGGAGGCGCTTATCGCCTGCTATGATGAAGGTATATCGCTCGAGCTCGAGTGGAACAGAGAAATAACGCCACAAAGTGACGATAAAGCCGGTCGGCCCACAGGCGTCATAAATTAGCGGCGAGAGCAGCGAGCGAAGCGAAACCGCGTGAAAAACAACCCCCACAGAGAAAGGTGAGTGCATGTCGGACGGGGATGGGGGTGATCTAAACGAAAGGAAAAGAGTGCGTAAGAGAGAGAGAAATACCGACACCTCGGCAACTCGCGGTCTTCATAAGGATCATAAATTTCGCCTTAAGCTGACAATTATCGAGTACGTTGACCGCATTTGAGCGGACCGCGAGAACCGGAGCATCACGCGTGAACTTCACTTTATGAAATAGTTCGCCCCGTCCTGGAACCGATCTCCGATCAATCCAATGTCAATGGCCCGTCAAAATGGAGCCAATGGAGTCCGCGTGGCCTCTTTCGGGACCTGCGGTCTTCCTCTGAACCAGCTTCAGCCCGGAGGTTGGCCGGATGATTTCGCCTCATGGAACCGGTGGTCGTAAATTTTTAAAACCCGAATCGTAAAATTTTATAACAATTTTATTAACCCCCGGTACACCTTTCGGGGCGCGATGCAAAGGCGCTTCGCGCTCGCGGGGTGAACCGGCTGCGTGATCGCGGTCCAATTTGCGGCCTAATTTGGCGATGCGGAGTGCGAGATCAATCTGCGAAAGGTTAGCCGTCCAATTCTCGCCCGGTCGGGGGGGTTTTTTTAATGTAACAAATTCATTTAAATTCCACCAAAATCGAAAGGTCCTCCGTCCTTCTCCACCGAAGGCTGGAAGCATTGAAAAGCAGACTTCCAAATTTATAGTTCAAGTATGCGTTATGTTGCTTTTATTTCATCAATCGCGTCCATTTGCTCCGGTTTATGACCCGAGTGCATTTGTTTTTTTTATTTTTGGACTGCATTCTGCATACAATCAAGTTCACCAACGCTACGTGAGTGTCCTCGCACACATGTCCCGTGGCATTGGCGTCCGAAGGCCCCACCACGAGGCTCAACTAAATGGCCGTCGACATCGGAAATCGTAATTAATTCATGAATTATTGTCAACTTCGCCTTGTCAATCGCACGCCCGTGATAAATCTCGTCCTGCGGCAAACCGCAACGCACCGGAGCTCCGGGGAAGAGCCCATCGCCTCCGTCTAATTAGTATTTTCAGCGTGTAAATCTTCCCGATTTTCAATTAGATTAATCACCGAGCAACCCAGCGGTAATCACGTAACTATGTCGAACAGTTTCATCGACTTGGCGGAAACGCGCGCGGTCCTGTGCGGGCTTTCCCATCGGGAAGCACCAGCCGGCAAAACCCGGGAGCCACACGGAACTAAACCGGACCGACGACCGCCATCGGATGCAGTCGATACGCAACACGGAAATCTTGCACTCAGACTCGATAAATTATCCAGCGCACAATTGAAATGCATTCTGGCGCAATCGGCCCTTTGCATCGTTCGTCCGCAACCTCGGGCCGCTTCTAGCCAGGCGGATCGATCGGCTTCGGTTGACTTTATTGGGGCGGATGTGTTTAGGGTAATTAAGTTGGGCTCGTATGGGACGGCCTATGTGAAGGCTGGCATCCTTTCGAATCTTAGAAGGCACGGCCGATAGACGGTGCATCTTGTACGTGCGAGACGCGCACTCGAGACTTGTTATAATAATCGTACGACGGTCGAGTGCCGTTAAAACGCAGCTCGTGTATAATCCTCAGCGTGGTGGGGTCGTAAAAAAATAATAACGATGCAACGGACTGCAAAGCCGACCACAGAGAGATCCTTTTATTCCGCCGAACCGCACCGCGTTTCGGTGTAAAAACAGCGTGATATTTACCACGACTTGCATCACTCACCAGAAAGGCCAGTTATTCGGTCCTGATCGTGCTCTCTCTCTCTCTCTCTTTCCCATCACCACACCAACAATTATACGACCACGCTCATGCGGAACGGACATGCACATGCGTCTCGTAATTTTTAGCTTTATTTGCATAATTAGCGAATTGATAATCGATTCCATTAATTCCGATTAGCCTGCGGTCGAGCGGCCGAGTTTCTCCTCGGTTTTTGGTGGTGAGGCGCCCAGCCCGCCTGGTTCTTTATTTTAATTTCGGTTACGTCGTTCCCGGGACCGCGACATTAAGACGTCGAGGACGGATCGAAAATGTTAATGGAATGCGGGGTGATTTATTGGAGTCAGTTTTTTTTTTTGGGAAAAGGGGCGAGGGCACGAAAATATGATGTGATTTCGAAGCGAAATCCGCTCGTCCGTTCGTCCGTCGTCGTCCCATCGAAGGGGGTCACACGGTGGAAACCAGATTAGATGGAAGGAAACCCGACGCGTATAAATCGCGCTCACATAATCCCTCCAAAAGAAAAGAAAAGGGAGAAGGAGAAAAAACCACTCCAAAAGCGATCCACGATCGAGCGGCGATCGTGCGGCGATCGAGCGGCGAGGGTTCAGCGTGTCGCCATGATACGCGACCCCATCCGTCCCGGGCACAGGAAGGAGGTTTGGTGAGAAAGCAACAACAATAGCAATGACAAAAAAAATTATGATTCAAAAATTCAAACCCACAACTCGTCGTCCCGCCGGAGGCCCAAATCCGGCTGACCGCGCGCGCGCGCTGGTCGCTTTAAATTCGGACAGCGTAAATCACGATAACGATTATGATCCCAATCTCGCGCTGATGGGTAGGCCAGTGATGCATATGTAGATCGATACCTCCGTCCCGGCACGAGGGATCCGTCGAGCCGTCTGGTAGCCTCCGGTTTGGCCGTTGAGTAAACATTCCGAACGGTTTGAAACAACATCGGTTCCAAACATAAAGATGCGCGGAGCGACGGCGTAAATCTTTCCACTTGCCACGTTCGCTGGCGCAGCTTCCTGACAAAATGAAACGGACTCGGGTCGGGCTGGTTTCAGGGCGGCCATAGCGGCGATCTGGCAGCGGGCGGTCCGTCCCTCTTGGGCAGGCATTAGCATTCGAAAATTCGAACACGAATAGTTTACGTGCGGGCTGGAAGTTTTGCTTCACTCGATCTGGGTGACAACGCAAAACACTGGCGCTTCGCGTTCGAGTGCCCGACCCCATGGCAAATGGAAGCTGTTGGCGCAACGAGGGTAGACAGAGAGAGTGAAAAAGAGGCTAACCCTCGATGCGACCGTAAATCAATCATTCGTGATATATTTACTTAATTACACCGTGAGATTTCAAGTCCCAGTCGACACCAAATTGATTATGTAGATCAGCACCGTTTTTTGGGGGCCGAGTTTTCGTGTGCCATAGTGGTTGGTAAATGGAGCTGCTTGACCACAACACGAACAGGCATATGAATGCTGTTAGCAGCGTTATCAACAGCATGTTAAAACTGCGTATCGACCCTTGTAGAGCGTGAGAAGGACAATAGACGTTTCTACATCGCGTGAACGAATCGCTATGACAACGCATTTCAAAGGAGCGCTATTTGATTCATGGCCTACTGGGACCAGTAACTTGCATTATTTGTTATTTTGTGAGCAAATTTTAAATTCATTTTAATTGGTTAAGCTTAGGTTATGGTTAAGGATGGCAGCAAATGAATTGCAAAAATATAAATTACATATTTAATCAATTTTTGCTTGAGTCGATGATAGTTTTATTCAGCTTGATTTTAACGTAACTGTTTCATCCCTTGTAAAGATATTCGACATGTGAAATTGTTTCCAAAAACATCATTCTTCATCGAGGAATCCACATAGTTAAACTCCTTTTATTTTCTTCTTCTTCTTCTTCCTTCGTTCGCTGCAAACACCATGCGCCTCCATTTGGGCGATATTTTAATTAAAAAATTCCTCACTTCCACCTTCGACGTCTAATGAGCCAGAGACATGCGATGCTGCCACACCACACGACCTGCAACTACTGCCCGTGGCCATTCGCCAGAACCAGAAGTCACCCGCAGACGCGCCCGATGTGCAAAAAGGCCATTCATCAACACAAAACCCGTACGTCAATTAGGCAAAACATTGTTTCTCCTCGCCGGCAGCGCGCCGAGAACCGCAATCAAACAGTTTGCGCTGCAACATTCACCATGCATCGATTGGAAAGGAATGGGAAATATTCACACAATCCGGTTAGTGGCGTAAATCATCCATTTCCGCTTCGGCTGCACTTTCTCCCGTCGTACCGTCGCACCGTCCGCGTGGAGCGTTCGTCCGCGAAGAGCCTTCAACCGTCGCAACTCGACGGGGGTGAGCGAAAGAAAAATAAAATAAAAAAAAGCGAGGAAAAACATACACGCTCCCATCCAGCACCCACACGGTTTGCATTTTATTAAGTTTTCAGCTCACCATCAGCGAGCTGATTCGCGCGGGGTGATCGTCAGCGATCGTTCGTGGCTTCTTCGCCATCATTCGTGGGACGAATTCCCGCTGGCTCAAAGGAAACCCATTCCTCATGCCAACCGGACCGGCCATTGACGTGCCACCGGAGGACCAACGAAAGCCCCTACTGACCATCGCGCGGTGCTTGTTAATGAATTAAACCCGTGCAAAAGGTCGACCAGAACGCGGGCAGAAGAAATCTCCATTTGGGACCAGGAAGGTTTGCCTCGGGGTCACTTTGTGACGATGGATGAAACCGGGCCCGAGAATTGGGAGGTTTGCATTTATCGCTATGCAAATCAGCGCCCACCATCCTGCTGCTGGCCGCGTGTCAATGGATTGGCTCCTGTCACGCAGACAGATAACGCCCGGTGAGTGTCTTGAGGCCGCACAGGTCCGTGCCGAGGGCTGATTTCGGGCGTTTTTTTTTTTGGGTGGAAAATTTGCCTCCAACATCACGCGATTAG
This sequence comes from Anopheles nili, assembly GCF_943737925.1. Classification (NCBI taxonomy): domain Eukaryota; kingdom Metazoa; phylum Arthropoda; class Insecta; order Diptera; family Culicidae; genus Anopheles; species Anopheles nili. The sequence goes on from NC_071292.1 coordinate 23,251,364, forward strand.
TGAATGTGGTTTATTCGATTGCGAAGAAAGGAACGCAAGCCCTCCAAACGGCAACAGCTGGGAGCTTCTAAATAAGCACATACCTGGAATGAAATGAGGCCAATTTCCATCGCGTCTCATTTACTGCGCCACTTGCCAGGCGCCACGAGAGAGTGTTTGCTGAGTGACATTTAAATGGTGCATCAACCGGAGGGTACCCTGACGATGATTGATCCCAGCCACACGAAGTTGAATCCTTCGTTGGTTGGAAAATGCTCCCCAAACCCACCAAAACGACCAACCCCCAAAAAACCATTGCTCATCACGTGGCACCGAAAACAACACCACAACCAGGCGCAAAAAGGGTCGCAACCGGGAGCTAGAGGCGGAGTGATGGCGGGGGTTCCGTGTCGACAGGACTCCATCATGAACGTCAAAATTAGAAAATTTATCCTTTGCCACAAATTGTTATTTATTGCTCCGGCATGGGCATGGAAACCTCGGGCCGGGTGAGGCAGACAAAGTTATGCTTCCTCGCGCTGTAAGTTTCGGTTGGAAAATTAAAACCCACCTCGGTGGAGCTTATGCATGCATGAGTGCAAACGGTTGCCAAATGCCAACGCCCCCGTGCGGGCCCTTTCACGAGCCCCTTCGCGAGACCGTTGCGTGTTCGGGTGTAGTTTATATTCGCTTAACAAACCCGTTACTCACTTGCAAATCACCGCGCACCGTCGTCGTGTCCTCGGGGTTTTAGGGGGCCGATGTCTCTGCTTTCTCGCTTTCTTGTGCACCGACACTCGCCGGGGGTGGGTAGGGTGGGTGGCGGTTTATGGGTGCCAAGAGGTCCTGATTTAAGTGCCGCATACAATGAACTTGCGCTCGCACGGTGGCGTTCGTATCATGAAATTGTCGCACATTTCACCCGTCAAGGTTGGTGCGCGGAGGGGGGGATGAAAAGAAACGTGACGCTCAAGGAGAAAGGCAAAAGGATGCCGTCGACGTGTGGTCAGGTGGATTTGAGTCCACGAAGGGGCGACTTCCCGGATAAAGAGGTACCGTGTTTTGTTTCTAGCCACCATCAACACACCATTTGACAGTTCGCATCTAATGTCAGTTGGGAAGAAAATAATTGAAAAACAAAATCTCAAACCTCCCAAACACAAAACGCAGTGTGCCTTGACATCGCGTTCGGCTGACGATCCTTCAACGAGGGTGACTAATTCTGTCCCCAGTGAAGCGACGAACTAGCAATCAACACAAACGGCAAGAAAATGCATGTGACGTGTGACGTGTGGAGTAAAAGATTGCCTTCGTACGTGGGCGGAGGAGCCCCCGGGAACCACCGGAAGTGCCCAGCGCCCGAATAACGGCCCAACACATTGGACAGACAAGGACACGGACAAAAACGTTCGCCCGTCGCACAAAAGGAAGCCCACCCGGTGGCACTCATTGGTCACTGCAGTCGGTACTAAATAATTGTAACTCAATTTGAATGCCACCGTCACGTGGGTTTTAGGTTGGGCGAGGGAAGACGACGAGGATGCAACGTGCCCTTCCGAGTCAAGACATTGGCCAAACGAGCCGTGTGGCCGGTTTCTCGACGCAGGACGACGCTTCTGGCAGTGCGGAACCCGACGGACATACTTTGCATGCATCGTACATCGCTTGTAAGTTATCGAAGCAGTGTAACTGCTGCTCTCCAACCAGCAGCAGCAGTCCCGAGCTGATGCGTACATGTGGCTCGAAACTCGAAAAGGAAAAAGGAAGGACACTCGGTGACGAGACGCGCCTCGGTTGACGGCGTATTTATTGTCCCCCTTGTTCCAGCAGCAGCTCGAAGCCTCGAAAGAGCGGTGTTCGTTTCGGTTGACAATTGACAGATGCTGAATTATTGAGCTTAGAAAACCCGGTCCGAAGTGATACGATCTGCTCTCGATCGGTGCATCGGCGTGGTGCATTCGCATCTGCAACTCTTGTGCCGGAATCAATTGCCCCAAGCTGAGGGCTGAGGCTCACGCGTTTCAATCAAAGTAAGACATCCCAATTTACCTCAAAGTGGTCAGTTGATGGATTTTCGGGCCCGCAAAGGAGCAAAAACGAGCGACGAAAGACGACCGACAACGGTGGTCAAGCGCAAGCGGGAGAGCCGGGAGGATTTTCGGACGAGAAAGACGGCACCGAAGTGGACGAAAAATTGCCAAGTCCTGCGAAATGTGTCGCCCGGTGACATGTGACCGCCTGGTTCGTTTCCGCTTTCCACTTCGACCGGTCGGACGCCCTGAGCTCGCATTGGGGCCGGTACAACTTTCGGCCGGTGACAATTAGGAGTGACTCCGTCGTCCTGCGCCCCTGGGGCGATGCAGTCGAACGGGAAAACGGGGGCGAACAAACGCAAACCAACTACTGCCTACTGCGGCCTTTGGAAACGGACGGAAAGAATCCCGGAAAGCTGACAGGTAAAGTGGTCACAAAGTGACGTGCACATGCAGACATGTACGAATCGCAAATTCGTCTCCGAAGGAAGCAATAATTTTCCCCCAGACTTGCGCTGGTGTTGGGAGTGTGGCGATTGATTAATAGAGGGTTGATCGAAAAGTAACCTCTCTGTGTTGCTTTTGCGTTGGGTCGGTAAAAACGAAGACATGCTTTATCCTTCGCTTTACACTGGAGTTTTAAGGCAGTTGTTCTTTAAGGGTTTCTCACAGATGAAAATCTCCCTCTCGAGCGACTGAAAAAACTCTTCGTTCCGACCTCATCCGTCACTCGACAGGACGGGATCAAAGAGAGACATCACCGTGACGGACGGAGCGAAATCGTCTCCATCGCCGGCTCTAATTGGACGAACGATTTAAGGACCTTTCGCTGACGGGCCGGATAAAAAGATACGACGCGTCCATCCTGCGCCAAAATGAGCGCCGAACTGATCCACCTAAGGGCAGCCTACTTCCTGGAGCAACCCACTACAAGCAAGGACATTGAATCTCGCTTCCACCAAGGCACCACGTGGCAAGGACAAGGAACACAGTCGGGTGGGAAATTATTTATTCCGTTAGTTTTATCTTCCCGTCACGCCGATGGTGACCACGGTGGCTGGCTGGTTGGCTGAGCAGGCACAAAAACAGTATGAAGCGATGGTGGAAAACTGCACCCTCTGCAACGCAGGGAAAAAAGCTGACCCCAAAATGAAGCGTGTGCATGAAACGGTGGCCGGCAGAAATCAAACAATCTGTCACAGTCCGTCTACTTAGCAAGGTGATTTGCTGCCACATGAGGATAATCCATCTCGCCGGCATTAGCATAACGTGACGCAGGGAGTTGCATTCGCCCTCCTTTTGGTGCTTTCCAACCGAGGGCTGATACGCTCGGAAGCCTGGAACCTAACAAGCCGGCTAACGACGCAAAAGCTCGCACGGTGGGTATTAGATTGGCAACATTTTATGGATCCCTGGTGTTCCTCCCACACACGCGCTCTTTGCTTTCTCTCTCCAGACAACCACCCCCCAAACACACACACACACATGCTTGAAATCATTTTTACGATCGATGGCGTCACTGGGATGCATTCTTACGCGATTCGCCAAGCACGGGCTTGAGCGGCACCGTATTGTGGTCGTTTATTAATTTTCGAAAATTAAGAAATTTTTCATCGACCTTTACAAAAGGCAAACATGAGCTTTATAATTTTATCACTCACATATTTCATCTTCGCAGTGGGTGTGAATAAACGGCCGTAAACGGGTGAATGCAACTCGCCGGTGCCGGCAGTCTCGCGTGGAAAAGAGTGAGAGAGAGAGCGAGAGAGAAAGAGAGAGGGCACAAAGCGAATGCAGCTGGGAGGGAAAAACACCGAAAACGCTCTAAACCCGTGTGGCGGCCCCCAACAGCCCCATAAATCTCGTGGGAATATTATAAATTTTTCCACCCCGAAACCGGCGGAACCACCTGCGGGGCGCCAGGTATGTTGCTAAATAAACTTTAAGCATTATTATTATTGCGACGAGCGGGCGATGACGATCGTGTAGCATGTGCCAGCAGCAATGCACTTGGCGCTGGTGCTGGGCCGAGCGTTGCAATGGGCCCATGCAGGGCGCGCGAATGTGGGCTGGTGGCCATGCACACGAAACGACGCGAGTCCTCAACAACAACAACAAAAAAACATGGTGGCAAACCCTTTGGAGATGTGCGCGCGAAAAACGGGACGTGTGTGCAGCATAAGTAGGCGCTGGAATATGAATTTACGATTTCGACTGGTGGAGCTTCAAGGGAAGACGTCTAGTCGGAATTCTGCAATAGCAGGCCATGAAAAGCGTCTGTTGTTTGCAGTGAAACATTTCAAAAACGCCAAATTTATAACGATAAATGGTCACACGATTTTAAGCTACAATATTTCTTCCTCATTTTGCCGCCATATCAGCATCCTCGGAGAAACTGTTTTCAAGCTCCCACCCAAAACGAACCGCCCGTGCGCGAGATGTAAATCCAATCACTTACTCTCGAGGACTCACTTCGCGTTCAATCAATAACCGAAATGCTTCATATTTCTTCCCGACCTCGCGATCAAAACCCCGATCTGCATGTGCCAAAGTGTCCGGCTGCCGTCCGGCGCAAGTATCAATCACTGTCATCTGCACGGAACGCACCGTTGCACGTTTGGCGCTGGCCCTGCTGCCCGGAACAAATCGGATCTCCCGGGCGCAGGGTAACGTCCCAATTCTAATAAATCTTCAAACAGCGGCGCGCAAGACAACTCTTCACTCATCTTCCATCAGTCTCCGTCGCAAGGGGTTTCCCTGCAAGGAGGTGCTTTTTCCTTCTGCCCAACAAACCAAACGACGTACGTGTGCTGGCCCCGGCATCCGAGACCGGCACCGGCAAACACGGAACCGTCCGGCTGGGTAGCAGCCGGTTTTGATTGAAAGCTAAGGGATTTCACAATCAATTCACACTGCACCGCTGACGGTCGTCGGGCGTCGAATCAAGACAATTTTCTTGACGTTCCGTCCCCGTTCGGGTGCGCCGACGGATGACCGTCCCCCGTTTGTGCAGCGCCCCAAGGATGGTCAGTTGCCCGTAGCATAGCCCCAGTCGTGTGTGTGTGTGGGCGTGGGTGTACGTGTGTTTAGAGCTGCCTGCGCCGGACGGTCGTAATTGGAAGTACGTCTGCGAAACGTTTGCCAGGGACTTTGGACCACACGAAATTGACACATCGCTTTATGGATAGTCGATCGGATTTTTGCTCCGGAACCGGACCGGGCGACATGGCAAGCAGCCTGGCTAGACGAATGGCGTGTGTGTGTGTGTCCTTTTGCCGCAGGACTTATCCCGGGGATTCCTCGCTCCATCATCGGTGCCGATTGGCAGCGACGGGATGGACGGTAAAAATTGGAGAAATGAATTTCTTCGATTGATTAGTATGTCAATCACAGGTGAAACCGCTAATTAAAAATGGGATCGTACGTGGCGGGGACATTTTCCGATTCGGCTCACTCTGGCAGGTTGCATTTTGTTCGTTTTAGCGCACGTGTTTGATGATAGTAATTACTAAAGTCTATTTTTGGAGAGCTAGAGCTTAAGAAAAAAGATCGCAGATGTTGATTGAAATTTTAATTATTGCAAAATGTCGATGGAATTACTAAGGGCTGGTATTTTAATAAAATTAAATGGATTTTAATTATTTTTAACATTTTGCCAAAATCTAATCAAAGGCAACTTTGATTGCCTATTGTGGATTGTAAGGATTTCAATCTATTTATAGTACATGGTCGAATAATTCGAATGAGAAACGAGTGAAGGATATCGATAGAATATTTTTCACATTTCTTGGCAAAAAGATTTTGAAAGCTTGTTTGATACAACCAGCGAGTGATATGCGGAACCGATTAGAGCGATATTTTAAACCTCACCGGAGTGAATAAACTCCCTTCACGCCGTTCAACCAAGCTCCGTATGGTGCACTGGAACGCGATCTATTCATATCATTCAATTATTCATTAGCCCTCCCCACGTCGGTGAGGCGCCAGAGCGTAGAAGCATTTTGCCCAGCGCCAGCCTCATTTTCACCAAGGACCTTTTTTGGGGGCGCGTTTGCCTCAACGGCTACCACCTGACATGTGATTATTTTCGTCCATTGCGACATGTTTCTCTCCTTTTTTTATTCCTTCTCTCCCACATTCCATCGGCATCGTCGTCGGCGTCGTCGGTGGCGTTGTCGTCATTGTCCTCGGCCACTCTAGGAGTGTTTTGTCCGCCTCCGCACCATATCCCAGCTCGAGACCCGCGTTTCCCCGGTCCTAATGCACCCTTCACACTCGGGTGTTCTCGGGAAAGAACGGCAAGGGTTAACGTGGTAGAGGCGGCTCGAGTGGGCTTGGAGCAAGCGCGGTGTATTGTTATCCTTTCGGACGTATTTGACGATTCCCAGGGGTGTGATATTGCTTCACCGGATGTGGTCCTTAGAGTCTATAACTCAAATCCAGACAGCCCAAACCGGACCAGACGACGAAGCCGGCCAATGGCTCCTGCGCTCCAAACTTGGCACTGCACTCGGGGGTTTTGTCCGCCATCTCCACCGCCGAAAAACCCGACCCGTGTCCTGGCCGTGGTGGAAATTCAGATGAATGACCAATGGCTTCAAGATATCAAAGGACACAATCCTACAAAAGTGTGTGTGAGAGAGAGCAAAAGAGAGAGAGAGAGAGAGTGAGCCAAATCCTGTGAGCACACCCCGAAGAAGCACCCGTTCGACCATCCGCTGAGGTCCGCACAGGACGAACATAATGACCCGGCCTTGGGGATGGGACCCTTCAAGCCGACTGCCCGAGAGGGTGACCGGGCCCGGGTTGGTTGGCAAATTTATTAAAAGTGGCAGACCGAACCCTACGGCGAAACTTTTGACGTGTTTAAAATAATGGAAACGAAAGGAAATTAGATTTTGATTGGTTTGCCGGACATTGACACAGCGCGATCGAGCTCCTGTGGGGGGGCTTCGGGCGTTGGGAAGTTTTAAAACCGGCGAGAATTTGACCACGTCAGTGGGATGGTTGGGTGGCAAGCAAAATAAGAAGAAAGCGAAAAAATAAACTCCCGACGATCCGCTGGCGGGTGGGCTTTGGAAGGATAGCAATCGATACCCGGTCAGGCTACGATCGGTGAACGCGAAAATTGAGGGAAATAGATCCTAATACCCTCGGGAGGGGGAAAAGCTGGGCCCTGATTCGTGATTTGAATGCCGCTGAGTTTGCCACTCAGTTTTGTGATGAGAAAAAGGGCAACGTAAAACCCGATGAAAAACCCCCACCAAATAAACGCAAGAAAATGAAAGACACATGCTAATGTGTGGTGCCGTTTCAGCGCCACAAAGCAAAAAGGTTACAAACGCTTTCGGCTTGCCAAATGGTTGCGGATACAACCGGTGGTGTATTTTCGCCTGCACGCCACCCAACGTCAAGGTAAATGTCAGCCCCGATTCACGTTCCTTTTCCAAGCCAGCTTCGTCAGCGGCCTGGCCCGACTCGCTGATACAACCGCCGCAACGGCGATGGCCTCAAACTCCAAACGCTAAAACCGACCGCTCGCTCGCTGACGAATGGTGTCAAGTCAATGTTTAGCACTTGTTTCGAACTTCTCACTGACGCGCGCCGACAAACGCGCGGTTTCAAGCCACCATTCTCGGCCCGTTTCGTCCTGATCATTATCACCGCGATCACCGCGACAACCGAGCCAGCGAAGACGATGAACGACCGAGACACCGGTCGCACGAGTTATGCTCAATTTTCGGCCACCAGGGCCACCCCTATTTGATGCACTCGCGTCAGATGCACCGTCGCGTCATCGTCAACGGTCGGAAAACACATCAGTGTCAGTCGCGGCAGCACGGCAGCACGAGAACGAAACCGCCTGAAGATGGATTACGGCCGCTCGAGGTCCGGGTCTGGGCAACTTCATCCTCGGGACACTTGATGAAGAACTGCTGACAGGTGTGTGTGTCAGTGTGAGTGGGCCATGATACACCGTCTTTAGCGCAATGCCGCCATTCACCCATAGCAGACGGGCATCCGATGGTGAACTGCTCGCGATCCGTATCATTTTCTACTTACCTTTTGCACCGCGCAATTTGTGACCCGTCCGCGACCTGCGCGACAAGGCGCAACTGTCACGGTTGCCGTTCAATCTCGGTCCCGCGGGGACATGTTAGCCCGTCACGGGGTTTGCCGTGTGGACGTGTGTATGGAAATTACCCAGCCAGCGGTACTTGGTGCTTCAACAACTTGGTTTACTGGAACTAATCTTCGTCCTTAAAAGTGTTGATGGTGATGAGAAGTGTTTTAAGGGGGTTTTAGGGCCCCAAGTGAACAGTGAAAAACAAAACTGGCTAAATGTTTCATGAAGCAAAATTTGTGAGCTTATTCGAACGGGAACCGCGGTCGAGTTTCTTACCACCTGCAAGCGAGCGATCGACCCAAAGTGAAAGAAAACCCAGTGTGCATGGCGTGTGCGCTCGATTGAGGTGCATATCAGCTCGCGAAATATCACGACGGCTCATGCAAAATTTATGATAATGAACAACTTTCACCGCCAACGGTGGCTCCATTAATCAGATTAGAAATCAACAGTGGCACCGGTGGACCGTAGGTACGGAACGCCCCTTGCGGAAAAGCCCGTCCATTTTCCGCGTCATCGAGTGTTGTGTGTGTGCGCGCGCAGAGAAGCAACCAAAGAAGCCATCCGTTAGCAGTGGCTCGGTTACAGCTGGGTTGATACGCCCGCCGAAAGGGTGGTGGACGATTTGTAGCATGGACAAATTTGCTGGCCGCGTGGTGGAAACTGGTGGCCGTGCGTTTCACTCGATTGATTGCTCGGGTGGTGGATTATTCATGTTCACGTATAATTTCATCATCGGGCAGGTTGGTTCGGGTTTCGAGGGGATTTTAGGGGTTTCCACGGAACACAGCTCTCGCGTGTGAGTGTGTACGGGTTTAGAAGCCGTTTATGTTGGAAGAAGATTGACGGATTGTTTTGAGCGTATCCTAGCGCTGCTCACCGTACCGTCTTTGAAGTAGATTTTGTGCTTCAAGCTAAGACCAACAAATCATGCAAATTGTTAGAAAATAACAAATGGAATTGAAACGGTTGTTTACGTAACTAAACCTCGAGCGTTTTCCCAACAATCATCTGATGAACAATAAGATACAGAAATCATTCCTCCTTGAACGAAGGGAATGATGCGAAAGCAAACCAAGCGAAAATAACAAACAATCAATCGATTTCTGCACAATTTCGCCTCCTCTCAAAGGACTACTCACTCGCTTGATCCACTTCGGTGGCACGTTAAAAAGGGCAATCCCTTCCGCAATCCCGAAGAAAAAAGCGTAACGAAATAAAAACAATAATAAAATTCTCACCATCCTCTCGCACTTTTTTTTCTCCATCGGCGTATCTCTATTTGCAACACATATTTATGGGTGCCAAAATCGGCCGCCTTTCCGTCAGTCAGGGTGGGATCGGTGGCTGGTTTGCAGAGGTAGGTTAAAATACAAAATATATTGCCCTGCTCGCCGTAATGTCCAGGAGTTATCAAAACTCGGGCCTCCCCAGGATACCGGATACTATCGGTGTACGGTGGACGGACGGCGTCTTGGAGCCGTGGTTCCTGCTAGCCGAAACGAGTTTACGCAGCCCGGGAGAGCTGGCTGGAGAAATCAAAATGATAGATTTATTGATGATCTCCCTTCGTTATTTGAGGAATTTATGTTACCATATGAACCCATATCTTTTGGTTCGGCCTCACATAAAACGAGCGGGAGTGATTCATTTCGACGTTGAGGAACTGCTCGACTGCAGGATCATCTTTCTCTTTCTCGCTCTCTCTCTCTCTCTCTTTAGGTGGAAGTTGCTATCGGATCCAAGGAGGCCGTGTTGCGTCCTTCCATCACTGATTGAAGGCCAATAAAGTGAGCAAACCAAATGGATTGTGCTTTAAGCATGCCGATTGTTTTAAAATTTCCACTACAAAGCAACGGGTTTTCGATGAGTTTGTGCGTGCCGCCATGAATGGCACTGCACGTTGTGAGTAGTGTCCATAAATCAAGCGAGCTGAAATAAACTTTAGCACGTTTATAAACAAATCCACCAGTGCATATAAATCTAAAACGAGCTGACAGCCCCGTAAGGATCACCGAGTCAACGGGTGTTCAGCCTCCCAGGGTTAGGGTGTTTGCATTATGTTTTTCCTTCCCGTCTTCACGGCGATGGGAAACCAGCTCGTGGGGGTGGGGAAAGGCTCGATTCCGCTCGATTTGCGAACCGAGGCACACAAGTTAACATGATAAGGCGAAGATCAAACCACCCGGAAGAGATAGGGTTGCCGGGTTTTGGCTGGTTGGCGTGAAGGCACGGAACGAAAATGCTAGCAGGTGGCAGAAGACAGCACTTTAGGCATCATTCAAAGCGGCCCGCTTTTGAATCTTGCGAACGCGTTTTTGGGGGGTATACTTGGGAAGTTCATTTTACAGAGGAGAGGCTCGGCTACTCGTCCTTGCTGGCCTTGAAAGGGAGCCGCTTTTATCCTTTTTTATTTTCTTTTTTTGAGAAACAACCGGTACCAACTCTTCCACTGTACCGATGACAGCTAATTCTGGTGACATGATATGATTGTGCGATAAAGCTATCAATGTGACAGGCAGCAGTTTTGTTTCGTTTGATTTTGAGCCACATCCTGGCATATCCACTGGCTGGTGACAGTTGATTCGAGCTGGATGTGCTGGCGTGAGGAAACGGACCGGTAAGCGGCATGTCAAGCTGCCATGTTTTCTGAAATGTGTCTCACAACGACTCAATGCAAGCCATTGAAAGTACATTAATGTGCTGGCAGTTTTAAGCTATTTTCGTTTTAAAAACGATCACTAAATCACTGAGCACTGAGTTTTGGATGATTCATCGAAAGAATTAAACCACTTCTGCTCCGCACCCATAATCAATACGGTTGTTATCATATTTTCTCCTTGTTCTATATCTTCATTTCGTCCCTTCCAACCCACGCTGCAGTTGTGTGATATGGACGACAGTTTCACCATCAAGTTGGCCATGGCTCGAAGCATCGTATTCTGACAGCTCCGGCTTCATCACTCATCTGTCAGCGCCGTACCGCTCCATTTCACAGGCGACTAGATTTCGTCGCTCGTATGTAAAACTATCCTTGACATTTCATTATCCTTCCCGTGCCCCAGCCCGAGCTGTTCCGCCATAACTCTTGCAAGAATGGCTCTGCCGGAGCATCACCCCAACAACTGGTCGGAAGGGAGCCTTGGAAACTACGCCCTGGTCCCTCCGATGGATGCCTCACGACGACAAATCATATTTATCTCATCGACCCCTCGCTCGCGCCAAGCGAGATGGAGCGACGCGAAAGGATTTTGGCCGTTTATTTTTACGAGTGAACATAAAAAATAATGAGTTACTTACGCGCGTTTCCACCACCACCGGGGCCCGGTATTCGCACGCTAATGGAGGCGATGACGCCGATGGCCGGGCTAGCGCGGTAAGGACGCATATCAAGGAAGCTAGCGCAAATCCCTAGATTAAAATTACTCCACAGTGGGATGAGAGTGTGCTAGATTTGCCAAGGCGAAAACATATTACTGTCGAACCGGCGGGACCCGGCGTCATTGTTGTCTTTGAATGACTTCTCGCAAGTGTCACCGAATAGATTGAGGAGCGAACGGCACGGCAACCGATTTTGGGGCACTCGAATTCGCCGCGGCGTGTGAGGGCGTCCTTTTTCTTTTTTTTTTTTGGCGCACGAACAACGAGTTTAACATATATTAGAGCTCCTCTCCGTATTTACATATTCATTACACCCACGAACCGAGCGAGGGCGAAGGGAAAGACCAACCGGCACCGGGGTTTTTGGGGTTGCGGTGGGGTGCACGCGCATGTTTGTAAATATTTGGCTTGCGGAAGCGACGGAGCGATGCGGCACAATCGAGAGCACGGTTCGCTCGAATGCATATTCAGTTAATAAAATATTGGATAATTTGTGAAGATTAAGCAGGAAAGATAACTACTCGTGGTGTTGGTGGGGGTGGGTCGCTTCTAAATTACCGCGAAACGGAAGTCGCACACAGTCGAGTCCTGGCAAAGGAAAACGAAAACGCCGTGTGTTGCCTGTGCACGAATCCCGTGGAAGACTCTTCAGCGATTAAATCGATAATGACTACTTGCACACCTTTCCAGTGGGGGTGGCGGTGGTGGTGAAAATTCTTTTACTTCACGCCTTCCGGGGATCGTGAGAGAAGGAAAAAGAGCGGAAAACTAAATAACCTTACAGAAGTGATTTGCAAAATAAATAAAGGTAGACGATTTAGGGGATGATTTGGTGGGTTTCAAATAGAATAAGTAAAGGAGGATGTTACACAATCTTATTGGTTGTAACTCATGAATATATATGATACATTTTAAACGCAATTCTCTTATATTTTTTCATGAATGAAATCTTTTATTATACAAACATTTTATTCGTTGGTGTATTTTAAATTGTGTGTTTTAAAACACCAAAGTATTATTATAGCCTAAAATAGCAGTAGCACCTTAATATTGAGGAAATTAAATAGAAAATTTTAATGGAAGTGATGGATGTGTAGGCGACTCTTGTAATGAATAAAACACCCACCGTCAAATGGTAATTCATTGCAAAATCCAGTCCGCTCATTTGTGGCACTAGTTCACGGGATTTCACGTTCGGCCCCAAAAAATCAAACCACTACAAATCCCCGGCAACTCCCGGGCACAATCAGCCTATAAATCAGGTGTACAACTCCGAAGCGCCGGACCGCCGGAACCAATTGAAACACCCTCCAACCAAGCACACACATATGTATGTATTTTTTTTTCAAGAACTCCAAATACCGGCCCAGTTCTCTCCCGATCGAGACCGCACAGGACGAGTAGGACGTTTTAAATTTCTACCTCCCTAAGCGTGGCGTGGTTTGGGCTGGTTTATGTTCCCCGCATCTTGTTTTCTTTCGTTTTTTTTTTGTTGTTGCTTGCTCCTAGCTTCTTCCAGCGCCACCACTCAACAATCAAACTCGATGCCAGGGACATACGTCGCAGGCTTCGGATAGTGTGGGGCGTGGGCGTATGAGCACCAAAACGAGGAGCAAAGTAAAAAAAAAGCTCGATGGAAAGCAACGAGAAAAAAAAATGGAAATAAAATGTGCCGAGCAAGAAGTTCCGATACACACGTACGTGAAATAAATAGATGTACCCGGGAAGAAAATTCATCTGTCCATCTTGATTGCAGCGTGGCCGAGGCGGATGCGGAGAAATAAAAATACTCATCCACCTATCCGCAACGGCTCGCTCGTAACGACATAAATACACACGAAATCACCATAAGCCACAGCGAGTGGGTAAGAAAGAGAGAGAGAAAGAGTGAGAGCAAAAGGCGGTGGGAGGCAGGACAGCCAGGAAGGACACATCGCCGTCGCCATCGTCAGCAGCAGAAGGACGATGTCAATCGGAATAGGAAGCCCGGGCGGAACAGAATGCCACGAATCCGAATGAACTCCGGCGCACAAAAGGACGAAATCCGAATGCTATCGAAAGGGGGGCGGTGGGGAGAGAAAGCAAGAGAGAAGAGAAAAAAAAACGCTCGACAAATCCCCAACGCCAGGCTGAGGAGCTGAGCTGAAGGGCAACAGCGAATCAACCGGCGATCGACTGCGAAGGCGAACCACACTCGCAGGCTCGCACAGGACACAGGACACAACGCTGAAGGATGGCATGATTTGACCGACCGCTCGATCGTCCGAACCGTTGGAAGTGGGATGGGAGGTAGGGGGGGGGGGACTTTCACTTCCGGTGCACTTCACCGCGTCGATCCGTCCTCGCCGGCTTGGGTTATATTTTATACGGCATTCATCAAGGGCCAAAACGGAATTGGAACTTATTCTACGTGTCTGCGGCGTGGCAGCGTGTGTGTGTGTGGGTGTGTGTGTGTGTGTAGTGGTGGCCAGCGGTGGCGGTTGAGTGGTTCGATCCTGGACAACGAAAACACACACCGAAGTACCCGCTCGTCCCAGTGGCCACGAGTCCTTTCGTAGGGCCGAAAGGGAAAGAACAATGGATGCACTTTGAGGGATGGGGGGTGTGGGCGTCCGGTGGGGGAGTTGATTGCCCGGCCTCCCCCACCCATTCGGCTGAGTGCCGGTTCTTGGCGAATTTATTGAAAATCCCTTTTTCGTCCCCCAACACCATACCACGTTCTTCGTCCTTCCACACCGGTGTGGTGTCCGTGTGAGATAACTCTCTGTTTCTCTTTCTTTCTCTCTCTCTCTTTCTCTCTCTATCTCAACACGGAGCCTGGAAGATTTCCCAACCCAATCAACGATCCAGAGGGCGACACATTGGCTACTCCCTGGTGCTCGTCGTTTCTTTTTTCCTTTCTCGCAAATCCTCAAGGACGCAGGGTACTTGCTTTGCTCACGTACACCCAAAACACAGAAAAAAAACCACCCGCACAGGGGTGTACGTATCACATTCCGTTGCACCTCAGCTAGGGCCTGCACCGTTGCCCCGGGGAGAAAAAAACCCTCCCCCCCAGCTCGGACAAATAGAGTCGAAACGCGACAGTCATCAATCGATTGTCGAACCCGAAACTGGTGCGGGGTTGCGAAAACTTTCGAGACGAATAACTTCAATTTTTGGCCCGATTGCGCCCGCGATGGTTGATGGGAGCTTCCCCGGTCCCGTACGGGATGAAAGGTACGGGTTTTGTCACCGTCGTGTCGTGTTAGTTGTGGTAGCGATGCAAATAAATGATGATGTCACCGGCTGCGAGCCGGCACATAAACCTTTCGTGATGAGGATTCGCTCGCGGGTGTTCTAAAGTGTGTGAGAACAGTCGCAGCTTGTGTTGTAAAGTATTCTTCACAGCGTTGCATTATTTCATAGCTCAATTTGATGTAGCATCCTTGCACATGCTCATATGCTGGATTATATTAACGCCAAGTATGCTCTTTTGCCACTAGGGTAAGGATAATTTGACGGTTTCAAAGAGCTATTGCTCCTGTTCCTTAAGCCTAGGAAAAGCGAAAGAACTTTTTTTAACAAAAAGCCATCCCAATTAAACGCCATTTTGTTAGCAAATTTGAAAAACACAAACCCTAAAACGCACAATGCCTCCGGTGACGTGTGTATGGCCAATCGCCCAATTTACCTCGGCGTGCAACAAAAGCCCGACACGGATTCGCTTGCCCCAGGAACATTCGGGTGATGTTTACGCATCGACACTAGCTCCCGCTGGGAGCTCATCGCCCAAAAAAGAAAAGGCTTGAGCTCGCGAAGATCGCGCTTGCTTAATTCCGCATGAAATTAGTATAAATCAAAATGCGCTGTGATGGAGGTGGGGAAAAGTCACATTCCCACCTTCGCGAAGAGCCCGCACGGAGACTTTTGGGAATCGCTTGAATCGCGAGACGTGTGGATGATAAAGAATGCGCTTTGCGGGAATTGCCGCCCGCCCGAAAAGAATGGGAAGGCAAAGGCAGAGCGATTGAGGGACCGATGGCGCGGAAATGCATTCCGAAATGCACGTGCATTTGTGTGTGCGATCGTCTGTCCAGCGGCCAATGGACGACCAGGACACAAGTGCGATGGATGCAATCGTGGCAATCGCGGCGAATCGCCACAAATGATAGGCGGCATCGTCAGGCGGCTCATGATGGGCTAAAAAAAAAGACTTCAACAGCAATCGCCTACGTCCAACCCCAGCTTCATCGTTTTTGGCGGAAAAGCGGCACGCATATGCTAATTGACCAATGACAAACAAGCGGACCTTTTAAAATGTATAATTCGGAGAGTATAAAAAGAAATTGACTTAAATTTATGCGATTTCATTAAATTAAAAAAAAAACACACACACACACTCGGGGTCTTCTCCCCGACTGGGTGGAATGTCCGAGCGGAAACGGACTGTCACGGGCACGTCCGCAGGTTTGCTCCGACGAGCTTCGGCGGCACGTCAACCTCGACAGCGCGCGGGCCCAGCGTGAGTGCGTGCATCTCCGGTGCAAGGTGTCCGCTTGGCGATTTAACATTTGCACTTGCGTGGACAGGCAACGGAAAAAAAAGAAACATTCCCCACTCGAAAGCACCCTCCGAAAAATGAAAGAAAGCAAACGAAAAAACAAACACGCTAAAAAGAAAATACGCGGCTCACGAGAGAGAGAGAGAGAAAGGTAACGCCGGTTCCGACCGCCGGCAGAAGGGAGAGAATTATTTATCAATAAAATTTTCGAATATACGATAATGATAATGTATGCCCCCGCGGTTCGACTAATCGCCCTCGGTGACAGCGAAGATTTGTGGCCCGGTTGCGTGGTTACATTATGGCGATGGGCTCATGGCCTCCTGCGATCGCGGTGGCGGTGCATTCGCGCGTATCTTAACTGACCGCGAGCCGCGGATGCAGCGAGGGCTTTTGCGGTGCAAAACGCCGCGACGGCCACGGAATTAAGGCAAGTATTTTAACGGACCGAAATTCGATACACGGCGAGGGACCGCTGCTCGAGCTAATTACCTTTTATTGCCTTCGAAGGCAGGTTGGGCGTTATTGGCTTAATTTTGGCGTGCGGATGCGCTTGAGCGATATGATTGAGGAGTCACCGTTAAGTGGCGGCCTTTCGTTTGATACTGTTCGTGGAGTGAGATGCACTTTCTGTAATTATTCTACAAGGTGCAAGTTGGGGAGTATCGACTTTACCTCTCGCTATAAGAGAAGCTTAGAAGTGCATCGTAGTAGCCAATGCACGATTCAAAGGACGAAACCGAACGTGTTGGAATCGAACGAAAAAGGAAATGTATGACCACTGCGCTGTTTTGTGGTGACGAATGCCCGCCCAGGGACGTAAGAAACAACTCACAACACACACACACACACACACACACACACACACATGCCCACTACATGATGTCCATCAAGGCCGAGACGCTGTGAATCCCCGTGGTTCGTCAGCTGGCTGTAAGGACATCGCAAGATCGTCAGACCAACCTCCTTGACCGGCGCCGAGATCCTGCAGCCTCGAGGAGAGTGAAGCACCACCGGGAGAAGGAAGAGGAAAACTCCAATGGAAAATTTAATTAAGTCTCATCCAACATCATTGTCCATCGTGACAATAGAGAGACGTCTGACAAGTGAGTGGGGTTTTCACTCAGGACCGACTTGTCCGTGTCCGTCCGTGGCTCGGTGCGGCTGCGGGCGCCCTCGAAAGGGCCACCACTGCACCGGCGCACCGAGCCCGAGCCCGTGGGAGCAAGAAAGATTGGCCGAGTTCCTTGGAAAAACTACCCCATGTGACTTGGGGAGGGTTTCGTCGAGGACGGGCGCGACGAGCCTTGCGAAGTCGGACGGACTTTCGGACGGACCTCGGAATGAGTGACTGATGGGTTTTAGCATCGGACGAGCCTGATCGCACGAGACAGTGGGTGGGGGGGAGGAAGAGGGAGACGTTGACGAGCAGAGGGTGGAAAGTTGGGAGGACTGAGAAAGGGTTTTGCGAAAAGTCCTTGCTGCCGGGGTGGGTGGAATTGGTGGCCCGGATGGCTTGCGACGTACATCGTTTGTGATGGATCTGGCTCTTTGGGTGAACGAGCGGGAACGTGTGCAACGGAGCACGGCGCACTTGAGCTTTCCCCCGGAAAAGCTCCGCAAATGGGAAGAAAACCGAGCGACCGAGTGCAGAAGCGCACCAGGACACGAGGGCGGCAGCAGGACGAAAAAGGAAGGGATTCATTACACAGCTGAACGAACGAAATATAAAATTAAATCAATGTGCTGCATCATTCCGCACTGCCATTCCGTTGTAAAGGATAAACGGGGCCAAATGGTGAGCTTCTTCTCGGTTTTTCT
The DNA here is from genome assembly GCF_943737925.1 of Anopheles nili. Lineage (NCBI taxonomy): Eukaryota > Metazoa > Arthropoda > Insecta > Diptera > Culicidae > Anopheles > Anopheles nili. The sequence goes on from NC_071292.1 coordinate 23,269,248, forward strand.
TCTCGCTTTTTTTCCCTTCACCGGAAAAGCTGCCCGCGCAGTGAATGGTCCTGACGTTTTGCATCAAAAATTAAAAATCCCTCAAAGGAGGACACGCGGTGAAGATGCCGTCGAGTTCCTTTTGTTTCTTTAGGGGGTCTTTTTCTTTCTCCACCCTGTCATTTCGTCCTTTGGCGTCGTTTTTCACGCGCTTTTGCATCGGCGCTCTTACTGCGATGACGAAACGTCAAATGCCATTGGCCGTGGGTAGGAATTAGTAGGCCTTGAAGGAAGCTACAGTGCAGGACAAAAAAAGGTGAACCCGACAAGAAGCGCGCTGGATCTATTTCACTGTTGTTTATCTCGCACAAAAAAAACGAACATAAAAGGCCCGTCCGAAGCAGCTCGGAAAAGCCGGAAAACCCAACCCCATTTGATAAACTCCACGACCCGAGAGGGATTACGCAGAAGCGACTGCTCGGTCGGATCTGATTGCAACGCGCAAAAGGCAGCACAAAAGGCCGCCTCGCTCAGTGTTGCATATTAAAACGTGCCTCATTCTCCACGATCCGGAAAGGGCCCAGGACTCCAAAGGGCAAAGGTAACATCTTTTATGATTATACCTGGGATTGATTATTGTTACCGGCCCGTTTGCTCCGTGCGCAGCGTGTATGAGTGTGTATTGGGGCGTTTAAATTTTTATCGACTTTGAGTGATTTGACGTGTGACTACCACCCACCCTGTCTCTCTCTCTCTCTCCCACCACCACATCGTGTGATGGCAATTGTGCATTTGATCTCGCTCCACCTGCAGAAGCACGGGGAGACATTGAATCAAAACGCTACGATGGCACTCGTTCCGTTTTGCGAGATCGATTAAGGCCCTCCTCGGCGTCGGTCTGCAAAAGGGGCACCGTCGGAATTAGCATGTGAGGGGGTGAGGTTGAAGGTGCTGCTCCGAGGTGAAGGGCTCACTTTTCCGGTGTGTGTGTGTGCTTCACTTTCGCATCAGCCAACACTCCGGAAAACGGGCACGAGTACGCCGGCTCATCATGTTCAACCGGGCGGGAATGAATACGAATCACACCCCAGCACACACACACACACGATGTGGCCACCTTCAGTCGATCGGAAAATGTGCATCACTCCCCCCATTTTGCGCACGCCAGCTTGTCCGGTGCAAAACACTTGATGGAAAAAGGAAAATTGATTGCCCGGGTGCCCCAAGGTTGGTGCCAACAATGGCGCTCGCAGGGGCCTTTTCCGAAACGGACGGCGAGCATCATCGTCGTCATCGGGCGGGCAATCATTGGCATCAGGCTGGCCAACCCCCCCCCCCACTTTCCCCCCTCCTCCCCCTTGTTGCAGATGCATGCAGATGACATTCCCTAATAGAGCCAATCTTATCTTGCGCTCGTTGCCATGCCCATGCGTGGCCTCAAAGTCTGTGGACAAACGTGCCCCGCGGGCCACAAAATGGGGCCCGGTTGGGTGGATCCCGGGATGGATCCGGGACGGATTGCCCTTTGATATTGATATTTATCCCTTCGGTTGGGTTCGCAAAGTGATTGCTGCCGGTTCGGAGCGTTTTGCTCTCGCACTTCGGCCTCGGTTTCTGCATCACGTGGTGCGATTCATTTTTCGTCTTATTGCGTCCAGCGCCCGGCCATTAATATGATCAATTATGCCCCGAGCGTGTGCCTCCGCACGCCCTAATCGGAACGGGGCGAGGAAAATAGGGGGAAATGGGTTTTCAAGGCCCGAAAATAATCCACCCGGAAAACCCCCGCCCGGAAGTCCGGAAGGTTTTTCGGGAAGATGTGCAATCGTTTTTTCCCTTCCGCACCGGTGGAAAGCTGCACAAAAACCCGTGCACCATTCGTCCATTAATTGGACGGCCGCTTCCTGATTTGAGCAAATGGCCATTTGCATTCCACACACACACACACACACACGCGCAAACCGACCCCTGCATACATCAAAATCCATTCATCTGTGGGGGAGGATGGTTGGAGCGATTAAAATCTTCAATGATTTCTGATTTGATTTTCGATTTTATGCATGCAACCACGTTACCGGTGACGGCGTTTGTTTTGCTGCTTTGCATCTCTATCTGGTTGGTTCCTTTTTTTAGCTTTTTTTTGGCCCAGCCCGCCGGTGCACTCCACCGACTGACTGACGTCCGGAACGAGCCGTCAGGGGACTGGGTTAAAAAGAGAGAAAACAAAAAAAAACGGGAAACAACCCGCCTGCTCGGGCCAATCGAGGATGAGGCGAAAGGACAAACGAACGAACGAACGCCGGAAGCCACCGAACGAAATAGATTTCCGAACGACAAAACAAACAATTGAATATGTTGAAATATTTAGATGAACTTGCTCGCTTGCTTTACCGACAAGCACACACACACACACACACACACGCTGTCGTCCTTTCATCAACTCCGCGATGTCCTTATTGTGTCTGGTAAGGGGGTGTTCACCCTCCCAACCAGACCACCAGGATCAAGGCTCCGTTTTTGCCGTGGCTGGCGGGTTCCTCAATCACTCGGATTTCCATATTGGCCTCGTGGAGGAGCGAAATAAAATGAAGAAAAAAAAAAACAGACAACCATCCTCTTTTGAGCACAGGGGGTTGAGTGGGGGCGGTGACGGCATTCCTGGAAGGGAAGGACACTCGACGTGGTGATGTATCAGCGACAAGGACACATCGACGTGTCTCTTGCGTCCGTCTTGCTCCGGAATGCAGCCAACGGAGCCCCAGCGCGTACGAACGAATCCTGCTTGAAGGCTCGTACGAATCCGAACCCCGAAGAGAGCCCTCCTGGTTGGGCACATTCCTTTCAAGCTGCTGCTGTTGCTTCTTCTTGTTTCGTTTTATCTTGTTTCCCCCCGAGCCCGGAATAACTTCGAATCGTTATCGCAGAAACAATATCGATTCAAGCAAGCGCAAACCGGCCAAACAGGACGTGTCGTGGGCCGTGTGTGGGAAAAACTAAAATACACAAACGATCCGAGCCGTCCCTCAAAATCAAAATTAAAATAAAACCCTCCCACACACACACCGGGTTCATTGTGCCGAAGCGCTCCGGCATCGATAATCTTTCGTGCCCGTACGCTCGGCCGGATAATCCTGCCTCCCGGGAGCCTGGCCACGGCCAAAGGACTCCGCCAGACCGAAGGACAGGCCTGTCAGCGCTGCAAGGGGTGAAACTGGCAAGATGTATGGATTTTTCCGAGCCCACATTCCAACCCAATGCCCCCTTTCCTCGATGGGGTCTCGCTGGAAGGATCGGAAACGAAGCACGAAAAGAATTGTCCCCGATCGAGTGCAAAGAGGGAAAATTATTCCGCCACATCCACACACACACCCACACACACGGTCGGACACGGCGTATGCAAATGAAATGTGACACTAGTGGGTGGGTGGAAAAAAGGGGCAGGGGATGGTGAGCGGGTTGCCAAAATATTGAGCCCCAATATCCGTCTTCGTGGCGATGTCCAGGACGACACCAACGAAAAGGACAACGACGACGACGGCACTTTATTACCGGGCGGGATGCAATGAGTGGAAAAATAAACAAACCCTCTTAATGCCCGATTGCAAGTGCCCCGAGACGCATGTCTTTTGAATGGGGGCCCCAGAAAGAAAAAGGCCCCCCAGAAAGGCCGTTTGCCGGCCAGGTGCAGTGATAACAGCTTTTCCTTGTCCTGTGCTGGAGCAATTTACACAACGGCTAGAGCAGGGCAGGAGTGGAGATTAGGACCGATTCTTGGATTAAGCGACGCTTTCTTGTGTGCATTTATGCATTTGTTCTGCATTTATGGCCCCGCCAGGCGAAAGATTTGTTAGTTTGCTTGCATTTGACGAATTAAGATGGCGCGGCAATGATGGGCAATGAGTGCTCGTGCGATTTTAAGCCACGTTGATAATTGATAAACGGTGTTCTGTGGGGATGTGCGCATGGATTGTGGTCATTAACTTTACCACCAAGCGACCTCGAGCGAGTGAGATAGAGCGAGATAGAGCGAGAGTGAAAGAGAGATAGCCACTCGAAAGACAGACGAACCCCCGGAATCGATGGTCGCACACGGCGTACCGTAATCGGAAGCGTCCTTTCGGTGCGATTCTATCGTTGCGCTCGGTACATCTTGTTCGGGTGTCACTCGAATCAACCGACAACCAGCGAACCAGGGGCTAGGAACCAGGACGATCCGGATGCTGGTGGTGAAAAGATTGGCGATTTCTTCCCACCTTCGCCCGGAGCCAAAGTGCCCGGTGCATCGAGACGCGATCGTCTGTTGGCGATGGTATTCTAATTGAATCCTCTCGAGACACGTCGACTGCAAATGGATTAGGTGCCGGGTATCCCCATCCAGCTAGTGCCAGTTCATTGGAGCCACTGCCGATCATAAGCCGTGCTGCTTCTGTTTCCGATTCCGGGACCTGGAAAAAGCTCGTTTTGGCTGGGGGGGGGGGGGGGCGGTGATGTTTAATCATCTCGAATCGATTTCACACGTCCATCAATCAACGCGGCGGCAGAACACAAATTGTCACATTTACATAAACAGCTCGAACGTCACCGGAAGTTTCCGCGAACGTGGGAAGCCAAAAAAAAAAGCCCCCAACCGAAACGCTAAGAAAAGGCTCGGAGATTAAATTCCACATCAAAACGCGAATTCCACCGATCGTTTCGTGGGGCAAGATTGCAAAACTCACAGCCCTTCGTCGTGGCCGTGTCGATTCCCAAGAAAGTAGCCCATACACAATATCCCGGCCCAACATTGTCATCTGTCTCGTTATCGCTCGGGGCACATCGTAATCGATACTGGCCACTGCCATTGCCGGGGGAAAAGTTCGCTCGCTCGGTCCGCCACGCGGTTGGTTCACCTCCCATTTTTGCACGCGAAAGCGCACTTTCCTTTCGCATGCGATGCGATGCAATGTGGTGGGATAAATTTATCAACCGACAACAAAAGACGCAACCGGGATGGGGTGTGTGTGTGTGTGTGTGGCGCGCAAGTGAATATTCAAATCGTCAGCGGGCCCTTTTTGCCCACACGACACGACGGAGTAGCGAGTAAATATGAAGGCCCGCAAAACAGGGCGAAAAACAACGCTTGCACCGGGGGCCGATTGCGCGTTGTTCGCTGATCAGCCAACCGACAAGCGCAGAGAGAGAGAGCGAAAGGACGAGCCAAAAAAAAGGGAGGCACATCAAAAAGGTACCATCATTTCCACCCGGGGGAAGGGTTCATAAACTGCCACGAATGCCGCGAATGGTGTTGAAACGCGCACGCGGGCGTCCTGGGTTGGCGGCCACGGCGGCGCGTGAACATGTTGTGCAGAAGAGCAATAGCAAGCGAACGTGGAAAATAATAAATTTTAAACAAAACAGCAACAACGGGGCCCCTCACTGTATGACATAAATTATGTTATTAAAATATAATTATGATAATTCATGAAATGTATATCCAGATATTTTATGATTCTGTCAAAGTTCGCTGCAACGGATACACCGTGGTCGCTCGTCCGGAGGCTCCGAAAGCGGCTCATTTTCAGGCTTGGGTCAGGCCACCGTGGGTCTTAGGTCATGGTGTGTGTGTGTGTGTGTGTGGGTGGGGAGGGGGCTCTCCAGAGGGGCTACCAGTTCCCCGGATGCCAGGATGCACCCGAGTGTGGCACAGTTGGCAGGAGCAAAAGACAACACACACAACAAAAAAAAGGTCAGCTCGTTCACATGCATTGTCAATTTGATAGGTGCCCGGCGAGTGCAGGCACATACGAGTGTACGGCTGCACGTGTGTGTGTGTGGGTGTATGTGTGCGAAAATGCTATTATGTTTCGGTGTGGTTCGTCCGCTTCCGTGGCTTAAATATTGCTACATACCTGTCAGAGGCAGCACAACCTCCCCAAAAAGGCGTGTGTTGTGATGGAATTGTAATAATGAGCCAATGGGTGCCTTTTTCCGTGTTCATTTAAATGCCACCGTTTTTTCTACAAAACAGGGCAACAAACTGAGAGAATCTAGCTGCTAGATATGCTTTGTGTGGTACGCGAAACGAGCGCCACCGGAAATATGATCGCCCAAAATCGCTGGTTTGCACGCATCGCGCACTAACATGACTTCCTGGGCACCCGAAAAACGCCAGACTTGGTTTCTCGCAGTCGTAAAAACCGCAAACCCGGGGACGAACAAACCCTGGCAGGTTTGGGGGTGGACCCGCGTGCATTAATTTATGAAAATTGCGACTGAAATCTGTTAACATCGCACACCACTATATCATTGTTTCGCCCGCGTGTCTTGCGTTGCTTTGCGTTGCGTTGCATAATGATATACTTGTCAGCGGTCGGGTCGGCCGGTACGAGTACGTTTTGATGCTGCAGCTCTGGCCGTGCTGGGTTTCCCTTGCAAGATTGCCATTTTTTTCTACCATTCAGTTGCTCCACTCATCCTTTTCTGCGTCGTTTTCGTGTTCCTTCTTTTTTAGCTTTCGTCTTCACTGCGAAAAAAACGCTCCCCTTTGGGAGCGCTTCTTGCAAATCAAAAAGGGTGACGCTTGACGGATGCACTATTTGTCGGGACCGCGTGCGCGTGGGTGTGCAACACGGCAAAAAGGACAGCACACGCGAGAAAAAAAAAGCCACACTGACGAACCACGAGCCCCAAATGACGAACCGTGCTCCTTGTTGAGGTACCTTGCGGTTGAGGCTCTCGGAACCCCAGAAGACACACACACACACACACGAAGTGGGGGGTGGAGACAATCCATCCCCCATTCGCGTCTGACTGACAAACGTGACGGGCCACCCTGTCCGGGACAGTTCCATGTGTCAGGGGCAGATCTGTCGCTTCAAAGTTTTCGTACCAACCTGTCACGCTGCTGGCGCACGTTACACGGTGTGTTCTCGGTGTGGGAGTGAGAGAGAGAGAGAGCGAGTGGAAATGTGAAAGTTCGTCCTGCCGGAGCGCACCGTGCGAACGTGCCACCCTGTGCCGCAGGATTACCAACTCGCCCTCGGGGCAACTATCGCAGGGACCAACAACACGGTTTCGACGCCGCAGCAACGAACGATTCGATAATGGCGAAGGAGAAGCCATGAAAGCCAAACACTTTCACCGGCACCTTGGGTAGGGAGCTTTTCCTCTGATGCACACCCACACACCCACACACCCACACACACCCATACAGCCGCCCGCTGCTTTCTTGCGCTTAAGGAAAAAGTTTACAGCTCGCGTATGTGCAGCTCTCGTGCCGGGGAAAAGGTGAAATATGTTTGATTGACTGCTCGGTTACCCAGCTGCCTGGCCGGGGATGGCCTTGCGGGGGTGGTACGTGGGGGGGGGGGGGGGTCGGTGGAGGCCAATTCAATTCGCGGAGAAAAATGTGCTAGCCCTCCCTGCCACCGAAGTCCTGAGCTTCCAAGCGATAACTAATGACGGGAAGTTTCTATACGTCTGTCGCAGCTAATGTGGCGTTGTGGGTGGGCGAAAGAAATTTAATTTTCGAACCATCGATCACGCCGCGAGAGCGATGTTGAACATGACGGATGCCCGATGCTGTTTCGATGAAGTGCAGTGTGCGATTTTGGCGCACACACGCTTCCTCCCAGCTAAAGCTAATGGACCTCAACGGGGAAACCGCACTGTCGAACATTTCGTTTTTCGGAGAAGCAGTTCGTGAAGTAGCTTTTTGGGGTGTGGGTGGGTTTTGCTCGTGATGTTGGTCAGGATCTTATTGATGGAAAGGATTGCTTTTCATTCGATTATCGCTGCCGATAGGCAACACTAAATTAAGACACACTTTCATTGGTCGTTTAACGTCTTATTTGTGTCTCCAGTTTTGAAGGCATTCTTCTCGTACTACGCCAACTATTTCTTTCTCCCATTCAACGCCCACATTGCTGGAAAAGTATGTATGCATATTTTCCCCATTCTTCATCCTCCCGAAAGCGATCGAAGCCAGCAAACCTCGGGCGATTCTTTGCGGCACCCTTGATGGGGATCCCCGAAGCATATGGCCCAGGTTCGAGGAGAGATTGATAATTTTGCAAAACTTTCCCACTGGCTGGCCAAAGAGAGCTGTTCCTTTGGGAAGGAACTGCGGCACACCGCTGGGAAGGGTTGGAAAAATTTCCAAGCTGCATCAAAATCACCCACATGTCCCCGAACGTTACAAGCTGTCACTTGTCAAAGCTACTGCCCCGAAGGCGATTGAACTGACCGAGAGACGCCTGGATTGTGTATGGCGTGGTCAATGTTTAATACCGGGCGTCTCGGTGGAGCCGGTGGGAATATTGAGCTTTTCCAGCTGCCCGGAGAAGAAGAAAAAGAGAAGCCGACCATATTGGCATCCAAAAACCGTCACCAGAGGTGGGTAGCTGGTACCAGCGTGCTCTACTGGAGATTGTATGATTGAGTGAAGGTGATCAGGGAGCGACACTTCACCTCGGGCACACGGGAAAGGACACAGACGTCCTGCACCACCCACTGGTCACCGGGGCTCAAAGCAGGCAGGAAGGACTTACGGCACCCGAGGACGAGACATCCGTCGAGGGAGGAAATCTTTTCTCGGAAAATGTTACCCAACTTGACACACTTCATATGCATGTGCACTTCAAAGAATGGGCAATGGCCACCCTCCGGGCTGCTGGGCTAGCCAATCGGGACGTTCTTTGCGTCGCTTCCGGACGCCGGAAACGAAGCGAAAATAAACATGCACCAACCGGTCGACGGTGTCCGATCGATCGGTTGTTAAATGATGTAAAATAATAAATTGCACCTTTTGCCATTGCGTCCGTTGGGTCTCTGGGTGGCGCGTTTGAGCTTCTCAACCCGGGTTTGTAGACGGAAGATTGCATGCAAAACAGCTCCAGCACTTCCACACGAAATCGTCCCACTTTTCCAGACGTCACAGTAATTGAACATGACGCGTTAAATGCCTCCCAAGCTAGTTGCATCCCTCGGCCAGGTCAAAATGTGTCTTAAAATTACTTCGTCTCCCGTACGTGTGCCAGCACACGCAAGACGCAACCGAAAACAGGCGACTTTCGGAAGCACGAAACGAGTGCACGCAATCATTAGTCGATCGTTCGGTCTGAGATCTCAATCAAACGGGCCGACACCGACCGATCGACCGGAGTCGTTGGAATCGTCGTCGTCGTCGTCGTCGTCGCCATCGTTGGATCGTTGGATCGTTACGTCGAGGTCCAGTAAGCGATGGCACTGGAGAGACCCAACGCAAAAGCCTCACGATCACGAAAACCCAAACGGCGGCCCACGGAACCAGCGAGCGAGCGAGATAATTATAACCATATCAGCTTTCCAAATGGCCATTCATCGCCCAGCGGGAGCCTCGCGTTTTCGTTTCGACGCTCGTCCCACCCTCCACACACACACACACACACACACACGGGCGCTCGCAGCACCTTTTTCCGGTGCGCAACAGGGTTTTGGGTGTGATGACGGTGGCTAATGGCGGCGACGTTCAACGCTACCATCGTCGTCGTCGTCACGCGGCCGGGACGAGAGCGAGCTCACGAGCGAAGGCCTCAAAACATGACAGAAGATCGCCGATCGCCGATGGTTTGGCGGGGCGGACCCTGGGGTGGACCTGCATGGGGCGGAAAAGCTCTCGCGACGTCGATTTATGACAAAGCTCGAGAGCTGCCCACCGATCCGCAAGCAAACCCAGGTCCGCACGGGACGGACGAGCCGGCGCACTGGAAATTGAAGGAGTCCGATTACTGATGCTCGTAAATTAAAATGTCGGTCGTCGTGTATTTTCATAATCTTCGGTACGGGTTGGTAACGGAGCATGGAAACGGAGCACCCTGCCGGCCTCGGGAGCCTCGGAGCTTCCCAAGGACCACGGAAACCCTTTGGCGTTTGGAGCTCGTTCGGTTTCGTTTCATCAGTCAGCCATTTTTCTTGAAGCCTCCCTGCCGCGGACTCGATCGCTTGACTCCTCGATCTGCCGGGTTTCTTGCGATCGAGCGCGTTGCCGGCACCAGAAGAAGACGCTCGCTAACGCTTCCAAGGGGGCCGTTGGCTTTGGGTTCTTCTTTCCACCTTTTTTTTTTCTCGTGCTCCCTTTCGCTCTCTCTCGCTCTGCTCTTTGATTGAAAACATTTAATTTATCATAACTTTAGGGTTGTTAATATCGACCGGTCGGGCGGGCTTTGTCGCGTTGGGCGCCCCTCATGATCTCGCGATGCCGGAGCCGTGTATTCGTATGATTGGTGGCCGCGATCGAAGTTCGAAGCGCGCGCGCGAGCACAAAACCAGCCTACGTTGACGATCGCTTGTGAGTGCGGCGTTACGGGATTGGTTCGGGCATGTTGAGGCGGCTGGCTTGGTAGAGTTACGGGAAGACACCAGGAATGGTTGCCCGCTGATGAACGATGCCTTGCACAGGCAGACCACATACATACACACTCGCTCAGGGGTTTTCTTTTTCTTCATACTACTTTTGACGTGATCAAACCGTGGGGTGGCAACATCGGCAACAGCCAAGCGTCCTTTTGCGCTTCCCCGAAACACGCATGGAAGCGACGCATTTTCTGCGAAATATGGCTAATACACCTCGCGTATTCGTTCGGGAAGGTAAATCCACGAATGCGAGTGTTGTAAGGGGGTGATTGGGATCGGCGGGGGTCGATAGCGAGAGGGAGAGCGCGAGAGAGAGAAAGAAAAAGCACCAGATAGAGGAAAAATCTCCACCGACACGATGGAATATGGGTACATGAATTATGAATTTGCAATATATTACGGTCAATTAATTACTGGGCATTTATTTTCCGTTTTTCAATTACTCCGCTCCATTCACGGGCTGGTTGAGGTGGGCGAAAAAGGATACCGAGGAGGCGTGCGATCGGAGATCAATGGTGTCGAGGATGCGTTACATGGGAACAACAAATTACCCTCCGGTCGGCCTGCGATTATCGGTCAATCCGACGCGGATGTACGGTAATTGTCGTGGCAGCAAACGCATAAGTTAAGCGAAAAAGAAGCTTCAGCACAAGTCAAGCAGGGCTTGTTAAAAGAAGCCCAATTGCCCGTAAGTATCATTAATTATCGTAAACGTAGAGCCGCGAAATCAACCTCAGCCAACAAGGAGTCACTTAATCGTGCCATCAGTCCAGAATGTCCTTACGAAACGGTTGATGTTGTCTCGTTTGCAACCGTCCACGCTTCGCGTAGGTGCATATGAGATGGAAAGGTCATAAAGTGTACAACGACGCACGCATCAAGAAGAACGCTTCACGGAGTGTGAGTAAGAAACGCTAACGAAACCCTTTTCCGACTTCAATGGATGATTTTTTTTTCAAAACTCAAGCACCACATTGCTCGTAAGGTGTGTGAGCAACGTTCGCTTTCGCAAGATAAATGCCTCTTTTGACCAAGGAACACACCATGGCCATTCTCGATCATGGTTTTGCTTTCAATCACACGGCCCTTTTCGGTTGCGGAATGTTGACGAAAAACACAGCAACCATTGTTACTTGCCAACCATCACCGTCCACGCGCCGTGACCATGACGACGAGAAGGCCTGACTCCGCCGATACGCGTTTTTGTCACTGCACAAACTGCATCGTCAGCCAGGCGCGCGTGTCCTCGTGCGGACGATGACAGACATAAGAGGACAGGACGGCTCTAAACGCACACGCAACGCGATGCAGCTGTTGCAGTCGATTTTTCGAGCCCCACCATCACGAAGCTCGCAAAAAAGGCATCCATCGTGCCGTGGGCTTGAACTTCGTACGGTAGCTAGCAAGAGAGAGAGAGAGAGAGAGAGAGAGAGAGAGAGAGAGAGAGCGAGCGAGTGAATATCCTTGCGCCAATGCTTGCGCCAGCATCCTGTCAGGACTCACGGTGATTTGTGTTGTGCTGCCCGGCCATCCTTCTCCTTCCCCCGAAAGACACCCCAGCCAGCTCAGTGCGGGAAGCGAATAAATGTAAATTAAAACCGAAACACCTCATTCATTTGTCAGATTTTGGACGAGCGAAGGAAAGCGCACTGACGCTCGAGCTTCACTCGAGCACCGGCAGCAAACGCTTGCTGGCAACATGTTGCTCGCTAGGCAAAACCCCTCGGCAAGGCGTGATATATTAGTTTGTGCCGTGCACTTTGCGCTGATTCATCCGGCCCCGCTGACGGACCGCAAACGAGCGGTTGTTGACTGGCTGTGGACGGCAAAACGGTGTGGCAAACAAAAAAACACCCAGACTCTCGCGCAATGGAAAGCCACATATGCATCCGGCAGACGCGCCGAAAGGATGAAAGGATACGCCACCGGTGCCGGATGCCGGCCACGATGGTGCTGATGATTGCCTTTCGGTGAAGAAGGAGCAATTTGTCTTCTTGATTTGCGGAATGCGAGAGCGATTTGCTTGTTTACGCGGGCGCGTTCCGTTTTGCGTGCAGCCCCGAAAAGGTGCATTCGCGTGTCGAGGAGCAGATTAGCTTGTACGCAGATGATGGAGAGGTGATAAACTGCGAAGCTGGAGCCATGAGTGTGTTGGAACATGTCGGCTTGTGGCGGGAAGGATGTGCACAAAAATTTATGTGAACTAGCGTTGGCGAGCTGGGAGTGGGTGGCTTTGTTGAATTGTTACCGAGTTGTTTTGCGCCTGAATTGGGTGGAAATGGAAGGTGATAAGGCAGCGAATGGAGCAGGTTCGTTTGGGTGTTATTCAGACTAGAAGCGCTTTAAAGTGAGTGCCTACAAAACGCTGTCTGAGACAATTACGAAAGGATATTGATTGGGGTTGTTTTTGCATTATTTTCCTCAAGATTTAGCACAACATTGTTGCTTTTTTTGACGAACTTTTTGAGCCTACCACCAGAAATAACTCGCAACCAGTGATAGCCGTCCACCAGCACGAGAGCTTCAAACGTTTGATAATGCTGTCTCCCGAGCACCCGACGCTCGAGATAGACAAGATGCATGTCGGCATGCCACTGCGCTGCATCCTTTTCCAACCCCACCCCACCGGCACGTTTGAAACGCTCTCTGGTGACCTACTGGACTGTCGCTGGTAGCAGATTGCATTGTTTCCTCCGAGCTGTCAGGACTATTTAAGGCCGCCCGGGCTCGGGCACCCTTGGGTCATCCTTTCAGTTTCATTAGCATCCATCAGAAGAATGGAAAGAAAGTTGGCCGTCTCTGCTGGCGCGACCGCGCGCATGTGTGGGTGTTTGTGAGTGGATGAAAAGGATGCGCAGCGAAATGGGGTCGGAGATAGTGAAACATTAAACAGCAGCACAACCGTGGCGAGCCGCACGAAGAAAGGATGGCAGATAATGGATGACTGGTTGACAACCCAGCACAGGACACGTCCAAGATCGTCGAGGACGAATTTAAATGACACATGTGTATGTGTGTATGTATGTGGTCGGCTCCCGGAAGTCTTATGCTGTTGGGGTGTTGTGTGAAATTTTTGCTTGTTTTGAAATATTATCACACTCTTCAGAAAAAGGTGCTCGTGATTATTGCTTAACATTTTTTAAAAACAATATTCAATTAGTAAAAAAACAGTAGGCTAAGAAATGTCAAAAGAAACATAGTAACCATTGGTTTATTGATAGTCAATCTCTTTTGACAGTAGGTATAGTTCTAAGACTAAAAACTTTGAAAAGTTTATCAGAGAAACAGCACAATTTTTACTATTTTGTAGAAAATCGTCATGCTTACTCGTTCTTCATTACTGATATTGACCATTCGCTTACGCAGTCTAGCTTTTGTTTTACCACCACCAAAGGCCCTTCAAAAGCCCAACCACATCCAAGAACTATTTCACTCCGAGGACAACGACGACAACGACAACGACGACGACGACTGTGGCTGTGAGCCGGTCCAGCAGTGCGTCGAGCGAGGACATCCGTCTGTCGGCGCCGGCAGGCGGCCCTTTCGGACGCTGGCTGCTGGCTCCTGTTCTTGATTAGACAGTCAACCAACCACGAGAGATTTCTTCGCTGGCCTGCCAGCTTCGCTTGCGGTGAAGTAATCTTAATGGGTGTATTATTCGTTCTCTCACTTTCCATTGTTTCTCGCGCCAAGGCGCATCCTTCGGGCGCATCCCTTCGCCTGGCAAGCTGCGTCATGTCCAGCGTTCACAAACCACTCCGCCCGAGCTCTGCTGGCAGCTGACTTGACTGACGCGACGGATAAAGCCATGCTGATGGTTTCCCCGGTTGGTTCCGCCAGCCACCGGGATTACCATCGCACTATGGATGGTCGGTTGGTGTACTTTTTTTTTTATTATTCGTTCTTCTCTCTATTCACCGGACCCACGCGCGTCCCATCTGCAAATTCCATCCCGACCAGACCGAACCCACCCGAAAGCTTTTCTACAAATTTAATTATTTCGAACTTTGAAACACATTCCCCGGGGTGATTTCACTGGCAGAAATTAACTGGATCGGAGACACCCATGGCCCAAAACGAACGGGACCCGAACCTGTGTGGGATTGTATTTTTATGCGTCATTTTCACGCGACAACATTTCATTGCGATGCGCCAGCCGGGCGCGATAAGGGTGCGCGCGCGAAAAGTTGCCGCGTCAATGGTGGCACCGATAATTAATACAACTTTTGCCAAACGCAAATTTGTGCCCATCAAGCGAGCGGGCGCGTTACGCATTATCGCGGCGTGGAGTTTTCTTGAGAAAATTGAAACGAAATCCAGCACCGCAATGGATCGCGATGGCGGAATGACCGGGCCGGTAATCGGATTCAATTTGAACAAAACTGCTTGAAGGGCAACATTGCGAGATTAGACGCGCTGCGAGGTTGGCGCTTGATTTGGTCAGGCAAATTACGCCCTCAAAGCCCTCGTGGTTCGGGCTTCGAACGATGGCCAGAACGGCAAGTTGAGTAATTGAAACGAACCCCCAACGGCGACCAATTATCGAACCGTTCTTTGATGAACTTTGACGCCAAAAATTGGTGACACCGAAATTTGGTACTTTTTATTCGATGGCTTCAGGTTTTTTGTTTCCGTTGAGCCGTTTTGTATCTTGATGGGACGGGATTTTCACAGAAATAATTACGAAAATACTGATTAGATTCTTTTCGGAATTGCGCCCATTTTTGTGTTCTAAGCGGGCGAAACTATTTCAACTAATCCGAGCAAAAACCGAGCCACATTTATGCTAGGATTGTGCAGCTACACGCGGAATAACTCGCAACCCAACAATGCCGCACCACATTAGTCAGTCAGTTATCGGGCTTGCAGATTTAATGAATGGGATTTAGGGTATTCTTCAACATCTAAACACCCACCACGACAGGGCCGCGAGCCCACCCCGGGGGGTTATCTACAAAGCAACACAATATTTTAAGCAATTTATGGGCGATTTTTGCAATGTATAAATTTTCCACTTCATTAACATATAATGTGATTATGCGTTTTGTCATAATCATAACTTTGCATTTGTTAATTCCCGCCCTGACGGCTGACAAAATCCCGGAGATGCGTTGCATTCCGGCGTTGCACCGATTCAAGATGAAAGACCAAAACCATGGCCATGTGCAAACCCGCGCCATCGGTGACGCATCGAAACGGTCGGTCCGGGCTGTCGTCCCGAAAAACCACATCACACTCCGATGCTCGATGCAGCGCCCGTGTGCGGCCCCCGAACGATGCAAATCCCGTGTACCGAAGGACGAGGCATTTCCCGAGCCACCATCAGGGAGCGATTTTCCATGCGGCAGTCCTCGGCGCCATTCGGAAAAACGGTCCCCTCTTTCAAACCCCCGGGTGGTCTCAACGGGTTGCTAAACCGTTATAACATCATAAATTTATATACAATCACGTTTGTACAATTTCATTTCAGTTAGATTATATTTTGAAATCGTACACGAGATCGTTCCGGAACGAACGACGCCACCGACGAGGGCGCCCTTCCGGCAGTCCCACGGTCACGCTTCGGTTGGCATTTGGGTGCAAACCCGGGGATGAAAAGTTATGAGAACTCATCGAACAGCGCCGCATTGGAGTCACCCGGTTGGAGGTGTTTGTTACGCGTTGTTGCAGCACCAACTAACGGTGGCCCATTAGGGAACAGGCGAACAGGCCACCGGGACCGGTGGCTCGATTGGATTCGGATGCAGTTTTTGTGCAAATGTCAACATACGCGGTGCGCAAATGGACCGAAACTCGAAACGAAGATTCATTTCAACAGCACCGCCGCAATCCAATGATCCGCCAAAGCTGCATTCCGTTGAATGTGGGGAGGGAGGGTTGTTAGAATTGGTCGTCCACGTGGGTGGTGAAAGGGTTGTAAAAGGACACCCACATCTTGTGGTGTGTGTGGCTGTAGCTAGACCATGGAAAGCGGCGGAAAAGTGTTTTGATTTGGGTTATTAATTTGAGAAGTGTTTCAGGTGGAATTAAGAAGTCATTTTTTTATCCTGCAGCAGGTAATTTTTTTTGAACGCAACATATGTGATTTAAGGAAATATTGTATTCATTTTTTTTTGTATTTTATTTTGTGCAAAAAGCTGAGTAGAAACATACGAACTGTGCTCATTTCTAAGGGCATTATTAGTCCGCTCAGACTCCCATTCCTTTATCCCAGAATGGGCACAAGCATTCCCGTGCGATCGTAAATAGCCACCCCCCCCCCAACATTGCAAAAAGGATGCGCCCGAGCGTGTGTCTGTGTTTGTGTGTGTGGCAGAGCGATGTAATTGCATCAACAAAATTTTATTACCGCTCCCAGCCCAGAACCCTCACGGACAGAGAACAGAACCAACAACGACGGGAAAAAAGGGCCCGGTCGTTCACCGTTGCATGCGGAAATAGACTCGCCTGTGCGTGCGTGCTGTCGCAAGTAAAAGCCTCGGGCAAGATGTCGCGCAAAAATGACCACAAACCGGCCGCTTCCTTGTGTGGCTCACACCGTGAAAGGAAGCGGATCCGAAAAACGCCCCGTACACCGGGACGAACGACGACGACGGTGGATGAATAAATAAGGGCGATAAATTGACAATTTACGGTTATGTAATTTGTGTTTGTATTTGAATGGTGTCCGTCATTACGCGAGCGCCCGCGCTGGAAAAGCGCTGGATTCATTTACGCCCCGTGTCGTTCCGCGGCCGGGGATCGCTTTCAGGGATGGATGGAGCCCAAAGTCCGAGCGTCGAGCGTCCAGGCACACCGAATGCCGATCGATGCCATCGAACACGTCCATCAATGTCCAATAAATTGTGATGTTAATCGCTTTCCAAAGCTACTGGCTACGGGCCAGGCCTCTCGCGGCATCGCGAACACGACGCCCCGGGACGGGTATATTAAAAATGAACTGTTCCGATGTTCCTTCGGGCAGGGGCACGAGACGGCACATTAGAAGTGGCCCGTTCGGGTGTGAAGGGCTCGCTTGGAAAGGCTGGGAATTTTAAGCGGAACAAACCATCGTTTCACCCGATACCACGCTACCGGATGCAGGCCCGACAAAACCGGGCCCATAATCACTACTCGGTTGCCCCCTAATGCCACCTACTTTATGATGATTGTTGTCAATATTTCTTCCGTTGATTCGATTGTGGCATCGGGAAAACATGTTACCCCCTGGTTACCCGTGGCCGGCAGCTTCCGGTGTCCGTGCGATGGGCGCTCGTGGTATTGTGTAGCCTCCAAAATGGCACGGTTGGCGCGTTGTAACATGCGCCAAGTTGATCCTTCCATCCCCGCACGTGCTAGTTTCATCCAATCAACCCGACCACCCTGTGTCCTTGTCCACTTCATTAATGCCCACCGAGTGTGATCGGAAAGGGGGGGGCGGGCACAAAAGGGCCGGGAAGTAATTGCGAGGATCGCCCGGACCGAGTTTACTGGTTCGGATATTTAATTTGTGATTTTCAACTGATTAGCCCGACCCGACGTGTTTTCCCGGGGAGCTCGTGTTGCCGGGGCCCATAATCACGTTACGCGTAAGCACATTAACGCAAACGCAAAAAGTTTGCACTGCCACGGGGACACAGGGACGCGTAAATATTTAACGTGTGCGCCATTTTGCGCCACCCTTCCGGAGACGGGCGGACATCGGAGTATCGCCACTTCCGTTCGGTTTACTGACTTTCCGGGGGGGGGGGGGTGGCCAACCAATCGATTGCTTTTCGAGTTTCCCAACCGACAGGGTGGATGGGTGCTTTTTCCCTTGATGCCCCGCTAGGGATCGCCAGTTACATGTATGGGAAAAAAAAGTGCGCATAAACAGTCGTAAGCGGCTGTTTAATTGCCCACCTCATATTTAATGATCTCGACCAATTACGGACCGGTGGGGGCTTCTTTTTTGTTGTCGTTGTTTTGCGGCACACAAACTGACTGCGAACTAGTGATTAGTCATAATTAGGGTGTAACAGCGAACGATCCCGATGATTTGCATAGTTTGAGTGAGAGTTGTTATTTAAAAGGCTGTGTTTTATTTCAAATCCACAATTAAACTCCCGATCGTGTGATAAAGTCTATTCCCAGTGGTAATTATTTAGCATGCTCTCCACCGACAAGGCATCGCGGGAAATTTTAACAAAATTAAGAGCTTTTTTATCGCATGAGAAGCTTGCATATATATGTAAAACAAATGCTTTTGAGAAGGTTACTCATTAACTGAGCAAGTAAAAGCTTGGTAATGCTATGATGTATTAAATTCATGCCAAAAAATATATCTTCTACATCAGACGGCTTACTTCTTGGGAAAACCTGCAGTTTCATCGTCAAACAACACTACAAATCAAACATTTACAATTTACGTACAATGCGTTCTAACACACCTTCGAATGACTGATTGATTATCGAAGCAACCATCAAAAGCTCGCCGTTTCCTACAACCCAAACGTCAAAGAAGTTCATGTACACGGCCTACTATGTCACCGTGAACAAAGAACAGATTATCCGGGCCCTCTCCCCGAACGGGTTGACATTTGAGACGGCCCCCTTTCTCGGTGGAACGGAACGCCTGCCAGCCAGCTTGAACGGTGACAGCGCAGTCAAGGACTGCTTCCGGCAGGATGGCACTGAGATGAGCCTTCCACAAAACACGCCACGAACCAACGTTCGAAAGTTCTTCCAGGAGGTCTTTCTCTCTCGCTCTCTCGCTCGCTCTCTCTTCACTTAAACTGGCGCTGTCGTTGTAGACGTGACGTATTATGTTCGTTCATCTGTCACCCCGATCCTGTGTGTCCTGTCGCATTGCATTCCACAAAAGAAAACACTATTACAACGCCACACACTCACACACGAAAAGCCGCATCGCTATCCGCAAGGTCTATTATTTCCGACTTGAGTGGCGCCATCTGATGGATCGCCGGCGTGATGCGAAACCGGGCGAAACAGGTTGCATTATGCGGCCGTCATACGAGAGCACATTTTAATTGTGAACCTCCGAATGAGTTGATTGCTGACTGCCCACTTTTCCGAGCAATCACAGGGCCCCAACCCAATTCACCGGCCCGTTGGGCGATGGCGGTGATGTCTTCGCAGCGTGACATCCTCCTGGCGATGGCAGCTAGGTGAACGAGAGACAGAGAGAGAGAGCGAGTGAGCGAATGAGCGCAGATGTCCTTCCATCCGAGGACTAACGTGTGTGATACGCCATTCTGGGCCACCACCGGAGTTACATCAACATCGCCGTCATCGTCATCATCGCCGTCAGCTGCTGAGCGTGTCCTGGCATGCATGTGAGCTTGGTTAAGCACCGACTCGGGGTCCTTTCGGCGGGCGTTTAAACCGTTCCAACGCAAAACCACACATCGCTACCTGCCGGTGCTGGCGTGTGGGCTACAGAGCATCGGAAAGGACCTGGGCCTGCCCGACGGACGGTCACTTCCTTTGCCCACTGTTAATAGACTTCCGCATCCGATCGCTACGGCACCAGACGTCAACCAAACTGGACCGTGGAAGCGTCCTGGCCGTCATGGTCAATCTTTTTGTCCGGCAATCATCCCGTTGCGGCTTAACCATCGGTCCTGAGGGCCACGTGGCGAAGTTGAGCTTGAATTCCGTTGAATCTCATCCTCGCGCGGAACCGTGCTTTTCGTGACCGGTGGTGAAACTCGGCTAGAGTGTAGCCAGCGAAAAAGCGGTATTTTGATAATGGCGATGTTCACGCCGTGGCGGATCCGTGCCTCACCTTACGCGAGGCGTTTGAGCGGCTGTTTATTGCTGCAACAGGACCTTTCCGTCACGAGTAATGCAGGAGCTGGTTGAGAGAGTATTCCACGAAGGAGAGAAAAAAATACAACATCCCTTAACCATCCCTTAAACGGATCACGCCTCACGGTAATTTACGCTATTGTTGCCAAGAAGTACACGTGTCGGTGTCGCAGCTGAATGACGAGCATAATCGAAAGCGACCAAACATGCCGCTCGTCAACGGGATGACACTCAATTCTGACGGCCGGTCGTTGGTACAAGCTTCTTGAAGGACAGCTGGACAACCTGACCATACAGAGCGACAAGCCGATACGCTTCAAGTTGCTTGTAACTATATCCTTTTTGACGCAAAAAGTACCCAGCTGCGTGGGAGAAGATTAGTGACAAGAGTGATAATCATTAGCAGGATATCGCTGGTTTGCAAATCGTTTTAGGAACCATTACACAACAGCATGAGGGTGCTATTTTGTTGTAATGCTTAATTTGTGTATTTTTTTTCCAGAAATGCCATCAAATAAAGCAGGGAGAGAGAGAGAGAGAGTGTTGTACAAAATTATAAAGGTTTTGAAGTACATTTGTATTTGTATAATTTAAATGCATCTAAATTATAAAAATTTAAATGAACTTCAAAACCTTTATAACTTTGTACAACACTGTTCCTATTTTCGACCAATTATCGGACTCATTTTATTAAATTTTCTAGCTTAAGCCCAACTGAAAGGCTATTCCAATGCGCTTTTATTTCACCAAATTGTGCAAATCATCGAAAATTCCTTATTTATTTCAGACACCAATGAAAGGCTCCAAAAATTATGAAGCTACAAATAGCGGTTGTTATAAAATAAGGGGTGGAAAAACAGCTTTTTTCTACCGAAACGAAAAGACCACCCAATGCGCTGATGTAGATAAAGTTTTGTTTGCCTTCGATCGCACGGTTGCTTAATTCATAAGCAACCGGTATTGAAATGAGGTGAATCTAGTTTTTGAACCGCCTGACGACATCCCAAACGTGCCCCCGGCTCGCTCGCTCACAACAGTTCAGTCTACCGTTCCAGCAGCTTTCCAGCGAGAAAAGGGAAAACAAAAGCCCTACCGAACTATATTTTCCACCAGCGCGTGTCACTCGCGGTGATGCTTCATTTCTCATGCACCTGCCAGATAGCGGCGGGTCCCGCGTTAGTTTCCCGTTCAATGGTTGTTTACCGCATCTCGGGGGTTTTTCTTTTACTTTCACGCTCCTCTTTTTCTCGCCCACCCACACCCGAGGAAAAGGTTTAGCGAAACCGGCGAGCTCGGATGACTGGCTGGCCTTGATCGGTTCCCGAGGCGGAACAGCGAGCAAGGTGATGCCACCCACCGATGCCACCGGGAAAAACCGTTTTCCCCGCTAAATGACTAGCGCGCCGATACCGATAAAGCCAACCGAACCGCGCGAAACGGCAATCATCATTCGAAAGAAAGTTGACGTTTTGCGGGAGCATCTCGTGCCACCGGTTTCAAGATCGAGCACCGGTGGCACAGGACATTGCCACGGGCCAGCGATTGCAAAGTGCAAAATTGTCGCCTCGTAGACCTTTCGTGGCTGAGAGAGCGAGGGAAATGGAAAACGGAAATGAGCGCGAAAGAACGCGAGAGGGGTTGATTTTTTACCACCCCCATTGGACGTGCTTCAGGACGCCACCT
This sequence comes from Anopheles nili, assembly GCF_943737925.1. NCBI lineage: Eukaryota > Metazoa > Arthropoda > Insecta > Diptera > Culicidae > Anopheles > Anopheles nili. The sequence continues at coordinate 23,291,070 of NC_071292.1, forward strand.
CCCATCGTGAGGCTTTTGTTTTGCCCGTTCGATTCTGCTCGCTCGAATGAGCGTCCTTAATGTCCCGCTGATGGTAGTTTGTGCCGTCGCGAAGATGCTAGTTGTGTGTGTCGCGAACCTGCCAAACCTGTGTGAAATGATTGCTCGCTTCGTTAGCCTCACCACCGGTACGGTTCCACCCACCGGAAGGTGTACCATCGCGCAAGGAACGGCTCACTTGCGGACACTTTTCACGCTTTGTTCCACGCCCCATCAAACGGGGCTCCATTGTGTGGCGTTGGCTTTCATCGATGCAATTTTCCATCACTTCACGCCGTGTCACGTGAATATTTTATTTACTTTGTGTCTCACACGCCGAAGCGACCCTTTCATTTGCGATCGTGACAAGTCGGCGCGTCAATTAAAAGTCGGCCCCCGACCGCCCACGGAAGCCACCGCAAGACATCAAGGACAAGGATGTCGCAAAGACGGAGCAACGGTGAAATAGGTGTGATGGAAAATTTTAATTAATTTTGACAACAGACCATCATCGCCAGGGAGCGCATTTTCTTGGGTGATGTTTTGTGCAGTTTTTATGAACCACATTGCACTCGAAACGTGTCACCAAAACAATCGATAAGGTGGAAAATCAATACGCCTGTCCTGAGCTTCTTGATAGCCGGACAAACTATCTCGCTCGCGGAACTATCAACCGAATAAAATGTACGACACGATTTGTGGCATGAGACAAACAAAAGCGCTCAGAAGATCTGACGGAACAGACGAGCACTATCGAGAATTTAACACAAGCCAGTCAACGGCACAGACAACGGCCAAATGACAAATTTCATGGGGTGGTTTTTGAATAAATTTGAAAAAGTAGTTCACGAAAACAAAACCGGACCCCCACCAAAAATCGGTCTGCGGTTGGCTGCAGCAAATCGAGATGGACACGCCACGCAAAAAAAAAGACACGGGAATGCTTGCGCTAGCTTCACGCAATCGAAAACGTGGTCCGACACGGCGAACGCTCGACGAAATCCGTTGTTCAAATGCGAAGCGCTAATTTGAAACGCAATAAATTACGGCAAATTCAAAATTATTAAGATACTCCGGTATGATAAACGTCAGCGTGAATCAAATAATTTAGAATTATAAAAGCAATATCGTCTCGCTGGCAGGATGTTGATCGTTTCGGAAACTCGTCCGCGCTGAAGCGCGCGGCCAACGAAACGCGTATCGTTAATCTATGCGATGCTAATGGGTTCGGTTTTTTTCTTTTCTTTTTTTGGGGAGGGAATCGGGAGCGTCCTCAGCTCGGGGGATGGCGAACCGTAATGGATGGGGATCTCGCGGATCGAGCAGGAAATAGATAACCTACCTTTTGGGGATTGCGATTGATGATGGCTCTGATATAATGGGTACAAAATTTTGTTTCCACCACAGACACCACATAACGGCGAGATGGACACGATGGGGAGCGGTTTTTGCTGGTCTGTTATTATTCTTTTTTTTTTGGTTGGTTTCTTTTTCTCGCAACTGAAACGCCTCAGCTTTCACGCTCAAGCACTCCAGCTGTGATTCATCTCCGCTGTGCAGACGAATGACGATTCGACGCGCAAGCGGTTCGTAAAAGGTGATTGAATATTTTATCGTCGCTTATATCACGGCAACATTTCCGTTCGAGCGCGCAAAACTTTCGACGTTGCGTTAATCCATACGAGAGAGAGAAAAATAAAAAATAAACCATAGCATCGTGTTTTGGGGGGTTTTTGGCACAAATCAGAACAAATGCATGATCTCAAGAAAACAGGTTGATTTTCTTTTTTTTGCTCTCTTTTCTTATTCTTGTAAGCATATGTGTCCTCTGTTCGTGGAACGCAAAGAATAATACACATCACACATGCTGGCTACAATATCGTCGCCTCAGGAAAAAGTTACTCCATTGATGGAAACCCACCTCCCCCGGCGACTCTCGACGATCACGGCGGTTCTCGTTCTATCATCCGGACGAAAGCGGTTCGGACGAAGGACTACAACGAGGACGACGATGACGACGACATTGGAACCAATTCGGAGGGATATGAAAATTTCTGACAGTTTGCTACTTGCAGCCCGTCAGGAATTTACAACGAACAAGTGTCAAGCATATCGAAGCGGTCCAACACCGGTTCCAGGACCGATTTCCAAGGATTGGAGGAGGCTGCCTAAAAAAAAAAAGAGTCCTTAGGATGGAAACTGGACCGATGGGACAGGGGGCGAAATGAGACAAATGCTGCCCGTGTGCCTGCCACAAACCACAAACCCTGTGGTGGCCGAAAGTTTTGCCAAACATTTCGCCATCCAACCGCCATCAATAGCGCCGATTGTGCCACCGATCACACACCCACTCGTCCTCAGCATTCCCACCCGAACGCAAATGGAAACTGTCACGCGATGAAAGGGCCCGGTGACTGATTAAACGGAAAAAGTTTTCAAAACGAAGCGATTTTCCACCGAGAACGAGAGCTCACTCACATGCCCCGCCAATGTTTGATGGCTTCAGCTCCATTTACTGGGCTGAAAGGGCGTCGACAACGTTCACGCGTTGCCCAAACGGATGTGTATGAAAATTAAAATAAAAATCAACAGCAATCGGGACGGGAATTAAGTGCATGCGTTATGGCACGGCGTTATGGTTTCGGTTGGAGCGCGTGAATCGATGGTGCGGGCGTTTCTTTTTAGTTTAAAAAAAAACACAATAACAAATTCGACACACATCGACTTGGTCGGGGGGGGGGGGGGGGGGTCCGGAAAAGGACGGGATAAATGTCAAACCCATTGCCCCCGCATGGAACAAGCGCCTGATCGTTCAATCAGCCCGCGCAGCGCACACGCGGTCGCCCCTGATAGATGGCGGCATTTTGTTTTAATTTTTAGGTTATGGTTCCGTGACACGACGCCATTCACATTTACACAGCCTCACAGCCTCGAAGCCCGACCGATAGTCAGGCGCACATCCTGACATATCGCAAACGCCGGAACGACACACCACCCTCCCCCTCCCATCTCCCCCTCAGTTCCCCAGTTCACCACCCAGCCGAAGGGGCAGCCGTTCGCGCGACTAATGGCTGCCCGATCGACGAGACAACGCGCCTGTCAAGCGACGATGGAGCGGCAAATGTTTCGATGGTTAATTTATTTTCTATCTCTGCCCCCTTACTCGTCCCGGTTGGTCCGGTTTGCTGCGGACCTGCTGCTGCTCTGGTGGTGCGCGTTTATGCTCTAAAAATGCCAATCGCGTAAGTGCACCGGCGACATTACACAGCGATCATTTGCCGCGCCTGCTATCGGAATGACATCTGTACTATCGGTGAACCGCGCCGTTGCACCGTGCCCGACGTGCCCGGATAATCGAAACACCGTGCGCCGCGTGCAGTTTTCCCCGCTCGTCGTCGTCGTGGGCCCCGCAACCACGCGGCTGGAGGACAAAATTCAAAACATGAATATGCAAACACGGGCGCACAGTAAATTTCATCGCTCATCGATTTATTCATCAATCGGCCTCCGGAAGCGGTCAGCCGTAATGGATTCGCCGATTTGTGTGTGTGTGTGTCCAGCACCATTCGAAGCCAAGTGGCTTTCTTTCATTTTTTCTGTTTTTCTTCTCTTAAATGGACGCCAATCGAAGCATGCCAACTCGCCTGCCAATGCAGACTTGATGCGAGTGGAGCATAATGTTCCGTTTTTTTTTCTCTCGTTAAATTCCGTTTGTCAAAACGATCACGACACAAAGTGCAACAGTGTGTACGTTTCATTGGTTCGACGTAGCTCGAAAAAAATGACGCTATTAATTGGGAAAAACCTCCCCAAAACCGTACCAGCCAGCCATTTGATCATTAACCAGGCGAGCTGTCGCACGTGTGCTCATGTTCGGTAGTAAAGTCCCTAGCAAGTACACTATGCGTGTCTGTTTGTCCGAAACCCCATTGCAGCAAAGTCCGGGAATTCGATATGAATTTGTGCTAATTCATTCACCGGAAAATAGTATCCATCATCTGTCGTGTGCATCGCATTTCGGAGAGAAAATAGTTTTCCCCGACAGTACGTGCCGGCTCGTTAGGGCTCGCTTTTCCCGGCTTGAAACGCGAAGACTCCATCGTCGAGAAGAGGACGACCGAACGAACGGTGGCCAATACTGGAAAACCCAATTCCCGCACCCTTTTTCGGTGCACCCTTTTAGCGTCCCAGGGACGAGCAGAGCGTGCGCTACCAACGGCAAGCATCCGAACGGTCCACTCATCCAAACATCCATCCATCCAGCTGACGTTCGTCTTGGCTAAAGAAACGGGAAAGAATTGAATGATTGGCATGATATTTTTCTTAGCCCCTTCGTCCCCTGGCCTGCTCTGGCACCCTGGCCACGGTTCCGGCCAAGAGGAAGCGTCCGTCGAATGACATGTACACATGAAAACGGTGATGAGTAACGTCTTCGAGGGTGATGTGACCGCCTCGACGAGCGACTGGTCGCCGGCGAAGCCGATCGATCGCTGCTTCTTCCAACCGGCGAGGCTTCACTGCGACCGAGAGGTCGGTGGCTGCAACCGATGAAGCTGAAACGCTGAACACCACCACCGGGAAAACGGAACGGAAAGTTTTCTCTGCACGTTCGTCGGGCGGAGAAAAATGCCCCACCATTGCAAAACCGACCGTCTCGGCGGTCGCTCCCAGCGGCCCTTTGGCAGAAGCTACGGAAAGGCACGGGATTTCCAGCAGAAAAGCACTGTAATTTTTCATTCGCTCGCAAAACCCCCACCATCTTGGCCGGTTTCGCCAGCCAGCCCGGTTCACCGTTTGCCTAGCCGGCGCACTCATTGCACGAATCAATCCATGCTCCGTCAACGTGACGGTGGGAAGAAGAATAACAAAAAAAAAGAAGCATCCACTGGTCACATCGCTGCTCTATGGCTGGCGAGATGGTTCGGACGAAAAACGCAACATAATTTAATTGAATTGAATCAACACAGGGTTTCTTCGGTTCTGCTATCTCGTGTTCTTCATCTCGGTTTTTACCATTTCTTTGAAAGAATTCAACTCTTCCCCGGATTAAGTCGTTTATTTTGGAACACTTCTACCGCAAGGATATGATGTACGTAAAACCAGCCACTCGAGCTTTGAGTTAGGTCTAGTGTTTGAAATAAACTCGTTTGATACCAGCATTAATTTATTTTTTAGTAAGTATGCACTTAAATCTAGCATTGTTCGTTGAAGAGTTTTTTTTATAGTTCGAAAAATTTCAAGTAACTTATTACAACTAAGCACTCTGATGGAAGAATTCATGCGTTTTCTTTAAGGAGAAAAATGTCTAAAGCTAACACGACGTTGCCTTTTTTTCTTTTCGTCCGATCTCATTCTGTCGCTTAGGCCACCTCTACCATCTTGGAAGCAGCTCGTTCAAACCACCCAAGAACGTTTCTCCGTTCACAGGAAACGCAGAAAAAAGGCATTTTGCAAATGCATCACACATTGCCACGTGGCTTCAGCAGAAGCCCAGGGAACTGACGGACCAAATCAAACATATTGATCCGGCTTCACCAGCAGTGCTTTTACCGTGTTTACTTTCGTGCCGCATTTGCAGCTTGCTATCTTGCATTAGTTCGGTGCGGGAAAGTTTAGTTCTTAAGGAGCGAAATGGAATTAGTTTGAGCACTGATCGGATAAGTCCTGATGTACCAAGGCGCATGGTTTGGCTTTTAGGAAATGAGACCGAATTGCTGCTAAAGAAAGATCAAGCATAAACTACTGCATGGTTCTCTCAGATGTGCATACATCCAGCTGGGACTGAAATTTGCACGATATGCTCGGAACTACATCCAAGTAGGTGCTAGCTACCATGGCAACAGCTTCATTCGGACTCTCGTCTGGATAATACACATCTATCCTACGGTCAGTGAGCCAAGAACTCAACAACAAACAATCGGGCAGTTTTTTTTTATGTGAAATAAACATTTTGATAGGCGAATGGACACGACACTGAAAACGCGCAATGGACACATCGAACGATTCGCTTGCTCCGCCGACCGGGTTATCCTTCCGTTTGACATATTACAAATATAAATTTTGATTTATGACACACATCAAATGCGCCCCAGTCAGCTGCCGTGCCGAGTGATTGAGTGATGATTTTATGAGTGTATCGTAAAACTTGGCGCGATCGATGGAGACGCCCGGTATCGCTGCCCAGTGCAGACGGCCGACTACGGACTAACGCCGGGATAGCGGAATGGTCGAATGGCAAAATATTTATAGATATCCCTGGTTTGTGTTCCGCATCCATCATCGCTTCCATCAAACACGCGGCAAATACACGGATCGAGATTTCAAAACCCATCCCTCTGCGTGTCGAGAACGGGCGCGTCAGCGAGAAACACCGCACCGACAATGGGAACCGATTTCGATTTAAGATGCCTTCATCGCGATGAAGCACGGACTACGTACACTACCGGTTCACCGTGGACGACTCAATCAATCATGCTGCGTTTTATTGATGATCGGTCCGGTGGTTATTGCACGCTGCATGCTGGTGCCCGGAGCCGCCGGTGGTTCATTACATGCTTTCGCGGTTAGTGAGCAAACGGTTTTACTTCTTCGTTTGCGATCGTAATGTGTTTGCGGTGCACGACGTAGTGTGGCTCAATGGAACACCGGAGGCTAGTGCCAATCGATGTCAATCAAAGCGCACTTTACGATCGATTTTACAGGGTGAAAAGTAAGTGTCAAAAAGGCAACCTTGCCTATAGGTTGCGTGCACGATGGCCATGTCGAAGGTTGAAGCACTCGGTGAGTGCTTTTCTCGAGCCGTATTCTCAAACTACACGTCGATTGATTTAACGAGCGATGAAAACGCCAACTAAACTGGGTGACGGCTCGTCCTGAGGGTCGTCACAGAAATCGAGCGCAATGCAACTTCAAATGGCGTCGTGCGTGTTCACCATAAAGTGTTTTAAAACCTCGCCATAAAGTGAATTAAACTTGCATTTATTTATAACGCATGCAACACGACTGACACGAATAACACACAGCACTGCCCGCTAGCAATCCATTTCCACCATAAGATGGTCAGTCAAGTTCTAGCCCTCAACATGCATCTATTGGGATTTTACGTCATTATGGCCATCGTGCACGCGTGCTTTGGAAACGAACTCATCTACGAGCTGATTTCACACATCGAGCGAACGATCAGCTTCCTAAAGAACACCACGGTGTGTAATCGTGATGTATGGATCAGTTTTCCGGATGGTTGGGTAGCAGAAAAGGCTTGGATAGAGTCATCCATTAGCCTCCTATCCTTACCCAACACTACTTACATTATTTTCACACAATCCACGAGCTCGCATCCACTCGTGAAGCAAATTGATAAGCTCCAGGAGCCTTTGGTGATGATTGTCATCATATCGAGGGTAGGTTTCACAACTGCTATGCATCAAAGCGCGTAACAATGGAATGATTTTCTCTTTTTTTAGAAACATACCTCATCGTTTCAGTCCTGGGTTATGGAGCTAAGCAGAAGGTTCACACACATCAGGCTTATCATTGTGGTAGAAGTGAATCGTGTGACAGAGATTGGTTCTCTACCGAAAGGTTTCGCTTTTTATCAGCATCACAACGTGCTGTACTTTATGGTCAACAGAAAACACAACCAAATACAGGTGTTGACATTCCATCCTTACCTCAACTCCACACGGTTACTCCGTATCGGTGACTTTGCCAGCTACTATCCAAACTATCAGCTTAATTACCACGGCAAGCAGATGAACGTTTCCTGCACGATTGCGTCCCCTTTTGTTACCGAAAATCCAGTGACTTCTAGAGCTGGTGGAACCGATGTAGCGATGTTGCGCATCATTGGACGCAAGCTTAATATCATCTTCAATGTGCTACTATTTCTTATTCCAACGATCGATTTTAAGAAAATACTAACTCAAGCAAATGAGCAGCGTGCCGTGATTTGGTTAAACCGAGCCGAATACCGACCAGTCGCCAAAAACTTTGTGAGCATTCCCGATCTGGTAAACTACGTCATCGTGGTGCCACGAGGACAGGAGCTAACGATACCGGAGATTTTCCTACGCCCGCTTACCACTGCATCCTGGGCTCTCCTAGTGATAATTCTACTAGTCAGCTTTCTGGTAATGTGGAATTGCGATCATTACTTTCAGAACGATCTCATACTCCTTCCGTTTTGCGGGATTGAACGGTACAGCCTTAACGACACGCAGTTCGCAGAGAAAACGATCATTATCGGGCTGATGATGTTCTACTTTCTCATCCAGAGCGGATACGAGTCAATCATCATTTCACTGATTTCGGAAAGACCGTTCCATCCGAATATTGAAACACTAGATCAGCTGCGTGATGCCGGCTTGCCCGTCAAGGTGTTCGACCACTTTAATCAGAAGATCTTTAGGTCCATATTCGAGGCTAAAAACATCACAGTAAAGACGGAAAATCGAACGCAGCAGACGGACCTCGAATTGACAGCCGCGATTTTACTAAACCAGCGATCCGGGTCGTACGTTCTGAGCAGGCCCCAGCACTACGATTCTGTTCGAAATCGACGTAAATACAACGTCCTGCAGGATACGTTGAGTGCGCATCCGCTATCATTTATGTTCCTCAGGAAGTCAGCGTTCCAAGAACCGTTCACAATGTATCTCAACACAATGTTCGAAGCAGGATTTTTTCTTTACTGGAATACGCAACGAGAGCGGTTACATGTGATGCATTCGAAAGAGCCCGAGGAAATCGAGGACAGTGACATAGTGAAGTTTGACGATTTGGCGCCATTCTGGGCAGTCATCGGTGTTGGCTGGACGTTAAGCACCGTTGTATTTCTGCTGGAAAAGTTCTCCAGTCTTCAGCTGGAGTTAAAGATGAAAGCTCCTCGACGACAAGTCGAGCAGTGGGCACGATCATTTGCGCAAAAAAATGCATACAAATCACATGCAAACAGCTAAATTATGGCATGTACGAAAAAGGTAAAATATTGAGTTATGATTGCTCAACGATCGCGAATCGTGGAAATCAATCCTTTATTTTTATATTACCCCGAGATCATGATCCGAAATACACGAGCGCGATGAAACTATGATTCGAACAAAATTGAATGAATTGAATATTTTGTTTTTCGTTTTAAGTAGTATAAGTCGAGGATAAAATGTCTTGACTAATAAATATGTATGAATGTGGACCATATAATTATGTTTCTAATTCTAATATGTAATTTATTTTATATGATTTTTTTTCTATTTAATGCGATTGTAGTTGAAATAAATTTGTTTTAGAAATGATTTCCCCCCACCAAAAAATGACGGGCATCATTCGGTGGGCTTCGAAAAATAATCGACGCATTTAAAAATCGTACGCGTGGGTTTGTATAGCCGTCTTTGGCAGGCCAATTAGGTATTTCGAAGCTGTGTCCCATCAGACGCCACCCGTCAAAGTTCGCCTGTCAACAGGCTTGCCTGGCCGGTTCCCGGGTGGCACCACGGCATCTAATCTAATCATTTCCGCCTGCTAGCGACGTGCGACGAAACCGTTTAATCCAATTGCGGATGTCACCGGGCTCGTCCCGACCATGGCTGAATGTGATGTAAACAGCCCCGACCGCCGGAGTTCGTCCGTTGTGCAAAATCATGATTGACACCTGTCAGCGTGGGCGTGGGTGACCATTTTTGGCCCGAAATGCTACCGGTGGGTGGGTTCGTTTTGTGTGTTTTTTTCCTTGCTCTTTCCACCACCCGAGCCACCGACAAAGTCTGCGATTATCCAGTCAATTCAGTTCGGCAGATGCCACGGGCTGGCCGATGGTTCGTATTGCATTTAATTTTACGACCTTTACAAGCATATCCTAGAAGGCAGCCGGAGTCGGTGAGGGTGAATTTAATTAAAAATGCTTTAATTAGGCCAACATACCCTCACACTTTCTCTCTCTCTCTCTAGCATCTTTTCCGCTTTCCTTTGTCATAACGTACATGCCGCACCATTCGATTTGTGACACAAGTACACGACGGTTGGCTCGAAAGAAAGTGCGCTCACTCTCGGACGAGGCTATCGTCGTTGGCGTGAAAGATTGGATGGATCGCTTCCTTCCCAGATGACAAAGAACGTGTCAAGTCGCTGGTCTGGGGAGGCCAACCCAGCCCACCCAACCGAAGGAAAACTTGTCACGACGACGGTCACCACGGTAAAGGCTGCAGCCCGTCGTGGAGTCAATCTAACCGGACGACCCATCGTCATTCATTCCACCCGGTGGCAAACTCACCCCGATGTCCAGTGGGAAGCGAACGAGTGGACGAAAAAAAAGAGAGAGAGAAAGAGAAGGAGAAAAAGAGCGAAGAGGAAAGGAAGTCTCACGCCCCACACGCGCCCAGAGCAAATGTCCTGGCTGACAGCGTGAGCGAAGCGGCCACCGATGCGACTCCGGCACACCACCGATGAAGGATATGGCGTTCATTATTTACTTTAATGGGTATAGAGGGGCGATGTAATAAATGCAAGGAAAAATATAAATAATATGTGTAATCTGCAGATAAATTTTTCCCTCCTTTATCTGACGTTGACGGAGCGGCCGTGTTGTGTCCGGCCCGGGATTCATCATACTCTGTTCGCTCGCGCACCTTTCGAAGCATAGGTGCATGGTGCTCCGGACGAATCGATCGTGTCACGCGGTGATATATGCGCTCGCAAAATATGCTCGCTTTCGTAGCCGAACACATGCACTTGCTGTTGAGGCTTTCTTGCAAAGCCTAGCGAAGGTTTCCAGGAAGCCACCGGTAAGATATGTATTCATGACACTCACCATTTTCGTAATTAAAGATCGGACGCAATCTAGCACTTTCCGTCGAATGTTTAAACCAATAATCCGTCGCCGAGGCTTTAGCTCAAGGATCCCAAGGACATTCCGGACCTAGGGCTTTAATCCAAAATACCCCTCCGGGACATACGAACCGGTGCCCGGAACTCAACTATTTCGTGCTCGGTCACTGTCTTACGCTCCATCAAATCCGGTGCGTCTCATCACGCGAGTCTCAGGCCCTGTGTGACGGATGGTCCTTCCGGTTTCCATCCTTGCTGATCACGATGACCCGGAAGGTCGCCCTCGTCATGCTACAATTGCCGATCTCGATAGTAATAGTTTCACTTTGGGAAAGCAACCCTGCAGGGTGGTAGGAGCTGAGCGAGGGTGGAAAATCCACCCCCACCCGGTGGGCACACAGGGGTTACGGTTGCGAGGGAGGTCGGAAAAATGTGCAACATTTCTGCTTTCGGACGTGGAAGACGTGGTGCTACGGTGTGTGCACTTCCTTTGACCCTACCGAGCCCTCAACCAACTTCGGGCCATCATTTTCACTCTCCTCCGGCCGGCATCCACCCGATCGTCATCAGCATCATCATGGTCATCCGGCGATATATCAACAGCCGGCGCGGGCGAGAATGAATGGCGTTGGTGTGCGGGGCAGTTAGAAGGCCAACGGAAATCATTGCCACCAAACAGCAACAAGAAAACTCACTCCTCTCGAAGGAGACGTGCCGGTTGCAGGAGGCAGAAGAAATGGCGATCAAGAGAATGGCCGAGCCGCACACAGTGACACCGCGCAACGAGCGCGAGTGAGCTTATGGCTAACAGGGAAGGAGTGCGAGGAAGCAGGGCGCAGGACCTGTACGCCCACCATCACCACCCTCACGTTGGCGTGGCGAGCGAAAATGTATAATAATCTGTCTTCCTTCACCTCACATCAATCATGAATCATCATCGCCATCATAGTCCCCCGAAGGCGACGGCCGGCAACAACACGGACGACTTGGTCCTCCCTTGCGACCTTGCACACACACACACACCCTCACGGCAGTCGGTGAAGTTTCTGCTAGTGGGTATTACGCTTTCTGCTGTCCTGTCCGTGCTTTTAGCGAACCACTGGTGGGTGGGTGGTGTCCACCACCACCCAATCCCTCGCGAAGATGGTCGGCGACCATTGCGGGATTGCTAACTTTCAATCCCCAGACCACTCATTTGGTGCCGAGAGCGTGGAACTTTTTCCTCCACGCCATCCGGGCTAAGGTGAATGGCACAGTCGAAAACCCGGGGGTGGTCAAAATGCGGGCGTTTGGGAAACCTATAAGGATAGTACGTTCTTTATGTGGGAAAATGGTGTAGTTTTTACTGATTTTATATCTTAGTATATGTATTAAAAGTAAGCGAATTACTCACAGCACAGGTATTTTTGCATACATTTCACAGTTGCATAAATCAAAGTAGGCCGCCAAAGAGCCATGCTTGCATGAACCTTGGGTGGAAATTTCCTTGTATAAACCCTGTCTACGTCAGCAATGCTTCAACTTCATCACGATTACTCAAGATGTTATTTTTTTTTTCATTGTCATTTATTCATTTTATCTCTCTGCCCCAAATTCTGCACAAAATCAAAAATCTCTGGTTTTTTTTTGGTCAACAACCAGCAACCGGAAACACCACTGTGCCGCTGCTTTGTCGCAGACATCTTTCAAGCGTCTTATCACGGATATCGCTTCTTCCGTCACCTTCAGCAGAAAATATGATTTGATGTTGCCATCAGTTTACGGTCTTCGAACGCAGCCACCCGAGGGGGACCAAAGCGTTGGGTCAGGAGCTGGGCACAAGGACGAAACCTTGCCGGCCGTTGAGGAGGGAATGATGAGATGAGTTATGGGTGCTGCCCTGCGAGGGAAGCTGCGAGGGTCCAGGATTTCTGGTCCCTTTCATCCATCAATCCCGCCAGCGCAACAGCAGCAGCAGCAGGAACGAAGGCGACGCTTTTGCGTCCCCAAAATCACTCATTCCAGCGGCATCCATCACCTCCCGGTCGAGCGCCAGCTTCATCCAGTCACGCACGGGAGCGATGTTTTCGTCATATTAAATATTATGGTCTAGTTATTTTCCCGTCGTTTACACTCCGCCTCGCTGATGACGAGACGAACCGTGGCATTCATCATACGAATGGTTTCTCCATTCGTCACCGTCGCGTTTGTCCCTTTTTGCTTCCGACCGGCCCGAGGTCCTTCACCAAAACTTTGTCCGTCCCGTCATCGATTGCGATTGTGAGTGTGGACCGTCGCTCTCGTCCTTGCTTTGCGTCGCAACCATCTCGACGAAGGATCTCGTTCGCTGGCTGCCAGTCCTCGGGGAGCACTGAACACACACAAACACACACACCGGGCTGGCCCTTCTCGGTCCTGGCGCGATGTCACACTGGAAGCGAATCAATCAAAACGGTTCGTCTAATTTTTCTGATGTTTAATTCCACTTCGGCGAGATGGAACCGACAACGAGCGGACATTGGCTTCATCGTGCGTGTTTCGTCCTGGCCAGTGGACACTTTTCACTGTTGGACCAAACTTTTTCGGGGGGGGGGGGGGGGGGGGGCGAACATTTTTCACCAGACCTGACCAGACGAGACAAACACACACACACACAATGCGAACAAGGTGCAAGTTGGCGTTGTCGCGCGATGACGATGACAACCCGCGGGGAACGCTCTGTTCTTCATTTTTTTTTACTCCCACACGACCCTTCAAACGACGGACAAGACGAACGAGTTGAATCCTGATCGGTCAGGACGATGGAAGGACGAACGGTTGACGGTTTCTCGGGCCCCGCGGGGATCCATCGTCGATGTCGAGTTAACAAGCGTCGGCGACAAACACATGGCCCTTCAAGGATGGGTGTCTGTCTCAGTCACCAACACTTGCAACCGGCACCGGGACCTGGACCTGGACCTGGACGAGTAAAAATAGCCCCACTCCCACCCCCCTCTGAACCACCCCCGTCACCAACACACACACTCTAATATCAACACGCTGCAGTTCGGAATCGAATCGATAGCAGCAAATGAAAAATCGCCCGGATGACGGGGTGATTTTTAAGGGTGACCGGAAAATGATTGAACACCAACCAGTGGCCAGGGGGAAGTAGTTTTCCGCCCCTGCCCTGCCCTCCCATCGGCACCCGCGTCACTTCCGCTTGCCACCGCTAGGGTAGGCGTTGGGAAAAATTTCGAGACGAACTGATTGCAACCCATTCGGATGGGAATGGGTTTGTGTACGTGATTGATGCCGGTGCTAATGAAAAATCTCTCCGAAATAGTCCGAACATGGGTGGTGGAAAACCCCCGGTATGGAAAAGGGAAAATGCTGCGGTGAATTGCGGAACTCTGAGACCCGGGTGCTTAATGTGGGATCGAAGGTTGTGCTGGCGGGAAATCATCGCACGATCGGAACACGAGCAAGCGAAAGGTTTAGCGCGTTTAGCTCGTATTGTTCTTGGTGAAGCGAACGGGGCGCAAACTTATAAACAGGAGAGAAGTGTTTTGAAATGCTTGCTTATGTGTGTGGCGTATGTATGGGCACGTGGCTGATGGATTGGTTTCGAAAAGTACTCAAAGTTGAAATGTTTAAAAACGAACCTGTGAAAACCTTTTTAAAACTGTTTGAAGCAACAAATGACGGCAATGAATTATTTTTACCGTTGATTTATGCCATCTGATGAAGCATCTAACGAAAAGAATATAATTCAAACCTTAGATTGATTTTACAGTTATTTCCTTTGACAAAAACATTATAAGAATCAATTATTTTGCAATCCATATTGTGTTTATGAATATGTTGCACTTTAGAAAAATTGTAAGTGACCTCTGCAACAGCCCTGGGTAAATAAAATCTATTTTACACCTTATTAATATTGTATTTAGTACACATCGTACGTACGTATTAATGTGATGTAGAAAATATAAACGTAAATGTAAATCATGTCAGAAAATGATTCAAGGCTTATCGCAAGCTGATAGCTCTTATAAACTCAAGTACTTGTGTGTTTCTCTTTCTCTCTCTCTAGAAACACATCATTATTTTATTTACAAGCAGCAGTAAACACCATTGTGCCCTAAACGATCCCAACTGGCCAGCGATGATCGCGAGCGTCCAGAAGCCAGATGATGAAGCGTTCGCGCGATACAACCTTCAGACATGGCTTCGGTCGGACATTCTGCGCCCTTACCCCGTAGGGCAAAACCGCGCACCGAATGACTCATTTATCAATAATATTCTCGAACAAAATGGCACATTTGTTGCTGTCAATTTGCGGCCCGCGTTATCGAGCCGACCCTCGGGAACCGATCGCTCGCAGCCTGCATCGATCGCAACAACAACCACAACGGCGAAAAAAAAAAGGCTAAAGGATCGCGCACAACCATAAGGAGTGTGATCGTGAAGTGCGCGCGAAATGATAAACGACGGGACGCCCATGAATTGTCCACCGCGCCACACTGCGCCTGCCGCTGCCCGAATCACGAGGCATTGATGGAATCGATTCGCGAACCGCAGGGAACGAAATCCCACAACGGATGCACGCGGTTCAGGGTAAGTCACGTCGGGAAACGAAATCATGGCGGCCATCGGACAAGACGAATGATCGTGTCAATGGTTTGAATAATGACTGACGGCTGGCATAATACAGCTCGCGTGTGGCTATATATGGGAGTGGTTGCTCTACAAGATGGAGGCCCGCAGGAAACCACACCCGAGATGGGCCGAGATGGGTTTTTTTTCTTCTTACTATTAGCTTCTTTTCTCCCTTCTGTCAAACCCAACTTAGGTGGAACTAGGTGCAGAATTCACTACGTGTGTGTTCACACGAAAGTCGATTTGCTGTCAATAGTCTTCGGCGCTGGTTCTGGTGCCTTCGAGTCCTTCGTTCTGGTGCCGTTTTTTTTTTGGTTTTTAAACCATCTTTCTACCTACTCGTCGTCCTCCGCCTGGATCCGCACGTGATACACCGTGATGCCCGGGAACACCTTTACAAAAAGTTCCATTATTCCTTACTCTCCATTCGCTCTCGCACTCTGGTGCGAAGATAAATTATCGCTATTAATTAAAGTCTATTTCCAGCGATATGAGTTAATAATACGCACACTTCACCGGCCCTGTCCGGTTTGGCCATTCCCAGTCGGGGCGGAGTTCGCCCGTACGATGGCAGCCACCTCCGGCGGTTGGGTTTGTCCTCCGAAAAGTGGCTGCCGAGCGACGGTGGAGGTAACGAAAAATGTGACCCAAGACGAAGATGATGAAGGCGAAGAGATGAGCACCAGCGATATATATAAACATATTCCCGCACCTTATACCTTGCAGCGATCAAATGATCCAAAATAACCATCGCATAACCGAGGCAAGGAGCGCATTTGAGGCGTAAGCCATATTGCATGAATCAACGTAAGATGACAGAAGATCAGAATTCAAAATAGGAACTAAATTTTTAAACGAATAAAAAAGAAATCCCCAGAACAATCCCTAACAGGCGCAACCGAAAGCTGGGAGGAAGTTGAAAAAGAAAAAGCGCTGCGAGATCGGCCGTTAATTCGTTCTTGTTTCCTTTTCACCATCTTCAAGTCAGCCCCGTCGGTGTACAAGCTTTCGTCATTTTTCTTGCCATCTTGCGGGTCTTCGATCCTCACGGTGCTTTCTCGCTCTTTCTCTCGACCAACACGCACCGTAGATTGAATATCCCGCCCGCAGAGCCACCGGCAAGCCCATTGATATGAAGCCTGGCCTGGCTGACGGTAAGAACTTCATCCCCGGTGCGTGGAGCGAGCGGGCACGGTGTAGGGCAATAAATCAAATAATCAGTACCTTTATATTGTTTAAATTCACATAACTCATATCGGTGTTTTCTGCCGCTTCATTTTGTTCCCCAGCTTCGCCGCATGTGAACGCACCGCAACGCCCCAACGAAAGCATGGCGATCGCAAGGGCCAGAAGAACACACCACCAACACCAGCACGGGTCGGGACAAGGCGATCGATGCAGTTGGTTGGTTGTTAATTCATTATTTTTATTCACCCACCTTCCTTTGCTCGAACCCCGCTCGATCGTGTTCGCTGGTGCTTCATTTTGGAGGGGTTTTTTTTTGTCTTAGATCGCTCGCAGGTTGATAAATGCTACAAACTACCAGCCAACATCCAAGTCCGGAACCGGCTTGCAGGTTGGAAATGGCTCTGGAACCAACAAACACCCGAAAACTGGGTGTTAACATCGAATTTGTAACCGTACATTGCTGATGCGACCGAGCGAATACAAATAATCCAGCCGGATTAAGTTTTAACTCATAATTGGAGACTAGCTCTAGCTTTCGCCAGCCGGCCATTTCCCATTGCCCGGGGGGTGAAATTAAGACATTCTTGAGACTATGGGATTGAGGTTGCTTTCATCTTTCACCGCTCAGCACGCAAAGCGCCCGGGAAGAGCGCTTCTTTCGCCACACCGATCGGACAGGTGGTGATCAATTTAACTAAGCGGTTTTTACAAACCGTATGACGATCTCGAAAACAAGACAACAACAAAAAACCACGCTTTCAAGCAAGTTCATTAATCAGGCGGGCTCGCTTTTGAGCAGTGAACGATTTTTGTGGACAAAATGACAGAGCGGGATGTTCTCACGGTGGAGAACGCGAGATGCGATCGGTGTTTAAATAAACGATCGTAAGAAGCTTTTTCAAAAAAGCGATCGCATGAAACAGGGTATTACTCACCATTATCACGCAATCAGGTTGTCCGAAGCAGCGTTTTGCTCGCTTCCACGATCGTGTATGAAAGTTATCGATATGGCATAAGAGAAAAAAAACCAAACCTTCCAATCTTTCGATTAGAAAAACCCGTTGCTCTAAATCTGCACCACGAGTGCACACTGGCCAGCTGCAGAAGTACGCTGCCGATAAAACCGATCCCAGCACACGGACGTGTCACATGGCGCATGTGCGCATTGCCGAAATTGATTGATCGCATATTTCATGCCCGAGAGAAAGTTTGCAGTGACATTTCACATTTTCCCCGAGCTTCGCCGCTCGAGACCGGTACGGTTTTTCTTTGGCACACTCAATCAGTGCACCCCACCGTGGGGTCGGTTCCTGCTTGCTTTTCCCCACATGGTTATCCCGCGCGTATTAGCCCACTGGAGTCGGACGGATGTCGCCAAAACGGACCCCTAGTGGCCGGCATCCCTAAAGCGGACGTGTGACGTCCGAGCGGAGGATTCGGTCGTATCGAACCGGTCGCCTACTCGGCAACCAGGTGGAGGCTACCATTCCCAACACCATCACACCAGCTACAGCAGCAGCAGCAGCAGCAATCGAGATGGCAAGGCGTCATGGCGTCGTGCTGCAACTCGAGTGCATGCAACCCACCGATGGCCCTGTTCGATGCACACCGGGAAACTCGTTCGCTTCGGTACACGACGGCGTCCAGGGACGGAGCGCCATAATTCAGCGCGCTGGCAAGCTCCAATTAATCAATAACTGAGGAATAATCAAGAAATGTTCAAATCGTTTAAAAAATTACACCGCACCGCCCTTGGGGAGCGCTCCTTCCTTCCGGCCAGTCGTCCGGCAGCTTCTGCAGTGGCCTCTGATCGGTTTCCACCACACGGCCATTTTGGGCCGACCAATCGTGTACGTGCCCTTCTCAAGTGCTCGTACCCGTGAGGTGAGTGATGCGCGACGGGATGTCCGGATCGAGGCCCACTGGCTCTGGTCGCGGTGTTTCACCGTGCTGGCGGCCAGGGAGGCTGCAACCGTGAAGGGAGAGTAATTTATGGGCCCAACCTTTTGCACATTTAATAACTCTTTTTTCCGGCCCATGGCCGGTTGAGGTCTCCGCACGTCGGTGCCAGATCGGGTGAGGCGGTGAGGCCCATTTCTTCCCTTTTTGCACTTTTCCCACTTTGTGGGGGTGAAAAGGGAAGATTGAAGAGCACACTCTCTCTCTTTCTCCACTCGTTTCTTTCTTGAAGGAAGCGAAGCCGTGAGCTCCGAACCGAACGTAACTGATGGGCAGCTCGGTGCGAGCTGATTTCCGGAAAATGAAGCCCAATAAATCAACATCAATGGTGCATCGTGCAGTGCCGGGGATTTTGCGCCTTGATTCCAAGGGGGGTGGGGGGAATGGGCAATGGGAGCTTTCCCACCCTGTCTGCACATCGCGCGGTCCCTGATGGAGGACGGTTAATGTAATATTTGCTTCAACTCTTTCGCGCGCGCGCTCGCGCATGTTTCACGATTGGCTTTCATTGACAATCCGATGTACGTGCAGGCGTACGGTGCTCGGGTTTTTTTCTTTCATGATATATGGCTAGGTAAACGGGTTGCTAGGTAACAGGCCGTCTTGGACCGGCAATTTGCGAGCGTTCGAGAAAACACCTTTTCGCGAGGAAATTGTAGCTTTTCACGCTGGGGTTTTACGCGCAGATCGAGCTCATTTCTTCACCCTCGCACAGGTGTTTATCGTTCCGTTTATCACCCATCACGATCATCAATCGAGAGGTCAGGATCCCTTTTTAATGTGTGCTTCGACAGAGCACACACACGCAGACACACACACGGGCACCCCTAGTGCGAGCTACCAGTCGCGTGCGTTGGACATTAAAACAAACATTTATGAGCTCGACGAAAAAAAAAATCACCCCACGAGAGAGAGAGAGAGAGAGAGAGAGAGAGAGAGAAAGAGAGAGCGAGAGAAAGAGAGAAGCTCCAGTGCGATCGATCGGTCGCGACCATAAAACGTGTTATTTTACGATCGAGGGCCATGAATAAAAAAAAACCCTACGCCCGACAACGGATGGTCACCGCAGCTAACCCATTTAAGTGGACGCGGTCGTTGTGAATGAAAATTGTACGATTGAAACGGAATGAGGCTCACCGTGGCACCGGGCGCAGTCCGTCATGGATAATGAAGCGCCATAAATAACGGTGGTACCGAATATTCGTAAGCAAACCTGCTTTTCAGCGCCGTTGAAAAATCATCGCCATCGACAGGCGCGAGTCGCGAACGTTCGAACCACGTTCCAGGGCCAGTGCTGAATCACTCAAAGCCAAAGAGACAGAGCGAGTGAGAGAGAGAAAGAGAGAAGCTTCCTTGTCGTCTTGTCGTGGACTTGTTGCCGAACGCTTCCTGGCCACGGTCGCGACCGAGTGAAGGATTCATGATGGGCACACCGCTGAGCTGCGGGAATCGATCGCGACCCCAAAATGGCGGCTCGACGATAGAACCCGCACACACACACAGGCGTCCACGACCGGTCCATCTTGGGTTTCAATAAACTTTTATCTGAAAGCAATAAATTGCGTCCGGGCGGACAAAAATCCGAAACAAGCAAAATCAACCACGAAAAAGGGTATCGCCAGACCGAGGACGCGGACATCCCGAGTGGCTGTCAGTATCACACGGCCTGTCGATGGTGATCATCATAAACATATCACCTCGCTGTGACGCGTTTTTCGCTGTAGTTCGATCTTTTCCGTAGAGGGTTTCCTTTTCGTTCCCCTTTCTGTTCGCTTCATTTCGACGACGATTTCGGCCGGTTGACTTATCGGCCAGGTTGCTCGGTTTGATTACCACACTCGCGGTGACGTACGGCGGCGGAAACGCACGCTGCCCGTATTTGGACCAAATTGGGAGCTTTTTATGGAATTGAATTTGAATTCCCTACCCCTGGGAAGAGCCCACCGAACTGGACGATTGATGTTTTGCGCGAAAAAAAAGCTCCACACCGGCCACGCATATCATTACGCGTGGATTAAGTTGACAAATCAAAACAGGAAACGGCGATTCGCTACGGCTACGGAACCGGGAATCTGCGAACGTTGCGGCTTATTATCGATAAAGCGAACAGCAGGCCGATCTGGCCGTTACGGCTGCCTTCGTTCCGGCGTTTATGTGCGCCACACCGGTCCAGTGGGTTCGCCGAGATGAATGAAACAACAGCAACATCAACGGGGGAAGCCAGAAAAAAAGGGAAATTAAAATAATATGTTGCCGCAAGATTTATGCCCAGGATGCGCGTCTCGATTTTTCCGCCCGTTCGGTACCGTTTCTCCCGTGTTCCCGGGATCCTAATTAGGGATCTCTCCTTTGAGACAATCAAGTTGTCATAAATATCCATCCCCGTTCACCGCGTGCCGTGCCCAATCGACCCACGCACGGTGCAATTTCGATGACTATCTGCCGGGATGTCTCATCGTGGCGATGTCGTTCTCGAGTCGTCATCATCACCGCGTCGCATTCGTCCCGCCATCGGTCATGTTTTCTTTCCCTGTTTCGAATCCACTCGCTCGCTCTCTCTCTCTGTCTGTCTTTCCTTTCCTTTTTTAATTTCGTTAAACAACAGGAATCTTATCGAAACCAATAAATTTACAGTTTCTTGCCCCGGGTTTCCTTTCCGAGCCCTCGGGAGGAGCGGGTTTGTTGTTGCTTTTTTTCTGATGTTTTTTTTTTTCGCCGTATCAAGTCCATTTGCGCCACCAACCCTGCGATCCTTTCCAACCGAGACACGCTCTGGGAACTTATCGGGATGTGGAGTGATTAAAAATGTAGCTGCTTCGCGGTGATGTCCGAGATCTGGCGTGATTCCGATGGAAAGGTTCCATTCTTGGTGTCTCCGTTACTGATTTTAAGCATGAGACGATGGACATTGAGCATTTCGGCGATATGTTAATCGAACGCTCGGTATCAAAAGGTGTCTTTTTGCACGCCACATCCACGGGGCTTTTTGTGGTAAACTTGCTGCATCACATCCACGCATCCGGCGCATTATGGTCGCACGGAAAATCATGTCATTTCGTGGGCTCAACGTGAACCATTCACAGTACGGCCCATTACGGACATCTGTTCGCTAATCAAACAAACGTCCTAGCCAACAGCCCATCGAATGCGGTCCGTCACGTGGATCAACGTCACGCATCCTTGCGATGGACATGTGCGAGTGATGACCCACGGCCAGGGACGAATTATGGGACGACGGCAAACCACACCACACGGCCACGCTCTTTCAATGCACACTTTTCGACTCGTTTCGTTTCGTTTCGACGCCCCAGGAAAGCCAGTTCCTCGGCTCGTGCGCTTGAAACAATGACACGAAGGGAGCAGATGAATTTAATTAGCATGAAGCAATAAATTTGTGCGCTGCAATCTATTTCAATCGTGATAAAAATCATAAATCCTTCACAACCGTGGCAACCCCGGGGGTTGAAACAAAAATATTCTCCCTGAAGGTGTTACTGAACTGCAGCGGCGATATCATGCGGTGAGGCTAGCGAGGAATCTCGCACCCTTTTGGGCACCTTTCATCGAGCGCCAGACAGTCGATTGTCGAGTGGGAAGTCAGCCTTTGCCGAAGCGATAAATATGAATAATAATTCTCAAACTTTTTAGCGCAGAGACGCGTCGTTTTGATGACTAAATTGCAACTGTTTGCGAAGGATGAGTGTAACATTTTGCACCACAGTCAAAAAACCCACACAAACACACATAATTGTATCATTCACCCTTGACGGTCTGCCCCGACTGTCGGCTAGCCTTTTTCGAAATGCCCAAACACACTGGCCCAGGATAATAAGCCCGACCGGTAATAGCTCTTTAACCAATCATTCCCGAACCAAGGCACAGTCCCTTCCGGTCCGGCAGCAAAGGGACGGCTTTCTTTCCCCGACAAAAAAGGACGCAAAAGCACAGACGGTGATAATTATGAAAGGACATGCACGCAGCTCTCTCCTGCCGGGGTTTTGGATTCACTCCGGGTGCTCCGTGAGAGGGGTTTTTCGACAAAACACAAACCCCTCGAAGCCGGTTGGGTGGGAAATAAAAAGGCTGATTGAATCGTGATTTATGAGATGTTTTGTTACATCGGCAATAATTTATAGATTATGAAATTATGAGAACTCGGGTCGGCCAGGCTCGGGACTTTTCCATCGGCGGGAGACCATTTTTACCGCGTCCGTCTAAAAAAAAAAAAAAAAACGCGCATCCATTGTGAAAGCGTCAGGAAGCGCGTTTCCGATGCATCAACCGGCTGTTGCTGCCAGCCCGGCAAATTGCACGCCCCGTGAAGGCGTAGCAGCTCGAGACAAAATAGCAGACCCATATTAAAACTCCGCCACGGCTGCCGGTTCGTCTTCGTCCTGCGTGGTCTCTCGTCGCGCAAGGACGAAAACGAACGGGTAAAGGTGTCCCCCGGGGGTGGCGTTTATTAATTTTATTAAACACATAAATCGTAAAAATATGTGGCCCTAGCTGGTGCGCGCCCCCCGACAGTGACGGCAGCAGAACGTGGTTGCTTCCGAGTGCACCGAGCGACACTCTGTTGCCCTCGATCGACTCGATGTCAGATTCGGCGCGACGAGGAACGGTTCTACGTATCACAACCCCACTATCAAGATGGGTTGAGGTATCGAGTGAAGGAAAAAGAGCACTCCTTTTCCGAACCACGTCATTTGCAGGGAGTCGTTGCTGGTGGCAAAAGGGGCTCGTCACACTTTTCACTGAGCAATATGTTTACTTGGAGGTATTTAGATGCGTAATATGTAAAAGAAAGCAGAAGAAAGAACATTTAAAAAATCAGCAAAAAACACTGAAAGACTATCTCAACAAAACAAGGACTTTTAAACAGCCAATATCAGGCATTCCAACATGAAAAAAAACAACATCTAATATGCATGAGCGTTGCGTTAAATGTTTAGTAATTGATCGCAGAAAAACGAACACACTTCAACCATATGCCGTAGCTGTATACGACGGAACAGAATGCTCTTCTGCCCTGTAGTAAGTCATAGATGATGATTTATGCGCGGCTCTGTATGATCCTGCTGTGACTTCCCTCCTGCTGGTTTGCACTGAGACTCAAACACACACACATACACACACATGGTCCTATCTCGCCCCTGCCAAACACTCACCGACCGAAGGTGTTGAACGCTTTCCACATCGACTCAACCCCCACAAAGTGGACGCTCATTTGTGTGGCGTTTTTCCATCGGCAATACCCAGCCCAGGTTAGCACGTCGGTTTATCGGTGCCTAAAAATAGCGCACACTCGCCGCCATTCGCCGCGATATTTATCTGCACCGCGCATTAAGTAATGGAGCCATCGATTACAGGCCATCGTAATGCGATATGGTCGGAGCATGTAAGCATAATTTTAACAAATACCATCCCAGCGCAACGCCATTTACCTATCAGTATTTCATTACCCGCAATCTCTGATAATCGATTGATAAATGCCGCCTGCCTGGGTCGCAGAAAAATGTGCTTAAATTTAATTCGCCCCAGCCAAACGGGGCGATCCTTGCGGGCCTCACATCCTTACCGTCGACGCCGTCGAGTGACACCGGCGCCGGAGTTTTGCAGTCATTATTTTTTTTGCTTTTCGTGGCAGTAGTTGTTGCGAAAAGTTTTTTTTTTTGAAAGCCGCCGCCACATGAGTAAGTGCATTTTCAACGCGCTACAGCAACAACAAACAACTTCGGTTTCGAAATTACTCCCATTTATGATCGCCGGTAAGTGTGCGCGAAAGGGCAAACTATGCTATTGCACCTTTGCGGGGTGTTCTTTTTCTCTTCTTTTTTTCGATTGCAATGCCTTCTCCTTGCAGTGGGCACGTGCGCCCCAGGTTCCATTGTAATTCCTCGCGCGCCGGTCGCTTAAGGAAGCGGTTTATTTATTAGCATCATACCGCGTGTAGAGCAAATATAGCGCCTACATACTCGAGCGCGCACCACAATTATTAACGCTAACGAATCAATTAATAATAACGTGCCACGATGGTCGGCATTGGCCGTTTCACTTCCTGGCGGTGGTGTGAAAAAAGCGTGAAATTTTACCGTGCGCTGAAAAATGACGCTCCCGCGAGCATTAAAAAAGGACCGCTTCGTACCCCGTTGGCAGCGATCTATTTTCGCCTCTTTCATAAATCGATTTCTTACGAGCGAAACGAGTGATACGAGCGTGTCACATTCGACCTACCTTTATCGCTGCTAATCCACCGATAGGAGGGCCGAGGCTGCTGCTTCGAACGCATCTTTCACGCACCGCTCGAGGCACCTGTGGATGTGGTTCACTTTTTCTTCACACTCACTCACGCACTGCACAAGCACAATTCACAAGCTTTCTAATGCGCTTTAACGGTAGCAAAATGGGCAAACAAAACACAAAAATAAGAGACACTACTCAATCTCCATCATCTCCACGTCTTATCGCACCACATCGATCCGTGTAATGGCGGCTCCGGTCGTGATGGTATTATAATTTCACCTCAACACACCCTCGCACGAAGTCCACTAGCACGCGTACCCGGAAGGACGTTTGTAGCCGTGTCTGGAAAGAAAAAACAAAACCAAAACGCAAGATGTTACGGGGACACATTTATTAGAAGGTAAAGCCCACGGTCCACGGCCCCTCGGCCGGCGGAAGGTCATCATTTTTCCGAACATTGTTTGACATCGTTAATGAAAATTAATTTTTGGCCAATGTCAGCACCACCAGCGGCAGCAAGGCACTTTTTAATGATAATTTAATTGAACGAGACCCGAGCGCGCATTTTTCGACGCGTTCGATAACTGTCATTTCGAATGAAAATTCACCGAATGATCGCTGGCTCGGAAGTGGTCCGGCCGTGAAGGGCGATGATTGGATAAGAGCTCGCACCAGGCGTTCGTCGGGAGATTCGTGCTGGCCTGGCTGGTCCGTGGCCAAAAAGTCCACATGTTTAGGAGGCCAGTGCCGGCTCCAGCTCCAAGGCACCGTTGCGAGCGATCCGATGACAAAATGCCATCAACTGTTATCGCGCATCAGCGACCAAATGCCGCCCAAACATCGCTGCTGCTGCACCACCAATGGATGGATCCCATTTGCATGGAACGGCCCGTCGAGGCACGTGCCTATCGGTGATGTTTTCCGCCCGACACCAAACCAAGATCCGCCGCGCATGGTGACGCTTTCGATGAGATAATTTAATTACAAATATTTAATCGTTATCACGCGGCACGTGGACGCGCGTTTGGGAGGCTAAGACGAGGCCCGAGCAACGTCGGGCGTCGTTTGGAAATAATTAACGGAATTGTTTTCGACTGGCCAGCACTAAAACTGCGTACCGCATCCGGTGGCACTCGATGGGCGCGCGTTCGCAAAATGGAACGACCCTTCGTCCTGGCACGGCGAATCGCTTCTTGTGATGGCATCTTTCGCGGCCGGGCCGCATGCCTATGGAATCGCAATCATGATTAGAGGCGCCGACCTGATGGCGCTTCGCAGTAAATAAGGCTCGTCCGGCAATCACACCGGCATGGCATCTGCTGCTAATGCGTCAAGTGCCGGCTCTGCGTGGAAGCGCCGTCGTGCGTCAATTCCACTTTAAATACGAGAACGGTTTTCAATTCCTACCAGGAAGCTTCGCTACAGCTTACATGCGATAGATGACTACTTATCCTATCAGCGCACAGCGCACAGTGTGAGTGTGTGTGTTTTTAAAACGTGTTTATTTTTCCCACTTTTTGACAAGCCTAAACAGCATTTTCCAGAGCCTACTGCTGCTTGGAACCGGTCCTGTGCAATTGACGTTTACGCGCCCATACAAAGTTGCGCTCGATGGTGTCGATGGTTGCTCTGATTTAAAACACTCTCCTGCGGGATCGACCGTTGGGAGTTGCATGTCGTATCGCGCGCCACCTAACGGTGCCCTTTGCTGTCGGAGTGTTTCTTAAAATATTAGCCAAGTCCTCGCACCGTCAGGCGGTGGGGAAGGATCCGGCCGTGCGGAGAACCATATCGGTTTCGGGTTTTCTTGCAGGTAAATGAGTGCAATGGTCGTCTCCGGTCGGTTCTTCAGGCGATATTCGAAACTTCGACCCAGGGGTTGCCTACGGTGCGAACGAGACAGCAGCAGCTGGCGCTGCCGTTTGTTGCAAGAAAATCGTCACATCAGGGTGTCCCGGTTTGGTGCAATAAATTATTTCCTTATCTGCGATGATTTAGGAACGCATCCAATTATCACAAACAGCGGCAGTTAGCGGTGGATGACCGTGCGAGCGTTGAAAGAGCCATGCAGCCTTGGAAGTCGCTTACCAAGCGTAAAGGGAGTGGAAAATCGATGCCGGGAAAGCGAAACCAACACGAGAGGTCATGCTGAGAGCGCTAAGGAGCCGTATTGCAACATATTACGGTCGTGGTGCGCTGTGAAAGGTATACATTCAGCGTTAGCCATAGCCGTTTCTATTTCATGTAACTCTGCGTCCTCCAAGCGAGCACTTAAGCGGTGAAAATCAAATAAAATAACGTACAACGACGCATCAACGTGAAACGGCACATCGTACCGATCGGAACGTATCCTTATTTTTATATTGATCCAAACAAAATGTGCTTAATCCTTTCATGCTGCAAATGGAATCCATCAATATTAATAATGCTCTCTTCAGCCATTTTTATTTTTTGCTTCTCTTTCCCTCTCTCACTTCCTTTAGCACGTAGCATACCTCTGTCGACTTTCTCACCCACGACCTGATCCGGAATGAACTACGATTCCTACAAGCGCCAGAAGAAGCGTATAAAAAAGCAAATAGCACACACAAAAAAAGCCCTCCCCACTGGACGGATCAAACCCCGGGAAGGAGAAGAAATAGATTACGTCCTTTTTTTCTGTGCTGGCGTGGTGTGTGTGTTTCGTCCTGTGTCCAGTCCTGTGTACCCGCACTCTAACGTGTCGCATCTTATTTTGGCCAAACCGTCGTCGTTACCGTTAATTTTCATATCTTCGTTCTGTTTTGTTTTCCAGCTCACGCCAGGATCCCGCATCCGTTGTACACGTACACGGTCCCAGCGAGTGTCCGGACATCCCGGGCTGACGTGCGCGGACCAGGCGAACCGGACCCGATCATCTGGAGACACTTACGGGAGATGCATGTTCTCGAAGGATGCCGGTGACACACACACACACCACCACCTCCCCAGGTCGCGGGTAATGTCGACAACAATTGATGTCCAACATAAAACAGCTACAAATAAAGCATAGCCCGCTCACCCATTATCTCTCACACTCTCTTTGGCCAGGCCGTCCCAGACCGGGCGCCGGTCAAATGTCGTGTCAGTGGGCGAAACCGTCATCTCGACCGAAGGGATGTGTGGGTGGGTGTGAGGGTGAACGAGGGACGCTCGCCGGTCCGCCCGATCGGCCCGTGTGGTGGAAAAAACGACAAAAGGGGGCATGATTTTCCTAGCGCCGAGAGATGAAAATCGTCCACCTATCGCCTGTGTTCTGTAGCATAAAAATCACCGCTATTGATTTTCCATCTAAACCCTCCTTCCATCCACCGTTCCACCCGGCACACCGTTCTCCTCCCTTTGCTCCGACCTGACGGCTCGCACGTATGCTATTGTTTTTCCCATCTCATCCATGCCCTCTTGCTCCTGGAGCCCGGACAGGACGAATCGCTCGCAACCGGGAGAAAAACCCCCCACGTATTCGAGAGCGTTCGGCCTTTTACGTCGGGCGCACCACCAAACTGCAGCTCCTTGCGCCGTCGGACCTTCCATCCTTAATGCTGTCGTCATCATCGTTGCATCATCGTCTCAGGCTTTGAGCAATTATTTTACGTATTTGTGTCCAGTCCGCCCTATACGGGGGCCGAAGCGTTTTATCCATCCGGTGCAATGGCTCTCGGTCTGCTATGGTGCCCGCGTGTGATATGAAAGCACTTGGCCGCCCACTCTCAGACCCAAATACACACACATACACACACACACATACACAGAGAAACAAGGGCGCACAGGTGTGAGAAGGCCGAGAGAAATGTCGATCACGGGCGGATAGGTTTTTCCGGAAAAAGCCCGCGATAGATTCTTTATGACGGTCCACACGCTTCTAGGGAAAGCGGCGATAAACACACACACACGTGCATACACACACACACATCCACACGAACACCTTGACCACTCTGGTATGCTTCTAACCGGCCCGATCCAAGTTGGCGGCTATTTCAGTCTTATTGGTTGGTATCCCTGCACGAAGCGTCCTTTTCGCTGGCGATTTTCTGGGGGAAAAGCAGAAAGAGTGGACAAACACAGACACACACACAGGTACAGGCACAGAGTTTTCCCTTCTTCAGAGTGGATGGATGGATGTATCTCGGCCAATAAAAATAAATGACCACTTTTCGCCTCCTAATGAGAGTGCATTGAAGCATTTAAGCGGCCGAAAAGGGGAAGCACGAAAGTCAACGCGTGTTGGCGTTCAATTCCAGGCGCAGGAGTTTCAGGCGAAAAAAAACACACATTCGTTTCGAATCGATAGCATTTTCGTGAAGTTATTTGTTGCGTTTTAAGCAACCGAATATCATGCAAAATTGATGAGATTTTTATATACCAATTAAGATTGAATAGCCAGCAAATAAGTGGAAAAACGGAGTCAAACAAACTAGTTCGTTGCTCTCGCAAATAAGATACACTACTTAATTGCTCAAACTAAAAACATGTAGATTTAATTTAAACACGTGATTAACTATAATCCAATTAGGTCGATAAAGCATACACGAATTAAACCGCTCAAACAGGTTCAAGAAGAAAAGGCTTGCTTGAGTTATGTTTACCTTTCTCCAACGAAATAATGAAAGCAAATACGCGACCAAGAGCCGAGAGTCGCCACGAACGCCAGGCATTGTGTGGCGTCTGCAATTTCATTTGCAACCTCAACCACAATTGTCCCTGCCTTCGGAAACCCCACCGTAATCGCATCGAATCGAATCCGGCACGAATTTGTGCCTCGATTAACTCACCTTGCCTGCGTTCACTTTCTTCGTCACACGCAGCCGCATGATAGCCTCTCGAGGGGGAAAAAAACCCTCACTCGATCGCCGATCGGTCGTGGTTCCGCGTTGTCAAGATCGCGATTGATCATCCACTTAATCGCGGCTTTTATCTCCGCACTGGGTACGCACGCTTCACGCCACAGAAAAAGGGCCTCCGGGACAAAGGGCTCCAACCCGATAGAGCAACCCGATCCGATCCTTGACGAAGCGATCTCGCTCGCAGACCTACGGCCTACGGAAACTGTGAAACTTAGACGGGTTTTCAAAGCCACGAAATGCTTCACAATCGACCCCGTTAGCAATATTGTTTCGATTAATAACTCGATGATGTTTCATAATTCGATTTTGCCTAGCTTTACCTTGCGGCGACCACCGACCGGCTCGACCTCCTCGAAACGACGTCCCGCGTCTCGCTTATTATGTTGTTAACAACGTTAATCAGCGTTTTTCGAGCTTCTCCCCCACCGGTAAGCCTCAACCGGCGTGAGCTAGACAATCATTTCGGTCTGTACCACAGTCTGTAAGCTGTCCGTCGCGCGCCTCGAGGACGGATAAATCTGATTGATTGATCTTTTCCCTCGTGACGCTCAGACGCGGTGGATTTTGGTGCGCTGCCCAATCTTCAACACCTCGCGGACCGACGAAAAGGTGACCTGACGACGGTGACGAATTTCTGCTCGACCGACGCGCCGGTGCATATTTGCAACGAGCCGCTACCAGTCCCTGGGAAGTGACATTTGCAAGGGTTTGGGCCTCTTTCGTTTGGCGCGAACCACGTCTGCTGACACTGACGAAACGCCCAACACCAGCCAGTCGGTTGTGACGAGTCGAGAATTTGTTGCCTGTCTGGGCTATGCCAACACCCCTAGAAGATCCTCGGGAGTGCGGGCTGGTAGGTAGAAACAGCTGCAGGATGATTAGCAGCTTCAATCACACCCTTCGCGGAGAGAAACCTGCCCAGCCCGGCCGGTTGAGGGCGCGCTAATAACAATCATTATCCGGGCGCGCGGTTTTATTGCACCCGGCCTCACAAATTGGTGTCATTTCGTCGTGTGGCTCATTTATTTCTGTTTCCATTTACGATTCCCGCAAAGAAACAAAGCAAACCGGTGTGGTGATATTTATACCCCATTCGCGTGAGCCTTCGCCCTGCCTTGACGGTCGCTTTTTGTTGAATGACGGACCGAATGCACTCCGAATGCAGCACCAGCACCAGCAGCATCCCACTGCACCACGTGAAAGGGCTGCCGTGTGCGCAGAGAGTGGCGCAAAACAAATACGCACCCTCCGGTTTTCCCCCGTTCGAAGCGTTTCCCTGACACTACGGTTTGCGTTTGCAGTGATGAACAGCCACGCTGCACTTTTGCTGCAGTTGATGCAGCCCGTGGAAGCACCCCGGATGGAAGCCGAGAGGAGTTTCTGTTTCAGTCTGGGCCCGTTTGACGCGTCAGATAAATTTACTCCCCGCGTTTGAGTGGCAGCGCCAATCAGATGCGTTAATGTTGAATGTGATAATAATAATCAGGCGCACCGAGCGAACCGCGAGCGGGTTGGTGCATTCCGAAAGCAGGGAGAGAGCGAGAGAGTGAATCTGTCATTCAAGCGTCAGGCAGCCGGGAAAAGGGCGTCCCACGGAAGGGCATCGGTATGTATCGGTTTATGAGCGCACTAAGCATGACGCATTATGGACAGCTGTTGGTGTTGCGCTATTTGTTTGCATCGCTCATTATTCATCCTTTCGCGCAGCGGGGCAGTGGCTTTTGAATAAATTACGCGATCCGTGAAAATCCCATCCACGGTGACTGACGAATGTGGCCAATCGACGGACCACGGTGACGGTAAGGCGATTCGCTTCGAGAGCTGTTTTTCGTGGAAAACCTTTTCAGTGTTTGCTTCCTGGACGCACGCTTCGTCAATCGATCGAGCACGCGATCGCGCTGGGAGGCGTGGATGATGTTTTAATCCAAGTGTGCCGCCTGACAAAGCCCGATGATCGATAAGACCTCCCGGGATCGATCCCTGAGACTGCAAAACGGGTTCCAATGGCACACGATGCCTGTACCATCCCCATTATGTGCCGATCGCTCGATCGCAAGCCACTATCGCGAGATGAAATCTCTTCTCGTGTTTTGGAACCGTGTCCCGTTGCCGTCACGGTTGATCCACGGAGTCCGATCCGTGGACCGGTTGGTTTTTGTGTGCCACCACCCGGCACGGATTGATGATCTGCGGCTATAAATATGAGACTGGCATTCGGGCTTATTCCTCGCAAAAACCGCGCGGTCCGTCTAATGGACGGCGATGAAAAATTTAAGAGAAAGACGGACACTTCTCGACGTGACTTTTTCCGCGCGGATCAGCGCCAAAAAAAATTGTCGGAAGGGATGATGGGGAAGACCAAGAGAGAGAAAGAGAGAGAGAAAAGGTACGTGTACGACAAGCAACCCACCGAACCGCGGGCCCCCGGGGACGATGATGAAGACATATCGCGCCGCAATTCATCTCCATAATTCACCTCCAATCGTGACAGTTCAGCCGTTCACATTCCGTCACTCTGTCGCTTCATCCAGCCCCGTTAGGGGGTGGGTTTTTTGGGTGATTCTTTTTGTGTGTGGCTGTGTTTGGGGCTTCGTTTGTTTGTTTGTCTGCTCTCGCTCCCCTATTTTTGGATCGATCATTGACGATTTCCTCCACCACCGGTTCGTTTGCGTTCGCCGACGAAGCTGGAGCGCATTGGAGCGCTGAAGGATGCGCGTCATATTGGGGTTGCGGTGCTTAAGGACAACAGCAAGCAACGGAGAAAAAAAATCCGTCACTTAAGCAGCATTAAAATGTTGGCTAGCAGAAGCACCCGCACGGCCACAGAACGCACGGCCTGGCGATTGTGTTTTTTTTTTCTACTTCTTTCCCGACGTGGAAAAACCATCCACTCGCTGTCGTCTATAAATCATTTCGCGTCTCCTCTCATCCGTGCGATGGCGGACCTGTTAGTCGTGGTTTTCCTGCTCACCGACTAACCCGACTGCACGCCTCCACGTGTTGGTTTTTCTGCTCGCGCGCGTGTTTTCGCTCCGTGCGTCTCGCCAGCCCCCGTGGAGCGCAATTAAAATAACATACAAATTTGTAAGCAGCTTCTTTGATTAGATGATGATCCTGTTTTGCCGGTTTTTCGGTCCCCATCTCGCTTTAGCGTGGGGCAAATGGAATGAAATTTATTCGTCAACCGCCTCTTGAGACCTTGATCTTCGCGATGACGCTGCTCCATACGATCACCAGGCGGCGCAAGGGAAAAGGAATTGTTTCCCGCGGATTACTCGCTTCTGCCACCGCGGGTGTTGCATTAATAATAACGGAGCCGAGCCGAAGAAAGAAAGGAAAAATAAAAACTACAAGACACAAACACAGACAACTCTCTCGCTACAAATATCTACCGACATTCCCGCGGTCGGGTTCGGGCGAACGGTGGAGAAGATTAATTTATCGCCGACGGTGATGAATAAACGACCCCAAAATTTGATGATCTCTTAAACGGATCGACGCCGTTTAGAGGTGCCACGGTTGGTGCTGATGCAACCAGGCTGCTCGTTCCATGCTGCCGTGCACATTTCGCAATCAGAAGCGTATTTTTGGCACTACACTTGCCTAAACGGCCCGTTGCTTTGCGTAGGCTATCGCACAAGTTTTATCAATCGCAAGCGCCCTGCTGCCTTTCGGCGTAATTATCACCGACAGGCGCTATGAAAACAATTTACCGACGCGAAAATGAACTGTCGAGTGGGTTTTGATGAACACAAAAAAACAAGGAGACACCGATGGACGAATACACGTCGCCAAATGTCGCCAACGTGCCGTTTGGTTGAGGTTTCACGCCAAATTCTGATGCCGACCGGAGCTGACAGGAACAAACCGCGTGGTGCAGCACATGCAGCACTCGCTCAGAAGCCGTACTCGAGATCGCGCACTCGTAAGGATCAAAGCGAAAATTCCTCGCTGACACGTTCACGCGGTAGCATCCACCGAGAGCAACCAAAAAGAAAAAAGAAAGACAGAAAGAAGGAAAACCCTCACGCAGCACGAGGAAACGCACACGCGCTAGGGCTGTTTTGTGGGTTTTTGCTTCGAAGGGAAGATGTGTTTTATGCCACCAGACCGTCTCCTACGACGATCGAGCGGCGTGCGAGAGAAAGGTATTCGTGAAATTCGCTAATTGCGTATTGCGATTCGGCTGTCGCCTGTCGGAGATGGTAAATTAATCTTGCGGACAACCGACGCGATGCGGCGACACCGACGCGGGTTTTCTGCTGTGATCGTCTACCTCGCCTGGGCATCTCGCCGGCCATGCGACCTGATCCCGTGCCCCCGGGACGTACTTTCATCTCTGACGCGATCATGATCGATGTCAGCAGCCACGCGGAATCCTGCACCGGGCCCTCGCGATCGGTCACGGGTGAAATACGAGCATCGACGATCAGCTGGTTTTTATTCAAACTAATCTCCAGCCTAATAGAGCCGGGCGGATAAGAGAAATCTCCCAGTCGCGTAGCTGACGAGGAAAACTAAGCTCCGATGCATCTGTGCGAGAAGCGTACGCTGTTTGAAGTTGTTTGATGTGCACTGCGTGTTGGGTTGTGAGAGATAGATCATTATGCCATTGGGAGAAATTTTAATTCAACATTATGCTGCGGATATTTCTGGCGAGATGCGTCATTTCGTCATAGGATTATGGCACGGTTGAATGTGTGTTTTTTTGCTACTATTCCATCGTTACCAATTCTTACTGTTGCTCTTATGACATCAGTCCCATTTTCAACATCGTTATCTTCATCTTAAACAACCCCTAAACGCAGCGGATTCAGCACATCGTAAAAATACGACACAATCAGATGTCCCTAAAACCATCAGATCATGAATTATGCTCAACAGATGACGGATAATGCGTCTCAGCACGCGCTCCGATCGCTAAAAATCCAATTTATCAAGCCAGCTAATGTGCGCTTCATTAAACTTACGGTGAAACTACCACAAAACAACTACTTTTCCCTCGGACACCCGCGTGTCCTTGTGGTCCATCCGTCGCTGCGTGCGCCATAAATTAACTGTCCCGCTCGATACACCGAACGCGCATATCGGTGCACCGTATTATGAGCTCTAAATCATTTCCAATCAACATGACGTCCCGCTGGCCAACATGAAGTCCATCGGCTCGAGAGAGAGAAAAAAAAGGACAATACACACTCAACAAACGCCACCGCGTCCGTTTTCCCAGCGGCTGGCGAGACTGATTAGCTCGATGACAAAAATCTCCCGCAATCTCGCAGCTGATTAATGGCAGCTGTCAACGAAGCCATTCGAAAGCGCGACACGTCTGCGTGTCGAGCCACTCGTCAAAATTTTCCAATAAAACGCACATGCACTCGTCCAACCCACCCCACACAGGGCCCTTTTTTGATACACGAGGCGAGATTAAACATTAACATTACTCGCGTGCAATTCATCCGCCCGGGTTGGGTGGAGGGACGATCGATAGGAAGCAGGGAAAGACAGGGCCAGGGCCCATTTTTAGAACCCACCGTGGAGGGCGTCGCGGAAAAACGGGCCACCACGACGTGCCATCGCTGGCACCATTGGACGGTTATGACGCGACATGAACGATGCCACCGCTGACAACGGTGCCGGAGCCGGGAAAATGACAATATGTCAGGGCGGATCGTAAATCGTGAGTCATTTATTTCTCCATTTGCCAGCCCTGGAGCCGCCCGCTGGAGGGTGGGCACGAAAATTGGGCACGGGAATTTACCGGGAAAGCGAGTGGGGTGTGTAAAATGTGAGCTCCAAACGGCATGCAATGTGCGGTGTAATGTGCGTTTTATGATGTGCGAAATGTCCGATCGCAGCTCCAACGGTCTTTGCGGTGTGCGTTCGTGTGGGTGTGTGGGTGAGCGGATAAAATGTTGTACCCAGTGTGGCCAAAAATACCTCGGCACAGCCGGAAACCAGCTTCAGGTTCAGGAACTGGGTTGTTCGATCGAATTTTGTTAGGAAATTGATTTGCAAGTCAACGGACCAGCCGTTACCATAAATTGGCACTCCTGTTTTTTTCTCCCACCGACGCCATGATTAGTTAGACGCTCATGTGCCCCTGTGTGTGCTCCTGCTTTTCCGTGTTCGAATTTCCACCACTCAACGGTTGACGATTCACAGTCACATCGATGAACAACCGGGCGACGACCGAACGGCCATGCTCCATAAAGAAACTCGCTTCCAAGCTCCCATAACGAACCCCGCGCAAGGCGACAATCAGTCAAAGTGAGAAATATTCCTCCTGCCGCCCTGGGCGAGACGCTCCCACCACCCACCCACCCTAGGGTGTCCTCCCCGTCCGAGGGAATCGAAATATCAAACATCAAACAAACGATCTGCAGACATG
This sequence comes from Anopheles nili, assembly GCF_943737925.1. NCBI lineage: Eukaryota > Metazoa > Arthropoda > Insecta > Diptera > Culicidae > Anopheles > Anopheles nili. Next base: position 23,327,163 of record NC_071292.1, read on the forward strand.
CGACACCATATTTGACTAGCCCTTTGTTTCTTTTTTGCTTTCTTCAACCCACGAGCGCACGATTATCGGGTGCTCATAGTTTTCGATACGAAACAAAACGGATCCCATTATGCGCCCGATGCCTTTTTCCCTCATTTGATGAAACTACTTTTCTTCCCATCTCCCCAGTTTTCGCTTTGTTTATTTTGTGGCCGCTTTTCGCCGCCAACTGGGGGTCCCTCAATTCATCGCCAATCGCCAGCCGAAGCGGGACAGTTTTTCCTTCATTCTTTGCTTTTGTTTTTCACTCTCTCTCTCGCGCTTTTTTGGGAGCACCATTTTTCAAAACCCAATCCACCCCACTCGAACGGGTTCATTTTTATGATGGAAACGTCTCGCCGTCGCACGCTGCTTTTGTTTCTGTTCTCGCGGCGTCTCCAAGGATACCGGACACACAAAGCAAGCGGTGATCGATTTTTCTCACCAACGCGCCCCTTTTGGCTGGGAGTGGTCATGGCTTGCTGCGTTGCTGCTTGGTTGTCTGGCTGTGGAAAGCGACAGGCGGTTGTGGAATTTCCGTATCCGAAAAATCAAAATAAATCGCCTCACACGCTCCCACGCTCGTACGCGAGCACATCGTTCCGCTGTTCGATGTCACCGTGGAAAACTGCATAATCCGCTGACGGATGTGATGCACCCCGGCGGGCGCTAAGCATGCAGTCCATTGGGTTGAGGGTGGGTGGTGGGTTTTACTCCCACCCGCGCTGGAAAACCCATCGCTGCCAATGAATTCGTTAGCGCGTCTGTCACATTTCGGTTGTCAGCGGAAGCGGCCCCGAGTGTCTTTTTCCGCGTGCGCCAGGTTCGTCCAAGTACAAGATGTTCGAAGTTTTTCCGCCCACCTTCCATCGGTTTGCCGCACATTTCCAACGCCCCTGGCACACGTCAGTTCGTGCGCGATTGACGATTCGCTTCACGCCTGTTTTCGCGCATGTGAGTTCAATGTACAGAGAGCATCATTCCGGCGGTGCATGTTGCACGTTTTCCTCGAAACATTGTGCAAAAGCGCAATCCGGCGACCGGTCGCGGTTCCTTCGGCGTTATTTCTGGCCGAGAGTTTTCCTCCACATTCAACCCCCGGTGGACGAACAGCGTCCCACAAGGTGATGAATTATCCGTTCCATGTGTTTGCAATAAATCAAATCAATCATTTCATCATCCAGACGCAAGCACACCGACACTGAGTCGAGCTGAGCTGCTGCTGCTGCTGCTGGTGTTGCTACATCGACGCAGTTGGTGGCTGCGTTGAAATAATTTTCACGTGCCATCCGTCAGTGGGAGCTGTTTCTCGGTACAGTGTGATGGGCGTCCTCGTCAGCGTCTGGGTGCGATAACTCTTCGCGAAGTGTGTCTGCCACGTATGCCACACGAGAAAGCTTCCAACGCCACAGCGCGGTTCAATAGGTTGTCGTGTTTGATTAAAGAAATTCTCGGTGAAGATCACGTCCAAGACGGAGATGGCTGCAGCGATGTCACATTATGCTTGCACACGGACGACCAAGAAAAAAAAAATCGAACAGGAAGCGATGAATTTATTGATACACATTATTTGCCAACATTATTTGCCCTCAAAAACTACCGAGCGCACGATGGATGGATGCAAGCTGCTGTTGCTGCCGTTGCTGCTGTTTGCTGCTGTTGCTGATGGTAAAGAAAGCATCTATTTGCTGAGACGTAATTTACGACCTCACGCTTTGCCAATACATGCATGTCGTCTCTGGCCACCGGAGCTGTCAGTCACCCGTCCGCAAGTCGATACACTTTTCGGTTCCCAAATCTCCCGCCAACCCAAACAATGCCAATGGTTTCATAGCGCAAGGGATCGTAAATAAATCATCCACGTATTGACAGTTCAATTAATAAAACATTCATTCGTCTATCCGCAGCTCTGGAGCAAGACTGGTCGAACCTGGACGAACCACCCCATTCGTCAAAGATCGTGGCTCAAGGATGGTGCCGGACGCGGTGGGATTAGCAGCATAAGAAAAGCGGAAAAGATAAAAACCCCATCTTCCCAACTGGTGGTCATAGAAGCACCTCCGACTCTCTCTCTCTCTCACTCTCTATCAGTCCGGTTCGATCGCACCCAGCTGTCCCGGGGCCCTGGGGTTGATCCTTACCGACTGATGAAAAGCAAGAAACGGCCCGATGACGATGATAATGATGGCCCGCTCGATGATGGAAACTCCAAAACAAAACTCAACCCAGGCCACTCGAGTATCTCCAGCGCGCACGAACAAACCCTTCACCAAAGCGGATTGATGTTTGATGGAGAGGCCTCGTGGCCTCCTCCTGGTTCCTCGTGGCCCTCTCGGCTACGACATGCCAAGCCCCTTGATGGGCTCTCTATCTCCATCACAATCATAATCAACCCGCGCTTCATATCGATCCGAATGGCACCGAATCGCCAAATCCTTATCACTCGCTCGTCTCGTCTCGTCTGCCAGCCACCACCCAAAAAGGCACGGAACGCTTTTCCGCGTCAGGGCACGGAGCTGATGATGGTGGTGTGGGTGGTGCGGGAACCACGAGTCCAAGATGATGATGCGCGCCGTTGGAAACTATCGAACTTGACAAAACGAATCAATCAATTCGCCCGCCCGGTCGATGGACATCCGGCGACCTGGACCGCGGAGAAGGACGTTTATCGAAGCGTGTGAAAGAGTGAGAGAGAGAGAGGGCGAGAGAGTGAGAAAAGAACGAGCAAAAGAACGGAGAAGCGCACGAAATTGACTGGACGGAGACGTCCATCGGTGGATTGATTCATCGGACGGATGGACGGATTGGATCGCAAGACGTCCATCGGTTTCGGCTCCGTTTTTGATGTCAGCTCGAATGAACGATGATGACGGGGCATGTTTCCGGGGGGTACCCCTTTGGGCGTCCCCGGTCGTAAGACCCCGTAACGAGATCCCGGTTAGCGCGGGAACGAAACGGTGCAATTTGCCAAACTGTCACTGTGTGGTTTGTTTCTCTCCTCTTTTTCTTTTTTGCAGCTCAATTTTCCTCCACACCCATGCACAAAGATGGTTATTTATTTTTCGCTTTCTTTCTCACTCAACCGTTAGCGAGACAACTGCAGCAAGTTCTCACACGTGTTTCGAGGCCCATTATTTCACGCCAAAACGGTGGACTAATTACGCGCCAGTAGGCAAAAAAACCACCGCCACAAAACAATCGTGGCATCGGTCTAACGGTGGACAGTTTCTAAGCGCAAAAAGTAAGCGCAATCAAGCCAAAACAGAGCCCACCCACCCACGCGGCCTCGGCCTGCAGTAATCGAGCGAGCGGAGTGATTACCGTTCGTAAACGGAACGCATCAATAAAATGCAATCCATGAAGTGCAGCAATTTGATTATGTGGTAAGCGCACCGGCGACGGATGGGCGACTCCGCTCATGCCGGCAGTTCCGAGCTCCGTGGGCGAGTTCTCGTGATTTGCCATTATCTGCATATACATATAATAATTTACAAACGCAACGGCCCACCGGTGCGGGTGGACCGGAGACCTTCTAAGCCCACCCAGAAGCAGGACGACCCGATCCGAATCGGGTGGGGTTTCGCATCGCCACAGTGCATTAGGTGCATCCATTCGTCTGTCAATAAATATCGCTCCACTGTGGCCGGTGGCTCCAACTGGCCGGTCAGCTAGCTAGCTAGCCTGCTTGCCAGGACCTGGAATCAGGACGTTCGATGGAACCGATCCTCGCCGCTTGCGTGTGTGCGTGTGTGTGTGTTTGCCAGGCTGGCACCGGCTGATGTGAGTGATTAGGAATTTCTGCATAGTCGGTACAATTTCTATACATAAATTATAATTACTATCATTGTGCCTCGGCGTGCGGCTCGGAAAAGCCATCGTGTGCCGTTCGAAAGCTGCCCCTTTCCGAGCGGCACACGGCCGTAGTGTGTGTGTGTGTGTGTGTGTGTGTGTGTGTGTGTGTGTGTGTGTGCCACGGTGCCCAAGGTGCGCCAGGGTCCGGTTGAAATCTCGTTTAATTTTCTCGAATTCAATATAAATCAAATCCAATCCGTCCAGATGTCCATATTTTGAATTATTATGCGGCAGTGGCAAGCTGCCGCAACACGGCACGAGTGTGTCCTTCATCTCTCTCTCTCTCTCACTCACTCACTCACACACTCTCTCTCTTTCTCTCGGTGAAGCTATCGGTGGGTGCAATTGCTACCCCGGGAAAACCTAATGCCCATATGATCAGGGGCCAACATGCACCCGGTTGGCTCCGGAGGACGGTCTGGGTCGCCCGTCCGTCAGCTCGAGACCCCGAGACTCTTTAATCCTTTTGATCTTCGGCTCCATCATTTGACAATGATCATCGGGATGCGTTCATCCGTCGAACCGTTTACGGCTATCACTCTTATCGGGCTCGGGCGGTGCAGTGCCATCGTTTGAAATTGAATTGACTTCCGGACAGGCTGTTCCTGGCCAGGTGCCCTCCCCGTGCGGTGCAACGGATGAATGGGGATTTGAGCCCATCGATAAACAATCGCAATCGTAATTGTGAGCATAAATACGTAATAATCATGGCCATCTTGATGGTTCTTTGCATGCTTCCGTTTGACGTTTCGCCGCATCGCAAACGAGCCCAGTCCGTGATCCGTCACCCGAACCAGGTGGGACAATGTCACTGCCGAAGGCCATTTAATCTACCGGCAGGCGTGATTATTTCGGCACCGGTAACTAATCCCAACCCACGTGCGTGTGTGCGTGTGTGTGTATGAGTGCGTTAGTGCATTCGAAATGCGAGCGGAAACGCGCGGGCAAATCGATCAGGATGAGTGCATTTACTTAACGGAAAACCGCGTCGAACGGCCGGCTGCATTCTGCACCTGCACCTGCAGCAAATGCACTCCGATGCACTCGTCTACCATCCCACCAACACACACACACACACACAGCACACCGGAATGGCAAATAATTATTGTAATGCATCAATCAGGCCTCCACGTTGATGTACGGATCGGTTATAAATTTACACACGGGCTCCCATCCTGATGCGTGTCGCAATCGTAAAACAACATTCACCCGTCACTCTGGCCGGCCGTATGTGTGTGCGTGTACGTGTGCCTGTACCTTCCCTACCCGCTTGACGGGTAGTTAAGCTCATCGGTGCACAAATAAAACGCATTCCCGTTCGATCAGTGCGTATAAATCTGTTTGATTAAATAATTATAAACGCTCGCGTCGGTGGTGGCGTTTGGAGCCTGCGAGTGTGCGAAGAGGCCGCCTCGACACACGGTTTCCGGATGCAGGCAATGCAGGCATTTTCACCGACCTTTGGGTCACGCGGAAAGGGATAAGCGGATGATAAGCGGTCGAGCGGGAAGCGATATCTCATTACTCAGCGAGGGTTGATTTCGCTTTTATCAAACGCTTTAAACCCCCTTTCGCGCGCACACATAAAACGATGCCAGATGTTGTGTTGGGCATTCATAAACACAACGAAAAAAAAAGAAAAACGTAAGAGTTCGTGATGCCAATGGTCAAACCAAAAATAAAAAGAACACACACGCCCATTCAACGCTGCATTTGAATGGCAAACTTCGCGAACAGCACCTCAACGGTCAAACGGTGCAATCGATTAAATCAACAGCAACATCGCGCTATTTTTTTTTTCCACTTTTTTGCTGTATGTTTTTTCCTCTTGCGACCCTTTTTATCACCAATATAGCGGACGTGTATTTTATCGTCCCACTAATCCCTCCCCAGAGGGTTACGGCGTGCGTTTCCTGTTTGAGCTGGAATAATATTGGCAGCAACACAAAAAAAACCTACCTCGCACAAGGAAACGACCCATCGAAATGCATAAATTGATGGATTCCCTCCCTCCACCCCAATCGGTCAAGCCTCACCCACCCTGCCATCCCCACCTTTGAGGCTGACGCGCACGTTTTTTGACGGGTTCTGACACACACGACGAATTCGCTGGCCACCCTTCTGGTGTCCCACACATCTCACCCATCCCCATCTCAACCTGGCGTGCGCCCATTCACCCATTGATCGATCTGATCCGCACGCCTGACCCCTCCTCCTCCCCCACCAAACGTGGGGTTTGAATGGCTCGACATTTGCATGCAGTTTGCCGATCGACAGCGGAATCAACGGAAGGACAGCTCAAGTGCTGACGTTGATGGACGAGATTGGTCGGGATTCGTTCGCGGCTGGGTAAGCAAACACACCCAACCTCAGGTCCTCAGGGTCTGTGTGTGTGTGAGAGAGAGCGAGAGAGGGGGAAAAAACGCGGTGCGGAGAACCCTTATCAATCAAACAAATCATCACACGTTTGACATTTTAATGCTATTTTTACCGCACGAGCACTGCACCGTGCGAAGGGGCAAAGTCCCTTGCAACGGTTGCGGCGGGTTTTTTTTTGCGAGTTTCACTGCAGTTTGCTGCTTGCGTGCCTCAGTGAAGGCCTCCAACGGGCCAGATCCCGTCTCTAAACGTCGCCTCCAATCGCGTTGGTGTCATTCGCGATGCACTCGCAACTCGGTCCCTCACCAAAGACGCGGAATCGAAAGAAGATCAATGATGACGGATTGACTGTCCACGAGGCTGGACCACGGTCACGGGCCGTGTTTCTTCTAGGTACAAGAAGACCCGGGAAAACACCCGCTGGATATCGATTCCTTGCGACAGCCGGTGGCCTCGTTTTGCGTTCCTCAACCAAATGGCCTCAGACGCAGTGAATGGCGACACAGGACAGGGGTTTGATGCGAAAACCGACTCGTCAATCAAGCTCCCCTCGGTCGATGCAAAACTCGAATGCGTCAACTGCCTGGTGCCTGGGGTGTCACCGGGATCCGTGGGTCCGCTGGATTGAGCTGTGGGGCGAATAGAAGCAAACAAGGAAGGCGAAAAAGAGAGAGAGAGAGAGAGCAAAAACACGATCGAACACAAACATCCGGCACCGGGTTCCGTCCTGCAGCTGATTAAACCTCCCGTTAGGTCCAGGGAGTAAACTAGCCGTGGTCGGGTCGTTTTACACCGTCCATTAATTATAGGGAAACAAAGCCAACGCAACACCGCGTCATCCCCATCACACGGGTTGGGGTTGGCCAGGGTAACATGTGCATATGCGCGTTATATTTACGATCCTTTCTCATCTCCGCGTTTTCACGATTGGCGACCGCGAAAAAGGAACGGCACACGCTTTTAGGCACCGTAAATAAAGTGCAAGTGGTTGGGTTGAGCTTTTTCTTTTTTTACTCGCGTGGCTAATAGAAAGTGAGGATGGGATCGTGAGATTCTGGAACTGGAAAAGAGATGCAGCATCTTTTGACGGTTTCGGTTAGCAGCCGTTTTGAGAGGGGATGGATCTGTGGAAAAACATTTCACTCGTATTTGATTGTGCTGCATCAGGTATAGATTTATGAATCGATCGATTAATCGATTGATTGATATGACCTTGTTTTCGTCACATTCAGGACCAACTTTGCCATGAACTGGAAGACGAATATAAACGAAAACGTTTTTTTAAGTCGATAGTTTACGGTCATATTGATTGATTTTCGTGGAAAAAACTCGCCAAAGCTAATGAAATGGGTTTTCTTCCATTTTTCACGGCCTCATTCCTGGCTTACTACGATTGCAAACCATAATAAAGAAGTTTAAATTTAACATTATCTACACCAACGAGCGAAAATTAATAGCATGAAGTCTTATCACATTATCGATTTCTGTTTTTATAAAGTCATGGAACACATTTAAATTGTTAAAATTCTGACGTTTTATGAAATCTTTTCTGTTTTTCACCTAACATATGCTGGAACGCGAATTGTGAGTGTAAATTGGGAACTATCTAATGCTGATTGTTAATGAAAATTGCAGTCATGAAAGAAAAATCAATTCTATCTTAAACAACAGATCAAACAATTGATAAATTCTGCGTTTAATTAATTTCCCTATTACTCAGAAAAAAAAGATGAAAAGAACACAATGAGGTGATTTAGAGAACTAAACCACCTCACTGCTCGTAGATCGAATTGTCTTTTAGCCACCTGCTCGAAATTCACCCTTCTCGCAAATGCACGCATAATGTGGAATCGAACATCACGCCATTATCGAGCCACCTACCGGGTACGGGAGCCAAAAACAAACTCACTCACCTAACATTCCGATAAACGTGTCTCAAAAACGCCCCAAAACGACAAAATCGGCTGGGCTTCCATTCGCAGCCCTCGACCGCGTTCCTTTTGGGTACTTATCGAAAGTGAAAACATTTCCGCCTGACAAATGATCCGGTGTTAAGTGATTTATCTCCTACACCGACGGCCACGAGTGAGAGAGAGAGAAAGGTGAAGGCGAAAAATCAAACAAAACTCAAAACGCGCACCCACGCCACAAACTGGAGGGTGGAGAATGAATTCCAGCAGCAAGAAAGCCCCTGGCGGGTCGCGAGTTTTGGGGTGGTTTTGGAGCTGTGTATTGCTGGCTTACACCGGTGACGATTTGGAAATGGCTAGAGTTGGCAGAACGCTCCCCGAAACCATGAGGAAGCAAAAATAGCACACAAACCAAGACACACACACGTACTGCTCGCTGGCTCGTGGCATCTTCGCGGAGAACCAGCAAACCGTTTCCATTTCCGTTCCGCGTCGATGCGTCATTACGGTTATAATCCGCCTTCCCCGGTGATGGGACGTCAGCGTGATTGACACGCGCGTCCAACGCAAAACCCAAACGCATCAAGGAGTCGCTAGCCGTGTCTCGGGGCCCACAGTTCCGAGACCGACCTTCATCCCAGGGGCACCATCGAGAAGGGCACAAGAGCACACACGTGTGTGCATTCGAAGAAAGAAAAAAAACCCCAGGCCGGGCGTTGCACACTTGGCGAAACAAGACGTCAATCATGATTAAAGTTCTTGTCAACGCTGCGCGTCAATTTTTATCCCGCCACACCAACGGACGGAGCTCCGGAATCACCCGGGGCTCAAATCAGGTCAACGCCACTGCCCAACTGTCGCGCTTCATTACGACGTCACCGCTCGAGATTAATAGGTACATTGGGGTTCGATTTTACGCCCCTTTCGGTGGGGTGAGTTATTTTTGCCCTTCCAGTGGTGGGCAAAATTCCCCTTACGGATTGGCCATCAAATTTCGCGTCAATTAGCGCCCCTTGATTGAAGATGGGTCTCATTGATACACGTCGGTGTACGCTGAATAAAACCCGCACCTGACACGCGTGTCAACTGCAGCACCTTCGCACAGGAAGAAAAGCTGGACAGCTTGAGTTGCTTCGAAACAAAAAAAAGGATGCACTATGGTGCACTTTTCCACCGGCTCCATTGGGTGGACGGGAGCGTTATAAATATGGCACGAAATTAGGTCCACCATCAACACCGACACCGACAGCAGCAGCAGCATCATCGTGTGCCATTTGTCCGGGTTCGAGGAAAAACCATCTCACCCCACGTGGGTGGTGATTTTTCGCCCCCCATTTTGACCCCCATCGGTTGTAAGCTGATAAGCTGGCCCTCCGTTATCCAAGACCAAGACTGGAAACTGATATCTGCCAGCTGGTGCCACTTGTTAGTCCTGAACGAGCGCGAGACGATGATGGCTCCACTTGGCTTCATAATGCTCTATCATCTTGCACACCCCCACCAGGTGTGTGTGGGTGGGTGGTTCATCCCCTACACATACACGCACGCACACAAGCCCCATGTCCCGTAATGGTTGATTGAATTTTCCATCCACGTTGCCAACCCACGAACCCACCTAATCGATCGGGGCAGGTCCACCTTCAGGTCGTGGGAGGGTCGCCCAACGATTCCTGACCTTCCCGGGAGGCGCAAAACCACCCCCACCCTATCGAAACACGAACACGTCCCTTCACTTCACGTCCCTGTCAACGGGGATAATAACGTGAGGCGAGATTCGCCCGGCAGCACTTTCAATCATCAATCCCGGGTGGCCCTGGGACGCCATCGAGAGGTCCCCGTGGTTCTGCACCAGACACGAGAGCTGATCCGTCCTTAAGGAGTCTGCGGCTTCTTAGCCGATCGATCCGATCCGATCCATCCATCCATCCAGCAAGCCAGCCAGCCAGCCAGCTTGCCTACTTCTAGAATTCCTTTTGCCTCCGGGCGCCCTTTTTGCGCTCTAAAACTCCCCACGCACGAGCCTTGGCCGGGGCCGAGAAACTACTTATATATTTACACACCTTCATCCGCCCACCACTTCCGGTTTCCGGTGTTCCCGCACCACGCACCTCGGCAGCGACGATGGCGACGACGACGACGACGGATTGAAGTTTTATTTCGCCGCAAAAGGAAAACATTTCAATCATCCTTAGATTGAGTGTGACTGACAGTTCGATATTGAGTGCAGTGCGAAAATGAAACGAGCTTCGGTTCCTTCGCTAGGGGGACTCGCTTTTTGGTGCACTCGGTGCTGCGGCGACAGCGAGCTAGGACATCTTTTATGTCGTGTCCGTGCCAATAGGACTCGTGTGCGGGCAACGGGCTCCCACGTGGCGCAAAATCTTCTTAATAATCGTAATGGACATGCGAGTGGTTTGAGCTCGAGGAGGGTGAAAAACCAGAATCACCAACGGTCCTTGGGTGGGTCCCAGCGAACTGTAGGTAGGTGACGGAAACGAGCCGGTCTCGGGAAGGACGAAACATTCGGACGACTAATGATGGATGTTGCCCTGAGCGCAAATGCCATCATCTTCGGGCGCATTGGCGTAAAGTTGCACCATCAGCGGGCGGCAATTTCATGCCAGAGTTCCCACCTACGCAAAAGGTGCGGGATCCTTGGGTTATGCAAATTAAAAGGGACATCCCCATGACGTTCAGGTGGGGTTTGGGAATGGGAGACGATTTATACGCTTCACTCACTCACTCAAAGGTGACCTCTGGACCTGGTTGAGTGATCTCAAATTTACGTATTGACGTTCTCTCTTTCTCTCTCTCAAGGGTGCGTGAATATTGCTTCCCATAGGAATTTTAAGTGTCGTTTGACCGGATCTGCAAGTCGGAGGGACTATTTTCAAATAATGATAAGTTTAGTGTTAGAAGAGGACTAGTGGAACATTCCGTATTCAAGGCTCACCTTTACTGAGCTCTGTAGTTCCTGGGCATAAATCAATCAAGAGAAATGCGTGACGCTTATGAAAGCTAAAAAGGGCACTAATGTGAAAAAGAAGTTAAGCAATTTCACTCAGCTTTTAGCCGCTGTATGTAAACAACATTGATTGGAAATAACACCATTGCTGGAACGGGTTGCGTACAACCCTTGTTTATCGCGCGCGCGGAAATATTTCGACGAATCGAAGTCCTTTCGAGCGGTATGAGCGACTTTCGTCCTTCACACGCGTGCCTCCATCCATGAGCCCGTCGATGGGGATGTTTTGTTGGGGTGTATCAAGAAAGTTCATCCCCCACGCAAGCGGACACGTGCCACCGTGAGTGGGGGTGTAAATTCGCAACACATGTGTGAACGCGCCCGGAAGTCGTTCGCCTGCTCGTACGTACGCCACCGCGTCATAAATAATTCATCCAAAATATGCTAAATGGGGTTTCGAACGCAACCCGAACTAGACGCGAACACGCACACGCATGCACGCACGCACGTCGCACGGGACATTCGCGGCGTCCGGAGTTTCCTTTTGCCGCTGGTTTCGTACGCAAACGCAACGATGCTTCCCACGCGGTCGCGTAGTACGCGCGAGTCAACCTGTTGCTTCGCGCACCACAAAACTCCTTTACTCCCCTAAAAGCACCCCCCAAAACGACGACTCTCGCAGCGATAAAACGCAAATTGTGGTTACAAATGGGCCAAGAACGGTTTTCTTGCGCTTTTTCCCCACCGTGGCACCATCGATCTCGAACGTGTCGGATCATTGATTTCGTGCATCAATTGCACCCCCAATTTGACAGCCAACGGGTTGCTTTTCGTGCTGCGGGGTGCATTTGCGCTTGAGACCTGCTTGAGACCCAACGGGTGAGTCGTGATGAAGCTGTGGTCCAGAAACGGGCACGAACGAAACGACCGCACCGCCGCCGTTGGTTCGCGAAAAGCCGCGACCGTAATATCTCCATCAAAGCCTCCGATAGTCCGACGGCCAATCGCTCATGTGGCTCTGACTGACAGCTGACGGCGCGGGTTCCACGGACGTACTGTGACGCGTTCGCGTGGTGAAGGCGTAATTGGTGCGCCCGGATGCCCGGATTCAGCACCGGACGACTGTTCGCACCTTAGCCCCGGCCGGCTAATACATCCGTCGGGATGCACTGCGAGCTGACCGTTGATGGATCGGAATTATTCATTTTATGTGCTTCATCATTCCCACCCATCGAACCCGATCGACGTTCCGGCCGGCTTACGGTGTGCTGCTAATTGGGTGGAAATTATGATAAAAGTTGCAAAGTTGCTGCACGGTGTGTTCAAGCAATGCTCACCCCACACAGGTGACAGGTTGCTTGGATCGGGTGATTGATGTAAACGGTTGCTATGGACAAATCCCAACATCGAGTTGCCATGGGTGAGCGAGTGAATGAAGTAATGGAATAACGTCATCACAAACACGTCAAAAGTGCCTCCCACACCGGGAATTGTTTAGCACCCCATTTTTCTCCCACCGGTCCGGATTCTAAAGACTCATCCTTCGTGCACTCGCCGGGCAGTTAATGTTTGATCCTGCTCCTGATGATCTGTGAGTCTGCAGGCTTCGCAGATGACAGGCGGCCACAATTTGCTCTCTAATCCGGGCACGGGACCTTTTCGCTTCCTTCGCACACTCCACATGACGCTCATTTTAATTCACTCAAATTAGTCCTTTTTGTCTGGCCTCCCTTCCTTTCTCTCTCTCTCTCTCTCTCTCTCTCTCTCTCACTATCTCTCTCTCTCGCTCTCGATGATCGTGGCCAGTTCCACAAATCAAAGACACCGTGCGGTACCGTTGTCTGGAGCGTCTTTGAAGAACTGATGCTAGTTTCGTTATTATGTTTCGGGAAAAACTTGCCACCGGGCACGTCACCAGAGCAAACCGGCAGCAGACCGGTAGCAGCAGCAGCACCAGCAGCAGTAGCATCGTCATCATCAGTTCCAGCAATCACGCTCCGGGCCTAATCCTCCTGACATTTTAATCCGGAAATAATAAAATAAAACGTTTGATGTTCCGTTCGCTTGATGCTGCCTGATGTTTCCCGAGGGTCGGACGCACACCCACAGGGGGCGAAGATGCAAAACGGAATGACATTCAGACGCTCGGCCGGCCCACTGTCCGGCCAGGATATGCATCGAATATGTTCCGGACGTGTAGACGGATGAGCCGGTCAGAATCCCTAGGCCCTGTTGGTGCCTCGAGAAAAAGGAACCGAACGTCCGAGGTCTTGCTCGGTTTGGACTGGCATTTGGCCTCACGCACACCCCCAAAATAAGCATACACCAGCCAGCATGAAGGTCCTTTTTGACACCTGCTCGCAACCTCATGGAGGAGCGTAACCGCACAGGCAACCCACAATCAAAAAAGGAACAACGGCGCTCCAAAGCACCACAGTTGCATAAATGATTGGTTCCGAAAAAGGACACGTTCTCGGTGCAGGACAATGGACGTTGCACCTGCTGCTGATGAACTGCTGGCCCAAGCACCCTTGAGAAGGGCTGGCCGCTCAGTTGCGATTGTCAAACTTTTCCCGTATCAAGCTAACCGAACACGATAAATCATTTTACAGTCTGATCCAGTCCCTCCTCTAACGCATCGAAACCGTCTCCTTGATCGACAGGACTGTTTGTGCTGCCCATTTGGTTCCCCCAGCTGATGACAGGACTTGGCTCTCGAGGTCAGCAAGAAGCACACATACACACTCACACACACACACCCAATCGTTCCAAATCAATTATGTGTCATATTCAGATTGAAATTTTATTTATTATTTTTCACCCTCCATCAGGGCGCCATCAGAGTTCGGACACTTCCCCGTGATGCCAGGACTTCCGATGTCGAATAATCATCTTTTTTCGCTCGTTCCCTTCGAAGTCCTTGGTGGAAGAAAAAAAACACCCACACACACACACATCCACACCCACTAAACCAAAGTCTTCCATTCTCGCCACACGCTCTCCTGCTTTTGAATTGATCCGTTTCCTGTCAGTCAGACGGCCGCGTGAACAAGCGCCTGGGAAAAACCGACGGAGATGAGGATCACACGAAAACTCCATCACGGATTTGCTACGGAAGCGGGAAACTTTCACATATGCACCACCACCATCACCAACCCCGAGCCACACCACCGGGGGTGGCACAGAATTGATTTGCCAAACAAACAAAATTTCTTGATGTATTATTCCAATCTGATTCCTGACATAAATCAGAATCCTTCCTATCCTCCGAGGATCGATGGATCCGTCGAGCGGTGGTGTGCTTTAAAATATGAACGGGCCCTTTGTCTCGCGGGCTCGGGCTTCCCCATGCGAGACCGCGGTTTGTCTTCTCCATTTTTGTTTTATTGTTTTTCGGCGCACTCAGGAAGGACGAACGGTGGCTTCCTGCCTGGCTTGTGCGCTGTGGGGTTTTCCAATATCCGTTACTTTTGCTCCGCCTGACATGTCGCCTACTGACTTTGAAGCTTTTGATAGATCTTCAGCTCATCTGATTAGATTTCGGTTTCCCTTTTGTCGGCGGTGGCACACGACCTCGCCCACGGAGCGCTGTTTCGCTCGGCGCTGACGGTCGGTTTCGCGGAAGGTGCAGCCATGGCTGGGCTCGCTGCATGACAGCTACAGGAAACCGGAATGCACATCAAACTACACCGATCAAAGTGTGCCTTGCGTCACGTTTTGGGCCAACCCTGCTCGATGGCGTGCTACTCGAACTAACCGTCGATAATTTCACCCATAAATGAATCGTTCCTGTGGGCTTTCAGAAAAATTAAAGGACCTTTTATGGGTGAGCAATTCATTTTCAGATAAATCAACAAAGCATCTATGCGGCATTAGAACAGTTTTCATTCTGAAAAGAACTTCATTTAAATCCGGAATCAAGCAAGGCTCCTTTGGTGCCCTCTCTCGAAACTTTTCGAGCTAATCTGCTCGGCATTCCATCCCAATAATCATCTCCTCAGGCTAAAGCGATAATCTTAAACCACTAATTTGCATATAAAATTTTGGGTTATGCACCCAAACCGAGCGACAAAAATGCTTCCTGCACTAATCAACCTAATCGAACGAATACAAAAAAAAGAACGCCCGTACGACAGGATTGTCCTCAATCCTAATCGGACAAAACCAGCATCTTTCACCGACGACAGCACACATCCTCCGGCAGGGATTAGAAGGTGGCACTATGTCCGTGTGTGTGTCGGTTTTACCATCTCAAAAATTCGGTCAGCAATGGCATTCCAGCATCCAGTGTCCGAGTGAAACTACGCCTCCTGTAGACATCTCTTCCGGAACAAACCGATGTACTCAAACATGAAGAAGCATTTGTCAACCTCCGTGGCGCCCGAAACCCTCCCTCTAAGTCCCGATGTCCTGCCACTTTTCGATCGAACAGAAAATACATTATTTTCCACACCGGAACCGGAGACCGAGGCGGACCCGGTAGAGGTGGTGCTTCATCAAGGAAAGCAGATGCAACAACAACAAATCTTATCTTCATCAAAGCAACGGTTCGAGGTAATTCGATCGGTCCTAATACGTTTCCGTTAGGTATGATTTTAGTGCCGCAATCGTCGGGTGAACGAAGGCAGGCGGAAAACAAGTTTTCCCCCCCCCCCCCAGGTTCTCTCTAGCCGCCCTTCGCAAACGTGCAGAAGTGCCTACCACACGACAAGGAGCAGTTGTTCGCCACAAGACGAATGGCAGGAACTGTGGCAGTGGTGGCTGTTGGTGGATTTTCCTCCCCATCCTCGACAGGATGTCTCAGCTTGAAGCCTTTGCCTTTGGACTGAATGGAGAAGAACATGGCATAACATGTCTCGGGTGGATAATCTCTCTCTCTCTCTCTCTCTTTCGCTATATCTCCGTCTCTCTATTTTTCCTGACCAATGTTTCAGCTGAGTTTGCAATGACTCCTCGTATCTCGTCGGAAGAGAAACAGTGACAAGGGAGCTTTAATTCCTGGTACGAATGAACGGTATTCTTTGTGGAAAGGCTGTGTCAATTTGTGCTCTATAATATTTGCAATATACACCGGATGCTTGAGCGTGAAATAGCTGTCTGTTACTAGACAGAAAAAATGGGAAATATTTTGATACAATTTGCGAGCATACTTTTCGATGGCACTGCACCACAACGAGACAGCAGAATCCAAAGCTAGAAGAAGAATTCCAGCAATGCATCAGTCCGAATTAGACCACTCGAGTCCAACCGTAAGCTAATCAATCGGAAGGGTGATTTCTGAGCTGATGTTACCGTGCCATTGTGTGCGTAGCTGAATTAAAAACCAACCCTCAAACCACCCTCGGATGTTCAGCTTGCAGCTCTGACGAATGGAACCGACCGATGGGGTCACACCGATATGGATTTAACCGATCAGACTAGATGTCCGGCGTCTCGTCGTCCCAGGCAGGCGGGACGGCACAATGGGAATGTTTTTAAAGGAAAAGCACCTCCCCAATGGTGGTTGGGTTTTTCCTGTGTTTCCTTGCCAGCCAATTATCTAGATGTGTTTGTATATCTGTCCCGGTACGGAAGCGAACTGCTGCATGGCTCCATCGATGTCACGAGGAACACGAGCACGTCGACGCACCGTGAAGAAGATGGAGGAATAGATGTTTGATGATGTTTGCGAACAATGCACTCAACTGATGCGGTTTAAGCCTTTTTAAACACATTCGATTCCTCGTTGTGTTTCTCTTTTGTTACTAATTAAATTGCGTCATCTTCAATTTTCGTTTCAATAATGTGTGATTAAATGACATATAAAAAAGAACGCTAATTTGTTTGGTTCCCAGATGGAAAAATGCTTTAAACTTACCTTTAAAAGTTTATCCTGAAAGATAGCTCATTACGTGATGAAATCACCTAGAAAATAAAACAAAACGATCTTAAAATTTAACTGCAATATCGAAAATGAATTAAAAACAATCCAATAATTATCTTCATAGTTCGTCAATTAATATTTAATATCTCGAACATGAGCCGCAGTCGGATCGCGCTTTAATAATACAATCCATGATGTGTAATATATTTTATCGCTTCCCGACCCGTTTTATGGAGCCCCTACTGCCCACAAGCCGGATCATTCTTATTTCAGTTACTACTAATTTAATAAGAACCCTCGCGTTCTTTTAATACCAACGGCACCTGGGTGTAGGAAGCCGGCAAAAAAATACACACACAACGCAACGCAACAACGCTCAAACGAAACCCCCTTTACCCGACTGCGACAGATAATCGAAGCTGATTCGGTTCGGAAGTGTTAACACTCATCTATTCAACATAAAACTTTACAACTTCAACATGGAGCGATAAAATCTAGCAAAATACCCAAACCCACCCCAACCGGCGGCCGGGTCGAATAAAACCCACCACACTGAAGGCGGTGCGGGAAAAAGAAGCCAACCCGAATTAATATGCAAAGTGGAAGAAATCGACATCGCCACCGACCATAAAACCGAACCTACCGATGCCGCTAATAGGCGAAGCCAAGCCGACGGGACCGACCGTCGTTAAAGTTAGATTCCGAAAATGAAACAAAACTTCATAATGGACGGCAAGCGAGCGAACGGCCGGTGCAGTGGAATAACCGGCTTTGATCTCACGGGCCCGTGGAATGTTGACCGACTCGACATCTGTATCCGCAGCAGCAGTAGGCCATGGATCACCGTGTCCTGACGTCCTAACGAGCGTAGCAGTAGGCTGCGATACGTCACCGTGCAGCGCGTTTGCATCGTCCTTAAGGGCGCTAATTGAATTGACTCGGTTTTAATACACTTCCAGTGCGGTTTTTTTTCTTCTCATAACGCCATTTTAAGCAAACACATTATTTGCGGAACTGCTGACTGCACGCACTTTGCGCAAATGTACGCCTCATCGTTCGTGGGGTTTTGCACTCAAGCCAGTTGGCTTGGTGACGTGTCGCGCGACTGGCCAATTCGCGCAAGCAGGATAATATTTTCCCACACTTTACGACGGTCGGGTTCATCGGCGGGACTAATATACCGTTTTATGCGCATCGTGGTCCCTTCTCTCTCTCTCTCTCTCACTCACTCTCTCTCTCTCTTTCCATCTCTTGCCTTTTTTTTAATTGCATCCTCGCGCGAACGCATCGCCACAGCGAGGCGCATCGCCATCAAACATCCGCTCGCGCGGGTTTACGGCCGTGGCGATAAACTTCAATTTCTGCAGCCACCGGTCAGGTGCACGGTTCGCCCCGTTGGCCACCGCTTCACATTGGCCACCGAAATCCCGAGCATCCCTCCCCCCCAAAAAAGAAAGGATGGGAGGAAAAAAGCACAACCCACCTTCGCCGGCGTGTTCCGTTCGCGCGATCCGCCATCACATGGGGTTATGCTTTTAATGATAGTTTGATTGAAAAATTCATCCCATCCAAGGCCACTCGGGAAGGATGGCGGGTGTTAGGGCTCCGCTGGTTCCGATTGGTCATTCTATTTTCTCCACACCACACCGGCCACAGGGCCGTCGTCGCAGCGAACAAAAGCACCGACAAAATGATAAAAATGATGTTTCTTAAGCCCACAATTTATGACGCCATGTGCAGGGGGTGGGGGGGGATGTGCAGCGGCGCCCGCTCATCACCATCGCCCATCGGTACGGCATCAAAACGTCAGGATCCGGTGCCACATTCGCGCTCGCCCGTGAGACTCAAACCCGCCGGTGGACATTAATGTTAATCAACATTTCATTGACCCAACCGCGGACTCCGGGAAGAGAAGGAGTATGAAGGAAGGGAAGGGGAGGAATCGGAAGGGCCACAGATCGCGGGGTTTACGATCGCAGAGCCCTCCACCATCCATCCTGGCCATCCTGGTCCGGGTCCGACCATTGGCATAAAGCGTCCGGCGAACTCTACCACGCACGATGCGAGGGATCAGCAGCGGCGGTTCGATCGCGAGATGAGTTTCTGATGGGCCCGATCGAGCCATGATCACAAATTAAGAACCCATCGTGCGTCTCCTGCCACCCCTCCCGCACTTCGATTCCACTCTCGATCGCCGCGAGGCCGCGAGGGTCCGATTTATTGTTATTGAACCGGTGCGTCGTTCTCAATATCTCAAACAATTCCCACTGCTACCAGCCATCGGGCGGGAATGAGGTGCCACGGTGGCCTCGTGGAGGGGGGGGGGGAGGAGGGAAGGAAATTGCCGAGGCCGAACCGGATTAAAACAAAACGATCGAGCGGCGACGGAATTATTTCCAATCCCGGCTCGTATCATGTAAATTATACTCCCCCTTTGGAAGCATGAGACCGATGGAAGCGAGGTTGATGGTGGCGAGGAATTTCGTCACCGGAGCGGGAAGAAGAACCTCGAAGATCCCTCAACCGGCGTTCCCTCCGGACACCATCAATCTTCGGGTGTGGAAGGAGGGGCGTACGATCAGCACCACCGCAACCACCATCAACGGAAACCTTGCTCCATCGAGCTGCTGGGAAAAGCGCAGCGAATCGAAACGTTGATAAGCAAATTTATGGACCTGCTCCGACGCCTCGGTCACCGCTTTTATCGATGCCGACTGGCGGCGACGGCCCTGCTGTCGTCCCTGCTGAGGTGACTTATTCGAAGATCATTCCCAGAGGCCGACCGGCCGGGTTGGTTTTCGTTCGGTTAATTTGATTCGATATTTCATCGCTGGCTTTGGGGTGCGAGCGCGCGCGCGCACGCAGATTTAGTGCCAATCAAAA
Organism: Anopheles nili; assembly: GCF_943737925.1. Taxonomy (NCBI): domain Eukaryota; kingdom Metazoa; phylum Arthropoda; class Insecta; order Diptera; family Culicidae; genus Anopheles; species Anopheles nili. Next base: position 23,347,033 of record NC_071292.1, read on the forward strand.
CGGAACACACTACTCACGGGCGATGATTATTAAATTTTTACACACGCGTCGTTGTAAAATTTCAATCATCACCGTCATTAAACTGCACCGAATCCCGCGTGTTTATGTCCTTTCTACTCCTCGTCGGGGTTGTTGATGGATTTTAAATAGTTATTAACGAAGAAAAAAGAGGCTCCCTTTCATCTCGCTCAGCAAGCGCCAAGAGGGTTGATAAAAGAAGGAAAAAATGTCAAAAAAGTCATCAAGCGGATTTCCTTTTTAAGGACATCCATCCTTCCCGGGCGCATCCTTTGACGCCGCGATTCCAACGACGGCCACCTTCATTCACCATTCGCACGGGAGCGCCTTGTCAGCCGCAAAATAATGCCGATGAGTTGCACTAATTTCGGAGTATGTCATAAATTTTCCGATAACACCCGGCCACCCACACCCATCCCCCGCACACCCCCACCACCACCCAAAACCAAATCAAAAAGGGGGTGCGCGTGATTTAAACCCCGAGAGCGAGAATCGTGGCAACGCCGAGGGGAATCGCCGGCACGCCGGATAAGGTCACCGGGAAACGGCTCGCCGGAAACTCCCAATGATCACCAATGGCCAATCCAATCTGGCCAATCCTCGTTCCCTTGCCCTTTTGTGCCACCGTTTGCGCTGATTTATAGTTGACAGTAATGTCCTGCGAAACGTGACGTTCCATTGATTAAACGGTTTCTGCGCGCCATTGCATCAGTCGGCGGCTTCCGCCCGATTCTCGGATCACAACCGCACCGTGTCCCTTTTGTCCCTTCTTTGTCACCACCGACCGTCACTCGCCGTGTGTGTGGAAGCATTGCATTACCCTGCTCACGAGGCAAGGGTATCCTTGCGCACATTCGTCATTCTTATCGTGACACACTTTACACGGGCGCGTATAGCGCGAACCACGAGCCACGAGCATCCTTTCATTAGGATGCGCTTGCGATGCGATGTTAGTGGGTGGATTAGTGGTGGTGTTAAACATTAACGCCGCAACGGACGGATGGTGATTGAAACTGTGCGCCCCCAAAAAAAAAGTGGCTAGGACGTCGAGAGAGTTTTTTGTTTTCCCAAAATGCAGCAAATAAAGTGCAATGAATGGTAGACTGGAAAAGAAACCAAAAAACCGTCCCAGGGATGAAGCAGTGCAATTGTGTTCCGATTTTTCCTCCCGCTTTCCCAGAGTGTCCTTTTGGTTGCGGGTGGCCTCGGTACAGCTGTTCCCTTTTGCCCTCGGTGCTCGATTACAGGCAGGGCAACAAAAAAAGGTGCTGCGAGCGAATAAATAAGCGAGCGTAAATGCAAAACTGCAACTGTCCCGCGAGTCCTGAAGCTGGGGGAGGTGCAATTGGTGCATAAATAGTAATTTAATTATCTTAAATATATTTTAATTACAAAGTAAAATATTATTGCCCATCGCTCGTTGGGGATCGGCACCGAATGGGTTTTTTTTTGGGTGGGTGGCCAGCCCCATTGTAACTGCCACCCCCCGTGGGGTGGTCCTTTTGGGACAGGGTGGCGTCGAACGCGAATTAACTCTTTTTTGGAACAAACCCCCTTAAAGAAGCCAATGGAATACGCGATTTTAATCGATGATTTTTGGACGCGTGGACCTTCAAAAGAAATGATGAAAAAGTTTGCCCTGTAGGCGAAAAAAAACAATGGCCCGGCGTGCAGCGATGCAACGGCGCATAAAGGACACTCGGGGGCTTGGTTTTCTTCCCGCCGTGCAACCGCTGCAATTGAATTGCCGATTCGCCACCGAGTCACGGTCAGCATATTAAGCAAACCCTGCACAAACTGGGGGTCCCGGGCGATATAATTAAAATTTAATAATCTGATCCAGACCGAAATTGGTCCCCGTTGGAGCTGCTGTTGGGTGGTGGGTGAGATGAAACCAACCCCCAAAAAAAAAAATAGCACAACTCATCCACCCAGACAGACACCCCCACCACACACACACACACACACACACACACACACCGGAGCCAAATCAATCCCTTATTTACTGCACCAGAAACGGTGGGCCCTTGGAAATAATTCCCGTGAACTGATTAACTCAGACACTTTTACTTCATTATGCAGCCATCATAATTACTTCCCACCCTTGCGGTGGAGGTCGAGAGGTCCCTTCGTGGCATTAACTCCCCTCACCCGGACTGAATGGGGCACCGGAATGGGGGGGGGGCCCAAAAAAATAATAAAAGCACCCAGCCCGCTATCTGGCCCGGGCGTGTTCAGGTGGCCATATTTTTCAACACTTTACAGTCAGTCATGGTAGGTGAGCGAGGGAGTGAAGGCGAAAAACCAACAGCGTGCCCTTCGGTACGTCCACCCACGCGCACGGAATGGGAAATATTCGTGATCAGCGCGAATAAAGTGTGTTGATAAATTAATTTCGCCCGCTTTCGGACACCAGGCCGTTGCGTTGTGTGGCGTCGAAGGAGTTGTGGTTTGGTGTGTAAGGACCTCATGGAGTTTTCCACCGGCAACCGTGAACTGTCCGGGGGGGGGGGGGTGATTGGGTGGCAATGAGCTGTATTTTGAGGGCGCATCGTTGGAAGAAGAGATTTAGATAAGCCTTAAAATGAAAAAAAAAAACACAACTAGGTTGACCAGAAAGTCCACTCAGTTTAACCTCCTTTGCTCGATGTAAGCGCTTCTCAATCAATACCACGTCAAAACGGACCGAAACACAAGGATCAACCCTATGCAAAAGGGCCAAAGGGTGGGTTAACGTCACCATCACCACCCCCTGATGGCGGGAAGAAACCCCCCCCCCCCCGTCAGTTAAGTGCAAGGGGGTCACCTTCGAAGGCCGCCACCACCGAAAGGACATAAATTAGGAAAATCGGTGTAATAACTCCCCTGCCCCGGGTAAATCTGGTTCCACATTTCCATCCCCACAGCGACGCATCGGTGGCGAGTTTTGTGGCCCTTCGGGAGGGGGGGGGGGGGTGGGGGCTCTACAAAACCTGCTGCCCTTTCTTTGCCCACAGCCGCCGGACGCCGGTGAGCCAATCATGTCGTCAAGTTTGACCGCAAGAAATATTCATAAATTCATAGTCAACCGCCACCCTCCTCTCGAATGAGGGAGGGAAAAACAAAATATATGTGTAGGTATGAGACACACACACACACACGCAAGCGTTAATCCCCGCGGTCCCGCGTCCCTTTCACCACCCCTCCGCCTTTCCAGGAAACACCCTCAACTTGTGGCTTTCTCTCTCTCTCTCTCTCTTCAGCCGGGGGCTTCGAGAAGGGGGATGGAGTTGACGCTCGTAAAGTAACGTGAAATTATGCGAGCCGTCAGCGGTGTCGAGCTTTTCGGGGCCGGGACGGGTCCACCTTGACGGCCCTGACCGCTAGGTCCAGCTAGGTCTGCGAGGGAAAACTCGGCCCTTTTCCCGGTGAGGCGGTGAAATTCTCTTCCCAGCCTCAGGGTGCGTGGTGGCTAATATTCCGTTGTGGACACTTCGGAACCAACCCTCCCGAGCGGGGTGTAACGTAGGCAAATCGACGGGGTTTCAAACCCGATTGATTACCGGTATCGGTGCCTGGTGCTGCCATCTGTTGGCGGGGATCGCGAAGTAGCCGCGTTAATGGGTATTTTCGGTTTTGCAGCCTGTTTTCACGGGAAGCAGCGAAAGGGGGCGAAGGTGGACTGGTGTGTGGGTGATGAGGGTGTGGAAAAACCCTCCCCCTGCAAGAGTCGATGCCCCATTGAAGAATGGGAGTTTCCCCTTATTCCGCCGCGCGAGCCTAAACGCGTGGAAAAAGCCAATTCCCCCGGCACACATACACGCGTACAAAGGAAGGCTCCTCTCCACCCACAATTCAGTCCTGCGTCCCTTCGGTCAATAACGGCCGTAGCCGGCGGCACGAAATTCGCAAAGACTCGAGAGTGAGAGAGAGAGAGAGAGAGAGAGAGAGAAGTAGAAGAAAAAAGCAGAGAAAACCGTAAACATAAATTCACGCGTACCGATCAAACCCATTTTCCTGTGCGCGCGTGTTTTTTTTTCTTCTTCTTCTCTTCGCTACCACCTCATTCGCTACCACCCACCGGCGGGTGGTGAAGGCCACAAGGGTGGTTTTTACGCTACGCACTCACATCCGCAGAGGCCGGCTTACGCATACACCGACACGGGGGCTGCGTGGTTCGCGCGGTACCGCGTACAGATGATGATGACTGCAACGACCTTCTGCTCCCGAGCCCACCCCCACCCAACCACCCATTGAGGGCCGCTAATCCATTTTCCACCCCTATTCCCCCACGGGGGTTGAGCACTGGATTTGTGTTTCTTTGCGTCTGCTTTTCTCATCCACGTTGCCTTTGCTTTTCCCAACTCATACTCGTTCATACTCTCACCACGCTTTTGCGGTTCACTTTTCACTCTCTCGCTCGTTCTCTCGCTCTCTCTCTCACACATTTACGCGTCTGTTTGCATTCGCGTTTTATTACACGACGATTTATACAGTTCTTTTTTTCTTTGTGTTTCGTCCTCTTCTTCTTCTTCTTCTTCTTCTTTTTTACGGTCCACTTTTCCACCCAGCGCGGGAGGGATCGGCAAAATCAAACACTCTTTTACAACCACAACCACCACCACAGGACCAGCCGGCTGGCAGGATGTGCGATGGGATGGAAACAACAACAACACCAACAGACACGCACACATACACACACACACGCACATACACACTCTTGGTTCCAATGCGGGGGAGTGAGGATCGGTGGAAAAGCGTAGCGTAGATGCAACGACGCTTTTCTTTGTTTTTGTTTGTTTGTTTGCTTGGTTGGTTGTTGCTTTACGGTTTTCCCGCTAGCTGAGCCACTCGCCTATCCTTTTTGTCTTCCTGTTGCTTCTCGCACACCCACACACACACACGCTTCGGTCGTACTTTTCGTTCCTCCAGGCAACCCCTCATGCGCGCAGGACAACCCCCTCCCCCGGGGACGAGCGGCCACGCGGGAGAACATGTGATTTTATGTTTTCATTTCACCATCGGCCCCACGTAAAACGCCGGTAAACGTGCGTCTAGTCGCGTGTCGGTTTTGCTGATCCTTTTTTTTTTGTTTCTCGCTGTTTGCCGCTGAAAATGCGAAAAACAGCCGGTCACCGAGGATGTGTTTAGAGTGAATGCGAGAGTGCGATAAAGAGAGAGAGAGAGAGAGAGAGATGGTTGTGTTTCGCAACACTTGCAACACATAAACCTGCCCTTCGCCAGCAGCCCGAAAGCAATTAAATGGCGAATGGTCAACGATGCGTAGGTGGAACAGGAAAAGGGAAGCAAACAACAGTAACAACAGGAACAACAGCAGCAGCAGCATCAACAACGACCATCACTCGATGATTGGAAAATTCAACCACCGGCACACAAACACACACACGCACGTCCCTTCGAGCAAAAAGGACACTGCAAATGGACCGTAGTTGACAACTGTCCATCATTTGTCCATCATCCGCGCGCTGCGATGGAGTGTGGGGGGTGGAAAATGACACCACCCACCCTATCGGAGGGGGTGGCATAAGCCTTGTCTTCTCAGAACGCACACTTACACAAACACACAGCCGTTTGAGCTCGAGACGAATAAATCATGTGGCTCTTCTTCAACCCCAACACTGCTTCTCGTCGTCTTGTTTTTTTTTTTTTTTTGCACCACCCACCAACCAACACCGACCCACAACCCACAACCCGCAAGACACGGGGGTTTCACTTCGAGCGTGTTCCTTGCGCTGGCAAAAATGGCATGCAAAAACCGATCGCGGCCGTAAAACGACTGAACCGGCGACCGGCACCGGACAATGCTGGATGGTGTTCCGCGCCCCGGGGTTTTGGCGCTGTTGTTGTTGTTGCTGTTGCTGCTCTTGCTGTTGTTGTTTTTGTTGGTGGTTGTTGCGCGAAATGCACGCCCCCCCCCCCCCCCTTCCAACTTTTGGGGAGGCGGCTGCATTTCGGGAGTTCATTTGGTGCTGCTTCACGCAAGCTGACCAGTTCGATCGCATTTCGAATGCGTCTGTTTTGTGGTCAGGGGGTGGTGAGGGGGTCCGTCTCAAGGGTGGAAAAGAGGGTGGCCACGGCAGGATGCACTCTCTCTTTCTGCCCCTCACGGCCACCCACGGCAAGACGACGTTCGTTTTTGGCCACCTGTGTGCTTGGGTGGAAGTGGGTGGATGGATGGGAGGGAGGAAAACCTGTACCTGCGTGGCCGCGCGCGTGTGTGTGTGTGGCTCGTGCATTCGGGAACTCACTCTCCTCTCGGTCGCTCAGAGACGAAATTCCCGCAGTCGAAGATTCGTGCGCACTGAAACACACACACACACACTCAAACGCACGGAGGGGTGGATTTTCCCCACCCCAAAAGAGGGCACGAACGCGCGCGTTCGGTTAGGGGAAAAACACGCGCGAGTGTTTTCTCCAATCCCGTCCCAACACACGCATACACACACACATATCAACACCCGGTAGGGGAAGCTGTGGTGATCAAAACACATCCGCAGCAGCAGTTGAAGCAGGCAAAACTGTGCGACCCTTGCGACCGGGTTGGTTTGGTGTTGTTGGCGTTCACTGGGGGTGGGTGGAAAATCAGCATACAGTTCCCGTCTCTGTCGCACGCACGAGCGAATCAGTAAAAGTCGGTGTCGCTAAAACGTGGAGTCGTGACGATCGAAAAATGTCGCTCCAAGTGACACGAACAGCGATCATAAAGCTACCGAAACGCGGCTCACGGACGGCTGGAATGTGTCCCAGCGTGGGCCTTTGAGGGATGGAATCGAGATGCTTCGGGTAGAGCTTTCCAAAACCAAACCGGGAGGGCAAAAGTTGACGATTGACTCGCATCCAAGCGTACGCGCGCGTTGAAGTCAGACCAACAATCCTGCCGGAAGCACAACAAACCGCACCGAACCGTCCCAAAAGCCGTCGGCACCGTCGTCGTTGGCGCGTTATGTATTTACGCACACTCGCGCACACGCACCGGTGCGGTTGTGTTGGTGGATGCCCTTCCCAAAAACCACCCCCTTTCAATCGTGGTGCGTATCCTTCCACCCAGGCTTTAGCCGAAAAAAGTGGAGCGTGCGCTCTAAGTGACGGTTGTAAAAATGAATGAATTATGGTTCTTCGTCCTTCCACATCGTCCCAACCCGGGTGTCCGGTGGGCCATCCCTTGGCGTGCGTGCCGCCTCCCGTCCCCAAAAGCCAAGGTGGCCAACCACCTGCAGGGTGGATTTTCTTCCGTCCGATTTGGGCTCATTTCGGACGCCAAAGACGGTGTTGTGGAAAAACGTGCCGCAGTTTCACGCCATTTCGGCAGGGTGTTTTTTTTTTGTGCGAGCCCAAGTGCTCGTGAAAAGCGATTGATTTGAGACGGAATTTGTATTGTGCCGTGCAGGTGATGGAGAACCAATGGTGATGAAAAGGCTGCAGATGTCCTTCGCATCGTTCGCTTCGAAATATGGCGAGAAATTCCCTCCGAAACGGGCGAGCAATGCGGTCGAATTGCGCAGCGCGTTTTGCCGACGGCATTTTGTGGCGAGGAAACATTCAGTCGTACGAACGAGATGTTGATGGCTGATTAGAAGTTGTTGATTCGAAACAATGATTTTATCATTGTTAAGAATTATATAAAGGTTTTTTTGTGCGAAAAATGAGTTAATTTGTTAATAAATAGCTATGTAAAGCCCTTCCATATTTTCTCATAGATATACGATATTTAAAGAGGAAAAGAATTGTTTTAAATTAGACCAACGACATCAGTCAGAAATTATTTATTTGATGAATCAATTACTTGTTTAATCATTTAGTGAATCATTTATTTTACTTTCATCACGCGTATAATGTTTTTAATTTTTTCATACTTATTTATTACAGTTCCGGATTTAAATTATAATTTGTATTATATCAATCTAGTTTAAATAATGTGTATCACACTGCAATTACCGGGATGATTTATTAAAGCTTCCTGTCGACTGAGGAATCACAAGCAATGCATTTGAATCAAGCGCTCATTTTATGCTTCTATGGTTAAACATTTACCTTTAATTAACCAACCACGAGCACAAACAAACCTGAGCCACTCAATCGAAAATCGCTCTCGTCACAAACGAACCTAAGCATGACTATCTCGCGGCTCTGACATTATACAAACAGCAATAAAATTACAATAACTTTGACTGAGACAATTGCCAAATGATTAGAAAACACATGTTTTACATCCGAGCGCTTGGCCCCAAACAGACCCGCTAGCTTGATTACTTATACAATTTGATTTTGAGCCGAGCAAGCGCGAGATGCGATTAGCTCATTAGTTATAGCCTAGTGAGCTGCTAAAGGTTCGGCCCAGTCACCCGGAACCCGGTTCTACTAGGCTCGCTGCCCCATCAATATTGGGCTTTATTAAAAAATGACCCAAAAATAGCATGCCCCAACGGCGGGGCAATAATTTCCACCGCGGACATTATTTGATCATGCACGCGCTACACTTCCTAATCGCGAACAGTCAACAATTAGGTGTCTTCTCTTCGCTACACTTCACTCCATTAATATTCCGACCCGTCGAGCCGCGCGAAGAAGCCGCCGCGGCTAATTAAGCCACAGGAACGATGCTTATTAGATAGTATGATAAAATTATGACTCCTTCAGCCAGCTGGGCAGGGGCGCGTTTTGTGCGAGGCGGCTGAAAAATGGATCATTTACACCGAACCGAAACGCCACAGCGTTGCGTCATCGAGCCCGCGGTAACGAAATTCCGACAGAAAGTCAACGGACGCCCGGACCCATCCATTAACAGTAGGCCATGGCAGGGTTGCAGTGTTCGGTGTAATAAGGCTCTCCCCTGTGTGCTGCTGGTGGCACCAGGTAGGGCAATAAACACGCTACCTTTGTGTGGCATCGACGAATTTACGGCCTGTACGCTGGAACTGGCCCGAGGAAATTGCCGTAGAAAAGCGCCAACGAGGAGCAGAACTGAAAATGATCTACGAAACGGGACCAGACGACTCCATAGCAACGTGACTCCGTTTCCGCGCTCAATCCAAGCAAACACTGGAAGCAGCTCGACCATCGTCCCGTAACCACCCAGTGTTACGCATGTGTGTATGTGTGGCTAGAAAAATGATGGAAAATGCAACCTTTCTGGAAAGAATGATGGTGTTCTTTAAGGCAGGTTTCTCGTTAGACCCTCGTTCAAGCCGGCCGAACTGCAGTTTCTCTCGCTGATCTCGTGCGTGCATTTGAGCCTTTCCACGCAACTGCATCACTGGGCATTCGAACTCCATGTGCGTGTGTTTGTTGTGCGAATGATCGTCCCTAAAACGCAACTCAAACCCAGCCACCAAGATGGCATCTTCATTTTGTTCTCGTTCTGCTGCGTTCCTTTTTCCTTTTCGGGGTCAGTTTCTCGACTGCTTCTCGGGCTGACTCACCCAAAACGGCACGAAGAAAGGACCACAGAAGAATGAGCTAGAGATGGAGAAGGAATAGCGCGTCGAAGCAAACTATCGTAACGAACGTGGACACAAAACAGAAGCACGAAACAGAAGCAAACAAACACACAGTGGAGGGAGAAGAAAAAAAAACGGCACCGAGGACGCAAAACTTTGACGGTTTCATTTTCGAGCAATTATGTTATTATTTTTACGACCAATTTGGAGCCATTAGCCGGGGTTCTATCAGCCCTATCGCTTGGCCTCGACGCTGGAACGATGCGCTTTCGGTGGCGATTTGTGAGCGATGCGTCCGCCCGAATTCTCAGCAACCCGTCAACGTGATCTACTACCGTGGAAGCCCCTTTCGGGAGGTCCCCCATAAAATCGTCATTCTAAATGGCCGCCCTGGCGCCAAGCAAACCAACCGCCCCAAAGGTGCTACCGGTGTTCTGGAGCGATCCCTCGCAAAGGTGGATCCACAAATTTAGGGCAGATTCCCCGAAACGCCGCGCATTCTGATGCTTCTTTATAGGGGGCTAATAATCGACCGGAGGCCCCTTTCGCTTGTCAGCCCAAAGGTGCCAGACTGTAAATACCAGGTTACCCGGGTTCCTGGGTTCCCGTGTGCGTCCCTCAGGGAAGATGTCGGAAAATTGCCACCCCCTCGAGCGCGCGTCAGTGAATATTATTGCACATTTTTCCTGCTCGCGTTCTTCGACCCGCCCGGCTGATGGACGGTAGATTGATGGTGGACACGATATTCCAGACAGCTTTTCGGTGGTGATTTATGGCCACGCGCCCGCAAAACGGTCCGGTCCGTGTGCATCGGAAGCCGCCCGCGGACGTCACGACCCGGCCCCTGGCCCCGACTGGCGGATTTTATGGTGGAAGCGAAGAAAAAGCGCTATAAAATTGGTACGATGATTTACGGGCGTGGAAAGAAAAAATAAGAATCATCATATCGTAAAAATAGGCCGTTCGCGCATTTTCTTTTTTGTTGCCTCCGTCGCTAGGTTACGCCGAGTGTGCGTAAGTAGGCCGGTACAGAATTGGAGGGAAAATGGATTCATATTTTTTTTTTGTGCTTCTCAATGTGTCCCCCGTGATCGTGATCACTCTCGGGCGCATGTTGGTGGCATTTTCGTTTGACTTATGATTTGTTTGACGGGATTTGATACATCGTAAAGCAACGCAACCCTTCGCAATCTTACGCCCCCCTCCTAGCCAGCCAGCGATCGCGACATTGTGTTCTAATTTCATCTGCCATCTGCCCGGCAGGAAAACCACGCGCATGATTGAACAGCAGCAAGCCAGCAGCAGCACACCACCATTTCGCACTACAAAGTCACTCTCCGGGGGTAGAACAGTCTCTCCCTCCCCGACCGACCGAACGAAAACATATTAATCGCCCACAATTTATCTCTTCCGCCCTGGTGGGGGAGGGAAAACCAGACCCGGGGAGTAATTCGTGGCCGCGAGGCGCATAATTTCTGCCACCTTGCCAACCTTGAAAACACCTCACGCAAGCATCCTGGCGTGGTTCGCGGGAAATTTACACGTCCTGGCCGTGCCATCGTAACTTTGCCCGGGAACTGATCCGCACCGGGTTGAGATGATATTTCCAAAATCCGCTCTCTCTCTCACTCACATTATCGCTCTCTCTCTCTCGCGCGCGCTTGCTCGATTCCTTCGGTTCGGCCGTCTCGACGGATTGCGCGTCTGGTGCTCTAATAATTTTGCCCGTTTGTTTGCCCACTGTCGAAGCGTATGTATAAATATTTAACCCATCAACTAATTCAATTTTCACCGGCCACTCGCCCGCGGATCGCCTGCGTACGGATTGCGTCGTTCGCGCGGTTTTCGATGGGGCGGTGGAAAACGCGATTAAGACGCGCAGCCCCGGTGGGTGAGATGCTTATTTTTAAGCCATAAATCAAACCAACCGTCGCTCAGTCACGGGCAGCTCTCCCTTCTCGCACGAGATTAAGCGATGGAATTAGCGATCGTCGCACGTAGCGTGCTGGAAATGGAAAATGCTACAACCGCTTGATTGAACACACTTTGTGAATTGCACACTTATTAACGCGCTGGCCAACCGTCGTCGTTGCATCATCATCATCACCACCACGCTGGAAGGGATCTCCCTTGATCCGACCCCAGCCAATTGCTTACATTCGCTCGCTAACGGTGCTCCTTCACGTGCGTTGATGCCTCGCCCCACGAGAACGTGTGTCTTTCGACGCGTCGTCTAATTTTCTCACCCCCCAAAGTGCGGGACCACCAGCGACGGGCTCGGGCTTTGGATGGAAAATGGCAAACTGACACAAGCGGGCACACGTGTAAATAATATTTTAATGAGTCCAACACACAAACGCACGCACGTACGGGGAACTCGATCACGAAGGACTGCTGGAGTTTATTTACGTCTACGCCGGTGGGCCTGACGCCTTGGGAGGGAATTTTCCCGATAAGTAACCGGGTGGCAATCGATTCCGCAACAAACCGTCTTCGATCGGAAACGGGCGACTGAAACGGGGCGGTTAATACATATTGAGTGGTGAGTTACGCCGGACACCTTCGGTTATGGCCGGTAATTGAGATGAAGGATCATATTTATGGACCGGTCAGGTGCATGCCGGTGACACTGGGTCGAGTGTGCACCATCGTGAAGCGGTCCACAAGCATGTGATGGAGCGCGTTGATGCACAACATGCAGCACAAGCTTTACAAATGGCCGTAGAGAGGTCTGTAAAGCATAAAGTGTGGAAATAAACGATTCACTGGAGCTACGAATGGTTCATATCAGTTCTTTTTTGCTATTTAAAACACATTTAAGCGCTACAGGCTTCAACATTCGAGTGAATTAACCGTAATCATATTGACATTATCAATGTGTTGTTCTTCTTTATTTGATCTCAAAGAAGACAAACATTATTTGCTCAATGTCCATCATTGTCTTATAAAATAAAGTAAATAGTAAAGGTGTAGCATCATTGCAGAAAATAAGTCACCGTTGTACAATACACCTCGCACATGGCATAAAAGTGACACAAAACTGCAACCAGAAGCTTGCGGCACACTACTAGGTCACGGAAATAGCACAGAAAAAAAACCCGAAACGGATCGCTAAATACCACCACACCGCAGCAGTAAATTAATTATCCCGTAACACACCCGTAAAAGCGCACAGGCTTCCACAGATCGAACGTACGATAAAGCGATACATCGCTACTCGGGTGCCGGGGAAGAAAAACCCCCGACTGTACCGAAAAAAAACCCTCATCCAATGTCCAGAAACGATACACAAATGCCTCAACTAATCAACGGCTTGTTCACCGGGTGGTAAGCGTTGATACATCGTCCACGGCAGCAAAACCGGGGGCATCCGTCTTGACGGTCGATTGTTGAACGTACCGGTTTTCGGGACGGCCATTTTTCACTGTCCAGCTTCCACCGGAAATCGCCTTTCAACGGGCAGGCAGCGTGTACACCCGTACCAGAGGCACCACGGCTGCTTCGGCGCCACTACCGGCGTTCGTTGCGTCTAATTTGAATTTTATGCATAAACATCTAATTCCGTGAGGTCCCACCGGTTCACCGGTTGAGTCGTCACACACGCACGTCATGGCGCCTCTGGCTTTAGGGGAAGGCTTCGAAGGAGCATCGAGGTTGCATTCCTGTCCGGGTCACACTTCCGTCCTTCGTGGCTTCGTGGCAAACACACAGGCCCTGTGTGTGTTGGTCGAATCCAGGGCACGCCAACTCGGCGAATCGTCGGTGGTGAGGTGTAATAAATCGATTGAATTAGTCGCACCCGACGTGCGTTCTCTTAATCATTAACGTTATTAATGCACGATAAAGATCGTCATCCATGCGACCGAGCAGTGACTGTGCGATGCGACCAGTCCGCTCCAGTGCCTACTGCTGCTGAAAGTCCTTGGCAACGCGGTGGCCTGGGAATGCAAAACCTCAGCACCGTCGACGCCACGCCGGTCGCCAACGCCGGCTGCATTCCAATAAATCAATCAAACTAACGTGCGTACGGTTATTAATTACACGTAATCGATGTGGCGAGTATAAGCACCGATTTAATGGTCGCTCGGTGCAGTTGCACACGCCGTCACCTTGCGACGATTGATGGAAGCCAGCGTGTCGTTCATCCACACCAACCGCAAGCGCCCACGGAATTGCAAGGCAAACTGGCCACGTGGATGAGCCTGGGTTTCGCGAACACTGCGCCGCACCGGATAAAGGTGACGAGATAAGGTATCTATTGCGCTGCGGTTTTCATTTACGACGACCCGCACGACGTCGGTCGGGTGAATAATGGTGGAGCACTTTTGGGCCTTGAAGTGGGAATAAATTGTCGCTCAAAAAAAAAAATGGCTCGGAATCAAGTCATTTCGCTGTGAACACAAAGCGTGGTACCTTCTGCGTCCCCAAGAAGCCAGCAACGATTCAATGCGCAAAAGTCTGTCAAGTCATTGCCGGGAAATGGTCCTAATATTATTAAAAAGACAAAACCCACCAGCGCGCAAAAGTTCAAAGGGCGTTTTGTGGATCGAAAAACACCGAAAAAAAAAATACACGAGCACTCCGAGAAGATGGAATTTCGCCATCAGCACACCGAAAATCAGATGGAAAATCTTCTTAAGCATCGACAGGCGCGCCACCGCGTATAAGGATATTCACCCCGACAGGACATTCGCCCCGTGGCACTTTATCCGCGGTAAAACTCCGGCTTTCGTCCTTCGTGCCCACGGGTGGCGAATGACAGTAAAGCATGGGCGGGCGAGTGATACTTTCCTTCTGGCTTCTTTCTTCCCTCACTTGGTGGGATCTTTTCGAGTGGTTTGTTTTCTCGAGCCCGGATAGTCTGGTCTGGCGGTTGGCAAACTTTTGCCGCCCATTTTCCGTTTGATCATCGTCGTGCCTTCATCGATGGGCGGAGTGGCACCGTTTGCGATCCCGTTTGGCGTCCTGCGTCCTAACGCGATACGCCAAGAACCAACCAGCCGGTGAAATTTTGCCGAAATAATAATTTCTTTTACCGCTTTTTCACCGCGCGCGCGCTCGCCCGTCAGCTGCAGCAATTTAGGTTTTGTGGAAAACTTTCCCCCGGTTTTTCACCGTTTGATGTGCCGGCGTTTTTTGGGACCATTTGGGATGGGAGCGTTGCGTATGACAGACGAATCGGCAGCCCGCCCACGTGCCATCACGGCGCTTGAGCTAATTAAGGTGCGCGCGCGATGATAAAAAGACGCCACCGCCGCCGCTGCTGACGATTCAATTCGATGCGTGTGGCGCGTCGAAACAACAAACGGCGCAGTTGAAACTTCTCCACCAGCTGGAGCTGGAAGCTGGGCGAAGACAAAAAAAAACTGTGCCTCTTTCGGGTGTACCAATCGCTCCCGAAACCACGGGAATCATTCCCATCCGTTTCGCCACGCGGTAAGTGCGAAAGTTAATTAATAAATTAAACTTCTCCACTACGCAAGTGGCAGAAGCGCCACAACACTAGAACGTCCCCGTACCGTTGTGTTTGAGGTGGCAGATAGATCGTTCTCCTTCCCGAATGCTGCCGAAGGGAATGCGCGAGAAGGAAATGAATTTTCCAGCTCAAACATAAACGCCCCAACCAGCGGGCAGAATGATGAACACGCTGGGACGAAAGCCAGCCAGCGAACTGCTGCAAGCAATTCCCAGCAAATTCCCAGCTCGGTTTCAACTGCAGTCAAAACATAAATGATGCGCCACCGTACCCCAGCGCGGGTTACGCGGGATGTGGACCGATTTTTCCCTTAGGCCCGGTCCACCCGTGATTGAGGCGGAGAGAAGGAACCAAACGTTTTTCAAAAGAAAAAAAAAGGCGAAAAATAGAAGTGGCCAACCCAGAAAACGGGACCCCCGGGCGGGAAAGGGCAACAAATTTATGCCGCACCGTGCAATGGGGGCCCGTGCAATGGAAAAGAGTCCTGCGGCAGCCACCTCGGTTGGTGAGCTGAATGCATAAATATATTACAACCACATCTCTAGTGCGAGGAATGCTGATCGCGGGATTCACCAACGGCACGGCGACACACGGCGACCCAGGGAAGTGCTGATGATGCCGCTTTCAAATAAACTCCATCTCCGGTTTGGGCTGGGGGTGTGCAAGATCCGCCTTCCGGGCGCGTCCTGGACCAAGGCCATCCTTCAAACCGCGTCATTCCGCCGTCTCAAGAACCGCACGAAGGCAGGAGAAAAAAAAAGCTCACCAACAACCGGCCGAAGGAATCCCGAGAGTTTGCTGCTACAATTGCTACCGGAACCAGGACACCAAGCTTGGGTTATAGGGTGGCAGGATGTCGCAAGGATGCAGCAAAAAATGCACCATGCTTTCAGCGATGTCAATAAATCCTGCACCGTCGCAGCCGTTCGTGCTCTTTCGCTCTTTCCATCGTTTTCTCACTCTCACGTGCTCACCCTATCTCACTAGCCCCCGTTGCTAGGCGCTTTCTCACTCACTCTCTCTCGCTCACTCACTCACTCACTTGCAATTTCTCTATTTCCTCGACGGGCTCCAGCGAGTTGATAGCAGTAAATGTCAGAAAATCCAAATATATTGTGTATATAAGAATTTCCTTCCCGGCATGTCCGGGGAATGTCGTCCCGTCGTCCTGTCGATCTTTCTCACTCTGGCGGGCAGGCGCGACCCGCACCAGGACGAAGGATGCGCGATCGAAAGCGACGTCGAGCGGGAGCTCGCGAAACGCGAAGACACATTGGCCGATTCCAGCGAGCTCAAACTCACCCCGAAAAAAACCCCCCTCGGTGCAGCAGCCCTTAGCAGAGGGCAATCGAAAGAAAGTGGCGAATGGAGAGCAATAAAAGAAGAAGAAGAAGAAGAAGAAAAAGAAACAACGGGGAAAAAAGGGAATCCCACAACCATCATCGGTGCAGTCCGTTAGACGCTGGATGGATGGACAGGATGGTGCATTTCGTGACTCCTCCCAATTCTGGCACGTTCGTTGCACCAAATCGCTGCATGTCTTAGATGGTGCCCTCTACGACGCGCGCGTCAGCGGATCGGTTCGGTGTTGGATTATTTCCTATCCCTGCAGCTGCCTGCTTTTGTGTGTGGCATTTTGTATCCTTTTTTCACGGCATTTATTTATTTTTTTTTCTCTCCAGCTAATGACGATACCCGGAAGCTTTGTTATATGCTTCGTCTGTTCTAGTGCTGCAGAAGGGGACTTTTCACCAGTCTTGGCATAGTTTTACGTAGACGTTCCATTATTTTTTGTTGGTTTGAGCTCATCCAAAAAGCACCACTCTCGTCAGCGCCAAACGGCAAACAATTCATCGTTGAGCGGCACGAACTTCCGGGATGGATGCATGCCGGCACGTTTTTATATCCTTTCCGTGGAGCAATGGTGGTTTCCGGTTCCATCGGGGACGATTTCGTCGTTCACCGATGCACCGAGCAGCAATCTTTCGGCGCTCCGAATCAGATTTCTTTGCGTTTCGCGTGCATCACCGAGCTTTTGTGCTTGCATCGAAAAGAAAACATTAAACTTTCTGTCACTTCAATCGCTTCTAGCATCGCTTGCATCCTTAAGGACACCTATTGGAATTTAAAGTACACTTTTATCCGTTTTTGTTACTCGAAACCAATGAAGCGTCCTTCTGCGTCCTTTGTTTGAAGTGGCAGTACGATCATGCACCCACAATTCCGTCGCAATCGGATAGAATTACCGCCGCCGGAGGTGTCGGAAAATTTATTTATGCAACGGTACCAACGTGGCCCGATCGGTCACCAGTGTAATCGCGAATAAACGGCTCCCCGTGGAACCGTGGATTGGACGTAAAATACGGCGTGGAAAACTTGCACATATTTCCTTGTGCGAGCTTTCGTTTCCTCGGTCGGTTCTTATTCTCTCTCTCTCTCTCTCTCTCTCTCTATTTTTTTTCTTCTTCGGCCAATCTCCACGCAAGACGACGACGATCTGCCCGACGGCTCAAACCCCACGATGAAATGCTTCCGAGAAGGTGAGCCATAAAATTAGCCCCTCTACAGTGATTAGTTTAAAACGCCACCCATGGGCACGCGGACTTGCATCCCACGCCCAGCGGAAAAAGGATTCCTGCCCGAAGAAAAACCGATGGGCGAACTTTTTGGGGGATTTTTTTTCATCTCCCAACCAAACGTGGCCATTGAGCGGAGCGTGGAGATGAAGATATAAATCTTTTAGGGCAAAAATTTCCGACCAAATCCATGATGAAGCCGGAAAGGGTGAACTGCACCAGGATTACAAGTGCCGGGTTCTCAGCCTGCATCCGGCACCGACGAACCCGTAATGAGCGTGTACAGTCGCGACTAATTAGAGTGTGTAATTTATTCGTCAATTTACGTTCGTTTTTGAGGTAAATTGCTCGTATAATTGAGATTGTTTGCTGGAAAAACCACCCACCACGGCCACGGTAAACCGGGACTATGGGGCTGTACTTTCTTCCTTCCGTTACGATTTTCCCGAACCGGTTTCAGTTTCAAACACTCTCACCATTCCACGCCACAAGCAGGCGATCGGAAGACCGGCGTTGGGTCAGGGTCATACCGAGAGGCAACCACGATCCGGATCAAACCGTTGTTGGGCAAACATTCGCACCAAAGTGACCTGACTTAATCCGCGTGCCGGTGCACGTCAAACATTTGATTGAGTGATTGCAGTTGCAGCGGGTTGCAGTTCGAACGCGAAAAGAGAAACACAAATCCCCAGGTCCGTCTTCACCGATCGTGCAACGGTTTTGATCGCGAAAACACTGGTGCCACTTTGAATCGGTGTGCGGAATTTTTAATTAGATTCCTCAACAACCGCAACCGGACCCGGCTGCCGAGGCTCACCGAAAACAAGGTCAGCTGCATTCGAGCCGAGAGTGCAAGGGAAGCAACAAAAAAAAGCTGACACAAATATATCCTTCACCAACCAGCTCGGCCCGGAGCAGCGGTTCCGTCATCATCGTCCGCACGATGACGGGTGAGTGAAGCGAACGGAAAAAAAAAGATCCCCATGAAGCATTCGCACACACAAAAAAAAGCCTCACAATCGCGCAAAGGCAACGCTTCAACTCCCGCAAATCACATCCACGTCGGATCACTTTTCCAAACCAGTCAACGGGCCATGGTTTCGTGGGCCGTATCCCTCGGTTGGCGTGCGTTTCTCAAACGGACGAAAACCCTTCACGGAAACCCGGACACGTGAGTGACAAGAGTTAAAACTGTTTGAAAATATTTATTAAGAAATCCCCTTCGCGGTGGTGCATCGCGGTCAAACATCTTCGCCGGGACCGGATTGACGCTTCTTTCACTTGTTTTTTTTTTCTTTCGTTACTTACGCCCAAGGCGTTCCCGTGTTCCCGAGTGGGGCCGAGGCATTAGAAAATCGTGCCCGGGATTTTTCACCCAGGATGTGCGAAGAACGAGCGTGATGGGCGCATGATTTGAATGCGAAAGCCATTCGGGTCCGCCTCTCGCTTGTCCCACGAGAAACTGCATTCCGGTTCGACTGGCAAAAGGCCCCGTCTGGCAAAAAATAAAAACAAAAAAAAAGCAAGGTGCCCCAGGAAGTGGAAATGGGAAACAGAAACTGGATAACTAGTTTACGGTGCCATCTCGCGAGCGTGAATGTGGCGTGCGTGCGCGCGCGCTCGCGTCCGAGTCCGGCCCATTGAACCACTCCGGTAAAGGGTTGCGATGCGAAAAACGTCTCCGTCGACCGTCCGAAGAAGGGTCCCAGAGCCCAGTCAAGGTCGAGGGATCGGGACGCTTTTGCTTGGTGCCGTTCCCGGTTCCTGTCGCTCAATCAAATCCAAATCAAATCTGATTTGCATCATGCGCGCGTCGCACGTTGCCCGATGCAACTCGATCGTTCGCTCGGTCCGGGTGAATGGATAATATAGGGCCATGGGCCACGGGCCTAGTCGGTCGGCTTTTGCGTCGCTTTCTGCGTGGCCGCTCGAAGGAACTGCATAATCCCAAACTCGAGACCCGAGACGTGATGGATTGAGTGACGGCGGTTGTGACGTGACGTGGAATTCCGCAATCAAAACGCGGGCGCAACTAAATGCCCGCGAAAAGAAAACAACCGAGCATTGAAAACGAGAGAAAGAAACGAAGGCAACTCCCGGCACGGATGGTCGGTTGTCGACGCGGTGGTGGAGTCATTAGTTTCATTAAGTGGTTAATTTTCTGTAGAATTTTTTAATTAAAATATTTGAAGTCCTCTTCCCCGACTTTATGCGTCGTCGTCGTCGTCGTCGTCCCTCGGAAGGGATGCTGCGTCGAGCGCCCATTGCTCCTGCTGTGTTTGACGTGTAGCATGCACGTGCACGTGCGAGTGTGTGCTCATGTTGTAAATGCAGTCTGCATTTTCCCCGGCCACCCGGAACCGGGCGGGATGGCCCCGGCCTTATGCCGGAGGCGGAAGAACCCGAGCGTGGGACATGGGTTGCATAAATTTATGCAATACACACTTGCAATTATCCTCGATCGTTCGCAAAACCGGCCAAGGATGCTTGGCTTTTCCAGTGGCACCGAAAAACCAGTGGCACCCGCAAGGACACACGAAGGGTTGGTGTCGCTTCGTGGGATGGAAAGGGGGAGAGAGAGAGAGAGAAACAAAAAAGGGAAATACGACCACCGAGCCGAGGTCCGAAGGGTGGTTTTTGTTCGGAATTTATCGAGTGGAAGTAACAATCGGAAAATTTTGCAGCAGATTAAAATATAGCGATAAACTTTCCGTGGCGGGAGGCTGTAAATTTGCGCCACGCCAAGTTTGCATCTTAATGATCATTAATGTAGTAGCCAACTTTGTGTGGCGATGTATTGCATTCTTTCTCGTCGGTGGGTTGTGTTTTTCTTTTTTTTTTCCCCGCACAATAGCAGGGAATTGTGTTTGACGATTTCCTTTGGTCGGGGTGTTGCGTTTCGGGTTGCACTAACGAGCGAACCGGGGTTGCGAGAGATCCATCGAGGTGGGGTGTTGCTTTTTCCCAGCCCACTTCCCACCCCCACAACAAAGAAGTGCACCCCCCTCGATCGTCATATGCATTTTGGCCATCTGTTTGAAATAAATACGCCACTAGCAGCCGTACTTCAAATTAATATTTTCACATACATTCGGCTGCCGACACGTTTCGTGAAGCAAAAATATATATATATCCCTCATATGCTCACGAAGCCGCTCGGAAAACGATCACCTACCCTTTTCACTAATCTCGACCCCGTCATCATCATCATCATCATCATCATGATCGTTATTAACATCATCGTCGATTTATGCCATTCGCTTGTTCCGCTAAACCGCGGCGGTGGCTTACTAATCAAAACCTATCAGCGGTCATTAGTGGCTTAGGGCCTCAACGAAGAAAAAAAAAACCCCCCAAACTACCACCATTTAGAGACGAAAGTTTTCGGGGAAAAACAAACCACTCTCATACGCGAACCGGTAGGACAACCGTGTGCCGCAGGCCTCACGAAGCCGACCATCAACGTTCATCATGGGGTTAAATTTATCACTCACATTCCGTGGCTCATTAACCCATTCGTCAGGCTTCCGGGGGGTGTGGGTTTCGGATGCGTTGCGATTAAAAAAGAGCTGGTGGTGGCGCCGTGGTAAAGGAGGAGCAGACATTTCGGGTTGCCCCCGGGAGGTTGCAACTGGCCGCCGAGAACAATAACGATTAAAGCTAACGAGCAATATTTTTCCTCCGTTTAAATCCCGCTCATCAATTCGAATTGGAAACGATCGTGATGTCCTCGAACAGCCTTTGGTTAAGTGAGTGTGTGTGTGTGAAGGGATGATAGCAATTTCGTTTTTCTGCCAGCAAAATAAAAACGGCTCATAATTAGCTCCGAAATCACCGCCCCGGAATGGACCTCCTGGTATGGCACCTGTCGGAGAGTCTATTCGTCTTCGGTTGAAGTTCGTTTGCGTGTGTGGCACAAAAAAAAACAGTAAATATGCGACCCACGCAATGACGCATTGACTCTTGGTTCCCTTTTTCTCACTCATTCACGTTTCTCCTTCAAACCAGACCACGTACCGAGCGAGAACCACACCAACTTCGCCGTAAATCAATCGATATCGGAAATTAATTTCTTTATTAAATGCACCTCGATCTGCAGCAAAAACCTGTGTGCATCTTGGAAAGCCAATGGCAATGCATTCACACGTATGCACCGCTTGCAACTAGAAGCCGACAGTGCCGGATGACTCAAGGGAACGATCAAGATGAAGTGTTTACGAGCACGCAATGTGAACGGCTACGATAATCGGCCAACGGTGACGGTGATGAGATGCATTTTTTTCCCCCAGGCAAACTAAGCGAGTTATGTAGCAAAGAGATCGTCGCAACTAGCCTGAATTCAATGGGCATGCATTTACACCCGACGCTTTATTGCTTTTTTTTGTCGAATGCCAGCGATCGGTAAGCTTCAAGAGAAGTAACCGTGCGACATTTAAAGGAAACCGACACGCTTACATTTCCAGGAGCTTCCTTCTGGTGCATCAATCCCCCAAAAACGCTGCCATGATCGCGCTGCAGCGCCAAATTTCCCAGAAATCGCTCCTCGAAAAAAAAGTGGGCCGACCGGCTCCCAATCGAGCATTAATTCCACCGATTTTGGGAGTCTCGTGTGCGCGGCTGCACAGGCAACAAGCGAAAACCCATCACTTTATCGCACAATGCCCGCGATAAGCCCAGGCACCGTGACGCGCGTTTCAACTTTACCGATGCTTAAAACCCGTTCCCGTTCGGTATTGTTTCATTTTCAATAAATTATCGATTGTTTTCGTTTCGTTCCCGGTCCCCAACCTGGTGTCCGTCCGCTGGTGGGTTCTATGGTTGCGGTCTCTACCGGTCGTTTGATGCGCAGAAATTCCGCGAGTTCACCGTCGCAAACCGAGACGGGCCCAAGAACGCGCCCAACTTCTACCCAAACTCACCTGTCGTGGCTCTTCACCATAAATCCTGCAGGTTTCCCGGAGCCGATCATGCGTCCCGGTAGATCCCGCACGTCGTCTTCAGCGGCCCCGTGTGTCCTTTGTTTCGCGCGTGGTTTCTTCCGAGGACGAACCGCGCTCATCGTGAGACTGCAACCTCGGCCTCCACGGTGGTAAACTCCCACCGAGCGTTCGAAGACGTTTTCTTCCATTTACCGATACCGTCACGATGCACACGGCCGACTATAGAAGGGCTGGGAACCGTGTCCTGTCCGTGCACCGATGCACCGATGCACCGATGCAATGCACCACGGGTGCAACCAGCACAATCCAATCACCGACCGGTGGTTCTTCGCTCCTTTGCACCGCAGCATCAGGACGAAGGACGAACCGAAAGCGAACAGCTAAACAATAAAGCCGGCGCATAAATCAGCGCCGAATTCGCGGACGCGATAGGATCAAAATTTTCTGACGTCACGCGCGCCTCGACCGCGAAGAGGAATTCCGACATCGTGCGAGATTGTTGGGCATTGTTTGGGCAGCCAGGGAGGATCGTTTTAAAACTAATCGCTCATGCATGCGGCTGTAATATAACCCGCTCGGTTGGTTTGTCTTGCTGCGAACGGTTGCGCTGGGATATTGTATCACAATTCCGGAACCCTTACCTTCGTGGCCGTACAGTACCGTGGAATGGTCACTTCCAACGCAAGTGTCCATTTAAAACAAGACGAACACCGTGCTGGCATAATAGAACATACCGGCTAGAAATGCCGGCCCCGTGACCATCGGGCAAAAACGCGAGCACCTACAATTAGCCCGTCAATCCGAACACCGGCAAAACGCTGCCTGTCACAACACGGGACCGGCTTACTCGTCCTGCCGGTTCGAGTTCCAACGAAAACGGTACCCTAATCGTCGACTTATGTTTGATGTTTCAGCAACTCGCAATTCCGCGTACCGCTCGAAAGGACAACCGCCGTGACAGCTGAGACGCGCGTTCCCGGAAGGCACGGAGAAACCGGAACCCCCCGGGAAAAGGAAGTAGATATCGGATTAAGCACACCGATCTGATTTGGTGGCCGTGTGCGGTGGCTCTACTCCTGTCCGCTGTTGTCACACGCGGTCTCAGCTACATCCTGCTCAACGGACATCGTCCAATAGTGTGGCGGGATGCTGGACAGATGTTACCAGTAGTAAGCCGACTTCGAGGAATCGGTGAAGGTGACGCACCGAGGGATTTCCGTAACGTTCCGGTGAAGGTTTTTCAAGAAGGAAAGAAAGCAATCTGTGCTATGTTGAGAGGCATGGAACGGTGAGTAAGAAACACTCTGCAACACGAAATGCGTGTAAGGCTCAGTCTAATAAAATACGACCCTTTCGAAAATGCACTTCCATCACGGCAAAGAGAAAGAACGCTTCTAACAAGGATGAATTCATATCAAACTGCATTTGCATTTGCGTTGCAGTTGTTCTCGAGTGCACTATTGCAGCTCGGCCACCTGCTACACGCGTTCCGATGTCAATTTAATTTAATAACGATTGTGTTACACAATTATAAATTTCAACAAGCCCTCCTATCCTTTCTCGAACCACAACCGAAGAGCCACCACGAAGAACAAAGAAACATTCCACTTTGGAACGCAAATGGCCTACTGCGAGGCATCTTTTTTGTGTGCCTCTCTCTCTCTCGCTCTCCCAAAATTTTCCAAAACCCCCTTTTTGTCCCATTCGAACGGAATGTAAACACTATCAAACATTCATTCACGGTAACCACGGGGACGTCGTCATCGTCGTCGTCCTCCTGCTCTAAATCACCAAACTGCATCCGAACGAATCGAAGCAGGCAGTTTTCCCTTTAGAAGGGCACGCCATGTACGCAACACGCAACAAGTGTTTTGCGTTGTACCAAACGATGCGGTGGTGGTTCTTTTTGCAATGCACCAGGCGACGAGGCAGGAAAAACTCACCCAAAACCAATCGCTTTTCCAACTCCCGCACAAAACCAAAAACGCCTACCACCTCGTCTCGTGGCGGGGGCTTGTTTTACAGTTTATCAAACCAAACACAGCCTCTCGGGGGGGGCTAAAGTCGGTGCTCGTACGCACGCTCCCGTTTGCAAAAAGGCTCCCAAAAGATGGGACTGGTAGCGAGTGAAAAGGATCTTCTTCAACGCACAACACAATTCACCGAATGCCGAATGCCGTTAGGGGTGGGGTGTAGCTCCAGGAGAGTCATCACTTTTGCGGCCCAAACAAGCAAACAAGCCCTTCAGCATGGACCGGGCCCTTCGTTACAACTCTTCCCGGAGGCCGACAATAAGTGCAGCTGCACGCAGAGCATGAAGGTCCTGTGGATGTCCAGCATCGTGCTGAATGGCTCCCTCGTCGGTGTGCCTCTCGTGAGGATAAACGACTTCACTTTCAATAATAGAAACCAATAAAAGGACGGCAAGTAATAGACGTCCTATTTAGGTTTATTATTTTGTTTCAATCCCTGTGCCCCACCAATCCAACCGGAACCACCCGCTGGGGCTGCAAACATGGCACTCGAACGTGTAAAACCGGATTCCCATCGCTCGTTCCGGTGGTGGTTGGGAAAGAAGGCATGAGAAAAAAAAGGAATACTCAGCCAGGACGACGAGCGTAGACGAATGTCGGCCAACAATTGGTCGTACGTCGGAACGGATGCACTCCACCTGACGGTTCTGAGGATCTATGACCGGTACAAAACGCATGAAACGATGAATTTTGGCATCCACTTCAAGTGTGCATCGTCAGCTTCAGCTTCAGGACCAAGCAAAACTGTGCAAACCGGACCAGAAACATCATTCTTTTGGTCCCCACACGCCAACGATTTATTTCCCTCCCCAAGCGAACGGACATCGCAAGGACGCAGGACCCACGAAGTGCAATCCGTGGACAACCGTGGGATGCATCTTTCGCACGGCATTTTCGATGCGGCCATTTACGCCGCTTGCTGCGTCCTCGAGGAAGGAACGGCTTTGCAATCTCTGCCAATTTGGGAGGGCAACTCTCGCGTCATTTTGTTTGCCACCAGCAAAAACTCGACCGGTGGCACGCGCGACACACCACAACTACTGACTGACAGCTGGAAAAAGCTGAGCCATTATTATCCGCTCCTATTCCGCCGTGGTCCGTTGTGGTCGCGGATCCGTTCCCCAGGCATCATCGCCATCGTTTGCCGTTGGCTATTGAGCCCCTGCTTTTTGGACGATGCGTTCAGCGGGAGTTCTTTCGGTGCATCAAGGACACGATGGGTTGCAAGGATCCAGCCCGTACCGAAGATAGATGACCGCATCGTACGCATCGGGCGTCCGATTCCGGAACGACACCCGGCCGGACAGACAGAGTGCGTTTATGCAAATACATAATTCCCGTTGATGCAGTTTAAACGCCATCCGTCCCAGGTCCCGGTGGATCGTTCGACGGGGTTTGCGTACCGTTTGCATCGATCGGAAGGACTTCTTCCGTTGTCTCCCAAGGGGAACTGAACGACGAAGATGTCAGCTCGGTTGTGGACGGGAAAATTCCCGATCCTGCCAACGAAACGACCGTACGGAGTGCAACATCGAGGAGGTGTGTATGTGGCACAAAGCAGGAGGATGAAGAAAAAAAAACATGCATACACCCACAAATCCAGCAGACGACAGAGGCGTTTGATTCGATCGTCCACATGCAAGGCCCATCCCATCACGGTGGCAAAACAATCATGCAGAAACAGAAACAATGAAATAATCATTGTGGTTTTTAGGGGCCGAAAGATTGAATTGTTTCCCGAGCCGAAGCCGTACGGACGGAGCGCATCCGTCGGTCGGGCACCAGGTCTGGGAAGACTGATGAATTTTAGGGCAGATTAGGGCCCCACCCTTCTCGGTCTGGTCACGCCCGGGTAAGGGTAAGATTTTATGAGCCCAAGAGTCGGCCGGCTTGGTTTGTGCAGGACGATCGACGGACGTGCAGGCTGCATTCGCCAGCCATCTCTAACGGAACGGACACTAGATAATGGCACTAAATAGTTAAGGAGATCAATATTTATGATGCAATTTGATAGAGCGGGTAATGCATTATGGTAATTTATCACGCGCCCTCTACCAGGAAGTTAATGTTTGGGCCGGCACTTGCAGAAGGCAATTGACACTTGGAGGTGGGTTTGACATTGTTTAGGCTTAAATCGTGAGCTTTTTAAGCGCTTTTGAAGGTGTGTAGGTGTCCAAGAATGACTCTCGATTAAGTACAGCTATATGTTGGGCATCTTTTGAGCAAACATTTCCGTTGTAAAGCAGAAAAAAGCATCATACGAGAAAGATGATCAATGCCGTTCAATTTAGGGATCTGTTCAGTAAATGCGAAGAGAGATTGCTTCAAAAAATTCAAACCATTTAACCATCACAATCCGGTTGTAGACATGTTTGTATTAAATTAAAATTGTTTTGTCCAACGAAGCACTCTATCTTGGTCCATCATTCCAACTGCACTGCACACAAACACGGCATGCTGCAACCCAAATGCACAATCGTCACGGAACCCAAAATCGCATGTTTCTGCCACCCGGTACCAAAGCTGCAACGGAAGGTTTTGTAAATGAGCAACCGCATACATATTCAATTGCGCCCGGAGCGTTTTATTTCCTTCAAATTGGCCCTGCAAAAAAAAGGGCAGGGAAACCCGGGAACAGAACGGTGGAAAAGAAAATCGACCGCAACACATTCACGCGTGTCTAAGCCCAAGAAACCTCGCGCACTCATTACATTCCGCAGTCGAATCGCGTCCGGTCAACGGCTGGGAAGGCTTTCTTTCCCCCAAAACCACGGCCAAGAACGGCCATTGTTAATCCGATACCGATATTGCGATTCCAATTCCCAGGACCGACCGTGGGCTGCCATAGGTACCCAACAGGGATTGTGGGATGGGTGTTTTTTTTTTCTTTCTTTTTCTCGTCTGGTTCGTTTTCACCCCACATTCTACCGTGTAGAGACACCCCGCCCCAACACCGAGACCGGGCGTGCTTGTTGTGTCTGGCGGAAGACAATCGTGTACTTTTAAATTAATTAAATATGTTAAACACAAATCTTGTTAAACGCTATCAATTTGTAGTATCACCCACCGGTGTGTGCGACCGCAAAACCGACCCGTGCTCCACCACCAACACACACACACGCACACACGCACATGAGGGTCCCAATCCTGGCACCGGGATGTAGGGACCGAAATTCAACGGAAGCCAAACCACAACCGTACCGGGCATTGAACAGGGTTCGCTTTTTCCAGGCGACATGTCGTTCGGTTCCTTTCTGCGAACCAAATCCCCCTTCAGGGACGTACTGCAAAAAAGCGTGTCGACGTCGTCATTCCTAAGGGCGGTATGTTGCAATTTTTGCCGCTCGACCAAACTCGGCCCCAGCTCCGTCACTGGGTCACAGCTCTTGGTGCGGCAGGACCTCGACACTGGAATCGTATCGGAAGCGATCCCGAAAGATAGCGGCCTCAGGTACGCGTACGCGTAATATATGGGGAGGACGATAAATTAAAATTCTTTTCCGGCCCCCGCGGGAGTGTTCTCGAAAGCAATCCCTGATGGGTCACCTTGACGGGTGCGTGTCCGATGCGTGTTTTGTAAAAACATGCCATTTGCACCGAAGCGATCTTTCTTCCCTATTCTTTAACTTTCTTCCGATGCAGTCTTCCGTGCTCATTTCCATTCCAAGAGCTACGAAGCTTCGTCGTCGTGATGGTGACAACAACCGCAGGAGGCCACCTTCCAGGGGCCCTTTTTTGGGCATCACTCACGCAAGATAGAAAGTTTCGCCCAAGATGTCGCTTTTGAAGTGTCAATCCTTGGGACACGATTTACAACCGCCCGGGAGCAGGGCAAAAATCGCATCCCTCGGCGATGCGCACGGCACCGAATTTGGTCTAGTTTTTGCGCCATTGATTTATGACGCCAGGTTCGGCAGACGGTTATTTTCGCAGAAGGAAAAGAGAAAGTTTTTTTTGCTCGCCCGCTCCGGGCCCGACACCGTCGGCTGTGAAAGTCGAGCAGAACCGATCGCGCGTCTTTGGATCGCGGCCCTGTTTTGCTGTGTCGTAAACAAAGCTGGCAAAGATGGCAAACAAACCTTTGAAACGGCACGGGCGGTGGGTTGAGCTTTGGGTTTTACCTGCGCTTACCTAATGCGGTTCGGAAAAGGTTTCCGGGCGTTCGAGTGACGAAGATTTATGTATGCCAAAGTTCCCAACACCCGATAGGCTGCGGCTATCGGTTTGTGTCGTGTGGATTCATTTGACTTGGAAATGGCACAATAATCAAAACATGTGCACAGTTGATTGCCACTGTGAGTGGAAAGGTGAAAGATTCAACAAGAGCTCCGATGCAACATGTGGAGAAAATGGTTCAAAAACAGGAAAGCTTTGTTATGTTACAGATAACTGGAAATGGACCGGAACCCTCTATCGTAAAACAATACCAATTGAATGGTTTAGAGCAATATTTGATTGAAACAATTCGATTCTCTAATAAAATTTAAAAACATTTAAACACTTATCATTTAAAAACATTCAAACACCATGAGATCAACTCTAATAAAAGTGAAAGCATCATGAATTCAACGCCTCCTTAGATCACTTTTGTTAGCTCCATTTCATCTAATCGTGCCCGGATGTCACCACAAACGTCACGAGTTCATTCGTCTTAATCCCAACCCTGACCGCACGGAAAAAAGGGCTCAAACGGCTCGAAAAAAGGACAATGCTCGGGCGAGAGAAAAACACAACATCCACTCAAAGCTCAAGCCGACAAATTGCACCCTGACAGCCCTAAATCCATCGGTGACGCATCCGATCGAAGCGCCGAGGTTGATTGAATCATTATGCCGACCCTTCTACGGGTCTGGTGGCCTGGTGCACATTCGCAACACGTCGTTTAACGACAAGGAAGTGTCCAACCGGACAGGCTACACATCGGCCGAGCGAACGACAAAGCATGGGCACGCAAAAAAAAAAAGAACTGGAGCGAAATCACATCACATGCGAAGACAGCCGGCAAAACGATGCAACCGGATCGGAAACAATCGAAAACGGTTAGAGGGCGAAAACGGCCCTGGTACGGCTCTTAGCTCGGCAGCCACCAGCAAACGCAAACAAGCATCAGCAAAACAGCAACATATAAAAAAAATAACGACGCAGCAAGTCGCCAGTGTCGTTTTTAGGGGGGACGAGTTCGAGTTTCTTTTTTTGCGGAGCCTGCAAACGAATTAAGTCCCCATCAAAAGCTCCATCGGGGCAGGTTTTTTTTTCTGTTTTTTTGAAGGAACGCTGGAAGCCCATTGTCAACGTGTGTGAAAGGATGCCTGCGAGTTGTCGCACCCGATCGAGTGATTGACGGCCAGGACGACTGGCAACCGCAGTCATTATCCGGCACCGAAGGGGATGCATTTTCAACCCCCACCCGGTGGAGGGATGTTGATTGATGGATTACCGTCGCCCGGAGGTGAAGAAATGGATGTCAAAATCAACATTTGCAGCCTTGACCGTACGGTCGATTTATTGCCCGACCCGTCCACGTTCGCCGGTGGAACGCGTTTCGGACAAATAATGAGCTGCACCCGGTTTCGGAACCGGAAAAGGGTGAGAGAGATCCAAAAATTGCATCGCCCGCTTCGGGTGATTGATTTATGATGGACAGGTTGAGTAATTGACATTGGCGTGAACCTTTCCCTTTTCGGGCGACGAAACCGGTCGATACCGACCGGAACTGGTTACGAAATTCCGCGACCACCACAAATGCACCAAAAACGACTAGCAAATGCATTAAGCAAGTGTCCGCTGAAAGCTAATCCACTGGTTCGTTCACCCGCCACCGAACGCTTTGCTCGAGCGCGCTAATTTCAGCGGCTATAAAATTTATCGAATGGCATCATTTGGATTTAAATAGAGGCCCGGACGGGTGCAAAAAAAAGCGGGAAATAAATATCGCCCTCCAACCGGGACAGCGTTACAACGGAAGCACACCTGGCGCCGTAATAATATATCAGCACCGAGCCTGCAGTTAGCTGCACATGCCGGGATGCACTGATGTAAATCAACTCCCTCCGGAGATCATAATCGCTTTTTGTCCTTTTAAGCGGTCCCACCCGTGGGGAGGAGGGGATGGGAATCGCATTAGCGTGGTTGGGCTGGTGGCTATCGGAAGGAAATCACCAGTGGGGGAAGAAAAAAAAGAAATGAAAATCCACCCACCCGAAACACTCGATGCAGCGATTCAGCGCGAACAAACTGTGCAGAATGCACCCTACTGGTAGAGGGAGAAAGAGCGTGTGAATGAGCGAGAGAGCGAGAGACGGGGCTGAAATCAAAAACTAAACGAATTATCAAAACATTTCGATGACGATTGTTCTGGTTACGGTTGAGTTACAATCGTTGGAAAATTGCAAATCGCACAAACCCGCAAACCTCCCTTTTCCAAATTTTCCACCCGAACCCGGGGACGGACTGATCCGATAGCAGGTTTTGGGGTGGAATTGATTGCGCTTTTACGCAACCCCCGTCACACCCCTTTTTGCCATCCCCCCGATTTCCCGTTAGCGTTTCTGTACATCCGTTTTCTGCACTATTGATATTTATGAGCGGCAGCGGTTTAGTCACATACACCAAACATAACACACAAAACCGATCGCTTGACGGGGGATGTACGGGTGGGCAGGAAGAGAGAGGGGGGGGGAACTCGAAAAGGGAGGGAAAAAAATCTACACACATCTCACACCCCCGCCACCACGTAAATGGCATCGAAACCGGGCATAGGATTTACTTTGAAATGCACCATCGACACCGTTGCACCGGGCGATGCACCGGGCGATGCACCGGGAGATGCACCGGGCGATGCCAAAAGGGACAATCATTTGTGGGTGGTGCTCCTGCTGCATGCATGCGGCACAACCCGTGTTTGAAGGGCTCGGAAAACATCGGTGCCTCGCCGTGCCATAAATCATCAAAATTTCATTTCTATTCACGCAATTTCGGTATTTATTGCAAACTAAATAATATTATTATAATATTGATAAATTATCGAATCGTACGATTTTAATCATCATTTATGCGGACAGTTCGCTATTGTAAATCTAAAGCGAGCCGCTCCGGTCGGTTTTTAGCACGCTTCGGTGCATTTGCCGCAGCTCTGTGCCGAGGAGTCTTGCGATCAGTCGCGAGCATAATTTATGGCCGTGAATTTGTGTGCGAGCAGGTTTGGTAGCGGATGTTGACATACTCGGTTGGGTTCGAGCGAAAAAGGCTCCCTTTTCGATTAACGGTCCGGGGCGC
Organism: Anopheles nili; assembly: GCF_943737925.1. Taxonomy (NCBI): domain Eukaryota; kingdom Metazoa; phylum Arthropoda; class Insecta; order Diptera; family Culicidae; genus Anopheles; species Anopheles nili. The sequence continues at coordinate 23,378,788 of NC_071292.1, forward strand.
AAGGACACATCAGCTCGCGCGACGAGATCGATAATACGCTCGAAAATATTGTAAATTGTGTTCGATTTTTGACGTCGCACCGAGCGGGGAACAAAAAAAAATCGCATGAAATTCAGCTCAAACGGGACCCAAAGCGAAAGGCCAACCATTCAAGTGTACTAGTTTTCACTCGAGATTACGAGAGACACAAGCCGCAAGTCATAATTGTGTGTGAGTTATGATCTCTCGGCAGCTGGTTTAATTGCCTTAGCCCATATTTGGCTCTGACTTCGAAGCGCTACGGATTATTTTGTCTCCAAATCATCAAGTGATAAATATTGAAGAAAAAAAACAAGCTTCGAGTCGTCTCTCTCTCTCGCGAGCTCTCTCTTTCTCAGCAGCTGTGGTGAGCAAAATGAGGCTGTCGATAGCAAAGTGGGTGTAATGAATAAAGCAGGTACACTTGTTCGACTTTACGGCCCAAATCGTCCGTATTTGCCTTTGCCAGTAAACGGATTACTGAACGGGTGAATGACCGATATTGGAATAGAAGCCTCAACGAAAGCGATTTCAAGATTCTGGGCGAGTTTTGAATGGTTCGTTCTCGTCGCCGTTCAGCAATACAAGTCATTGACCTACCTGCTTTGGTTTCTAATACTCGCACACACATCGTCGCTTCTAACATTGTCACACTGCTGCTTCCGAATTACGTATGGCTCGTGTTGTCACCGTCGCTTTTGTACCTGCTTTGGACAATTCTATACCTGGAACGCTCTTCCTAACGGTAGTGTAACCTTGAATCGAAATCCGAACGCTCTTCCTAACAGTAGTGTAACCTTGAATCGAAATCCATCGCAATCAGCTGCAAAATCGTCCGGTCGATTCAAAACGATGTGTAGCTGGAGTTCTGCAAATGTTTCATAAAAGGGTTCTCTTCATCCTAGTATAAATTATCTAAGCACTCAACAATACTCATAACACTTAGTAACGAATAAGATACGGTAATTTTATCATACTGTAGAATGGGTTAGTTAGCTTTAAATAGGGGTTAAGTATGTTTTAGTGACCTTAAAATTGCTTAAAATATCAAATCTGACTGACCAAAATTGTCTTTTATGCACTTTTTTTTTTAATGTTTGAGCTTCTTGCATTATGAAATTAATCTTTCATATACAAACTTATTATTCACACTAATATTATTATTGTTTGACCGTCCAATCAGCCCACAAGAACCTTCAACTGTCCAGGCCACGGGGTGCCAGAAAGTAACCGCCACGAAGCCACCTTAAAAGCCCAACAACACACTCACCAACCCCTGCTCGAAACCGGTGCGATTGTTTTTCACGCAAAACACACCAAATTCCCCCGTTGACACATTGATTAAAGTTATGGGTACGATTTTTCACTCATTTTTACGGCCCTCCAACCCCGGGGCGCGTTGGATGAGCGCCGGACTTTGTCTTAATTTTGGCACCGGCAACCAAAACTGACCAACTCTCGTGCTTTCGCGCGATCTCCTTTCGGAAATTCGGGAAAGGAGCCACGCGGGAAAATAAAAGCAACACCCCCGCGAGTGGCGAAAGAAAACCACCACCAATGTCGATAATGATGGTTAATCGACGCCGATATTGGGCTCCTCTTTACCGAAAGGAGAATGGCTCCATCGGCGAGGTGCACAGTTTTGATTAAAAACACCCCAACCTCGATCGACCAAAAGCGGTTGGAATTTCGAACGTTGGCGCGGGGGCCGATCAAATTTGGATTATTATTAAACTCGGCATTGTTTCTGTGCCAGCGCCCGAAAGTTATCAGCCACTAAAACATCAAAAAAACTCCCGAAGGACTCCCTTCCACACAGCATGGTAATTACTTCATTTGCCATCCGTCGGTGCGGGATCGTAAAAACGATCTGGTCCCAAAATAAAATAAAACAAAAACAACCCCACTCGCACTTCAGCAACATGCGAACCGACCCCAAGGGGAGGACGGGGAAGCCTGAAATAAAATACAATCTGTATCGGGAATAATTTCTTAATAATCGACCGACCTCAACCGGACGGAAAGCCAACCCCTGCAGATTCGCTTGCGCCCTGAGCGAGAGTGCAAGAAATCGGCAATCATTTCGCGCAATTTACGGCCCCATGCGCTGATAATGGGCCCGTTTGGAGAGCGTCATCTTTCGCTTTGCCAGCTCGCATCCTCGGCATCCTGGCAATGGTCCTGGCGATGGTCAGTTCCACCCGAGAGCGTGTCCTCGGAGGTGACAAACTTCACTAATCCATACTTCTGCACGCGAGCCGACGACGATGGGCTGTCATCATTTTGCCGCCATCAACGCTCGCTCGGGGTCTTTGAACTCGTTACGAGAGGTGTGTGTGTGTGTGTGGTTCAACCCCCAAACCAAGCAGCAGCCACTTGCCGGTGACTTTCTTGCGCTAGAGAGAACGCTGACATTCGGCATTGCCTTTCCAGCGCGCGCGTGGTTTGTTGAGACGATCAAATCCGCGATCACCATCGCGATCCGGTCCCAAAGGAGGGGTTCATAAATCAAAACCTTTATGTGCGTTAATCGAATACACCCGGAGTGGGTGGGGGGAGGAGGGTGGCATGCATTCGGTGGGGTGCAAAAAAAAAAAGGGAAGGGCAATTCAGCGAAACGACGCCCGCCGATCAATATGGAAGCCTTATATTTATGCTTAATCAAGCGCGCCGGCTTTACCCGGGCGGCCATCAATCGCACGCATGTGGGGAGGTTGGAAGGGGTTGAGGGGGGGAGAGGGGGGGGGATGGCTGGTGATTCCGAAGGAGGGTGGATGGAGGTCCTGCAGTCGACTCGCGAAGGTGCAACAATTCCCGCGCGCAGACAAATGCATCCCAACGGTTTCCCGAGATCGCGAAACGATCGCTCGAAGAAGTGGGTTGGAGGGGGGAGCAACGAGAGTGGTGGTGGTGGTGGTGGTGGGTGAAAGGGCGGGGTGGAAGAAGCGGGAGAAAAACAAAATATGCAAATGCACTCCCGGGACGCGATTCGCCTCGTTCGCCAGGATAAATTGCCTATCCGCCTAATTAGCCATTATTTTACATTATTCGTTTTAATATTGGCGCAAAGTTTTGTATTAAGCTAAGTTACGATCCGGCCACGGTCCCGGTAAAGCGGTTCTTGAACCTCCTCTCACCCGCCTCTTCTCCATCCCCTTCTCGTGCACCTTCCCACGAAAACGGGGGTTTGTCCACCGGAACAGGTCGCTTTTGCACCCGTTAAAACCTGCTCGTCGACTCGCCCGCCGGTTGAAGGTGGTTCTATTAATCAGCTGGCTCACACCGAGTGCATCATTGCACCAACATTGCATTCGTGGATGCCATCCCTCCTCCGTATCCCTCTTCAGCCCTCTCGTTCTCTCTCCGCGCCAGTTGCATTTATGTCACCGTTTTTTTCTTTCCTTCTTCCTGCGTTCCTTGCGAAGGAGCGAGATTGAGCTTTCTCATCATCAACGAGCTGGGATTGCTCGTTTGTTTCAAAAAACTCTTGGCCACTGCAAACTCTCTCCCTCTGGGGTTTGGACGCAGAAAAAAAAGTGTCCCCTGAGACCCCCTCAAACCCCAGCACAACCCACCCCTGCGTCGATCAACGAACGCAGCGACGCGTCAATCTTTGGCACGTCCGTTTCAACAGATCGCCGTCTTATTTCTATCAGCCGGGCATAAATCAGTGTCATTAAATCATAAAAATTTCATTAATTTAAGCGCCCCCCCTCCCCCCCCTTTCGTCTCACGTTCGATGGCTGCTCCCCATCGAACGCGAGTGACGACTTTCAACGCCGATGACAACACGTTCCGGACGTCGGCAGAAAAACAGCTTCCCTCCAAATCGCGGCCACTTGCTGCCATTTCCCGCTCGCGATGTAACTGCATCGGCCCTGGTGGAACGGGGACCAGGGTGTGAACAAACGGGCGAACGGGAAACCCACCCCGTCCTGAAGAACCCGAAAAAAAACCCAGAGACGCGGTCATATCGCGGTCACCCAAGTACCGAGACGCGCCGCGGGACCTTGCGATTGTCAACTGCAAAATGAATTATGGTCATTGATGGTGTTGATGACTGTGTCACTTGCGAGTCGCTGCTAAGTGCCTATATTTATACATATAGCAGGAGGAGGAGGAGGAGGAGGAGGAGGAGGAGGAGGAGGAACACCACTCCATCTCCCGTTCCCGGATGGCCAACTTTCTCCATTCGACGAATTCGCCGCTAGAGGGCGCTCGGTGTAGGAACAATATTACTCGGCGCGCACGAAAACCAAAATGATGTGTGATGGAATAATTTATGACACCCAATGGGGGGAGGATGATTTCCACCCCCCCCCCCCACTGGTACTGGCTGTTTGTTTGTTTGCCAGCAAAACGCCATGCTGGAAAGCGAAGTTCCAAAACTCGCGCCCATCGCTGGAATCGCGCCTGCCAGCGCATTAAGTAATTCAAGCTAAACGCACCAACCATTTTTGCCAGCAGCCTGCGCGAAAGGCAATGGATCGAAAATCCGGCACAAACTAAACACCAAAGCCAGCAACAATGGATCGGCGTCATTAGGATGACGGCCGTTTTTTTGGGAACGGCGGAAAAGGGGGTGGAACTTCCATAACTCCACCATAACTCAGCCGCGTTAATTGAGCCTCCCTGGACCGGGCCGGGCTGCCAAATCGAGCCGGGGCGCGTAAATCATCACCATCGCGATCGTGACGGTGAAATATGGATGATTTGTCAAACCACGGGAAATTTCGATTCACGTTTCTTCGCCGGCCAGCTAATTGACGCCCGTGCCTTTACATGGCTAGCCGTCGTGGACGCGTTTCAGATCGAATCGACATCCTTTCCCGATAGCGCGCACGGTGATACTTTTTTTTTTAATATTGCTCGTGCTTTTTTTCTCTCTCTCTCTCGGTCATCCTCTACAGGCCCCTTTACGGACACGGACATCAGGCATATATCATATGCTCTGCGGTGTCGTGGCGAAGGAAACCACCCGTTCACGACAAGAAACGCCACCCTGGAGGGGGACCAGAGGCTGGTGGGGTGGGATGGGGGAGATGAAAAAAAAGCTGAAATTAAAATGACAATGAGGAAGATGACGACAGGATTTCGGAGCAGACAACACTAATGAGTCTTGCTGATTGATTAATATCGCCCCCGGAATGATTCGATGTGTGACGCCGTTCGCCGAGTTCGCCTTCATATTCAACCCGTGGGGTGGGGGGGGGGGGGATCGGGGGTTCGAGGTGGGAGTGAAAATGGGGAGGGGATGAAGATGAGCAACAAAGATGAACGAAAAACCACACGTCGTTTGAGCCCGAGTTTCTGATCTTCTTCGTGCAAGTTGAAGAAAATAACCCCATCAACTGAATTCGCCTGAGCGGATGGCTAATAAACCTTGGCTGGTGATATTTTTGGTTTACGTTATTTGTTTTGTAAGGGGACGATTTTTAATGCAACCGAAATCACACTCGTCGCTGCTTAGCTTTCCATTTGTGGGTATCATTTGTGGGGCACATGATCGTGTTGTATTTATTTTAAACGCTAGACCATTAAATGGGCTACTAATCGGACAGGACTGATAATTTAAAACTTAATTTATAATTCACAATCACTTACAATCATTGCTGATCTCTACTTGACTCCTTTCATCAGCCAGTAATGTATAAAACAACCCCTCATCATCACCACGTGGCAACAACAACAAAAAAACAATTTGCATAATTCAAACAGATCCGCATTCATTTCAAATCCACGTCCAGAATTAGCGTCCTTTCCAGTGCAACCCACCGAAAAAGGAACGAGTTGGAAATGGATCCATTCAGATGGTGAAATAAATTGTGCCCCCTCACATTGCGCGAATGTGTGACTGTTATGGTTGCTATTCCGTAAAATATGTTTATCACGTGATAATGCACCGGCCTGAGGGCTGATCTGCGCTGAACCTGGGACGGGTAGAGCATGATGGCTCGAAGGGCGCGTAAATATATTTAGCTGCTTATTCAGCACGGCACACGCGGTGGCTCCATCATCGTGGCCACAAGCACAAATTCATCAAACGTGATGTTGTAAACGGTTCATTGTAAACGCTTTTCAGTTCTTCCCCACCGAAAACGAGACTGAACAACCTCAGGGCTCTCTCTCTCTCTCTCTGTAACAATGACAGCCCGTTTGCTACCCGTGTTAAGATCGCGCGGCTACAAATCACAAACCACCCCATCGAGGATGAAATAGTCGGCGGCGTACTTCACGCGACTAGCCTGGTGTCAAGATATATCCCGCCAGCCACAGATATGTCATAGCTCGTCCCGTCGAAAGCTCCCCCCCCCCCCCGCTTTCAACGAACGGCCAGCCGGGAAAGCTCATTTGCCAGCACTGTGACAGAAGCGGCGCGCCCAAAATGAGGCACCCCAAAAATGCAGCGCCCACTTCAGTGCCGGAAAAACCTCGACCTCGCATGCACTCATCATCATCGCGGTTATGCTACTGACACGCACCAATGCGCGCCCCAAAAGCACCAAAAGGGCCTGTCCCTGGTGGGACAGAACCAGAACCTCGCCGTTTGGACCTGCGATGCGATGCCTCTGCAGCCACCGCAGCTGATCTTTTAAATCACGATTCCGACAGCTGAACGCTTTTGATATGAAATATAACGCGTGCAGTCGGCCTTTCCTCCCCCACCAGCACACGGTAGTCTCGGGTAGCTGCACTAATGCAGGCGAGCAATTTTATAGCCACCCACCCACCCACCCACCCACCGAGACCCCACCCAAAACCACCCACTCGTTCATTCATTCATTCATGCCGGTCGTTCATTATAAAATAACACCGCGGCCGGTCGACCGAAAAACATTATAATAGCATCATTCCGTCGCTGCCCCTACAGGGGTTGCCAAAAATGGGAAAATTCCCCCCCCCCCACGCCTTCCCCCACTGCGTGGGTGGTCGTTCAGCCAAATCAGCATAAACAGATAGCTGTTTTTGGGGGGGGGGGAGCGAGCGCTGGCCGATGAAAGATGGCAACAGGATGGCGCTGGCCGGAGCGCGGAAATGCATCTCCCGGCGGTGAAACAACCCTCGCAGCGATAGGGTGGCCTCGTACCGGAATCTCAACCACCCCCATCGGGGTGTGTGTGTGTGTGTGTGTGTGTGTGGCCGGGATGGTGTGAAACCTAAGCGTATCTAATGTTGTTCCGACTGTCCCGCTAAAAAGGGGTGGTCTTTTCCGGCACCCGGCTGGATTTAGGGAGAGAGGGTGTGTGGGGTGTTACCACCCACCCCCCACACCACCCCACCCCTACGGGGTTTCGGTGCGAATCGGCGGCCTGATTGTATGTCATGTCCGTATAGATGTCGTTTTAATAATAATTAACTGTCATTGTCACATATAAACGCGTATAAATAAAACTTATCGGCGTTCTCGGGCGCTTTTGGGGAGAAAATAGCACCAGGGCCGGGCGTGTGTGTGGGCCGCATTTTGGGGACTGTGACACCCACACCCACACTCACACACGTGTGTTCAAGAGGGCGCGAATCCCTGCGGCGTACGAGCTGGCGGGAAAAATGTCCCATCGCCCGCGGGCACCGGAAGGAAGGAAGGATATGATGCATTCCGTTTCGTCGTTCGGCTACGTTATTTTGAAGCCAACGGCGGTGCTGTTGGTGATGTTGATCACCCTCACCAGCACCGCAGCACCCAAAACTCGAATTCTAGTGCATTTGCATTCGATTGACGCGCCCACACGCGCATGCCGGTGTTTTCCCCTCTTCCGGAAGCCGTAAATTATTTATGCAAAACCCAAAACCAAACGGAACGAGCCGCTCGGTGCAGCTCGCTAATGGGCCAATCTAATTGCAGGTGATTACGAGGTGAAAATGCATTCTTTATTGTGCCGTGTAATAATTTTTTGCTTTGGCTTTCCCGATCGACCGTGTGGTGTGACGGGGACGGAGATTAGCAGGACACAAGTGGATCGAAAGGAAAGGCAGGCATCGGAAGGCCATACTACAAAACAAAATGCATCAGATAAACGCACTCAATCGAGCGAACGATTAGGGAAACAGGCGCACAACCCCCCATTGGTGAATTAATGGGCTGTAGTTTTGTGTCGCTGGATGTCGAAATGATCCCGATACGATTTGTTTTCCCATTGGTAGCGGCTATTTTCCATCCATCAATGCAATTAACGGTCGCTGGTCATTTCTAAATCACAATTCAAAGCTCCTTTTTTTCCGTGCGATAAGTGGCCGGAAAAGGGGACGCTGAAAAACAACCAGCGACCCCGAGCACCTCGTTCGCTCGTTATCGCCCCATAAATCCCCTTCGTCAGCAGACCCCACGTGGGTGGTGGGGGGGGGAGAGGGGAGGTTGATGAAAAATCATCCACCCACCCCTCGAAACCTGCCACCGCGAAACATTGTGTGGCTTCTTGCCATCGACCGAGGGCAGAATAAATATTTCTAATGGTACCGCACAACAATCATTTCCATTATTAATAGGCACCCTCGAGGCAGCCACCCCCGCTCACACACAAACACACACACACACACACACATACACACTCACGTGCCACGTAAACGACATGCAAAATACGCTCCCTTCTCCTACACTCGGCTAAATCATGCCTTTCATCGAAACGATCAATTTGCGTCAAATTTGCGCTCACTCGAGGCGAAACGAACGAACGAACGGACGGACGGACGGGCTCGGTTGCATCGAAGCTGCATCGAAGCTGCATCGAACCTGCATCGGGGGGCCACCCTGGAAACGGTTCACCCTTTCTCGCTGGCGGGCGGGCGGCATTTGATTCGGTTTGAAATTTATTACCACTGATACATCAGCAAACCGACGATTTATTCAACGCTTCTTACGCCTCACGTGGCGGGAAGATTTCCCGGGGGCTGAGAAAACAAAGCGTCCTCGTCCGTGGTTCGTTCCTCAAGACCCCAAGCGTGCCTTCGAAGGGCTCAAGAGCGAGAGCGAGCGAACACACAGGTTGGCATGAATCATAATAATTTACTGGATACTTTGGCGCTCATAATATAGTCATGCATGTGCCCGTGATAATGCACACCGCCGACGGCAATTTGTTGGGCTCACGATGCGCTTTCCCGGCGCCCAGTTCGGAGTGGCTTCGGTTTTCCGGTTCCCTTGCCCTTATTGGGTGCACTTTTGCCCTACACGAGCATCGGGCCACAACCATCGAGCTGCGTTGGGATCGATTGCGGGTGAAAAACGTGCCACAGGACGTACCGGGAAGCCGATTGCCGACCCATTAGAGCCAGCAGTAACCCATCATCATAAATATTGGGCCACCCTCGTAAATGGGGAGGTGATCGCACCTCCCGGTCATCTGCTGCTAATGATTGCACACTATCACGGCGGTTGCTGGTAGGCCGCTTTGCTTTAGCAGCAGCCAAATATTAGCTTCTCGTTCAAGCTCGCACGCCCGGTGGAAAAGGACCAATGGCTTTGAGGTGGTTTTTCCAAACCCCGAAGGATGATGTAATTATTCATATATTATTCATAAATTACACCCACCACTCGCAACTCGGCTCAACTCGATCGCTGGAGAAGAAAACGCCCGTTGTTCGTCCTTGGCAAAAAATCCGTGAAGGGAAGGCTTCACCCGTGGCCCATCCCATCAATCATGGCCGACCAGCCGGATGGGTCCTTGTAACACCGACGCGTCCAAAGTTAATCACGAGCCACTGCGCGCGGGTCAGTAGCGAGCTCGAGCAGCACAAACGCAGCCTGCAGGCGTGCGTGATTTATCGGCCTCAGCCCAACGAGGAGGGAGAGTGCTAAAAGCTTGTCACTTCCGTAGAAGGCCACCCTCAAAGCCGGCCAGCGTGCACCGAGGAGCTGCAACGGCGCGTTATTATTTATTGTGCCAATGGACGGAATAACTCACGTTGTGCACGAGCTCGAGGACGAACTACTGCTCTGCCTGCGCCGCATGGTAGCAATTTTCACCAACCCCTTTTGGTTCGGGTGCCCGTAAGAACCGATGCCACACACACACGGACATACAGGGCCTCGGGGAGGAGGGCACTTTTTAATCGCCAATATGCGCCAACCTCGCCGAAAGGACTTTCTTCGCCACCGTGGGCTCGCCGATTAGAAAAGGCCGCTTGAAATTTACGGCGTCCGGCGTAAATCATCGATTGTCAGTAATTAGTTTGTGGCTGTGACGTTTATGTGTGTGTGTGTGTGTGTGTGTGGGTGTGGGTGTATGTGCCACCCTCTCCACCCATTTAATTTACGACCCGCAACCGCAACTCGCGCTAGAACGCGGAAAGGATCGACCAGCAAGGATCGGCTCTCGGTGGGTTCGTCTTCCCTGTGACGATGGAAAAGAACCAGACGCTGGCGATCCGAGGCCAACCGGGAACCGGAAATAAAGTGAGGGCACTTGTATGTGTGTATGTGAGACAGAGAGAGAGAGAGAGAGAGAGAGAGAGAGAGAGAGAGAGAGTGGTTGGTTGGCCGCGAAAGGGTCCTTATAAAATTGTCAATTAAAATGATTGATGGACTGACGGCCCACTCACGGTACTTAACGCGTCCAGAGCCCCCCCTGTGGAGGGAACTAGGACAAAAATGGCCGCCTCGCGCAACGGAACGGTAAAATATGACGCTCAAAGGTGTCCGATTGCCGGACCCCAGGGCATGAGTTGCACAGGAGATGCACGAGAAACTCGCTAAACCCGTTCTGCACGATGACGTAGCAGAGCCACGGTTGTAGGCTGCCATGTGACCCAATATATACGCCGACCACCGCGTTAGCTTGACCGTGTGGCTAGACCAACATCGACGACGACGACGACGACGACACGGAATCGTCGAACCACTCCCGTCCGATCCGGTGATTATGCAGCGATAATTAAGAGCATCTTCTCTCGCTCGATTCGGCTCGAGGACGCGTTCACGCGACCACCCAATAATGCGTCGATCGATAGCATCGACCTAATAGGCCGCTAATTGACTGCCATTACCAACCGAGGCATCCCGTTTTCCAAAAACCGATCCTCGCAACTCGAAAAGCCCGTGCCACGTGCAAGGGACTCTTACTTTTCCACCGCCATGAGCCAGCGTCTTCACGCAGCGAATCTGCCTCGCCAAAAACCCGAGGACATTAGCATGATTAATCGCACCGACCAGCACACACACTGCGCGGGGGCATTAGCGCGTGGTTTAAAAATATTATCGCACCATATTTCGGGTGCTGGCTTCAGAGAGCACGCGAACCCTCTCGCGCTTAAGCCCGTGTTGCCAATTGGTCGCACATTTGGAGACGATTTTTGCGTGTGATTTCTTTTCGCCCCATCGTCGACGTTCTCGCTGTTGTCGATGTCTTGTCCTGTGGTCTGCCGTCGTCGTCATCGTGCTTTTTTCGAACGCTCTCATCTGACGATCGGATTCCGTTGGACGGGAATTTGTCATCTGATTTATGGACGTGCGAGGACACGCGAGGGCGCGTAGGACGAAATCGCACCCTTTTTTTTGTCGAGTTGGTGAATGTCGGCTCGAAGTTCGACGCGAAAGAAGACACAAATCAAGCGCAGCCTCGTTCACCAAACCAGGAGGGAGGGTTTTGCTTTCGATTTCGAGCTTCGTCAGCGAACCACTGGCAGCGCCGTGTGGCACTTTCCGACCGGCGGTCCGGCTGTCGAACGCTCAGGGAAAATGCCAAGGGCAATATACTTGATGGAGTTTAATATTAGCTTCCCGCCTTGATTTATGATCGAGCACCATAAATCTGTCCGGTTCGCCCGGTGGGAAGCGGCTGGGCCGACACAAAACTCACCCTCTTGCGTCCGGGATCACACCCTCCTCCCCGCCCCTCCCGGCGACCGAAAACTGTCCCACGAAACGGTGGATCACAGGACGCCGGCAAATCATTGCCTCGCGCTAAACAAACTAATTATGTGATAATAAAACTTCGCCCGGGCTGACACGCGCTCGCATTTGATCGATAACGAATAGTGCGCCAGCGCCGTAAATCATGGCGTCGGGTGGCACCAAGGAGAAAGCGAAAGGGGGGGAGGAAAGATCCAACTCCCACTCCCAAACGCCCAAACGCCGGGTGGAACGGCGTTTTGATCGATTCCATGAACCCCATGGTTCTCCCGATGATGGACGCACGGAAATGCGCCGCCAGCGAAATGTGGAGCACGTCAAGTGGCCGGCGTAAGATCGGAAAATGATCCTTGGTTTTTCCTCGGACGCGAGTGACTTCAAGCAGGAAAAACCAACCATCCCCGGCCCAAGTGCCGAACGAACGGTTGCGAATGACGAATTGGTTCACTTTGAAATTTTTCATCTGCTATCGGTTCATCGGTTGTCTCTCTCTCTCTCTCTCTCTCACTCACATAGTCTCTCTCTCTCTCATATTGCCCTTTTTCCCGGGCGCAAGGCATTAACGGGCGGGAGATTTATTAGCGCTCAACTTCTAACCGCCAGTTCTCCAGCCGGGGCTGCGTTTTATGGACATTCGAGTGCCATCTCGAAGGCATCGATAACGTTCACTCGCGCTCTCTCTCTCTCTCTCTCTCTCGCTCTGGCTGCTCGCTATTCAAAATCAAGCAGGTCGACGGGTCGATGGTCGTATAAATCAAAATTATACTACACCACTTTTACCACGCAGCACCCAGGAAAGGCCAGCCACAGTTTCCACGAAAAAGCGCGTCAGCTCAAAAACAGAACCCCACCGCTAAGAAGGGACCGCTGGGTTAATCGGTGGCCCTTGCGATAATGATGATGCCGATGATGAGCGTAATTGTAAACCAAATGACGTCTTTTTTTTTTGTTAGCTGGACCCACTTTCGGGCGTCGTTTTTACCTATCGAACTGCGGGCGACATATTTTTTGGGCGGTTCAATTGTGTGACAAAAACAAAACGGGGTAAGATTTTGTGAGCTCAACGTCGAGCTGAAGCGCGCGCGCGAGAGAGAGAGTGGCATTTATTAAATTTAATTAAATCACATAACAACTGTTGATTTATGCGCGTCCTCCCCCCCAAAAACAATGCTCCAGCGTAGCGTACACGTACGTACAATGTGCTACAACAGCGTGCTGATCTGGGCGAGCAAACACCCAAATAGTAATCCCGTCACCCAGCGAGGAGGTGTAAATCATTCAAACGAAGCCTTTGCTTGAAACCAACAGCCCCAACAGCGCCAACAGCACGCTAGCGTACATAAATCGCAACCAAACCACGTGGACACCGAACGCACGCGGGCACTCGGTAAGGTAAGCTACCTGTCACACGGCATAAGCCACGAACCGCGAGGTCCTGTTTATGACCACAAAACCTCCAGGCCTCCCGTCATCATCCTCGCTGCACGAGCTGCCATAAACAAAACGGACCCGTGGCCTCGCGACGACGGCAAGTGCCAAGTGCCAAGTGCTGTGAAGCCCTTCAGCCCTGACCGAACACGTCCACGAGGGCGCGCGCGCGCGTACACCGACCGGGCAAGAAGGGCTCGAAGCACACACACACACGAGCGGGTGCGCGAGAATAAAAAATCACACACACACCCCCTACAGAAGTGGGGAAGGCCTCACACGCGAAACAGCTTTCATTATCTGCCCAATTCCGGTCGGCTGTCAGATCCCACCCAGGGGGAACGAAGGTGGAAAAACGGGCTTTGGGGGGGCGGGAACTGGAAATCGAGCAAATGAAACTCACTCAGCTGACACTGCACCGGACACGACGTCGTCCAGCGAGTGTGTGTCGCAAGTGTTCGCGGGCAGAGCAAAAAAAAAAAAAGAGGGCACGTGTACAGTTGAGTGAAACAAAACGATCACTCGGAATGTGGCCGGCGAAGGCAACACACACATACACGCACGCACAAAAAAGGACACCCTCCACCCCCATGTGGATGACACACAACGATCCTTGACGGCGTATAACTGTCGCTTGGCAGGTTGTCCACGTCACAACTCAACGGCGGCGTCTGAACGCGCGTTTGGACCGCGAATGGCTTTTGTTCCTGCGCTTGGTTCCCTTGACTGCGTCACTATCGGGTGGGCCACTTCCTGCCCGTGTTCCTGGCGATGCCGGAAGCACCAAGCAGCACCGGTTGACTGCTTGTATCCGTGGTATGGTGAACAAGAGGCCAAGAGCAAAAAAAAAAAGCACACCCATAAAAGTGAACCAACCAGACATGGACGGATCTCAGACGACCGGAACACAGGTAGCCGAGACAGCGTTGACGAAATGCGAGCAACGCTGGACACGTGGGCCGAAATAAAGCAAACGGTTGTGGTCACGATGAAGGCACCGTGGGACAAGCGTCTAAGCAATCTATCTTTCTAAATGGATTGTAAACAAGTGCCGGAATCCAGCGCGAACGGCGTCATAAAGTGGTGACTGTAAATCGTGCCCTGCCAGGCGAATGATCCTGACGAATGTCCTTCGTCCTGCTGGAGCAGCATCACAACGGCCCATATTGACCGTCAAACAATTAAACCCGGCACACTGGCCGTCTTCGGTTTTTGGTTGTTGCAATTTATGAAGCTTGGGGTAGAGAAAAAAAAAACAAACGAAACCACATGCAAACTCGCTTCGGATGGTGTTCTTTTTTGTTTTTTCATCAGTTACCCATACGATCTAATCAATTATTCTTTCATCCGGTGGCGTTCGCAAGGGAGTACAAAAGTATTTATAACGAACTTCCACGGCCATAAATCGGGTGGCCGTTCGGGCGTTAGTTAGTGGCCACGAACAATATCAAAAAAAAAACAAACCCCCCATCCAGGACAGCGAATCCAGTGACTGATGCTTGGCTGAGGCCGGCAAAATGGTGATGCCGATGGTGAGATTTATGCGAACCCGATGGCAGTATCTTGCCCGTGACCTTCGGCAATCTGGTGCCGGGAGTTTTGCCGGTTCCGTGGCTCGCGGTTTTTTTTTGTTTTTCACCACGTGGTAATTTATCGACGAGCATGAGCACGTGAGGCAAATGTGGTACACGCGAGCCGGAATTAACGATGCAATTGAGCGTCGTGGTTGGGTGACATTAATTTCCTGACTTCGATTGGATCCAGCCGGTGCCGTGACGGGGAAGCCTTCCTTAGACGCGGTTGGCATGCAAAAGTGCCAAAAAATAAATGGTCGCACTTCGATCGGGTTTTCGATCGCGCTCGAGTCACGTCTAGCCACGTCTCATCGATCGATCGCAGGGAACAGTGAGTGGGCCAATAAATTGAAACACGTTTTTCGAGCGCACCCTGCGCACTCGATCTCAGCGTTGCCCCAGCTGTATCGTAAGCTGGCGTTTCCCAAAGCACCAACCCCACGGAACCGAGAAAAACCGTCCAGGGCGATAGGAATTATGGACGCTGGGGCATAAAATTCGTTCCAAATACCATTGTGTCACACAGCCGTTCCGGTTGCAATGTTGCTTCTGGTATAAATCAAAAACCCATCGACCAGCGACAGGCCGTGGCCGCGTGGCCGAAAAAGGGATAACCGAGCGCAAACGACAAACATAAAGATGAAGCAAGCGAGAAAGCATAGCTGGGAGGGAGGAGAGAGAGAAAAAAAAGCAACAAACACACACACACGAGAGACACCCCGGAACGAATCCCAAAACCAGCATAAATCCATCATGGCCGAAAGTGAAATAGAGCGAGATAGGAACCGAGCTACGGGTGCGACACACCGGGGAGAGAAAAAAAACCAACTTCCATGCCATGAAGCGATCGATCACACCGGGATGGCGAGCACCGGGGAACTGGAAACCCCTAGAAAGACACACACAGTCACACACAATCAAACGCCTGGAACGTGGTCCGCCACCCTAAGTCCACAAAGCTTCAAAAAACTAACGAATGCCACAAATTTTGCATCGAAATAGAGGCCATAAATTAAGATTTCTGTCGGATTTTCCACCGCCGCTCGAGCGAGAGAGCGAACCTGAAGGCGATGCAGCTTTCCTTCGCCGGGATGCAGCTGATGCACCACGATGCTCCTCGAGGATGTGAGTGTGTGTGAGTGTCAATTCGTCTAGCTTCCGGCGCGTCTGGCATGGCGCACTGCAGAATGCATTTCATCTTTTTCCACCAGCACAGGATCCTTTTGTCACCGCTCAAAGCCCATGGCAGGGCTTCCGATCGGTTCTTTATGATCGGCATTCAGTTTCCGCTGGTTGCGTTCTTTTCCTTTTTTTTTATCGTTTTTTCGTTCGCTCAAAACACCTCCGTTCGCTTCAATCAGCTTTCAAATTCGTGCACGCGGCGGTGACGGCGGCAAAGAAACAAAGCGGATCGTGCAGGGACACGGTCCGGGACCGGGGGCCATTAAAATCCATAAATAACCCTAGCCACACAGTGTGGTAATATTTTATACGATATAATTTTTAAACCGAACCCGAGACGACTCCTGCCACAACGTGCGCTTTCGGAGCGATACACGCGGCCCACTTGTTGTCGTGGGGCGTCGTGCGAATCCTTCCATACGTGGCTGGTGCGACAGGGTGACGGATAATTGAAGGTGTACTATGGAAAATGTATTCTGTCTGAAAGGTACGTGGATAAGTTCCTACATACAATATGCAGAATGCATTTAAAAATGCCGAAAAGGTACATAAGAATAATGTTTCGAAGGCATTTTCTATGGATTTATTGGTCTAATTGCGTTCGAATTTGGAGTTTCTTGTGATCTCAATGCGACATTTATTCATCTGTGAATATTTAACAAACAACGCTCAAAATTCCATAAAATTAACCATTTGTTCCACCTGCGATGAAATACCCCATTTGTATCAATTCCAACGCCTACTACTGGCTCAGCGTGAACTGAAGTATTTTGCATCTCACGATGCATATTGAGTCACCCTGTGCCACGTTCGCAGAAACACCCGTTTCTACCGCCCATCGGGCGAATGCAAATAAATATTGATATATTTCCCGACGCGCCGGAAACGCGTGATCGACTCCGAAAGCATCCATCGCGACCATGTCGCTCTCGTCATCATCATCACCACCAGCGCGCATCGCAGCCGCGCCCATCATCCCGGACCGTTCAGACCGCACGAAAGAAAAAAAAAACAGGGAAAGAAAACGCATGTACACACCCACACACACGATACGCAACAAAGTGCACCACAGGCACTTGTCACTCGTTCGCGCAGGAAGCGCACGCGAGCCCTCCCGCCATAAAAGCGCATGATTTAAGCAGAAGTCGTAAAAATAATTGTTAAAACAATACCATGAAAGCGCATAAAAATGCATCCACTGTCCCCATATATCATATCTTCGGTGCATTGTCATCTGGATGTCGTTTGGCCGTCCGTCCGCGTACGCGTCCGGATGTCGGAATCGTTTCGACCGGATCGGGGGGATGGGAAACCGAGCGGATCCTTTCTATGCAATTGTCCCAGGTCCCTGCCCGAGCGTGGCAGCCAGTTGTCCTTCCGGTGCATCAATAAATCGAATGCAACGGGCGACGCTCACGCTGCAACCATTTCGCTCTCGTTTACAATTGAAGTATGTGTTCATATCACACAAATCATTCCGCTTCTTGTCGGGGCTGGAGCTGTTTGTTGCTTCTCTTTCTTTTTTTTTGTTTTGGTGGTTGAAGGGCATGCGCGCGTGTGTGTGTATGCTTTTTTTGCTGAAAGCCCACCCGGTGCATCGTATCTTCCGCGAACCGTTTCGAGCGAGACTCGCATTCGGGCGTGAATCAAACCAATCCATCGAAACCACGGCGCATCGAAAAACGGACCCCAGAGTCCAAAGCGTCGTCCGTGGTGCTCCATTCGCCGGATCGTTACTCAGGATATTTGAATTGCCACGTGAGTAATAAATAATTTACAATTATCGTGTCAAGGTTGTGTTCCCCTTTTTTTTTTCGGCCAACTCCATCCCTCAGCTCCACAGGACACTCCGGAGTTTTCACGGAGCACCGTTGTCGAACGCCACCACCGAAAATGGGTGATTTTTTGTTCCGTTACACCATCGCCCTGAGGGGTGGGAGTGCTTTTCCGGTGCCACCCTCACATCGCGGGACGAACGCGCGTACACATTTCCACCAGTTGAGGGTTATGAATGACCGAATTCGGGTTTCCAGAGCCCGGGTTGGAGCCGTTTCGCGAGGATGGATGGATGTAAATGGCCATTCGGATAGTTTTCTGTGCCCCGTGTTTTTTTCTCTCTCTCTCCCGTTTTTTTTTTCATTTGCTCCCACTTCCTCACTGAAGACAGGGCCGCGGCGCGCGAATCGCGAATGTTGGCGAGCTCCATTCCGGGAGTCCAGCCAACACGGTGCGGCCGTGAACAGATGAAGGATCGTTAGTTTTCTGTTCGGTCCGGTCGTGTGCGGCGGTCCAACCGGGAAGCTATATTTTTGCGGTTGTTTGCCTGCGGCTCCATATTTCACGGTGACGAATGATCACTGCTCAAAAAATATCCAGAAGCGGCGATGATTTATCGCCCGGTTGCCCGGGAACCGTCCGGTGTTTTGGGTGCCCGCCCGGAAGACGCAAACTAAGCTTAGCGTCCTTTGAGGCCTTTGTGCCTTTGTAGGAAGAGGGAGCTAGAGTGAGAGAGAGAGTAGCGCCTTTGATGGCTGGGGCTGGACGGTGGTGAAGGTGATGAATTTTAAAACTATATTCGAGCCCCGGCTTGGTTCGAAATGAATTCTTTAATTATAGAACAACTGTGTTACGGGCGGAAGGTCCGTTGCGAGCATGAGGTGTTGGGTGCCGAAATGATATTTAATCAATTTCAATTACCATAACAGCCAACAAAAAATCGTGTCGTCCTTGGTTATGTAATGAATCGCTTTACAATTTCACGTTTCTCATCCTTATACAATGAAATTTTTATGGCTTTATATGAAGCAGATCTTATTCGTAACTAGCTTGTTTAAATTGATGGTACGTTTCAATTAGAAAGTTTATCAGTTGATTTTGGAAGAAATAAATAAATACTTTACAATAATTAGCCAATTGGCAGCTATCTTAGTGAATGGATATTTCCTTTCCTTATCTTTTAAAAATGACATTTTGTTGTTAAAATTCTGCATATCGTATTTTACTGCATTATTCCTGCATGAAATGTTTCGCTTCCTATCAACCTTTTCAGCGCTGAGCTGGTTCTAAGCTGACGTGAGTGATCACATTTTATCACACACGATTTCTAGGAACCTGTCACCAGCGTGCAAACATATGCACTCCCGCTTGCATCCACGATCACGATCGCATGATCGATGCAGCTGCATCAACCACATATGACGGACATGATCCGCTGCCCATTGACGTGTTGCATCGAAGCGCATTCCATTACAAACCGCAGACGTCCCAAAATCCGACCCATCCAACCCGTCCCGGGCTCGCACGACTCTACAATGTTGACAAATTGTTTATAAAGTGATCCCCAAACATTAACCTCCTTTCGATGCCAGCCAGCCCTCCCTCAACCCAATCGCATGACGAATAAACACTTCCCAGGGCCAGGATGTGACTTCTCTCGATCGACACAGGCGCCAACCCGGCCACTCAGGGCGAGTTTGCGCGCCCCGCACGCAGTTTCACACAATTGTGGCCTGATGAGGTTGGCATCACATGACGTGGTCTTTAATTTACGACGTCTCACATGTGCAGCCGGACCGTTCACTTCATCACCAGTCGTCACCGGGCGAAGGGCACCGATGTCCACTGTGGATCAAATCACGCGCACGATCAGCAGGCCCTTCGAAAGGGCGAAAGAGAGAGCGAGCGAGAGAGAATCATGTTCGCAAACGCACTCACGCACGCGAAGGTCCCTGGCCTGAAGGGGACCCCGGGCTGGACGTTTCGTCGAGACATCGTATGTCATTCATCTCGCACCATGCTTTATAGGCAAATTACATAAACACATAAATACATTTCGCGTCCCACTCTAAACAGAGACATCCATCCGTCGGAACCGTGGTTTCTGGCTGACCGGTTGGCCGGGACAGGGGTCTGGAAAAAGACACCGGCCATCAGCACAGGCGCACGGACCGAAACAGGCTTGACAGCTGTAAATCATTCAATCTTATATCAGAACGTTAATGTCGCTCCGGGGCCAACCTGCGCGCCTCCATTCGGAATGCATCCCCTCTGGCGTGCGTGCGTGCGCGCGCGACAAGCGTTGGCGTGCTGGTGTTGGTGCGTGGCCGGGTGATGGGGGGTGGGTGGCCAGTTGGAGGTGGAGATTGGGCGAAATTCCCATCCCATCGCCCTAGCAGCGCCTCGAGAATGGGAGAATGTCGAGCGTGGGTTGTAATGAATGTGTGTTCGGGTGTCTTCTTGAGATGCCTTCATCCCTCGAGGGGGTGGGTTGGAATGGGAAAGGGGGGAGGGGAGGGATGGGGAGTGAAACCAACCCCCCAACCCTCCCCTTCTGTGACCACTCAGAAATCTCGGAATCGCTGCAAATATCATTATTAGCGAGCCGGTCGGTTTCGCTCACACTCGAGAAGGTTTTGATGCTGTTGCTGCGGCTGCTGCTGCTGTTGCTGCTCGAGCTTGACGCATGACGAGATGTATGGCGTCTCTTGTAGTTGCCGCGTGTGCGCATACTCATAAATTTTCCTTTCGGGTCATAAATAAAAAAACAAAAAACCCAAAGCAATACGAAGAAAAAACGCTGGAAGCGAAGGAAACAACAGCGAGACCGAAGTTATATTACAATAAAATGAAACCTAACGATGCAAAACGGCGACACCAATTGCCCGCCCGTCGGGGACCCCGAGTTTCCCGACGGACAAGGACGGACGGATTCCCTTTGCCTTTGCCTTAGCCCTTCTTCCACTCAGCTCCACCCAAATGATGTCATTCCGTGCACCGGTTCCGCGTTCCCGCGCGTGTCCCTTTCGCGTGGACCAAGGCCGATGGCTGGAAGGCCATAATCTTAGCGGTCCGGCCTCGATCGGGCGGTGGCTGACCCGGATCGACAGGTCCCTTTGGGACGGACAACGGCGACCCTGGCCCGAGCCGACCGGTCCCGGACGATTGAGGGAATGTAAATAAAATAAATTAACACGTCAAACGCGAATATTATTGATTTATTGTCTTGTTTTTGAGTTTCATGTGCGTACATTAAATTATATGCATGTATCGCCGCGCGTCTTTTTACGGCTGTGCCAGCTCGGGCGCGTTGATTACCGTCGCTCGATTCCGCTGTCGAGTCGTCGACGGTCACGAGGACGATGATCGTTAAGCCATGGACATACACCAGCAAGCCCTAGAGCGATCCGGTTGTCCGGGTGCACCGGCCGGGTTGGCCGAAAGTTGACGCTCGGCTGATGGACAGCTAGCGGAAAACTGGCCCACTTTATTCGCGCCACAGAAGGGAAAGGTGCGTGGATGGTGGGATTTTGCCGCGGGACCCATGGGCGGTGGGTTCATTAAATAAAGAAACATGTTTGCCCCCCTTTCGGGGTGGCGAATAATGGCCGGATCGGGATGTGATTTATTTGCTGTGTTCGATTGGGTCGACGACCGGTTGGTCCGCAGGTCGTAAAACAAGAATATTCAAATTTTAAAATTAGATTTTAATAAGGCGAAACGGTTGAAACAGTGGTTCCAAGTGCTTTTCAAAAACTGGTTGGAGCTAATTAAACTATTTTGAAAGGAAGAAGTATCAAATATCTAATTAATATTGAAAATCTCGCCGATAGCCGTTAAACATACATCGCTTAATGGCAACTCTCCTGACGAAGAATGCCTTCCTGTGTATAGCTTTTATACTTTACAGCATTTAGAAGCATTACATTTTAGCAATTATTACATCTAGTTTTTGATAAACCCACTTCAGCAATCTATTATGCTTGAATTACACAAGAGATTACACAACGGACACAACAGCAGGCAAGGTAATTTTTAAGCGTATTACAGTTTATAAATTATATAAGTGGACTATTGTCAACAACCTTTTCTTTCCATCTCAAATTAACTTTAAAGGTGTTCTTCATCGTCTCGATTGAAAAAAACATGCTGTTAATTAGTTAATTCCTTGCAATTGTTTCGAATCGCGCTACAATCGATACTACTAGCGCCACCTAGTGGCCGGTGCGCGAACTACTCCCTACAAGCGAACCGCATACGCGTTGTTTTCTCCCCATTTTCAGCCCGTGCGTGTGTATCGGGGACGTGTTTTCTCACTCGCACACTGCAAACGAAGGCACCCCGTGGTCGGTAGCCATGTGCGGGAACACCGGTTCGAGCTCGCGCCCTCATGAAATCCTGTTTTAATCTCTACCAATCGCCAAACGGCGGACTCGTCTCGTTCGCAAACACGCGATGCACGAATCTGCAATGGCATGCCATCTGCCCCCGGGTTTCCATGACAGCCTGGCACGTCCGGCTGAACTGTGCAACCAAACCATACCAAACGTCGGCACGATGGATCGACCAACGCCAGCGATCGAGATGACGAGCAAGCGGGAACAAACATCACCTCGGCACGGAAACTGCACCGCATGGCGTGCATCTCCCAACACGCCCGGCGATGCACTCCGCAGAACAATTAATAACAATCAGAAAGCTGCCACCTCGGTCAGCCCCTGGCCAGAAGGCAGAAATTCAGAGCACACCCAGCCAGCCATTTCTCCGGCCAGCTTGTGGCGTGATCTGGCGAACCGATTCGTCCGGCGACCAATCAACGGTCGTCATCTTCAGCTGCACTCGCTGTACGTTCTCCGATGCGCCTGTCTTTGGTCACTGCCTGTGATGGGTGCTAGAGGCGATCGCTTTTCCCAAGAAACCCAAACCAATCCTGCCACGGAAACCTGTTTTACGATGGGTGCGCGCGCGCGCGCGTTCGTTCGTTCGTCGAAACGACCGCGACTGTCGCATGATCCCTATTTGCGAGCGGGACGCAAAGGTGCAGTAAAACTGCAACTCCACGAGCATAAATTAACGGCTACCAGTTTCGAATTAACGAAACTCAAGCGTTCCAAAGGGACGCAACGGAATGTGAGCGAGTGTGTGATTTTCTTGCCGGGCTTTTGCTGTTGATGGCTTCCGTTTGCTTGAGTCGTTGACGGGACTTTTCTTGGAGGAATGAGTAGTCATGTTGATCTCGAATGCATGGTGGGTTTATCCGTAAACGTATCGAACTTTCTTGCCAATATTTCGTACTTTCGAGTGTACCATAAGCACCATTCAATATTAAACCATTCCGAAATCAATTCAGGAAGTTGTTGCACGCTTGAATAATAATTGCATTGAATGGCTTTTCCAAGTTTCCAGGCCTTTCCAAATGCCTATTGCTGTTCTTTTGTCTTGCACATACATTTACAATAATGTTACAAATATAAGACACTCATCGCTTGCGAGGATTACTCGTGTTGTGTCAAAAAAAACACACAGTTTAGTATTAGGACCTATTCAGGCCATCCAGAGCAGCGGTTAGTGAAGATTAATTTATCTATAATGGCCCAACAGGTTGTCGACGATATCATAGTACCCCCTCGACGAGGAGCAAAAAAGCAGCACAAAAAAAAAGACAACGCAACCGTAAAGTGACTAAAGCCGTAGTAAAACAATTCCCGTTCGCACGTTCGTCCCCAAAATCACCACACCGAAACTATCAGTGCACTTGTTTCAGCCCTTATTCAACGCTCACGTGCCACGGCAGCTCCCACGAGGGGTGGCCCGGGTTAGGCTTGCGCTTCGCGGTGAAAACTCACACTCAAACCCGAAAAAACCGTGGTAAAAAGAGTGATCCAACCGGGAGGATTTCGAGAGGCTTCCACTCTGACCGCTACTAACCGCAACCCGCGTGGGATCTGCCCGTGGCCTGGATGTGATCTACGTGGGAAGGAGCCTTTTCGTTTTTTTTTGTTGCTTTGGTTTGGTTTCATTATTGCTGTCAACCCTCGAAGTGTACTGTGCTTTACGATAGAAACAACAACCGAAAAGAGAGAGAGCACACATACAAAAAAAAGCACACCCCTAGAAGGGCAAACTCGACACAAAACCCGGTCCCCGTCGCTAACGCTGGATGAATGAGCACGAGCTGGCAAAGTGGGAGCAGAAAATAACAAAAAAAAAAGAAAGATGTCCTGCAGGACAGGAACGCATGGAACGATTTTGTCAAATTGCCGATTTCAATTTAATAAAACACACGCACGCACACGCCGATGTACACACTTCTCAGGATCAATGGGGAAAAAAGGGAGCGCAAGAGCGAGAAAGAATCCCGTCCCTACTAAACGGCATGCAGCTGTCTCGCTCTACGCGCAGCATAGCCTACTCTGCCGTGGCACAACAAATCCCTGCTAGCAACAACACACTGTTGCTGACGGGGACAAAAAGTCCTGCATAGGGGGTACGTATGGAACATGCAGTGAACGAACGAAGGAAAAAAAAGAAGAAAGAAGGATAAAAACGCCACCGCTACGACGCCCTGAACACCCCCCACCCCCAAACAACAACAACAACAACAGTCAGGATTTGCAAGCCGATATTTCCCACAGGCCTTCGGTTGATTGTTCGTTTGTATTTGTGGCTCTCCCAGCCGCACATGTACGTGCCACCTCGGTTAGTCAATTTCGTGTGTCGTCTCGTGGAGCCTTCCGGCTAGTGGAGCCCTTCTAGCACACTCTCCCCCCCCCCCCCCCCACAACCCGGCAAGCTAATTGAGGAAATCATTGCCGACAGGATCAAACGCACTCGCACTCGCACGGCCACAGGCCACGGGGTCACACTTTCGGGCGCTCGAATAGTGCACGTGGCAAAAAAGTGTGAAAAGCTCCGGTGCAATATTCGTTTTTTTTTTCTCCCGGTGTTTGTTTCCCTTCCTGTCTGAATTTCGCTTTTTCTTCTTTTTGTTAATTATTTAAGCTACACTCCTTTGCGGGCTCCTGCGCTTCTTTTTCATCCCCCACCCCAACAGCCCCACAGGCGATATTCGCCACCCTAAACGGTGTCGGTTTCGGTAGGCGAACAGGGCGTACTGGGCCGGAAAATTGGTAGCCCATGGCTAGTGAATATTTTATTCGTACGGCGGCCTGTTCGAAAACGGTGCCTTCGACGTGATTTTTCCAGGGCTGTGTGCGGGCCCCGTGTTAATTTCTCCCTTGTTTTACACTTCAATCGGGCGATGTTTGAGAGATTTTCGTTCTGCTTCGTTCTGTTTGATTTCGGTTATTTAATCAGTTATTTTTTCGTGCATCAGATATGTGAGCGTTTTCCTAGCGATGGGGATGAATTACTTTAAATTATTTTACCTTTCGCTTGACTGACGCACCATGAATGATTGAACGATAATGGAAGAAACAAACCTGTGCCTGTAAACCCGCCCCCATACGAAAGGATCAATTTCGAAAAGTCAATTTGCTAAACGCAACTGCAAACGCCGCTCGTTATGGGGAAGTAAATCAAAAGCACCCGGTGGAATCTTTTTCACAAACATTTCGACCCCCATTTGTCCCGGTCCTTTCGATGCTTAATTTACGGGGTTCATGCGAGTGGCAAGAATTAAAATATTCTCTCCGTCTTCTCCTGGGCTGCGGTTCCCGATGCTGTTAACGACCTAACGCGCCGCCGTGAGGGAAAACGATGTGTAATCGCGTTTCCTTCTGCGCTGCAAAACGCCACGAACGCAAGCAGCGCAAGGGAGCGTAAAAATGCTCAGTCGCGCTGTGTATGCAATGCACCAAACAACGAAGTGAGTGAACGAAAAAAAAAACAGAACAACACACAACAAGTAACACCAAACGAAGGCTTTGCCCCCGAACCGAATCTAGCACCGATGACCAGACAGGGCCAGCTGAAAATGCATTCCAAAAAGCATGCACCCTGGTGCAGCTGGAATTGGTGGAATGGAAATACGCGGCAAGAAAACTGCCAGCCAACCAACCAACCCGGGTTCAATACCGGCTGTCGGAGGAAGCAAGCGGTTCATCAGCTAGCAGCAGGGCAGAAGAAAAAAAATCTCCACAGATTTGCGATTCAATTTCACGCATCGATAATTGATTAATGTTATAATTATTGGAATAAACATAATTGAATGCAAAAATAGCCCGCCCGAAAACCCACCCGATCTCGAATTATGACAGTTGCTTTGATCTTGCCTCCAACGGTGCTCTCGGATGAGTAGTTGGGTTGGGGATCGAGCTTCTCCATTCGGGCTTCCAACCCCCACAATACGAAACATAGCACGCGCGTGGGTTTCGCGTTTAATCGGACATATTTTTCGACGAAACAAAAAAAAACTATTTCGCATGGTTTTGAAGCATTTCAGGCGGGAAATCGTTCACGGCTCGCTGCAACCGTTGGAGTATCGCAGACAGGCTGACAGATCAGCTGCAGTCGATCAGTGATTTCGGGCCGATAATGGTTCCGATTTGCTGGAAACGCCATCGCACGCTGATGTCAGTAAAATGAATCGTCGAGCGGCAACCCATCAGAGTGGGGGTGTTGTTTTTTTTTCTCCGGTCTCTTCGCTCCTCACAAATAATCAAATTAAGGCCTTATCGTCGGAGTGATAATTTAAAATTGTGATTTTTCCCCGGCAGTAACAGGCCGAAATGAGGCGCCTGGCAGCAACACCGAAAAAAGGGTCTGGCTAATTAACTTCCACGAATCTCTAATGCACGGATCGAAGGGGCACAAAAAGCACACAAAAACGCACACAAATGGACGCTTCCTCGCTCTCGGGACGGGTTTTTTGGCAGGAATCCATCCAAACGCCAAAATATCACCCCAGAGAGTCAGCCCAACGGTCCTGACGCGCACAATGATTCCAGCCCTTTCCAAAATGGTTCCCTGTTTTTTTTTTCATGACATCTCCTCCAACTCCAGCCTCTACACACTTGAAACCGGAAAATCCATCCGAGAAAGCCGGTTTCCGTACAGGAGGAAAACAAAGGACTCGGGACGGGGCTCGGGAAATAAATTCTAATTTATCAAACTCTCTTCATCACCCCCTCCGGCGAGGGCTGGGAATCGATTTATGGCGGCGGAAGACTTTTCCGGATGTTGGAAAAACCCCCTACGTCTCTCGTTTTGCCATCCGTCTGTGGGGGGAAGGAAATGGTTTTAAATGGTAACGAAATTAATGCAGAAGCCCGTATTCAATCGTAATTCGTTGTGTAAACGCTCATTGAGTGTCTGCAAGTCGATGGCACAAGGAATGAGTCAGAATTTTCATCTGAAGAATAAACAAAGAACCGCGTGGAATTAGGCACAGGGTGGTTCAGCAGTTTCTTGAATTAAGCTGCATCAAAGGACCTAAGAATGAGGCGCAAAAATCATCCCCCAGACTCGCGTCGAGGAAAGAACTTTCCGCTGGTAAATCGGTAGCATATCGTCGCCATCAGCACCTCACTGATGTCGACGATGACTCCAACAACGACGACGACGTACCAGACAAGCAGCATTACTAGCTTCGATCATGGCGCTGATGCTACATCACGATGGCCGACACAGCCCAGCCCCCTGACCGGACGTGCTGCTGCTGCTATCCTGCACACGAACACCAACCGGGCACCATTCGCACACCAACACGACAACGACGTCTACGGGAAAAAAGGGAGTGAATATAATCAAACCCAAAGCCAACGCGAGCGGTAATCAATCATTGTCATCTCTCATTACAAATAGAGTTTGTTCGTAGTTCCTGCGCCGTGGCCCCCGTGGTCGGATTCGTCGTATTAGGGAACCGTGCGCGTGCTCTTTCGCTCGCCAGCCCTAGGGAAAGGGATAACACGGAGTTTTCGCTTCAATTTTTTTCTTCTTTTCTCTCGTCCTCGTCCGCGTCCTCGTCCGACCCATTGCTGGCCGTCTTGGCCAACGTCAACGCTGCCGATGGCGCAAGACGGGCTCGGGACGGGTTCCGGATTGAGTGAGTGGTGGGTTTTTTAACCCTCCCCGGGCTTTTGGCCAGCCTGGCGTATCACGAGCAAATGGCACATGAACACACACACAGGGACACATACAACCCGGGGAGCAAACCGGGAGCCAGGACGGTGGCGGGCATCTTCCCGCCCTGATTGGACCGGCTGGAGAAACCAATCAATTTTTATGCTTTGCATTCTTTCCGCCAGTTCCTCAAAGTCAATTTATCAACGTCAGGCCACGGCCGGGCCCGGGGTTTTGCTTCAATTGTTTTGATGACTATCGCGCCCCGCTCGGTTGCGCGTGATTCGAGGGCGAAGGAATCCTTGCGACGGCCAAGATGGACATTCGGTGTGGATCGGGTTTGAAGAATGGCTTTTAAATCCAGTGCACGACGGGTGAGCTGTTTTGTCTCTATTTTTAAACTGCAGTTTGTTGTTGTTGTTGTTTTTTTTCTGTCTTCTTCCTGTTGCTATTGCTGGTTTTTGTTATCGCTTCCAGCGGGCTTAAGCTCACCCAGCCAGCATGCACCCATTTTGTTTGCCCCTCTCGAGCATTTCCGTTGCCATAGAGACCCAGGGAGCGTGTGAGTGAGTGAGAGCGAAAGAGAGTGGCTGGTAATTATTTATCTTCCATCGCGTTCGCGTCCCGACGTCCCTTCGCGTTCTGCTTTCGCGGCGCGTGCTTTGATTAATTACCTATTATGGGCATCGAATTGGATTCGCCATTTGCTTTATGCTGGGCCGGGCGTTTTGTTAAATATCCCTTCGCCGCGGCTCTAACACCATCACAGCCGGGAAACGGCACAATCAACGATCTGACAACTCCGGAACCCTTCGCAACCGCGCGAATAAAAATGGTTGATCGGTGCAGGAATTGATTACTGTTGGTGTTTAATTTTTCGTCTTTTTCTCAATCGGGTTTCTTTTCAGTCCGGTTTTCCATGGCGTGAATGGCAGCCCAAAGCTCAGCTAAAGAATCACGAGTGGGAGGGCAAACCGAATTCGACCGCGAATGGGTGGAAGAAAAGGCGGATTCGAAGGAAGAGACCCACAGGTTTGCATTCCTACCAGGGTGCGTTTTTGGGGGCTCAAAAGCTCACAACGAATAAGGCATTGCGTGAATGCGTCCACCACACCGGCACACCGACAGGACATTGATCGCCGATCGACAGGATGCGTTTTAATTGCCCTAATGGAAAGGGGCGTAGCTTTTTGTTTACGAATAATCCAGACTTGCCTTTCTCCGTGTCCCCGGCGTTGAACAAGGAAAACCATTTCCTACATGAAGCGGCGCAAGAAGCAACGACGAAGAAAACAAAAAGCACACCAGCCGATACTCATCGACGAAGATGGAATGTGTAAGCAATTTATCAAGCCAAAAGTACATAAATCGGACCGGATCCGCCATTGTCGGGAGCGCCATTACCGGTCCAGGACCGTTTCATGCTGGCTCAGGTACGTACGGGAAGCGAGAAATTGCAAGACATCCCCCGAACCCGACCCGTCCAGTATCGCTGGCGATGGCGATGGCAGTAGGAGAGATTTAATCTCCTGCCTCGCCTGAAGCCCGGAAAGGTGCAAAAATAAGAAAACTTTTCTGCACCATTCGGGAACCGGGCCCGCGACGTGGACAGTCCCAGTTTGTCTCGGGCGTCTTAGCGCTTAGCAGACTTTGACGGCAAGCAGACCACACCGGGCGGCCGATCCTGTCGGTGGTGCCATTCCTTAAGAAGCACTAAGACGTCAAGATAAATGGGCGAAGGGTGCTTACGCGCCATTTTGAATATTAACGAGAGGATGAGCGCCACGGCACGTGATGGATCGCTTCAAGTGCGACAATTCAATGGGAAGGAGAATGTACATCTGTATTGATCACACTTTGCCGAGAACGAATGCTTGGAAGTACGGAGTGTCTGGCATAAATCGAATAAATTGATACGAGCACTGCAGGAGCCATTCCTAGACTGCTTCTATATCTTGTAAACCTAAGTCATACAGTGCAGAAAAATCCTCTCTTCATCGTGTCTTAATTATTGGAGTAAAAATCGAACTAAAGACCTTAACCAAGCAGCGATGTTAAATGAATCAAACTCGTAAACGGTGATTTAGGATAGGGGCATATTTTATTCATCGTTTCCAAAAATTGGCTTTCACTGGCAACTGGCATGCGGGCCAAAAACAAGGCGATATTCGATGGAAAAGACGCCTGTAAAACACCTGAGTGAAGTCGGTGCATATTTACCGTGGCATAAATTAAAACGGTGCACAAGTTTCGCAAATGTAGCCCCCAACTGCCCCGTATCCAAACGATATATTTCAACCGGTGTGAACTAATAACTTAAAGTTGCACAATAAATTCAAAACTCGCTGCACAAAACCCACGTCAAACAGCCAACGGAAAAGGCGCTGTTCGATCAAGAGGGAAAGGCAGAGAGAAAGAGAGATCGAGAGAGAGAGAGAGAGTGACACCACCCATGGCCGGTGACTCCCGAAATGAGCACGAGCACGATAAATAAAGCTTCGAGCTCGTCGAACTGGGCACAAAAAGACAAAGTGAATCGAAAATTGATTACATCCATCTTTGGTCGCAACAGGGTCGCCTACCGGTCGAACGTGGACAAGGACAATCTCTCTCATCCTCTCGCTCTCTCTCTCTCGCCTTCCCTCACTCTAATTTGCTCCCCACGCAGAGTGATGCAGATGGACGGTGGAAATTGTTTCGCTTGCATCTCATTACGCCCAGCGGAGGTGGACGCCGTCGATGCAGCGATCGAAGATCGATCGACACCTCACTAAGCGATGGCGAGCTATGTTCGTTCGTCTCGTACGACAACGGCAATCGGAATGGTTACAACGAGAAGCAAAAACAAAAAAAAAGGCAGACAGAGTGTTCCTGATCGCGATCCCCGACGAATCGAGACGCCCATTTTGAGACGCCACCGGCAAATTTCGAAACCAAATCTGATAATGTCGACAGCTCGCGGTGGAATGTTTCGCTCGGTTCGCTTCGTTAAATCAATCCCAACCCCCAAGGTTCGAATGCAGCCCGGAATGGTGTCCCTGGCCAGGATGCGGCACTAAATTAACTCATTTCAGCACCAAGCGTTCCGAAATCGATCACCGAAGAAGCACCCGTGTGTGGAGTTGGTTGGTGTTTTTTTTTTCTCCATTTTTCTTCTTCTTCTTCTTCTTTCTCCCGATCGGTCGATCGATCTAACCGTGTCGCTTTATCGTCCAGACCGTTTTAAGCAGCCGGATACGGGTGCCGAGAGATCCTTTAAATTGGGCTTAAAAAAAAAACGACCCACCACGCCACTCAGCCACCGCGTGTTTGCGCAAAAATGCAGCCGAACGCCGGTCAGTCGGGCGGAAAATTTATCATCTTAAATAACAATAATTTATGCACCTTCCGCGCAGGTCCCACACTCCCCTTCCTGTGGCAGAGTTTCGATGGCGACGAAACGGATCGCCACAGATCTCAAATGCATTTCAGCAACCACGACACTATCAGCTCGCGTGAATGGACCGTCCGACAGATGACCCAGGCGGTCCGTCTCGGTTGGGGCTTACGAACACTGTGCGCGGGATCTCAACCGGCTCGTCCTTATCGGACCCTTGTGGCCATTTTGCCCGTGCGACAGTTGAGAACTGGTCCACTATCGCTTGGCTCAACCCGCTCGAGTCTCGATGAAGCGCTGATCGAGGTCCCTGGTCGTCATCTGCGTCATCGTCAGCGAGGTCTTACGAGTTTCGCCCAACCAAGCGTCCAATCATGTCGAGAGGCTAACCAAGGGCTCCCTCGACTCCTTGACTCGATTCCTTTTCCCTGAAACCTGTTCACCGGTGACTCGGGGCCCCGAGGGTCGCTATCGAAACCTGCCCATGATTGCGCTTGCAAAGCCGAGCCGGCGGTTCCATTGCTCATGTCCGCGGGCTCGGTGCGCTTCGAAGATAAATTTGCGGCAGTTTTGACATTTTTCATTGCCGGCGCACATCGAAAGTGACTTAAGTACGCGCGATCGAGCGCCGCGTTCAAGCCATTCGGCCGTTGATAGTGGGGCAAAATATCAACCACGGCTTGGAGCGTTGCGATCGGTCGTCGATCGGTTTGCCACCTGCGGGGGCTTTCCGGCCTGGTTCGATAATTGGTTCTATTTTTGCTCCCATACTCACACACACACACACACACACACACAGACTCGCACGATCGTGAGGAGTCGTCGCGCAAATGGAGCTGGCGCGAAAAAGGCCGATAAACTGGCGGGTTCGATCCTCGGCCTGCCCGCGAACGATAGGCAAATAGGGACTCCGGCTATCAACCGCCGAACCACGGTAGCCACTTTTGGTAGCGATTGTTGGCTAATGCGTGTGCGTTCATGGCGGTCGATTGTTTCTTTTTCGCCAAAGGGAGCTCTCGAAGTAACCGCGACGAGGTGTTGCTACACTCAACAGCCTAATCGGGGCAACGTCCAAATGGATAAATCAAATTGAATAGATAGGTTTACCTTTACGAAAGATGCATTAACCTCATTCAAATCATTTTCACGTATTTAAGTACACAATATTACGCATATAAATGGCCATATGAAAGGTGTCGCAAAAATATGTATCCAATAAAATTAGACCATCAAAGGGAATAAATGCAATAAATACCCCACTTATTACTATCCCAACTCATCCATACTTAATTCCATAACAGCTAACAATTCGATTTCGTTGACGCAAATGACTCGCTGGTGCTGCAAGCCCTTAGCTAAGCGACTCCCAGCTGAGAATGTCAAACGGCTGTTCCCATTCCGAGACAATTTACATCGTGCGATTGAGCGTTGAGTAATTCATTCGTGACACGGCTTCCTGCCACACCGGCAAAAATTGCAAGCGCAAGCAAAATTATGCCCCGGCAACAAATCAAACCGCTATCCCTCATCGCCCGGAACGGCAAACACCTGTCACACTCGTAAGCTGTCCTTTCCCCCTGGAGCGATCGTCAACAATAGTAATAACAAAAATTGCGCTACACCCCGTCCCTGTTCTGTAGAAGAAAACCGCGTGTGCCAAAGCCGGAGGGCCTGTCGATTGCGGCCCACAAATCACCTTCGGCCCCACAAACCCTGGGCACCCTTACGCTGGGTTTTTGGTGCCCTCAGGGCCCGGGAACGAAAACCAGGATACGGTTCGTTCGCAGGTGCCGGCCAGTTCTCGACGCGAGAACGGAAAAACGTTGCAGTGGAAACTTTCCGTAACATATGTTCCGATCGAATCGACGTGCAAGCGAATCGTGTTTCAGGCCGCCAGTGCGCCGTCTTGCGAGCCCTTCGAATTGCCCGAGGCAGTTCTGGGGCTTGGTCTGTAGGGTGAACCAGGAAGCGTACGATCAGGCCAGGGGGACAAATTTTACCACCACCACCACGAGAAACAGCACCCGCACAAACTGGTCACATGCACACGGGCGTGAATGGTGCAGCTGTGGCTACTGCCCGGTTTCTGTCGCCGTCGCTTCAGGGTGCGATGAAAGAAAGGAAATTCTTTTCCCTCGCCGGCTTGGCGTTGGTGTGGCGTGTTCTTGTGCTCCCCTTTTCGCGTGGGGTGGAAAATTCCACCCGATAGGTGCGATGGAGTTTCATCGCGACAACCGGTCCGAGCGATAAATGGTGTGCCCTTCTTTTCGTGTTTGCTTTCTTCCTTACGAAACAACACGAACGGAAGAACGGGATCGAGCCACGGACCACGAGATTATGATGCGCGGATGTAGTGCGAACCTGAATGCAGGCCCACCCCCAGGGAAAACTCGGGAATGCGAGCGAGTGTCTGTGGGTGCGAAATGTCTCTCGAGCGGCTGTAGTATTGAGTGAGACATGCGTGATATTTCTAACATGCGTTGGGTGTTCGAGAATAGCTGGGTGAATGTAAATCGATCGACATGGTTTGTACGAAAATATGCGCTTATTTGCGAGCTCATAAACACAAGCTTGAAAAGCGCAACGGCCACACGTGGCGAGACAATTGTCAATTTGATATGACAACATGATAAATGACGTACGCCATGAATGTCAAGAAATGTTGCGCTATTATTCATACCGTTCGTGGGGAATCGCTCCAGCCAGCCTACTGCCACACATGTGCTGCAGGACGAGTGACATTTGTTCCCAACGACTCTCAACGACTCAGCCCATCATCTTCTGTGGCCAACTGTGGTAAATCATAGCGCGCTAATGTCACGCAATTGCCGCTACCATGCCAACCAGTGCGCTATATGAACGATGGTTGGCGTAGGACGATGATGTAAAATGGACGCGACGGCACCTGTGCCAAGTGTGTGGCAATGCCGTTTTACTGGTGTGCGAATTGTTTCCAAAACGATGATTTCCAGGCCAGGTTGTGTTGTGTTGATGGGTTTTTATTCCTCAGTCAGTCAGTCCAGTCAATCAATTCTGCAGGGCTTCAAAGAGTGGCCAGAAGTGATCGTGGAACGAAGGCAGTATAATTCCACCCCGTC
This sequence comes from Anopheles nili, assembly GCF_943737925.1. Taxonomy (NCBI): domain Eukaryota; kingdom Metazoa; phylum Arthropoda; class Insecta; order Diptera; family Culicidae; genus Anopheles; species Anopheles nili. Next base: position 23,413,108 of record NC_071292.1, read on the forward strand.
CCATTGACACGTTAATTGGGTCAATTACGGCCCATTAGCACAAATTGTGCTCGCTCCACGTTTGATTGATTTTGTCCTCGCCACATGCGGGCTTAAAACGCTCACATTACGCCTCAAAAAAAACCGTACGGCGCACGGAAATAGCGCCGGTTGCATAGAGCGCATTGATCGAGCTGAACCAAGCAAGACGTGAAGGATTGTTCTGTTTTTTGTTTGTCGCTCTTTTTTCGCTCCTTCACTGCATCCACGCCACATCTCGGTTCGCGCGCGCTAAGCCCTACGAAGCCCTCTAATTGCCCGCATTGCCCCCAGTGCCCATAAACACCTTTCGGCGGGTTGGCTTGTCGGCGCGAGGCAATCAGATCGGCTTAATCGCTTACTAAAGACCAGATCGTGCGCATAAATAATGCCCCCGCCAAAAAGGCGGCCCCACCAACGTGATCCAACGCTTAGCTCAATTAACATATGTTTCACGAGCAGCGCTTGTTTTTTTTTCTTCTCGGGAGAGCCCTCTCTCTTTCTGCCTTTCTTGGTGCTGGTTTTATCCCATGCATAAGGGGTCCCAGGCGTGGGGTGCGTGTTTTTTTTTGTTCATTCACGATGTTTTGTTTCTCGTTCGCAGAGTTCGCCACACTGTGCACCCCCAGTTGAGAGGTAATGCTTGCGCCGCCATCGCTACCGGCGATTACAGAAGACTTTCGAATAGCGGGTATCAACCCGTAGGCCATTTTCGGTTGCACCTGCAATGGGCGACATTTTGGTGCAGTTTTTTAACTGCTACCTGCTTCTAGCCTTATCCCGAATGCAGGTGTAGCAGGGTGGCTTTAATTGCAGCCCGTTTCCCGTCGAAGGGAGTCCCAAGCTACGTCACAAGCATGTATGGTTCCATTAACCTCCGCTTGTGGTAATAAAATCATTCATAATACGCCTTTTATTATGCTCGGAATGGTTTCGAGGCTGTGAAATGTATTATAAGCCCATGAATTCTCGCCCTACAACGGTACATTTTGCGTGAAGGATACTGAAAGGTTCCCACTTTACGGCGTGCAATCTGAGCAGCGTTATCTAAGGACGAGAAGACAACCTAGTGTGAAAGAAAACGCTACAAGGAGAAAGAATACCGTACCGCATCTGGTGGAACATGGCTTGCAACGGGCACGTCAAACTGGAGCACAAGTCACTCGCGGGCAGCCAAAACGAGACGGACACAAAACAGGACGAAAAGAAAGCCCTTTCTTTCCCACGCGCTCGTCAGCTCGTCTCCGCTGATCCGTACCTGACAGGAACGAGAACAAGGACGAATACGGCCGTGCTCGGAACCCCGGTACCGTAGAGAACCCGGTCTCTTTGGTGCCAAGCATGCGCAATAGTTTAAAAATCATCTTTTGTGACTCCCGGGCCGCATGGTTTCGTCCTTCCGTCGAACGATGTTCCGTCCCAATGCCCATTCATGTGGTGCGTGGGTCTTTTGTAACCGATCGATTGTTTGCTAAAGCACAAATACGGCCGTCTTTGCGCAAAGGACAGAGCTGGGAAAAGGGTTTCCTAATCGTCCGCTCGTCAAGAAGCGCTTTATGCGTGTTGTAGATGTTTTATAAATTCCCATCGACAGCAGAGCTATCTCTGAACAATGAGCGCAATAAAAACGCAAACTGATAAACCCATTACGCCCGATTAAGGAATGTTCCGCCATTTCCACTTACCTTTAGTCCTCGTCGTCGTTGTCATCTAGCGAGAATGCCAGCAATGTGTGTTTGCGTCCACCTTCAGAAAAATCGCCATCATTTCAACCGTCACGAGATCGATTCAGAAACGATTAACCGCCACATTCGCTTCACCGTCTCCCTTTTTGTAATGTAACACTTTCAATTGGTTTTCAATCCTCCCCACACTTGCCAGGGGGTGGGCCTTCGGGCGACATTGCAACCGTGACGTCATAAATCGCGCCAGAAACGATACTCGCGGGGGTGAGTGGGATGGTGGGACAACGATTGGGAGGGGGGGAGGGAGACTACATTGAACACCGATCGAAAACGAGACGCGGATTGTGTGGAATGTCCGCTCCACGGGGTGGTGGAATTTTCTCACACGTTTAACTAATGTCGATCAACCTCATGCATGTGTACGAATGCCGGGGATGGGGGTGTGTTTGCATGAGTGTGTGTGTGTGGGTATGTCTGTATGTTTGCGCTAGTCATCCACCGCCTACTATGGGTCCAATGGGAAAGGCGTACAGCGTACGGGCGAAGGTGAAGAAGAAGTTGATGGCGGCGCGACAATAAAGAGTCGAAGCAACCATGGAGGAATGTTGCTGAGAATGTGGCTCAATACACGCGCGCACGACGACGAAGGATGCCCGATTTGATAAGAGATGAGCGGCAATTATCAACCCGAACGCCGTGCCGTTGGGCAGCTACAACAACGACCGTGACAAGCAACACCATCAACAACAACAACAACAACAGCAGCAACGGCAGCAGCAACAACGAGCACAAACCACGACGACTACTACGATGGCGAAGATGCGAGACGGAAAAGCTCGCGGTTCGAAAGTGCTCACATCTCCACGGAAACACGCGACTACGGCGAGCGAACGAGAGCGTGGCTTAGCGAGGGCGAAATCACTGAACGCGCGAGATATCGCCAGCTGAATCGAAACGAATCGAAATACTAAAAACTACTACCACACACAGTGCCCGCTCGTGGGTCGAACAGCTTTTTCCCGGTCTCCGTTTGGTCGTTTCGGTGTTCACTCGTGCTGGTCGTGGTGTTCGCCGAGACAAACGGCGGACCCGGTGGACCCCATCCCTGCCATTTTCCACCACGCGAAAGTGCATGCTGCGAAAGGATGCGCCGACGACAACGACAACGACAACGACGACGACGATGACGGCAGCGAGCACGCTATTTGTTCATTATTGCAACCAAAAGCCCGGCGTAGGAACGCGCGAGTGCCCTTTGCGCTACGTGCCTGCGTGGTGTTTCTCCTTAAAAGCATAAGCATGTCCGTGTCCGCGTGCGAGCCGGACTTCATATACAATCAGGATGCTACCATTCCGATAATTCTTCCCCTCCTTTGTGCATTGGTTTGCTTTCGCGGGTGCGGGTTTACCCGATTCCGTCGGCAAATCGTCGGCGTTTGCGTCTGGTTGGAATTGGAAAAACCCATATTGGGTCACGGTTTCGTTTGCGAGCGTATGCAATCAAACCCACCAACGTAAGGGAGCGTTGGTGTTGGCTCCTCGAACGCGAGCTTTTGGGCTCACACAAAAAAAAAACACAGAACAAACGTCTGTGTTGCACAAACAAACAATCGGCCTATCAACTATCGATCACCATTAGCGGCTCGCTGGTGGAATGAATATGGCAGCAGTGCCTTTTCTCGCTAATAACCCAAAACGATCTGCATAAGCGCTCGAAACAGGATCCGTCGGTTCCTGCAATCGCGCAAAAACAGCTTCCATTTTTGCCCTCTCACTCTCTCTCTCTCTTTCTGGCGAGAGTGGTGCTGTCTCACGTGCCACAGTTGCGTGGCAGTGTGAGTGAACCCAGCGAGTGAGCACTCATGATGAGCGCCCCTTCCACCGGAGGGCGCTCACTTTTGACAGTTCGTGAGCGTGCCCCTTTTCGCGGTGGTTTCGTTTCGTACGGGTGCGTGTGTTTACGGTCGCAAAAGTGAAGTGCAGTGAGGTGACGATGGTTGCAGCTCGATAAATAGTGCATCGATGCACTAACGAACTGTTCGGTAAGTAGTATATACCAAAGTTGAATCAATAACGGTTGTGGTGCCGGTGCTCTAGGTGCCCGTACTCTTCTAGCAAGGCAGCTGGTATCGGTGATGTTTATTTGATTGTTTTCGATATATCCAAACGATCTTTACGCTGTACTCCATTCTTCTCGCGTGCCAGAGCTTCCGTCCAATGCAGCCCAATATAGTGCATCGTTCAAAAACACATTTCCATTTAACTACATCACGTTTAAAATCGTGCCACATTCCCAAGCCCAAACACAACAAACAACAACACTCTGTGAGAGCGAGAGAAACCGAGTGTGCCAAAAAGAGCGAGAGAGAGCTAGCGCTCATGACGCGCGCGTCAGAACAGCTGTCAATCTCGAAACACTCATCGCCGTTTTGCTCTCGAAATGGGTCGCTCACTCACGGCGATTGTACCGCCCTTTTTAAAGGTGTGGCCTGCTTAATCGCACCGTTCCCTTCGAATTGCCTTTCTTCTGCGCTTGCTGCGATTGCTCGCCGCCTAGGCGAAGGTTCACAGCATTCCTGATTGACGGCTTCGATGGATTTCCACGCCGGTGCCGTTTATTTATGGTCTTTTATTACGGTTCAAACTTGCGTTTCCGTTCCATTCCGATTGCTTGCGTTAATTTTACGCACCGTCTCAGGGTTTTCACGTCACCACCGGCCGACCTACCTGTCGGTGCCGTTCCCGGCCCATAAGTGGCACTTTTCACGACATTAAACGGTTGACCTTCAAACCGTTCTTAAAGCGAACCACACCGGCCAAAAAAACCGGGTCTCGCCGTTGCGGGAGCGTCGGAAAACTTTAAGCCCGGTCTTCTTTCCACGCAACCCAACACACGCACCCGAATGCGCCCCTTTTCCGTCGAAGGACAGCAAGGAGAGCAAAGAGAGAGAGAGAGAAAGAAAAAAAAAGAAACATACAGACACCCAGACAGCTAAGCCAAAGGCCGCCCTGCACGAACCTGCACGCACCCCGTCGTAATGGCCATAAAATCTCCGCTTCCCATTTCCCAGCGCAAAGGAAGTTTCGGTGGAAAACGCCTGTTTTCCCGCACAACCACCGGCGCGACGCGGGAAGCGAAAAAATCATTACGCGTGCAATAAAACATTCTAATGTTGCTCGGTCGGCGATGCGGCGCCAGTGGCGACGACCTTCCCCCCCCCCCCTCCCTACCCCCCAGGAAGGTGGTCAGAGGGGGTGGAGGGGGTGTTGGTTTTCGCCCTGTTCGCTTTCGCCGTTCGAGATAGGCCGTGGCCGCGGGTTCGCCTGTTGCCCAAACTTCCACCGCAAGCAGGTCGCAAGCGGTCTCGAAGGGCTGGCCAAGGGTGGTGGCCCTTTGGGAAGGTCACACCGATGGGGTAGGTCCCATTCGTGGGGTGTATCGTGGTGTTAAGGTATACCGAGGGCGTCGAAGAAAAAGAAGAAGATGAGCCAACCACCCGGAGAGGCCGACCGAAGAGGAACAAAAAAAAAGCGGAGCCCATAAAAACATAAGTGCTCCGGTGGCCTTGAAATATCGATTGACACCGAGGCCGGGCCCGTCGTTCTTCTTTTTTTACGACCCACCCAACGCCCCACAGAGTTACGTCACGCCGCCCGGCGTGTTGCTAAATGCCGACCGGCCCTACGAGGCCCAACCAAACACACAAGCAAGCAACACGGTGGGTCAGAAGCCTTGAGAAGCCTATCCTGCAGGACCCAACGAGCGGACGGCCTTGAAAGAGAAAGTTCGGAGTTCGGTTTGTTGGTGTGGCAAGAATTGCACGCCGGCAGAATTGCTCGGTTCTTTCGACTTCTTCCCGTCTTTTGGCTGGGATGCGGTAACATTTTCTATTTTATTACACCATCCCTGTGAACGCACACCTACACGAGGGTGGTTGTTTTGTTTCGCCGTCCCAAAATACCTTTCCGAGCGCATTCGTTCGAACAGCGCTGGTTCGCTCAGTCGTTTCCGGGTCTTTGGCCTTTAAAATGCAGAAATTGGCAAGCGGGATTGGTTGGCGAGAATCGACAAAATACACAGAAAGAACCCAAAGCAAACAAAACTAAAAACGCCCAAACATTCGCTCGTTATTTACTGCATCGGTGGTTTTGATGGCGTTCGGCGCGTGATGTCGGTGATCATTTGCTATCGCATTTTTCATCACCACATCGTGGCCTTATAAATCTAGCGAATTCCGTGAAGGTTCCTCGAAAGGTTCGGTATATCTTCGCAACCGCAGCTCGTCAGGGCGACGTTGCAACCGCCGGTGGAACTTCTTCCAGTCGAGCAAAACGCAAACGTCCTGTGATGCGTGTGCGAGAAAAATCCCTCGTCCCCGTTTCTGGGCTGCCAGTTCCGCGTTCTCCACGACCACGTGCCATAAATCACCGGAAGTGTGGAGTGCCCCTGACGGAGCTTCCGGTGTTCGGGCGGGCGATGATGGAAAATCCATTGAGCGGCGGAACGTCGAACAAATCGAATCGCGGGGATCAGGACAGGAAATCGATCCCGGCGAGCAAATAGTTGCTTCCAAGATAAACGACACTCTATCGTTTTGTTCGCTCTTTCTCTCTCTCTCTCTCTCATCCTGCCCAGCGCAGCCATTGTTTGACACACCCGCACGGAATCAATGATGTGTTATTTTTAGATAGCGATTCTCGCATTCTCCAAAGACGAACGTTTGCCGTTTTCTTCGTGCTCTATGCTCTTTGTGCTGCATGTGCCTTCTTTACGAGCATCCTTTACGTACGTCGAAACATATGGCTGGGAAGTAACTTTACTTCCAAGTGCAATCAGCCTTGGCACATTTGTTACGCTTGACAAGTTTTTTTTTTCTATATTTTGAGTAGAGATTCTACACAGAGAAAAGAAATTTTATATGTTTAAAACATAAGCTTGAGTGTATCAAAATCATAAGCAAACATCGATTTCAATTCTTATATTATATAGAAAATTCAAAAATATAATAAAATTGCTTTAAAATTTTTTTATTAATAGTATGTCTTCCAGCTCGAGAGGCGTACAAGACTTATATAGAAAAAGATACGCCTTTCTAACAATACATAAAGCATAGAAAGTATTCAACCAGGCACATAATTCACAAACCATAAAGAGCATCGGGATTAACGTTTCTGTAAATAAAAATTAAAGTCAAACTGCCGCACTTCGTGCCTAAGAACTCTTTAGAAGCACTTAAAAGTAATTGAAAGGAAATCTAATCTGCAAGCAATCTATCGATCAACCAATTTAATCAACCAATCCCATCATTACATCGGTGTTATTTTCACCTGTCACCGGAAAATTCGCCCCTTCACGCAAGCCTACACAAAATCACACCACACGCTAAAAGCCGGACACACGCGGACCTGAGCGACCTGAACATCCTTTTGCCGGGCGGAGTATCCCCTTTACGCGCGTGGAACGATTATTTACGCTGATTGGAATGTCCTCGCGCTCGGGTGGAAATTAACGCGAGGGCCTTCATCGCGAGGGCCAACATTAGGTCGCAATTGCGCGCCGTTCGCACCAGGACAAGTACTCAATTTGCCAACGAGTCGACTGGGCCAACGAAAAACGGACCAAATTTACTGTACTTCACGTGTATGCCCGCGCGCGCGCTAATAAGTGCGTTAATAGCTCGGTCTCGCTTATTTCGCGGCGACCCTCGGGCCGTTTGCATAATTTACGCTAAACACTTTGCCTTTGGTTCGGTTCATTCCGGCCATCGGTTGACTCATTCTAAATCCGCCCGTGTGTGTGGCAGATTGTCCCGCCACATCGGGATCCGGATTCGAGATCCACCAAACGTCAAATGGCCGCCCAGTGCCGGTCCCGGGGTGGTGTAGTTATTTTCTAATTTATAATTAAGATTAATGTGTGTCAATCGGCGCGCTCGGTGGTCAGATTTCCGGGACATTCGCACGGTACGGAAGCCGCTTGGTGGCTGAATTCGATTCGCATTATCCCACCCTGACGGACAAGGCCCTGAAGGTTCTCATGGTTTCTGGATCTCGGAATCGGACCAACGCCGGATTTGCAATCACTCGAGCCACATTCCGAGGGCCCGTTTTCCGATTGGAACCGATGTCGGATCGAACGCACAAAAGAGATTAATAACAGCGGGAGTGAGAATGAAGATGAAGGTTTTGTTTTGTTTTTTTTTTGCTGCCCAGTAGGAGATCCGGTCAGGCGGACGAATCCTCGTGGCCAGAAGAGCAGCGGCAGAAGAAAATATACACACTCTCACACACCCAGCTATGTATATATATATGGGCACGCAATTAATCACCGTTGATTAGCAGGAAATCGAACATTTGCATAACGAGGCCCCGACAAAAAAAAATAATACATTTTTCGCATCAACCGCGGCGTAATTTACGGCCATCCCGGTCAACGTCAACGTAACGCCCCTGTTTGTGCTGTCCGTGTTGGTGGGTTTTTGCGGCCACAAACGAACATCATCGTCAGCCCTCGGCGAAGGGAATTAAGATAACTGACCGGTTCGCGCGTCATTTGAATATTGGCCACGAAGACGAAATCCCATTACCGATCGAAAACGGAAGGAGCACAAGATTCGAGGCCTGTCTTTGTGTGTTAATGCCACCTCCCACCTTATGGCCAGGCGTTTTGAACGCTCCCAAAAACCCCCTGCGTAAAATGAAACAAATTAACAAGTATGATTTAAGCTCCAGACACACGCCATAAAATGCGTCACAACGCCAGCGAAAAGGGCATTCCGTCGTAAATCAGCCGTCGAACGTCGAAAATCGCTCGTGGGCTCGTCGATTCCGTGCATCTCTCCAAAAACCGAAAAGCATCACCTTCGCCGGTATGCCAATCAAATCGTCACCGAGCTCGTGGACGGGCTTACACGTCTCGATTTTGCACACCTACCTGGGGGTGTCCTGGGCGATGAGGTCCTGACAGCATCATCGCTGGTTGTTTCATTCTTTACGGACGCTTTTTAAGAGCAAAGGCTTACGACGGCAATGACGAACGAAATCATCAACAAAGAACGCCTAAATCTGGCAAACCATCATCACATTCGCTGTTCCCTGTTCGCTGTTTTGTTTTTGGCGTAGTTTAGAGGGAATGTGCGAGTGTGTGTGCTGTGTCTGGCTTCCTCCCCCAAATCAATTCCAGCCACCGAGCGTCCACCCTGTGACTGCTCGATGCAGATGATCTTCATCTCGCGCGGGCACGTTTCTTGACACCGGCGTTTGAGTGTTTTCGAGTGTGTTTTGGAAGCAAACGAAAAAAAAAACGAACACCCCGAAAATCCCCTCCCGAGAAAACGAGAACGAATAGCGGAAAAGGAAAAGTGAGGCAAGCGCAAGAGAAAAGACGAAAGAGAGAAGAAAACACACACACACACACACACACACACATGCACTCGACCAAAATAGTGCCGCAATCGGGCGAACCGTGCAGGAAGAGGACAAAATATTAATAACACAATGAAAGAAAAACCATAAATTATGAAGATTTATACTTAACTCAATCTATTCATTCCATTTCATTTTCTTAATGAATGATTTATATGCAACGAAACAAAGCGACCGGGGGTTCGGGGCGGGGAATGGGTGGAGGTGTGCACCCCATGCCCATCCTCGCCAGTTTTCCCTGGTGAGCTTCGTAGGGCCGCGGCCCTGATGACGACTGTCGATGACGGCCCGCCGAAGATGGGCTGTCGAATGAGGGTTAGTCGGTGCGGTTCTGTCCCTACGGTGCTGCTCCGACGATTGACGAGTCCGTGTGGGAGGATGTCCGTGTGTGTGTGTGTGTGTGTGTAGAAAGCCGCGCCATGCGGGTTTTTGGGCCGCCTGCATTAGATGGTTTCCCGCGTGGGGATGGGAAGATTTATCCGCTCGATTGTGCGCCTACTCACGCATCGGGCCAATTGAGGTTGCGGGTCTGCCAGAAACCCATCAAAAGCCATTCGTCAAACCATTCGTCGAACAAGCGCTCCCGCCACCGGTTTTTGGGGAAGCTCTCGGGAAAATGGTCGCGTAAATGCGTCGGAACTACGCGGCTAGTGACTTCAATTGGCGTGAGTGCGTTTGATTTTTGGAAGGTTTTTTTTTTGTTTCGAAGCACCCGAACGACGTTGGAAACAAAAAACCAGAACCTTCGACCGGTCGCCAAAAAAGAGTGCCAGCCAACCACCCCAAACCGATCATATCGCGAGAGCGAGATCACGCGGCCATCCATTTTCCGGCTCCACCTGGAATGCCACGCCACGGAATGGAATCGTGGCCGTGCGCGCCGTTCATAAATACTTCACCTCTGCTGCGCCCTGGGATGGTTCATAATTCTTTCGAATTCCCGCGCGCACTCTCGACGGCGGCCACCGCCATCGATGAGCGAGTGTGACAGAAAAGCATCAGGAGTCTGATCGTTTCGTTGGATTCTTCGATTCCCTTCGCAACGGCTCGCGGATGATCGTTTCCATTTCGATTCCGATTCCGAAGGGGTGTTGCTTCGGTGTAATTTAAAATCCTAACTCACCCAAAAACCCGTATATGATTTCGATGTTCTTTTTCTCTTCTTCTTCTTCTTCTTCTTCCGCACGTTGTTGCTGTTGTTGTTTGCCCTCCTCCGGTTTGGGGCCCCTGTGCGATAATTTATGGGCCGCCTTTGGCCGAAAGTGTGATCTGTCATGGAACCGAAACCGATCGATGCCGAATTGAGGCACGCTGCCGGTAAGAACTGCGCGCTCCGCACCAAATGCTATAAGTTATTGCAGTAATCCACCCGCGGGCTCTCAGACCATCAGGTGGAGCCCGAGAAATATTTGTTGCTCGATCGGTCGATCGGCGGCCTCCCTCGAGCCCAGACAAATGGCCCAGGAGGCTTCATAAACAAAAAATTGGGGAGTTTTCGTATAATTAAAATGCGTAACCTGATCGGAAATTAGTCAAAAATGCCCCACGAATCGTTTCAATCGGTCGACAAGGGGAGTTTCGAGATGCCATTCCACACCCTTCCACTGCTGTTCCACTCTTCACGATCACGACCTCCATGTTGTCGATCGAGATCGAAGAGGGCCACGGATTGATCATTGGGCATTGGGAGATCGATCGGACCGACGATCAAGATCCTTTTGCCGGATGCCGGGTGAGGAGGAGGAGGAAAGAGACGATTCATATTTATATGCCTTTTTTATCATTCGTTTTCCTCCCCCTCTCTTCCCTTTAAGAACCCCCTTCTACCCCAGGAAGATGCGGGGTTTCATTAAACGCGAGACCCATCGCAAGAATTTCGACTGCTTCGGATTCTTCGTTCGCATTTTGTTGGTTTTTTAATCCAATAACACTAAACAAGGGGCCAGAAAACAAGCTCAGGAATCCCCCGGTGCCATAATTCACTGTCATAAATTGTTATGAATATACTGCACCCGCCCGCTCTTTCTCCTCCCCGCCCGGTGAAACACCTTCCCAAAGGCTTCGTTTCGGTTCTTGCCGCCGTCTTCGTGGCATCCTGCCTCAGGACGGGGTACACCAAAAATGGATCAATCCGGCCATTGCATTCGACCATCTCCCACACACACACACACACTCGGGGACTCGGGGACGGTCATTTTGCCACGGCTGCAGCATGCCAGCGGCTGGCGGTGTTTGAATATTATCGTCGGAAATTAAAAGCTCGTAAAACTTTTACGATGCTTAATTTTCCCGCCCGTATCGTGCCAGACGTTACCGCGCTGGGGGTGTCAACGGGAACGGTGCTGCTCTTCCGCGGTTTTCCTCTCCCCCTCCAGTCACCCCTCTTGCTTTACCATCCCCCACGTTGCTTCCGCTTTTCCTCAACCCCGCGCTCGCGCACACGGTTGCACTCATAAAGGTTTTTCATTCCGACGTGGTTCGACGTTGGTCGTTATCGGGCCCCTGTCCGTAATGTGACAATCCCATTTTCAGCGACAGGACAGGTTGGACATCGCGTCCTGTCGCGATCGACGTTCGGAGGCTCGTTACGGGTCCGGTGGTTGAAGCGTAGTGGGGAAGTGGACAAAAAAGAAATGAACACGGACAAACGTGACGGCGTTGGGGAGTAAAAGGAGCTCAATTAATGCCCGCTAACAGGTATGTGCACGCACCGCTTGCACCGTGAAAGGTAGAAGAACTCGGACAGGTGAACGCGGCCAGTAATCGATAAAAGGGACGCCTTGCTCGCGTTGCCCTGTGCGTTATCTAATGCGGTGGAAAATTGTGTTGCTTGGAATCGTTCCATTAGAAATCGAAACTACTGGGGCGTAGATGACGATTGGCTTTTTCGTTCAAATTCAAATTTAATAAATGCGAGGCCGTGTCGAAATACTTAAGGCTGATACAAAGTATGCTCAATTGACAGTGATACTGAACATTGACACTCTGTGGTCTGTTATCTATCTTATGCAACAGTTAACTGCCACATTTATTTCGATAATGAAGCGAGTATTTAAACAGTTCGTTTTGGGCTGCCGCGTAAAGTGCAAATAAAGTTGACAATTATTTGTCGCATTCGCTTATTTCTTGCCATTGAAAAAATGTCTCACCAGCCGTAGATCTACGGTTGTAAACGCCCCATCGAGGTTGCACCGTAACACGGCAATCCCAAACGCAGCAGCCCTTGCATTCCCTGACGAGCATTTGCCCGTTCTCTCGATCGTTTCTCGCTCCGGTTTCCCTGCACCGAAGCAACCAGATCGACCAGAAGCAAAAACGACCATTACAGCAGCCAGTACACATAAATGATAACAACATGAGCACGACGAAATTTATCGCAAAGTTCAAATCACCACCCGCCATCAGCCGGGCGGTTTGGTTAGGGGTTTTTTTTTATTTCCCTCCACCACGAAGCTATGCCTTTTGCTTGCCGTGGCGTGGTTTGGCAAAATATTTATTTATCTGTCGCTGGCTCGCGCACCACCGCCTATATATGGGCAGGCGCGTTCAATCACGACCCGCGATAGTACTCGATCACAATGGAAACAGGGGCGGAAAATTGAAACCCTTTCGTGGTTCGCTCGATCGGTCGACTGGCGGGGATGATCTTGAGGCCGTACTCGCTCGCTGGAAGCCAGCAGGGGCTGGCTGATCAAAAAGCCATCCGTAATCATAAATTCCGGCGACGACCCGACGGAGGCATGCCCGATTTACCCGCGTACCCAGCATCCCAGCAGTATTGTTGCCATCGCCGTGTTGCCCCCTGGATGTCCTGGCACATTCCAGGGCGCATACGGCGTCAACGAACATCTATCCGGGCGATGGTGCGCGCTTTGTCACGAGACGCGAGATGGCCGGTGGAAGGCAACAGATCGTATGGTTTCTTTATGCTTTTTTTTGCGCTTGCAACCACTTTGCATAGTGCCGTGCCGTGTGTCGAGTTCGCGGTTGTTCTACACGCGAAAGGAACCACACAATGGCCTTCGCTCCCTGGGCTTTACACAAGATGCCGGATCGATTTGAGCTTCCGTTGGGGAATTTGCTATTTTGTAATATCGACAGCGATCGCTTAAGCTGCGGCAAGTTACCACAATGCATGTTTCTCGGTCGAATAAACAATGCAAAAATCGTTTAACTTATTTATTAACGCGACAAATCGCTTTGAATGTGGTGCAATTTCCCAACTACGAGGGCAGCATATTTGAAACAGATTTCGCTCACTCGAAATTACCAAATCTCCCGTCACATCTCCTTATCAGCGCTCCTCGCAGGCGTGTCAAAACCATCATCCCAATAGTGGTGCCATTCTCAAGACGTCGTTGACATCTCGAGCTCCACATCAGCTCGACCAACGAAACGACGATAGGTTGCGTTGTGCAAAAAATAAAACCTTCCACAACACCGCACCGATGCCAAGACGGACATAAAACGACCGCCCATTCTCCGGCGACGAAAAGAAAAGAACGCCGGCTAACGACAAGCAAAAAAAAAAAAGCACACGCCAGCGGTCGGAGATGTTGAATTAAGATAGGACCTAATGTTGGTATTTATTAAAACGTTTATTAACAATTTATTTCGCTAAATTATGATATCATTTAAGTGTTAAATCATTTTATTGCATCCAATTATGCATCCGCCCCGGATGCCCCCGTCTACACCGGCATTAATGTCTCGCAACCGGGCACCCTGCGTTGCCCTGGAGGCCAACAGTGCGAACTAGCGGCAGCGTTTGGCCGTTCGGATTAATTCCCATCCGAAAGGTGCAACACGACGATTGCTTAAGCATTATTTTCGCCGTCGATCCGGCCGCGACCGGGCGCAGATAACATTCGAGCACGTTCCTCGGCCAGCAAAATGCAACCCCATAATGGGCTGGAGCGGGCGCACAAACCCCCGGTCTCGACCCCGAAAATGGTAATGGGACCTCCTGGAGCTCCCGGTGGCCGGTTCCGGAGAACCAACCATCCGGGTTTGGCAGCGTGTGTTTTAAGCTTACACTTTTTAGTCGCCCGCGGTAAATGGCGACCCTTTCGGGAAAGTGTGGGTGTGTGTGTGGAGGTGGTGGAAATTTTTGCGAATTATTGATAACAACCATAACCATGGCGCACCGTACACAGGCACCGGGAAAAACAATGAGTTAAAAACACGCTCCCCACCCGAAGCGATGCGATTCATTAGGGCGATAAAATTTCGTTTCTCGGCCCCAATGTTCCAACGTTTTTGGTTGGCGCACCCACTGTTTCTTTGGGGTGGGTGAGGGAGTTCGTAATTAGAGTGGACACGGGTTCGACTTCCGGTGCACCGGGAATGTGGGGGTTTTTCTAATGCCCGAGCCCGGGGGTTTTGCTCTTGCTCGCTCGGTCACGTCGGCCTTTTCGATGGAAGATACATGCTCGCGTTTATTCCGTGCCGTTTTGCAAATCTACCCGACTCGATCTCGGTGGCAATATGGTTCTTGCAGGACTCGGGCCCATGGGCCCTGTTTTGCAACTTTCCCTCGGCTCTTCGGCGGTACTTTGCTTTCCCGCCGGAGTTGCCATTAACGTTCCGACCGAACCGACGGGAGACGAACGGGCGAAAGGAAACCTCCTTGGAACCTCCCAGGATAGGTTTCAAGCGGACGGATAAAAAATTACAACCATGTGCGTTTGCGTGACGGCAGTGCAGGGTCATCGAGTGAAAGCAACGAAAAACCCAACAACAGCAAGGAGAAAGGTAACCGGGAAGAATCGAGAATTTTCTCCACGACTCAAAATGGACTTCAACGGACGAGCTACAACTCAATACACTCACACACGATGGTCGATGATTTATACCATTTTAAGCGCATCCCATCCGTCCGCTTTCCAGCGTCATTCCACGACGGTGTGCAGCACCTAATCGTCTTCGAACCACGCGAAGGGTGAGTCCAGGGCCAGCGTTCTCACCGCGGCATCGCTTGGGCAACATTCGACATTCTTTCATCACGCGAGATGCCGCCAACGAAATGATGATGATCTCAAAACGAAAAGAGAGAGAGAGAAAGAACGCGAGAAACCCACCACGAGAAAAATACATAAATGAACATCCGGACCCGGAGGATAAAGATGTCCCGGTGGGTCCCTGGGATGGGTCGGTTTTCGGTGGAACTCGAAGAATGATTGCCTTCTTGATAGCGCGCGCGTCCTGCCCTCTGGATTTGGTCTCGCCGTTTCAAAACCGTCGATTTGTTTGGGAATTTTTTTTCCCCAAAATAAATTCTCCGACAGGTGCCACTATTTATTGAGTTATTTTTGGGCTCGAGTTTGCTCATCCGCTTCTGCCCAGGCTCGACTGTTTTCGCTCCCGAGATCGATCATCGCCGGGCATCGGTATCGTCGGCATGTAAATGTGTGCCGTAAATCATCGCACGGCAACATGATGGCGTCGTTTCACCATGATATATGCTCACCTGTTGTCACCGTGCACGTGCAGAGGCAAAGCTTTAAGAACCCATTTTATTGCGCCCAACCGATGGATCCACAAAGAGGCTCACACGACAGCCTACGAAAAACTCAACCCCAGAAGCGTTAAGTCAACCACCATCAAACCGCACAGATAAGTCCGCGCTTTCTGTTGTTCGCGTTAATCGTCTCGCGTTGATTTACAATCAAACCCGCTCAGGAATGCCTCGTCCAGACCCCCATCCGGTTTGGAGCCATCATATCACGAAAAAAAAGGCCACACGATCGAGCGTTTTACTGCCAGCGAATGAGCATTAATTTTTGCCTTTTTAATGAGCCCCGTTGATGGACAGAATCCTCCAAACATTGGAAATATTATTCCCTCGTCAAAACAACCCACGAGCGCGATTGGCATTCTTTTCTCTCCTCCAGATGGCTGGAAGGGTCATAAATCAATCCGCGACAAGCCGGCTTGATTGCGTTTATTGACCAGCCGTCCTCATACATTGACCTTTCGGATCAATCAAAATTCGTAGTTTATGGCTTCATATGGAAGGTGTCGCATGGTTTTGTTTTCGTGTTTTATTTTCTACTTCGAATTTTTTCGACAACACACACTCGCCAGGATTAAAACCGTGATGCCAATGGTTTGAACGATAAAACGTTCGGCTCACGTCACCCACCTGCTTATACGGTGTGGAATTATAACGAAAGGTTAACAGTACTTCTGTCAACTCTGCTATTTTTTCGCCTCGGGGGAGGTTTGTAGAAATGTACTTCGCTTTCGCTTTGTGATAATATCGCCATTTGGTGGTTTAAAACAAAAAAAGGACATCAAATTCGTTTATTAAACTCTCGTTTTTTTTTTTCTTCTTTCGCTCGTCCCTCTCGCTTATTGATGCAGTCAGTTCCTGACGCCTGACGCTCGACACGCAACAGCTCGCGAGAAGCCGAAAGATAAACACCATAAAACATTTTATTACTTGTTCAAGTTTATGGGCGCGTTTGAGCGCACTCTTCAATCACTTCGTTCGCCGATGGGCTGGCTTCGATCCGCACTCGCAACTCGTCTAACGCACGGTGACCGGGACCTCCATTAAAAACGCTTCCCCAAAAGGATACAGTCCCGGCCGCTGCGGCCTTTCAAATGTCGCCCAAATGGCTTTCGTTGTGCAAGGCTGAACGTTGGAAATGCTAATAAAAAAAAAGCGGGAGGCAAAATAAGGCCTCCATCATCGATCGATCGCGTCCCATATAGAGCGTTTGGGCGACCGGGAATGGCGACGGATTGGGACTTAATTTTTATGGCTCTCTATCAAAAACACCTTCAGCCCCGGGTCCATTGATCCGTCTCCGAGATTTTGAAAGTCCACCAAACTCACCGGCGGTGCGGGCGGTGCCAATGCTAATCCATAAATTTTGTTTATTGATCCGATACGTCTTAAAGTAGCACCTTTCGCAGGGGTGCCATCCGTCGGATGGAAATTGGATGGTAGGCGCTTTTCAATTTGTTCTCTTTCGCGAGGAAATGAAACGAAAAAAAAAGCCACCTCCACCAATCGGCACTTGCGGGTGGATCATATTCGATAAAGTAAAAGAATATTACTTTACACGCGTGCCTCAACGTGTGAAGAAAGCGAACAAAAAAAAACGCTCCACCGAAACGCTTGCACATCTTTACCATTTTTGCCCGTGCAGTTGCCGCTGGAACAAAGGATCGTAAAATTTAATTGCTTATAAAATTGGTTCTAATTTTATCGTCCCACACGTACACGTCCTGGCGGATAAATCGGCCCGTGGCTCGCGTCCTTAAAGTCAAAAACCGTGTATCGTGGTCTGTGTATGTGTGTGTTTGGCGTTTTGTCGGAGTTTTATGTTTCAACGCACGCCGGTCCCGTTCGGACGTGTGTAAATTGATGAAAGTGGTACTCGGCCCGCGATAACAATGGGAAAATTTATGGTTATCTTCGAGATGCATGCATCCGCCGCCGCTGGTAGCAAGCGAGCTGGTTAGCTGAGAAGCCGTCAGGACGAAGCTACGCGAAAACCAAGCCATCTTATTATTATGGAAATTTTAATCTCATCTGACACAAGCCCGACCAAACTCGATAAGCATCCGTCTCCGCTCGACGGATCACCTCCTCCCCCGTTCACGGTTCGGTTCCGCTTCGCCCATCGCTAATTACGTCGCTCGAAGCGTGCGCTTCATTAATATATTACAGCCAATTTTCGTTCGAACAAAGACACTCCTCTACCAGGACGATGCCAACGATGGCGTTGAACGCGACGCCAAGCGTAATGACGTCCCTGTCCAAATAGTTCCCCCGTCGCGTTCGCCTTCCACCCCATCAAGACGGCAGGGTAGTACATCACTCCGGCTCAAGTGCAGATATGATACTTTTATGTAAATACGCGCCCCAAATGCTTTTTACTTGGTTGGTGCTAATCGCGCGCTTTCCACAAGCGCGCGAGCAGGCGACTCCAATGTGTGCCCCGAATGGTAATGTGGCTTGAGGGTAGCTGGGAAATTAAATTTAACGGAATTAAAATCAATAATTTCCCCACGCCAAAGTTCCACGCGGCGCCGCCGATCTTTTTGTTTTGGCATCACGCGAAAGGAGCCGCGTGGAAAGACGTTTTTTCTGCTTTTCCATGGCCTGCTATAGCAAACAAAGACGTTTGCGTTCGTGTTCGACGATGCACACTTGGATTGGCTGGTGCATCTTGGAAAAAACGTGCGCAATGGCACGCAAAAAAAGGCTCGAAAATTACACAAGAATTTACTTCAGCATAATAGGAACGTTCGCTTTATGACTCATGGTTTTTCGGTGAGGGATAAATAGAGTGAAATGAATTTAAAAAGAATCAACCCCGAACAGACGATTTTCCCGTCCCAACGATTGACGAATCACGCATTAATGGTGCTCCTTGGTATGCTAATATACATCCCCACAGTTCGGTTGGGTTTGAAAGTCAGTAAACGTTCCTGGCAAGAAGCTATTCGTCGCATTTTCCCATTTTTCCCAACAAAAAAAAAGCGTTTCGTTTCGCCTTCACGGCAAGCCGCACTCACACCAGCCTCCACGAAGGATCCAACAGCCACCCGAAGTACCAACACTCCCAGAGCGCGCGCAGTATATACTCTCCGGTCTCGGAATCAGGACGTCGATTGCTTGCACGGGTCGATTGGTGGTGCGCAAGAAAAATCAAACGCCGATAACTCGGGACGTCCCGTTCCCGTCGGTTTCCGGGGGCGCACTTCATCACCGGGCAGCCATTGCCAAAAGCGATCCTGTCAGTTCGTCAGCCTCTCGTCAGAGCGCTTCACACCAACACCACCAGCCGTGCCATGCCGTGCCTGAGGTTTTCCCGGCACCCCAACGACGACGACGACGACGCAAAGGACACGTCCCAACCAATACCGAAACATCCGCCATCGTACGACGTTCCGTTTTTCCCATCCGTCCGTCAGCTGGCAGGACGGATGCTGATGCTGATGGTGCCTTCCTTTTCGCGCACGAAGACGCGCTCGTCCTTTCTGTCGCTACACACACACAAACAATTTCACTCAATCGCAGCCCGTCATCCTTGCGCGCCACTCCACGCTCGTCAGCCGGCATCAACCGTCCATTTTTAACACACATTTCTCTGCGCCCTTTTCCCAACGCCGCCGGTCTGCCCTCATCCTTTTTTCGTCCTTGAGCGTTCACCCGTCTCGCTCTCGCTTTCGTGTTCTTTTTTTTTTTTGGCATCACACATACACACACAGACCTTCGCTCGCTGAGCCGTGTCATTCCGGGGCTCAGTGCTCTCGCTCACCAGAACCGTGCCAGCCAACCATCCATCCATCCATCCACGTCCATCGCCCCAGGACACGGTCGCAACATTATCATCTTCTCGTTCAGCGTGCCATCTCGTTCGCACACCCGTCCACGTCAATCTCCTTGGCGCAGCATCCGCCAACCTTCGGGACGGTGCGCATATCAACATATCAACGTGACGAATGCCAGGACCGCTACCATCTGGCGGTTTCTTTGCCATTTGGCCCGTTTTTCTTCCGATCCTCGCCGTCGACTCACCACCCCTAGCACACGCGCGCGCACACACACTCTCTCGCTCTCTCTCTCTCTCTCGCTCGCTCGCACATCAAAGCAACCCAGTTCTATCTCGTTTTCGCATCGCATTTCGCTCGTCCTTAAATCTTTTGAGCGAATCATTTCATCTGCCCCCCCGAGGGAAATTGCACGTGAAGAGAGCGCAACCAACCAACTAAAGAAAAAAAAATGAACGAACGAGAGGTGTGTTTTTCTATATACCGGCAACCTACTGCGACGATGGAGGTGGAAATCTCGTGCAAACGCAAGACGGGTGAAAAACGGTGTCTGTCATTGGGAAAAGTTTTGCGTCCTCCCGCAAAAGAATTCCGAACGGATTCTTTTCGCTAGCTGTGGGGAGGTTTTTTTTTTTTTTGGTTGTGTTGTCCTCGATTGCTGCTGCGCCATTGCAACCTGTGCCGTCGGGTGACGAGTCCTTGCGCAAATGGGGGAAAAGATGCTACGCAGCAACAGGAAGGACAACGGGAATCCTGCATCCCGCTCGTACCGTTTTGATGAGTTGCGCGCGTCTTTCCCGGGCGTGTGAAGATACTAGACGAGCCTCGGAATGCTCCTGCCAGCGAGTTGTACGGAAAGAAGCTTCTCCGAGGACGTTGCACCGCTTTGCGCCAGGGCTGACGAACGAGGAAAATTCTGCGACCATCAGCGCGACGAAGACGAGACGAAACGACATGCTCAACGCGGGCGAACGAACCCGACCTAGTCGAGGCTGGTTTTTGTGCCAAAAAGGACGACGTTGGGTGGAGAAGAAAAAAAAACATATACCGACAGGACGAGAAAGAAAAAAAATAACCACACACACGCTCGAAACAAAATCAACACACCGGGCAGATGATATCTTTGCTTCGTTACTGACGATGATGGCGGCGATCATCGGGGATGTCGTCACGGGTGCCTGGTGGGTGGGTGGGTGGATGGGTTGGAAAAACTGACAGCAGACATGGCGCATAAACTCGGAATGTATGCTGCACGGTGAATACTGCGCGTTCAGTTTTCACCGCCCCGGGGGGAGTTTTTGCTGGATTTATACGTTAATATCAGCAAATCTGTGAATAATTTAGCCACCTCGCATGGGGAGGACGCAAAATGCAAACGTACCTACCCGAACCAACCCAGCTCGAGAGGCCTTACCTTGTCAACTCGATGAACTTTCCTTTTGAAACCAAGGAACCCCGAAGGAAGTTGCTTTCGAGCACGTCAACCACGTTGAGGCCTGATCCGACCAACGAACCAACCAACCAACAAGAAAAAGGGATTCGGGAAAAAAAACGAAACGAAACACACACTCAAATCTCCTCCATCTCGGTTGGAACATAATCATTTCAACAGTCGCTGGCTCGGTTCCCAGGCGCGCGCGTTCCGGGTTTCCATCGATCCACTTCACCCGGGGACGGTTGAGTCGCTTCAAATCCAAATCCCGAACACTCCGACGTGGCCCATTCTCCGGTGATACGTGCCCGGAAAGGAAGGAACGCGCTGGCCAGGAGAGCGAGCCAGAAGAGAAAGGGCACAAGGAAGGAAGGAGAGAAGAAGAAAAAAAAGTCCGAGGACCGACACTTTGAGGGGTAAATAGTACATTTCGTCTATTTTCGGACATAATTCAAACTCCGAGACAGGCCGAATGTAATAAATCTGTCAGAAAATGTCCCGCTCCTGGCCCATCCAGCCCGGCCGCGGCCAAACCGACCGACGGAACGTTTTGGTGCGTTTTTTTTTCTTCCTTTCTTATGGCTTCTTGTTCTTCCACTCCGGCATCGATCATGGCCCTTCTTCCTGTGGGTTCTTTCTTCAAGGAGATCCGGACTCCTGGAGTTGGTCTCAGCTCCGAACCGACGTCAATACCACTCCTGCTTTCTTTTCCGCTTCGCGCTTTCTCTCTCTCTCTCTCTCTCTCTCTCTCTCTCTCGCTGGTGGTTCCACAACACCGGATAGAGTTTCCCCGTCGTCCGGGGCAGCACTTTTCGACTGTCGGTTTTTTTTTTCTTGCCTCCCTCCCAGGCGTGTGTGCAGCGTCTTTCAAACTCGCGGAAAAGCTCACTTTCCGCAGCAGCCGGAATTGCATCACAGTTCACTGAACGCTTTTGTTATTAGACACATCAGTAAATTATGTGCCACGCTGGCTGTGCCCGGTCGGCTGAACCTCAGGGAACCCGGTTTCGGTGCGGTTTGATGCGAAATGTGTTTCAAATGTGAACGCGCCGTTTTCTTCCTTTTCGTCGCTGGTGTCGGTGGAGGTCCACGGTGGGGGTTTCTTCACAGGACGAAAGGCGCAAATCGGTTTTAAGAAGATGGAAAAAAAGTACGTCCTCCCTCAGTCGGGGCAAAGGGAACGAAATACGCTGCGAGAGTGAAACGGGAGAAAAAAAAAACCCCACAGAAATGGTCCTGAGCCGAGGACGAACCAGCGAACCGAGGTTCGATCCGATCTGTCCGGGGTTTTCCACCGCGGTTGATCGATTCGTGTTCGGGAGAAAACTTTTTTCCGGTGACCGGTTGGCATTCAGGGGGATGGGTTGTGGGGCTCACCGGCAAGATTGAACGACCGTGCGAGAGTAATTAAGGAGAAGGATGCGCAGCCAAGGAGCCGGCTGATGGTGGTGTGGTGACATAAATTTTAAAACCGACGTCCAACCGACCGATAGGTGTTCCGGCCCACACTCTCCTGGGGCCAGTTTCCCACAAGGACAGATAGTACAAATTTTCACGAGTTTTTGGGCAAGATTTATTCCCCTCGTGCGGATCCGACGAATCCGAGATCGTGAGCGAGCCCTGGAGGGTGGCATTTTTGGGCGAGAATATTATTGAACGCATTGCCGAGAATGGATCGTTCTGTGGCTGAGCGATTTACTATTCGAGTGTCAAATTTAGCATGCCATCAGAGGCACCGATTCTTCATGCATCTAACAAACACACGCAAGGATGTGTGTGTGGGTTTTTTAAACCAGAAAAAGGACAGTTTTCTCTCGCATATCCATCCACGTTACGGCAAGCCAAAGGCACTTTTCGAGTGAGTTTTTGATGCAAAAGTTTACAGACAAAAATGGTTTGAATTGTTCGGTTCGGGCCCCAAAAACCCCGAAACGCGTTGGGCGAAATTTATGCCGGCCATATTTCGCCTGGCCCTTTCCTAATAGTTTGGCTTCCTTCTTTTGACCCAGGCAGCTTGCTTGCTTGCTTGTTTTTTTTTGCTTGCATGTTTGCCAGAAGGGCCCCAGCGAAAGCGTTTCATCCCTCATCGTGCGCACAACCCGGAGGCAAACTTATTCAAAACCACTCGCAGGACTCCCGGAAATCTTCATCGAGCGCGCGGCAAACCCGGTATCCCAGGCCCCGATTCCGCTTTTCCGCCTTTGAACAACCCACCGCTCGCTGTAACGGCATCCAATCAAACGGAACTCGTTATCGTAGATAACAGAGTCGTAACATAAATATGAACGGAACGGCACCGTCGGTGCGCACCCTCCCGCACACACACGCGCGCACACACCACATTTCCCAGCCATTTTCCATCACTCTCCGGCGAGAGGGCCCCCTATCTCGGTGGTGCCATATTCGACATTGAAGGAAAAACGCCTTTCTCCATCATCTCGGCTCTGTCCTTCATTTCTTTCCTTTCCCGTCGCTTGCGTGTGTGTGTGTGTGTGTTTTTGTTCCTCTTCTCGCCCCGCTCCGCATCCCGTTCTCTCTGTTCCGTAAGGTCCCGTTTTTTTTTGCTGCCCGGGTCACATCTCAAACAGTCGGAATATTTTCCCATTCAATCGGCCCTGCGCAGCCACCACCATCAGATCCTTTTTCTGTGGCACGGTTGCAACATCATCAGCATCGAGGCACACATACGACCGAGCACACATACAAGCACATGCACTACAAGGCACTTGGGCACGGCCACCATAACCCGATCGTGATCGGACGGCCTGGCCTCCCCCCCGGACGACGAATGCTTTGTTTTCCGGAGCATCGGAGCGGCAATAACACGTACAAGACTTATGAGGGTTATCCTAAGTTATTGTTTATATTTACTAGCATCTCATTTCTCGCCGAGCGACGACACTGGCAGCACAAATGTGCTGCTTGTGTCGGGGTCTCCACCGTGGGGCGTTCAGGCGTGTGTCCTTACGGCGGTTTCTGCGGGAGCTGCGTGTCTGCTCGCAGTGCGATTGGATTTTACAGCGTTGCGTCAATCGTAGCAGCATGCAGCGCCACAATCACCATGGCAACCGTAGTTGAGAGCGAGCCATTTCTATGGGATGGGGGATGTGTCGTTTTTGTTTCTGTTATTGCCCCGTGACGCTTCGTTTATTTTTCTTTTTGTTTTAATCAAACGCATCCATCGCCCATTAATTTCTTATTCATGCACACCAATGCGCTCGTCCTTGTCGGCTTATTTGACCCGACAGCTATCGCAATCCTTTCGTCCTTTTTAAATGGCTTCTACTAACAATATACATGCCTCAACCCAACCAGACACACACACACACACACAAAGTGCTCGTGTTTGACGAGCCCTTGGCTGCGCGATGATAGGCAGCACGAGATATGAAAACGTCCAATTTGTTCTACGGCGTGTTGGGATCCTTTTTGCCCGTGCCCGTCGATGCCTTTTTCCGTGCGAGGTGCTCCGAACGAGAACAACACGTAACCGCGCAACCCTCTGCGCTCTCACGAAATCAAAAGCATATCACATCGGCACGGGAAAAAATACGGTTACGATTATGGAAATAGATGAAACGAAGATTGACACAGCGCCAGCGCCGCGAAATGGCGAAATCGTGTTGGCAAAGACATTCAAGCGCCCTTTTTCGCACAAAGGGCCCACCCTTAGCCCGGCACCCAGCGCCAGGGCCAGCGCCTTCTTTTCCATCTCTTTTCGATCAGCTTTTCCATCAAAATAAAATCGAACGCCGAGAATGCGAGATTCGATCACGTGGGCGAGAAGCCATTTCTCTGGTGCGCCTGGCTTCTCACCCCGGCCGGGCAAATTGTGATGGCTGGGAAATGACAGAAAACACTCTCCTCCGGGAAAAGCGGCAGAAGCGGCGAATTGTGTATGAGTGTTGGGGCCAAACGAGGTCACATCTTGTGGTTGTGATTTCTCGCTACTCCCGGCGTTCCATTCTTCGTGCGTTGATGACCCGATGCCCGTGATTCGCTTTAACGAATTTCGAATTCCCGCTTTCCTCCGAACTCAGGCGACACGGGCTCTCCCGGCCTTTACCGATTCCCGTCGTCCGTCCGGCATACGGCACATTTTTCCTCATTACGGATAGTGCGGGTCGCATCGATTTGGGGCCCATCATCATCCGGCGCTCATCATCGTCGGTCCAATAAATTTGTCGCCTACGGATCTGCGCCCGAGCTAGGTGGCCTAAATTGACGCCCAACGCGCCATTCCGGGTCTCGCGTTATCATTGACGGCCGTATCGGCCGGCACGGCATGAGCGTAACAAAGAAATAACTCCGCCGAGCCATGGGAAAACTTCGTTTTCAATCAAGAAAATGTCCGTACAAGCCTGGCGCAATATTTATACGCCCCCAACCAGGACACACGCAACATGCTCGGCTGGGGCCACGGAATTGCTCCAATTCCCATTACGTGTGACACCGTGCACATTATTTGCGTCCCATCCAATCAGCGGACACCGATGGACGATGTTTACCGGCCTGTTTATCATCGCAACGGCATCCGTGCATCCTGTGCACTCGTCACGGGCGTCACGTGGGACGCAAGTGTTGGCAAAAAGGACACGACGATTATAGGGGGGTACGAGATGGTTTGCCACTTGATTGGATTTCCGTACGAGAGATTTGAGAGCTCGGGCAGAAGACTCAGAAAAAGGTAGACAGAGCTGAAGCGATCTGATTGTGCTCGAAAAGCGCACTAAACGTGTCGTAAATAGCACATCCAGTGTCTGTTTACATTGCTGTACATGCTATTTATAGTCTTGTTGGAAGGCTCAAAAAGAATATTGCTTGGGTGTGTGGCGGAAATTTAGCGCTTATAAATGGTGTGAGTTAATTTCGCTTCATTTTATGCACTGCCCAATACCCAACAGTCAGTTTTTACGAGCCCACAAGCGTTCGTTCGCTCCGCCTGCAAACAGTACCACTAGCGCCATCTATGGACAGGGACGGCAACTAACGGCGAGTAGGCACCATCGCGCGCGGGCTAATAAATCACGCGCTGCGTGAATCTAAGCAACCCCTGGCACGGCGTTCGTCGTCGTTGGTGTATCGCCCATTCATCCCTTCATAATCTTCACCGCCAAGGGAAAGTCCTGCGACCGAAAGCCGACCTGTTACGGGGCGCCCCGTCAAAATAACCGTACTAGATCAATCGGGGCAACATGGCGGGCTTCGGGCTTTCGGATGCGAAAATCCGGTCTACATGTAACGCATCAAAAATCCAACCCCCTGTTCGGGCAGGGGTTGGACGTTCTTGCTGACTGTGAGTTATGGGCCATTTTTTTTTCTCCTTCCTGTCTTCCGAAGGATTGCTCGTCTCTGGGTATGAGCTCGCACGGCTGGGTATGGCATGATGGTAGTGGTGGGTTTTATTTTATTTCCAGCCAGGAAAATGCGGGATACTAATAAAAGACACGGCATTTAGCAAGCGTGTGCCTGTGAGATGGAAAGTAACACGGACCATTAAAAGTATGACATACGGGGAATGATGCCATAAAAAAAAATACCCAACGATGGCAAAGCCGAATGGCGGCGTTAGTGGGTGGTGGTTGGATTTCCATCCAAATTGCGCGTGGTGGCGAGACGAGCGTAAGGAGAGAGAGAGAAAAAAAAAGGAGCTAATGAGCCTCATCATTTATTTATCTCACCGATGGCGCTGCGAACAAAAAGGGGTGGAAATGGCTATGAAGGAGATTTATCGGTAAGCCGACAGCGAGTACCGAATGCGCACAAAAGTACTGCTCGTATTATTTGCTCTCTTCTTTTGTCGTTTAAAAAACACTACACAACAACGAAAATCAATTTAAATTCTTGCGTAATAGCGCGAGATCGAGCTTCCTCCGTGTGGATTTGTGACGTTGGTTGGAAAATGAAATTTTAGCAACACTACCCAACCCCGACGGGGATGCTCGCGTGTTGAGCTCGTACAATTTCCACGCTGCGAAAACCTGGTTTTCCACGGCGTGTTTTATGTAATTATGTACCGAATATATAAGTGCAAACATATAGCGTTTGGGTGGCGTGGGTGAAGAAACGCAGAGAAAGAAAAAAATGGGATCCTCCCGCATAGAAACGAATCCGAGGCGCGCCTGCCAGCGATATGATGAGATGAAATCGCGAATGAGATGATATTCAACATATCATTCCTCGCGAAAAACTCTCCCTCCCCGCGCGCGCGTCTGTAACCCCCCCCCTTCCCCTCTCACGCTGAGGGATGTAAATTCCTGCTTCTTCGGGAAACTCCCGGGGGAGGAATCATTTACACAAATCCTGCCAGTAGGGAGGAAGCACTCGTCCGGGCTCGTAAGAGCAACAACCAAGCGCAAGAAGTAAGACGAAGAAAAGAAAAAACCTCCCACTGCCTCCCCCCCGACACATCAAATGAAAAACACGAACGAAGCGCGTTCGGGCATTTGCCAAAGGAAGCGCGCATCCTGACGTTGACGGCCGCGAGAAAGAGCCAGCTTGAGGCGCACCGTGCGCGCGTGTGGGTGTTTGTATATCCTGCCCGTACCCGGTGGTGCCTGTGTGCTGGGTGCTGACGGTGGTGGGGTGGGGTGTTGTGTGTCAGTCACGAGAAGGGAAAACTCCGGGCGCTACACGGCCACCCGGCTTTGACGAGCAACCGACAGTATCGAAGACAGCCCACGGGCTGCGGAAAAGGTGTTCGTTTCCTGCGCGCACCAGCACCACCAAAGGCGGGGGTGTTCGGTGAGTGGGTTTGGTGGGCGGTAGAGAGAGAAAGAGAGAGAGAGAGAGAAAGAGAAAACCTACGCCTGGGCGCCCGTAAAGGTGCGTAATGGCGTACGCCGTCAAGTCGACGGAGCGCATCCCGACATCGATTAGACATAAACGTGTCACTGTGAGCGCTGGCACGGGCGCCTTTTTTGACGTGCCGCAGGGCTTCCGGCGCACACCCTTCCCTTATCGGGCCCTTCTTCTTCTTCTTCTTCTTCTTCACCTCCTCCTCCTTCTACACACAAACGACGACGTGGAAAACGCCGCACACATACAGCGAACGCTCGATGGAAGGACGAAATGGTGCCTACCGCACAACTACAGCGATAGTTCCGGGGCGGTTTTGGCATCGGAAGGGCATCGATACAAGATGACAAGGACGACGCTGACGACGACGAGGACGACGACGAGGACGATACACTGACGATGCTTATGTACTGCCTTGGATACAGGCGCCCTCTGATAAGACACCCGAAACGCCGCTGCAGAGCGACCGAAATGAGTGAGCGCGTAACGCCCGTAAGGTTGGAAAACCGAGGGACAAGGACAAAGGGGGACAAGAGTGGGGGGAGGGGAGGGAGAAACCCCGTTGGGAAAACTTTTGAGCGCTGAAACACCCACACACCCTTCTTCGCATCCACCCACCCACCGCGGGGATACCGATTGCAATGAATTTCTCTGCAAATTTTCTCCCGCTTTTTTCTTACGCGCTTATGGTGGAAATTTCTAATCCCCGGTTCGGGTGGGGTGGAATTTTTACATTCGTTTCTTTGCTTTCATTTTGGGCGTTTGGGTGATTTTGTGTGTGTGTGTGTGTGTGTGTGTGTGTGTGTTTTTTTTCTTCACCGGGAAAGGGTCAAACGCGCAGGTTGATGGGGGGTTTTCACGCAAGCCAAAAGTCTTTGCGAGTCGGATGGTTTTCTTTTTCGCTTGTTTGCTGAAGGGGTTTCGCGTTGATTGAAAGTTTTGATGGCAGATGGAAGGCTGCCATGCGAGAGCGCCGGTGGATTTGTGGCCTTCGTTGCGTGGGCGAGGGAAAAAAAGCCTTTCCCATACCGCTGGTGATACGGGAATGAGATATCTGTGTTGCTTGCTTCTAAATTTTCTCCCCCTTTTTTTCTCCTGTACGGATGCTATAAACGCCTTGAATGCTCTGAACGCATGTCAACGCTCTTTACCATTTTTGGTTTGGTTGACGATGATGGAGGTATTCAAAAGAATGTTGTGTGTTTTATTTACTTTGAGAAGTTCAAAGTCGTTAGTAGAGCGTTTCCAACATAGAGCGTAGAAAAATTGGGACGTAGCACAATGAATATACATATTAACAATGCTTTTTATTTTAAATTATCATGCATTCAATGTTTTTATTTTCTAAACTAGCAATGAATATTTTTTAAGGAAATTATAAATGATATTAGAAGGTATAAAATACATAAAATTTCTTAGTTGCCTATATTGAGTTATCAAAAAAAATTCGTACATAGTTTTATGCAACAAAATCCTTACACATAATATATCATATCATAGTTACGAAAGGTCAATTTTTAAGAAGTGTTCCCATCGAGACAAAAATCTGTTCATTTGCAAAATAATTAGGAACATTTTTTTAATATACCATTCGTAAAATTGCATGCCTATTGAACGCGAAAGCCTCTAGCCAACGGGACCTTCTTGAAATCTCCTCAAATCTCTCCCAAAAGCCAACGCTCCGGGGACCAAAACAGCGAAACGAAGGCGGACAGTTCTCGAACAGTTTCATATCGCACGCGTGCAAAACATTTCGCACGATTGATGGATCCCGTGGGAGCCGAAATTATTCATTACTCCCTATATTATATCGTCAATTTGTCAGTACCGAAGCGACGCCGGAGAGCCCAAGCACTCTCTGCAAATCTGCGAACGCATCTTGCCACCCACTCATCCGACCAGCGAGTCCTTTCGCGCGTTGGGAAATCCTGTCCCATATCGCGCGCACTGGACGAAACCCATCTTGCAGGAATGCTTCGTCCTGCGGAATCATGCGAGCACTCGACAAACGGTCGCGGCGTCAACACCACCGTAAGGGGTGGCTTCTGCTTGGGGAAACAACCGTTCCAACCGAGGAAATGGGCCGTTCGTCGGCATGTGTTTTGATTTAAATCTACCGTTAAATGGCGTAAATTGCCCCGGTCGGTTCATGCGAGCGCTAAACAGCGCTGCACTGCCACAAGGACACGATTCGCCAGCCGTTTGCAAGCAGGAAGAGAGACACAGTTGCCACTAACCAGTTCAACGACACGGGACGACTGTTCGCTTCTCGTGAGATTTGATAATTCTTGCAGGCGTGATCAGGCATAAAGCATCATGCACAGCAAGGCGATGCAATGGACAAAATTTCCAGTGCCAGTTCCTTTGCAAGGATATGTACGAACTGGTTGAATAGTTTCAATATCCAGTTGGAAGTATGGAAAGTGTTCTGTTAGACGGACTGCTTTTTGATGCTCATTGATATTCATTGCATAACATTGCATTTTCTGCTACATACTTATGTAACTTGACTATCAAATTGAAAAATTGGCAAACATAACAAACATGTGATTAATTGAAAATGATCATATAAAAATGTAAACGAGTAGAGATAGATTTTTGCAAACAAGTTCATAACCTGACAATATCATATTTACTTATGGCATTGTTTAAAGCATTGGAAATTCAAACGTAATTTTTAAAACCATTCCTAAGTTAATTCATGTTCCAAATTTTACAAGATTACTCACTCGATGTTGTAGCGATAGTTTCACGCCTTCCATTGCAACTAAAGTCCCTTCCTTGCCGTATCGTTTCCAAGACCCACAACATGCGAAAAATCCTCTAAAATATCACTTTCTCCAACACGTTACCGTTCGGTAACACGCTGCCGTTATCTACTTTCACCCGCTCGTGAAAACTCCCAGCATCCACAAGGCGCGTCATCTCGTTAATGCACCTCAAACTCGGCTAATATACTGTCGCATCTGCGACATAGTGCGCCTGGAATCCGCCTCAAGTTCATATTTCGCCACCGGGCCCATCTTGCCGCATCAGCCACCAGGAACACGCGCTCGGTAATGGCTTCCTGCTTAGCACTGCACCGTAGCGCCCGTGAACTCGTGGGGGTACTTCCGGAAAAACCCCAACCCAACATCCCATCCCACAAATAATAATGCGTCAAGTGCGCCCGGGCGCATAAACAAACCACTCGGAACCGTGCGGACCAACGCACGGAAAACGCACAACCAACCGAACCGTGCCCGTGAAGTGAACCCGACGGAAAGCACGCTAAAGTCAATCGGATGGCCTCCTTGCTCCTTGCTACAAGCCCTAGGACGAGCCCAGTTCCAAGTGGGGCCCGGCAAAAGACCGTTCGCGCCAGGTGTCAGTCCCGGTAGAAGTCGCCATCGTTGAACCGCCAGAGCCAGCGAGCGAACGGAAGCATTTATCTTCGGCCGAACACGCTAATACGACGACAAAACATACATGTCCTTTCCGGAGGACGAGCATGGGGCTAGCAGAAACAGCATCCTTTGGCCCCACGCGGTGAAGGATGCACGGTTGAGCCTGGGCATCGTGCGAGATCCGGCACACTTGCGAATCGAGCACCCGTTTCGCAGATCCACCAGCGTGAGAACCGGTCGGGGAAAATCGTTCGAGCTTTTCCACCCCCATCCCAGATCCGGAAGCGTGTCGGTCAGTAATTTTTGGCGCGCGCGTGAGAGAACGGGATTTTCCGGCACCGGCAGCGTGCATTCCGTCGCGCCACACGAGCCACGCGCGCGTTACGGCCTGTGGTATTGCGGCTAATAACCGCAGGAATGTGAAGCGCGAAACGTTAAATCAGGGCGAGTTATGAGCGTGCTTTAAACAGCGATCGTTACGTCCCGTTCAAATCGGTGTGTAGCAGCACCAGTGTTGGGGAAGGATTTTTTGGCACGCTAAAAACAAGCCTTTTTTCTGACCACATTTTGGGGTATTTATTTTTTCTTTAACATATTTACAACTCCTATTCTACATAGATGTTTTGCAATGTGCATTTTTTGTCTTACAAATTGAAGGAACTTTTATTATAAAAATCCACACTGGCGCATTGTATTTCGTTCGATGTATTCCGCAAAAATCAATTAAACGCTATCTCACCAACAAACGGTTATCTAAGAAAGGTACCCCGGTTTCTGCTCCATATGTCCCATTGCGCTTCTTTTTCCGCTTACAAAGTGTCGATCACGTTGCGAACATTGCAATTTCGGTCCTAAACCTTCCGACAGCACCCCAAAACCCCAGCAAACATCGTTACGAACGTCGTTTCCTGTCCGTTTAATGTGAACGGGAGGGAGAAAAAAAAGAAACTCCCCACCAACAGTAAAACAGGCCAAGGCACACAACGCTGGGCCCCAACCGCAAAGCTTCGGGACATTCTTTGGTGCTGTGCTAATTTAGCCCGAGGCGATCACCCTCCATCGAGCGAGCAGGTTGGTACGGTTTCCGTTCCCAGCAATGTCCGAGTTCCGGCCAGCGGAAACCTGCAGTGAACTTCAGCGGACGTTGGTTTCGAACGCCATCGATAAGGCGGACAAGGCACGCGTCCCTTGGGCCAATAAGATTCGAGGTTCGGGCGCTTCGTCAGCTACGGCCGAGATCCGTGGCCGTCAAGACACGAGTCCCCGTGGTTACGAGAGAAACGCGTCCGGTGTAACTGCCCCAATGCGGTCCGATATCCTGGCGTGTGGGTCCTTCTGTCCGATCAAGGGGACCCGATGTCGTCAGCTTGCTCCAACCGGCAACGATGGCGATTCCGTTCGTCCTTCCTACCACCACGGCCTTCCGTTGACGGACATCTCCCACCTCTCCTGACTTCCTGTCGCTTTCTTCTTCTCACCACTGGTCCCGTGAACTGGAACGCACCGGCATGGCATGAGCATAAGCGAACGCACAATCGCCACGGCGTGTCATGCGAGCGGGTTGCTTGTTTGGTGCTGGCGCGACGCAAAACCATCCGAGGCCGGTCGGCCGGTGCACATGTTGGGGCAAAGTTTTACTACCCCCAAACCGGACCGGAAAAGCGTCCCTGGGAGAAAATTTAAGAGACCTCAGGGACAATTTTATTGTTTTCAATATCCTGCAAATCAGGGCCCCTGGTCGGCGCCTTCCCGGTGCGTACACTGTCGAGGCCACTTTCGTCCTGCAACCGGACAGAATAGTTCGTGTTCGTGGGGAACGGTGAAAGCGGTTCTGCATGTCTGGTAGCGTCCATGCGTGTGGTGTCTCCTTGTGGGGCGTTGTTTTCAACGCCTGGCTTTAACTCATTGGAAAACAAGGAAGTGAATGCTGAGATACAAGGAAGGACGATTATTCCGTGCAATTTAACCGTCTGATTGGAATGATTGATACGGAGTTGGAAAAGGACAGGGTTAAGGCAATTGGCCATGTAAAAAAGTACGAGTCATTGGCAAAAGTTCCAAAATAATAAATGTCACGCAGAATAATAAATGTGAGTAAGTGTCACAAATCTATCATCTAAGTAGGCTTCATCCATATTCAAATTTTTTTCTTTCATCACCAAATATTCCCTTTGATTTATTTCGAGAGGGTTTCAAAACAATAATTAGAAAAAAAGGAAATGAAGGAGATAAATATTTCTTTATTCGATAATCTTCTTAAATCTACTAACGATCCAGCTAACGAAATGATAACCCTTTCTTACTTCGCTTTGTTTCACCAGCGCCAATAATTCTTCGCATTTGTCACATTGAATGTGCTGCTTTTTGTGAAGCAAAATAGATGCACGCAAACTTCGCCCCATTCTTCGCAAGACGCACCGGTTATGCTTCATCCAAATTGACTGCATCTGTTCCTTAATCCATACAAAGTACCCGATTGTTGAAACTTTCGCTCGTCTTCAGCAAACAGCACCAAACTGTGAGTCATCTTTGCAAGCAGCGTCGGTGTCCCGGAGCACGGGAAAACAACACAGCTCAGACGCATTACGAAAGCCACAATTGTAAAACATTATGCATGATCTTTTCAGCAAGTTTTCCATCCACCCCCCCAAAAGCGGTCGAGTGCATGTGCGTGTGTGCATGGTGCGCGTTCATAATGGCGCTAGTGTTTCCGCTACGAGAGCTTAATCATGAGTTATTAACAGCGGGCGGAATTTATGATCTTTCGCAATCTTTTCCCCGTGCACACCGGGAGCTCGTTTTGTGAGCTGCTAAATTATCCTGCTGCTGCTTTGCAAACGCCAAGCACCACACCACGTGTGCAGAAGTCCTGCGGTACCATTTCCATGATGAATATGTTCACTCACGAGTGGCGCACGTACAGTGTTGGGAGGTGTTTGTGTATGTGTGTTTTTGCATCATTTGTAGCTGCTGATTTGTTTCCCATGCACCGAAATGGATGGCAGATCTATTGGCACATTACGGTACCGCGCGAAGGACGAATCGCAAAGGGTGTAAAGGTAAAAGATCGCACCCATTCGACTGGCCACGGTACCGATCCCACACGTGTTCGCACTTTACCGGCTGAATAGGGGCCCTTCGATTCTCCGAAACCCTCGCCAACGTAATTAGATATATTTATTAATGTTTCTGCCGGAGCGTGTGTCTTTCGGAGCTCTTTCCAATTCCCCAGCCTGGCCGGGTGTTGGACGATGGTAGCCAATGGACGGCCCGTTCGTGTTCGAGTGGGTATGAGCGTGGCGTAAAATTCCAACGAACTCCGGACCTTGGGGACCCCTGGCCACGGTCCGAGCGAAGCGGCCGTGGAAGAAAAGTTCCCCACATTATGTCGTTCGCAGATGAGGGATGGTCGTTTCTCTCGGGCTCGTCTCGCCAGTGCCACCGGACTTTGTGCTGGGTTTTCCCTACCGCATTACGACTGATGCGACCTTTTTCAAAGACAACCCGAACGGAATGAAACCGGGCGAAGGTAGCACGGGCGTTGGGATGTAACTCGGTTCCTCGGAAAGAGTTACTACCGATGTTTCAATATAGCTATTTCGATAGTACGGACACTCGGGGCGAAAATTTTCGCGCTTCTGAGGGAAAATTCTGGCAAATGAGGTCATATTGGCTAAAGGAACCAGTGAGGCTGAGTTAGTCGATCGATCTAGTAGGCAGGAAATGAAAATGGCGTTTCTATGGTGCACATTCTAAGCGCGAAGGACCAGATAGAACCATTTATAGAAGAATAACAATCAATAGTTTGATAAAAGTCAACTCTAATAATTCCTTCTTCAATGTATTCAAAACATCCTCGAGCAACTCAACTGTATTGTATTTCAAATGAATTAATAACAATTTGAAAATTAACATTCAAACCATCAAACTATATTGTTCTACTCTATTTGTTACAAAATTGGATATGTTCTTCTTTTCAAAAGCAAAAGCTCCACTTTCTCACGTGTATTTCGACGAAATCCAACAGCTCATCACCTTCATTACACAAGTCCTTCGTGCGCACATCTTGCGTACGGGTGTTCTCACATGAACCGAGCGTTGCAAGTTTTGCCAACACGCTTCGGGTGGGCCATGTCTATGTGTACATAAATTTGTGTAATAACCATGTGATATATCAAACAGAATTTATTCCAACAATTAGACAACAACTTTGCCCATTCATCAAAATAAGGATTTCAGTTTTATGACCATAACAAGCTCTAGATGGCAGTATAATCATCCTCCTCAGGGATCATAACATTCAGCAAAGCTTCCTGCCCCTGGCCACTGGCGGGGGCGCCACCAGTCATCGCTGCCCTCGGCGTGGTACAACGAGCCAGGAGAGCAGCCGATATGGCAGTATGTTAAAAGATATCGCTTGTACGGCTTCACGGACGGTTCCATTTCCCCGGGCCGGTGGTCACACACGCCTCACACGTCGTGTGCATGTTTCCCGGCTCCGTCGAGTGAACATTGTACCAACCGTGTAACCAGTGGCTTCTTCTGTCCTGGCATGTCCTGGCTTCTCCCTAGCCGGCCGCCGCTTAACCCCTTTTAATGCGTCGGTCCTTTTGTTGTTCGACCGCAGGCCTGCATCCTTTTGCTCGCCCCGGTCGCAGTAAGTAGCGCTGGCGCGTTCGGAATTTCGGGGAGCCCACCCGGAGGAACAGTTCCTTGTCTTTCGTGTCTGAATTTCCGAAGCCGGTCAGCTCTCAAACGGGGGTAATGGATTCGTTGGCTCGCTCCCTCTCCGCCCCGTAAGCTTCTGACCTCCTAAGTCCATTTTCCACCGGTGGGCTCACATCGACTCCGAGCTTCTATCGCCTCGCCGAACCGTCATCGTGATGTTTCCCACTCGGGAAGGATAGAGACCGATATATTTTATCTGCACAAAACAACGAACCGAACTTTGGGGAACGGGGACGAGCAATAAATGTTTTTACATGATATATTTATCAGAAAGTTCTTTATCACCTTTCTCGGGGAGGCAGCAGCACATTAGCAGCGGATTGCATTGTTACGGCGAATGATGCACACCGGTGGGCCTCACCTCCTTTTGGGCAGCCATAATCTCCATGCCACCGTTGGTGTGGTTGTCTTCGTCATAATGAACTCACCTTCATCGGGTGGCCGATATGCAAAACGTGCGATTCACCATCGCTGCTGCGCTTGCTTGCTTATCTCTCAAGGCATCCGATCCGGTGGTGGATCCCGACGGTCGTTTGACTGGCATCGTGTCGCCGGAACCGCAGCCTGAAACCGCAGCTGATCCGAGAACCAACGCGCTCGGTGGACGGCGAGAATGTCGCTTCTTAAATGCGCGCCCCGTGTCTAAAGTTTGATTTACTTCCTCGTTTTCGCAGGTCCGCAGGTTCCCGTGCCGGTGTGTGTTGTGAGAGTTTTGCGACCTTTGCGACCGGCTTGCACACTGCGGCAGAATGCTGCACGAAGAGGACACCGAGCTGGATGACACTCATCTCTGCATTAAGTGTGGCGGCACCGTGGTGGGAATTGAGAATTACATCAAGCACCGCAAGGCGAACTGCGCCCAACCCAACGCAGCGAGGTCCTCGGGCGAAGGATCCGGTGATGGTGCTGTAACGGAGCCGATTGGCAACACCGATCAGCGAAACGCGGATGGTACGACGACGGAGCCTGCACCGGAACCACCGGCGCCCTACGGGACGTTCGACTTTACCGAAACAATCAAGGAGCAACCGGAACACCACAAGAAGGTCCCGAGCTATGGCTATCATAACTACGAGCTGGAGTCGCACCATCATCATCATCATCATCATCATCACCGGGCGGACAAGAGTGAGGTGAATTACGAGTACGAGCTCGGGGCGGATCTGTTCTTTTCGTCGCTTGAGCTACAGAGCAGCAGCAAACCAAGGACTTCGGCGTCAGCGACGACGCCAACGGCATCCGTACCTCCACCATCGCTGCCACCGGTAACATCCGGGACTCCCCAATCGGGACCCGGAACCAGTGGTACTGCGGCAAAACCCAAACCAAAGACTCGCAAAGGATCTGCACCCGAACAGGAGCATCCGGATCATCCGCTACCGGACGATTGGCTAGCGGCACCGAACGAGTCCGATAAGCTGCTGAAGGCCGTCAGCGACATCAGTGGGCACAAAAAAGTGGACTTGTATCCGATATTCCATCAGGAATCACCCGATCCGTCTGAAGAGGACAGTGATGAAGAGGAGGACTACGATGCGCCACCTCGGACGCACACCGGTGGCAAGTGGAAACCGGAAAATCGTCCATCCGCGGCACAGTGGCGCCACTGGCGGCCAGAACCGCTCGAAAAACCCGACCCGGAACCGGCAGAAGATGAGGAATGCTTCAAGAGTTTCTCACCACCACCGGGTCATACGCGCGGTAAATGGGTCCCTGGATCGAAGATCACACGGCTCGAGTATAAACCGACCCACGAACCAACGAGGACCTTCGCGGACAACTACTGGTGTAGCATCTGTAACCGACGGTTAGCGTCGCGAGTTGTCTATGAGCGACATTTGCGTTCCAACTTGCACCTCAAAAGGGCCCAAGAAGAATCCGAGCTGGAACGAGCCATTCGACCGTTGTACGCCAACGAACTGTCGAAACAGTTGACGCGTCCAAGACCTCCAGCTACGACGGTGGATGACCCACCAGGACGTGTGAAACGACACCGGAAGTGCTACTACACGCGTTGTGTCGTCTGTCAGACACGACTTCCGACACACCTGCTCGGGAAACATCTGATCTCACGATATCACTACCGACGGATGTTGAACCACCCCGAGCGGACATTCGACATCGTGCTGCGGAACATGCACCGGATCGTGCTGCAATCCCCATTTCAGTGTGGTCCTTGTCGATTCTACGCCAACACGGAGGCACATTTTATGACACACTGGCGATCACCGGAACACGTGGCCCGAGCTGCCACCGGATCCGGTAACTTCTGGTGCAGCTTCTGTAAGTTCGAGTGTGAAGGTAACTTCCAGATGACGGAACACCTGCAGGGAGCGAACCACCGTGAAGTGATCGCCGTCATCAACCGATCGGTGCCGATCATCATCCGCAAGATCACGCGCATCCGGTGTGAGTGTTGTGGGCAAGAGTTCCGATACAACGCTGAATTGCGGCGACATCAGCGACTCCACTGTGTGGCCGTGAGTGAAGAAGCGCAGGATCAAGTGCGTACGAAGGTGCAGAACACGTTCGCGTGTGAACTGTGCAGTGCGACGTTCCCGAACCGGATGCGGTTGCTGCAACACGGTCAGAAACTGCACCGACTCGCACACTACTACTGCTCGATCTGTGAGTGTTCGTTTGGGACGGCACAGGAGTCCCTGCGTCATCGGCGCACGACGCGTCACAAGGTCATGTCGGCGAGAAAGCGATCGATGGGTAGCAAAGCGATCGGGTTGCTGCCCAAAAAGTGTTCCGTGTGCGGTGTTCAGGTGTCGGATGTGTTGGAGCTGAAACAACACATCGAAAGCGAACACCCGGAAGTGCGTTACAGGTGAGAGCAATTTTTGATCCTTGTTTGATCCTTCCAAGCGTGTCCTGGAGGAGGTACAGAAGTGAGTTCCTTACTCCTCTTGGAGTAGAGGACTTTTCCACGTTTACCAAGGCCATTGCTCGTTGGCAATCAGCTCCATAATTACATCGCTTTGGTGTACGACACGTTCAAGGAAGCGTGATTAATCAAACGACGGTTTTCAATTTAAAGAACCCTGCGAGTGGCCAAAAAAGTAGAACACACACGGGCACCTATTTATACACGAGTGACACGGTGAGCTGACCAATTTCCCGGCTCATTTCCTAAACGTTCGAACCGAAATCCAGGACACGATTTTTCTGCCCTCCTTATCATCCTCCCTTCTCCAACCGAACCACCGTTTGACGTGACCGTTTCGTGGAAAATCATGCTCATGCAAGCCACCCATCCCCATCTTTCGCCTTCTTTCAGCTGTCCCCGTTGCGGCGAGTGTTTCGTTCTGCCGCAGGAGCTCGGCAGACACGTACGTGACAAAAATTGTACATTTTTCAATTCCTCCACATCGCCCGAAACGCCACCGTTCCCGAGACCGTGTGCCACGACGGATGTGCTCTCGAATACGGCACCGAGCCCATCGTCGGCGTCGTCGAGGACACGACACCAGGACACGCCGACAGCGGTTGCACTTCCGGCCGTGGAAACTTCGCCACCAGCACCATCGTCATCGTCATCAGCAACCGGGCCGCATCTTCCGGGCACAAATTCAATTATCTCGAATGATTCAATTAAAGTAAATATGAATGATCGTAAACTAGGCAAGGAGACACATCTGTATTCTTCCGAGGCGACGGCCACGGCAGCGGCGTTCCTGTCGTCGCTCGACCGGGAATCGAGTGCCGAACCCGATTCACCCCCGGTGCGAGCCAGCCTGCGAACGGGCACAGCTGATGAGCCTGCGAAAGGTTGGTTGGTGTCCATATTTCACTGCTTTTTATTTTCCCTGCCCTTTCGGTACAGCTTGGGAAAGCGTTGGATGGTGTTTTCGTTTTTTTTTGTAGTTATTTTAATTTTGGAACCGAAATGGAAATCAGCATCCCCGGGAGCACGGGCAGACGGGAAGGAACAACTTTTCCCGCTGCTTCGTCCACTCGAACTCTCCCGGCAATGGGCAAAGGGTTAGCCGTTGGATGACTAATCCGGTGCATCTGGGCGCATAGTAAGTGGGGCAAGCTGATGGGCAGCCGAATAATGGAATAGCTCCCGTCAAGAGTTTTGCGTCACGGAATGAGTCACGGGGAGCCAAAGTTTGTTAATTTATTTCCCAGAACAAAAACAGAACGTCTGTCCAAATGTACGCTGCAATGCTACGGTGCTTTGGAAGAGTCAGAGCGATTGAATGAAACTGCAGTTGCAATCAAAATTATGCTACCCAAGCCAACTGTTTGTTGCCTAATATATCAAGTATTTTTTCATGCTAATTTAATATCTTCTGTTTATGATTCTTTAGTATATGAATCCAACATGATAACAGTAAGAGCGTGCTACTTTTGAATACTGCTGAAATGTTATTTGGCAAACAATTTTCACTCGAATGAAACTTTCGAAAATGATTTATTGATAATTTTTATCAATTTAATAAAATCATTGCATACCTTTTTATGTTTTAATCCTTTACGTTGAGTTGTATTACAATAATCCTGAATCGAAACATATTACGAAATCATATTTTGTCATATCACTATCGTTATTCCATTTAACCTCTCAGACTACTTAGATACGCTGGCTCACGGCCTACTTGATGGCTCCAAACCATCGGTAAATTCTCTCCCATTTCGCGACCGTCCCGGTCAGCGTCCTACCAAAAGGACACGTTTGACCACGCGTAAACGCACCACCACCCACCGAAAGCCGTAAATTTTACTTACTTTACCCATCAACGTTCGCTAACCGCTTCGTACACCTTTTACGCACACCTTTCGTTTCATGGTACCGTTCGCCTGGGGGGAAAAATCGCCACATCAAATCACATCAAAAATGGCGCCCGCTGTACAAACAGTCGATATGATGGAAAATTATTCACCCGCCAGCTCACCACCCACTGCCCACTCACCAGCATCGCCCGTAGGATCGTCGTTTGGGATTAAATTGGAAGTGTCCTCGCACGGACGGCCACCAAGCGGATCGCCAGCATCACCACCACCACCACCGCTATCGCCAGTGCGCCAGTTTCGCCACCCTTCCGGTGGTCCTTCGCCGGTGGTATCAAATTCGGATTGCGATAATATTGTAGCCGCTCGCAGCCCGCAAGCGTCAGCAGAAATCTTTTTCGCCATGGCTAATAATGCGTCCGAGAATAATACTGTTTACGTTGATGAAATTGTTGGCACCATCGGCGAGGACGATTCGGTCGTTTGCTGGCAGTGTAAAATATGCCCATTCAGGTATTTGTTGCGCCCAGGGTGAAAGTGGGATGAAAATCGCCACCACCACCCCCACGGCGGGAAAGTTCAATTCCGGGGATGAATTTTTGGGTGAAGGAAAATGCTACACTTTCCCGGCCTTCCTAACACCCACCAGGCGGCTCCATTGGTCCTCAGTTATGGCGTGGCTATTCTTTTTACCGAGCGTTTTCTGCTTCTTCTTCTTCTTTTTTTGCGCCTCCATTTCCTCTGTTCCTCACACCGATTGTCCGTTTGCGTACCAAATGAGCCGGATGAGTATCGGGCCTGTGTTTACCTGTTTGCTTATTTGTTGCTGTCCTTGCTAATTTTCCATTTTCCCACTCTTGGAGTGTCCTTTCTCCCCGCACGCCATTCGATGAACCTTACCCTCCTGGAGTTCTGCCACCCAATTGCCCAACGTTTGCGCGAACATTTCCATCCATGCTGCATCCATAGCCGTGCCAATGTGCGTGTGTTTAGGGTGGAAGTGGAACTGGAAGCGAACATTCGCACGCACGACGTACTGACCAAGTTGGCCGGACATTTTCAGCCCGGCAAGGCTATCGGCCCCGAAAACATGGCCGTTTTTCTCCCCCACTTTCACAGGGCGCTGGCCCTGGGATGGCGGGGAAAATGGCGCTTTTTCAACCTTCATTAAAATTTTCTCATTTCATTTATTTCGTCCCTTTCCTCGGTTCGGACCACCGTGACCGGTTGCCTCACCAAACAGCACCCCATCGCAGGCCGAATTTCTGTTTCACGAAATTTTGCACTCATCAAAGTTGGATGACAAAGCAAAGTCGTCCCCATCGGACCGACCGGGGACGGCGCCGGTGAGGCAGCGCCCGAAAATCACCTGCCCCCTCTGCGGAAAGCCATTCTCGAGGGCGTCCCTTCGGTGCCACCTGCGCCAGCACACCGACGAGCGGTTGTACCCGTGCCCGGACTGCCCGATGGCTTTCACGCGCAAGGCCAATCTCAAAAATCACACCGATAACATTCACCGGAAACCGGCGCCCTCCGAAGGGCCCGACGGGCTCGGGCAAGGCTCGGAAGTGGCCGGACCCAGCACCGCGAGGACCGTCTGCACGACTTGCGGCAAAACGTTCGCCAATCGGTGAGTAGCAGCAGCCTCCGTAGTTTTTCCCGTGTAATTGTTGTGCATGCCCGGTGCCTACCGCGGGTCGCATTTGCCGCTAATTTATGACCCGCTGGGAAATATCGGAGCGGTTAAATATTTAGCAGCTTCTTTTCCGCGCGATTTCCACTTTCTGGTGGGTGACTCGTCGGGGCCCGGGTGCCCCGTTGTCTTACGGCGATAGGCGAGAATTTATAGAAAGCATTTTCCGCGCTTTTCCGGTTCCGGACTTTGCAGCCGCGCAAAAGAAAGGCAAATTAATTTTCCATCAGTTTCCACGCGGCATTCCGGCCGCCGACGAGGTTTTTCATGGGGTGGGAAATGGTGCTACAAAACAAAAAACAAAAAAATACGTCCAGAATTGTACGAAAACTCAGCAAGCTACCCATCAGACGCCAAGGCGTGACGTTTCCTTGGCAACGGGCTCGTTCGCTCGTCCATTTGATGGTCCAACAATACCAGGACGAATGGCCGACGTCAGACGTCGTCCGTCTCGTGGTATAATGGGTGCAATTAAGCCTTCGGACGGGTGACGTAAACCACCTTTTCACCCACCACCCCCCGAAAACCACACAAACACGCGCACGCTCGTGGCTCGACACCGCACATGTTTCGTTTGACAAATGTTTACATAAGTGCGCCGCCGGCACCGGAATAATTATGTGAGGGAACGAATAGAAGTGTAACGATGATAAAACTGATAACTTTATGCGGCCACACCCCACGCCCACGATGGGTGACGGCGATGGCGCCACGCATGGCGAACACGGATAAAACACGGTGAAAGATATATCCCTCGAACACCGGGCCAGGGTGGCTCACTCATTTTCAACGCCCGAAATGCCCGAAACGCCCGGCTGCCACAAATTTCCCGTAGATCCCGAGCTCAGCACCAGAATGACGGGCCAACCCGACCGGTGTGTCCTGTCGTCCTTTCGTCCTGCCAGCGGCATGCTTGGGCCAAGGGGGATGTAAATAATTAAATATTTTTATATCCTTGCACGGTACTTTATGAGTGTTGAGATAAGCCGTCGTTCGCAGCCACGTGTGGTGGAGACGGTTTTACGCCCCGGGCGTCCATTTGCATGGTGATCTGAGTAGAATGGCCCACCGGAAACCACACACACACACACACACGCGCATGTCACGTCCTGATGCGCCCTGGTCTAACACCTTCACTGGAAGAGTCAAATTCCGGCGCTTGAATGACACCGGCCTTGAATGACGGTACCATCGGGTTTCGGGTTGGGTCATGTCATGGCTTCTTAAAAGCTCGTGAGCTGTTCCTCGTGTGGTCACCGGTGCGCCTTGCAATGAACGAATTCCAACGGTGAGCCCCTAGCATGTGGTCGCTTTTCTTCTCGCTTCCTTGCATGAGAATGTCAACGAGATA
The DNA here is from genome assembly GCF_943737925.1 of Anopheles nili. Lineage (NCBI taxonomy): Eukaryota > Metazoa > Arthropoda > Insecta > Diptera > Culicidae > Anopheles > Anopheles nili. Next base: position 23,456,657 of record NC_071292.1, read on the forward strand.
ATTCAGCAATTATCCCTACGCCTCGGTGTCGCAGCAGCGGACTCCAACCGGGTGAAACAACACCGAGAGGAACTAATTCATGAATCGGACATCAAGATCACTTAAGCGTGTGAGGATTTTCCGGGCTCTCGCTCTCCGCTCTATGCCCTCACTTTCCATCCCTGTAATGAGGTCACGATGGTGGACCTGGCCGGTCGGAGAGCCGATCGGTAAAAGATTCATTGTAAGTGCCCCAACTGGCCAGCGTGAATGAGAGAGTGAAAGGACATTCGGATGCTCCTGGTTAGGAGCTAGGATGCCGGCGAACCGGCCAATGGACGGTTGGGCGCATCTTGCCACGTTTTCCGCGCCCATTACCGACACCACCGGGCACATTAGCATGGTCGCGATTAGTGTGACCCCGCGTGATTGGTAACCTGGTGGCGAATGGGCAAGCCGGGCGAGTCAAATGAACCGGAAAAAAGGGCGCCACGGCAACGAGCACACCGATAAAATGCAAAGTTAATTACAGAAAATCTAACGTAATTTGTGAAAATAGCTACTTGAGCTGATAGATTTATCGAAAGAAAGCGGGTGAACAGCAACAAAAAAAAGCAATGGAACAATGAGACCGGGTGGCACAAAACGATGCTCTCATCCAAATGGTCGTCGGGTTCGACATGAAATGGAGGGTGTTATTTGTTTTTTTTTGTTTCTTTCACCGACGTTATGCTCCAACCGATTGCACCTTTAGCAATGAGCGCTTCTCAGCAGCTTACGAGCGTACTGCCAATTAATGTCATGTGTAATCTGAAGACGAAGCAAACAATCGCAGACCTCACGGTGTTTTTATCGGTAACGGGACGAACGACCGACCGGTTAGGGGACGATTTTGTCCTGATGTTGTATCCGTCCTTTAGCTCACTCCAAAATTCTCTTCATCGTGTTGCCAAGCAACCGGGATAGCGATGAATATGCAAACAGCGGCGAATTCGATGCACGCAAAACCATGTGTTAGCATCTAAATCGAGTGTAGAACATTGTTTTTTGTTTAAAAAAAATGCAGCTATTAGAATGAAGTAACTATTATCTTATATCAACAACGATTTCTTCTATTCATTCAGCTTTACCTATTTTGGTAACATTTTTCGATATGAATTTATTGTTCTAATTTGTAAATGTAAATCAATTAGCTTGTTTCATAAGCTATGTAAAAAGTTCACTTGTATAGCGACACATGAACCCTTTTTTCATCAAATATTGTTAAAAAAATGACATTATACTTTAAAAATGCATCAGAGCTCCGGTACAATGAGTATGAGAGAGTTTCATTTAGTTACTTTGAACACCGTTGTTATTTGTTGTTTATAAAAATTGTAAATATATGATTATCAATCTTAAAAGCAATAGAAACAATAACCATACAATAATCGGGCTTTTTTTAAATATGTTGTAGCCTTTTATTAGACTTTCTCCAGCTATTTGAATGAACATCAGAGAAACCTTCCTTGCCTTTGGAGTATTTTACTACAGAATCTCATGAAATGCTTCTTCTACTACTCCATTCTTTTGGCGTTCTTTCCACGGTACCTAATACTCCATAACTCGAGCGTTGTTTTCCACTCATAAACAGCCTTCTAAACAGCGACACGATTCTACTTCACCCGGGTTAATTATGGTTGCGTTATTTTGCGCTTGGTAAAATCTCCACTCTCTCGCTCTCTGAGCAGTGAACCCCCAGCAAAAGCACCCTCAAAACACACCACGGCGTAAGCCCGACACCCAACTGCACCAGGGTTCCTATTAAAATATATCACCGCTCAAACGAACGCTTGTAATTGGCAACTGCACGAATGTAGATAAATTTCAAATATCCCCCCGAAAAACGGTCGCTCCCTATTGGGCTCTTGCCCGGAGGGGCCATCGGTCGCGTCGGGGAAAACTATGCGCGAATGTTCCGTCATTTGTGTGTCCCGGCGTCCGGACGCCGATGACGATGATGCTGACGCCCGGACGCGCCGGCCCCATTTGCCGGAGTTCATCCCAGGGACCCTTCTTAATTGGTGCGATGTTACGAAGTGGACAAGCAACTCCCACCACAACCAGTGGCCCAGTTGGCGCATAAACATAACAGCACATAACTTTCAGACCGTCGGACCGGCGGTCGAGTGAAACCCTTCGGATGGTGGGTTCGCAGGACGGATCATTTTTGTGATCGACCCTCTCGGTTTACTCGGGCGTACTCGTCGGCATATGAACTTGCCGCGATGGCCGGTGACCGAGAAGAGACCGAAGACCCGAAACCGTAACAGATGGGGAATTTCTGGTGCTGGGATGTAAGGGATATTAATATGACAACCCCTTACGTGGACATACACGAGTCCCTCTCGCGTATATTTAGCGTACCACCCTCGTCGTTGTCAATAGGGGTAGTTTTGAGATTTACTATTTTGCCTCCCGTGCACCTCGGGAACCACTAATCGAGGCCACCGACCTGGGGTCCATCAAAACTATGTGCCATAACCGAGCATCGAAGGTATTTTAGGTAAGCACCTGCGAATGCCAAAAAGGACACACTCCAGCACAATACCGGAAGAGGCCACCTTGACGGTAGTTTAGTTTGCGGAAACTTTCTCGTTCACCCTGAAGTGCTCGCGTAAGTTCTGATTTATCATAGTCGAAGTAATTGAATCAATTCGTTCACAACCGTCGATCCAGTGCAGGACCAAGCCGGTAGTGTCTCAAGGTCCCTAAAATAAATTTCGGGCAACATATGCATCGCTAAACGGTGGCTCTCGGTGACGCTCCCCCAAAAGACCCAGAAGGCAATTTACGCCGTCTGCATCTTGCGCCAACCCGATGGCAGGAAGATTTAATTACATATTCATACACCGTCCCGTTTTTCACGGCCGGGTTCAACTTTCGTTTCCCGCTCCAGTGACAAGGACCTTTCCCAGGAGGCGAAACGCAATCCCGTGTGAGCGAAAGAATCCCCGTCCGGAAAACCCGCCTCTAGGGTTGAGGTATAATTCGATTGAGTTTTGATGATTTGCCTCTAATGCGAACACGCAACGCCACGAAGTGTCGCTACTTCCGGCCCGAAGGGGGAGGCAGGCGCGTTAGGAAATGAGCTTAACCCGCCCGCCCCGGTTTCACATTTCGGTGTAATTTATGAGTGAAACACCGCCAAAAGGGGTTTTTGCTGGTGGACAAAAAAGGGCCAACCCGTAACCGTAAAAAGAACACTCACACAGGAATGGGCTGGCAAACAAAAACGTTGCGATGCCGGTGGAAAAACACGTGAGGAAATCCTTTTCTGCGCGCCACCACCACCGGTCTCGAGGCTCATTACTAGGCGTGGGGCACCATTTTACGACGTCCCGACGACCGACCTGCGCACATACACACCGGAGAACAGATCCGCAGAAACCGCTACTATGCCAATTCATCTAAATGCCGTTTGCTCGTTTGCATTACGACCGGGCCGGGAGCACACGCCCGAGCTCGGTAATGGGCGGACTCGTCCTTTCCAGCGTCCTGGCGCACGGGCATCTCGGATTCCGGGCGCACATCCGGGGACACATGTAGGCGAAAGATTAAAATTATTTCCAGCACAACCTCGACATAATGGAGGGTTCTTACCTAGCCTCGGCTCGGTGACCCGCCGGTGCTTGACCAACGTGTCCTGCGAAAAAGGGTCCCGCTTTCTTTCGGCCCCGGTGCTACCGTGGCGCTAACAGCTTTCCGTTCGTATTTCCTGTGTATCGGACCTTCCGGTGCGCGGGGAGAAACAATTGGCCGGTGACGGCGACGATGGCGGAATCGGCTCGCGCAATACCCCATTAAGCATAAGTATAAATCTAAATAGCAAATAAATTATGAAGATTTTCGTTTTATTTGTTTTCGGTAAAATTGTAGACTCCCGGTTGCGCCGTTTCGGTGGTGTGTAGACGAGCGCACACCGGGGTCGAGGATAGCACTTTCAGTTGTAGGGATGGCGTTGAAGCAAAAAAAAAGAAGAAACAGTACAACACGACACACAAATCGCCACACTTTTGTACCGTTCGGTTGTTTGCAACACGGTGAGGATCGTTACTGGGCGAGCTGCTTTGCCGGCATCCGGGAAAAGCGGATCCAGAAGGTGAGATCGTGGTGGGAAACATTACCTCCCGGGGCTCACGTATACAAATTATCGATAAAATGCCGATTTAATGCATTCTCGTAAGTGAGACGTGTACATTAAATCCGGCAGTCGGTAGTTGGTTTATTTTTTTTTATTTGTTTTGCTTCAACAGTCGACGCTGTCTCGAATTCATTTTCATGGTGTCCTACGATCGAAACAAAAGATTCTTCAGAAACGTCAAACCCATGCAATGAATGTCATCTCGTAGGTTCTCTCGATTCCCACAAAAACATTCGAAACTAAAAATAACAACTGTACACGCATTTATTTATGGGCAAAGGATAACGTTCCACAGCGCAGAGTACGAGCGTTTGGGCCGTAAAAAAAAGAAACCATTCCTACGAGTGAAAAGCGGATAAACCAAATCCTTACGACCTGGCCGCGCAAAACACCGTCAAGGAGGAAATGCCGCTACCGTACCTTACCGGAAAAACCATCCACCGGACCGGAACTGCACTTCTCTGCGCATCCCTGGCGGTTGTGGCGCTTTTCCCCGAGTGTCCTTTTTCACCGCTGCGACGATAATGCCCTTCTCGCCTACCGTGAGTGGGGGTGAGGTTTTTTTTTTATTGTTGCTATTTTTGCGCTTCGCCGTTACGCCACTTTCGGCCGGGAAAATTCTTTCCCATATAATTACACTGGACGGCCATAAACAAGTTGTAGGCATTCTGTTTGCCGCCGTCTCTACCCAATGGACATCTATGCGAAAAATAAAACACTTTACTATCGCTTTGGCTTCGGCCGCGCCATCCTCGAGACCGTTCGGGACCATCGTCTTGTGTACCATCATCGGTTTATCTTCCGGCCGGGTCAGCCAACGGGAAACCGAGAGGCAACTTTTGACTCGCCGTGGCCACCCTTCGCCAATCTTCTCCCCGCCCGGATGTAACCCGCCGTCACTAACGAGTGGTACTTTGTTTTATTTTGCCGAGGTTTTCGTCGACGTCCGGCATCCCGGTTGAATATTTGCAATATAATACTCCCCGGCGAAGGGTGGCACGGGCACCCTCGGAGGATCGCTGCACGAAGCCCACTGAAGGAACCACGGAAAATGACCAAAAATGATTCCAAGACCCATTAGACGGGACAGACGTGGACAACGGCTTAAGGGCGTAGCGGAGCATATATCGGTTTCGTAAATCGTTCGCTTCGCTTTTCCCGGCATTTCCCGGTTTTTTCCCGGGCCAGGTGAATGGGGGTGAACATTACACCCACCCCGGTGGCGGTGGAAAAGTCATCCACCGTGGGCTGCAGGAATCCATCCGAGATCCGGAACCGGATTCGAAATGCATACTTTTGGGTGGCTCTTTTTTATTATGATCCTGGTTCCGGGTCGGGCTGGTATGCGCACTCGAAGGCGGCTTTCGGTCAACCGAATGGCGTGGAGCGGTTCGGTTCAATCCGAATAGATTAAATAGCGAAATGACCCCGCCGGTCACCACATTCGCTATAAACTCCCATTTACGGGTTGTCGGAAAAGATGTCCTTGGACGTTCGTTCGTTCATTCTTTTTTTGTAGGATTTATTTTATTTTTTGTTGGTTTGAAATGCACGGGTTCCTTTGATTTTCAGCATCGGTTTGACGTTTTGGAGTAGGATGATGTTGCCCGTTTATTCGGTTTCGGTGAAGCATTTAAACGCACTGCTCTGCGACGTTAGGGTTTTCTTACAAATACAAAAAAACAACATTCCACTCGAGCAACGCTCTTGTTTCAATGAATATCAAACGCTAAATAGCGCTTATTGTTTCGGTAATTTCCCGAGCACTTTCTTCCGCTCGAGCGGACGCTTTTAAACCCGTATTCCAACTCATTAGAAGCGTTCGGAATAAAAATACCCACCGCCAAATAGCCGAACGAGAAGCGTTTGGTCAACCGCACCGTATTCCCATCGGCAGCACACATCACACGTTACGACGGCACACCGTTTGATGGCCACCATCGAACCGGTCGAGCAAAAGGACCAAGGGACACGAGCAAACAGATAATGGCCGTATCCGTGCGATTCACCTACACATTACCCGAAATCTTGCGCCAAACTCGAAGGCGTTAGGTGGGTTAGCCGACGGCCATTACTTTTAATTTCTTTCGTCCCGATGCACGCCGGATCGCATCCGTGCACGCCGGTGTCCGGTGGGTGTTTTGTTCCGTCCCGTTCCACTACGAAAGGGTCGGAAAATCTCACCAAACTCGCGCCAGGATGGTCCCTTTTTTTATTGGCCTGCATCGAAGTATCATGGTCAGCTTATTTTATAGCGTCCCTTTCGAGGCAAAAGAGCACCACGGGTAGAAAGAGAAAGGGCTACCCGGGGAGAAAGAGTGCCTTAGAATTATTCCTTCGACCGAGGCGACCGACGCTGGCCAGGATCTATCGGTGGCGAATGTCCAGCGGGCACCGTGTCGTTTTGATAGGCGAAAAAATATTCCTTATTTCAGTTGACCAGAACATAAATGTCTATAAATATTTCCCCAAATCCACCCGGCTTGCAACCAATCGCAACCAATCGTATCCCCAGCCCTGGTGAAGGGCCACACGGTGTCCTTGGTGGCACCCGACAGGACGGTTGCCTTCTTTTGCAGGTGATAATAATATATTTCCTCTGCTGCAAGGACGACGTTGGGCTGTGCTTTTCCTCTATTTTTTTTTGCTCAATCCTACGTTGGAAAATGCGCCTTAAAACGGGAAATGAGAAGAAGAAAAAAACTCCCCCACTCTTGCACACACACACACACACGGACACGGACACGGTTGGTAAAGACTATCGCGAATTCCTGAAATTCGGTCGAAATCCCGGCTAGCCGTTTCCGGGGGTATTTACTAGCCGCCGCTCGCCCCACAATCCAAATCGGAAGGACACGCTCGGTATTTCATGAAGACCGAAGACTGCATTTTGTATTTTATGGCCGCACTTTGTCGGCGGCCTCGGTACGATTGAATACTTTTATCTTCCCGTGCACCCGCCACCGTTTACATGATTTACGGTCAATGGGATTCTAAACATCCTTCCCGGCAGGTGGCCAACGCAAGCGAACGCCAGTTCTAGGCCTTCCCGGGACGCACCGGGTAAAGGACGAGAAAAATGTGACCAATCCAGCAGGAATAATGTAAAAAAAATACAAGGACCACCACAAACGGTGTGTCTCTCGATCCTGTGGAAGTATTTTAACGTGCATTCCGGTCACAAACCCACGCCATTTGACGTTTCTCCGTCGGGAACCGTTTCTTCGCCGTCACCTTTGCAGGCTGCAGGAGCGAGATCCTGCGAATTTTCGAATGTCCGACCACGCGACCACAAATGCCATTTCACATATCATCGCACCGAGCGCCACCCTTCGCGACGGGCGTTTGAGTTTTATCGAAAAGCGATTTATAAACGACGAACCATCCTGGCGATGATCCCATCTCCGAAGTGCACCCGATCACGGGTCGGACGAGTCCTTGCTCGTGCGGTTGCCTTTATAAATCTTTCCCCAGCGTTCGGTTATCCTGTGCCAGTTCCCGCATCGTCTGTCAGACGTCCTTGACTCCACGTGTTTCACGTTTCCGAACGCGCGAACGCTGGCGCTGAAAACGATCCGGAAACCACTGCGGCATCGAGCTCCTGTGGTCCTGATGCGTCCTTGCGTCCGGATGCGTTCGCACTTGGTGGCCCCTTTTCCCCGTCCGGGAAGTGGTAATGAAGTGTGCACGGAAGTATTTACCGCACCGCGTTCGCCGATGTACGCGTTTCCGAGTGATTGGCGCTTCACGTGGCGATGATCCATGGAAATGTGTCCCATTCGGTGGGGGAAACAAATCATTCTTATCGCTACCTTGCCAAGGAAATGGGCGATGGGCCAGCAGAACACGGCGCACCCGGGACTCGGATGGTTGGCGTTTTATGGCGAACCGATCGCACGGTGATGTCTGATGTTGACATCGTAGGGTTGATTTAAGACACGCCCGCCACCAATGACGCCATCGTGCGAGGCACCGATAGCGATTGATTCACGCGTGGTTGCGATGCTTGCAGGGCTGTGGATAGGAGGGCTTTTTTCGGACGATTTTTTGGTGTCTGAAGCGACTATAAGCAAGTGAAGAGTCTTATGCGATATGTTGGTTGATGGTTCGTTTTGCTGTACCATCAAGTATAAGATTTATTTTATGTTTTATTGCAGATGTTTATTCTATAATTCTATGAGCAACAAAGTATAAACTATATCACGCATGTTCTCCTTGTACCTAGTAAATTATTGTTATTTTCATTTATTTAGCAACGGCCTGGCCGTTTTAGATTTGAATAATTATTAGTGAGCTGAAAGGCATTTCCTCCCAACAGCCGCAGAGAGCCTTATCCCGGGCTGACTCGGTTAGTTTTTGTAATGGTTCTGTGGCATATATCACATGTAAGCTTTGGTAGATTTTTGAGACCTTTATGAAGGTAGTCATTTCTGAAGATTCCTTAACTTCTTCGACGGATTCAAACTGCTTTACCTCAAAGTTCATCATCAAATCATCAATACGCGGGTTGAACTTGCGCGAATGGTTCTGTATAATACCGATCAGGAAAAACTGAGAGAAATAGAAACCACTCATCCAGGTGTTTGGTTCACTCTCGTCGATCCAACGTTGGAAGAACGCTAAACGCAGAACAAAATCGTTCACGTTGCTGCCAAGAGCTTTCAGCAAGGGATAGCTTTCCGAAAATCACGCCTTGGGAATGCGGGATATTTTCATCAAACGATAGATTTTCTGAGTTGTGATTTCATGCAGATCTGATTCTTGATAGGCCGCTGCACATTCATCAGACTGATGCGTATTTATTCGAGAAACCGATTGAACCGTGTCATTTTCTGTTGTATTCAGGGGTAGCCGCATTCATTTCCCTCTTATGGTATACCTAGTAAATTAATATCCCACACTTATTACTTTATTTTTTGTACCTTTTAACACAACATTTTGAAGGATTATGGATTAGTTTGTTAGGATTTTATAACGATTATGTGGCAGTGAACATTCAAAACAACAAAATCAGTTTGAACTGCAATTTTCCTGGATCAATCGATCCTGGGTGCAATTTGGATGCCAATCTTTATGCTAAAAATATTGTAAAAAAATTATATTGTTTTTCTTTTAAACAACTTAGAGTCAGTTTTCCCAACATATACCCTGTCCAGAACTGAAAGATAAATCTATCGTTAAACCTTTGCTTGCAAACATTCCGGACTTCTGCTTTTAAAGACAAACTTTTCCAAAAATATCCTTCCAGCTCTCAGCTCGCATGCTAAATTTCCTTGCTAGTGGAATCAACACTCTACCTATCTTTCTACCACGACAATTCGTTTAAAATTTCTTCCACTGCTCCTCTCCAATATTTGCTGCGATTACGCGATGTTTTGGGAATTTGGTTTTTTTTTCTTTCCTCATCGTCTAATTTACCGACATTACCAATTTACCACCCAACAAGCGGCACCGTACAGTGAGGCACCCGAATAAAATTCCGCCACACCTTCATGGTGGAATAAAATATGAAATATTCAGCGCCGAACATGCGATTTTATCCGATTTCTTCTCATTTCGGAGCCAATTTTAAAACACGCCCGTTTCACGCCGCCACCAGACCGGCGAGAGTGGATGTACTTCGGTGTCGTCATATATAAATATATATTCACCCGCCGTTACACAACCCGGCCGTTTTCCGCCTCATTCGGCCTTTCAGAAGAGTAGGGTTAGGGTTTTGCCTAGAAGAAGTGTTACCTTCGGTTCCCAGGCGCGCCACGAATAACGAATGATACGAACAACTGTGTTCAGCAAACACCTTGCCGCTACACGGTTTTATAATTTCCTTATTACGTATGCGGCCCATCCTGTGCAGACTTTTGCTCACGACATCCTCGCTCGCGTGGGGTGGGAGTGAGTTTTCCGCGGCTCGCGTCGTATTTACACTCCCACACGCACCTCGGGCGCCTGCTGAAGTGAAATATTTTTCCCCAAATCGTTCTGCCATAATTTTTACAGATAAAAGTTAATTTTTGCCCGCACCATCGCCGTGTGCCGAGGGCACTCATTCATTGAGCCGTTTACTCAACGGATTCCCGGAGCCCCCTCACAGCGCTGCGCCAAAGGACCAAACACGAAAAGGACGAAACAAAAAATCAAGACGCTAAGACTAAGACGTTTTCCAAGGGTGAATCCAGTGGGCAGGATTCCACACCGCACGGAGCGCCATAAATATGAAAAACAAACACACGTGGAAACGGCAACACCCGCGCGCAGGTCGGCAGCCTTTCGGCGAGGATTAATGGAAATGAAAATCGTAAAATGTAGTCTCCTCCGCCCTCGTTTGCCTGCGCGTGGGTGGTATATGAGCTTCGTCTTCGGTTACGTTTTGTTTGCCAGCTACACGGACGAGCTGCAACCCAGGGCACCTCGCTTCACGTACGGGTTTTCCCAGCGACTTTTCTTTCTCCCACCCCCAACTTTCCACGGCGACTAGTTTCTTCCGCCGGTTAATTACCACCCAAGCGCTGGTCTAGCGTCTTTTGAATTTTAAAACGGGCGCGTTCCGCTTGTCACCTTCCAAGAAGGTGTTACTTTTCCCTGGCACAAAAACGGGACCATTTCGGTTAGCAAAAGCCGCGGATGCGCAAGAAACAAAAGTGCACCGTGAGTGGGTCGGTGGGCGGGATATCTTATGCCTGGCGATCGTCGCCACCATTTCATATGCAACGTGGTGGATACCGGCCATATCTCACCGGGTGTCCTTTTTTGTTGTTTCTTTTTTCCCCGAGCCAACCGCTCACGGTGCATACCTAATCGACCAAGATCGGGTCGTTGCAATTTGCTAAGTGTTTTCCTAAGACACCCCCGAACTGCATGGGCAAAATGGCCAGCGAAAAAACTGCGCTACAATGCGCGGCGCGTAATTGATTGTGGTTCGCGGTACTATCTCCCCGTTCGAGTCGCAGTTTCCATTTGCTAGTTAGCAAAAGCGAGCCCCGTGCTCCATTCATTTGGCGCTGAGAGAGCGTGCTGAGTTGATTGCAAATTTTACTCCCATAATGTGGGTGCTTTCGAACATATATTTATCCGTGGCCCGTCTCGCCCATTCAAAGTAATCGGCACCATTAAGCATCGTTCGACGGAGCCAGAGAGCAAAATTAAGATCCGCATCCGATCTCCGTTTCGCTGTGCCATCGTTATAAACCATTTCCGAGGAATGGCATGCGGGTGTTCGGAGTTTTTTTTTTTCTACACATTTTTCGCTTAACGTTCGACGAATAGACCCCGCGTGGAGAACTTTCCCACTTGGGCAAGTGCAACACACAAATGCGGAGAAGATCGCGTTCGATGCCACCGGAAGGGACTGTGGTTGATGGGTTTTTTCCAGCAGCCGGGAACCGCCATCACGCGGCAACTCTGGCGTGACCCATTCCGATGGTCTGGTGCCCGACGCCCGATGCAGCTGATGCCTGGTGATGGTCGAAAAACGGCCAAGGATCATTTCACCGCCACCGGAGACGGTCCCGATGCATCAAGCAATTGCAGCAAGTCGTCCGTGCCGGCGTGTCTGATGAGCGCAATTCTTCTCCATCGTCACCATGCTGCTCCATGGCACGGGTGTTCCACAGAAGAACCTTCAAGAAAAAGCTCATCAAGAGTGGAGCGGAATGGAAAGAACGAAAAAAAAACTGAAGCGTTTCGGTTTCGAGTTTCCGAGTGTGTCTGCTCGAAAGTGCAGCAGCTCCGGTCCCTTTCGGGACGGTGGCAAAAGCACGATCGCTGGGATGCAAATTGGCCATCGAACACTTGAGCGCGAGCGCTTGCAGTGTCCTGCAGGCGAGCGGGCTACCAGGACATCCGGAAAATGCAGCGCCACGGTCGCAAGAAAAACTACACTTGATTATAATAATAAACATAAAAATTTATCGCAACATCCATTCCTACTAGCGCGCACGGGGGCTGGAAAAAGAAACCGCCAACAAAGGAAGTTTGAAACTCGCCCGAAAGATGAGCTTCCCTTAGGCGGTGGAACCGTGCGCCCTTGTGCCTGGTTCCAGTGGTTGTATAGAGTGAAAGGCGAGCGCTAGAAAAAGACGATGGAGAAAAGACCAAAAAAAACGCCACCACGGAGATCTCCAAACGCAGCTCAAACGAACGGCACGGAACGGATCTCTGAGATGTCATTTGCATTTCGAACGTAAAATGTCACATCATGCAAAGCGAACCGAAGGGACACACTCGGCCAGTTGCTTTCTCTGGGGAGGGGAGCGAGTTGATGGAAAAGAAAGCGACTCGCTCGGGGTGAAGGAAAAGCGACCGAAAGCGACCGGCCGAAGGAAACCCGGGAGACAGCAAAGGCTAGGGCAGCGCCAGCTTATAGATATATATGATAATTGCATTCCGCTTTTGGGATGAATGGTTTTTAGTGCACGATGGCCGTAAGTTTGAGTTTTGCATACGGGGGCACAATCCGAGCTGACCACTTCTTTGTTCGCTGAAGTAGGAACATTTGCTGGAAGTTGTTGAACTAGCCGGTGGTTGGCTGCAGCAGCAGCGGAAGAGGAAGAAACCCCCTGCTCGGTCATAAAACTCAAACTCAGAAGAACGGCGGTGCTAATACGTTTAACAAAACGTGAATATTTCCGCTATCTAGGTGGAGAAATAAAGTAACTCTAAAATGGAACAAAGCACCTCGCGAACCAGTGCGATATTGTACCTGCAAAGGAACGTCTACTTTTGTCACATGAAACAAGAAAAAGCGCTACTTGCAGTAACAGCAAGCTTATACATTTTATACAAATAAAACTCCTATACATCTGACCTCTACTGCACTTTGGAAATATACAATTTTCATTCAAAAAGTATCTTAATTTTCAGTCTACAATCTCGATATTTCATGTGTTATTCCAAGGATCACAAATATCAAAGCTCTAATTGATATACTGGGGGCTCTGTCCCTGGCGATTTCTAATTAAACACAAAAAATGGAAGGCATATCTTACCTCAATCGTAATGTTTCTTATTAAACACAAAAATTATAAGCGATCTCTCGTGTTACTTTTTCTACCCAGCGCAATCGTTAATTGTCAAACTCGAATAAAATCATAGCCTACTAAGCATTCGCGCAGATGACACCCGAAGGAATCCCGCATGATGGATTGTCCCTACCGGACAGCGGGCATTCGCTAATACCATCTCATTGCTTTGGTTTCTTCTCGCTCACCCAACAGCTACATCATGCAACAGCACAGCAAAGTCCATCACGAGCAGCGATCCGTCAAGGAGTTTTCCTGCCAGTACGAGGGCTGTCACTATTTGGCCCGATCCGCGGCCGAAACCCGCCGCCATCTGCAGTCACACTCGGACGAACGAAGCTTCGCTTGCGACGACGAAGGATGCGATTATCGAGGAAAATCCTTGGCTCAGCTGCGCAGGTAAGTGGCAGGCTCAGCGTTGTTGGTATTGTTCCCTTAAGGACCCGCCTAAGGCAAGGTGGTTGCTAATTAAATGATGATTTCGATAATAATTAGCCACATCGTGAAGCCTCCGGGACGACCGGCGACGTTGACGGATGGCTGTTTGGTGGTGAATCTTTTTTTTTTCGCCTAGGTTCGTTTCTTATTCCGCCTTGATTAACAAATCACCGCCTGGGAGGGATTGAATTTTTCCCGCTTCCGAAAGCGATCAATTAATTTGCACATGGGTTCAGTTGGGCTTATGATTGGGCCCGTTCGGAGGCCACTACTGAGCTCTCGAGGGAGAAACGAAATATGATTATTTAAGACAACCCCGATTAGCTCATCAATATCCTCCAAAACTCTGCCCCGACCACGTGACACGTGGATAAGCCGGCATATTAAAGTGCATTAGCATTCTCAGCTCGTGTTTCGCGTGCCCGATCCATTCATGTCCTTCACTTCCTGCAGTTTGCTGCTTTTGAGCGAGCGTATGGAAAATTACCATTCAATGCGTCTCATTGTGTGTTAACGCGTGTCGATATCGCAGTTCTATGGGCAACTTTTCCCTCCTTCGCGATTCCTTCGCGCACTATATAAGGACAATCACGCCTAGAAGCTGCAACTAGCGCTGGGGACAAAGCAAGAAACTCCCCTCGCGACGGTGGATGTTAATGCGATCGACAACAACGGCAACAGAAGAAGCACCACAACAACAAAAAAGACTGAAACAACCGAAACAAAACCGCAACAGGATAGATGACAGCGACAACTGCATGCTGTTGTTGGCGCGAGCATTGCGGCTGAGAATGAGCAGAAAAAGAAGAAAAAAAATAAAGGAGAGCTACATAAATGCAAAGTATGTTCGGTTCCGCGCTCTATCTCGGTTGTGTAGATAATTTATCATCGATTGATTTTTTTTTTGTTGTTGCTCTCCCTTCATTTTCGTCCATCGGGGGGGGGGAAAAAAAAACCTTCGGTACGTAACGAGCCGATACGCGGGTCTGCGTGAACCACCTTACGCATGAAGGATTTGCACCTTTACCTGCGTTACGCTTGGCATCGCGTTTTGCGTTCTTTTGCTGAGAGGTCCCTGCTATCTTGTCCACGCCGTCAACGCAATCGAACGCGTCGAGGGGCAACAATTTTAAGGGGCACTACACGAGACCGAAAGCTCTGAAGCAGGCACACAAGCCCCCAATCGGAAAGAGAAGGAAAGAGAGAGAGAGAGAGAGAGAGTGAAAAAAATCGACAAACAACTACAAGGCAATGGAGAATAATTAAATTAAATTAATACCGAATTCCTTTGATATCGGGGCACTTTTTTATTGTTTTTAATTTCCAATCTTACACATACTCACTACCGTATTGGTCGGTGCTACTGACGACGCTTCGGTTTGTCTTTCCGTCATATTAAGCGCACGGTGCCGGGGACCGGTGGAGGACGGCACTGAAAAGGATTCCCTCGCCTTCCCCACCGACCGACCGGAGGATATCAACTCGATCCGGAACGCATGCATATAAATAACCGCGAACGATAGTGCGAAGGAACCGCCAAAGTCCGGGGCGATCGTCGGGGAGATGGTACAAAAAAAACGAAAGCAAAAAACACGTAATAAAAGCACTCGGTCGGTCTCGCACGCCCCACCCATACAGCTGAGCCAAAATGCCACTGTGGCGCAAGGATATATCGAAATAATTGGACACGAGTCCGCCGAAAAGCTCGCAGTCGGTGCTGATCGTGGGATATATTGGGGTGGGAATTGACGGGCACAACAAGAACCGCTCTGCTGGAAATGTTTTGCGGAGCAATACGTAAATTCAATA
Source organism: Anopheles nili (assembly GCF_943737925.1). Lineage (NCBI taxonomy): Eukaryota > Metazoa > Arthropoda > Insecta > Diptera > Culicidae > Anopheles > Anopheles nili. Next base: position 23,472,083 of record NC_071292.1, read on the forward strand.
GACACAAACGCTGATCGCTGCCTGATCGGTTTTCTTTTGCATTATTTGCTCTCCCTTTCTCTCTCGTGCTCCTTCACTAAGACGGCTGCTCCTGAGCTGCAAAATATGGCAGTTTACGGCCATTTGGAGCATATGCGTCTTGTCGGGGTGCGATAGGGGATGGATGGGCGAAAAGATGCAATGGGAATGTGCATTTTTGAAGGTACAGAAAATTCTTTGTACGTTGCATTTTTCGCAATTGGTATTACAATGTAGGGAGATGCATAAATAACTGGATGAATCTCTTTATACTACTATCATCAGTAGTAAAATTCGTACTTTTTGTTGATAAAATATATTTTGTTTTTAACAAAAAGTGCTCTGCCATCTTATCGATAGAAAAATTTGATATTTTAATTAAATAAACGTTCACAAAATGGAATAAAATTGAAAGCCTCCGCTGAGGGAACTGAAACGCATAATCACTGAAAAGATATCTAAACACAACAGTGCCCTAAACCCGACAAGCATATTTAAAGTCCCCTAACTACTCGAAACTCGTCAGTACATTTTCGCACCACAATCCCCTAACCGATCAATTCAATTTTGCAGCCAATCACCCGGCAAAACCGCGACCGCGGACGAGAGTATGACCGACTCGAAGCGCGTCGAAAAATTCGATATCGTATCAGGAACGATCCCCCCAAAAACGGGGATTTCGCTCACTTCTCTGACCGCCGGAGCTCGACGACGCACGGGCATGGAAAGAAAGCGTACCCGAAAATGCATACCGGTGTGATGTGGCAAAGTCCGCAAATTCGCGATCGCTTTATGCACGAAATGCTGCAACTCGGTAGCCCTGGCAACGCGCACAAAACGAAGACAACAATGACTACTGCGATTGGGGTATTTTTCCAAACTTGGCCCCCGGTTGTCGGGATTTAAGGCCAACCGTGCGGGGTTGCAACGTCTTTTTTTTTCTTTCCACCCCACACGAAAACCCCCAGACACAAGAACCCGGAGAGGGCCAGATTGTTCGCGGCACGGTTTTGCGATATCGATGATGGGGCTTCGAAAGGCTGCAACTCTGGAGCACGCACGCACCACGAAAGAGTGAGAGAGAGAGAGAGAGATGAAGCGAAAAAAATGGCTTCACTCCGGAAGGAATGCAGCATTTCGATGGGTCTGCAAGGCTTCTGCCTTAGCTGCGGCCCGTGAAACAAAGCTTCCCTTTTTGCTACAGGGCGCACGTCTGTCACGGTCGTAATATTGTCAAAATCTAGATCAAATAAGATATCTCAGCGCACGGGCATATTTCTGTGGCCGTTGGGAGAATTCTCGAGAATTTCAGGCCCCAAAAAAAAAGCTAAAGATCACGATAACTGAGACAGTCAGCTCCGCGGCGTACGGCAGAGAACCTCGAGCTGATTAAGCTGCTCGGGAAGGGATGCAAAAAGGCAGTGAATTTACGCGTTCATTAGGGTAAGAAATCGGCTGTCAAGCTTGCATTCAAACGAAAAAAAAAAAACACCCCATTTCGTTTCGTTACCATTCCGCGCAGCATGAATGCAGCGGATCGTAATTGCATTATTACCAGTTCAAAGCGCCATAATGATTAACCTGCAAACATTGTACGAAAACACGAGTCTTATCCTGCACCTCGGCTTCGCGGGTCATGAATAATGCATAATTATTTGCACAAAACCCGCCCCACTCCCCGGAACGAATCATAAATTAAATCACACGCCCCCGGGAAAACAATGTGATAGGAGCGCGCGCGCTCGAACCCGATCCACCAGGATCAGCTCGCGACGGTCACGAATTTATCAACCATTTCGATATAAATTCGCCCACCCGACCCACAGCGCCACCCATCCGAAAACGCAACATGGGGAGCTTTTTTTTCCACCACGGGCAGCTCATAGTTAATATTCCACCGCTTATTTTTTTTCCTCCCCCCCATTGTTTCAGGCTTGAAGCCCGGCGTTTCGTAAATTTTCCCGCAAACCCGGGTTCGCTTTCGTCTTTTAATCGGTTGCATATGCATATTTTCGTTTATCTTCCCGGTGCATCATCATCTTCGGTGGAGCGCTTCTGCAGGTACTACGGTTATTACTCGTATTATTGTTATTAAAAGTTCACCACCCACCACCCACCACCCACCTGGGTCCACCCCATTCCGTCCATTTCTTTCCCGCGGACCCGTCTTTAATGTAACTGCAACTGGTTGCAGCGTGGTCATGGTAATTTTTTCCCTCCCCAGCATTATTTACTCTACTCTTCTCTTTCATTCTTTTCCTTTTGCTGCCATTTGCCTCCAAGAACGCCCCCACCATGGCGTAAACGAACACGCACGGGATTGGAATGGAAAGCGCTTTTCCCTGCGCGCAGATAATTCTTTATGTTATTATTTCGTTTTATTATCATTTGCATTACTATGCATTCCGCTACGGTTGGTCGCGCCGGGCTCCGAACTCCACCCAAGTCCCAAGTGCAGTGGATGCAAATGCATAATAATGCACACACAATGGGAAGCCTCACCCCAGGCCACCCGATCGTGTGTGCCCGCGCAACCGTAGATGACGATGTTAATGACGCCCGTTGGATGTGTCATCAATAGTGGGTCCGGTTTTTTCTGAGTTCGTGTCCTTTGCCACCAAGGCGAGGGGTTGCCTTGATTTGGCACGAGGAGGGAGAAAAAAAAACCCCCCACACGACACACGATCGCACGGTCTTAATCAAAACGGACAATCCTCACGATACGCACATTAAGCGGGCAGCCATTCCATTTCCATTTCCACTTTTGCTGTGGGCTCTTTCCCATTGTGGGTGTGCGAGCAGCGAATGGAAAGCGTCTCAAAAGCGTGGAAAATCAGGAAAAACTATTCGCCCCCCCGTTTCGCTTTTCCCAAACGAGTGCGGGGTGGAACGATTTGTTTACTTCCGCATTTATCGCGTGCACGGATGGGATGTCCTTGCAATGGATTAGCGCCATGGTTCCGATTGGTCCCACCCACGGTTTATGGTTATGACGAACGGCGAAGAACGACGTCCGCAGCTGCACAAATGGGTTTATTAGACCAACACGACAACACGAATTGGTCTCTCCCGCCTCTGTACGGCGGCCAATGGGAAGCGAACGGCGGAAAATGCGCCGATGACCTTCCTTGGTTCGCATTTTCCGACCCGATCGATCGTTGCGCTCCTTTTCGTCCCGAAGCTCATCGTTAGTGTGCGCCTGGAATGCGCCTTCACATATCCGTATATCCTTGTGTGTTGTTTGCTTTTCTGCGGTTTTATGTTGCGATTTACTTTCCGCGCTCAGTTGGGAGGCTCAGTTTGGGAAGGACTTGGCAGTTACGTGGCAGTCGCGGCACGTTTAGAAGAAGCTTATTCGCGCGCGCAAGTTCAATGTCCTGTGGGGGTGAGCTGAAACACAGACGCGTTCTTTAAGCCGTTTTCCGTGAGATGGTGGAGGAGGCAAGGCAGTAAATGAAAGCTTCGTGCTCCGTTGGACATTCACAAATCTGTGATGAATTTTAAAAAAAATAAATAGGATCCTTTGGGATAAACAGGCGTGCTGAAATTGATTTGTGAAAGTTCTCAAAGTTCGTCATGAAGAATCATATATAAGACGTTTACAGACATTTATGTGACTGTTAAATAAGAAATAAATGTTCGTATTAGCTTTCATAATGCAATCAACGCACATTTGGCGTCACTTCAGGTACCTTATGTTTTTAAATTCACAACTTATTTCTGCCGATTTCTGCCGAAGAGAATGTTTAGACTTGGAAATACAACTCGCTCGTTGACAAATGACTAAACGTGTATTATATGTTTTAAATTATTGCTCAGGGCCTCAACTACCATATTTATTTGTTCTTTCGTGTTAATGTTTATAGGCAAATGAGTCGATCGATTGCTAATTACATTTTCAACAAGCAAAAATGATGCTTTATACAGCTTCTGATCAACATTATTGAAAATATTGCATAAAGTGCATTGCTGCATTTCAAATTTCCCGTTTTTCCTATAAATATGTCTCACTCTCTCTCTCTCTCTCTCCCTAATAAACCTAACCCTTCACCTGATGCAGCTCCAATGCACCGAAATCACAACTCGTCAACCACCATCGCCCGAACGTAATTCATCTTCCCGCGATGCCCATTTCAAGTACGCTTCAAGAAAAACCCCTATTCATTCCATTTCATTCACCCAACCCCAAAAGGGCTCCATTTTGCCGGTTCGAATTATTCGCTCCCTCCTTGTGAAGGTGCTGTGCGACATGTTTCCCTTTTTCCCGTCCAGATGGCTAAAGCATCACGACGCAGCTCGAAAGATCGCGAATTCTCGCGAAACACAATACGGGGGAGAGCGAAACAAAAAAGAAAAAAGGGAATGCACCTCGAACAAATCAAACCGTACTTGATCCTCGGTCTCGGAGCATCGATTTCGCCGCTCGCGGCTTTCGGCAGGGCACAAGGCACAGTAAAACCAAACCGACCCGAATGGAAGAAGAACATCCAGAACATCCAGAAATTGTCTCAAATACCCACCCCCGAAAGGGAGCTCTCTCCTCGAGCTCCTGATCCCTTTTCGTTGGGGGGGGGGGGGGGCTTCCGAAAAGGGGATCGCGCGAATGCCGATTGTCGCATAGTGATCGCAATTTACATAAAACCACCACCAGGGTGCAGAGAAAATGCGCCGCCCCTAGCTTACGATCGCGGGATCGATCGCCAGGGGCTTCGATCTGGAAAGCGAAAACCGGAGGGAACAAATGTCAACGCGCGCAACTCGCGGGAGTTCGGTTTCGAGTTCCACATTTACAAAAACCACCCCTCAGCACACACACACGCACACAAAGGAGGGTGGATGATATTCGATCAAGATGGGCAGCTCGGCTGGGTTGGTACAACAAGCTGGCAGATGGAACACGATCGGAACTCGAGTGCGGAAAATCAAACCCTGCTCGGAATGAATCCGTGGCAGGAATTGCGCCCTTTTTTTTGCTGGTTGCATTGCGCTGCGGCAGGAGTTTGTTGCTCGTGTCGTTGGGAGGAGGGTGCACGTTATGTTTGTACATTGTAACTCGATCGGTGGTGCTCGAGCTGTGGGAGTGAAATTGTTACAGCTTTAGCACGCGGGCGCGAGCGCAGTAGCGGTAAGCGATTTTTAGTAATGTGCGAAAGGAAAGGCGATCGATCGAGTGGATGGGAAAGGCTCTGGAAGCAGGATAACACCTCGAAGAGTGATGATAGGCTCGTTCGTTGAGGGGGTTCTTTTTTTTGCGATCGATCGTGATGGGTTTTTGGATTTAATTCGGTAAACACTCTGAGGAAGTTGTGGGAAAACAAGCTTGGAGAAAAGTATGAAAATGAAAGAGCTATTTTAATGGACATTTTGCCTTAAATTTGTGACCGATTTTTCTCCAAAATACTCCAATCATTTCCTCCCAACAATCATCGTTTTGTAGCTCATTTTAGAGTAGGGCTTAAATGATTTTCTCTTCCACAAAAAAACACAGCCATTCATCAAACATTCCCACCATCACACCTTTCAATGTAATTGAAAAAAAGCGCCCCTTTTATTAATCACGTGCCTTCTCCACACGCCACATGATCGCCAGCGCGCCTCTGTCAGCGATCGTGTTTAGCATAACATTAACCCTTTTAACCTGCACCACACCGAAGGCGTCGCCACTTATCACCCTTAAACTACACCCACAACGAGACGCGAACGATCGCGAGGACGCACGTAAAAAGAAAAAGGTCCCCACTCCCGCGCGTAGTAATCGATGCCGTTTTGGGGCCGTGAAGTGAAGAACACCAAAAAAAAAAAAAGCCCTCCCCTTAATACATATTATTATCGACACGATATCATCAACGCGTATAATTTATATGATCGCATTGCAACCGTTTTGTGTTGTGTGGCGGGTTTTTTGCGGGTTTTTCTTTCCTCCTCCTCCCGCATGGGCTTTTTTAACTTCCCTGTTGTCAAGCCTTGTGCCCTTGTTTCAGCCTGCCAACATTCAGGGGAACATTTTTCTGCGCCCAGGACGAGCACCGAGCGAGTCAGTTAATAAGTCACGATTTCTTCATTTTACGGCAGTCCAATTTGGAGCGACCACCGATCACATCGACCGATTCTTGCGAACAAGGCGCGTGTACGATCGCATTCCCTCCTGCTGCTGCTGGGAAGACGGCCATTTTGCTTTTAGGCCATTTCTTCCGCACGCGGCCACATACATGGTCGATCATTATTCGTGCTTATGCTGTTTGTGCGCGCGATCGTTCGCGATCTTTCGCGAGCTTCACGGTGTGCGGATTTTTTGCGCGATATTTCGCTTGGACAATTAAACCAGACGGTTGCGGTTTTTGCAAACAAAACACACCCAAAACGGTGCACTTGCGCTACGGGGTTTTATCAAGTGAATTTATTGTTATGAACTCCCTGGGATGGGTGGCCTTTTTTTCCGGGCCACATTACCGTTTAATGTGTCAACCGGGCCATATTTGAGCCGAGCATCCAGCGGAGCTAGTGCCCTTTAATTGATGCTTTCGAGGACGCTTGCTTTCCCGCCACCTTTTTTCACTTATTTTTGCTCTCTCTCTCTCTCTCTCTCTTTCTCCCCCCAGACACGCGCTTTATCGGCACGAGGACCTGAAGAAGAAGTACCGCTGCGATCAGTGCGATTTTGCCTCGCACATTCCCGGACACCTACGGCGTCATCTTTTGGTGCATTCCGGAAGCAAACCGTTCGCCTGTCCGCACTGTGATTACTCGTGCAACAACATTGTAAGGCCACTCTGATGATCAGCGATCGATGCAAGTCGAATTTACGTTTCTGTTTGTTTGATTTCGTTTTAGGAAAACCTCCGAAAGCACGTCATTTCCACGTCGAAGCACAAGGGCAAGTTTCTGTACGAGTGCAAGTTTTGTCCGCGATCGAGTGAAGAAGCCAGCTATGGGACGAACTTTCAGAAGGAGTATCGAGCGCATCTGCAGGACGTTCACAAGCTGACGGCGGAGGAGCTGAAGAGTGCCTCGATATCGTTGGCAAACGTTTAAAGGGGTTTAGAGCTGCGATTTATGGACATTTTGTGTTTGGTTTAGAAATAAGAAAACGCACCAATAAACGGGAAGGTACAAGACGAGAGGCCAATGTTTGATTTTTGTTCTGTTAATGCTTTCGAGTACTGATATAATATAATTTCGTCTTTTTATATGATGGTTTTTTCTTGATTATCGAGGTTTGGAAGTGGGAAATTTTGTGATGAAATGATCGAACGTGCTGTAATTATTCTTCGAAGTCAATTGTATAAAGTTGTTCTCCTTTTTCGCTGGACCTTAGAGCCTTCTACCTTTGCAAGAATATTATATTTAGTCCAAGAAAGTGCTTTGAATGTTCATTTTATCAACAAAAGGTATTGCTACACTTGGTTTTCATTACAAGTCCCTTTTTTCAAGTCCCTTACATTTCAAATACACTCAGTTAAAATCGCATTAAAATTATTTGAGCGCTAACTGTTGATGAGTTTTAAATTTTACATTGCTCGTTAAATTAGTCAACTTTTCTTTCGTAAAGGCTGGTACAGTCGGATGTAAGCGACTGTAAGGACTTTTTTAATCGGACATATTTTTGTCATGAGCTTTTAGGATCACCATTAACACTGTTCGTATGGAAATTCCTCACCATTCCCCATTTCCCGTGGCTGGAGATTTTTTTTAGGTTTGCCCTTGCTAATTTTAGCAGTGGATGTTCTTTTCAGCATAACAAATTTTAAGAAGCATTGAGAAATAAATTAAAAGCATCTTTTTCAATAATTTGAATCAATAAGCTTTAAGCAGCATTGATAGATAAAATAAAAGTATCTTTTGAATAACGTTAGGGTTCTCTTGAACATGGTTCTCGAAAAAACCAGCGTTGATTGACGATAACTTTATAAATAAATGATATATCACATCCATTTTACAACAATAGATTTCGACGGAGAGCTTTCTGGTCACAGCTAAAGGATGTAGATGTAATAGAATAAATTATTTATTCAATTCATTTTGTGTATTGTCTGCAGTACTATTATCAGGTGATGAATGAGACACGCCAGTTTTCTCAATATCGGACTGGCATAACAGAAGCTTATTTTCCAATATAAGCCCAATCATTTTAAAATTCCAATTAAAACCGTGCTTTTTAATTGATCTTTGACTACGTGGTAACATGTGCTAGGATAGCGTGAGGCCTTTTGAGCCAAAAAGAATTTATGATTTACGAAATTATTGCCCACTTTTTAAATATCAAATGTGCAAAACGATATTAAAAACAACTTTATTGCAAAGAACATGCTCATTAGAAGCGAACATTCAATGACGAGTAAAGTAAAAACGATAAACTAATGAAAATCAAAAACAGCTCTCGAACTTCACGAGCAAAACTGCGAAAATTTGACAAAAAAGTAACAGGAGAGCATACTAGGTGATCAACATCAAATTAAAACTGACCAACAGATGGCGCTAATTTTGCTGAAAATAAAATTTTAATTATGTAGTTTTAATTTTCACTCACAGATGACGCTAAACAAACGCTTGAAAAATTTTAAGCGTTTTGAAATTTTATAGCGCTTGAAATATTTCACTGAGTTAGCGCCATCTGTGGGCGAATAGGAGAAGCTTATTTTCTTTTTAAAGTAATTAGCGCCATCTGTTAGTCAGTTTTAAATTTGATATTGATCAGCTAGTATGCTCTCCTGTTACTTTTTGTCAAATTTTCTCAGTTTTGCTCGTGATGTTCGCCAGCTGTTTTTGTTTTTCATTAGCTTAGCGGATTTTTTTGTAGGGCGTTGGGTAATCGCTTTTATTGAGCATTTTGTATGCAATGAAGACGTTTTCAATATCGTTTGTGCATCTGTTGTTTAAATAATTAACAATGATTTGGTGCTTTTTTATGTATGTTTTATTTCGTGAAGCACAGTTTTTCGCAGATCTTAGCAGGTATTAAAATACACTTTTCTTCTTTTCACAGAACTGTTTTAATTCGTACTCTAAAACGTTATTACAATATTAAATCGGCTGAAATGATAAAAATTGAATCGCTGAATTAGTCTTTCAGTCTTTCTTAACATAAACGTATATGAAAGTTTACAATTGATGCTTATTTCGTTGTCTTAATGCTAAGTATTGATTTATATAATGCATTCTGTAAAGCCAGGGCATTGTAATTTACATTGTAAAGAACTTATCTGCGACAATAAGGCCTTCTCTGCAACGATTTTCGCGAAGAAAACTCGTATATTTCGAGGTTCTGACTTTCTTAATTTTTTAATTCATTTATTATCTCCATTATATTGCTTTATTTATTACATTTCTCATAATATAAGCGCATATTTATGTCCATCACGCGACGCGCCAGCAAAACAAACGTCAAACAGACGAGATATTTTGACAGTTCACGCCCAGCGCTGGCCCTTAAAGGGGGTGAAGGCTCGTCCCGTGGATTTTCACAACACTTTGGTCTGTGCAAGCGCGGGGAAGGCAGCTCCAACAATCGCTGCTCTCGATGGTGTGGTGGCCGTTGTTGTTTTAATTCGTCTGCTAACGTGTCAACAATTCGCAACAACCCCTCCCAAGGACGGCCGCATCCTGTGTGAAATGTTTCCGCGAGTGATCCGTTAACCAAACGAAAAAAAAACATCCCCCATAAACGCGTGCTCGTGGAAAACTCCAGCTAGCTAAGGCCAAAGGCCCTTCCTCGGTGCCAGCACAATTTTCTTCTCACCTGCATACACACACACACGTGCGCGCGTCCCAGCTCCACCTTCGCGCAGGCTGGTTCACCTCGGCGCGGTGTAAATAAGCGGAAAAGTTACCTTACTCGGTTCGGTTGCAGCAAAGGGTTGCTTTGTTTTTACAGCGCAGTTGATATGCGTCCCTTTTACCGTTGGCAACGGGTGGGCCTATCGGAACGGGCCAAGTGAAACGTTTTCCATTCATTCATTCATTCAGCAGCATCAAAGCAACCCGCGTGAGTGAAGGGCTACCGCGTAAGGAAGCGCGATCATTGTGTGCGAGTGTGTGTTTGTAGCTGAAGGAAAAACCGGTTCCAAAGCGAACGGAAGTGAAGCTTAAAAGGAATCATTCGTTCACTCCGGAAGCGTCCAAAAGTGTTCTATCTGTGTGTGTTTGTGGGTGTTGCTCGATTGAGCTTGCAGGAAACGTTGGGAAAAGCGGAAACCAGGAATTAGCCCCCGGAAATACCAACCAGTCAGGGCGTACTTTGATTCAAAGTACGAAAGAAGGGAAAAACCGTGAGCATCCCCCGGAAGAAGTGAAAAATAATCCAACCACCCTGCACCACCACCCCCTCCCCATAGCCCCCAGCAACAGTAAGCCCTCAAAAGCATGGTGCAAAAGTATGAGTCTCCCGTCCGGATCTACAAATATCCTTTCGAGCTGGTGGTGGCGGTAAGTAAACGAAGATGAAGACTATTGTTTAAACCACCCACCCCACCGGAACCATCCCCCTTTTTTTGGTCCCTGTTCCCACCCACCACGAGCGATTTTCCCGCCCTTTATGCGCTCACGGGCATTTCGCGGGGTTTGTGATATAAACAACACGTCGCTGCATCACGCGCGGATGGCTTTCTCAATACCGGTCGGTCAACACGGCAGGCATTTAGCCACCGGCACCCGTTACTACAGTCGATAATTATATCAGGGACGCCCTACCGAAGGGCAGACAGCGACCGGTTCCGTGCACCTCACACGAAGTCCTTGGTTTTATTTTCCCCGATTCGTACGACGCTGGCGTTCGTTTATTTTTGTTTCACCACCACAAAACAATGTCGTTTTTTATTTAATGCCGTACGTGCACGAAATGTGCTGCTAATCTAACACACCAAAGAAAAAAGAAAAGCTCTTCCCTTCCACGTGGCGCAAGGCGCGATTGCTGAAAAACAGCCGCCAAGTAGGCTGTGTGTGGTTTTGTAACGCTTTGATTGTCTGTTTTTTTTTTTCGTTTGTTTGTTTACTAAACACTTGCAGGGAGCTCCAGTTTAAGTCAACTCACATTTTTGCCTTGTTTTTGTGGCTCATTACCGTGCCAACAAAATCTCTGTGTGCCTTTTCCTTCAGGTTCAATGGGCCATTAGTTGACCTCAACATCGCCGCACTGTTGAGTGCGTTTTGTATCAGAAGCTTGTGGTAAACGAACGGCTCGACAATAAGCCGTTTCGTAGTCCCGCTTGCAAGCACCATTCGACTCGAGTGTTTCACTTGACCTTCATTTTCCTGCCATAAATCTTTACCGTATGGTTTATTTGTTCACTCACACGGCTCGTTACAAAAAGGCCTAACAGGACGAGAGCACGATAGCAAATAAAATCAATTTTTTGGTGTTAAATCTTGGATGATCAACTGATGTGACGCGACGCGAAGGTTATCTTTATTAAAAACATTATATTTTAACCAAAACTCAAGCTACTGCTTTACAAAAATAAAAACGATGATTCGTGCGTCACTGAGTTGAATAGAATTATTTCCACGTTTCTAGAAGTCCCACATGAATGCGCTCATTTACCTTTCGGTCGTCTTTTCAGTGCACATTTTCTTGGCGCACCCTTCCGAGGAACGAACAATTAAGCACGCTCAAGGCGAGCGGAAATTTATACAGCCAGCCCCAAAGAACGCGAACGCGCTAATGAATATTGAACAAATTTTATAACCCATCCGCCGCGGGGCTCCAAACGAAAGTAATGAGATGGCTTAAGTGCCCTAAATTGGGTAGCGCCGCCGCTGGTTTGGATTCGAATTTTGATGCCTTAACGATTGAAACTCAATACATATAATTTGAAGATAAACGGAGATAAGAAAGTCATATTGATTATCCTGTGGCCGTGTCTAATAAACGTTAGGAACTCATAGTAGAAATATTAATGGAGAAGATTTGTTCTGCTGAAAAGATCGTATATAAGATCGTTGTTAAAATTTAGCTTCAGACCGCCCTTCTTTTGAACCATTGGTACAATCCGAGCAATCAAGAGCATGTGTTAAAATTACTTTTCTAAAGCTGTACCCAAAAATTAAACCCCTCAACCCAGAATACGTTCTCCTCGCGCTGCAACTAAACACCCGGAGGCGTCCAATCATTGCATCTCGTGGGGGAGAAATTTTACACCACAACTCGACGGTAAATTTTCCATCCCATTCTCGCTTGTCGATGCTTATCTACAACCCCCCTCGGGGAGAAAGGTCAGGACTCTTTAGTGGTCCCGAAGGAGTGCTTCATCAATTTGGCGCTTAATCAGTGCCCGCCGCGCAGTCCGAATTTGTCCCCTTTCGACTTAACTTCGTCAGTCCGGTTGGTTGGGGAAAACTTTTCTCTTCCATAAAACTCCATTTCGCTTAATGTGATCTACGTGGCGAAGCTTTTACCAACACGCTGGCTCGAGGGTCCTTAGACGTGCTTCATTTTTTGCTGTGCTGATGGAATTTACTCTAGTCCCTTCACTAAACTCGACGGTGGCTTATTGTGAGTAGTGACAAGAGAAAAAACAAACGTCTGCATGAGAGTTAATTTTATTTGAGAGTTGGAAAAAAGGTAAAAAAAAGTAATTTACACGATTTAACAAAAAAAAAGGCGTTAAATCGACAGTCTATTTATACAAGCGCACGAACGAGCGATAATGGTAACGGACAGTGTTCGGTGAGGCGAATGTGTGCCACCCATCCAACCACCCCCCTTTTTGGAAGGTGTCTCGTGGGCGCGACCTTTTCCCGAAGGTCCTATTTTCAACGGGCACTTTGAGGAAGCTACTCCCAAAGAGCCGGGAATTGTACCCTTTAGGTCAGCCGGAATTCCTCCCAGTTCGTGTTTGATTCGCCGCGTTTTTCGATGTAACCGCAGTGGAAAACTGCACCCTCCGATTTCAAGGTTGCACCGGTGCTGAAACCACACACACATGCACACACACCAGAGAGGGTGAGCAGTTCGGTGAGAGGTGGTGGAAAATTCGCAACGGAATGAACCGCCGGACGAAATTGCTCGAAAGTGCGCGCGTGCGCACACACTCACACACGTCGGTTGTCGTGCATTTTTCCAACATAACATCGCGCCGGTTTTGGTGGAAGAGGGGGGGGGGGTGGGAGACCCCCGCCCCCCCCCCCCACCCCACGGGTACGACGTGGCCAAGAGGCGCCTTTATGCCATGCGAATGTCGGAACATTGGCTCGCGGCGGATTGCAGCCGACTTTCGAAACAGTAACAAATCTAAAGCATCTTTCGGTGTCTCTCTCTCTCTCTCTCTCTCTCTTTCTCTCTCTGTTTTAGACACGGATCGAGAGTCAGTGAAGACTCGGTACCGCTTCCAGCAAATGGTGCAATAGTGCCACCATTTCGGCCCTGGGCGTAATTTTCCATCCCAACTCACCGAATGATTCTGGTGGCCGGATTTATCAGCTGTTAAAATGGCCCATTCCATTTCGAGCTGTTCATGAAGGCCACGAAGAACACCCCAAACAGTAATGGCAGTGGTGGGGGTACATTTAAAGGTCAACAAACGGCGCTCTCCTGAAAAATTTGCGCCAATGTTGTGCAGGGATTTTCCCACGAATTAAGTGCTCCTTTTTTGCTCGAAACCTGGCGTTGACTGGCGACTCGCCAACGTGCGCGTGTTTTGAGTGAATTGTCGAGAATGTTGGGTGCCCTTTTCATCCCCAATTTTACCCTTCTCGAGCACAGACCCACACACACACACACGCACACCCCGGTCCGGAGCGCTTCGGAATGCGATAAAATTAATTTGACCAGTTCTTACGTCATCCCTCGTGGCGCTGTTTTTCGTTGCCGACGGCAGTTTTTCCTTTTTTTTTGTTGAACTGGAGAAAAACGATATTTTACAAACAAAATTCGTTCACCGAAATGATGAAAGCACTAGCTGCAATTTAATCGGTTGCATTGCAGCACTTGGCTTTAGTAAACACCGCCGCCGTCCACGTGCTACGAATGATGCTGATCGAAATATTGAATTTTGCAACCTCCGTTGAGCGCCGCCAGGAAGAGCTCCCGCAGTGGGGCAGAAATTAGCAAAGCACTGTTAACACCACATGTGTGAACTGGTGGGGTGGTGTTAACGATCGTGAAAGGTTACAAAAACAGCAACCAACCACCGTGTGTTGTGGAAACATCGAGCAATCGTGGCTGTACGGGAAGGATTGCAGGCAGGCCGATCCGATGACATTAATGGCATTTACGATGGTGCTGCTGTTTCTGACGCTTTTTTGAAGCGCTTTAGTGTTGATGCATGCGAGGAAAGATAAAGGATCATCGGTTTTTATGAGCCGCCAGTTCAGAGTAAATTGCTCGATCAGACACACCGTGATTTGATTGGTGCAATTGCGGGAAAAGGCGCGCGAAAAGCCGCCGCGTTGTCCTTGGGCTAGTGCGCTTTTCGAATGGTTCGTTTTACGAGGATCGTTCTTTGATGGAGCTGTAAAAAAGGCTCGTAGCGTTTTTTTTGTGTTTTCTGCTCAAACAATTTAAGAAGGGTTTTCGAAATGTAGGAAAAGATGCTAACACAAATTGTTTATTTGTTTGCTAATTCAACATAAAATGAAGACATATAAATAATATCACTGAACCACAGAAATGGCCACCGTATGTCACTCGTTTTTGGTAGAAAATCAGTTTCATTACACGCAGCATGTCATAAGCTAAGCTTTACGTAACAATATGGGACATTGTTTGGCAAAAAGAAAAGCCATAAAAAACAAATTAAGACCCCCCTGCTGGCCGGAAAAGCACGCGTGCAACAATTTGCCTACGAAAACGCGCTCTCCATGCTGTGGCCAATTGAAGGGTAAGTCAGTAATGTCAGTCACCTGAGAACCGGAGCCGTACTTGTTGTACAAAAGTGCAACGTCCTCACTCGTAGGGCTTCACACGCGTACGGTACGGCCCAAAAATACGTGACCCTTAAGGCAGGTTGTGGCTGTGAGCTGCAAAAAAAAAAGGGCAAACCCCCAAGCCAAAACAGAACCGTTGCACGTTGCTATGATGGAAGGAAAATTGCGCTGCATCGTGGGACGGGAGCATACTGAAAAGCGAAACCGTTCATTTGACGACCTAATTTCCACCCGAGAACCCCACATTCTATTGGGGTTTGGGGTTTGCGAGGGTGGCGGTGCACGCAAATGGGTGAATAAATGATAAACAAAAGTGGCATAAAGCGTACAAAAAAGAACCGGAAGATCCACATGCCAATGTTTGCCGATATTCGACGCGTGGGTCGGTATTGCGATTACCAACCGGTACCGGTTGTTTGTTTGGCAAAAGTTTCCCGCTTTTTGTCCCATAACGCTCGGTTTGTTGGCTCCGAAAGCGCTGATGCACCTTTTGCGCAAAGGAAAAGTCGCACAATCGGGCAAAGGCATAGGAGGACCCCTTTGGATGCAATTGGTGTGCCCTATGCCCTTTGTCCGCGGTGCGTTTCTCGCAAACCATCGCCATCACCGCAATACAAGTTGTCGCAGGAACGTAGGGTTAAGGCCTAGATTAGCAAGCCAAACACACAGCAGCATTTCGCGTGCGGTTCCTCTCGTTGACTTAAACTGTTCGTCCTTGGAGCGCCTCGCAATGGAGGGCAAAGTGAACGTTAATTTGAATAATTCAAGAGCCCCAGGCCCTACCAAGGGATGGTTTGGTTAAATTTGTACATTTTCTCGATCATAACTCATGCATCAGCCGCCACCGGGAAACGGCTGTGCAGTTCTTCCAGGCGATCCAGCACGCGGATTCTACAACAGGTGCTGCTGTTCCTTTAACGCGGCGTTATTATAACGCTGAATGATTGATAGCGTTGAGGCAGGAAATCAATATTCGGACGTTTGGTGCTTCCTTCGGTAGGCGGTAAGCGGCTTTTCCGGTTGGTTTAACCGAGATCCAAAGAACGATCGATACCGCATCTTCCCTCGAAACCGGAAAAAGGGAAAATGCGGCCTGTTGTGGAAAATGCCCGTGGCCGTATTGTTCGCTTAAGTGGACGCAACTGAACGACCTCCAACCCGCACGGGGCCGGTCACAGGCAACACGCTCTCAATCCCCGCTGATTGGATAATCAACGTTCAAACCCGGTGATTAGTGGCGGAATTAGTATTGATTGTGTGCGGGACCCGAGGGACCGGTTTCCTTCTGCACCACGTGCGGCGTTTTGTTTGCGTTATCCTTACCGTAGGCGGTAGGAGGGCCACCGATCTATTTTCCGGTATGTAAACGACCTGCTCCTGGGTGCCGATGGAAGTTGTAACGAACCACACGCGCACCTGGTCAGCGCGCTAGCTTATCATTTCGCGTGCCATGATTGCGACGGTGGAAAAGAAAAGCCAAAGTTCAACCGTCCGCTCGGTTTGAACACGTGCATCCGATGACGACGCACGTTATATGCATGCGAGGGCTCTTCAGGGAACGATCCTCCTACTGCTGAGGGCTAAACCCTGCTAGGCCAGAGTTCAGCCATTGACCCGTAACGCGGAGATCTAATCAAATCCTCATACCCAGTGAAAACGAGGCAAAGGCCATCACACGGGGACCTATGGGAAGGAAAATTATACACCACGCGAAAAGCTCGGTCATTTGAGTGCCGATAGATTAGAGTGCCCACCACCAGGAGGCCAGTTGAAGCGATGTAATTCGACACGATGTGCTGGAGCAACACAAAAAAGGGCAAAAAAATAATAGTTAACAACCGCTAATCGACGTCATTCAGTACCGATGGAAGCGAACTTTCCTTCATTCCGTTGGCCATCCAAAAACCCGTCGTTGCACAAACATGTCAACCCGAGTTGCAGGCGTCAGAAGCATCATGATAAACGACGGGCCTCGCTCCTTTTTCGTTTGGGACGGGGATTTTATAATTCTCAACCAAACCACCACCGGCCACACTCAACAAGTGGCTCAGTTACAGTCCACCCCCAGCTCGACAATCGACTAATGCAACATATTGATCAAACCCGTGCTGTTAGAGAGCAGGCGAATGTGCTTGCAAAATGGCAAAACGATCGGGCCCTGTGAAAGTGCGCTGAAACCACCAGGGGGGTGGCGGTTGTATAGGTGGCCCAGCCGGGCACTTGAAAAGCCCATGGTGCCGTGCCTCTGGCCACACCGATATCATGAAAGGCGCCCCATTTATCAGCAACACCGCAACGAACGTGTGGCTGTCTGTTACGTTGGCAGTGACCAAGCTGTGCGGCCCCCAAATGGCGCCCCAAAGCGCACTAGATAGAGACTTCCACCCCCATCCACGTGTGTGTGTGTGTGTGCCTGCCAGTGACAGTGAAAAGTATCATTTTTCCAACGCCCAACCCGGGCGGGAAGCAAGAGCGCAACGAAGAGGATACGCTTCGTTGGCGGACGTTTCATGTGGTTTCATGTGGCTCCTCCACCGGGCTGCTGGTGTTGAAGACGAGCGCTATTTATAAATTGATTAACGTGGGGATGGGAGCACTGAGCGATCCGTACTTGTGATTATGGGGTTTTGTCAGGAAACGGTGCAACGGTGCTGACACCCGGCGCGTCATTTGCACGCCTTCGGAAGGCGCGGGAACACAATAAAATCGAAAAAAACGCGAGGAAATGCCACTAACATCCAGTTCCTGTCGTGTGGAGAATCCGGTCCGGTTCCGGTCGTTGTGGCGGAGGTTTATTAGGGCTTAAGGCTGTTAGTAATTTACGTCCGATCGACTGTTGCCCCTTGTCAATTGTTGCCTAATTGATTGATCGTTAAACGACGCGCGAAAGGATAAAAAAGGAAGCTAGCTCTGCTGGTGGTGAGAACCCTTCCGAAGGTCCTTTCAATAGGTGGTGCTCCTTGTGAATGTCGAACGGCAACTGGCTTAGGACACCTAACTCACCTCCTTTAGCCCCGTCAAGGACAGACTGATGGGTTTAATCCTCCATTCATCGCTTCGCTAGGGGTTTTGCGCACAGTTTATTGAATGATAATCTGCCGCCCATTCCGGGTTGATGAGTTGTTGGCGTTACTGTCGCTACTGACATCGCAGTTTAATTGACGTAGGTTTCGCAATTATTGACAAAACTTTATCCAGAGCCCCCGTCGTGGAAGGTTAAGGTTACGGAAGGCAAGAACCGGGCGTCCTTACGTCGTAGCGATAGTAACGTGAGCCTTTTCCTCTTCACTTCGATTTTCTTTTCTTTTTTGGGCTCATGGCGTCGCTATAGGACACACGAGCCTTTTGTCGACTCATGGTGGGTGGAAGGAAAATGGCATCGTTCTTCGGTTTCGAAGCGAATGCCAATGTGCTAAAGAGAGCAGGAGCAGCAGCTTGGTTTAACTTTTCCTCCAGGAAAGCGTGTGGGCGACTATGGCTGTAGGAAGTGCTTTGCGTTAATAAAGCCTGTGAGCTCGTGGCTCTGGGATGCTAAGAAAGCAAATTTAATTTATTTTTCATCACCGGAATCGGTAGCAACGAGAGCAAGATGCTCGAGACTACGGTCACGGGTCGGTTACACAAACTTCATTACAGATTGCGTTACACAAGCACATTTTGCCGAGGTTCTTTTTTCGGATTAATAAATAATACAGCACAGCTTCACTGTCTCTGCTTGCGAGCATTGCAAACCGGTTTAGCGACAATAATGATTCAATTTCGTTAAACGACATTTCGTTGGAAAGCACAATTTCTGTTGATTTATCTGTTCTGACTCAAAGCAAGTAAATATTCTGTTGGCTTTCTCTTGTACATAATCGATGATCGTATTCAAAAAAGCATTTTTCAACTCTAGTTTAATCTATGATTTATATTACAGCAAATGTTTTGTAAGATAAGCCACGCATTGTAAGATAACGTGTTCTCATAAACGAAACTTACGTCAATTAGTTATCTTTTCGTTGCCACTGAACCGTTTTCTCCAAAGCGAAAAGAGGGCGAATGATCATTTGAATAGCTCGTTTCGTACAAACGTCCACAAGCTGCGTATAATGGCAAGCTCGGACAGCAATTGAAGCAAATTTATTGCCCCATTCAAAGTGCAACATGTAGTGCAACAATATGCAGCTCAACTGATCGTTATCGTTGTGTTTTTGCTATCCCCTAAATTGCAGGCATACGAGCGCCGCTTTCCAACATGCCCGCAAATGCCGATCGTCCTGGATTGTGAGGTGATCGAGGACAGCGTGTACGAGAATGGATCGCGCCGGGACACGAAACGTCGCTGCAAGATCGCGGTTGAGGCACCGTACCTCATCAAGAAGATCATCGGTGTCGACGTGGTGTTCTTCATCCAGAAGAACTTTCTTGACATGAAGACGCGCACGTTGAACATTGAGGCGACGAATGAGTCGTTTGC
Organism: Anopheles nili; assembly: GCF_943737925.1. NCBI lineage: Eukaryota > Metazoa > Arthropoda > Insecta > Diptera > Culicidae > Anopheles > Anopheles nili. The sequence continues at coordinate 23,491,419 of NC_071292.1, forward strand.
AACGCGTGTGGAAATCTTTGAGAAATGCCGGTACTATGCTCACCCGGAAAACCCAGACTGGACGTGCTTCGACCAGACGGCAACGCTTGACATCAAGAACTTCTTTGGGATTGAGCACTCGATGGAGAAGATGGGCATGAAGCAGTACACGCAGACGACCCTTAAGGGCAAGGAAATCATCGAGTACTTCGTGAACGAACTGAAGCTGGAGGGCATCACGCATGTAGACAGGTTCGTGGAAGCGACATGTCATGGTGTCATGTTTTTTTCATGCCTTTTTTCTGTCCCTACACACAGATGGGAAGCCGACACAACGGTTAGCTTGGCAAACGCGTCATCGACCACCACGGTGCTGGCAGAGAAACCGCCACTCTGTCGCGATAATTCCATCCTAGACGCGGATTACATCGCCAAATATCTCGGCCAATTAACGCCCCTGCAAGAGTCGAAGCTCGTGCAGTTGCGCAAACGCTTCGAGCAGACGCCCTCGGAACACCCGGAACCGGACTACCAGACGTTGTTGCGGTTTTTGCGAGCGCGCGATTTTAGCATCGACAAGGCGACGGCCATGTTGCAGGAGTCGCTTCAATGGCGCAAGGAGCACCGGATCGACGACATCCTGGGCGAGTACAAAACGCCGGTTGTGGTGGAAAAGTACTTTCCCGGTGGTTGGCACCATCACGATAAGGACGGACGACCGTTGTACATCCTGCGGCTTGGCACGATGGACGTCAAAGGGTTGCTGAAGTCGGTCGGTGAAGATGAGCTGCTAAAATTGGTACGTTTCAGCACGCGCAGGTCAATGGCTTTGCGTTGTGACCTACAACAGGAACCTCCTCGTGGGGGTTATCTTTATCGGTAACTGGCAAAACAAAGACCCGAAGCCTCGACCTTAGGGTGTTATCACAATTCTCATTAGTGAAGGAATCCACCCATTCCGAAGGGGGTCGTGGCTCGCTTTATGGCCTTTCTCCCGGGGCAGCCCACTAGCACTCCAGTTCCGGGTGTTATCAATTCGGAATTCGCCACATCCGCCAAGTAGTAAACAAGCGCTTTCTTCTTCCCCCAGACGCTGCACATCTGCGAGGAAGGCTTGAAACTGATGAAGGAGGCCACGAAGCTGTTTGGCAAGCCAATCTGGAACTGGTGCCTGCTGGTTGACCTGGATGGGCTGTCGATGCGGCATCTGTGGCGTCCGGGTGTGAAGGCTCTGCTGCGCATTATTGAAACGGTCGAGAAAAACTACCCCGAAACGATGGGCCGCGTGTTGATCGTGCGAGCACCCCGTGTATTCCCTGTCCTGTGGACCATCGTTAGCGCATTCATCGGTAAGACGCAAATAACCCGCTCATTGCATTTGTAATAACGCTCATGATCTCTTATTTTCAGATGAAAATACTCGCTCCAAGTTTCTGTTCTTTGGCGGTCCGGATTGCATGCACGCGGAGGACGGTCTCGAGCAGTACATCGATACGGATAAGATCCCGAGCTTTTTGGGAGGCTCTTGCAATGTAAGTTGTCGCAATATGGCTGTGCAGAGTGTATTTAGGATGCATCTGTGCCTCTATCCAAGAAAAATCCTCGGATCTTTACCTCGCGTGTTCCCAATTCCTCCTCGGTATAGACCGTGAAGTTTTCGATTTTTTTTCACCAAGTACTAACAGCTACCGTTCCGTCATTTGCCGTTCTGTGCAGCTCAACAGCATACCGACGGTGGTGGAACCGATACCGGCCAAACTGTACACGCGTTGCTTTCTGAGCGTGTGCCATTGTGTAAGATACCTGTGCAACTACATTTTTCTTCCTCACCTTTTTGCGTTCACTGTTCAACTGGCATTTTTGCTCGTACGACAATCTGATCAATCTCGATCAATCAATTCATTCACATCGCAATACACATGTGTTGTTGTCTGAGGACTTCATTTCCCATAATTGCCTCGTGCTCTGCAACAAGTGTAACCGTGTGTGCGCTCGTATTTCGTCCTTTGTATCGTCCTGTTTTATGCTCGTCCGTTCTCATGCTGTTAGCGTTTCATGCAACTCCATCGCGTGATCACGTGCTTTTTGCAACCCTTCGACATCAACCGTATTTAGCGTATGCGTATGCCAAACTTCTGTCCCGGAAGCTGCTGAGACACTTAAAAATTGTATCCTTTGCATCGGTTATACCATTTCATTGCGCCTGCTGAAAACAAATATTGGCCTTACGAAATTGCATCCATCAACCATCGCAGGCTCGTTTTTGCTCTCTTTTTCACATCCACTGTATCCAATTGTTTCCGCTAACGAAAAGACAAAATATCCAGCCATTTTTGGTAGTATCGCTTTTGCTCGATTTCCCATTTCTTTGTAACGTCGTTTTACATCCATTTGTTGCCACCGTACACCAATCGTTCAATAATCGACCGGCTCCGTACGCCTTCGTTCGCAGACGTTAATCCATGAAGGGGGTCTAGTTCCGAAGCATCTCTACAAATCGGAATCGATCGAGGAAAGCAACGGTGCCGTACAATCGCACGATCATCACGGACTCTACAAATCGGTTGACCTCAAGCCCGGCCAGCTGTTCGAGCTACTCATTTACAACACCGACCCGAAGAGTGTCCTCACGTGGGACTTTGAGGTGCTGAAGTATGATGCACTTTTCGCGGTTTATCACACGGACACAGAGCTGGAGCAGCGAGGAAACGGTACGTTCAGGATTCAGACCGGTGTCCGTTGTGTTTGGATGCGTTAAGGCTTAACGTTTCTTATTTTTTACGTTTTTAGATAACTTTTCCTCTGTGTTCGATGCGCCGGAGTATAAAGAAGGGCTCAACTATAAGAAAATTGAACAGAGCGTCAAATGCCGCCCGAAGGAAGGAGTTCAGGTACTGGTGTTGAAATGCTATTCGAAGCTGTGGATATTTCCTGCTTCCTGCCAAGGATGTACAGTAGCTAATTTCGTTTTCCTTTCACTGTTCTCCGCAAAATAGGGGTCACACGAAATGGCATCCACTGGCACGTACGTCCTGCAATGGATGTGTCCCCCGTCCTGCGATGGACCAGCTCAATTGATGTATTTCCACGAAATCCTCAGCTCAGCAAACTACAAAGGCTCGATGACTAGTCTGCAGTCAGGATTCTCCTCGAACAGCTTACAATCGCGATGATGAGTAACGCATGAGACTGACCCACGGGGAACGACTGCTGTTGTCCCTGTGCCGACGGCCGCCAATACTGCCGCCCAATCAATGCTAGGAGAGCGGCCTGAATCGTAGCACTTTGACGCTATACCATGTTTTAGTCGCAAGCATGCAAACGATATGGATCTGTCATGGTGGAGCAGATTGGAAGACATTATCCCTCGTCAAATGTTAAAACGACTCAACAGGAATCACTAGATAATATCTCACAACTGCTAGTTCAGCTAAATGTCACAAGGTTGTACGCACTGAAACCAAAAGCAACAAAACAAGAATCGAATTAGAACGAATCTGCTCAACGAAGCGGGAAAGGATCTGAAATGAAAGGATAAGCGCGACCGGTCCGGGTCGGCATATCGAATGGTGCATCAATCCAAGCAAAACGTGAATCATAATCAATTAACGATACAATCTCTCATTAAGAAACAAAAGGAAAAAGATCTCGTCTAGCGTACAGCATAGGTTTACTATCATTGGTGTAATAGGAAAAATTGAACCTAATTTAATATGAACCTTAGCGATGCTACTTCCCTGCCGTCCTCTCTCAGTAGGCTGAGCGTGTGTGTGTGAAGAGGACAATAAGTAGTAGAACGTAACTGTAGGAGAATCGAAGGGGTCGAACGGAAGCAAACGATCTGTCGAATGCTTAACAGAACACACCATGTATTAGCATGGTTTAGAACGCCCAACGATGTACCATTTTAAAGGATACCAGAAGTTCACATTGTAGGCAGGACGATCGTATAGTAACCATTTGCCGCAGGAATCTCCTAGTGGCCGCTTACCCCCGAGGCAAACATGCAGCAAAAGCATCCTTTTCGCACATGCTATAACGATGTGGGTTAGGTTTTTTGTTACGTTGTTGCATGCGGCCGTTGACGGAGTACGTGCAAGGGGCACTTTGCGCCAGAACCCCGCGTATCACGCTATCGTAGCATAATGCGAGAACAGTTTTTACACAGTATACCATAATGAAAGGGAGGAACATAGGCATATATATATGTATCGAAGGCTTTAGCACCATTGTTCATAGCATTGGGTAGGGTAGCAGTAATAGGTAAAAGAATTTTTATTTTACATTAGAACACCGTCGCACGCCGTGTTCGTATATTTTATGGACTTACTCGAATCATTGCAGGTTAATGGAGCGAGCCCTGGGAGGAAAGCGCAAAAGGTGATACAAGCACGGTTCATAGCAAGTGTGTGCGTGTGTTGAGTGAAGTTTTATTTTCCGTACTTAATGTAAGTTTGTTTTATTAGTTCGTTTGGTAGAACCGTTCAAAAGACTCATAGAGACTATTAGTTTAAGCCAGGGCGGTTATGTAGATTTGTTACGAACGGCGAATATGTGTATACCTTTAGTACCGTAATATCGAAAGTGAAGTGCGTGTGTGTGTTTAGTTAAGCAATCCTGTTACTCCTGGAAAAGGAGGATAAGTTTGAATACATGTCAACCATCCACCTTATCTCTCATTGTATCATTACGCGTACGGTTGATACCCCCAAAAGGAAACATTCCACTCATACGTATTGGCATCGTTACTCAAAAAAGGGTTCTGATAAAGAATACTAGGCGCCACTGCATGAGCAAAGAAAAACACGTGAAAGCTCGCATGCGCCCCGGATTTTCTAACGGTTTTGTCGCAACAAAAAACATGTGTTTGGCGCAACTGTTGTTAAGATATAAATAAGCAAACAAAAACGCATTATGAAATAACAGAGAGGCAGTTTGGCAACAATGAATTATTATCGCATTGCGTTTGTTATGGATAGAAGTGTATTTTTTCTCTTTGGTCAGGCACAACCGTGCGATTAAGAGAAGCCCTGGTGACCTGATTTGAAGGCGCGAAGATCACCAGCGATGTCGGTACGAATTTGTTACGTTTGCAGCCGCTTTTGTTCATGTTTTTACAACACCCGCAGCAAATCAACCCCTCCTTTTGCGAAACGGCTACAACTCAAGTGATATTGAAAATTGTCATCCAGCGGACGGAAGGACGGAACGTAAACGATGGTACACAAAATCATACATATTTCCGACAGGCGGGAGGTTGAATTAATATAACGCTCAGTGCAAAATAACGTATAAAGGACCGGTTTGGGGATGGGAGGTTTCGAAGGACACACACCACCACCGTGGTACGGGACAAGATTTGTGAACGTATTGTATTATCGATATTAGAATACACATTGCAGATAATAAAGAGGATAATCGTAAAGGTTGTGTTGCGACATTGCATTTATTCTCCGGCTTGAAATACATATATATTTCTGGGTGCCACGAAGCAAGTGCATGAAGCTATCGTGCATGTCATGGATGCATGTAGAATACTTTTGCATTTCGCTTATCACTAACAGGGTTCTGCTCGCTTAGCTATAGATTAAGTTCTTCAACGACTTCACCGACGACAGCATCTCAATGGCTTGCGCCTTCTCCAGCTTGATTCCAACACAATGCGATATGGTTATATCCTGAAGGAGGAGTGAAAAGGACATGGGACAAAATTAACGCCTCGTAGAATCAACAGCTTAGAGCCTTACCAAGAGATTGAAGCAATTGGCAACGATTGCATCAACGGACGCGTTGGTGAGGGCACGAAGGTTTACCAGAACCAGCGCCCGCAGACGGGTCAACTTGCGTGTGATCAACTCCAGTCCGTCGTCCTCGAAGCCCCGTTTGTTCGATTCGAAGTGAAGCCGCTCGAGCAGGGGACAGTTGCGTACTAACGAAGCCACACCTTTGGTCGTTACGTGCGGACAATGCGTGAGATACAGTTCTCGTAGGTTTGGAAGGTTCAGCGTCAACAGCGAGGCATCGGACATGTCACGACAGCTGTACTTTAGACACTCCAAGCGGTCCATTTCCTCGAATCGCAGCACACCGTCGTTGAGGATCTCGCGTTCCTTAAACACGAAGTTCTCCAGATCCAGGATGCGCACGTTCCGCATGCTTTCCATCAGCGTGCGTACGACGACGATGTCCCGCATCAGCGAATCGTCATCCACGTCCTCCAGGTACAACCGGTGCAGGTTGGGAAAGGAACAAAATATGGCCGGCGAAATAAGTGGGAAGGTGACGGCCAGCGACAGCTCTGTTACACCGTCAATCTGCACCGTCTCGTCCCAAGCGCGGACATCGTACAGGCACATCGTCAGTCGCCGCAGATGCCGCAGTTCCCCGAGTGCCCTGCAGTTGTTGATGCTTTCCGCGATAAGCTCCAGCTCTTGCAGGTAGAGCAGCTTCTTGGGCAGTGCATCAACGGCTCGCAGTGACAGTTCCGAGCCGATCGTAAGTGACCGAAGCTGCGGTTGCTTTTCGAACAGCAGTATTAGGCCATCGGAAAAATCGTCCTCATTTCCGGCGCTTTTCAGGTTGAGCTTGTACAGTTCCATCCCGGTGTACGAGTTCAACAGCGCCAGGAGCGGTTTCATTTCCTCCACCCGAACGGTCAGCTCACGGAGTGTCCTGTGGTGGTCGTCGAGCAGTTGCTTCAGGTGATGCAGCTCCATCTCGAACCGTTCAAAGGATAGCGACACGAGCTTCGCTCCGCCAAGGAAACTAAGATTGCGCAGCAATCCGTACGAGGGCAGGTGCAACTTGAGGTGTTTGAGCGATTTTAGCGACGTAAGGGCCGTTTGAACGTTAGCGGGAATCGAACCGTACGGGGATTCCGATTCACTGATGATGCACAACCGTTCGAGATTGGAGAGCGTTGTAAACACTTCCAATAATTCCGCCATCAGCTGCGTGCACTGAAGTGTGAGCGATTTTAACGCGTGTCCTTGCAGCTGAAAAAACTGCCCAAATTCGGCCCGCTGCGCAAGCTGCTAGTTCGCGATGGTGAGCTTCAGGTTGGATTTAGGGAATGGGTGAACAGATTGCGCCGCCAGGACGGTTTCCATGGCAACCAGCTGATGCGTAACAGGATGAATGGGACGAACGTGGAGCGTGGCATGCTTTGGCAGGATAAAGGTACGAATTACGCTGCTCCACGCGGTGCACACACGGGCCGCAAGGACGAGCTCATCCACCGGAAGAAAGGTGAAGATTTTACCTAAAATCTGCAACAGACAAACGACACATCTCTTACAATACAATGAAAACTCACACTTTTCTTAGCGACGAACTCACCTCGTTCGGAAGATCGGATAACTCCATCGTGGATTTCTCAGATGAGACTGCCAGCCGGGCTACAGCAAGCTCACTGCAGGTGCTGGAAATCTCGCCGCTATTTGGTCGATACTTTCACGGTGGATTATAAATAGCTGCACCGTGCATCGAACAGCAAACATGGCCACATTACACGGACCAAAGTGACGTCGCGAAGAACGGAACTATCTGCACGGACCCATTCAACAGGTGAGAGTGCGCGTCCGAGTGTGCGCAGTTCCTTTTTTTGCCCTTGAAAACCGTACCAGCACCCAATCTGGACGCAAATTAGCTGAGGGTTAAGGACTACTCTCGCAGGAAGCATAGAGCCATGGTAGAAAGAAAAGGAATCGTGCACAAGCTTTAATATATAGAGTTTTTATTTCGTTAATAATTACTCAATCAGTTTATCTATAATTATAAATCACATTTTAATGCAGTTGTTTTTTGTTCATTCATTTATCGTCATTCGTGTTTAAAGGAGTGCCGTTCGGCCGGTGCACTCAACGATTCTCTCCGCGCGGACTGTTTTGGACTCGAACAGGATTCAGATTTAACCTTTAGCGGGCGACCCCCTACGGTCACAAGAAGAGTAAAGTTTTCGCATCTGAATAAAGTTTCCACGGCCACGTTCGGCACTCTCCTTCTTCACGTCTCTGGCGTTGCTACGATTAATTTAGCAACATTTGTTTTTACATTTTCTACGTTTGTTATTTCTTCTGTCTGCCTCTTGTTCTGCTGTATTCTATTACTTGATGTTTAAGATGTTTTTTTTTCTTTTTTGTTTCATTTTTTGTTTGCCATATTCACTTGTTCTGCTGATTTAGATTGCGTGTCCGAGCATTTCAGTGTTTTTTTTTGTTTTAACATTTTGGGCAGTGACAGCCTAAAAATACAACTGCACTGCACTGTTGTAAGCGGAGCACGTTCTCATTTCCCGCGACACTTCGTTTGCACTCAGAATCAGTTCTTTTCCCTATTTCCTACTGAGCGGTCATAATCTCCTACTACGTGAAACTGCGCCGCCATTAAATGCGGCAGAGATACGGGCGGGACTTGGCTTGTCTTCCCGGGAAAACCCCGGTGGCTGCTGCTCCGTGCACCACTGTACGTTCCTCCCAGCCTCTTCGATTCGGAGAGTTCGCCTGGGGGTACAGTTTTATATCCCATACCGAAACACCGTGCGTTTTCGATATCGATGGGCAGCATCCTCACACAAGTCAGCTCACACAACTACGCCTAGACTTTCCGGCAACGACCTGTTTTTACACAACACAATCCACTAACAGATGCAGACGCTTGTCCCTCGAGAAAAAAATAACCATCCGGCCGCCGGTAGAAGCTGGCTGCTGCTTCCTCGTTTGCCGGAGGCCTCGTTCCCGGGTCTCACGGTCTTTGATGGTTCGACAAAGCATCAACGTCCAATTCGCTCACATATGGTTGCTTATCCGTATCTATATCTACACCACTATCGCACACCCTAGCTCCATCGCACTGAGAACGGCCTCGACCCTCAAGAACCCGCACACACGAGTTAAAGGTAGAGCGAAATCGCGAGCAAATCCTCCAAAAGGACTTCCTCTCGAACCTAACCGTTTCGCTCGTGGGACGTTGCGTAGTCGTTTCATGATGTAGCTTCTTTTTTGTTCTCTAAATTGTTCATGTTTCTCCTGCACTACTGCGCTTATTCGAGAGCTGCGCTTTTCGACAGTCGATTTTTCTTTTGTGTTTGCTTTCTGGCAGCACACGTTCTAGCAACTCTTGAGGCTCTGTCTACGGAGCTGCCTACAACTACCATGTTTGCTTACGGAAACGGGAAACAATCATTTGACCTGCTACGCACGCTTCACTACTTCACGCGTGTTCAAAACAATGTACGTTAAAATGGGGTTCCACTTTTTACAAGCATTTGCACAATCGGACCCAGTGCAGACCTAGACGCGATCGCGGATGAAACTGCACCGAACCGTCGAACGTGTTTGCGGTGAACCCGATAAACAGTAACAAACGAACGGAAAACAGGAAATATCGATCGACTGAGAAATGAATGACCCGCGGGCTGGCCTGTCTGCAGGATGGACTGCAACACCACCATGCACGGGAACACGCGTTTCCGCAGATGACGACTACATGGGAATAATGATTTTTTACAATTTTAAACTTGTAACGCCCGAACGCCTACCCGTTAGGATGTCTGTGATCGTGGTGATCGTGTTTTCGATAAGTTTTGGGAAACTTTACTAACATTTCGCCTACCGGGACTACACCCGCTCATGATTGTGTAAGGTAGCAGAGTTACTTTTTACACGCTTCCGGCATAATCTCCGTGCCCGTGGTCGCAAAGGTGCAACTCTATGAATGGATTCTGATGAAATGAGACCGACGTGATGTTTCATCTTACTTGATGGGGGAGAAAATGCAGTTGGAAAATGGGTGATCCGTGAACTTTTCCCATTCTCCCGTATTCTTCTTCATCTTCACGTCGCGACTCGAACGCAAGACGTTTTGCTTGTTTGCATACTTTTTATGTTTTCTTTTTCTCGCTAATTTTTTTTTCTGGTTTGGTTTTCCGTTTCCGTTTTCTTCCACAGTAGGATGAGAGTTTAAAATCTATTTTCTATCATCAATCAATCTTGGGTTATGATTACGTTGTCTAAGTGAATGGTTCATCCGGAACGTAGAATTTTGTTTCCGTATTTTTGCTTCTTCTTGCTAATGCAAGATTTGATTCTCTCTTACTAGTGATTTGCGAATTTTGCGAAAGGCCTAGGCGCTGCCTAGTCGCCTCCAATAAAGGCCCGCGAAGCAAGATAAAGCGCACATTTCGTTCGCTAGAAATTGACATTCCCTAGTCCTTGCAATGACAGGGGTTGTGTGTGTGTGTGTGTGTGTATGTGTGCCGGTTAAACATAAAATGCATCTTTCATTGAGTATGGATCAGGCACGATCGCTTGAAGCATCTGATCCTGGCCGGTTCCACCGAGCGCCACATACATATATGTACAGAAATTTCCTATAATGGCATTTAATCCGCACGCGAAGGAAAACTTAAAAGCATGACTCACACAGCTCGGCAGCGTTGCAATACAATTAAAATGAAAAACTGGTCGATAGCCGTTACTCCGACGTTCGTTCCGTCTGAACGGGATAGCCAATCTTGCCGGATGCTAGGTATTTTGGCGTCCACAATGCGCCTTCCGTATGCGGCGCAGAAGAAAAAGCCTGTTGCCGTAAGCAAATGATCCATTCAGTAGTGTATGCATCCTCTCACATCCTTCAAGTATGCATCCATTTCCGCAAGCATTGGTGGTTTCACGAATGTACATTTTTCTCTGTGAGTTTTGCGATCCTGTTGAATTTTTTTCAGAACATTTTATAGTTTTTATTGATCAATTTTTTTCGTTTCATTTTACTTTTCCACATATTTTTTAAAAAAAGAGTTCCGTAATCTGTAAAGATCAATTCAGGTCCCTGTCTTCTAAGTACTTGTATTCAAACGTAAACCCTTCCTTTTTACGCTGGCCCCATTTTTCATAGTCAAAATAGATGTAGGTTCCCTAGTAGAGAGTGAGATTGGAGAAAAATGAAGACAAAAAAATGAATGCAATGAATTCATACGCCGATGTGCCGATGATCGCCCCGATCGGTAAAATGTTTGCCTCTCTCTCTTTCCCGTGCGCTTACCTGCTCGTACTCTTCGTTGATCACTTTCGGTTCTTCGTGGCGCTGGAACCACATCATATATTTCGTATGAAATCTCCAGCTCTGTTTTTTCAGCGCCTTTGCGGCCAAATATTGAGCCTTCGTTCCCTCCATGTAGTAAAACACGAAGAAAAGCGTCTCGGGTGAGAGACGCTGGAAAAACTCAACCGTTTCAGAATGTGGAAGTTGTTGCTGAAATGGAAAACGCAAAAGTAGCACAGCGGCATTAGGCATTAAATCTCATCCAACCAAACAAATTATGCTGCTTATCCGTTAATGTTTACTTTTAATAAAAGTATTTAGTATTCTGTCTACAAAACTACCATTTGATTTTGGGATGTTTCGAGACATGTTTCAATAGAACTTGCAATATAAGAAAACAATGCTTCTTCCTTATATTGGTAAGAAACAATATAAGGATGCATACCCATAACGCAACAAATAAGACATGTACGCATATTGGCGAGTATCCTTATCTTGTTTCTAAACATTGGTGGCGAACATGATTTGTTGAGAACTTACCTGTGGAAAGTGCGGTGGTGTCTGCACGGGTTGACGTTGCAAGTACGGCCTTAGCCTCTCTGAATCGCTTGGTGTTGGCAGATGATAATAGGCGGCTTCCATCAGTTGGAACTACAAGATTGATCCAGTTTGCTCAGTAAACTTTCCTTTTATAGGCTACGGACGGAAACGTCCTTACGGGGAAGACGCGGAATGCTTACTTGTATTTGATGCTCTTTCTGCAGCTTTGACGTCCCGAGGGGCGCCACGCCGAGTAGGGGTGGTATGCATGCCTCGTGGGTACCGGCTGTAGCCTTCATGACTCCGCCAGTGCCACTGTTTACGTTGGCGGCGTTCGAAATACTTGAGTTAGTGTTAATGATCGTGTTCGGTCCATTCGTGATGGCAGTTGCTGACGATGTCGGTAGTAGATTGCCGGTGGCGGCACCGGTAGGGACACCGCTAGCGTCCACCATAAACGCCGGCCCGCCGGATTGCGACTGTGCCGATGGATTCGAAGGAACTGGCCCAGCCTGTCTCGAATCGGCGGACTGTGGTTGTTGTTGTTGCTGCTGTTGCTGTTGCTGCTGCGAATGCTGCAGCTGCTGGCCAGCCACGGCAGCGGCTGTGGCCGCCGCTTGGGCAGCCGCTGCTGCTGCCGCCGCCTGTGCGGCCGCTTGTGCTGCAACTTGCTGCGCGGCGGACGTCGCCACCGTCACCGGGGTCGCACCCTGGGGATTCTGTTGTTGCATTAACGTGTTTGGGTTGGAACTTGGGCCAGTTTCGAGAACTCCTGTTCTATTTATCACTTCTTGCGCTGCAGAGACAAAAAATACCGAAGGGAATAAGACAGAAATAGAGCCAATGATTCATTACATGCGCCAATTGTTACACAACGCCCCATCGGCCACCGATCGCCGACTCGCGATCGCCACTTACCGAGTGTTGTGGGACCGTTCAGCAACTGCTGCTGCTGCTGCTGCGGTGGTGACATCAAACTAGGTGACGCTCTGTGCCGGGCAGCAGGAAGCGAAAAAGAACAAAGAAACACGTTAGCGGGTGGATCACAACAGTCTCCGACGTCGCAACACTTCACTTACCTGCTACTGACTGCGGAATTGCTGGGAGAGACACAGTTATTAATAACGTTCGCCCCGCTGCTACTGATGGTAGACGCGGACGATGTACTCATTACATGATTGTTGCTCTCCGTACTTGATGCCGACGATAGGGCATTGTGAAGTAGCATGGAATTCTGACCAGGTGGAATCTGCTGGGATTGCTGCTGGGCCTGTTGTTGCTGTTGCTGCTGTGCCTGTTGCTGCTGCTGCGAAGTGGCGTTTGCCTGCGTCGTAGACGACACGCTACTACTGCTTGCGGCAGCCACTACGGCTGCAGCACTCGGTAGACTATTCTGCGCTTGTTGCTGCTGTTGCTGCTGCTGTTGCTGCAGCTGCTGACTAACCTTAGGTTGAGATGCATTAATTATTTGACTGAGACTGCTGAAGGCGTTCGATGCATTCGAAGCTTGCGTTTGCAATGAGCCAGTCGCTGACGTTGCTGACGCACCGGTCGCTGTCGTAGGCGTGCTAGGCTGCAGTAAAGAGCCATTTTCTACAAAAAAAAAGATAATACAAAAAATTGTAAAGCGCGAAATTATTACCATAAAGTTATAGACAAAATGTGTCCTTCTAAACAAGCGAATCGTATCATCTAAAACGAAACAAGGTGCTTGAACCACAGTTTAGACAAAAACAATCCCTAAACGAACAGTTTTGGTAAGGAGACGAATGAAAATTCAGGATCAAAACCTTTCTAAAAATAATGCAACAGCTTTGACTCTTCCACAATCAAAGCTCCGGTATCGCACAATACTGATCGCAAGTGATTTTCATTCATTGGAAATACTCACTGGGATGTTGTTTTGCAACGGCAGCAAAAGCGGGTCCAATGATGGGTATACTGTTAGGCGGCTGTGGTAGTACCAGCATGCTGGGTAACGCCGCGGCAGCATTCGCATGGTTTTTGCTGGGCGTCGAGCTGATTAGCCCGGTCTTGGACGAATTGTTACTGTTGCTACTACTGCTACTGGTGCTATTACTGCTGCCGTTGTTGTTAACGGCATTACTGACAGCTGTGACGGACGGGTCCACCTTGCTAGCTCGGATTGCGGTCGGTTTCACCGGCTGAAGGGTAAACAAACATTCGTACACATACATACGTACATACACACACACACACGCATCCACAAACATACGAACGAAAAAATGCATTTTAATCTCCTCTCGAAAGAGCATATCATCTTGCGATGTTGTGATATTTTTACAACGTGTACACCACACTTACCGTAATCTTCGTGCCTTCGCTCTTTGAACGTTTCTCATTCAGATTGTTATTATCGGCGGACAGATCGCTGCTGTGATTGTGTAGAGTGCTGGCACTGTAGTTTAGCACCGGGGACTGCGCCGGACTAGTTCCAGATATAAGACTACTGGGCGATCCTGCCGTCTCATTGCTGTTATTGCTATCCGTACCGGTCGATACCGGGATACCTGCAGAAATACGAACAAAGAAAGACAGCGGTTAGAGCAATGGCACAGATACGCAGAGTGCTGCAAATAGTGCTGCACGTACCAGAGATTTCCACGTCATCCAACCCGATGATATCGTCGTAAATGAATTCGTTTTCCTCGAAGTCAGGCTCCTGCGAGGAATCGATGTAGTACTCAACGTCTTCCTTGATCTTCTTGATCTGTTCCACCTCGACGCCATCGTTGTCGAGCATCCGCAGCAACGTCTCCAGCTTCGTGACGTGGAACTTATGCCTCTCCAGCTTGTTCTTCAGGTCGTCCATTTTGTCCTGCTTGTCCTTATCGAGTTTCTTCTTCTTCCCCGCTAAGAGTGATTCAATCTCACACTCGAACTGATCGATCTGTATCTGCAGTGAGGTGATGGACGATGTTAGCCAGCTGCTAATCTCTTCCTTTTCCCGCTGCGCAGGATCCATCTTTTGGGCCGCGCCCAGACCCTCCTTCGAGTATGCTTTTGTTTTTGTTTCCCGTTCGACTACCTTAAACCGCTCCATTTGCTGGTGTAGTGAGAAAGAGAAAACAATATCGAACCAATTTGAAAGATCGTTTCATCGGGCGGCATTTGGATGGGAGGGGAGGGGAGGGGGGGAGGGAACGGCGAGAAGGGACACCTACGGTTTCTATGAGCCGACGGTTTTCCAGCAGCGCACTTTTATCCTTGATCTCGCCGGATGCGATCCATGATTTGATTTGATCACGTAATCGCTGCAGCTTTTTGATTTCCTTCTTGAGATCTGCTTCATACTTTTCCTGAAACGGGGAAACGAGATTGCGCACAAAGAAACAATGTATTTAACGCCTCGCATTGCTCGCTTGTTACGCCGCGGCCTTTAAACGTACTTTTTGATTGCTGTTCGTAGCATTATGGACCTTCTGCCAAATATCTTCAAACGTTTCTACGCCCTCAGTGACTTTCTTCAGGCACCGATCAATTTCACCTGCAAGAAACGGAAAAGCGAAAAGGGGCAGAAAATGAGCGCTCTGGGTTATTTGTGGACTTGCGTGAAAATGCGCTATACGGCTAGTGGTGGCTGGCAACGGAGGAGACATTTTCAGCGCGGTGTTCGTGCAGTTGATGGCCCACTAATATACTCGTTCGATCGAAACGTCAAGCAAGATCGCGCAACCTGTGCTGTCAACAAACGACTAATGAAAAAATGCGCCCGAAAAAAAGTAAACTTGCTACTAGCTGTCAATGTCGACGAAACCTCCGCGTTTGCGTGCTCGCCGGAGGTTGCTACTCGGCATCACTAAACCAAGCAACACGGATTTAACGCGCTACCCCATCTGACACGGAAACCGAAAATATCTATATATTCCATCACGTAGTCAGGGTAGCTTTGTTTATAACATAACAATACATGCGATTACAGCCCTGGGGCTGGTTGGTTGGTATATTCCTTTTAGCGTCACCGGTGCGCACATATGTCACTACTGGGCGCTACTATTTCCCGTACTCAAACAGACTCATTCATTAGCATCCATTTCTCAAACCCGATATCACACACATATATTCTCGCGGGAAAAATAACAAACGCGGAACGATGCTACTTGCTTACTACTTGCGGGTTGCGAGATTTGTTTTCTTAGCACGAACGCCACAGCGAGATGATCACAGCCTACTTTTCTGGAGTGTTGTTGATTTAGACATCTAACCCACTTCTCCATGATGCTCGACGATGATCATATGCGTTGACGCTGGATGCGATATTTAGCACATTTAATTTTCAGCATTTATTGGACGACCGATAAAACGGGATGCTGCGGGTGCTAGGCATGGCTATTCAACTAAGCCCGTTCCGCGCAGCATCCATACTTCACCGATATCCTACCACACACTCCGTAGAACGCAAGAGCCATTTGGCTAATGTACGCTTCCATCACAATCTTCGCCACTCTTCTTCCGTGTTCAAAACTCGCGCATTTCCAGATTAATTCGTACAAAATTGCACAATCTCGTCAACATGCACAGAATGGTTCTACCCTCGGCCCAAGCGAATGCCACCTCGTTCAGTTAATTGTTCTCGTTGGTATCTTCTCCCACCGCGAGTTCGCACTGCCCCGTCGCCACTGGCCGCCACCAACCACGACCATACAACGAACAAAAGGAAATAAAGCCAACACGCGTCCGGTCGTCTC
This sequence comes from Anopheles nili, assembly GCF_943737925.1. Lineage (NCBI taxonomy): Eukaryota > Metazoa > Arthropoda > Insecta > Diptera > Culicidae > Anopheles > Anopheles nili. Next base: position 23,507,687 of record NC_071292.1, read on the forward strand.
ACCTTGCAACTTTCGCGTCGCAGCCATGGCTATGTACACATCTGTTCACAGATATCAGACATAATCTACTCATGCAAAACGGGCCTCCGGAATGGTGGTTCTGGCACGCGCCCCCGAAAGCTTTGCGACTTCCGCGTTTGGCCGCGTATCACTCTGCTCGCTCCAGCCTTTGGTCCTGTTCCGCAGCACGCAGTGGTGCAACTCTGGCGAGTCCTTTCCGTCCTGTAGGGAGAAAGGAACGATGCTGTGGTGCGCGCCTGGAAGGTGGAACCGTGTCGAAGGATGCTACCTCCGCCGCTGGCGCCTCCGTTTGTGCCTGTTTCTGTCCACTAAACAACGACCAGCCGGGACCACATGCAACCCCAGGGATCTCCAGGTGCGCGAAAGTGAAATTGCGCGAGCTGGTGGTGAGGGTCTTTTTTTCCAGCGCCTCTCCGTTGCACCGCTTCTAATGCCCAGCCATGGATGAGGATACGCGGGTCGGTTGTGACGGCGCCGAATGCTGCCCTGCCGCAAGGCTTGGATCTGGCCGCCGGTTCCTGGACCAGCGCTCGCAGGGAAGTTGAAGGAAATGAAGGACGTTTTGTGTACGGCTGGCCGTTTTCTCGGACCGCAAACAGGACAAAAAACCTGTGGTCGTAGTAGCTTTTTTACGAGCAGCAGCGCGGCGACGGTGACGACGATGCGTGTATGTGCGGCGCTCTCGTACGTGTCTACGCTTGTGCGTGTGTTTGTGGCGCTTCGATTTCAAGATGGCCGCACCGTGCTCATTCAGCGAGTGCGATCTGCTTCAGCTTTGCAACCCGAATATTCTTGCCATTCACGACTAGGGCACCGATCGAACACACTACCGCGATTCTTTGACTATTCCGCTACGCTGGCACTATATTACCGAAGCCCGTGGACGAGCGCACAATTAACCATTCACGATTTATTTCTCTTTCGACAACACTTATTTCGGGTGGTGGTGTAGGCAAAAAGTAAGTTCGCATATGGGAAGGTGAGCTCGTGGCCGCTTTTTCGGGCAGCCATGCTGAGTGTAATTTTGACACGTAGAGGTCACTCTCCCGTTTCACGCACTGCGACGGTTGCATTTCTGTTGCGTAGCGATAAATGCTAGCACGTGACTTTATTACGTTCAAATTAACTCTCAGCCTTACGTTAACAATGTAAGCATAATATATATTTGGACCTCCGATGCCAAGGTATTGACATAAACGGATCTATAACCCTATCAATCGTAAAGGATATGGTCGTAATCCTGATTCTGACCATAAGAAACGATATGATTTGGTTCATGTGGAGTTTAAAAAAAATCAAAAACATCGTCGTAACTTGAGGAATATCTTAATGTCGAAAGGATTTGCACTTTTCTTGTCCACTGGTCCTACCTTATTTATGCTGTATTGCTTGCGCGAATGCTACAACATAAGCCAAACAGAGAGAGCGCCTTCGTAAAAATTTGAATGAATTTCGAAAGTTCTCTCATAATGTCATATTCAAAAATGCTCTTTATGTTGCTTGAACATTATGCTTCTCTTGTTTTGGCCTACATAGGCCGTTTATTTGATTTAGTGGAGTTCTTCGTTGCATCCCCACGCATAATAGTTGCAAGTAGTAGTCAAGATTCGAACATATTTACCGCGGGACACGTGTAACATATTGAACGTGTTTTCTGTAGATTCAATTTTGAATCCTTAAATCCATGAGCCTTGAACACCCATTGTCGTAGATTTACTAATGGAGCAATATTACTGATTCGCACGTTATAACCACAGTAATATAGAATATGTTTGTGAAAAAAATTTCTTATTAATTTATTCCGTTACACGCACCTGCTGAATATGTCATCATCAACTTGCAATCTCGCTATAAGGTTTTGATATGTTATTTTACCGAATAGATCATTAATAGTACAGTAGAGACGATCGTTCCGATTTGTATCACGTCGACGGATCGTTCCGATTTATTTTAATTGTGGGATCACGTCGAAGAAGCAATCAAGACTATTTTTACTAAATTTAAGCTATATAATATTTTTATATTGAAAAATTTATTGTATGTTCCAGGTCAAAGATCTGTGTGTTCTGAGATCTTAAAAGTTGCTTATAAACAGCAGAAACTGAAAACTTTAAAAAAAATCGATAATCCTCATCCGAAAGAAATATTATTGGCTTATGTATGTGTATTGTTTTATAATATGTATTTTTGTTACTTTCCAGGTAATACAAAAATCGTAAACCAAAGAAACAGAGTAATATATAATCCATTCACCCCAGTCAGATAGGATGACGAACAACAAAAAACAACCGGCAAAATATTTGATTCCCATTCTGCTGAACAGAAACATTACATTTATTCACACTCTATCGTTTACCGAAACACGGTTCCTCTAATTCACCACCCTCGTGACGATTTGAATGCTGCGATCATTTGCAGCACGGAACCGAAAACTACACTCAATACACTGTACGACGATCGCGATTAGTTCACAAACACCATACAACATAATGTTAATCTTCAGCAAATAGAAGCAAAAATTAAACGAATGTTTTCTGTTGCTCGCCAGATCTGAGCGAGAGAAGAAATAATAAGGATACACCACGTAGAGTACAAGCTTATGCTTCGACGTCGGCCTGGATCTTGGCCAGGAAATCGGCCTTGTGCTTGGCGATCTTCTCCTTGCGGACCTCCAGGGGGAGCTTGGCCAAAGTCCACCGCTTCTTGGTGACCTTCTTCTCGGGTTTCTTCGTGAAGGAAGGATCTTTGCGGATGGCGGCATGGGCATTCTTGTAGATGTTTTCAATCTGTGGGAAGCAATTCAATAAAACCAAACATTAGACACAGAATTGGAATAGCTATAGCTTGTTTGACGGGTTTGAATTCGAGGCCAAGACTGGAATGAATGTGCGATTAAAACAAGGAAGTTCGCTGGGAGGATATATCCCGCACACTCCGAACTATTTCGGTCGCAGCTCAATGTGGTCCACTTTCGGACACTGTCGCGACGCGAGTTGTAAAGATCAACGACAGTAATTTGGGGTGGACGTGTGGCTCATTCGCAGGACGTTTGGCAATACTCACATCATCAGCCTTGATGCCCAGGGAAATGTACTTGCTAAACTGACGCTTGAACGCCTCCTCATCTTCCTCCTCCAGGGTGCGCATGTAGTTGGCAACATGCAGACCGAAGATGTGCTCACGGTGCATCTCGGCGTTGAAGCTCTTGTTCTCGGCGCTGTAGCCGGGGAACCGCTTGACGGAGTGCGGAATGTTCAGTCCGCCATCGACAGCACCCTTCATTGCACCGAAAACGCGGGCACCGGTGGTGGTACGGGCCAGACCCACATCCAGGTAGCACCGGAAGGCAGCCGGGCCTTCATCGACGGCCTCGACCAGATACTCCTCTCCGGTCACGTCGGTGCATCCAGCGTACAGGGTATCCAGACGCAGCTTCTGCAGAATGCGGCGAGCAGCCAGCAGACCGGTACAGTAGGCGGCGGCATAGTTGGTCAGACCAACCTTAACGCCATAACGTGGCAGCTCGTGCGAGTAGGCCGCGCACACAATGCGATCGCCTTCGATACGGGCGTACGCAATCTGACAAGTGATGTCGCGGTTGCTCAGGCGAACGATCAGGCGGAACTTCGGGGTGTTGTATTTGTTTTTGTCCTGGAAAATCAGGCGCTTGCGAGCGTAGTAGTCGGTTTTTCCCTCGCGACGGCGGCGGAACCTGACCTGATAACGCTTGAAGTACTGCTTGTTCTTTACTACTTTAACGAACCCCTGAAAGAAAACAGAAACCAATTCACATTAGTCCGAATGTTTAGTGAGGTTAGGATGCGCTCGGGCAATCCGAGGACGATCGTTTTGTTTATAGCTTAGTTCTACCCTCGATTTAAACTGTAGCCCACACAACTAATCACGCAAAACTCCCTGCAGGCACATATTGGCATGCCTTTTTCCAATATGCAGCAATTAATGAACAATTCCTTCATCGACTTGATCCCCACGTCTCCACGATGGATTGCTGCAAGACCCTATCGATGCTCGTGGGGACGAATTGGAGGTTTGCGTTGAATCATCCAGCCAACGATCATTTCACAATTACTCGAGGCGAGTTACGACGCCTATTTTACACCCTCACATCACGGAAAACTTACCATTTTGATTTAAATTGGGAAAATTTCGACACACGATACGCTCAGCACGTTTTCTACACGTCGGTGTCTACAAGAAAAAGGAAGGAAAAAAGTAGAAGGAAAGGAAAAAGAAAGATGGCGTAGCGGCCGACCCAGGCTGTTGACACTGACAACTGTCAAACGCGTTAACAACTAGAGGGTAGGAATATGAATAAACTGCAATTATTGATCAATTAATATTTTTTAATGTTATTTAACATAACAGGTAAAGCAATTAGAGACTCTATTGTATATTTCATAATTTAAAACGTATTTTATTTCATATGATACAGTCAAACCCTGCTCGTTAACAGTGGATCTTGCCGATTCCATTATTTCAGGATCCTCAAAACAATGAACAGGAAACAAACTTTTTGCCATTTAATTAATCCTTTATTATTGATTTTTAAAATACATCGAAAATAGTGGTTTATAGAGCCTTGAATCGTAATTCGTAATCATAAAACATTGCATCAACTTGTCCTGAAAATTTTGCGAAATTTGAAACCATACCACAAGTGTGACACCGGTCAATTCGTCAACTAACGTGAAAGCTGTCAGAATGGGGTACGTGCAATTGTTTTGAATAGAATTGCTAGTCAAGATTTTGTTGATTTTTAATCAAAAACGAATTTCAATCACCTGTCTCCTTATGGAATAGATAAGTAATAGAGTAAAGCCTTGGGGAATTCATGTTTCAACTATGTGTGAAGATTTTTTGTTCTTGTGATTCTCTCAACACGAAGGAGTGTTGAATGACATTATTCTTTTAAAAAATTTATGCAATAAATTGTGATAAGTTCGAGGTCAACTACGGTGCGCCTTTCTGCATTTAACTTGAGTCAATCAGCCTGTTGAAAAGAGGAATGCCTTCGAATAAGTGCATCAGCAGCCCGAACGTTTCTCGAACGTAAAAAGATACCACTTCCTACGGCAAAAAGTGCAGAACACGTCGACGACGTTTGCATGCAGGTTTACCAAAGTATGTTGCATACATACCGGCCATCGTAGTTGCTTCCGGTTTGTGATATGGGCAATGAACAGTCGCAGCTAAAAGGAGTCGAAATCAGCAAGAAAGCTATTCAGGTGACCGACTACTGGTCGCTGTACAATGGCGAACTTCCCAACACCAACGGTTCCCCCACCAGTATATCTATATTCCAAGGCGAAACCCTAGTCAGCGGGCAGTTCTGGACGAATCAAAACCCACTTGAGCGGGCCATAAAGAACCTGAAAATCTATCGCCATCCGTACATCCTGAAGTACTTCGCATCATGGAGCAAGGGATCGCTGAAAATGCTCGCCACCGAGCGGTGCCGTCCGCTGGCAACATGCCTGAACATCACGAGCGACGTACAGATATGCCTCGGACTGAGGAACATTCTGTGTGCATTAATTTTCCTCATCGAACAGGCTTCCGTGCGTCATCTAAGCATCAGCATATCATCGATCTACGTGACGGATGATGGCGCCTGGCGTCTGGCCGGATTCGAGCATCTATGGCGAACGACCGATTTCAATCAAACGCTGCTGGAAAAATCTCAACCATACCGCTACACCAAAGCGATCGACCCCAACGAGCTCACCAGCAAGGGCCAATCGCTGGAGCAGTTCGCGTTTGGTGTAATGTGCGAAGAGATATTGCACAACAAAACGGACGTCAACATTCCCTCGGTGGAAGACTTCAAGGCATACTGCGCGACTCATTTGAAGCATGGAAATCCGGCGATGAGGCCAAACCTGTCGGCCGTTCTGCTGCATCCCATCTTTAACCACGATTTTATACTGATACATTCCTTCCTTACCGAACTGCCGCTGAAAGGGACGCAAGCGAAGCAAGAATTCTTCATCGGCCTAGCTGACCGGCTGCGCTCTTTTGATCCGGAAACGGTGGCAGAGCAAATGTGCGCTTTGCTCCTTTCGCGCATTGTTCTGCTCGATACGACGGCACAGCTGTGCGTGACGCCGTACGTGTTGCGGCCAAAAAGCGACGATCTGTCGCCGGGGCTGTTTACGCCTAAAATTTTCTCATCGTACATTTTGCCAAAGGTCAAACAAGTTTTCTGCGTGCAGGACGCACAAATACGGCTCATGTTGCTGGAGTACTTTCCGGCGTATGTCGAGTACTTTACCAAGGAGGACTTACAGGACGACATTCTACCTCAGGTAAGTGCACGGTGTGGGTCATCCGGACCAACCTTCATAATGCTTTGTTCTTATCGTAGCTCTTGCTTGGAATTAAGGACACGAACGACGTACTGGTTGCGAAAACGTTGCTCTGCCTGGCCGATCTCGTGCCCATCCTCGGTTCGGCCGTAGTTATTGGCGGCAATCGGAGTAAAATTTTCGCCGACGGACGACCGCAAGGGATACCGGATGCGTCGAATCCGTGGAGTGGCGTGCGCTCCATTACACCGGTTATCGGCTCCGGGGAGTTAATTTCTGGTAGCCCTGTACCGGATGCGGGAGGCGACAATAGCACCTCGTTTTCGTCGGTGCTGATGAACCCGAGTAGTTTCAACATCATGCCGGAACGGTTGTCTCCCGAGGGAGAAGACATTTATCAGACCAACTCGGACGTGGAGCTGGACGTTGACGAGTGGAGCGATTGGGAGAATGACGGTAACGAGCGTACGATTAACCAGCTGCGTTTTATGGATTCTGCGAGGTCAGAATCAACTCCGCCCACCTCTACCGGTATGAACGGTATCATGGGGGACCATCACGGACCGGAATCGAATGATGGTGCCGCACTGAGTCGTGAAAACTCCACCGAAAGTAAGGGCAAGCAATCCCGAGAACCACAGGCCACGGTCGAAAGTATAGAGCGGCTGGACATTAAGACACAGCCATTCCGAAAGAGCGACGCGGCGGGTGGCGAAGAGTTCGATTTCTTCAAGGACATGGAACCCGTCATCCAGAAAGCGAACGTGTTGCTTATCGACGAAGAAGATGCACCGAAACCGACAGATAACGGCACTGATGATCCCGCATCCGGCCTGTTAAGTCAGCATCCGCAAAAACTCATCGATAGCGAAGAAGAGATCCCTCTCGTAGGCAGCAGTAGACTGGAGATCAAGTTGGATGATGCCGAAGCCACCGAGGATGGTTGGGGTGATGAAGGAAACGATGAGTGGTGAAACATCGCATTTCGTAAGCTTTATTTAGACGCTTTTGTTTCTCCTTGGTTTAACAATAAAGAGGGTTTAAAAAAGCTACCTATTGTGTGGTGTATTCAATTGAAAGAAAAAAATGATTGCTCTACTCTACAGCTTCGAGTAAAAATACACAGTCTGAAGTGAAAAACATTGTCACTCGTCTCTTCAACATACGAGAAGATATTTTAAATTTAGGTTCAACATAGAAGGATCGTTGTAAGGGATTCTTACTGAAATCTTACAAGAATAAATGTTAAAAATATAATTCGACATAAAAGGTACCATTCGCTTGTACAATTTCAAAAGCAAATAGCTTGCCAGCGCATGAGATTCAAATCAAATGATGCAGGCCACAAATGACACGTTTCATTTGCCAGTCAAGATGGTTACAGAGCGGTTGCAGCATACATGGGGTGATCTTTTCATTAATGGCTCCCAATCCAGTTCACCTCGCTATTGAGGACGACCGTAGCATCCGATTACTCAACATAACTAACACCACACCACGTGTCGATAACGAACCGGGAACCCCAACTCATCACCATGCCGTCGTTGTACTGCTGCGAAAAGCAATAATTCGATAACGAAACGTTTAAATAGTCTGTTAAACACGCTAGCTCGTTATTTTTACTCTTTCCTTTTTATTTCAACTACGCACTAAACCGTACCGAATGGGACACGACCCGGCTTGCGATGGAGCACGAAATAACGTCAACTTTTCCCGCTTATAATTAGTCACATAGATTGCTTACATTGCTAGGAAGGCTTAGTGCTAATGTTCCACAACTTGTTCCACAAAGCCACAAAGAGAAACAGATAGAGAGAGACTGGTGCCGTGGGCGTTCATAAAACGTGATTAATCGACCCTAAACTGTACACTGTCCTCGCGTTCGACCTTTCTCCGACCGGTGAGTAACCCTGTGCGGTCAAACAAGTCCGGCAAGATCGAGTGGTGGCAGTTGGACGCATTGAACCAGCGGGTTATCGACCGCTGGTACGTGGAAAATATCACGTTGAACCCGTTCAACCTGCGCCGTGTCGCACATAAATCGCACAGCACTGTACTCAGCCAACCAAGCATCCAATCGATCCTGGCGTAATAACGAGGCATTTTCCCGCTCAGAACCATCCGACATCGACAGTGATCGTTCGATCTGTTCTCGGATGAGACAGGATAGTGTAGGACCTACAGTAGCTCCCACAGATGGCCATTCGGCGATGGCACCAACGATCAAATCGACATCATGGACGGTTGCGTACGCGGTGCGTATGATTTCTAAATCGGCCGGTTTCAGCACACGCTCGAGGTCACTCCAGCTGGTGACCGGTTTTCCGTTACACAACGTGAAATAGTCCGTATAGCGAGCCAATCCGTGATCGCGGCCACGCTGAATATCGAGTGCCAGCACGTCCAAACCAACATGGCGCACTCCAAACAGCAGATGAGCCATATCATCCACGTACGATGTGTCCAGTGCCATCGCGTTTTGGCCCAACACCGATCCGACCAGCTGACCGAAGTAGTCACGCTTTCGAAGGTCCTTCGGACGGTAGAACAGCTTCTCCAGGTCATACGTGCCCGTGGTCGCGTTGCTGATCTCTCCCGGCATCATCGTGTTGTAGAACCGGATAGCGGCCGTTGCGAACTCATTACTCACTCGGTCGTCCTGTTCGTTGGAAGGATCAGCGCTAAAGCTCGTCTGATTTCCGCCTACGATCACTGCCAACCATTCGCGGACGATCTTCTGGTACAGGCGGGTGTTGATGGTGCGTGCTACTCCGAAAAGCTGTTCATCAGTCCAGGCAGGCTTTAATAAGGCTAGATGCTTGGCAAGCCGGTTGTGTGACCGCAGAAACAACGTGTGGAGAAGCGTGATGTACGGATTCACGTTGACACGCGTGTCCCCGGAATCGTAACACGCGGTTTCGAGGTTTGCATCGGGTACGCAAAAACGGCCACCGGGTGTTTCCTGCAGGTACTCAACGGAGTCAAACAGTTGCGCTTTCAATCGACCACCTTTGCCTACTCGCAGCTGGTGTGTATCCTCCGCTAGATTGCCGTAAAGCTGGGACAAATCCAACCTATTCGTGGCCTGGTTGAGCTGATTGGCAGGACCCATAGTGCAGCTATCTGCTCCAACCGACAACGCACTACGGACATAATTCAAACAGGTTGCTCGGTGCATCCCGTAGTAAGGATCATCTGCAGGAACCAGCATCGGTTCACAAGCAGGATGTCGATACCGTGGCAGTAGCTGACCATGTTCAGCTGAACAACATTCGACGTGTGTGCCATCATTCGTCGTCTGCACGGTTGTCTTGGCGAGATCATGTTCGATAAACTGACTCCACTGGACGAGTGCCACCGAGCGTGTGTTGTCGAGATCCTTTCGATCACCTCGTGCGACCACGTGGAAACGGGCGGAAATTTCCCGCGCTTGTGGCAACGCACTTCCGTTAGTACTGCGTCGGAACGAGTATAGACCATTGTCATACACCGCAGGGAGTAGCCGTCGGTATTGATCATTGTGCTCCTTTTCCGTGATCAATTCGTGACATTCATTACCAATCGCCGAAGGAGGAAGTTGCGTTCCGCTGAGATACAAACCGCACTCGTACGATGGCACTCCGTTGGGGCTGCAGAAGCGACTGGCGAAGAAGGAAGACGCTCGCAGGATTTTCCGAGCGAGGAGATCCTGTTGGCGGGTGCTGGGCGTAGGATAACCGTCGATAATCTGCGCGTACGTCGTGCCACCTTTGGTGACTTTCCCGTGTGGACTAGCGGCCAGTGATTCCTCGGAACGACCCGCCATTTCGAACACCGTTTCACTAAAATCGAGCGCCATCTCGAGGTTTGCTTTGGTCGTAAATCGATCCATTTTCGCGGCAAACGGTGGATCGAGTTGGTACCGATCGATGCGATCGCTTATCGCCAAGGATGTAACGTATCCTGGAGACACCACTAGTGCCACCGCAACCAGGCACGATAGCAACACTTGGTGCATTTTTGTTTTAGTTCTGAGAGCACTTGAAGATTTAAAAGCTACGATCGCACACAAATACACAAGGCACTGATCGAAGAGTGCAATTCCGTCGAACTCGCCCGCTAGGGCGCTAAATAGGCGTCCACTCGGTCGGATTGCTAGCGAAGAATTGAATCTTCTCGACCCAGCGGGATGTTTTGCGTTCGGAACCCCAGCCATTATCACATTTTCTCGGCGCAAACAAGTTCAACTGTGGACCGCGGCGTGATCGCGACAACGCACACAAACCCATCGCAACTTGGTGACCAAGCGGCTGTCTGATCGTGTGGTGTTTGTGTGCGTGGCCTTCTCGGGGAGGCGATCGTCAACAAGCGATCATTTGCGATCAAGCGTGTTCTAGCCGTTGCGTGGTAGAACGCGCGCGGAATCGTCAACACATTCGTCATTTATTTACCGTGCAAGCAAGCGATCAATCGCCCTGACGCCCGGATTCCTTCTGCCTGGAAACTGGAATCTGGACTCCGAACAGCACCCCGATTGGAGTGTGTGCTGCGGAAAAAAAGGAAAACGTTTCCAACCGTGGACGTGACTGGCATGCCGCAGGGATTCCGTGACGCATTTGAATGTGCGACTCTCGGAAAGCTCATCCCGCGAGGCCAAACACGGGTGATCGAAGGATTCCGGATTCAGCTGCGGGAGGATAATTGGACGCAATTAACCCGCCACTATTGACGGTCAATGTTAATTTCTAGCGCGATCAGTGCACGTTACAGACGGTCTCGCTTTTTGTCTCGCTTCGTCGCGATTGTTTCGATCCTCTGTGCACACTCTTGTGCTGGGAGTGCACTTTGGAAAACACGCAACGTGCACAATCGTCCCGATGCCAAAGCATCAAATGATTCATCAAAGTAAATTGAGCACTAATAGCGTGATTACAATTGTAACGGAAAACCACGCGTGAGCAACGTTTTTGAATGGGAAAAGCTGCAAAATGCGATATTATTTTGAAAACCAAACCATTTGCGTAGTTGCAATGTCGTTTGTGGCATTTTGCCATATTAGCTGGTTGAATATATGGTTATTCAAATGTCTTGTCGGTTGGTAATAGTCATCGGGACAGACCGCCGTTCAAAGTGTAGCCGTAATTCACACTCACGTGTAAAAATGAACCCTAATTGTCACCATGCTAACGTTCGCGGTTGTTGCATTTGCCATGGAGCTATTCTGTAAAATATCTACGGTAATTTTATGCTGCAGCTTTTCTATTTTATTACACCACCAACTGCTTCATTGAGCGCAAAGTCATCGTAAAAATTGAATAGAAAATACCCGATGCCAGCCGGTTGGTAGTGAATCTGCCTCAATCTGGAAACGGCTAGCTAAATGCAGCGGCGTCGCGGCTGCAATAATTTAAAAAAAAAACCGGTACACATTGCGGTTTAGCTCGTACGCAAGAGAGAAGGTCAGGCGTTAAGGCAACGAGGGAATGTTTGTTTCTCCGTTTGCATTATTTCCTGGGAGGGAGAATTTCGTAACGGCATTTTTCGTGTCATTTACTTCAGGAAGCATATCCTTAGTCGGCTGTACATTAATACCATTAGTTAGAAAATTTATATCAAATGTTTTTAAAACAACGCAAGCAAGACGATTAACGAACAGTGACGCATGGCATCAAAGATCAACCGAAGTAAACTGATCGGTCACAAACCGATCGTGCGGCGGAATAGTTCGGCGTAAATAAATTGTGCTTAATTGCTGTTTATTTGCGCCATTGCATAGCAAGAAACCGTACACGAAACATACCGAAACAAAATAAGTTCTTTCCACAGTGAAAATGTAGCCTCACGAGCGTTTTCATGGTCTCAATAGCTCACGATAGAATAATTTATTCATATATGATTTCACCCACCGCACGTGGACGATACAAGTTTATGTCCGTAAACGCCACACGCATGATGCATTCGCTCATTACTCATATTTCTTTGTATTGTGCCTTCCGGTACCGCAACAAGCAATAGATTTAGCGGGCCACTGCGGTCTCATGCTCACATACTGATCACCACCATCGATCGGGTGGGTATGCCGGATGTTCCTTTTCTAATAATGCTAATGATTTCGTTGAAAATATATCCTTACATATCACTTGCTGAAGCGAACCCAAATTTATTTGCACAGCTGTGTGCAACGGTTTGCAAACTCATGAACCTCTTTCTTCTGCTGTTAAATGGACCATATCGTATGCCTTCCTATTAGCTTTCAATCTCTATTTACAACGATCTCGATGCCTACGGGCGGATAGTGAAGAATAATGTACGATAGAAGCAAAGCGTAGCGAAATAAATATATCCTTAATTGCATTGCTTCGGCCAATCGAATATATAGTTTGAATAATTTTTGTTCCTCTCTAATGCATGAATAACCGACAATGAACGCGACTGTTTCCTATTGGATTGGATGGAGTTATGATATTTTGAGAGCTTAACTGAGTTACGACTCGTTTTGCGAGGCTCGTGGGTTGTGTGATTCAGCTGGAAGCGTTTGTCTGTCAGTATGCTCGTTAATCTTTTTTATTTCATCTTTTATCTGTTACTTCTTATTGTCCTTCTGACTTGTTGCATCTCTGCTGATCTGCTGGTCTATTACATATGAACGGTGTGAATGTTGCTAAAGCTTGTATAACTTAAACGTAGAACCGACACGGGATAGATTTTCCCGCTCTTTTGAAGCTGCTGGAAAGATAATTGCGCGGAATAATGTCGGAACCGAACGAAAAAACATTCGCTGGACAGATTGATTGCAATGGTGATCTTGTTTTTAGAGGCTCAAAGACGTATTGCATTTTTGTTTTGCTACGGTTCTTAGATGTGTTAGAAGTTTTGTAATCGGGGTATTATTAATTGACGCTACAAAACCACGCACTGGTCTCGTTGTGGCGCTAATCGAAGAGAAACGCTGCTGAAAGTTTGATTGAAATTTGTTCCTTGATTTACGTTTTGAAATTCGTCGACGTTGTGTGGTTGAGAAACCATTTTTATTATTATTGCTTCTCTTTATCTCTCGCTTTCTTGTGATCAACTCGTCTGAGTTTTCTCGTTCGTAAACGATTCTAAAAAGCCAATAAGCTGTCTATAAACTGTATATCGTTTTCATATATAAAACCGTAATCTATCTGTATTGATGTTGACGCGTGGCCTTTGCCGGTGCACCTTTTTTGCTGTTGCCTGTAGTGGATGATATCATTTTCTCGAGGCACGTTTTATTATACTGTTCAACCAAATCCGACACCCCGTTCTTAAACGTGATCCTCGGAACGCTGACGGGATACCTTTTGCCCACAACTATAAGTTACGATAAAACATTGCAACATTGAGAAGTGACCCAACAATTGGGATGCATTCTGGCCATTCCACTTTCCCAATCGGTTTGTATAAGCAGATTTTAGATGCCTAGGCCTTTCAATTTTTTCTTCTTTATCCACATCTCGGTTCTGATGCGATATAACTACTTGACTAAATAGTCGCTAGTACAATAGTATGGATAAAATTACGCATGCTTTTAATTTGTTGCCGTTATATGCCAAAAGCAATACAGCCTCTTGGTGACAGACACAGTGACTTGTCGCCTTGAGAAAGGTGATATGATTATCAAACAATATTTTCTCAGAGCGGTTGTGCTTCGCCCAGCCTCTTCTATGCTTGAGTTGGCGAGATAAATTTCTTACACTGTAAATGGTTGGATGTTATGAGGTTTATAGTTTACAGACTATCGTATAGAGCTCATTACAGAAATGCTGCAAATGTGAGAAAAGTGGAATGATTAGTAAAATACCGAAGAAATTCGTTTTACTAACGCACATAGATGCAATCGTACCGAGCAACAAGGGAGCGCAAGGTTGCGTAGTAATAACAACTTATAATAAGGCGTTTCTAAAAATAGCAACACGATAAGAAAACAAAAGTGCATTTGAGATCTTATATCTTTAGCGTTCAGTATATTTCATGTTTCGATGAAAATAAAGCATCCAACAAAAGTGGGTTTGGGTTGCTAATGCTAAGCTTGTTCGCGGTGAGAAGGCATAACCAAAACCTAGTCCTTTGCCAAGCCCCTTCAGTCGTATCTTGTAGTGAGAACCTTAAAGTACTAGAATTTGGAGTTTGCGTGGGTCAAAAGTAATAGTGAAATTCATTTAACTAATTTCATAGCATATCCTAATGTAGCATACGGTTTTCATTCCTCTCGTGCAGCCATGTTCGATAGTGAAACCTATAATTCATTGCCTAGTATGCATAAAAACAAACCGTCAATGTGCCTAATTTAAACGATAAAATACTACTGATAACTAAATTATCAAAAAAACCCAGCGGATAACAAAAAAAAACATTTTTCACAATTTTCGACAATGACTGAATGAGTAACACCTTTGCTTAGCAATTCTGTTCATCTGACGCCTCGACTCTATTCGTCACACTTTCCTAACATTAGGGTTCTATTGACGTAGTCTAAGAGTGGTAAATAAATAATTACTAACGTGCTGTTTGGATGGTAATGATAATTGCATATCCTATGTCTAGGTACTTCTTTATTCTAACTAATAAGCATTTGAAACGGTAATTTTTTCTCTAATAAATCTCCTAATTTTGACTTTATGCTTGTTCAAGGTGCACAATAAAAACAAACAAAAACACATTCACTCAAAACTACGATTTTCAGCGTGATAGAGTGCGTAAGTGCATGGAAACAAAAAATAAGGTAGAGAAAATTTATGTTGCATATTTCTCAAAAACAACGCTCATCGTAATGATAAATAGTAAGGCATTATATACAAATAATAAGTATTCCCGAGGTACGGCATAGTCAATACAAAAATATAATGCACAGTAACATAATACGCAATAGTAACGTGACACAAACCTTTCGTTTTAGTTCAGTTTGCAGAGTTCACTCGAAATTTTGTCCTCCACTTGAGTGTTCTGTTCCGTGAGATTTGAATGAGGTTTGTTTCGAAACGCAAATCGTTTTTCATCATGCACGCTAAACACTACCGATAGAACTCGCCAGTCTAGCGATACACAATTGTAAACGACGCGATCGTGAATTGTGATGGCTCTAGTTAAAGGTACATCTACTGGGTACTGATCGGAATTCCAACCACGGTTTCTAATGTATCGCCACAGTTTTCTTCAATTACGATTCTGATTCATGGTTGATATATTTTTTGATTTTTCCCCAGATAGGCAGTGATGCGTTGTGGAATGGAAAAAAGACAAAAAACACGATTGAATAAAAATATCAGCATAAAACATGCAGTACGCCAATTGCTATACCATACCGACAACGCTACGATTCTACGATGTGCAAACTCACATACATTAAATCAGTTCCACGGTGGTGGCCGATAAATTTACAAAACAAAAAATAGCATACATCAAAAGGCGTCTCAGTATGATCACAGAATTCTTAATCCTTCTGCAAAAGTGATGTGCAGCACTGATGTAACTCTAAACATCATGTTGTGTTTGCCCATGAGGCAGTAAAAAATATAAGGTGCCCAAACACCTCTACTGAACGAAAAAGAACAAAAAAAATAAATCTGTACACAAGTATCTACCGTGCAGTAAATCTACAGCATGCCCTAATATACATGATTGGAGAAAATTCGATACCCATTAGGATCGCGCGTATCATCCACGATGTCACTCGTCAACCAGGGATGGTCGAGAATGTCCTCACTAGAAAATCGCAGCTCTGGATCCGATTGCAACATATTGATGATCAGATCACGAACACTATCGCCAATGTTGTTCCAGTATGGTGCCGGAAAGTCGAAGTACCCGTTCAGAATAGCATCAAACAGCTGCTCCTGCTGATTGTCAGGCGAAACGAATGGAGGAAATCCACACAGTAAAATGTACAGAATGATACCGGCTGCCCAAACGTCAATCTGTTGCGGTAAACAGTAATATTTTATTAAAACAAAGCTGATTCTCAAGAAGTCACCAAACAAGGACATTACCTTCACGCCATAGCCAGATTCCATAAGGATTTCTGGTGCAACATACGTCGGTGTTCCGCAGATCGAGAGCAATGGTTCCGTTACCTCGCAGGCTAGACCAAAGTCTCCGAGTTTCAAAATAATCACATTGCCATCACCATCCAATTCCACCTGTAACATTTCAAACGTGTTAAACTCGTCCACCATTCCAGTTGTTCTAATATTCTATTTTAGACAACGCCTACTCACCAACAAATTCTCCGGCTTAATGTCCCGATGAACGATGCTAAGGGAATGCATGTACGCCATGGCCGACGCTAAATGTTTCATCATTGTCTTTGATTGATTCTCCGAAAAACGCGTCACTCGTGTTATGGCATCGAAAAGGTCGCCACCACGAACCAATTCCAGCACAAGATACATATTCTTAATGGTTTCGATGTCGTGCACTAGCTGTATGATGTACGGGTGGTTTAGCTTCTTCATGACGCGTATTTCCGCCGCTAAATAATGATCCTGCAGATAGTCGTTAGAGGTACAGGTAAGTGAAGCATTAATATCACTTTGAATATGCTGCATTTAACGAACTGATTACCTTTCCTGAGCATTTTGATTTGTCGATTATTTTCAGAGCGTAATCCGAATTCTTTAGTTTATCCTTCAATTTCAGTACTACGGCAAAATTTCCGTCACCTAATGATGATATTAAGAGAGATTATATGCCATCGTTGTGTCTATCTCCAACACTAGGGATGCTACTAACCAATTATCGATCCAAGCGTATATTTGGCCTGCAGTTCCAGTGGTAACGAGTCCGGAAGGATACCCCCATTAAGCACGGACTCATCCACACAGACAAACGTATCATTGTGGCTCTTCACAGGCATCTTGGGCTTTGGTCCAGTGCGGGTCGTACTGCTGCGTAGCGTTTTCCGGTGGGCGGCGATCGTTTTGCTTTCCTCCGCCTCCAGCTCGAAATCGTTAACCCCGACCCGCTCGTTGCCGTACGCAAAGAATACGTCATCTTCATCGAAAAATTGTGCTAATCGTTGAACGGGCACCCCCGAGACGGTGAACACTTTCCGCACGCAACCCGTATCCAGCTTGACGCACTGCGTGATCGCCGTCAGCACGTGCTCGTAGGTGGGACTGTTTCGTTTGTTCAGCAACAACCGAAGGATCTGGACGTGGGAAAATAGAGCGCACGTGGTTAGAAAAATCGTTACGTTAATTAGCTTACACGTCTTTTCCTTCGCAGTGGGACCAGACGGCACACCGTGATGGTTGCTCACCTTTCGAGGTTTCACGCCATTTCTTATGAGTGTTACGATCCTGGGATGCACCACGGAATCGATCTCTTTCAGCGGGGTCGACCCGTTTGACCCTCCATTCTTCACCGGCGACAGCGGACGTATTATTCTGCGAAAATGCAAATCCGTACAAATAACCTTAGCAAACAGTATCTAACTCGCGTCGGAATTCGAGAACTACGAAATGGCCCTCACCTAGACAGTCTGTTCGGGTTTTTCGTGTTGGTGTTGGATACGTTATAGTCTATTCGCTTGAAACCTTCATTGTTGCAGGAACACACGTAACTTTTGCCATCCTCCAGATCGTCCACCTTTTCGATTTTTTTGCCCTCGAGGGTGTAGATCGCGCGTATCGCCCCGGTCAGTGTTACGCTGTCCTCCAGCAACCTTGTTAGGTCCTCCGTTAAGCTATCAAAAGACCTATTGAGCAAACGAACACTCCCGTACGGGAGGGGGAAAACATTCATTATCAAGTGCTTCCGCTATTTCCGCTGTCGCATCCCATTACCTATAGCGCTCTACCGAGACCGGTATCGTGCTGCCGACGTAGAACTTGTCACCATTACGAAAAAATCGTATCCTTTTCGCTTTTTTCGCCGGCGTGCGACTGCTGGAGATGCGCTTCTTGAGTGTGTTCGATTTGTTGTTCGGTCCGCCGCTGATGTCGAGATCGATCAGTTCCTTTTCTAGCTCGGAATTGGAGCTGGTACGGCTGTTACTTCGACTGAGCGTCGAAGTTGTATGGGTGCTAACTTCCATGCCCTTTGCTTTTGCTGGTTTTTGCTGGCTGCCCGTGGATAGGAGAGCTCGTATTGCTTTTCACCGGTGGCGGGATCCCTGCGTAACCTCGTGGCAGAAGAATGTTATGCACTTGCTGGAGTGGCGCGTGAACAGGTTTCTGTAAGCGAAAGCAAACAAACAACATAGTGCATAAATACAAGAGAACAAGTATACTGCAAAAACATGTGTATTTTGTCATTATTCACAATCAGAGTTGTCTGGGGATTTTTTTTATTGTTGCTAATGTTTGAACGTATTGTTAGTGCTTAAGGTATACACTGGTTTACTGTTTCGGTACATGAAACAATTGTTGACAAACCCAAAAAATATTTCTAAAAAAACACTTCAAAAGAAAATTGAAAAGAAATCGTAGAACGGCAGGCTTTGTTTCAAAAGGTTTATAACACCACCCAGAATATAATTACAACAAGCTTAAGGAAACTTTCGATAAAGTCCCCACAAAGAATTACTTAAAAACAAACTTTCGAGTTGTTTGGCGCTCGGGGGAGTACGTTTGAGGCTGTGTGTATAGAGGAATCATTCGTTACCTCATAAACTGTGTTTCGCTAACCTTTAAAAAGTTATCACCGAATCAACCTTGCACAGTTGTTGCTCAAGTTAGGAAGCAGTGCGTGCGCTGATGTAAACAGAAGCATACCTCAAACTCATCAAACCGGCGGGTGAAACTTTTCCATTATCGCGTTACGGTGCACCCAAAGCCGCCAGAACGCAGAGGAAAGGTTAACCGCGTCTCGCGGAAAAAAAAAGAAGCGCCACGCAAGAAAAGAAAATCGTTCTGCTACACCTTTTGGCCTTCGGTTTTCCGACGAAAGGCTTGCGCAACCAATTATGCATAACAACCGTAAGTTACTGCTGGTACGCTGCCCGTTCCTGAAGCTGAATTTAATTCCTATAAGCAATTCCACATCGCTCACCGCTACTGTTTATGGCCGGATAAATAAAACATTTAAGCCAGTCAAGGCGAAGAAACGGGGTGTTGCACGCACGTTGTTTTTATACTTGAAGACACCCGCAAAAGCCGAAAGTGCAAGAGTAACGGTGGTCTGCTCTTCCGAAGGTGTCGTCAGGAGCAAATTGTCCGTCGGACACATATGGTCACCAAAACCATGACCTCAGCAGGAAGCCAAAACAACACGGTGCAATCTGTTGCAGCGGTACATTGACGCCTCGCTGTCGGCTCAACCTTAGGCTTCAGTGCGTTGGCGACAATACGGGCGATTTAGTTTTTATTTAATTTGCTCAATTTTTCCACCTTTCCATCGAGTCTCGGGCGAGCAGCCATTATGTGCTATTTGTTTAATAGAGCGCAAAAATTGCCTGCACCCGATGTAAGGGCCAGTCAAATTGCAATTTCTGCACGGTTGATCCTGACTTACAAATCAGCTAAACGACGGTTTATGCGGACTACAGAAGGCGCCTCTCAAATTACAGGGAACTCTGAAAACCCCGAAGCTATCATGGGTTCATCTGATTAATTTGCATGAAAAACTAATGAAAAAATTATAGACTATTATAGTCGATGAAAATCTTGAATCTTCCATAAACCGTAAGAAAGCTTGCGAGGGATGCTTTGGCGAAAACCACATTCTTCAATCAACTGTTACTTGTACTAAATTTCTATAATATTGTAGCTGAAACACAATGATCTTTAAGAAAATCGCCATGTTCGATGCGATGACACTTTATAAATCCGATCAGCAACACCTTACATGAGCTGTATTATGCAGTACCGATCAAATGAATACAAAAGCACAGCTTTGAGATGCAATTTAGTTACACAGTATGCGATTCAGACATTGGGCATGGGAAACAGTTTGCGTGATGACCTGGCTCTCGCTGGGCGGAATGCAAATGGAGCACGTTATACAGTCGTCGAATCAAGCGTCCCACCAACATTCAGCATAGTCATACACGCGTGATAATTGATTCCCATTCGTGTACAGCTGCTGGCTGCGATTTACATAACCACCCACTACCCTTAGGTGTTGGACGCGACCAGCCACCCACGATTTGGCGACGAGGAAATCGAATTGGAACCCCTACTGGACAGTGGACACGACAGCAGAGCATCGGAAAGGGTGGATGAGCTTGAATGATGGATTCGCTTGGTGGCGTAATGGAATCGATCGGTCTTTTCCCAGCGACATCGCCGCACTGCGTAATCAACATCGCGTTCGGTGGGTGGTAGCTATCGCTACGCTAATTTTCCGACCACCTGCATGGAGGCAAATAGCCAAATGGCGAGAAAAAAACACACACTTTTCGGGCAGAGGGTTGGGCCGGTAGAGTTTGAGATAAACATGAGCTCTAAAATAGGTCATAAACCGGAAGTCCATTAACGAGTCTTGCTGATCTTATTTGGGTTTAATTCTTGGCCCATTTTTGAAAACTGTGAGCATCAAACATCGTTAAGATCATTCGGTATGTGCAATGGGCGATGTCTCAATTAAAACAAATCTCTATGATAACAACGTAAGTGATGCGTTGAAAATCATTTCATCTAAATGAACACAAACTTACTGATGCATGTGATTTGAAGCAGCCTATATAATTAAATCTTCATTAAATCAACGATCCACATTAAACAGTTTGAAAACAAAGCAACATTTAAAATTCAAGCGAGGACCTCTTCTATTTCACTACCATAAAGATGTCGGTTTAGCGGTTTGAAAATCTCTGAATATCAGTAAGGAACTAGAGAGTTAATGCCCAGTTGTCGAACCATTTTAGATTCACTTGTCAAACGCCATTTGCCTGCCATGGCTGTTATTTATCCGATCCGCCCTTTTTGTCCTACTCTTTCTTCTTGCAGCATCGACTGCGGTGGAATAAACAACCGGGTAATGTACACACACACACACGATCCCAGTTTGCAACAACCGACACTGCACAAACAATCAATATGGTGATCGTCGTACAAACAAGCGCCCCCGGAAAAGCATTGCCTCCAAGTGCGGCGGCAACAAGGCGAGATAAACGCGACATGACGTCGCGAAGGGCTACGATATGCGCGCCCGCGTGTGTGATTTTCATTTTCTAATCAGCTTCATGTGCTCGAAAAGCAACCAGCACGCAAACACCCCCTGCTCTGCCATCTGTTCTGATAGTCGCGTGGATCGGTGGTGAGTGCACGCACCATAAGCGCATGGGGTTTTTCCCACTTCAACCCTCGACTAGAGCAGCTCACGAAGCAGCGATCGCGATACACTTTTCCTTTGGCCAATGATTTACAGCCACTTCGATTAGAATTAATTGTAACACCAGCGTCACGGCTCCCGGCGCGGAAGCAATTATAATCGTTTGTCCGTCATGAGAGAGGTTGATCGCGTGGCCGCCGCGAGGGTTGGCTTTCCCTTTCGAAAACGAAACCAAGCGCAGTGAATCGGCGGCTTGGGGCACCCGCAGTGGGTCTTAGGATGCGAGGAGAAGCGCAACAACAAAAAATCAAAAGCACCTAGAAAAGTGAACCGCCTTTCCGGGCCGCCTTTCGCGGGCACCCTCTGGGAGAAAGCGTGGCCGAAAACCATCATTAATACCATTAGTTTTGGGCCACTTTCGTGTGCCCGCCTGTCGTCGGGGCAACGGAAAAGCGCTGGCTCAATCCTTCGAAGCCAATAAGCCGTTGCAATAAGCTGCTAATGGGTGATTTTTCAGGGGAAAAAAATCAATTATTTACGGCCCTAAACCGCGCGCAAAGGGCCGCAGCAACCGCAGGTGAAGGAAGACAATCAGAGCACGAGACAGAACGCAGCGGAACAAAGCCTACACCGGGATCAAAACGACCTCCCTCCACTTTCTTACACAACTTAATGATACGAGCAGCTAATCATAAAGGCAGGTATCATCGTAAGGTCGGAGGATTGAATAGGAAGCAAACAAATACTAAAAATCGATCGTTCATAAAACCCAGCAACAAACCGGCCGAGATGGGGGTCGAAAAGGGTGGAAATGATTTTATTTCTTGTTCATTTAGCATTTAGGACAGAAAAATGCTCATCGGTATCATCGACAGGGGGTGAGTTTCGTCAGCGAATAAAAAAAAGTGGGTTACCGCTCGTTATGTCTCAATAGGAACGGGATCGTCATGTGATAATCATAATCCGTTGAAGTTAGCTCCTGGTTGGAAAGGTAACCGTACAAAAACATGATAAAATATTCGGATAGGGCGCATCCGCACGAGTTCTTGTAGGGTCGGTTATACACCTGTATATGCAGTTTATGGCGGTGTTATGCTTCAGCTGATCACGTGCTCGTGATCGGCAACATACGGGGTTTATTTTTATTAAAGCCAAGCCGAATAACGCATCATAACGCTT
The DNA here is from genome assembly GCF_943737925.1 of Anopheles nili. Lineage (NCBI taxonomy): Eukaryota > Metazoa > Arthropoda > Insecta > Diptera > Culicidae > Anopheles > Anopheles nili. The sequence goes on from NC_071292.1 coordinate 23,530,429, forward strand.
GCGATGATAACTTTCTCTTCTACGAGCGATGCAATTAGTAAAAACTACCGATACTTCAGCTGGAGAGAGCGCAATATTACTGATAGTATATTAGAGCTAGCCCCTGTCGATATCGATTGATCGATAATCATTCACAACCTGTCAACTGGGCCATGATATACCTCAAACAACTCGTTACAACTGCTTCGTGCAGGGGGTGTCTATGCCTCGCTCTATGCTTAACCTTGTCGGTGGATGTCCTGATAAGAACCGTCGGTGTTGTCGGAAGCCGACAGAGAACCAGGTTACAGACCAAACAGCGTCACCGTTTACCTTCACCTACCACAAGGACAGTTCGCCGCCCCAGCGGGCGGGTTGCCAATTTTTATTTCCACCCATTTACTACACGATATCTTGCCAACCTTCTCCGTCACAGTTCCTTCTCTCCGTGGATCGTCCCACGGCGAGTGGCTGGTAAAAATGGCATATACCGGTGTTACCGGTCTCCGGCTCGTAATCCGAAATAGATGGGTATCTTTTTCAATTGTACCGTTTACGCACACGGTTGGAAGTCTGCCCACGGGCCTCATTCCTCGACGCCGTACGGATATGGTGGTTTTAAAATATTAATAAACGTTCCACCTGGAGGATTTACGAACAAACCCCTCCTCGAGACCATCCTCAAACGTGCGAGTCGATTGCCATTTTCTGCTGTGTCGGAGCTTCTTGGAAATCTTTCCCAAATTTACCGCTCTGTTCGGTGCTTCCTTTTGTAGCGAATTATTTATATTTTTTTCTCGAGCTCTAACCAGTCAATGACCTGGCCATTTTCGGTGTTCTTCATCCTGGGTTAGCAAATGACGCGATTTAGCTTCTCATTTTTTGTTAAACTTTTAATAAATCCAGTCCGCGTGGTTCTGCCACCACAAGTTCACGGTTGAAGGGAAAACTCTGAGGCTCACGGTGTGCTTCCTTCCTTTCTGTGGTAGCCTACCTATCACCATTAGCCCTAGGACACGGTGGCTTTGGCAGTGGTCCAATTTCATCTTCCAAAGCGCCACCGTGCTAAAGAGCTTCGGCGTGCGTTTGGATCGATAACGAAAATTTGCCCATTTGTTTGCACATGCTCACGGATTGAAACGGTCCACTCTCCGACCCCAGGACCTCACCGGAAGTGACCGAAAAACAACGGACGCACCTAACGAACGCGATGCTCCCCGGGGGGTTCTCGTCGCCTTGTGGCCAGGTTGGATTATTGCCCAGATTTTCGTTCTAGACGATTTAGCGGTAACGAAGAGAACGTCGTCCTCGTGCTTAACTAGCGACAGGAGCAGGCCACGAGGTGGTGATCGAGACGTTACGCAGGAAGATCGCGCGAAAAGAGGCCAAAAGCGGTGGACCCGAGGCCGGGAAAAAGCAATCTGTTAAATGGCCGTGTTTATTTGTTGGCCCAAGGAGAGATAAATTAAAACGCGGCCGTAATGAAGGTATGATTATGGAGCAATCGTAAAATCGCAGCACCGGTGCAGCTGGGCGTGACACTTGCCATGAAATAATAAGACGTTGAGGTGGGTGTTTGCTTCAGAGGGAGTGATTCACAGGCAATTAGAGAATGCACAACGCACGCATTTTTATACGATTCAACCCAAAAAATATAAACGCCCCTTTAGGGGAGTCGAGCAATGATAACGCGACTCACCGCTTTGAGCAACATCTTCCCTCAGGGGAGCATTTCCACACGATGAACATCTGGTTTCGTGTTTCGTAAATGAAAGAATCTTAATTAAGCACGACAATAATGTAACGGAGCTATGGCAAACTACGGTTTGGGGCTGATTCGGCGAAGCTACAGCTTGGCAAAAATCACTATCTGTTAAAGGGGAGGGAAATAACACCCTCTCTCTGTCACATCTAATGACCCTCCCAATTTACATAATGGCGTTCAAAACACGCACACACACGCTCTTCTCGAGCGCTAATAGGCGACTCACACGTAACACCGGTTTTTGGTGATACATTTTGAGCACGGTGAAAATGCCGGGGAAAAAATGGTGGATAAATCTTCCGACGATGGTGCGAAACGGAACCAAAATCTGAGATCTTCGCACCTCCGTTAACTGAGCACCGCGACGTTTTCGAGTGGTTCAAGCTTTTTACGCTGCCCCAGATGCTGTCATTAGCGCCAGGCATTTCCCGCAAAGATACACGGAAAACTAATTTTCTACAGTTTAACGGAACGGGAGGGATTTCTTTTCCACGCGTTTATTAAATCGCCCGCTTGGCTAGCTTGGGTGTGACCGTGAAAATCCGGGCGTTTTTCGTATCCATGGCCAACGACCGGCACCGGTTATGAGTGTATTTAAAAGCATGCTAACAGCAGAAACGGTCGTTGACACGGGTAACTGATAAAAATGCGAACATATTTATTTTACAATTTTATGACCCTTTTTTCTGGGCTTTCGTTTATGCAGTGTATTATAAAACGTACACTTCTTGACGAAGGTTTGCGAGAAAACCGAGTATGATAACGGTAAAATCGTTATATGATAACAGGCATAGAAATGGACGTCCTTCTTCATGATGCCACTGCAAATGGACGATACATTTCTTCCTCCATCAAACACAAATCAATTCGTATTAGAACGCTTCCGACTGTTTGCGGCCAACTGAGGGAAGAAATATAGGTTGTCTTAAGCCAAATATGGACGCCTCGTGCTTCGCCGGGCAGATGGAGGCGAGAGGCATCGGTTTAACGATACTTTTATGGTTTGGAAGACTGCCAAAGTTCATAGGGGACCTATCTCCATCGTCACTTCCTTCCCACGCCTAACTAGGGGTTGGGCAGTTCCGTCATATCACACGCAGGGAAAGCGAACAATAATAGAATGCCAGCTTTTCCAAAAGATTCGTGCTTTTCCCCCCAGGTCGAACGAGTTCCTATATTGATTACGATGATACCGCAGTTTCAGCAAAGGGAACCCGTTAATATTATCCAACCAGTATTTATAAAAAAAACTCCCAACAAGAACGTCAGATTGCTCGACATAATTAACTATCATGAAAATCATTTGAAAAAAAGAGTAAAGCACAGGATTGGATATGTGGAATATATGTGTTGTACAATCTGCCACAGACATAAAAAAAGATAGATGAATAATGTGTTACTCATTCACCGCTTGCTTGAAGCCGGAAACAACACATTTTTCTTTCATTCCACAACGTACCAACCGCGGCGAGCTGGCATTATGTTGGAGGAAATTCAAAGCCAAGTTCCCCGGCAATCCATAGCATCACAATTGACTTTTCGCCTGACATTGACACACACCATCCAGTGGATGGAATGAAATGAATATTTATTATTAGAACTCCCTTCGTTCCTTCGCGCGATCCTCCTGACTCAAGCAAGTGGAATTTTGTCGCGACGACTTGCGCGTCTCGCGAGACCAAGCCCTCTGGGTGAGAAAACGCTGAAAAAATGTTACAAACATTCCACCGAAAGGGTGTGACGTCAGGGTGTCTCTAGGAGTCCTTTAGCTGTTGACACGTTTCCACTCTCTTTTAGCGGATTCCCTGTCAAAAACAGCCACCAAATTCGCTCGTCAAACGCGCTGGATAGAGGATAAGTGAGGTGTACCCCAACCCATCCAGCCATTGAAAAAAGGGTCTATACTCTTACAGATTTGGCCCTGTACCGAGCAGTCCCAACAAGTGCCCCTTTCGTGATTGTAACGACGATTTCGCTTTCATTCGATTAGTCAACAGGGACCGCCGTGATGGCACTTTCTGCCACGCAAAGCATGTCCTGATGGTTGCGTGTGTTTGTGTGTACCGGAGCGATAATCGTCCATCAACCGGTTGCGGAAGGGACTCTTTTTCACTTGCAATATTTCCCCGGAGTAGCAACGCGCCCATCACACGAGCGACTTCGCACCAAATAAAGACAATAAAACTGCCATCCAAACCCATGGGAGTGCGAAGCGTGATCCAACGGATAATTCCAACGGAACCGGTTTATTTTGCATAATCAACCTCACGTCGATGGCCGGAAGAGGCCAGCTCCTCATGCCAGGGGACCACAGGACAGGGTGCAAACACTCCAAGCCAACGGACGATGTGTTTACCTTGGTCTCCTTCATCATCCTTCGTATCATTTTCAATATATGATCACCCCACACACACGATCATCATAACAAATGTCTCCATCTTGAGGCTCTGACTCATCATCCGGAAACGTTCCTTTCGTTTGGAGACGTGAGATGGCAGCCAAAAGGGGCCAAAATGATGCCTGATTCAGGCGTGTGCACATTTTTGCAACTTTGTCAGAGTCTCTCAACTATTTAGCGGCCATATGCGATCCAAATGAAGCTTGGATGCAGGGTTGCTGCTCTAGAAAAAGACCCCCGTATCGAACGCGATTGGGGTAACGACAATAAACTAGTTTAATTTGGTTAGAAAAGCGATGCTCTAGGCTTAGTAAATAGAACGCAGAGTAGCAAATTATGCTTGCTTCCTCGTCATAAAATACCGTACGTAAACCTGCTGTAATAGCTTCTCGGAAAACCCTGTACTTTTCCTCATCATCGTAATGAACACAGGGGGAGCCGATTTTCTGTCTTTAAATAAAAACAAAGAAATTGACCCACTTAACGAAATGTGAAGCAAAGAAGAAAAAACCAACCTACACACGCAACTCCACAGAAGTCGTTGTACTTGGCGGGATTGAACGAATCGGGGGAAAAAAATGAAACTATGTCGCGTTTTTTTTTTCACGTTGCTGTGGTCTTGCCTCGTCGATGACTCCACACACGACACATTGCAATCTACCGTCGTCATTCATTATCAGCGCTGTGACTAAGAATCTCGACCGGCCCATCGTAGGTCTGTGAGCCTGCGGCAACGTTGCTTTAGAACATTGGGGATGATTAGTTGCCTGAAGTAGGGCAAATTTGAAAGCAAACTGTGGCGCTAGAATACGAGCGAGCCACCGCTGCGAGGCTCATCGTTACACGCCCTAGTGGTTCCGTAGCTGGACAAAACTCCTTGCAGCACGTTCCACACGTCACCGCACAGCACGGGCACGTTGGCAGGTGTACAACAAATGCGGACACGAAAAGAAGCGAGAAAAGCGCCACGAGCCGTAGTAGGTGCGGAAACGTGTGCTTAATAAAAATGAAATATTTTCACGTCAACCCAAAACCGACTAGCTTTGGACGCGCTTGTGCTCTGGGCGAGGACGGTTTGATTGTACGGAATTTTGGAAACTCCTGCGTGCGAGGTAATCACACACCAACCTGGACATGCATTGCCTCAGAGCAACAACCGCGTTTGCAGGTTGAAGGCGAAAAAAAGAAGAGCAGCAGAATGGTTTGAGTGGTATGATTACCATATTTTTAAATCCAGATCAAAACCCATACGTACGGCGGCGAGTAGTTTCGGTCCGTAGATTATATCACTGTAAGACAACCGAGCGGCCAGCCAAGGCAGCTTTTCCAGCGCACCGTAACCTCTTTTAGCAGCGGCAACGATAAGGCCCATCACGGAAATAGACCGTTTTTTTTCTCTCAAGAAGCCTCCGCTCAAGAAGCAAATCGTGCCAACTCATGTAGGCGAAACAAAGCTAAATCAGGTTAAGCACCGGGAGCATCTTTGCTTGCGAGGTGTTTCAGCAGCCCAGCAGGATTGTTCAGATCGTTGCACAGCTTGGGCAGCTGAATGGTAGAGTTTAAGTGGTGCGCACTTGTATCCGTTGCGTTTTATTTTCCCGGAAGCGGAAGAATGATTTTGTTATGATAAAACATACATTTTATTTAAACAAAAAATGCTCCTTTTATAGCTCAAATTTCTGGAAATGTATAAGCATATACATGAATCCTATTTCTTACTACAACGTTGAACAAAAATTGATCTACAATCAGCACTGAAATGTAGCACAAATGGCTATTGAAATGGAACCATTTATTTGACAACATTATGCATGTAGGCTAACCGATGAGAGTACTACTTTAGCTAATATCCTTTCTGCCATGGATTTCGCGAATTCACGCACAAATTAAGCCCAACGCCCCTTCGATTGACCCCAGGAGGTTCTGTTCTCTCTTTTTGTTTTATTTTCAAACAATCATCGCTTTTTGGGATTTTTTTCCCCAACAGTCTGATAACATCGTAACCGTGTATGAACAACGGAATGTAAATTGAGCATAATTACGAACCAAACTGCCCGGCACCACGGCCATGCCCCGACACGGTGGGAGCATAAATCATAAAGTACGTTGACACCAGCGCAAAAGTTAGCCAGCCAGTCTGAGCCGCGGTGGGTTTTCTTTTCTCAGAACAGTTCCAGTCGAGTCCCACGTTGCGCTCCCCGGGTCCTTCGCTAACAGCAAAGCAAGAAGTCGGAGGTAAGAACGATCAACCAACGGCCTGCTAATAACGTGAGCCTAGTTTGCCGATATGGACCCCGGTCACGAACGTCATAGCCAGAATTCTACGGCCGCTGCACCAAAGGCTGGCCCCGCGTGAACGTGACGGACCGAACCCGTTGTCTGAGGTAATTGTGCTCTGCAGCAATTGGGATCAACTGGTCGAGTCAAAGGACTGGCAATGGTTTCTAGAAGAAAGTGGCCACGTGCCATCGACGATCGGTCGCTGGCTTTTCTTCTTCTCCCAGTGCTAGCTAGCCCTGAAAACAACGCCGCAGAATGTTTTAATTACTACTCAAATCGACTTTTAAATCAATGCAAACATTCCACCACGCCAGTGTCGTCCGAGCTGGGTTGTCCTTCAGTAGGTAGGTGTTACTGAGAGAGAGAGATATAGGACAAAAAAATGGCCCCTTTTAAAAGAAACAACCGACAGAAGGTAGGAATGAAAGACTGCGAACGTCATTAGCATTCGGTTGGTCCCATATACCAAAAGGACCGCGAACTCAAACGCCGCCACGACGACCGTTTGCGTAAATCGCGTAAACATAAGTTTGCGAATGTCTTGCGACAGAACCGGTGACATTCTGCATCAATCATAGCTTCGTGGTTCGTTCATTCTCAGGGAGGTTCTGTCGTCGCCTCGGCCCCAACGTCAGCTAGAGGCAGGTTTTCTCTATTTTTGTACCGATTTCCCAGCGTTTTTCGTGCGTTTACAGATACCGATTGCATTGTGGCGCGCTTGCCAATTTGTCGTTTCGAAAACGTTTCGAGCCGCGTGCGCAACCACGGTATGGAGAAAGTGTTTCCACCCATAAAACCGTGCTTTTCACGAACCGCATGATTGCTATTGACCGCGAGTGGATCACAATTTAATGCCAACAGCCACCAGCCACAAAAAGGTGGTCCAGAAATTAGTCCTCTCTTCAAATCCGTACAAAGAACCAGCGAAGAAGCATAAATCGCGGGGTCTTATTAGGCCGGTTAGTTGCGCTCGTTTATCTCACACGAAGCGCTCTAGAAAAATGAAGCACCGGCGAATGCGGTTTATGGTGCTCCCAGGGAACATATCGTGACGAAAACCTCCGCAGTGTTCACCACAAGAAAAGCGAGATAAGCCCACGGGATCCGGGGAGGTTCGTACATTTCGTACCGGTTGTAGCTAGCCGGCAAACAATAACTTCTACGATAGCGAACCGATGTCGTCAGCTGATAAGGCGTGGCGTGGCACGAACGGGCTAGACCCTTGCTAAGGCCAAGGTTTTAATGTGCACCCATCCTGGCCGTTGTTACCTGGCTGACAGGTGATGCATTTGCGAAATATATATATATATATATATATCAATTCGACAAAAGCATGCGGGCAGGCACACAATCCACAACCACGCAACCCGCTCACTATCGCTTTTAGCGTGCTGTTTTTTTTATTCTCCTACTAAGGCTCACGAAACCACGCGAATGAAAAAGGGATGCATTCGCAATTTTCCCGCAGCTTTAAACGATGGGGCTGGGGCTTGTTATGTTGTGCTGGACGCATAAAAAAGGGCAATGTGAGTGGATCTCGTTTCGTGTTGCTTCGCATGATGGTTTGAAAGTGCAGGTGAAAGGAACGCACTCAAATGGGATCGTTTAATGACACCTGAAAATTAGCATCCATATCATTTAAACACATTTCGCCCCGCGTACACGCTGGCACGCTTTTCGACGATTTCTTGTTTCACCGTGCACCAATAACGTCCATTGGGCCAGTTTGGGTTGGGAGAGAGGCGAAGCTTAAAAGGAAAATGCAATTTCAGCTCAAAAAACTCTCACCCAGCCCGAGGCTTATTCAACGCAGAATTAACGCAAGCTTGCTTCGGGGAGGTGTCCAAAAGTACAGACATTAATTACTATCAGCGTGTTCGCGTAACCCAGTACCGGCAATTTACAGCCATCGGTGTATAGTGGATGTTTGTCACCATAAAATTAAACCATCCCATCGGTCGTCTAATCTCGGTTCAATAAAAAAAGAAACCTGAGGACACACCCATCGGGCAAGCCTAGGGGTGTTATAATGCATACACTTCAGGCTACCGTGTTACAAATCAATCCCAGCCTATCCCAGATCCGGTTAGTTCCCTGAAACAGATAAGCACTGCAGCCGGACTTAGTGATGGGGACTTAGGAGTACAGAAACGCTATCGTCATCTAACTTCCTCGTATTGAGGTCAGCAGAACACATGTGGCTATTTTTTCCAATCACTCCATTTCTACACCACACCAGGGCCAGGGAAAATAGCTTTTTCAGCGCTTCTAAGGTGCAGAAAGGTGTCGTTTCTATACGACAAACTATCAGCAACTCGTACACGCAACTCAGTGGCAAGACAATACAGTTCGATCCATTCGATACGCATCATCGGACGAGCCAAACGAAGCTGCACGAAGCTATTGAATTGCGGTGTTATACAACTCGATCAATCTGATGAACGATGACAGGCTAGAATGGAGAAGATTTTTTACAAAAAAAACAGAACATCAGAGGAACAACACATTGTTTCACAGAACACGGAGCATCTCACATGGCACGGAAACAATTAATGCATTAATTTTCTAAACATGCGCCCTTTTAGAGAACAAACTTTGGAGCAATTTGAAAATGATGCTTTTCAGTCCATTTCAAAGCACCGCCCTTAAAATCCATCCACAATAGCCCATTATTCAAAACCTCGTAGCGTATTAGGCTTTCCTGTAATGCTCCTCAGGAACCGACGTTAATGCTTTTCACAAATGTGCCCGTGAATGAGCCTCATCCGTCGATACAATAAGCACAACGCTAGACACAAAGTCGGTCTCGCTGTGTAAACTTCCCCGAGAGCGCGTCTCGTAAATCTTTATGCCACCGCCTAGAATGTGGACCATAAATATCAACTAAACACTCGTGCGGTTCTCGTCGTTTGGATGGATATTTCCCCGGGTTCCAGCTAGCAGGGGATCGAGCTTGTGAGAAAGATAATGGCCCCGGCCACGGTAGTCGTCATCGCTAATCTCTCGAACCACCGAGCGATATGGTTGCGAGAAGATTTGATATGCAATAATTAGTCCACCACAAGGTTTGCTAAGGGGCGCGGAATGTTTCATCTCTTCGCGGGTGCACACGTCAATAAACAACCCACCGGAACGGACCGGAAAAAGGAAACAGAGGCGATTCGAAACATCAACAGGAACGCGCACAGCTACGTTCTGTCTGAAGGATGCTGCGATGGAATTGCCTTCCAAAATTCCAATCCCAAGTCCGAGACACCAGCTCGAGGGACAGAAAGGACCGCGCGTTGGGGGGTGCCGTTACCTTTTTCCGAAGGGCGCAAACATCGTAAGACGACGGGAAGGACGACGCCGGCACATTCTGCGCGCAGGAGTACATTTTTAGACTCTCCTTGACATCGACACTTCGCCAAGGGACGACGTCGTCGACCGGCTGCTTCCTCCAATGCCACAACAGAGCGGGGAGTACAATAAATACACCACTCCCAATCCCACCCATCCACCCCCATTGTGCGTGAGGGTGTGCACGTGTATTGGTGAGGAGGGTGACTTTTTTTTCTCGCGTTACTCCGTCAAAGCGCGTGGTTCTCATCGTTAGCGTCCCGGTGCCGCGGAGTGCTTCGAATTCCGCCGCCAGTGTGCGCAGGGGTTGCTGACTTTTCTGCGCCGGGAGGGGTGGCGCTTTTCCTCAATGAAAATGGGCGGCGTGCACACTTTCGCACGCACACAGTGCCACACACCGCTGCGCCGGATATCCGGCCGAATGGAGCATAAATCGGGTGGGGTGAGAAGCATAAGGCACCCGGTTCCGAGAGACGGGAAAGTGTGCGAGCCATATGGGCCTCCACGTTTGTGTGTGTGGGGGTATGTCGCGTGAGCAATGATGAGTTCGATGGATGCTTGCAAATTGGGCACAAATGGTCAGCAACTTTCTTTTTCCTTCACCCGCGTGTGGAAGGAACAAAATCATAGCCTACCATGTGATGACGAAGCAGGCCTTTCTATTTTGGTTTTTTCTGCGTTCGCTTTTCTTGTTAACCCCCTCACATTTCGGCAGGCACGCTGGCACTCCAAAAAGGATCTTGGGGCACAGGGATATGCCGTTGGCGTGTTAAAGCCATCGCCTTTCTTACACCAATACACACCACCCCTACATCGATATACAACGCCGTAGGACGGGAAAAAGAGAGAAATTTGCCAAATGTCACTTTGTCGTGAGGACGAAAGCCTTAATTGAACACGCCAACACCTGACGATGGCTGCTTGGATGGGGCAAGGGCTCCGTTTATGAATGTTTGCTTTAGGGAACCATTCTCGAGGATAGGCCAGCCCACAGGTCGCATGTTTGATGCTGCGAGCTGCAAGAAAGAGCGTGTCAGCGAAAGCGGCATGGACAGACTAAAGCCAGCTAAATGCCAACTGGGTATAAGAATAGTTTGCCATTTTAGCCAGCGTTAGCATAAGCTGGCCACGAAAAAGGTTCGATGCGCGCACATGCCTTTTGAAAGCGATGTTTTGAGCATTGCTTTTTTGAACTGTCTCGCTCTGAATCGACGGACTTCATTCTGGGCTCGAATACAGCTCGTTCCGCCTACAATTGCTGGAGCATGCTTTTCCTTCAAGATTTTAATGTTTTACCATACAATTTGAATAACAATCAGCTTCGTTGCTTTCGATAATATCGACATCGTTAGCATAAGGTCGAACGCAAGCACGCATACATTCATAATTTAATTGAGATTCCCGCTTGAGCACACAATACATAAAATGGGTTTCCCTGCTCCACTTCCAATCGCGTTTTTTTGTTCCACCCCGCCTCTTCGAGTGTGTGGGATTAGGCGTTTTTGTAAACATTCCCGAGTCCAACGCCCCGTTTGGGATGATGTTTCATTTTTTATTAGTTTTTTTTTATCCTCGCTTTATTTCGCTCTAAACAAACCGTGAATTCTTACCTCGGATCGTTGCGCGAAGCGGCAGAAGTACCTCGCGATAATTAATAATGCAATGCCGACGACGTCAACATTGCCAGCGCACAAGGTGAGGGAGCTATATCCGCGGAAAAACAAGAAGACACTGAAGCCAGACGAAGCAAAAAGGTAACGGTACACACGCTAAACACTTGATCGAACACACGCACCGCACCGTTTTCACCAACCACCCCTTTGGGCGGGTGCAATAAGGGTTGCGCGAGGTGGTTGTGAATTTTCTCCGTTAATGCTTCCTTTTTTGTTGCACTTTTACACAGGCAAGCGCCACTGGGTCGAAACGGAACCAGAATAAGGCGGTGGCGACCAAATGCTCCCCCGTCGACTCAAACACACACACACGTTTTATAAACTTTTTCCGGCAACAGCTCCTGCCGGACCGAGCTTGCACAGATTCTAGCACGATGCACACAGATTCGAGGGACACAACATCGAACGAAGGACACACGCGTTTAGCACACACGATTTTAGGAGCCCCGGAGCATCTGACCCTCTGCGGAGCAGATAACGGCGGCTATATGATGCGAATGACGATGACGATGACTGGTACGAATGCCACTGGCACTGGTTGCGGATGTGGGTCGCTTTACTAGCCGTTTCCGTACGTCGGTTGGGTGAATGCTGCTCAGAGTGCATCCGGTGATCGCACCTTCGGAACAACACCGAACGACGACGAGAAGCTGCCTGCGGCAACAAACAAAAACACTACACTGCCAGAATATGCATTGTTTTCACCTTTTGAAACTCCTACCGTTTTCTTCTTGGCACTCTTCTTCCGCGAGATTAAGCCACGATGCTGCTCGGAGACTCCCTAGAGCCTACTTGAAATAACTTCGTTTCCTGCCCCGTTTCACTGCACCGTTGGCCGGGTGCGTGCGAAGGACCTTTTCTTTTGCTGGGACCGGCTACTACAGGCCTCTTTGGAGCATATTGCTTTGTTCTTCTTAATTATTTCCTCTCTATTGCCCGAGTACACGCCGATCCCATTCGACATCAAGAAGCGCTTTGAACAGCTAGCTTCGACGGGTGGGACACTCAATCCTTGACAGCGAGCGATCTTGACAGTACAGGTGAAAGTCGACATGCTGTCAGTACGGTATCACAAACTTGAGCGTTAATCGTGAATCGTACCGTTTCAAATATTGTAGACAAAATATGTAGATTTTCTTTGCCGCATGAGAAAACTGTTCCACTACTTAGGTCATAAAGTGTTTTTTTTTAGTCAAAAATTAATACAGAAGGGTCCATGGTCCTAGAATCCACATTGAGAACATCCTCGACAGAGAAGGAAAAAGAGGAAATTTTTGTAATAATGCAAAGGTGAGCTTATCTATATTTCTTAACGAAGCTTTAATACACGATTTAGATTCTCCATAATACAGTGAAATGATACAGATATAACGATTACGATAAGTGAGGATATAATGGCTATGAAAGGTTTATCTTATTTTCACGATTATTTCGATAAGTTGTTATTATTTGTTCCTGCTTTATTAACCTTATTTTATTTATGTAGTAATTGAATTAAATTCAATCAATAAAAAGAGCACATCTAAAAAAGTATTTTCCTTTTTGTTAATTCTCTCAAGCAAGCAATGTCGCCAAACTAAAAATCTAACATGGCGGAGATTTCGAATATTCAAAAATTCAGTACAGTTCAGGACAGTTCAGCTAGGCTTTCACCATGAACAACTTTTCACATTGTTTAGGGTTTCTAAATGAGCTGCTTTCAAAATATTTGCTTATCATAAAATTAAATTATAATTTGAATTAGATTACTAAACGCTGAGATGGGACTTAGCACCAACGCCCTTCACGATGGGCCTATAAACGTATGACAGATCCTTTCCCATACTTTTAGTAGCTGTTGAGGAATGCAGACTGCGGTAAGAAGAGAGCAAAAGGATTAAACAATACAACGCACAACTCAAATAATTGTGTTTGAAACCGCTAATGATCAGTTTGTATTCGTTGTGTATTGTGTTTGTTTTAACCGGTGCGTTTGTTGTAGCTTATGAACTAGTATAGCATGGATCAGTCTTTTAATTCATTTCTATTGGTATATTATTCACAGGTTTAAAAGCACCGTAGTAAAAAGATAGTTCCACTACATTGAACTTTTCTACGATCGACTACTGCAAAATTGCACACAAATTGATATCCAATGGGTTACAAAGCTAAACAACAACAACATTCCACCAATTCTATGGTGACTAGGAGCATGACCAAAACGCAGCAGAAAGGAAACATGAAGAGAGTCAGAAAGACTAAATCTAATAAATCCAGCTCTAGAATTACTGCGCAGAAAACCAATCCACAAAATGCTGCAGTTGAACAATCACCTCCAAGTGCTCGTCCTGATCAAGCTCTAGCAGCTGCCAACTCATGTGTACACACATGTCCTGCGATACTCAAAGCGCTCATTGCGGAATTGAAGCTCTTCAATAAGCAATTGGAGAGGATCGAGAAAAAGATCGACTGGTTGAAGAATATAATAGAATGTAGAATGCGATAAGCTTAAAGTTGGTTGCTGAAGCAACCGCTTATAAGAATTAGATCGATGGCAAAGGTGTTAAATTTAAAGTATTAAACTATACGAAAGAGATACTTCAAATAAAAATGCTAGGAACTAGCTAAGGAGATGTTTGGGCACTATTAATGTTCGTTTAGTTGATGTTATTTGTTTGAGGGAGTTTAACGGAAAGATTGAACATTTTGACTCCGCAATTATTTAGCGCGTTCCGCTCTGTGCCGGAATCCAACCCTGTATCAACTGATTTAACGTCAAAAGTGGATGTAAACAATGTAGTCGGAACATTACGAAACTAAAAACCGGTACAGATGCGTTTGAAAGGATTGTTCCTTATGTTTCCTCTAGGACGATATACTAGTTTAAAATGCACCAGGCTAGCAGTGCGAATGTTCGCCTCAAAGCCAGACCAAAGGCAGGCGGAACTTATGGCCAGAAGTTTACCGAAGAGAATGGCACTTCCGGGAGTCCAACACATTGTCGTGGTATCGTCCGGCAAAGGTGGAGTAGGAAAGACGACGACAGCGGTCAACTTGGCCGTCACACTAGCCAGGCACGGGAAAATGGTAGGGCTGTTGGATGGCGATATTTTTGGCCCATCTGTGCCAAGGATGATGAACGTCAGTGAGGCACCGTTGGTGGATGAACGAAACATGATTGTTCCTCTGCTCAATTACGGCGTGAAATGGTACAGATTGTCTGCGAATACGGTAGGGTGTACAACTAAGCAGCGTAGCTAATGTTTTACATATTTACAGTTTATCAATGGGTTTGCTGGTTGATACGGGACCGGTGGTTTGGCGTGGTCCTCTGGTAATGTCCGCAATTCAACGATTGTTGAAGGGAGCAGCGTGGAGCCCTTTGGACATACTTGTTGTAGACACGCCTCCTGGTACAGGTGATGTTCACCTTTCGCTGAGCCAAAATGTATCCATAGACGGGGTGGTGCTGGTCAGCTCCCCACAAGCGGCTGCGCTAGATATTACCAAAAAGGGAGCCGAAATGTATCGCACACTACAGGTTCCTCTGATAGGCTTGGTAGAGAACATGAGCCACGTGGTGTGCGATAAATGCGACAATCAGATAGAATTCGCCGAAAATTTGGTCGAAAGATACGTCAAGGAACTTTCGGTGGATGTGCTTGCACGCATACCGATCGAAAAGGATGTGATGCAGTGCAGCGATGCCGGAACTCCCGTGTGTCTCAAATATCCCGAATCGTTGCTGGCAAAATCGTACGACATGATTGCAACCAAAGTGATAGACTATTTAACGAATAAACAAAAGCGTACAGTTTATTTCTTCTTCTTGTTTTTCTTTTCTCGCTTCATCTTCATCACTGCTTTGTGGTAGGCCTTTTTCTTTTGTCTCTCCAAAGATTCGGCGTACTTGCGTTTGTTGAACTTCTGGAACTCCGCATCAGCCAGCAGCTCGTCAACGAGCGATTTGGACTTCAGTTTCTTTATGCCCCGTTCGTTGAAGTGTTCTACCGGTGAATCCATCACCTTGCCGATTTCGAAGTATTTGGGAAGCTTTCTCTTTTCCAGTCGCTTGAAGGCCAATTTTGGATCCAACACCGATCGCATTTTCATGAGCTGCAATTCGTTTTTCAGCTCGGTAGTGAGCTCCGGGGCCGGCATATCGAACCAATTTTTTCCCTTGGTCTTATTACGTTCAAGCTAAAAGTAATAAGCGTTATACCATGAATTGCTCTCCTGAACACGAAAACGCACTATTAATCAAGCTAAGTTTTTGCAGTCAGATTACTAAAGAAGACATCAATCGGTTCAGGGATCTCATAGAAACTTTACAAGCCCCGTGTCATTCTGGACCCATTGCAGAAGAGCTAGAATGTTGGATCTTGAAAATCGCATTGTTACAATCGCTTTAAACATGGCGATTAATCTGATCCGTCCGATTTCAAAAACGAAATCCCTTCGTTGGAACGGAGAGATCGTTATAGAAATCGCGTTTACTGTCTCATTGGCCTTACGACGGAATGCAAAGCTACAGAATCGAAGCATCGACTTCATTCCGCTAAGATTACAATGAGCGGGCGTGATGAACGCGGGTTGAGTCTAGAAAAGTTGCTAGAGTATCCAAGACACCATTTCAGCTGTCGAATATATCATCAAAACAACGCGTAACTGCATTAATCATGAGATCGTTAAAATGTCTTACTCTGTTAAGCTTTCGAATTGCCTCATCGCTCTTGGCTAAGCGTGCAATATCCTCTTTTTTCTCAATTGCGGGTGTCAAAATGGCACTCTTAAGTTCCTTCTCAACATCCGTGCGACCAAGCTCATCGTTGGGAGCAGTTTTTCGGCGTTTTGATGAATCTTTTGTGCCTTTACGTTGCACCTTCGCCGGAATGCCTCCCGCTGTAATATCCTTTGGACGTAAAACCACTCGCTGGATATCGACATTATCATCTTCATTCAGTATCTGAGAAATGCTTTGTCCAGGAGGTGGTAATCCTGAAGAGCAATTACTTCATAATTAGTTTCATGGTAGAAATATTATTTTGTTTAATCCATACCATCGTAGTCTTCGTCGTCGTCGTCGAGGGCATCATCCTTTTCGACGCTGCCATTTTCTTCTTCTGTGCAACGCGGTGTTTGAACAGGTTCGATACCCTCGTATGTGTTCAGGTATGCTTGAGGTAGCTTTACAACTGGAGCCGGGATTGACGAGTTGGCAAAGTTGTCCCCGGTAGTATCAACGAAGAACAAATCCATCTTTTATACCATAGGTAGCGTATAGGCGGATCTATGTAACAAACGTGCGTATAAATTGAAGGCAACTCTCAACGAGGAAGACACATTTTATGGTGAATCACAGACTTATAATACTAAATTACCGTTTTGTACGCTACGCGTTGTAATAGAATAAGGAAACTCTTCGTAATGTCCTTTAGGTCCAATTTTACGTGACTTTGGGTACAATCGGGTAAACAAAAACGCATTGCCCTTTGACAACATCATAGCATTTTGACAGCATGGTCTGTTGTCAAAATCACCGTTTGAACAAAGCGCGGTTTTTTAAATGAAGAAAAAAATTATAACAGTTGAATGATCAGCTTACAGTAGAAGAGTTCAACGTGTACGAACGTTTATTTTCCAGCAAGTAGTAAAGTTCGAGCCGATTTTCGATGCTTCCAAGGAAGCCTACCCAAATGGATGCCTTGAGGGTTATCAAGGAAAAACAAGGGATTGATGTAGCAAAGTTAATATAAGTATACTTCCGAACATCGGGATCGGGATTACACAGCTTATCAGCTAACGTAATGGACTAAGGCATGAAAGCAGTGTTGAATTTACTCGGAGAAGTATAGAAGGCTATATTCCACTTCTCCGAAAGAAGAAGAAATGTTTGCTTGTTTTATATGCAATTCCACTAAAATAGATACGCGAACCATGTATGGTTTTGTTTATATGACAGTGATCATTATATCTGAACCTATCATAAGCATGTTAGGAAGATCTTCTGCTAGACTTTCGTTAGTCGTTTTAGCTATAATGATTTTATTCTTGCTGGACGAGTAAAATATAACATCAATTATATAACCACCAGGGAATTATTTTTTATACAAGGGTAATGGGATAAACGAAGAATAGATTTGTATTACAGTTAAAGAAGAATGAAACACGAGCTAGCTGAACTGTATGGCGGAGCAGACATTTTAACGGTGGCCAAGACCCGGAGGATACGATGGCTGGAACACCTGATGGGGATGGCGGACCTAAGCCCCACCAGGAAAGCGCTCGCCAGCGACCCGTTCGGCACGAGGCGCAGCGAGATCGTGAAGTAGGACCTGTCGGAGATTGGGCACAGCCAAGGGTGGAGGAGAGCAGCCCTGGACCGCGTTTTCTGGAAAAGGATTGGTGACCTGGCCATGTCAGCACGACGTGCTCAACTATGAGCGAGCCAAGGAAAGAGACAGTTTTATTGTATTGTCATCTTTGTTCCCTTCATTAAGTACAAGGAAAATGGATCAAGTTTGTTGATTTTCTTTAAATTATATATTATCCTTAATCGCTTGTGCTTGCGTTTGTTTCATTATTGAAGTATTGAAATTATTTAATCGTCTTGCCTCCGTTACTCTTGAGTGACAGAAGATCAAGCGAGCATTCTTTTTTACAGTGACAGTATGAGAGAATCGTGCGTGCGTATTCATGACATTTTAGTGTAACATTTAAAAATCTATGTACAGCTCTATGTTGCACTCGGTAGCCCTTTTCCGGCCGCACTGCCGATACATCTAATGGCTGACGATAAGAAGGTAAAGAGATAGCTTGTTTTTAACGTTTTGTTCGACACCACAATCGGGTCTTTACATTTTCATTATATCAAGAACGGATGTCTTTACTATTTTGGCCTACCTTCGATGGTACAACCGTATAGTTACTTCATGTGGTTTGCATACATATATATATAAACATAAAGTAATAAAGATCAGAAGAATCTTGGAAAGACCCTGCTGTTAATTCTAGTAGCACTAGGATTGGACACAGGCGTGGAGACTGATGATTTTAGTTTTGTTCCTGCCTTTAAAATGATTCAGGATGTAGCATAGCTTTCAAGATGTACATATGTAAGAATCGATACACGTTCTAAATAATGTATGAATCGCATTACAAAATAAAAATAATTATAATAACCATATTAGTGGCTAATGCAAATGAAATGCACCTCTACTGCTGTTGTTAAGTTATTCGCTAACATTTAGCTCATTTTGCTTACTATTAAACGGACTTAAACAGAATAATGTTTGTGTTCAAACGTATCGTCATTATTTACAATGCACTGCAACAATGTTTGAAATCTGGCTGAATCCTTCGATAGTTTATCAGCGCTTGTAGTAATTTCTTCAACATTTCTTTTTGTATATTGTACCTTAGAAAAGAAGCTTCAAACTGCGCAAACTGATACTCCAACCTAGTTCGAGCATCGAGCAGTGCAGCATCGAAGATCGTAATACATGCTTAGATTTACGGTTCGTGTCTTAAAACAAGGTTGCCAGGGTCCGGGTAACTTCCGGACAAACGTGATACTGGGTTAATTAAAGTGAAAGGGCTTAACTGTGCCCCAAATAATGAATTCTACCGCCACGATGCTATTGTTGCGTGTTGTTGAGCTGGAACAGTAGTAACAAGGTCTTATCATCATACGGGTTAATTTCGGGACAGGGAAGCGCGAAATTAGTGTCCCATTGTGATAGTGATTTGAATCTTTGCTCCATCACTTCATGTACGCCCGATGACTTCTTAGCTCATACTTCGTCTCGCTGCAAAATGAGCCGGGTTTAACTCTTAATGTTGCTGCGCACATGGATTTGAACCACATCCAACAGTCAACTGCACTAATTATGTTACTACAAAATATTCCTACAGCATTCAATCTGCATCCTTAGAAACGCTCCGTTTGCCGTTTCTCACACTCCAAATGCAGCCATATTCAACTTAACTATAACTCATTTTAACTCGTATTGTTCATTTTAAGCCCTCGAAACCAGCACCATTCCATTTATGGATGAGGCGGTTGTCTGACTTGCTGGATGCGATAATTTCGACTGCGTTTCCCAGTCTGAGAACGTTTCTACATGCCGGTAATGATGACTTCACGTGGTTTTTCTTCCATTTCAATAATCTCCTCCTTGTGTACAACTTGCTGTGTGACGACTTGTTGCGTTCCCTGCTGCTGTTGCTGTTGGTTCTGGTGCAGTGGCGTGGTTTGTCCTGCGGAACAAAATTAGCGTCCAAAAGGGAAGCATATCATTAGAGTGACCGTCAATAAAGGAACGCGACTGACAGGATAGTTCGAAGCACATACCGTATTTCTCGTGGATTCCGCGATGCCTTTTCAGAGCAAAACGGTCGGCGAATGCGGCCGAGCATATGTCACACTTGAATGGTTTCAAACCGGAGTGTACCTGCGACAAATAGTAAAGCGTGTATGAGTAACAACCACGATAGTCAAACCGCCAGTGCGAAAGAGGGAAAGAAAATGGAAAATCCATTTCATTTGATGCAATGCGCCCATTACCTTTTCGTGATTTTTCAAATGAGCCGCCTGACTGAACGCGGACTGGCAACGGTTACATTTGTACGGCTTTTCACCAGTATGGATGCGCCGGTGGTTCCATAGCGTGGCATGACGCGCAAATCCTTTGTCACAGACCTGCCCAAAAAAGTCCGTGAGAGAGTAAGATTGTTAATTTACATCGTGGGTAAACAAATCATGGAACACGCATAAGTCCGGTGGTCACGAACACTTACCTCGCAAACGTAAGGTTTTTCTCCGCTGTGAGTTCGCTCGTGATTCTTCAAATGTGGGGACTGCGAGAACTGCATGCCGCAAGTTCCGCATCTTTAATGTTGCACAAAGAAAAAGAGTATCGTTTTAATCAGCACATGTGCCTTTAACCTCCTTCATCTTCGTCCTTCGACTTACTTGTAAGGCTTTTCGCCTGTGTGGATGCGCATATGGTTCTTTAGATAAACGGCCTTCGCAAACGCTATCCCGCAGACGTTACACTTGTAGTTCTTTTCGCCCGTGTGCAGCTTCTTGTGTGACCAGAGGCTGGAGTATCTCGAGAACCGCCCTCCGCATGTGTTGCACGTAAATGGTTTTTCGGGCCTAAAACGATACAAACCGTTAGTAGGCACGGTCGGCACTGGGCAACCCGGTAACGGGGGTCAGCCGTTGATACAACGACCGAAAAAGGAATACCCACTGCTGATGGATTTGCGATTGGTGCATGTGCTTCTTCTGGCCACCAACTATAATTACACCAGAACCGTTACATTTGTTACATTTTGTGACAGTTGCTAAATTACGTTTTTTAACCGGATGCGCATTCTGCTGCGGCACGAGCTGGGCGTGTTCGGCTTTGATCGGGTGCATCTGCCCGGGCATCAGCGAGTCCATCGAAGAGTTGCTGTTAGAGGCGTTCGGAATTTCACCGATTTCGAACTTGATATCACCGTCCGGGGCGACAAAGATTTGCGTTGCTAAATGAGGCACAATAAACGAAACAATTGTATTAGGACATTTCCACCACTAAACGTCCACGTGAAACTTACTTCTGGCTACCGTCTGGGTACCGTCGTTGCTAATGCATGTCTCGCAGCGGATCAGCTTCGGACCCTTCCGCTTCGGGTTGTTGTGAATTGGCCCATTGCAGGAGATGCACTTCTGCGATTTGTCCGCTTTTGTCGTGTGTGTGGCAACTTGCTGTTGTTGTTGTTGCTGCTGTTGTTGAGCTTGCTGCTGTTGGGCTTGCTGCTGCTGCGCTTGTGCTTGCGCCTGTGCCTGCGCCTGCTGCTGTTGCTGCTGGGCGGCCTGAGCATCCTGAGCATGCTGCAATTGCTGTTGTTGCGGGGCCGGATCGAGTGCCTCGGTGGCAACGATCTGGATCTGGCCCAGGTTCTGTCCGGTCTCGGAGATGAGGTTTTGTGCCTGCACCAAATTTTGGGCCTGCGTCACCACCGTGATGGCATCCGATGTCGTTTCCCCATCCTGGTTGTGGGTACGCTTGTGATGGTTCAGCAGCGTCAGATGGTTGAACATCAATCCGCACACATCGCACTTGAAGCTGATGTTGGATATGGTATTCTGTGGATGGAGCAATGCACAAGACGCTATTTAGAACCGGTTCGAACCCGACACCACTCTGTACGTACGGTGATGGGCTTGTTCACGACGAGCTGCCGTCCATCGACTGTAATTCCGGTCACCCCGTTCGGTATCGGCATCTGGTTGACCAGGGCACAGTTCGCATACCCGAAGGGCTGCAGATACTGGACCGTTTTCGTGTCATCGGACAGCTGCGCCAGGTTCACCGTGCTCAACGCCTGCAATGTGGTCGAACAGATCGCCGGAAAAGACAAGAGAAAAGGTTCGTTAGATCACCCGATCGTCGCGTGGGATTGGAAATATGCTATGCCAACCGCCAGTGACGGTTTACCTGGGACGTTGGCGTTAGCTTTTGTATCATATTCACATTGGCGTAGAACGTTGAGAACTCCGGCGCCTGCTGGTTCGTCTTTTGGCCCTCCAGTTTGTTGCCTTTGTTGATGTCGGTGGTCGTGGTTTGGTACTGTATGCCGATTGGTGTGCCCGTCGCCGTTTGGATGTTGTTTGTAGTGAACATTCTTTTAGTTCGCGTTGCGTTGATAACTCTACACTCGTCTGTCCGGCGTAGATGGCGCAAGCATAATTTCCGTTAGCACAGTCAACCTGCAAGAGGAGGGTATATTGTTAATTGGCTGTCTAAAATGGCTTGTCAAGCAGACAAGCGGGAAGCGGGAATAGCTCGCATGACACTTTTCTCCCGCAAAATGTTTAGCTATTCCGTATCCCTTCCATCTGTATTATAAACCACGTTCCCAATTTGACACTAGTCCTTTACGCGCGAAACACGTTTCAAGGATTTGGCGCGCAACGGAAGCGTAACTTTAGTTTCTAATGCGACCCTACAGATAGCTTGTAGTAATTCTCACAGAGATATTTAACTAATTCCAACTACAGTACTCCAAACACAGAACGTTGCTTTAGACGTATCCTTTGGGGTCGATGAAAACAATTCGCAAACACGTTAACTTTAATCCAAAACGAACAACCAAAAGCAGCATCACATCACTGCGTCCTTTCATTCCTACGCATTGGCATCCTTTCGAGAGATGGTCACCAAAAAAACGTAAATAAACCGCGCAAACGAGCGAGAGATGGCACTTTTGGGTCACAACGCCAGGCTATATGCTAGAGCGCATTCTTTAAGGGCCCTTTTCTGTCTTAGAAAGAGAAGGAGTCCTCCAACCGACGCTCTCACAAAGCACCTCGAAAAGGATGGCACAGAGGGAGATCTCGGTCTCGATCCGCCTTGTCTGGTTCAACTCTAGAGCGGAGAAACTGCTCGCTCGAAAAGCCAGCATTCACCGTTCGTTGTCGCGGTCATCCCCCTCACAATGTAACACCACCGCTAGCACCTACCCGTGCCTATCAACGCATAACGCCACGAAAAAGAGAGCAACGGCGGCGCACGCGTGAGAGAGCCTACCTCTAGCCTACTTTGTCGGAATAGGTGTGTGCGAGACGAGATGAGACGAGCGTCATCGCACACGCACACCATGGCAAGCGCGCGCGTTGGTCTCGCTTGCGGCTTGTTGTATTCGTTCCTTCCCTTTTCTTTGTAAAATTTCTTTTTCTCCGAAGGAGACAAAAGTAGAACGCGCTGAAATTGATCGAGCGAAAATATATATTTCACTCGACAATCGAGGAAAGCGCGACGATGACAGCGACGTGAGTAAGGGGGCAAGCGCGCGCGCGCTCCTACCGAAAGGGATGACAGGCGCGTTCATTTACTGCAAAGGCCCGTCGTTTGTTCCATATGCGACACAAATGCACCCACTGCCCACCATTAGAAGGATGCGCGCTAGCGTGCAGTGCCCACCGTTGCACTCTGCATTTAGCCACGGGCACAGTTTTCACGGGCGCTTTGTGCGAATAACGGATTACCGAACCTGCGCCTGGCGTGTGCCAAGCCACGGCTACGCGGAGAGGGTGCAACGAAAAGCGACCACTTACTGTGTGCACTTGCGTGCCCGTGGATTCGGACGCGAGAAACTGCAAGTACGCGATTTTCGTCACCGAAAAGCTTCGATGCACACACGATGCGCTTTCCAAACTACGAATTCTTTCCACTTCCGTTCACGGCGAGCGCGCGTTCGCGGCCATTTGCTAACTCACTCTCGCTCTTTGCCGCAAACGGCACGTACACCACCAAACGCGCTGCCTCTCTCGTTCGTGTATGCGTGCGTCTCTCTCACTTTGCGTGCACTCTCAGCGTACGCGCGCGCCGCATCATCACCAGCCTGCCGCCACTACATCACCCGGAATATACGGGGGTTAAAATCGTCGTGACGAAATATTCCTTTTCCCCGACGGCAGTCCCTGTGCCCTTGCGGCGATGTCTGTGCCCTTCCCGTAGCCGTGTAAGCGAAAGAAAATCAACCAAACTAGCGCAATTGCCGGGACCGCGCGCGCGTTGGGCCAAATCGACGCGGTGGCTGTGGATCGATTTTTGCCCGCAATTTATTGGCCTCGGCGAGCGGCTCTACCTCTGCCTGCCTTGTGACCCACAAGCTGGCGGGTGCGTCAAGCGTGCCTTCGGAGCCGTACCTTGGTTTTGCAGGGCAGTCCCGCAGGAGTTTTCACGTCGCGGTTTTCCGTTCTCCCGTAGCGGTCAAAACAAATCACAAATTCCTAGCCGACCAACAACACGCTCAAGTGCGTCCCGTTCTGATTTCGTCGTCCGTTTCGCGGGCCGCACAGCGTCTTTTGTCTCACTTTAATATGGCGGTCACTCACTCGAAGGTTTCACACTGCACGGAAAAGAAGCACGACGAGAAAGCGCCTAAGTCAGCACACATGAAAGGGAAAAAGTCGTTTGTTCCGTTCGGCCACGGTCACCGTGCCCGTAGGCTGCCCGCGCGAGAGAGTGAGCATGAAAAATTGTGCGCTCTCTCGCGCTCAGCCGCGTAGTCCGTTGGCGAGCGTGTGAGCAAGCGGGAGGTCCGATGTGCCGAGTGGCTTGGTGTAGGTGCGATCTACGCAGCAAGCGGGCAAGCGCGAGAGCGAGCGAGCGAGCGTACGAGAATGGCTGAGCAGCGAAAAGTGAACGGGACATTCTCTCTCTCTTTTTTTGGGCCACGATCATGGCCTCACGGGGTTGCGAACTGTCAGCTGCATTTCAAGCGATTTCAATTTGAACCGTTAACGTAACAAACAAGACGCTGTGAAAATTGTAAAATTCAACGATTTTATGCTTGAAACTACGTAATTCAATAGGATTTCTGTTGCCTTGAAACATATCCTCATGGTGATGAAACATGTAATAACAGGAACTTGTCAATGATGGGTTTAATTAAACATATTAATAGCCCTTAACGAACACCTGTTTGACGTTTATGTTGTGTCCCAAATAATCTAGAGCAAATTTAGTTGATTTTGAATTCTCTTTTCGGCGCTTTTCTTAATTTTGTAAGGTTTTATATTGTAGAGAGTTATAACACACTCGGAAAATAAAATAAACTAATAATTGATTGAAAATGTGAAGTATTTCAATGAGAACCAAGGAACAATTTCGGAAAGAATTTCGCTCTCGAAATATCCCTTTGACAGTTGATTCTACTGTCGGATAATATTTATTTGAATTTATCTTAGAATTTAGTAAAAATATGAACAAATACAAAACATGCTTTGAAACTTGTAAAACACAGAGGCAGTGTGATGATGGCTGAGCGAAAAATAAAGAAATTACGGGAAAGCTTGATACAGGGATGCTGCATGCATGCGTTACTTTAGGTTTAGATTTTGATTGCGCAAATAATGCAATAATAATATATGATTCATAACATTTTTTAACAATACGACCAATAAATATGATAGGATTATTTGGTCGATTCATTAATTCAGTAATTTCGAAGGGAATGAACGTTCGCGATCTTCAGGATACGTTAAACGGCTATGCATTCATAAGCTATAGTAGCGCCATCTGTCGTATTTCACAAAATTTAAATCATGTTGGGCCAAGGGCACATATTTAAATTAAATTATAATTTTAATATGACAAAAAATAGTTAAGTATTACAGCAGTTGTGTTAAGTATTCAGGCAAATAAATTTCTGAATATTATTGTAAATGAATAATGAGTTTTTGTTAACAATAGCTACAACACTTGAAATTTGTTTGAAATTTAATGCAAACCAATGAGTAACAAAGATCATCTCTTAGAAATAGAACAGAAATAATAACATATGAGGATGGAAGTATATTACCGTTCTTTATCGATCTCTTCCAACCTTTAGAATAGCTAACAATGAAACTCTACCGATCTGCGTCAATGCGAGCGCTCGCACAAGGAACCCCTTGTTTGAATCGATCGTTTTTACCGATCATTCCCACTGGTCTTGAACGATTCCATAACAGTACACAGCTGTTGATTGAATGCACACAATTCACCGAACCGAAACGGGATCCGAAAGCTAATCAAACTTTGATCAGGCTCTCTTTCTTTGCGATGAAAAATATACCCATCAAAGTCTAGCACAGACTAGAGCCTCCCGCGAGCCTAATCCATGCATGTTGCTCACAAACGACGATCGCGATCTTGGCTGGGAGTTTGCGAGCTGCCGCTGCCCCGTTTTTCAGGCTTCTCGATCTTTAGCCATTCTCTTTCGCTCGCCGTGCCTAAACTTTCCCGTTCTCACGAGACTTCGCGGCTGGTTGGGGAGAAGTTTTAGCCTTCCACCAACACAGCGAGCCACCCGAAAACCTGCTGCTCCCAACCCAACTCTCAATTCAACCCCCTTCTTCGCATCCTGTAGATCCTCCATAAAAGCCCACCATCGCACCCCCAACGTGCAAGGAGCCCCGCTGGTGGTGCCGTAACGGCCTCCTGTCGCCAGGCGTCGCGTGATCGTGCCTGTCCTGTGGAATGCAGGCCAACAACGGCCAGAGCCGCAGCACCGGTGAAAGAAAAGGAGCAAATTTACGATCTCAGTCAAGCCCCGTGGTGTTGTTGCTGCTGTTGCTGATGTTGATGTTGCGTTGCCTCAGTCGGCCCGAGTGAGTGAGACGGTCATACCGCGTACGCATTCGCTCGTAACCGTCTGCGCTGGCGTCTTCGATCCAGCGAGCCGTTCTCGCGCATTCGCCTCTCGACAGTCGAGGCGTTTTATGCTCTCGTGTGTAGTAGCGCGCTGCTCACCGCTAGGGCTGCTGTGGTCGGTTGTCGACGGAAGCGTTACGGTGTATTATTTTATTTTTCTCCCACCGGTTCGGTTTGGTCGGGTTCGTCGCTTATTTGCCGTGTGTTGAAGTCTTTTGTACCAAATGCGCGGGGTCTGTCCGTTGATCGCTTGCGTGCGTTTGTAAGAACTTTCTGGCGATCGTCTGAAGTGTGTTCCCCGTTCCCGTGCAGTCGTGGTGTTCTGTAGTCGTAGAAGGCGCGCTTTGCAGTCTGTCGTATTGCCTGGCGCGAGTGGTTTTGTTTAACTGTAATACCTCCCATTTGGGGGGTCAGTGGTAGAAGTTGTTAAAGTTCGAATAACGTGCATCTAACACGTTCCTGGTGGTGTGTTTTTCTGCTATTTGATCGAGAGCGAGTGGTTCCAGCTCGTGTAAAGTGTGGTGCAACGCGCAACGAGTGCATGTGCAACCGATCATTTCCGAGGTGGTGTTGTTTTCGTGGTGAAGATCAGCACAACAGAAGAAGGAGCACAGCAAACAAGGACTGCAATACACAGTGCCGCGTCGACGCAGCGTTCAGTTCGCGTGGCCAGCGTTATCAAAGAAGTAAGTGAAGGCTCAGGTCTCGCTGAGCGACGCCAAAGCCGTTGCCGTGAGCTTCGCGTGCTTTTTGCCGCCAGAGTTCGTTGCGTTGCGATCGAGCTGTACGATCAGCCGTCAGCATATTTTTTTATGCTCTCTCTACGCCTTGCGTCGTAGTTCACCTGAGCAGAATGAAGTAGGATATCCGAAAATGGAGGAAAGTTGATACGCTCGTGCGCGTACGTATTCGCTAGCCAGGGCACGGTGTGTTTAGTGTGCGTGCGCGCCACGATCGACGGGCGCGTCGGTGTTGGTTGGATGTGAAATCATGGATCGCTGGCTGGGACCAAGACGACGTTTAAGACGATCGTTTTTGTCTTACGAATAAATCTGGAAGGTGGAAATAATACACGAAACGTTTTCTCTTCTGTCAGCTCGCTTTCTCAGACCAGCGTCTAGAACAGTCTCCATTGCGATCATCTCGCCTCAGTGGATGGAAAATGATGCAAAGAATTTCGATCTAAGCATCGATTGTCGAAAGATCAGTAAACCAAACATCGAATCAGGCCAACCTAATAGGCTTTGTTACAACTAAAATGTTTCGAATTGAACGATTCAAGCGATGAAATCAGCGATCGCGACTTTCTGTCTCATGATCGACGGTTCGGGGATCGTTTGCTTTAGTACTTTAAATTAGCGCGCACTTTTCGCTGATTCATGGTGAGCAATAAACGTATGGTGTCAATATTTTGCGCCCAGTTTGACGTGCCACCAATCCGGGCATATGACACGCCGCTCTAAAGGAATTGGAATTTGTGCAACCGTATCTGTTTTCCTTTTGCTTGCTGCATGTTGTTGCAGGGTTGTTTTTAAAATTATTCGCCTTGCTGATAATCCACAGCCACGAGACCACGGCAGCGCTCTTTGTTCGCCCGTACATACCCACTGAGAAATCCCCTCGTTGATGACGTGTGGCCGGAAAACGAGTTTCCGAGTACGATTTCGATGGCTTTCAACGGCTTGACCATGTGCGCCCCGCCGTGAGTTTTTTTTCGCCCCGTTTGGCGTACGTTCTTTCGCAGACCCTTTGGCCCTTCTAAACGACACGCAGCACATTTCGGGCAGCATGAGCCACTCGCACGCGCAAGGGAAAGTAGATGTCGTTTGCGATACTCCCGAATAAACTGAAGGGTCCGTAAAATCCGCTCGGAACCGCGGGCCGGGAACGGATCAGATTAAAACGGTTTTTGCTGGCCCCTTTGCGCGAGACAAAGGGTAGGTTTGTCCCATGACGGGAAACAAATCACGGACAGGAACGTTAATCTGCTGGAATCTTAGCTTTCTTTCCACCTGTGGAAGGGCATTTTTGTTTTTTGTTTCGGTGCATGTAGCCTATTTGACTGTGACCTAAGCGCTTTAGTGCGCTGGTGTTCGCTGGAATGTTTGGAAAAGGGTAACGTGATTATCGTGTGTTGTGTTGATTCCCAACCGAAAGGCTTTATTCATTTGCATTGTTTTTCTATGAATTTTAAACAGATTTATCTCACGATAAATCCTGCATTTCAGACCGCATTTCAATCACCTTCTGGCTAATGAAACTCTCCTCTTACATCCTGGAGGCACTGGAATTATTCCCTCAAAAATTTTACCGTAAAAAACGGTGTGAAATAGGGTTTGACTAATCGTGGCTTGAAGGAAGATCGTCGATTGGTCCTATATTTCACTTGTTTTATGTTCGTTATCGCGCAACGCGGAAGAACGAATGGATATGCTTCAAGATCACAATCTATCTGCCGTTCGAAGCAATGGCCATTAGAATCGTCCAGGACGAACGGATGCTGTCTGTATCGGTGGCCCTTCGAAAGCGTTTCGCACTGGAAGGAAAAGGATGCAATGAGAATACGCTTTCGTTGACATTCCCCGACGAAGGCACTGACGAAGGACTCGTTCACCACCGCCCGGGTGGCCAGCTGCCGGTGGAAAGCTGGGAACCGAAGCGAACCGCGCCGGGAATGCTTCCAATCATCCACAAAACCCATCTCTTTGTGATTTTGCGATGGCAGATCTGTTTCCGTGGCCTTCTCGGGTTCCTTTCCGTGCGGGGCTGTTTTTTCCTTCTTCTACTTTTTTCTGTTCTACCCTCTTCTGTCACTCTCTCTCTCTCTTTCTCTGGGTCTGTTTGCGCTTGGAAGCGAGACTCGTTTCCGTCATCTAGCGGTGGCGGTGGCTTCCTTTGCTTCCATTTTCGGTGTGCCTACCTGCGCCGGAAGGGGCTAATGGATGCCCGAGGACCGATCGGCGTTGTCCCAATCGACCGGGAAACCGAAACCCCGCCGCCAAGGGTATTATTAAAACTGGATGCTGGACGTGGAGGTTGAATGAATGCTTAAGATAACATCAGGACCGCCAATCGAATGCGTCTGCTGGAGGAAACACAGAGAGACAAAGCGAGGAAATCCCATTCGATTTGTCATCTCGAAATCCCTTCTAATGACGGTGGCATGCTGGCAAAGTGTGGCGCACTTTCTTTGGTTTAGTTTAAACGTCCGTTCGCTTCAGGTTTCCTTCCGCTCTCTTTACTAAGGGCATCAGGACCGGTCAGCTAGAACCAATAACTTACGGGATGCTCCTCTTTCATGGTCTTGGGGTGTTGGAAAACGCAGAAAATTTGCATCATACGCCGGTGAAGTCGTTTATCGACAGCCCGAGATGTCAACGGCCATCTGTGGTATGTGGCCTCGTGGGTCTCTTTGGGTGGGTTCGAGTGAAAACCCTTCCGAAAGGGCGTTGGAATGGGGAATTGGATTTTTTCTTCATCTTCACCAAGCAGATGCCTAGACCTAGGTTGGACGAGTGCAACGAAAAACCAGTTTTTGGTTCGACCGTACGGGAAAGTGTTTACCGATCGCCGTATTGCAGAATGTTGCTGAAGCCGTCGTCGAGGAGGGTTTTGGTACACTTGAACGCGGTAGAGCGAGCCTTAAGGATGCTCTTTTGACCGTGTATTTGGTGTAAAATCTCCTGTCTTTAAACGCAATAGAAATAGCTCTTTTTATTGCCCTTTATTTATGCCATTTCTCGTATGCTTTTAAAACACCGAATTTCCCGGAAAGCGATCTGTCCGTTTCGGCTTTTTTTGCCCACAAACACAGATCCGGAACACTCGAAATCGAACACGGCACCTCGCCCCGATCGGTCAGCTTAATTTACGGGCTTCCGTCTAACGTTCCGTTCGTCGTCAAAAAGCCCTCCAGCGATGCCTTCCGGAACCAGACGCGTTTATTAGCCCGGCATGGTTTCGGATGCGCCTCACCACGACGCGTTTGCGTGTCACGTGGAAGGAATGCAACCTCCCTCGTTCGGGAAGGCGTACAGTGGGCGGCACGAAGGTTAACGTACCACATCCCGTGAACCTTTTGGAGGAGCCCGCTGAACCTGCCTGCCCTGTGACGGCAGGAAAGCGACGACTAAAAACATAGGAGGTCGACCTGGGGGAGCGCATCTCGCTTCGGTTGGGGATTGAAAATGGAAAGTTTAATTTTAAACCAACGGTGCTCGAGAAATGGACTTCGATGTTCGGGGTGGTGGGATGGGAGGGGTCTGGTGGTGGGACACGAGAAAGCGCAAGCCGAACAAGCCCCAAAACAGCACCCCTTTGGGGGTCGAGTTCGCGACCGGGCTCAGCTTCCAGGTGGAAATCGGCGGAGGATGAAACACCTCATCAAGCCATCAACGGAGGATCGAAGGAATTTTTCCTACTCGTGGCAAGGGACGGCAAAAAAAAGGTAGAAAAGAAACTATAATATACGCCACAGTGAACTTGACAACGAAGCTAAGATTGCGGAGATGATTCCCCTTACCAGCAACAGGGTGGTTATATCTTCGAGCCAGCTGCTGTTGCTGCCTCTGATGCTTCCCATTTCGCAGTTGTTAATCCTCTAGGCCCGCCTCTAGGCCGCCTGGAGGGCGCAAGAACAGGGTGCGAAAATCTGGCACGCAAGAATGTCGCTGTTATTCGCCTTCTTCGTCGAGAGAAGCAAAACAAAATCGCGATCGTGCGGCCGCGTAGGGGCGTTGTTTCACTTTTGTTTGGTCGGCGAGGCTTCTGGAGGGCATGCTGAAGTAGTTCTCTTGCGTTTTTTTTTCGCAAAGCCCCGATGAGATGATTTTTTTTCTCTCTCTATCTTGCCCCCTGCACCGAAAGGGGTGGAATCTTCGGAACGCACACATCACCGGGGCGTTGCAGCGATTTGTGTACATTCCGCGCATTCCAGAAACTGTGGAACGAACGCCGCCGGTTGTGATAAAAGAAACATATCGACAGCAGCATCTGGTGTTGGAATCCGAATCGAACCTTTTTTTAGCTTCCACTCGCGAATACATTCATTACACGGCGATCGGGGTTGGTGTTGATTTCCCACCCGACAGTGTTGCTTCAGGGGAGATTCCGCGAGGTTAATGTATTTCAATTTTTGGCAAAGCCTACTTGCCTTTCAGGTTGTGGCTGAGATGCAAGCAGAGTTAATTGTGGTTCGCTCAGTTGGATAACGTCAATGTACCGACGCGTACTGCAGATGGACGGGTAATTAATGGTAACCATTCCGAATTACCGTACGTCATCGGGTGTCTGTGGGTTTTTTGGTTTCGATTCCAACCACAACCGTGCAAACGTGCTAGAATCTTCCCGAGTAGGGTGAGGTGCTTGAATTACGAATTTTTAACATATTCTTGTTAGTGTTCCGAAAACTATCCTGTGTTATTTATTTTATCACAACCCACACGTTTGGTAATTCAGGGCTTTCACCTGGTTAGAACCCATTCTAACGGCAGCCAAGTCACGCGCAAAGCAACGGAAGGGTTGCATCAGACCTCGTGAGCTCAGCGCTAATTTAAAACCCTCGTCTGATGATGGCTGATGTAAACTCGTACGTGACGCAGCCGTGACGTGTTCGCAGGTTCAATCCAACCCATGTAAAGTGTGCCATGGATGGTGGGAGGAAGATGGCTTCACGTCTGAGCATGTTGATGTTCTCACCCAACCTCTAAAAAGGCGGTAACAGATTACGTACATTCGTTTCTTCGTGCGGTGGTTCTGAAAAAACCAGCTGTTGCGCTGCCAACGTCGCCAAAAAGTGTATCGCAGAACAAAAAAAAAATGGGAAACAAAATGCCACCGCTTCAATTAGCAAACAAACGACCTACTAATTTTCTGTTAAGCCCTTTCACGAACCGCGCGATCTCACGGTGGAGATGTTCGTTCTAAGGCCACCCCCATTCGCCTTTGAAGTGTCACACCAGCGTCATCGAGGCTTCCCAGGGTTCCGGTGGTGGTTTGGTGGCGCAACACCTTCATCTCGTTCTCTAACCTATCTCACTAGGAGGGGTCGGGTATCTGTTGGCGTTTGTCACAAAATGAAAATGAGCGGTGGAACAAAAGCGAGAAAAGACGAAACAACGCGCAAACCAGAATCCACCATTTGCACTGGAGTTGTTTGTAACGAAATCTAGTAACCATTGGTGTAAAGCTGTTCCCGTCGTCGTTGGATCGCCCTTCCATTGTGTCTCGGGTGTCTTGGATGCCTTTCTGCCGTGCAGTTAGCACCAAACGGCTCTGTGAGTTATTAGAGAGAGGGTTTGGACGACATTTTTTTCGTCTTCTCCTCACTCACTCAGCAGTATTTGGGGGCAAACTTCCCTGAAATGACGAAACGTGAGACCACCGCAAGGTCGCACTGCGTTTAACATTTTTCCCGACCTTTACCTACATCCCTTGGAGTGGTCACCCCCGGAGCTGTTTTGTCATTTCCCAACAAAAGTTCACGTTGGCGTGCGACCGAGTGTTTGGCTGGCGTTATCACGCGAGCACTCGCTGGTAGAAAAGGCACAGGCGAATTGTGTTGTGTTCAGCTTCATGTTTTATGTGCGAGCAGCATTTTCCACCCCCACCCCTTGGGGGGGTGGTGCGTTTTCTCATGCTGTTTCTGTGCTAGTTGGCCAATCGTCGGGAGCGAGCGTGAACCGACCGAGATCGCTTTTCCAAATCGCGCTTTTCCATTACTGCATTTCGGCATCGTTTCCAGGCGACTCGAGGAAACCGACCCAGCGTGGGTGGATGGGTGGGTGGAAAATGTTTTCTCTCCCGGCACACAGCCCCATTCGGCTTGGCAAATGTTGTTTTGGGTGCACGCTTCACGTGCCTAGATGCGTGCGGTTTTTTATTTCCGTGAATCAATGTCAGGGTTTGGTGGTTTGCGTGCCCACAAAGTTCAGCTCCATCTCGGTTGCAGACCATGAGCAAAAAGATAGCTTTCAATGGAGCCTGCGGGCCGTGCTGGCGATAAGAGAGCCGGCTTCGTGGGAACTGGGAACAGGCTGGGTCAAAAACTATCACCAGCAAAATATGATTTGGCCCAGTTGGCGTGGTGGGTTTTAGTGTCACATTCCGGCGCTTCTTTAGTGGGCCATGCCGAATTTCGGGTGCCGCTGTTTGTTTTGGGTACGAAGGCGCGAAACTCGCCGCGCTTTTGTTGTTGATAAAGTAAACATTTATCGGTCGACTCCCACAGTAAACTGTTTGCACATGCCACCCTTAAGGGGGGCAGCTTTTCACTGTGGGTGAGTTGTTTGGGTTTTTTTACTGTGTGCGGCGTACTTTGCGCTCGATCTGTACGCTTTATTACTCCTGGGATTGGTTCCCAACGCGCGTTGCTATGCCGAAATCGGTTGCTTGCTTTGATTGAGGATGACCGTGAATTACCGAATGAAGGTGGGAAATGGCTGTTTTTTTGCATTATGTTTTCACTTTCTAGGCCTATTTCTGGGTATGAGATTCGATAAAAGGAATGTGGGTTTTTTTTGACACCGTCACTTTAAATCAAGAACATTGTTCCAGAGGTACACACATTTGTTAAAGGTCCCAAGGCAGAAGTAGCATTTTAAATACTCTTTAATTGCTGCCGCCCAAACAATGCAATGGGGGCTTTAGTTTCAAAGGCAAACAATGCATCAAGAAGTGTGCTTGCAACATTGGGGAATTCGGAAATTAGCCACGTTACCACATTATTTCTGTTTCAGTGTGATTGAAGTTGAAGAATTCCACCTACTTCCAATTCAAGCCTCAATTTGATACGTTAATTGTGCTCGACACGAAGGCATGGTAAGCCGATATAACGGGTTTGTAAGGCTCTTTTTTTATGTCACATCTGTTCTATTTACGGAGAGAGAGAAATAATTGAAAACGCGTGTACACGTTGACGACAATTGGTGTTGGCTTGTAATTGCGTAAAAAAATCTCTCTTTAGAAATGATCAGTCCGGGTGGAGCTGCCACCGATTCCCCAGCGTGCACTCGCGACAGATCGCGATCTGGTTTTGGGTCGTATGTTTCTGTCCCTCCCCGATTGCATAACAGCGCCCGCGAGTGCATAATAGCGAAGGGTGCGCATGCTGGGACGGTTGGCGGTTTTTAATAGGACCCACGGTGAAGTACTCACAGCACAACCCAGATTACGTGCTGCCACTAATTATTGCCCATGTCAACGTGGTGCTCGTTCGGTAGCACCACGATAAGCGCACCACCGGGAGCAATGAAATGAATTTGGTGCGTTCAAAAATTATCCAACCACACCACCGGTCGCCAGGGCCGGACGTTGGAGCGAATAAATGTTCAGACTCTGGCGATTTTGTGTTTTTTTTTATTTCACTTCTTTCGCTTCGAATTTTCGAACGTACAATTCCGCATTGCCCACAGGGCTCGAGTGTACAATGTTTGAATTGATTTCGCGTCGAAAACCAACGACTGACGCTGGGCAAAAAGAAAATACACACCCGTGCACCGTGCAATATCGAGTGCGCGTAGGAAAATGACATTTAAAATTGTCCGGCCAACGGACGCGACCACGAGCGACAGCAACCAGACCGGTGGGGATGGGTGGGTGGTTTGGGCGCTTAACAACTTGCCTCCCAGGGCACTCTTTCCACCCACCACCCACCACCCACCACCCACCACCCACCACCCACCACCCACCAGGATATGCGCAAACAGGCCGAAACACACTGCATGGCCAACTTCCCTGCAGGCTTTCGAAGTGCGCGCGCGAACGAAAGCAGCAACTTTCGGGCGCTGGGAAAATCACACTCACACACACACGTGTGTGTGTGTGTTGCAATGAAAACAGCACCGGACTGGTAATTGGCCTGTGAGAGAGCGAGACAGGTTGCTCAGTTTGGGGGGTGTTTTTCACTCGTCGTCCTGCGACTCGTCGCTTCGTCGCACACATGCACGTAGTGGCGAGTGGCGCAAAGAGAGCGCATCGGCAAGGAGCCCTGGGGTGATGAGGAGAAACGAAGGGGGGGTTGAAGAAAAGAGGTGAAAATTTTCAGAGCGTACAGCACCCGCACGAAGCGGCGGGGGTGAGTTTTCGAATGTTGGGCGACTTTCCATGCCGTTACCGGTGGGCAATCTGCATGATCGTGGCGATATCAGCCGGACCGGAACCGGATCTGGTCCCGGACTCGGACCCACTCGTGGGGTGATGTTGCGAAAATAGATTTACAATTTATATCACAATTAGTCGGGGTGGCGCTGTTTCTTTTACGCTCACCTGCCGATAAGCGAAAGGAGTGCCATTTCGATGAAACTGGTTCCCCTTTCGGAGGCTCGTTGGGTTGAAGCCAGCCTCCAAAGGGCCCGGGAATGCCATTCCACGATGATTACGGGCATAATTTGCCGCTTGCCAAAGGGCTCATATGACTACACTGAATGACTCATGCCACCACCACGATCGGAGGTCAGGATCGCTGGAGCTTTCAGCCGGTGTAGTCGCTCCGTTGCTTAATGGAGGGTAGTTTTTTTTTGGGCGGTAGGGCGTAGAGTTGCTCCCTTCAAGGACAACCAATGGGCTGGGGCCAGCTCAATGAGTCCCGCTCACCACCCGGCTTCCGTGGGAAGGTGTGAACGAGTTTGCCTCCAAACCAACCATCGCGCGCGGTTGAGGCTAAGGCGGATGCAATTTTCGGGGTTGATTGATTGCCAGGCCAATAGGGGTACGTACGTGCGCGTGTTCGTGATTTTTTCTTCATCTTTTTTGCCTTCTTCTTATTGCTTCTCACCTCGGCCGGTGAATTAACATAGCATGGAGGGTATTTTTTTTGGGCCGCTGTTGTTTTGTCTCCCTGCTCTCAAACCCAACGGGAAGGATCCGTAGCTGGTAGCTGATCCGGATTCGAAGGTTATCTCTCGATCGATGGTGGTTCGGTTTGTCACCCGCTTAAGATAGTAGGGCTCGTTGATCCGTTTGGAGGCTACACGAGGAATGCCACGCGATGACAGCGCGACTGATCCGAGGCGCATTAGCTGCGCCGTGGGTAAATTGTTGCTTGGAATGTGATGAAAAATGTAGCAGAAGGTTGCTTAGCAACTGGGTTTTTAGTGGAATATTCGTGCAAGAGTAGCACCGTTCGATAGCTCGTCTTGGTAGAAACGCCATTTAAATCACTAAAAAAGCCTTCGTAATGGCCGGAACATTAAGCGCACTTTCTACCAATAAGTACTTACTGGAAAACCCCCGAAAGTGTCCCACTGTGTCGCTCGCGAAAGGTAGCCCAATCTCCGTGGCTGATTGATTGGAAAACGCGCCACGGCCCAGATCCCTCCACAACGACGACGACGACAACGAAATTCCGAACCAATTCCTACCGGCGGGCGTGACGAATTATCTGCTTATTAAATAAATTTGCTGCACTCCCCGACGTTCGACGCCATCGACGGTGCCGTTCAAGGGCAGCATATGGTCAGCGGACCTAAGGTGTGGCTCCTCGAAGGCTTTGGGTGGTTCATTGTGGCGCGAATGAGTCATTCGACTGCACAAAACGGGGGGAACTCGAAAGGCACCAACCGAACCGGAGGTTTTTTTTTCGCGAGAGAGCTTTCGAGAAACGTATTCAAAACCCAGCCGGAGCTTTCGTTGGTGCCAAACCGTGCCAAGCCGTGGCATCGATTCCGCGACCCTAGGGCTATTGCGATTGCGGTTTGCAACCGAAAGGAAGTGGCTCGAGAAACAATAAAAAAAAAAGCTGAGAGTACCAAATCAAACGGAACCGGAGAAACTCCCGCACTAACGCTGGATCTAGTCAATCGGTAAGAGGGGGCCCAAAATTAGCTCCCCATTAGCGGTGCAAAATGAGCGAATAAAATGTACACCTTCTCCGTATACCATTGCTCCGGGCGTCCGTTGAGATCGAATCGCTAATTGAGCTCGTTTTAATGGTCCACTGGTGGCGGTCCGTCAGCAATACACTCACCCACCGGTCGGCCATTGTTTCTCGCTCGGTAAGGGTGTCGTTTTCATTGCCGGAAATAATGCACCCTCCCCAATGCAGTAAGGTCGAACAGAAAGCGCCGTCAACCAAACCGCAGACGGCCTCGTGAAGGGAAGGACGAACACGTGCGGGTGGAAGGGCCACGGTCGGATCAATAGCGAATCGCGGCGATGTGGCCATGTGTGGCTGGTAGGAGGATGGAAAAAAAAGGTACCACAAATAGATGGAAAAATGGCGCTGAAAATGGATACATTTAATCTCATTAGACCCGGCCGGTTCCGTGGCGAATTATGAAAGGCCGTACGAGTGGTAGAGCTAGTTTTGGGAGGCTCAGCGCCTTACGGCGGCTTATAGTGGAGTCATTTTGAGGGGTTATTAAATTATGCGAATTATTCTTAGGCCTGACCGTCAGCCTACGCTCAGTAAAGGACCTCAACTTGCGCAGTTTCTTCAACGTGGCTACATTTTCCGGTTTCTTTCGTTCTTGTCTCTCCTCGCAGGTCCTTGGCGCCCGTCAGAATTCGAAGTCCGTGGAACTCGGCGTCTTAAGTGCACGTGTACCGGTGCCTAGGCCATGGTGTGGCGAAACGCGGTGAACAATGCGCGAACCAATAGCGACCGCAAACCCAGCGTTGACAGCCGGAAGCGCGGTGGCGCCCTCTACCGTGGCCACAATGTTTGGCATTTCGAACGTGCAGATCGTGCAGTCGCTTAATGGGCTACCACCGTTGCAATCGGATGGTGGATCCACGTGTATCGTTCGCACGGTGAGCCGAGCTTCGTCAATCGGTGGACCGGGAAGTGGTGTGGCGTTAAGAAAATCCACCGGTGGAAGCAGAACCAGCAGTCCGGCCACGAGTGTCAAGCGAAATAGCTCCAGTTCGAGCTTCAGCAGTAGCAGCGAACGTCGGAGCGTTTTCTACACCGATCCTGAGCAGGGCAGCACGGTATGTATGCGTTAGGGTGAAGGGACTTTATCAGACTCCGTAGGGCTTCTTTTGAACGAGGAAG
This sequence comes from Anopheles nili, assembly GCF_943737925.1. Lineage (NCBI taxonomy): Eukaryota > Metazoa > Arthropoda > Insecta > Diptera > Culicidae > Anopheles > Anopheles nili. The sequence goes on from NC_071292.1 coordinate 23,569,028, forward strand.
GTTGAGTTGAGAATTGGTGCAGGACTTCGTTGGAAACGGTTGCGCATGAAGAACAGAATTGAACGGAGGGGACGTTAATTATGTACTTCTTCCAATCGATGCAACTCGAAGGCGGTCTTCAAGCGTCACTTGCATCATGAGCTAATGTTGTACCGGTCTGTTCTCGTAATAGTTAGTATAACTTGGATCTAGCAATCATACCAAGGCAATTATGGAAACAGTACTTTCGCTCTGCTCCGTTGAATGTCTGTTTGCCGAAGACCTTTGTGTTTGATGGACTGAAACATGAATTGGAATTCTTTTTAATGTTTTCATGTGTTTTTAGCCCATTTGAAGTTTTAATTTTTTATCTTGTTGGTTATAGTTTTTAATGTTATTTATTCTCATAGAATATCCGTCAATTCTCCGTTATCAAATATTTCAATTAGTTTTTTCTCAGCCTTCTATATGTTGATGAATTGTAATGCTGCATAGCCTTGTATACATTATAAGCTTTGTATTAACGATATTACAAACCACACCAACTCACCATTCCTGTTAGAAATGATATCATAACTACTTATGAAATATCATCACGTGGAACGCTTTTGGTTTGTCGCCTTTGGCTTGCTTCAAAGAAGGCGAAAAAAAGGCACCATTTACCGAAAATTGATTTTTAAATGACGATTCGGCTTCACACCGACCTTGCCAGTAATGGTTCAAAATCGTGACACGCTAATCGTTGGCCTCGGGAGTCCTTCCCACTCCAAACACCTTAAACAACCCTAACTCATTCCACCACAGAGCACGATTCGCGTCGCGGAGTGTGTTGTAAAGTGTCGTGCTCGCGTAAGAAATCGCCCAGACTCCAGCTGGGGGCCATTGGAACGGATCCACTCGGAACTCCAATCTCTCGTTCCACCACCCAACAGGGATTCGACCGTATCGAGCCTTGATGCAACTGGGCCACCGATCTCGATGCAGATTGGCCATTGTGTTTGGCAGTCCAAGGAAGAAGCGCTTTGGTGTGGTTATGCAATCGTCTGTGTGGAATCGTGTTCGTCCTCCGTTGCCTGCTGATCGACAGATACGGATTCCGATCGGTGATCTGGTTCCAACCCCGTGGATACGGCTTCTAGGGCCAACCGAAGTCGTTGGCGGCTTTTGTGCCTTCGAGCGAACGGAATACTAATTAGATTTTGGCAGGCGAAAATCCAGTGGTCCATCTGGCGCTGGAAGCGTTGGTAGCAGTTTTCATCTTCACCCAAGCACAACGCCACATTATGAAAGGAAAGTATCGCTTTTTTTGGGGTGGGTTTTTTTTCTTCTGTCGGTGAGAGGACTCTCCTGGCGGGCGTAACGTAACGCCGCAAAGCCTGCCCCAAAACTGGCACGTGTAAAGTGCGATTTGAAACGGCCACTTCGGTGCTTTGATGAGCGTGTGAGTTGAAGAAAAAAAAAGCCGCAGCCCAAGCTTAAATATGAAACGAAAATAAAAACCCCGCAAAAAGGAGCCGGTGCTAAAGGAGGTGGTGGCGTTTTTTTACTAGGTCAAAGTTCGCTGCATTCGCCCCGCATGCCATTAGCAATTGGATCGGTGTGGATCGTATTCAGCGAAATTCACGCTTTGCTTTGATGAATGCACACAAACCGTTACGCAAAACGTTATGGAATGGAGCGCTCCACCCCAAAAACGGGGGAGAATCGAGAAGTGAAATGTAAATTGTGTTTTACAGCGCAAGGATTACTCGGGCGGGGTTTTGCCACAACTCCCGCAACGAAACGCTCGCTTTTCAAATGACACCCAATGTCCCCAAGGTTTGGCTATCGTTTCGATGCGGGTGAATTATCGCGCCGGTATTATTTCTCAACCTCCTTTTCGATCAATTTAGCGCCCTTTTGGTAGAGGGAGATGCTGGCGCTGGGACGTTAAACAGGAAAAAGGGTACCACCATGCGCTCCTAGAGGTCTCCGATGCATTCGATCGTGTATTGGGTGGGGGTTGCATTGTAAATTAATGGCTTCAGCAGTATCTAACCGGTACGGTATTGTTTGCTCGTTAGAAACCGTTTCGCAATCGGCCCTGCGGCCACGACGCCCGATGAGGGCGACGAAAGAACTGAAGGAAAAACCCCAGCCTCCGGGTATGGTAATGCACAGACAATGCACGATAAATGCAAAGCAGCTGAAGCCGACCGGTCGTGAAGGGATGCTGGCGGATGGATGATAAAATCCCCTCGGGGAGGAAATTGAAATCGAAAGTCGCTTATTAGCCGGAGCGGTTTGGAGCGATTGTCGAAGATGAATGGAAGTCCGTCGCACGGGCGATAGACGGAAGCGCTTCTTTTGGTGAGTTGCATTTGGGCTCGATTCGATGTGGCTCGTTTACAGGTTCTCGACCTCTTTGGCTTGCAGATTGGGCGGTGTAATAAGCTGGTCGAGGGCGTTGTGTAATCATATTCGGTTGTCTCGGTTAATGGTAGCAATGGGGTGGATTTTTAACCCTTAGGGGTAGTCGTCAAGTGTTCATCGGGTGAAGGAAGTTGTTAAAGGGTTTGCTGTCAAATTTACTGCTCATCGAAGTAGGTGACGGAGGGTGTACGTTACCTTGAGATGTAAAAACGTTACGATGTGCTTTGATGTTGCTGTACAACGTCACAAAAGAGCATTTAATAATTCCCATTTATTTTTGTCTTTTTCGACAAAGCTTGGCTAATGGCTTTACGAGCTTTTATGATATCATCGTTGAGTTTATGGAAATAGCCACATGTTGAATTTCGTATGAAAATTGCTCATTTTCCCGAGTGAACGTTGTGCGTATGTGGCCGTGGTCAAAGTTTCAAATATCTGTCCCTTTCTCAAACCAATCTTTTTTGCCAAAACAGCTTGATCTAGTTTATACTGCGATGAAGATATTTTTACGTTTAATTCCGAGAGACCAAGATGGGTATGGCTCTTAACTAAGCCGTGTAGGAACGCGATTACAAACGACCGTACTAAAAGTTGCTCTCCTCAAAGTAACGCTTCCTAGATCGAGCCAAGAAAGACATCTCGAGCAACAATCTGAAATAAAGCCTCCTCCAAAACGACACCCGACCCATTTGGGGCGCCGTTTTGCGGTTATGAAACCAATTAAAAAATATGCGTATTCCAAGCGATAAATTTCATTACGAGCCGCTCAATTCCGAGCCAACCCACTCACCCTGCACGTTCAGGTGAATCTGGAGGCCAGCGGTTTCAGTCGCAGGTTTATGACCACCATTGTTAGCCTGGCCGGGTTGAACCGGTCGGATCGGTTGTTCTTGGACGCTCGGTTCCTACCTGTGCGTCGTGGGGTCTTCCGCCCGCGTGTCCATAAAATGGCTGCCCGGAAGGTGCAGCACCAAGGGTGGTTTAGTTCGCGAAGCTTTTATGCGCTTTTTTGGGGAGGGATTGAACCACCTCGGTGGAGGAAGATCATTAATGTCGCGTGTGTCTTGATCCCGCTGAGATGAAACCCACGTGTGCCGATGGAAGCGGGAAACTTAGTCGAACAACTCTATCGAACCATTCGGGGGAAGGATTCGTTGGCTTCCTGCGAGAGGCGACATTACCCCCATGCGCTGGAGCGATCATTAATGATGCAAATTCGTGTACCCAATGGAGGGCCGTGCCATTTGGTGAAGGTTTATTTTCGTTAATGGTTGACCCCGCTCCGGATGGTGGAGTTTAAGTGCTGCTGCTTGCATGCGAGGCTCTCCAGTGGCCATCGAGCTGGTTGAGGGATTAATTACGCAGGGTCTAAGCTGGATAAACAAGCGAAACCGGTGAGCGAGTACTCGTGACTCTAGGTCATTTTTGGAACGATGATTTATGGTGGAATCGGCGGTTTTGATGATGTTTTCCTTTCGGTGACATTTCGGTTTTTGTGCTTATTTACTTTGAGGGGGATTTTATGCTGCGTTTTTAGCCTCAAAAAGCTACGAATGTTCGAATGTCGGCTCCAAACTTTGACACTCCACATCGGGCACTAATTTCTAGCATATCCATACGAATTGAGGACATTTTCGGCTCTTGGGTGTCCGTAAATGACGTGTTTGCATGTCTTCTCTCAAACCGGAATGAAGCTGTGAAAAAGCCATCGCGTGAATAAATCGTCCCCCAACGCCATAAGCCATGGTGCCCAATTACGGCAGATCCTCTTAGCTTTGGATTAACATCGGTTCGGTGTCGTTCGGGGTGGTTTTTACACGATATCCACGCAAAATTCCATCCCCTAAATCACCCCTCGATTGGTGGGGCTGTAAAAAAAACGGCTTCCTTCGAGCGATCGGGAGGGCTATGCAAACAAATAAACAAAAAAAGAGGCCAAAAAAATCGATCGAACAGACCCGCAGCGTCAAAACGGTGACAACCGTGCTCGCGAAAGCTCGTGCTCGTGCCAAAATCCCACGCCACCACCCGTGACTGCCATAAACGGGCCCGCAAGCTCCGGTCTTCCGCCGGATGCTTCACCGGTCGCCGTAAAAGGGAAGCCATAATAAGCGTGCTAAATAGACGCCATAAATCTGGCGTGCTCGCGACGATCACACCGGGTGCGTGTCGGGCTTATGTTGATTTTTCCACACGCACACACACGCACAACGGTGGGTGATGGGATCGGGTTCAATATTGGCTCTTCCCGTGGCGTGTTTTATGCGACCGTTTCCGATGTGTTGTTGAAAAATTTCACTCGCCCGTCCATCCGGAATGCCGAATATCGCTTAAGACGCTGGCCGGATGTGGATGGAAGGGCCACCAAAGCATCAATCAGCTCGGGTGGTGACGCGGATCCCTTACAGGCAAACCAGTTCCGGAAGGAACGACACCCCAAAAGCCCTCGCAGCGCGAGAAAGTCACTAATTCGTGGCCAGCTGATGATACGAGCCACCTTTTGGAGCGGATCTTTGAACGATCTACTCCTCTTTCGCCCTTCGGAGGCGTCTTCCACCGTGGTGATGGAACCAATCGCGTTTGATTTCCGGTACTAATCGGTAAATGTTCCGTTCCACTTAGCCCGTGGGCGCGTTGGGCCGGAAAGGTCGTTGCTCGTTGGGGCAATGGGCTACTGATCGCCCTTGCGAACCCTTCGACATCGATCGCTCGGTGGTCGGTGGTTTCTTTCTCCATCGCCTTATCGCGTCCTCTCATTCGGCGCTTTCGTTAGATATTGAAGTTGAAAGAAAAACGCAATCTTCCGAAAGCTTAATTCGTACGTCTGTACATTCGTGGTGGGCTATTGCGTCCGTTTCCGGCGTGTCGTTGTTGAAGATGGTGGAAATTTTCTGTCTGAGCGGGTGGAAGATACAATTTTGGGGCGGCAAAAGTGAATTTCATAATCCAAGCGCTGCGAAATGAATTCAAGAGCTTTCGGTGCAGGTGGGTTTAAAATTGCTATGTTTTTGAGGTTCGCATCCGGCTGCCTTGCGGCGAACGCCTTCGTGGGACTATAAATAAGACAAAATGAATTTTGACAAAACGAATCGTTTTGGCCATGCCTTGATGGGTCGATCAGCAAATTAGTAGATGGCATGCCCTTGAGCGATCCTTTTGTTCGTGTCATCAGAAGATCAAAGCTAGTGTCGATAATTTTTATTTGCGGTTTTGATGTTAAATAGAACCTTTTGGATTAGCGAAATGTTTGCATCAGATACGATTTTATGAGATGAAATATTAGCTGTTTTAATCTCAATCTTTGACTGTACAACAGGTACTATTTGACATGTTACTGCAAAAAGTATCTTGTTGCTTTGTTTCGAATTTTCCGTCTTGATTTTCTCATCATTCTTTCTTTCACTTTTGCTACATTTTTCCATTCAATTCAATTCCAATAAACCCATAAAAGGTTGTTCTAGTCACACCCATTAACATAATTTCATGCGACCGAATCTGCTGTTGTTTTTTCTTTCAACAGCATCCTTGGCGTTATTTTTTTCCAAAAGAATTCGATTACCTCAAGAATTATGCATTCTTCGCATCCCATTTAAGCGAAAGCCGCTCTGCAATGAAGCAATACGTAAATCATCGGCACCACAAAGACAATGCAGGAGGAACGAGCAAACCCAATCCCAAAAAAGGCCCACAACACTGTGTTTATTGATCTTTCCTTCTTCGCGGTGGCTGCGGTTCATGCGAGGGAGGACGATACATTTCAAATTACTATCCACTCTTTATGCAATATGCCTACCGAAGAAGCATCCAATATTCATTCGGTACTGGCGTGTCGTGGCGTTTCGTACCACCGCACAATCGTTTGCGCGCGGCCAAAACCTCAAATTACCATAACTTACCTTGTCCGTAAACGCTCCACCAGTGTCCTCCCGACCGATCGTCTCACGCGGATCCTGAAACCCCGCCAGGAAAGTGTCACGAACGGGCCCCGCATCAATCGCCATAATCGTACAGTGCGGGGCGCATTACACAGGGCCGCTGGTGGTTTCTAATGAATATTTAACAGTGTTCGCGCGAGTGACTGCTTAAAGAAGGAGTCCGCACCCGGTCGCGACCTAACACCCGCGAAGGGCGACCACATTTGGGTGGGGGGAGGGGAGTGCTCTTGTGGCGGTGCCTTGTGTGATCTTGTGTCGCTTTAAAGTGTGCCGTGTGCCGGCGGTGAAGGGATTTCCCATTTTCACGGATGAGGTCACGTGGCAGCGTTCGGGGCGATTTCACGTGTGAGAATTCGGCGCTCTGTTCGGCAGTTTCGCAATGCACACATACCTCCAGGTGTTTGAGTTTTACACCACAAAACAAAAAAAAAACGCATCGAAACGAACCACCCAACCGTCCAAAAGGCACCCAAAAGGTGGAAAATCCCTTCCGCTCGAAGGCTCGAAGAAGAGTCGTCGGCTTGGATTGTGCGACCGGAACGAAGATCACGATTAGTGCTTCGATTTTTTTTTCTCCGCCCTCACAGATCTGCCTTTCAATTAAATGCCTCGAGTTGCCCTACATTCCGAACCGCCCGAGCAAACGGATGACGAAACACGACCGATCGCGGCTGATGAGTCGAGCTTTCTTCTGCGTTACGGTTCCAGCCACCTGAGATCACGTGGCCGCCCTCGAGCTGTCTCGTTTTGGGGGAGCCATTTTCGAGCTCCAAGTGAGCCCTTTTTTCGCGGGCTTGACGCTGATGGATGGATGTTTGTGCAAGCGGCACATGATCGATGGCCGAAGATCGGTTACCACGATGCGTCGCTTTTGGCGTGCTGCCGCTGGCAACAATTTAGCGCGTGTCAACGCGGGGGAGTTCTCTGGGTTTTTTTTCTTCTCTGGTGCCCTTTCGGTGCATTATAGCCCAGATATACGCAGCAGCGTTTTTTTGTTTGGCCTCACCGAGAGCGTACGTGGGTGAACGCGCCAAAGGCTCGTTATGGAGCTCGCTGGGTTTTTGTTTTGCTTACCTTCGATGGCCCATTCGCCATTTGGTGGCCTGCTTTATTTTTATCGTCATCGTTGGGTGGGTGGGTGGGTGGGCTTGAAAATCGTGAGAAGGGGGCAGTTAAGATCGCAAATAAAGCACCAACGGAGGGGGACTGTTGCAACTGCTGGCCGACTTTCGTATCGAGCTGGCACGGCGATACCGAGCTTGCGAAGGTCCGATGTTTTCGTTGGGTGGTTGTTTTTTTTTTCGCTTCTTCTTGTCCGCTAGCTTTTCTGCTGCATCACCGACCCAGTCCCAGCGCCAACGTGGTGGTGAGTCACGCCGGTGTACGCCGTCTGATTGCTAATTGCATTATTATGCTAATTTGGTATCGCAAGTGCGATGTAATGCGCCGTTGACACACGTGAGCTCTTTGACAGTTCGATCTGACCCTCGGGTGACAGCAGCTATGAGAGATCCTTAAAATGCAGTTGGGTTTCGGATCAATTTCAAACCCTCATGTCCCTCAATCGGTTGGAATTTGACGGCGTGATACAGTCATCTGAAAACACCCGCCTTTAAAGCTCCTTCTCAAAAGCTACCCAAAAGCCCATTATGAGCTCGTTTTCGTAGTTCTCACCGCGTGGAAGCTCGCAACTTCGCCCACAACCCATCAGCCACCGCAAGGGGGTGTGATTGATCGTCAAAATGTCACGGTCAAATCGCGTTGTTTGGACGATTAAAATCATAATTTTGTCGGATCGCGCAGCCACACCGTGTGACCGATCCGACCAAGCGAAGGGTCTGCCCTTTTGGGACGGTGCGCATCAAAACCCACCTTGGTGACCCTGAACGGAGCTATAGTTTGGGTTTCCCAGCTGTTGGAAGCGAGCCGTTGGTTCCCAGACACCGCAGGCTGCACCTTGTCGTGGCAGGAAGCGAGCCATTTACACGTTTGCCTAATTTGATTATGACCACGATGGCAATTACGTGGCAATCGATAGCGGGCGCATCGGGTGGTTCGCCCTCGAGGTTCACGCAGCTCGATTGCGCTCATAAATCGGTCGATCCCCGCGGCCAGACGGACACCGGTTCCGGTCCGGAGTGGATCATAATTGACAGGTTTATGACACGGGCGTACGGTGAGCTTGATTGGCAATTTGGAGCTCGTAATGAAGCCCGCATTGGCTAGCGCTTAAGGGTGAATGTTCCCGAGTTCCTGTCTGGCCTGCGTACGTCCATTGGAGCCATCGGATGGCGTTAGAGGACGATGTGATGAGGCTTACAGCAGGGAACACGCACGATCGGAAATGAAAGCACATCCGTTTTTTTTTTGGGGAGGAATGGAACGCATCGAAACGCTCCCTTCAGGGGGTTTGTGTCATTTTAGGAGGCCCTATTTGGGGCCGGTTTATTTGCCTTTTTGGGGGTTGATTTAGATCGAAGACATTCTTCCCAATTTGGTCAAGCGCTCTTCTTAAGCGCGTCACGGTTTCGTCGTTCATGGGGTGTTTTTTCCGCTTTTCTACCCAAATTCGTGACGCGCGATGACTTAAATCGGTCGGATCCTCAATTCTTCTAGAACCTCGACTCCTGTCAGCTGATCGTTTCGGTGCCAGCGATGAGTCGTAAAACGGGCCCCAAAATCGTGACCAAACATTCCGAGCGTGGCGTGTTGGCTTGCTAAGAAAGCGTTTCTTGACGGCACGTCAAGCGAAGCAGAACCACAATTCCACGGAATGGTGGAACGATCTTCAAACGGAGTGTCATCGCTGTCACGCTTTTCCTAGAATCGACGGACGTTTTTAGAAGCGCGGGCTCGCGTTGACAATTCACCATTTTTTCCGATTGATTCGTCGTGATCCGTCGGGACAGGAGAAAATTAACTGTACTTGGAGCGTCGATCGTGATCACGCGCTGGCTGTCCTCTGTAGGGATCGGATAAGGGATGGTTTTTTGATGGCAAATTTGTGAAGCATTCCAAAACCCACGAAGCTCATTGGGCAGGTCTTTGCGTCACGATCACCGATCACCATCGTCGTTTTTGGTGCTCAGGTGACGCCACAGTGATTTTAGAGAAGGTCCTATCCTTAGACGTTGCTCACGAAACATTGTCGCTTTTTCCCTTAAGCATGGATGGCAGATCTCTCGCTGAAGGAAAGTTGCCGATGGAATGGATGTGAAAACGATGAACTAAGATGATCTCGCGCGATCGAAACCGGCGGCTGTGGATGCCGACGACCCAACCACACATCCGAGCGACCCCAGGGAGACTAGACTAATTTGAATAATGTTCCAATCGCGAGACCAGAGCCGGGTGAAAACTCTCTCTTTCGTTGTCCCATACCCAGCAACCAGATGGTGGCGCAGACGCGATCAACACCATCACCACGTCTTCGATCGTCTTCGCGAGATCTCCCTACCGTGAGGGCTTGGGTGTGTTGTTGCGTTTTTTTTTGTATTTTCGCCACAACGGCACGCGAACAAAACCGGGCAGGCGTCTGGCTCGAGATCCAGGACCGGTATTGGAAGAGATTATCGACACCGTACGTCACACCGGGCGGTCTTGTTCGGCTCGACGACCCCAGCCATGCAGCAAAACCAGTCTCCCAAGGTGGGCTGAAGCGTCTATCAACAAATTAGAGGCCAGGCACCACCGGGCGACTTCCTGCCATCCTGTGGCCGCGCACGGCTTAATCTTTCATCGCACGAGTCGCCTCATGGCACGCTGGCGGATGGGAAACTTGCCCAGCCACATTCTTCCCTTTGCGTAAACGCGCGCGCTCGCGTGAGCGTTCGCGCAGGAAGAGCACGTGGTCGAACATTTCGATGCACGGAAACGTAGCCCCTTGGGGCAGCGAGCGTTCCAAGTTCAAAGTCAAAAAGGGTTTCGAAAGTGCCCCATCGAAAATGGGCTCCATCTGGTGGATGACGCTGTCGATCGCTCTGGTGGTCGATCGATTCCATGTGCGCAGGTTAAACGCATCAAACGTGGGGTCGATTTGAACTACGCGAGTGGAGTTCACGCAAGCCAGTTGGCGTCATTTTCATTTACCTTCTTAGTAACCCTTGAAGCGTGCTCTAACAAAGAGTCCAGCAAATAAACAAACGCCTCAAACCCTCCAGGAAGGAAATAACCACGTTCTTTGGCGCAAACCGTTCTCTTCCATCTGACACCGAGACGGAAGCGAATGGCTTCCCAACCCAAAAAGCATTCACCTTTTACAGGACTGCCGCCGCGAAAGGTTTGCCGCGGTTTGGTTATTAAAATTAATTTAAAGGTGAAACGCCTTGCGAATGCGGGAAGGCCACACCGGAGCGGAGAAATTGGAGCGATTAGTCGTCACTTTCGAATGGCGGCGTTCCATTCGTTCGGATGGGAGAAAAAAGTGCAACGTCAGGGAGTCTGTGGCTTGGCATTTTGGCATCCGCGTGGGGGAGATGTTGAAAGCAGTTTATTGCCATTGGGCGGTAGGCTAATTGCGAAGGGATGCCCTCGAGGTGCGTTTCGAACGCCCAATGGGTATGGTCAGTAACCAGCAACGTGGCCATGTCGTCGTGGCTGTCACGTTTTGCAAATCGAAAGGAAAATAGGACGCACGTGCTGTGCCTTCTGCTGCCAAATGTGGGAGGGTTTGCTCCTTCGCCGACAGTAGGGACGCCGGCTCGTTAAGGGTTATGGGAATGTATCCGCCATCCATATCGGGGCGCGGGTTGCTTGTGTGGGTGTGCATTATCACGATGCAGTGAGCATATGGGCTATGAAAGCTAATGTTTGCCCATATTATCGACCCGCGCCCCCCAATAAGGGACCTGTCAAGGGTGGGTGATTGGTGAAAAGAAACCCACCAGCCATTAGAACGGATCGTTGGCCATTTTCATGGGGGTGGTTTGAATATTATGATCAAACAAAATGATATCCTCTTCGTTATGTACTGCGACTCATCGTGAATGGCCATTCAGGGGGTCGGTCGGGAAATTATTATTGCAAAAGGGAAAAAAAAATTACATTCAAAATATCGACCCTTTTCCGTTCAAATGTGCCTTTTACAGCTTAATGACTGACATAGTGTTCAAAAACGCACGATTTTCTAATGATGCAACGCATTCACGCATCTTCGCGCTCTCACTCGCATGAAAAGAGACCACAGAAGCGAAACTTCTCTTGCAGTAAATGAAGAGCCTTGCTTCAAGTACGATCGTAGCGTTGTAAGTAATATGAAGAGCGTCCAGGAGAACGTCGTTGACTTGCCGAATGGGTACAAAGTGCATCTGCATGTGCATGTGCATGCGAAGTAAATCTAAACGCTACACATTCCATTCGCTCGCCACGCAAAAACCGCATCCCTTGCCACGTTTCGTACCACGCAGCAACGCAAAGAAAGCATGCTCCGAATAACGGAAGGTCATGCGGATGGCGAAACGGGGTGCCATGTTAGCAGCCGCGGTCTCATGTTCGTGGGGGTCGGATTCTTTCGACATTTCTAGCACTTTGTTGCGCGGATTGCAACAACCCTCTTTCCGGGCATTCGCGAGCAACAACACCGAGCACAAATGCGGGCTCGAGGCTCGAGTTTTAATAGCACTTTTTTTTGTTCTTACTCACCCGGAAGGTGCAGTAGGGGTGTCGCGTGGGGTGTAAGGTAATGCTCGGAAGCCGGGAAAACTCCTTCCACCCCAGCCACGCTAGTAACACGAAACGCGAAAATGCATGCAATTGTAGCGGGGTTGTTTTAAAAGCGCATTAAATGTGCCACAAGTGCAACCGGGTGGCTGTTGCTGTTGCGATCCCACGTAGTCTAATTAGCTTAATCCGAAGCGAAGCACGCAACACGGACATGCACACACACACGTACACATGTGCGACCTTTGCCCAGGGGCTTACACCTGTGTTCTCTCGCCTTGTCTCGAGATGACGAATGGGGGGTTTCGTAGAAGGGCCTCTTTTTTCCCATGCGCCATTTTTTTTTCGCAACGAGACACGAATGCACGTGTTGCGCGTTCTCCGCGTTCGTTTATCGCGCTTTATCGCGCTTATCAAACAGCACACGGTGCTTTTGTGTCGATGGGTTTTATCATCGATGATTTATCGTTCGTCTCCAAGCAACCAGCGCGCACCAGAAGTACGTTGAAGAGCGGTTCAAGTTTGCATTAAAAGAAAGAGAGAGAGAAAAAAAACTCCCACCAACACCCACTTGTTTATTACGTGCTGCAACGCTGCAACCGTGCAGGCTTCGTCGATGTTTGATTTTTCGTTTTATCAAAGCCCTTATCGGCCCTCTCCGGTTGCCATTGTTTGCCAGGCGGGCTGCCTGTTTACGATTCGGTGCCGCTCGCATCTGAATTATGCAAACAATTTAGCGTTGTTTGCGGGCGAACATTCTCAATGCGCCCCATTAACCTGGGGCTGTGGTGGTTGTTTAGGATTTAGTTAATTCCAAACCCCGAGCAGCCGGGTGCCGGAGCGATCAATTGTTGAACCCCTGGGCCACGAATGTTGTGTAATTTGCGCCATTTTTCTGCCTTCCAAAAGCACGTGTCAGAGACGACGCGATGCAGCAGCATAATCGTTAGATGAACCCCGTCTCGAAGCCCCGTCTGGCGACAGGTCGTTGCGATCAACGCAGCCGGTTTAATTGAACCATTTCGATGCAGCAATTTGCAACCATTAGGTGGAGACCGTAAGGCGATAAGCGATCGAGCAATCGTAACCGAAACCAACGGCAAGGTGTCTTTCAATCTCTATCACTGAACTGTCACTGTCCACGCGAGGAATGCGCTCCTTGATATGCATCTAGGGGTTGTAGCCATCGGGGGTGGTTTGTAGAGAAGAGAAGGCAGAAGAAGGTGCAGGAGCGGGTGTAATGATAATTACCCAGCCCAACCCATCACCTCGAGGTTGTCCCCAGTGCGGAGTGAAATTACGCTTCTCGCATACAACGGCGGGTTTTGAGTGTGTCTCTGTCATTTTCATTACAGTGGAAAGTGTGATCGATAATTTATAAATAAACGTTTAGAAAGCGAGGAATCGGAAGGAGACAACCCCACGCACGAGAACGGTTTGAGCTCTAAACGTGCGAATGAACTAATAACGGGCCCGGGCGAATCACGGGAGTCGTTGGCACTTTCACTGCGGTTCGCGGGTTTGTGTGATTCGCGCAGTCTAATGAAGTAATTAAACCATTAATGGGCGATCCGAGAGTGTGGAAGCTTTTTCCCTCAACGGACGACAAACAGATGTGATAACGTTTAACCTTCGGCGAAACAGGAAGATGTTGCAGATAACAACCCCAAAAAGGTCCAGGGCCGTGGGAAGATGCCGAGATCAATCGTTTTACGTCGCGATCGAAACACCCGCGTGTGGGTGGCATGGGCGTGGTGGATGTTATCGCACCTTTTTATAGATAAACAGCGCGGAAATTTATCAAACCAACCCCCGTGCGTGGGTGGTACGTTACTCAGGCGTTGTGAATGTCGATAATCACGACAATGATGGCGCTGATGGATGGGAACGCATTTTTTAATGATCGTCCTCATGATAAAGTTTATCAGCGAGTACGGGTGTGTTTTATCATGCGGCGTGCTTGATAATGGAAAATGAAATCGTAGGAATAAAACAAAAAAGCATCAGTTTACGACGTGTCGTGCCGAGGGAATGCAGCCGCCGATTGTCCTTGGTGTGGTCAATTTGGTGTGGAACCGAGCGTGCAACAACAGTCCGCATTGGGAACAGGCAAGCGTCCGTTTTTGGGTGGAATAATTAGAAATGGCATTCGTTGCGATTTAATTACTCATGCATAACACACACCACAGCGCGTGGGTCGAAGCTGGAGTGATGTAAAAATATTGTGAAAATTCATATTACACACCAATTGCACACCAACGCGCCGCGAGGGAGGCTCATAATAGCTGTCCCGATCGCGGATGGATCGGAAATTTGCATGGAAATGAAAATTCCTACCCTGTGGGTTCTTTTTTTTTTCTTTTATTTGCTTGCTCACTCCCGGAGAGTCGAAGCTGGTTGTTTTTCACGTTTTTCATATCGTGCGCCCTCGCAAACGATTGGCGGGAAGTGCGACTGCGGAAAATAAATATTGATCGAACGAAAATTGAACTCTCCTCGAAGCAGTGTCCGGTCAAGCAGTGTGGGAAGTATATTAAATGGCAAAAAATAAACACCCTCGTGCAGTGATTAACCGCTCGGAAGTTATGCACTCTCCCGTACGATAACGAATGCCCATTGGGGTTGTGTGTGTGTGTTTTTTTTTTCGGATGCACTTTTCAACGCTGGCCATTTTTGGCAGACCGTGCGAAAGAAAAAGGTAGCCGGGCTAGGCGGATGTTTTGCTCTCTCCTCGGGAAAATTGGGATAATTTGAATAATTGTTATAACTGAGTGGCTTCTCCGGCGTGTCATACCTTGGCCGCTACCGTGGCTTATATCAGCTGTCCCATTCCTGCATCCCGGAGTCACTGTAAAGTGCTTCTCTTTCGTTGGTTTGGGTACTAAGTCTGTGTAATACCCGGCAACTTTGGTGGCGCTTTGGTGCCTGTTCGCTAGCTCTAAAGTCGTGGCAATAATTATGTACAAAATGTAAAAGGCACAACCCGTCGCCAGGAACGTCTCGTTGAGGCAGCGATGGAAGCCTGCCACTTGATAAAACAAACTCATGAAACCCGTGGCTGGGTGGTAGTTTGCGAAAATGATCCCACCACGGAACATTTTTAATCCAGCGTAATCTCCATCGAGTGAAGTGAGCAATAAATATGCAAATGCGGGCGTAGGGAGCACTTTTTCTCCCTCTCATAGTGAACCGGGATGAAAAGGGGATACTTGGAACTGGTCACCCGTGCCCGGTGTATCATTTAAGTTTCGCTTTTCCTCCCTTTTCGTAGCGCATTAGCCGCATTCAGTTTCGCCTTTTTTTCCCGTCTTGGTCCGCTTGGTGTACTAAAAATCGTTTTTGTTTCTTTGTTTTCCCTCGGTTTTCACCACCCTCCAGACGGAAGCGGCCGAAAAGGACGATGCGATGACGAACGACGATAGCTGCTCGACATCGGATGCGGCAGTCTGCCGAACGCCGAAGGATTCCCCACCGAAGGACGAACCGTTGCGGCGACTTGACAACGGTCAGGTGAGACGCAAACAGCGCCCAACGAGTGGTGGCATGCCGGAGGGTGTGATTGGACCGCGGGCGCACCTAAAGCTAGTCAGCCAGGAGCTGGAATGGGAGCGGAAGTTCCGCGACGATCAGCTATCCCGCATCCTGAAGGGGCTGATTGCGTTCGAGACGCGGTTAAAGCACGAACAGCATCGCATCCGGCAGCAGCTGTACGAAAAGGACGACGTTATCAACCGGCAGAATTGCACGATTAACCGGATGAAGCGGAAGCTCGCCGACGAAGCCGTTGGGGAGGCTGATCTGGAGGGTTTAGAGGATGCTCCAACCACCGACGGGGACTCCCAAGAGGTGGCCCAATATTGCCCGAAGTGTCGCAAAAACTATTACCGGCTCGAGTGCCGTACGAGCGGGACGCAAACCTTCGACTACTGTCTGCGGGATGATGGAGCGGAGAGTGTAAATACGGGTGAGTTGGCTGATGGAAGGGATCCTGGAAGGGATCGAACTCAAAGAAGGCGTTACTAACGCGTTGGTTGACCCTTTTTTTTCTCTCCATCGAACAGAAAACTTGTCCCTCAACAGCGTGGAATATGCGTCGTCAAGCGAGGAACAGGAATCGTCACTGTACGTGCGGGCCAACTCGTTTAAGGACGCCCGCCGAAGCCGGAAGTACACAAGCAAACGCTCCTACCAGGGCTACCAGCGAGGACCATCGCGTGCAAGCAGCTTCAAAAGTACGGCCTCCGGACCAGCCACGGGTACGCTGGCGAAACTGGCCAGCGAACGGAACGGTCGAGCGAGGCTTGAGGAGGAACCGGGCCACGAGGCGTACGTTAACATCGAACCAAATGCGAATGTGCCTAAAATAGTGATCTACGAGAACTACGAGAGCGACAAGGAGAACAAACGGTTGGATCAGAACCGCCGGGAGTGCAACAACTACGATAACGTGGCACCGTACTCGAATCGGATTGATTCGCTACATGGCATCCATGGGAGGTTTGCCGATGATGGTCAGCAGCAGTTGGAGCGTGGAGGCGAATATCCTTCTCGCGGTGCAGGATCGAAACGAAGCGATGGTAGTGAACAGATGGAGCTGGATGATGGAACTATCTTCTATGAAGCACACGCGAGCGCTGGAAGTGTAGCAAATCAGCAGAAGTACACCGAGGGGATGGAGATGAAGCAAACGATCGAGACGAACGATGATTGGTATGCCAGTGCGAGCGATATGGAGGACTCGGATACGGCACTTGGGAAACCGTACAGCAATGCGGCCGTCAATCCGGTGCTGGAGTGCGTCAATCAGGTAACCGAGATGGCTGGGTGTAGCGATTCCGGAACGGGTTTTAAACTAACCTCGTTTTTGCTCTTCAATTTCCACTTCAGATACTTCTCCAGCAGTCGATGGATGGGTTTGGTGATGGCAGCAAGGACACGGGAACGGGCGATGGAACCGGTGAAGAGGAGCACTACATCAAGGCACATCAACCGTCTCCACCACCGGCAAAGGAGCAAACGGCGGTTCGATCGAAGAGAGTGCACTTTTCGACGCAGAACAGCATGGTGCAGGTGCCAAGGATATCGCTTCAGTCGGCGCCATCGAGCCAGGGTGGTTCGGTTGGCCGAAAGGACGACAAAGTTTCACCTACTTACGAAATTCAGAGCATCTACAGCAACGAGTACGAACCGATCGGCTCGGAGCATAACTCCTACTCGAACTATTACGTCGACATGGAGTCGAAGCTTGGTTCGGAGGACCGTGAACGCGAACAGGCACTGGCGGAGAAGCGCAAAACTCCACCGGCTTTACCACCGAAGCCGGCCAATCTCCTGAAACTGCAGCAACTTTCGAAGGGTGGGCAACGAAATCAGTCACTTGTAGGACCGGCGGCGAAAGGACGAAACTCGTCCGCACAAAGCGACATTGCGGAATCGGAACCGGACTACTGTTCTATCAGCGAGATTCAGGACTCGGTGAAGTGCGTTCAGATTGTGGCGGAGATTCACAAGGACGCGTGTGAGGATGACTACTCGATAGTGGACGAGCAGGAAGCTGGGCTCGTCACGTTGGAGGTGCAGGATGCGTCCGAAACGGTGGAAACGGGCAGCAAGAAAAGCGCGTCCGAGCTGGAGGAATCCTTTGCCGACGTGCCGAAACTCCCGAACGTGGCGGAAATAGTGCCACCGAAGAAGGAACCGTTCAACAAGTTCATCAGCCAGGATAATTACATAACCAAATCGCCCGGAGGACCCGGAAGCCCGATCAAAAGTGCCGTCGCAGGAATGCCGTCAGTGACGACGACGACAAGCACGACGCCGGTGGTGACACCGGCCAAAAAGGACGACGGTGAGTTCCGGGAGCAACTGTCGGAGATTATAGCCGAGATCAACAAGCAGTCGCCCGCCATCCGGAACGCGTCGAAGAAGCAAATACCGGTAAAGGACCTCAGCCCGGCGTTCCGGGGCGTTAGCCAAATACCGAGCGTGGCGTTCCACTCGAAGCTGAAACCGGTCGATAAGTTGAGCTTCCTCTCGAAACCAACCGCTGGGACGTTGTCCGGGTCGATCCCGAGCCTGAAAATGACCGGTTCGATTGGCCGACCGGCCCTAAAACCGTCCATGCTAAAGTCGTCCCTTTCGACGAAAGCACTCTCGAGCACGAACCTCGCGCTGGGTAGCAGCAGTTTGGCCCAATTCGGTAGCCCAGTGAAGTCGGTTTCGTACATTCCCAACCTCAAGACACCCGGCTCGAGTGGGACGCTACCCGGGAGCGTGTCCTGCGTGGCTGGTAACACCGGAAGTGGCACCGGAAACTCACCGATAAAATCGTCCACTTCGCCGGCAAAGAAAGCACCGGGTTTGGGAAATGTGGCAGGTGGATCAGCCGCGGTTTCGACGGTCTCGATGCCAACTCCGGTGCCGGTAATCATCGCCGAGGACAGTAAGTTGCCAATTCAGGCGGAATTTGACTGGTACAATCTGGACGCTGAGTATGGGAAATCCAACCAACCGGACGTCATTGTCGAGGCGGATCCAACCAACGCGAATGGTGATGCTGACGCAGGAGCACCGACTGATGAAAAGGACACTGCGTCATGCTCGGAAAAGCCCGCCAATTCCGGGGAACTCAACGGTAATGAAAGCTCACCAACGGCCAACGGTCCAGCGGGAGCAACCGAACTCGAGGACGACCCTTGCGAGGACGAGCTAGAGAACGTGGAGTACAACCTAGACGAGGAGTACAAGAGTGTGGGACCGATCGTGCCACCGCCGGACATCATCCAGAAGAGTGCACCCGTGACGCCACCGAAGAATGGGAAAATTCCCTACAACAGCCTGTCGTTCAAGGAGCTGATGCAGCTCAACGAAACGCCCAAGATTGGAGCGGAGAAAGCGAAAGCGAAGGCAACCGGTGCCGGTACCGAGAACGGACCTGGTGGCAGGAATTACGAGCACTTCCTGGATGACTCGGGTCTCTGCTCGAAACCGATTATCCTGCCGCGGAAGAAGCGCGTGTACTATTCGGGTCCGTTCGTTTGACCGGAGGTGACGTAGCGTGAGACCAAGATGGCGTAGGGCTTAGGGCGATTGGTCATAGTTTATTTGTTGTTCGATTTGTAGGCTAGCACAAGTGCGCATCACTTGGATGAGCTGTCGTTTAACGTTTAGAGAGCACATCAAGTGTTGTCAACCCGGCCCGAAGTAGGGTGAACGTCCCTGCGTATCGATCCGTGTAATATCTTATCGCGAACGTTCACACAGATAAGACGACCCAGTGCATTATTAAGTAGATGAGGTATTAGGAAGAAAAAAATGGAAAGAGAGAGAGAGAGAGAGAGAGACGGAAAAACATGCGTCCACCACCTGTCGGCTTGACGGGAACTGTGCCAATGTTGTGTTCTATGCTTTCTGCTAGCGATCCGTAAAGTTAGTGCGAGGGATTGATCATTTCCTTTTCCCGGTGAAAAGGTCCAATGCTTCTGATTTCCGCTGCGGGAATAGTTAGTAGGCGCGTTACGTATCCTGCGTATCCTGGCGCGTAAGCGCGTTAGTAAGCGACCCGTTTGCGTACGTTCGCGTTAAGTGAGTTAAACTGCGCTAAACTGCGTTCAGTAACCTCCGAATGGTGTTACCGACATGGCATGGTCTCGTTTCGTGCTGTATCGATCGAATCGAGCATTCATGTCTCGTCTCGCACCGTTCACTGGGTGTCCTACCGTAATCGGGTGAGGCGTTAATTAGATCAACCGTCCGTTCCAACCACTTTCGGCTCCATCGATGCAAAATGCGGTCAAGCGCTGGAGTGAGGCCCATAAATGCGTCGGCGTGGGATGCCCTTTTGAGGTTTACCAGCGCATATTCTCTCGAGCACGTACACGGGCTGGGGGACAATGTTTAATCGGTTTAAAATATTGATGGACCAATGAATGGAACGAAAGTGACAAACGAACTAATGGCGAATCGTCACCGAAAGCGGACAGCCCCGGTGGTGGGAAGTGTACGCATCCAGGCGGAATTAATAATGCATTCAACCATCATGCACCACATCGAAACGGGAACCAAACGTGGGCAACCAGTGCGGCTTTAAGCGTCCTTTTTCAGAGCGAGTTCAAGGATCGCGAGTACGTTGTGGTTTCCCAGAAGGCCGTTGCATGAGCCATCGAGTTGGTTGTTTCGAGCTGGAATATATATAAATATAGCGCATTTTCCCCCATTTCGCGTAATATAATCGTATACATATTCACCGTTTAGGTTAGCGGTGGCGCAAACAGTGGAGTTGAATTCGTTTTTCCACCGGAATTAGAAGGAATTAATTTTACCCACTACCAACCAACAAATGTACGTGTAGCTTTTGCGTTGAAAACCCGCGCTAGGAAAAATGGAAAATAAATTCAACAGGAAATATTATTTATTCGCATACCTGACGACTGCTTCCCAGAGTTGTGCTTTTTTTTTCATCTTCCGAAATATTGATTTAAAGACGCCATTCACGCGGATCACGCTCGCAGCAGGCCGTGATGGAGGTAAACGTCGGCTTTCGCGCCACCGTTCCATAGCAACCGTATCTCTTTCCACGGTTTCTTCACCTTCTCGCGCGTGTGGCCTTTCCATTCATTGTTGGCTCGGTGCGACGCGAAATTACACACTATCGGCCGTGCTGCGTCGTTTCTTTAAATGGATTAAACATCACATTCCCACAGGCCGACGGCGGTGGCGTCGGTGTATGTCATTACTCTCCACTCTATCAGCCGCGGCACGATGCTTTAAAGGCCACCCGACCCGTTGGGGAAGGAAGGCGGTCCATTTTCCGACCTCACGAACGCAGAGCATCACAACCCCCTGGCGTTTGCTCCGGCGGGAATTCGGATCGGACGTGTTAATGAGAAGTTGATTTGCAGACAATCGCTCGCGCTGGTCTCCGGTGGAAAGGCGCAGCTGGTACACGTACCGTGCACTTTTTAACACCTTCCGCTCATTCGACCCTGCGGGAAGGCTATCCCCGGTGCATGTGTGTGTGTGTGTGTGGGTGGGTGGGAGGTGAAAGTTGGTGAAGTAAATGCCAGCTCGCGGTATGCAAACTGCGTATATCAGATTATGCTCGACGAGAGGGCGTTGGTTCGTATTTATTTTTTCATTATTCATTTCGTTGGTACCATTTTATTCCATTTTCTTGTCGTTTGTTTCCGTTTTGCTGCCAGTTCATTATGCATTCTGGGTGGCGCAAGATCGCACGGGACTGCTGGGACGGGATGCTGCCGGCGAGATAGCTTAAGCAGTTCTTTTGTTGATGATGATTATTTCCACTTTGTTTCGGGCGCGTCACGCCATTTTGCAGCCCGGTTTGATTACAATGGCGGTTTCGGTTTCTTTCCGCGATGCATGTCCTCGAGTGGCGGCATCGGGGTTTGATTTAAATTTGTATAAATCATAATTTCTGCCGGAGAGCTTCCCTCCACCGGTGCGCATGCGATGCTAATTGCACGCGGGCGGAATTAAATGGTAAAAAGTGAAAGGGCTGGGGAGTTTTGGGTTGGATTTGAGCGGTTGGATTAAAAGGAGCAAAAAAAAAAGATGCAATGCACACAACACACTCACCAAAATGGACGAGAAAAGGCACTAAATGGAAATAGCATGTTTTTAATGCTGCTTTGTCTGGCTTTTTTATTTACTTTTGCTTCCACAATTGACATCAATGTACTAGCTCGCGATGTCACGCGGAGTTCAAAATGATGGTGCTCGAAAATCATGGCCAACTCGATGCCAGTTACCGTACAATGAGCTTGCCGGTCGATAATGCAACATCGTTTATTGCAGCGGAATTGTTTCGCCTCCCGCACACGCCGATGATGCCCCTGCCATTTAATCCCGATGTTCGACATTAACTTCAGGGGAGATTATTCCACTCGAGCTGTTGCGATGTGAGGTTATCAGCCGAACAATGATGTTATGCCTCATTTTACAGATTGCTGCAATCCAGAGGAACTCCCAGAACGTCGATGAAGCGATAGGTGTGTGGGGGTGCTTACAGGAATTTAATCTCCGCTCGTTGAGTATTAGAGCTTTGGTGTACAAAAAGAAAGATATAAATTGCTTCAGCGAGCTGCAGCATGGTGTTCTCTGGTCATAGCGGTGCACAATGGTTAGAATGCACCAGTGGAGGTCCGAATTTTCATGGTTAGTCTCTACACACACTGCACTCGTCTGTGTTAGTTTCCCTGTTTTCCCCCTCCTGGGATGGTTATGAGTTCGGACAGCTCTTTCAGGCAGCACTCCATGTCGATGGTGCTGGAACCATCCTCGACCGCACGGTCGGTGAGATAAAATTTATTCTATCGTGGTGCTCCATATGTCGACCATGGAGCGGGTTGCACATGGTTTTGTTTGAAAAGTGCAGCAGCATGTGCCTGCCTAGCCAAACAAGTGCCGGCCAAGTCCCCATGGTCATCGGTGATGTAGTTGTCAGTTGAACAATTACAGCTAATGCATATATTTATGGTAATAGGATCGGGTTGGCCTTTAACTGTTATTCAATTATTTTCCCTGGATTACAGGGCGTATTGTTGCGGGTGAGTACGTGACGTGGTGCTAAAATGTTGCGCAGTTCGAGGCGAGCTTAACGACAGAAATTAGGGCATTATTTATTAGGCTTTCCAGCTACTTGTCGCATTATTGAATCTTTCAATTCGCAGGAGAACGTTTCGACCGTTAATAATAATTGATAGCGTTCGTGGAAAGCAAAAAGCGAGCCACAATTCATCACAATCGTTAATTTGTTTGTTGTGTCTACTCCATTAAGAAGTAAGCATTTGAATTAATCTTGCGCTGTCGTGAAGCACAAAGATGCTACCTCTGCACATCGCAAAATGTGTCAACATTCACGGACCATTTGAGTAAATTTATGCAGCGCTTTTTCACGTTCTCTAGCCGGCTGTCTGGTGCTCATAAACGAACGTTGTCTGGTGTACTGGTACAGCGATAAACAAATTCTCCGGTCGTCGGGGAAAATTGCTGCTGGGAAAGGTTTCATTTTTCCAGCTACCAACCATCCTGGCTTCCCGATGCCCATTTCTATCGACTCCGTGAATTTCTGCGAACGCGAATGTGTCGCTTCGATGGCAATACAACCATCTGAAAAGTTCGCGCTCGCGCTCACGGGGAGGTTTAATGGAGCTTCATTTGTTTCAATCAGCCACGGCAGTGCATAGAGCCGGCTGTAGTAGTCCTCTGTGTGGGGAAAAACCCGCGGGTTTGTTTGGTGGATGAAAGCTTAATCTTGCGCAAATAACAACCGCTCGTTGGCGTCGATGGGACTAGGACGATTCTCCCGTACCAGGACGAAGAGAAAGCCAGCACACCATTCTTCCAGCAGGTTCCAGTGCATTGATTCCGTTCGAGGCTAGTTGATTGGACTGGATTTGGGTCGCTGCAACCGAGCCCAATCGTGACAATTGCGGTACCATTCGGGAGCGTTCGAGTGTGTCGAAGGAAGGAATGGGCATTCCGTTTCCCTGTCACGTTGTGGCACGTGACGTCCTTTCAGAACTCGCCGCCAAATTGGGCGGATTTTTATCGCGTTTTTTTGCGTGTGTGTGTCATTAAATGTGCACCGGTCCGTGTGATGATGCACATTCTCGGGGTGGGAAGTAAATTAAAATGAAAAAGAGGCCTCCCGATTCGTCGATGGATTTGTATTCAGGTCCATTTCCGTGCTGATGCCCTCACTCGGTCGAGTCAGGATCGTTGCTGCGAACGTTTGCTTTAGCTCAAAATGCACTTCGTGGTCATCTGAATCAAGCAGAATTCGCAAATGCAGTGCCACCGAAAGGCGATGATGCGACTCGCCCGATCTTGCGTCATTGCGTCGCAACGCTTATGACCTCGCTCGAGCTTTCGTGCGATTTCATTGCGCCAGAATGCGCGATCTTCTTTCGGGCTTCGTTATGTTTCTTTCCACCAAATTTTCCCATCACAAGCTTACGCTGCGCGAAAACAGGCGCTAATGTGCAACGGCATTTGCAACGGTATTGACCTTTTTTCCACGTTCGTCCGCCCGACCGGGAACTGGGGCATCAGCGCGCTCTCGAGAGGGTCGGCCTTTGAACTGGCGGTTTATTTACGAATTCCGGTCCCCTTGGGCTAACCGCTTAATATCAGCTTGCTCTCGCGCTTGGCTCAAATAAAGCAGCCGGCTTTACGACTGCGCACTAAGAATGGTAGGTCAATGTGGCGTTTGATCTGTTTTTCGCCCCCTTCACGTGGACAGGGGTGGTTTTCGAATGGCCCATGGCTTGTTGGGGCCGCGCTAAAGACGTTGGGGTGTTTTGAGCAGACGGCGCCCGTGGAAATGTCAGCCGAATGCGATCCGGTGACTTTATCTCTCGAGACGACTGGTTGTAAAGAACCGGTGCTACTGGCGGCTGGAAAGAGTGCCTGCTGTCGAGGCCTACGGCGTACAAAGTGCGGCTCGACATTTGGAACTGCGGCGCCTTTTGGAAGACAGTAATCGAAATTATGCCGTACGAGAGGGCCGGGTTGTGATCTTTTCGGTGGCCTTTTGGCCTGTGAATTAGGTATATAATTGGCCAGAGCATTTGCATAAATGGTACACGAACATGTGGGTGGTGCGTCAGAGGATTTTATTCCTTCAACAAGGCAGAAGCTCCTTCATCGAGGGAGAAGCTCGCTTGAAGAAACCTTGTTCCACGCCTACTGTGATATAGATGACGTGCTGAACCACCAGTTTTAAACTGCCATTATGCCTAATAAGCTTGTTGCACGTAAACCTTATCACGGCAACACATGGCGCACGCAGCGTAATGTAATGTTTCAATTTGTTCTTGCTCCGGGCAAGTGCAATTGAATAATCGGGCATTGCCATACGGCTCACATCCACCGACGACGGCACCACTCAAAAGCTCGTAAACTCCAACGTTAAGCACACATCTCACCCACCCGTTACCTCACTCGACACAAACAAAATAAACACCTTAAAAGGGCAAAGACACCCAAAACCCGCCATCGCCGTCGTATCGCGACGCGTAGAGCCTTTCTCTCGCGTTTGGAGGACCTCGGAGTTGGAGTTGGCACAAGGACGGGCGTATGGTTGCGCTCGCGTTGCTCGAGATTTAATCCCCGGATTGGCAATATCTTCCACCCTGGCGCGACGACAACCAGCCAGCCAGCGCGCGATTGAGGTGCTCGCTCGAAAATAAGCTCGCGTAACGCAACGCCAAGTTCCTGCGCGCGTACGGGTGTTTGCGCGTATGAGGATTTTTCCTTTTGCGGACAACGTCACGATCGGGTGGGTGGTAAGGGCGCCTGTCGAGTGAAACTCCCCACGCCACGTTGACACTTGCGTCGGGATGGTAGCGTGCAATAAATATTATATTACACGATACTTGCCCCCGTGAGGAAATCCCGCCCTTGGTGCCTTCGGTATCGTCGGTGCCTCTCGTGTTGGAGATTATAGACTCTCGAATAGAAGCGTGGCAGAAAAGCGAGTGGGTTGCGTTTTCGCGAGTGTGTGGCACTTAATATGGTGCGGCTTCCGTTTGGGAAAGTCTTAGGAAAAACATTGGTTTTTCCCTTGCAAAACAAACAGACGCGACTCGGCAAGGAGGTTTGCTTCGGAGGACTGGAATGGAATTTGGAGCGGATGGAGAAAAAAAAATGAGCGACACACACAATGCCACGCACTGCTGGCACGCAGAAGTGGCAAACGTTCATTCATACGTAATCGCGACGCAGGATCGGTGCGAATTTGTGCGCTCGAGATGGTGGAGTTGCAATAACAAACAACACCGTATGGTTGTTTCATTCGAAGCCGTTGTTAATCTGAGCGAAGCCTGGTGGATTGCTCTGGAGGATAAAGAAATATAAGTTATTAAACGGACTTCTTGGGAGGCCCTTTTTTGGGAGTTTGCTCACCTGTGCGAAGGAGATGGTGGTTAAAGTCTTTGCAATAAATTATATTAGCTGAAAGCTTTGTTACTTCACCAACTGGGCCAAATTATGGCAAGTGTTTTGAATATGCCCTTTTCAACAAATGTTGGTTCTATTGTTTTATTTAAAAATTCTAGTAAACAATGTTTACTGGTAAAATGTTTAGCACGACGAGAGATAAAATACATTTCATGCTAAGAACGATTCTAAAAATAACAAATAAATCCCAACGTGATGAAACTCCCATTCCAACAGGTGTAATAAAGGCTAATTGATCACAGCTTTGTAGATTCCTCTTTTCTCTCTCCTGTAAACGTTCCAGGAAACATCAAAACCACGCCTCGAGGGACCTAAAAACTTTACGCACAAGAAGAGACACTCGATGGAAGTTGATAAAAACGGTTTATAGACAGAGCACGTGGAAACATTTGCCAAAGAATGCTGCTGGCGGCATGCCAGCTGGATCGGAAAAGTTGTCGGAAAAACTTTTCTACTGATCCCCTTTTTTCATGATGGTGGTGTGTGGAGGACTCAGCCGACCTCAAAAAATAGAATAAAATAATTAACAATCATTTACTCTGGCGAAAACATAAAAATGTAGAGCGAATACCAATAATGAGCACAGGCCATTTTTTTCGAGGAAAAATATGCAATGGTCTATGAATGAAAATGCTTCCTAATGGATAGGAAAGCATTCCGATCGGAAATGTCTGAAATTGGCTGCGAGGAATGAAACAAAATTACGATCTCATCATCGACGAGGGATCGTTCGATCTTCGACCAATGCAAGACCTGCAAACAGATTCACCTTGTAGCAGGGACGGCACGATCGTTGACCATTGACCGCGCGCATCCGCGTGATGTAATGGCTCCAGCACGGGAAGAGCCGGAAGCTCATCTCCTTGTCGGGGCGGGCAGCGAACATAAATGAAATAAATACCGACCGTTCCAAATTGGATTATTACGATCGAGTGCCATTATATTCCATAGATTCCTTTTCCGGGCTCGAGCGAGGGAGTTGAAGCGAGGGCCAGCAATTATACACTCTCGTGGGGAGGGCGCTCGCACACCGGCACAGTTCTTTAATTATTATCCCTCCACCCCAACCGGGAGAAGTTGATCCGCGATCGCTCCATCGTCAAAGAATCTCTTCGCTAGCGAAGCCAGCAGAAGAAGCCCAAAAATGGACCTAAAAACAAACATGCCTCCGTTGGTGAGTTTTCATTTCCGTTGCGCTGCGATGGCATAGCAAGTCGAGCGATCTCGATAGTTAAACCATCCCCCAGAGGGCAGTCGATAATCGGAGCCAAGTTCATGGCGGTGGCATCATCTCCAGCCGGCGAGCGGAAGCTTCGCAAAAAGCAGCCGGCAGTGGTGGGGAAAACATCCGGTTCGCGTCCGCGTGTGGAGCAACAGCTCGATGATGGCATCATGCTTGGATCTTTTGGCCAGAAGTCAGAGAGAGAGTCGGTGAAGTCTGTCTGGGAGCAGTTGCATGATGTGCTAAACTGCATCAGATGGCTTTTGAACAGCCGCGAATGCCTCGCGACGGGTGAAAAAAGTCCCATCTCTCGGGAAGGGCTCGAGCCTCGGACGAGAACGGAACGAAATGGAATCGAAAAAGGTGGAATTCCCATGCACCGGGTGGCCCGAAACGATCGCCGATCGTCTGGCGATGGTGGCGGTGTATTAAAATAATTGACAAAGATTGCCCACCGGGTTTATCGCTTGTATTAATCATAATGACCGACAAATGCGCCCAGCGTGCGCTGGAATTTCTGCTTCTCTTCCATAGGTCTAGGGACCGATGGTCGTGAATATTTTGCACTTTCCTACGCCATGGCTCGCGTTAAGGGTGGTCAGATGTTGGCGCACTTTATTGCACATTAGCCACATGTAGGCGCTGGTGAGAGTTGTTCTCCGACCGGTAGAACCATGCCTAGAACTACTTCTCGCGTGCTTGGTGGCAAGTATATCAAATTTAATTTCTCTTTCATTGCTTCTGCAAGACATTACTCGTTTTTTTTTTATGGATCGGCATTCTGTTCATTCTTTCTTGGGGGGAAAATTTCATATGAAGTTTGAGACATGGCTTGTAGCATTCCTTAAAAGACTGTTAAGAAATCATAGTTCTAGATCAGATAGTATAAAATCTCAAACAGGTATAGTAAGTGAAGTCGAG
This sequence comes from Anopheles nili, assembly GCF_943737925.1. NCBI lineage: Eukaryota > Metazoa > Arthropoda > Insecta > Diptera > Culicidae > Anopheles > Anopheles nili. The sequence continues at coordinate 23,597,138 of NC_071292.1, forward strand.
CAGGTTTTCCAACACAAAAGTAATATTTTTAATATTAGCTCGCAAGATCATTTTCAGTTTGACATCACTGTTCTAGTTGAATGAAAAAGAATTAAAGATCGCAATCCGTTGCATTAAGGTTGCAGAAAGCACGTTACTTTAAATATACAAATCTATCTGAAATAATAATGATTTATTTGCAACGATTGATAGCCGACTGCAGATTTAAAGACATTCAAACAAATCAAACAGTTGTCATTCGTTTTGCAACGGCTGATATCGCTGATAATCAATGATTCATAACGTTTATTCGCACGATTGTCGATCATTTCGAGCAGCGCAATGTTGATGCTCTCTGGACGCACTCTCATACCTTCCGAACCGATTTATCATCGTCAACCAGCAACGGGAAGAAATGCTCTCTGCCATTCCAATGCCGCTAGATGTTATGCGAAACGAGTTCCACTATTCGTCTTCTAAGAACCGGCCCGGCTTTGAACTCCCCGGGGAGGCCGTTGGGATGAAGCATGTGCCGCTGGCATAAATTTTCCCTCCGACTTATTGACATTGGAGCGAAGAAAGCCCTGCAAGTGCACAATGTCGAGCAAATAACTCACTGTGTGGTTCCGCCAGAAGGCAAGCAGTTACCGTCGCCGGCAGTTGTTTATTATTGTTTTAAGGCCTGGGAAATGAATGGGGGCTTTCGCTCGGGCGCTGATGGAAAACCAAAACATGCACGCTCGGTGCGCTCGAGGCGGCAGCACTTACTGCTGAAAGTAAGAGCAATTGGGTTCGCTTTCCACGTGGTGCTTCCAAACGCGATCGATGCTTGCGCCTGTTGTGTCTGCATTCTGCCAGATACCGATTTGAAGTTGAGAGGAGTTTCGTGAAGGGGCCACCAAAATGCCGTGGAAAAACTGGAGCAAAGTTAATGATGCTGTCTCTACTTGGGAACCTGGATGTGGAAAGAAAGACAACTTATGGGAGAAGTACCGAGAGATCTTAATAAGTGAAAATAAACAAGATCATTCATGTTTTTATAATAAATTACTTAGCTCACGTTCCATAGTTTAATACATGGAGTATGTTTATTCCTACAAAGCACAATTTAAATAGCTATGATGTATCTTTCCATTGGTTTTGAATTAATCTGTCTATAAAAATCAAAATATTTGACACCTTCATCCCATCAACTTAGCATATTCTCCACGTGCTTGGCAATAGGTCAAGGTGTTTCATTTGACAAAAACCGGAAGAGCTACAATAGTTTGACCAAATCGGTGCACATTTGATTGTTGTTGAGATTCATCGCGCCCGCACAAAAAAAGGGCATCGTCCACCCACCCACAAACGCACCCTTCTTTGTGCCATCAGTCGTCCTTGGCGGATCGCTTCCAATGTAAACCCTGCACCGAATCAACCTTGCACGTTTCGATTTCTCCAGCTCCGGGCGTGGCACACGGCTCATCCAAGTGGTCATCACGCCCAAACACTCGTCTGGCGTGTTGTTGCAAACTCCCAGCCCACCTTGTTCGGTTTCGATTACACTCCCTCTGGCCGGCCGGAACATATGGTCGCGATCGATTTCGCCGTTTGCCACCCTCGAGGCTGGTGCGAGCATAGCTATGCAAAAGAGGGATTGTGAGCATACAAAAAAAAAGCTGCCACCAGAAACGAGCCATTCTTGCCCGCGTGGCCACGCTTCACGATGGTTGCGTTTCGGTGGGGCTTTTTTCGTGTGTTTCTGTGTGTGTGTTTCGACTCCCCGTCACTCGTCGTGCATTCCGTTTCGTCCCGGTCTGCGGTTGTTTTGTGGGGCCATTGGAATGCGACAGGGCCTGCGGTTGCACGAATTCCGCTTCTCACGTAAATTAGCACAACGCGTCCGTCTTTACGCCATCGCTTCTTCCCTTTGGCGGGAGCCCCCTAAGTTCCCAAGGGCTTTGGGGCGTGCTTCCAGCTGTTGCGCGTTTTCTCCGGCTGCTGACCATCCGACGCAGGTGTGCTACACCATCGATGGAATTCCGGCCATCTTCCCTCGGTACCGGGCACCTCGTTCACCCCTTTTTTTCCACTTCGAGATGGAGGAGAACCTTCAGCAAGGTCGACGATGGAGAGATGCTCCAGCGGTGGAGCTGAAGCTTGTTTCGATTTCGAATTTGAAGGTGCGAGGGTGGTTTTTCCAACCCACCCACCAAACCGGAGCCGTTTCGGAGAGGGGTTGGTATTTTCCACACAACAAGCCCCCTCGTATCGGCATCCAATACCGATCAAAGCGATTTTTGAGAATGGAGCCCAGCAAAATTGGATATTCATTTTCTTTGCCCTCTCCATCCACCGATCGAAGCCGGTGGAAGTGCCGGCTTTTCCTATCGACGTTTCGGGCCACCGATGAATGTTTCCATTTTGCGTTTTTGGCCCGCTGCCTTCGTCCGCTGATTGATCTCCATTTTGTTGGATGATAATTTTCTCCGCGCTGTGGCGCAGCCAAAACACGCTGAACGTTGGTGGTGAGGATCCAGATCGATCGCCATCGGTCGGTTGGTGGTTTGACACGATGAAACGAATTCGGTCTTAGAAAGCGCACCGCACTTTCCTTCGCTCTCGATGCTCCAGATTCACTGTCTCGCTGGCCGTTTTTGGAGGGAAGTTTTGTGTCGGTAGTGGCATCAGCTTTTATCAGTACTTCGGAAAACATCACTCCTCGATTGGGGATGAGTGCTTTGGGGAGGGTTTAAATTGATTTAATTGTCCGCATTGTGCCGACGTATGGAAACGGCATGGATGTAAAGCGAGAGACTGAAAAGTGATTCGTAATGGAGCCGCGGGGTGGCGTACCGAATTAGATGGGTGCAATATGGAGCTTCAGGTTAAACAACATTAAATTGCCGCTCGGCTTTCGGTGAAATATCGTAGGTAAATTAATCTGTAAATCTTTGTTTCGTGCTCAGAATAAGTGGCGCTTTTGAAACCGACGCAATGCAAATGGATGTTTAGGAGTAGCTATTACGAAATCGGATGAAGCAATGTTAGCGTTCGAGAGCATTAAATGGGATGTTTATGACATGTTAAAGATTTATTTTAGTAATTTATGTATGAATTTGTTTAGATGCATATTTTATGTTGTATAGGCTATTGAAATAATGACGGTATTACCTTGCAAAGATATAGCATTAAGTAACATATAAAAGAATAGATTTATTTAAGATGTTCCTACTTAACTTCTGACATTCATTATTTTTATATGACACTAGCTGTTAAATTAGGTAGACAATAGAGCACCAGAAATAACAATAAAAACGAATAGTGAGTTTGTTTAAATGTTCTAAACCGTGAGAACTCAACAAAGAGATCCTTATCACCGAAAAATCCATCTATTCTTAGCTCCGTCCTTCAACCGTTGACACTGAATCACTTAAAGTTCTCTCTTCTTAAAGCTCTCCCAAAACAACCTAAAGCTCAACCACCGAGCTGCACTAACAATCAGATAGCACGAGCTCGGAGACCTCGAAAATCGTGGCCCACGAAACCTGCAACATGAAAACGCAGAAGCTACAGGAAACAGTTCACGTTGAAAATGATCCTGTTTCTACCGGCACGCTTCCGTGGCTTCCCATTGTTAGCTGTTTGTCACCGACGCGGTAACGATTTCTGGAGAAACCCGTGGCCACGGGCAACGGCCCGACGTGCGGAAAATAATGCTAATTTGAGTTCTAGCGTCTGTTCGCGGAAAACACTGGCAAAACGTGGCCCGGTGCGTGTCGTGCACCTTAAGAGCCCAGGCGTAGAGTTTTGCTCGGAACGTTCTGTTCTGCTTGTTCCTCTGCACTGCGGCAGGTTCGGTTGCCTGAAGCCCTGCGAGACAAACTCCACGGACAGGTTCGCCATCGATTATTTAATGGTTCAACGGAAACGCAACGTTTGGTCGGGCTCGTGGTCGCTCGAAAGACGCTGGTTGATGATCGAACATCGACGGATTGGCAGGTTGATGGGCTATTTGTCTCACCGAGCCAAAATGGCGGCACCGGGTCCTGCCACGGCTAAGGTAGGTAATAAAAATCGCAATTTATTTAACAGCACAACCTCCGCCGGTACCGCGCATCGAATCTCGCCCGCTGATCGATGGTTTATAAATGTTGCTTGCGTTCTTCGGGGGCACCGTTCCTGATCGGCGGGAGGTTTGGCAACAAATCTCGGCCGGCTTAACCGGTCACAGGCCAAACAGCAACCGACATCGATACCTTCCGAGCAACCGGTCATGGCGGGAGGCCAGGACCACGAGTCCCGGTGTTAGCTTTCAGCTGACCTACTCGCGCCCCTGGCCACTCGAAACAACGGGCATAGATCGCGCCCCCGGGGCAGGTGGCAGGTGTTATTAGCGTATTAACGGGTTATCTATCGCCACTGGGGGTGGGAGTCCGATATCGTTCGCTTTTCATCCCCCACCATCTTTAGGACCCCGACTGGTTCGTGCAAATGGCGGCTCGGAGCTGGCTCCCTGGGTAGACGAACCGGGCCGCCAGGAGGGCCGACACTTGGGCCACCATTGTTCTCCTTTTTGGATGCGCGTTTTGCCATCGCATCTGCCAATTATGAGTAAATTTTCAATTATAATACTCCGCAGCGGTAATGACGGCAATGAACGCTGCGGCCATCAATGGGCTCGGGTGGGAGGCTGCGGGTGGAAGGATCCGGGCCGGTTTTTCGCAGGCGAACGCTGTCCAAGCATTAGATCTAGAGCTGCACGGTGTCTTTGACCCGTGAGCAACACAATTATTGAGTAATTTGAGCCAATTGTCTGTGTGGCTTCTTCATATGCCAGGGTCGAGCCTTTTTCGAATGAGCCGTTTGAATGGAAAGGTTCGGAATGTGTGTTTCGGCTTTTTTTATTGTTTGGACCATAATATGAAAAGCATGCTCCACAGGTAGATGATTATCTCATTATAACATTAGCCAAACTTTATCTAATGTGAAGCTTTATAAGATAAATTATTCGTGAAATTACGCAAAAGCAATATAAACCATTGCATAGATGATAAACAATAGAAAGAATTTTAATATTGCTACATTTGCATTAATCTGTGAATTTTCTACTAAAGTTATATTTTGTTTCTTTTGCAATTAAATGAGCAAACGCTCATCAAACCTTTCCGGCATTAAAGTAGTTTTTATATACGCAAAGTGTTCAAGTTTATGATTTAATCGATCGAAGCCTACTGGGTTTTTTTTCCCCAAGTGCATACCATTCGGTACAATGGCAGGCATGCTTCGGATTGATATGCACTTAACAAATTGAATTGAATCGTTAAATGGCACAAAGCCAATTTCACGATTAGTATCCGTATTGTTGAACACTACACAACGGCATTCCTCCATGCACTATTCGAGAGCCGTCGAGGGGCTGATGGGCGAGGAACAAAGCGTACATTAGGCGACCCTTTCGTGAAGGGTTATCCTTCTTCAGCAACTCCCCGGGAGGCAACTCGTTTACGTGCCAATAGATTGTTGCTAATTGCCCGCCAAGAATGGAAAGTATTCAATATCGTACCGCGAAGGGCCGCCCGTGAAGTGAAAGGGCCATCCTCGGGCACGCACGTACCTGGGAACGATTTGTTACGGCATTTTTTTCCCATCACGCCTTCGGAACGGCGGTCGAAATGCCCGGGCTGGAACTTCCTTATCGAATTATGACGCAATCGGCTAAATAGGGAAATGTTGGTCGGTCCAGTGAAGCAGCGCATCGCCAAACGGTAGCCGAACGAGCCTGGCTGAGCTCCTGATTGGATCACTTATGGAGTGCATTCGGGGTGGTTGTATCGTGCTGGTTGAGGTTTGCGTTGCTCGATAAGGCGGAATTTGATTGGATTTGGATTATGAAATTACGCGGTAAACAGTGCAGAAGCCTTCGTCTGGAATGCCGGGTGAGGTGGGTTGTGTTGTTGCGAAAGCTGCAAATCTATAAACTTCCGATACAAGTCGAAGAAAGGGGTTTGAGCCTGCTGTTAAGTGTATGATTTGCTGTATAATAGGACTAAAATTTAAGCAATAGAATGAAAGTGTAAAACATTGTTAGTCAGTTTTTTTAAATTAGTGAATATATTCTCTCGAAAATGCAATAAGTTTATTTGAATTGATACACATCACAATTTTAAATTTCATCATATTAAACACGTTAAAAAATCATAGTATTTAACTGCATAAGTTTGTACTCCGTTTTTAGACAATTTGAATTGTCAATTTGGTAAAACTTAATTGCAATTTGTATTTTGCTTAAACATTACGCTTTAAACAATTGCATCTGCAAGAAAATGTGACTACTTCCTGAAATTTAATGACCCTTTTTTGAAACCTTATTCATGCAAATGTATTGCCTGAGTATCAACAAATAATTAAGCACTCCGATCGAATAGCTCTTTCGTGTCTATCTAGCACATAAGAACACCTGGTTGGTGGTCGATCGGGTGGCTGCTCGATCGTTAAAATTGCATAAAACGCTCCAACTACTCCAGAACATCCCTTTTCCCTCTTAAACCCCTCCGATCCCCCGTGGGAAACGTTCGATCTTGCACCGATCAAGCCCGGTTCCTGGCAGCGATCGCGTTTCGCAACATCCGCAGCCACGCGTGAGACCACAAAAGGGCCAACATGGGCAACTCCACGAGCTTGTACAAGCCCTTGTACAACCGGGAGGATGCGATCGAGCAACAGTGCGTTCTTTTGCCGGAACGGGATGCGGAGTTACTGGAATCACGCAACGTTCAATCGCGATCGATTTTGCATCTTCCTTTAGTTGCTTTAGGTCTGTGTGGTTGTTTGGCAACCGAGAGACGGCCCTTATGCGGAGCACCAATGTGTGGGAGCGCGTTTACCCACAGTGCGGCCATTTACCGGAAGCCAAACCACCATAGCCTTCTTCGATGAAGCATACACTACACTGCCCCACCACCCACACCCACCCACGCACATCGCAATCCACGAGCAACAACAACAGTGTTGCGAATCAGACGCAAGCCAACAGACCTACTGGCTGGCCCAGGTGTAGGCGTCCGTGAGTCGGTTCCTTCCTGGGCTCGTTGGGCTCGTTTGGTTCGCGGTTCATTGGAAGGAAATCGTAACACGGATCCGTAACCGTGTTTCTAGACTAGAGCCGCAAAACACGCTTCGTCGGTGCGGACGGGGTTTGATTGATTGTTTTCGATTGTGTTTTCTCGCGCCGCAAGCCGCCTTCCAAGACGATGTCGGTTGTGGTGAGCTCCGTTGCTGAGCAAAGAGGGAAGGATGGCCTAGCGATGCAACCGAGGGCAACAATGGAAGTGGAGCTCTATTGTGCTTTTGATTTGATATGATAATCGAGCAGCTGTGTGTCGTGCTTGCGGGTGAGTCCTGAAGGTGTACTGATTCTCCGACGGTCCGATGGGTCAAGGTGGGAAATAATTAGCTAGCCAAGCAAACATATCGAAAGTTTCACTCAGCCCACGCGTGCGATGTAGCCCGACAATGTTCCGAGTACTGGAAAGTATGCTATAAACGTTTTCACGAGCTTCTCCATGGACTACTAGACGCATAACGATGCAGAAGTGGCTCCAAAAGCGTATCTGGGAATGCTGATTGCTGGTGATATTGAAATAAGTGGAATAACCGATGTCACAAACGTACCCTTCGGGATCGTTGGGCTTTATTTGCGCGTCTCCATTTCCCATTGGTCCGTGCTCGAGCGTTGGAGCGGGCAATTTTCGTACCATTGCCCTAAACGGGACTTGCGCTATTCGCAGTCCCTCCGGTCCGTACCATCGTTGCTTCTTTCGTCCTTGCATGGAGCCCTCTTCAATTGCGGATTCTCTAGGATTTTCCACATCAAACCCCCAGCGCGGTCATCGACGAATGTCGGCTTTCTTAGCGTGCGATTCTCGATCGATGCAATTTTTACGCCACGTAATCAGTGACATTTCAATGATGCATCGATTCGATTCGCTCGGGATCTGATGGGTCGGTTTTGCTTTCTTCTCTTCCCACTCGAAGATCGAGGGCAGTTGAACGATCAACTGGCCAGGGCACGTCGTCGTCGTCGTCGTTGTTGTCGGAGTTCTCGACCGCGAAAGGGCGGACCGTGTGGGGCTATTAGATGTTACGTAATTGCCTGCACTTACCCTCGCACCGACGTCATCATCGTCGGCACTCGTCATTAACAACATCATCATTACCCATCGGGCTGGGATACGCGGACAGCTAACATCTGCATCGACACGGCGTTGGTGCCGGTAGAACCGCTTGGCAGCATAATCAGCGCTGACGCAGAAAGTGCAGGGAATGCTGCGGCTTATTTGCATTATTAAATTCAATTTGTCGCTCAACGGGGGTGATTTTTGTGCCCGGCTCTTTCGCGCTAGGTGACTTGGAAGAAACGAACTGCCCCGGTTGACATTCATTGGGTTGGGGGTTTTGGAAGAAGTCGCTTGCAGTGGCCGTTTGAAGCCGGGAGTATACAATTCTTTTTCTTCCCCCACGTCCCATATGAATTCCGGCGTCTCAGTCACGAGTAGCACCTTCGACCGGAGCTGATGGAGGCTACCGGGTCGTTAGGCCGAGCCTGATGGGTGAGTTTTCCTGCTTTCCGTGTGCCTTCACCTCGACGGGGTGCACCCGAGCGTGAAACACCGTTTCCGGATCAGGAGTCCACTGTGCTCCCGTGTGGATCCCGTGTGGATCTTCGGCCTCGGCCCAGCTGCACACCATCGAGCTGGGCACGATTTTCCTGCAGTTTTTCCCTCCCAGGAACGCCCATGCGAGGGGAGTGTAGAGAAACGGAGTGTGCTGGCTGGCAATTTATTCTCGAGCAAAAGTTCATTACTTGCTGCACACACCGGTGGTTCCGAAGAGCGGTCACGGTCCGTACGGTCGGCAGTCCGGCAGTCGCAGCTGCTTTCCCGGCCGGGCGGTACCTTTCCCGGGCGGTTGCCCTTGAATTCGTTCCAGCAGTAGTTCAGCATTAGCTGCTGCTGCTGCTGCTGCTGCCAGCCGAATCGTGCCCGGGGTGTGCGCTTGCTGCATCGATATGCCTCAGCGTTGGTTTTTAAAGTCGAGGTTACGGTTCGCTCGTAGGCAGGGAGACCCTATCAACCCTCACGAGTAGTGTAAAGTCAACCGGGAGAAACAAAACGCCACCCTCTACATTGTGGGTGAGAGGGAGAGCATCCAAAGGGGATGGAGGCCGATTGGGTTAGATTGAAAAACATAAAAAAAAACGCATAATATCTACGGGCCTGGGCTATGGATCGGATACTGGCGCATAAACGGTGGTGCAGTGGTTTCGACGGCCTTTTTGAGCGCGTTCACGAACACAGGAACGTTCTGTTTTTTTTTCCAGGGCACACTATGTTTGGTTATGGTTAAGTCGTGCTTGACTTCGGGTGCTGTTCTGCACGCGGAATTGTTTTCACCATGGCACCCTATTGTAGTAGGCGAGCAAGCGAGAGATAAAGCACAAACTTTACCTATATATTTTATGGAAACACTAAAGCCGGAAGCCGAGAATGAAGTGTTGCCTGCGCTCCATTGTGGAGTTTCTTTTCGTTGGTGCTGAGTTTTTTTTTCATTTTTTTTTTAACCATCGCTTTCTGATGCACCCGGGTGCGCGCGTTGCATCAAATGAAGAGTGCGCTGCAATCGCGTGGTGCAGCGAGCTTGACGCTGGGGATTTAAAATCGCCACCACAAAGACCGGTTGCTGTGAGCTGCACGAAGCCAGCAGAACAGTGGAGTGCTTCTATTCCGTGAGTTGAACTAGTATATTAAGATAAGTAATACTACATTCGGCTTTTGCAAGGTGACCTGACTGGCGATGTATACCTATATTACTCATTTTACTGACTTCAACAGCTCGCGATAGATGTTTTGTTAGTTTCTTTGTTTCTTTGTCGCTGGTTAGGGCGCGCCGATGCAGGGCCCTCGTTTCGTATCACGGTCGGGCTTTGTTCTATCGCGCAGTTGGCGTTGAAAAACTGGGTTGGCTTTCGCCTGATTTCACCCGGCTCTCGGTTGAGCCTACGAGCTTTATGTCTGTTGTATTTTTTTGTTCGTGTGGTTGTTTTAGTTTTTGCCTCACTACCAGCAGGGCCAGCCGTTGGGGTAGATTTTTTTCCCCCAACGTTGGCGCAAGACCAAAGGGTCCGTTGAGGCGCAAAAGTCAGCGCGGGATATATCACGGCTTGGAATCGCAGGGATGTCGCAGCAGCCCTGCGGGGGAAAAAGGCACCCTGACGGGTGGGTGGGTGGGTAGGTGGGATGGTCGTGTACGAAACCAAGCCCAGGTGGGTTTGGAGGGGGGGTAGGGTGGCCACGCGCACGGCCCACCACCCCCAGCGGCTCGAAGACGCCAACCCAGCACAAAGCGAGCGCCCCAGGACGGGTGCAACTGAGACAGAAACGAGTTTTCCAACTCGCGGGGCGCTAAATATAGCCGCGAAAAGTAACGAGCTCTGGAGCTCGGGTCGGAATTGGAACCGTCGGTGATGGCCGCCTGGCCCCGCTTGTGGAAAGGGTGGAAAGGGATCGCTCAAAGGTCGCGAAATTGCGCAATGCACTTGAGGATCGAATAGAACGGACTCCGGTCGCCGTTCGGTCGCAGATGTCTCATAATTTCGCCACGGTTCGGTGTATGGAGAGGGTGTCCCTGCCCGGGAGGGCCGGGAGTGTTTACGGGTTTCTAATTATTTGCACCGGCGTTACATTTGCATTATACAACAAAACGTCCGTGGGGCGTGCGAGCTCTTGTGGTTTTTGCAAGGAGAAAAAAAAAGAATGGTAGCACAGAGCGAGTTTTTTGCCACGCGTCTAGCATAAGCCGTCGTATGTCGCCTTTTTTTAATTAAAAAAAAGAATGGCCGTGTGCATTGAGCTTAATTTGTTTTGATCAATAAAAGGGCGGGAAAGTGCTACAATTATGTTATACGAATCAAATAAGGAAATGCCAATGGCTTTGATGTTTGTAATCAACGTCTCCACTGTTCATAAATGCGTGGAAAAGCTATTCAGTGTACTTTTATTCAATAAATGAAGATTAGTACTGGTGGTTTTCGTGTTGCTCTGATTGTTTAAAGCGAGTTAAAGAGAGTAAATTCAGATGCTGGGATATATGGTTCCATATTCTTTGAAATTGTTTCGTATATCGGGCTGAAAATTCTCCTATCGTAACTTATTCATATATATTCTAATAACAATCTACAGTTTGATTCGAAAATGGATGAAAAATGCTACACTTCATGCATATTAAAAACTGGCGTACGACTGTCGTTGAACATTTAAATCCGTGCGACTGCTGGGGTCTAATTTTAAATAACCACTCCACGTCAAACCAACAGCCCTTTCGAGTTCCCGGAAAACTATCGATCTAGCCAGGCAGGTCGTTTGCATATTGCATAATCATCTCGCACATAAATTCATAACCACCCGGCAAAAGCGCCGCCGATGATGCGAGCGGCCACGCAGCAAAACCCATATCGCCGGTTCCGGTGATTTCCGAATGCGAATAACAAAAAAAAAGGGAGAGTGTTTAAAACCAGCCCCTGCGAAATCGACAAATCGGTTCGTTCGCACCGTCGCGCAAATCCGATGACTTGCAGGCGTGCTATCCAATTATTTGTTTCACTGTTTCGAGCGTGAATCGCAAGCATCCTAAATGCCAGCTCCACCTGCGAGCTTAACCTCAGGGAGGGAGATTTTCCGTCGCGTATCTGAAACCGTGTCTGGAAGCGTGAGAACTCCGGACTGTGCGTCGATCTTCAGCGTCCATTGTTGGAGGTCAACATCGTCGGGCAAAATGGGTACCTTGCAGGAGTAGGTAAGTACTTCCGTTCTTTCGGGAGTAAACCTCTGTAAGCCGGATGATGAGTCAGGGAAAACTGGAACGCAACGTCGATCGCGCCTTCGATGCGCTCGCGTGATTATAATCCAATTTCTCGAACGATTACTCAAATATCATTTTCATCCACGATGCTTTGGAGCTCCGGAATTGCGTGGTGTTCGCATCCGGCTCCTTGGCCTATGAAAAGCCCACAAACACCCCCGATTGGAGTCCCGAGGCCAGAGGATAATTGCGGAGTTTTCTCTCGTACCCCGGCTCGAATGTAAATGAACGAATTAATCTGGCGGAATTTTAAAAGAGCGCTTCCGTACGACCATCGAGGCGTTGGTCGGCGTCCATCATGCAGCGGGAGGATGCTGACCTGTTGGCTTAGCCTTCATACGCCTACCGGGAGGTGGTAGTTTTTCCTTCCCCTAACCGAAAGCCGGAAAAGGTAACCCGAACCGAGGGCACCCTAAACCAATTGTGTGCACTCGAGCGGGTCCCCGTGGGCTTTATCCTTTCACCGTATAATCTGCGATTCGCACGTCCGTGTCCCCGGTCCCTGAGTCGCCCCTTTGGCAGGAAGCCCTTAATTATTGCTTGCCCTTCTTTGGAGCCGCTCTCGCTTTCGGACGCGGATGTCGTGGGCAGTTTTTTTGTTGTTTGTTCTTTGCCTCACATTTTGTCCCCACGCGTGGTCGTGCGCGAGCGACGAGATGACGGTGGCATGATAAGGGCAGTGCTGCTCTCAAGGACACAACCCCCAGGGTGGTTGGCAGGATGCTTGGGGTTCGTTAGCAACTGCGGCGACTCGGGACGCTGTCATCGATGGGCCAGTCCGGGTGCATGTGCAATGGTGCATGCGTTTGAATGGGTGCATCGTCGTGCAGTGGCTTTGGTTATGGTGGGTGGAAAAGTTTTCGCACTTTTCACCCCTCATTTCGCCGGTTGCTTTGATGTTGGTGAGCATCCAACTGACTGGTCGGGAAAATCCGGCAAGATTTACGCAGAGTTGCTCGGTGCAGTAAGTCACAAGGCAAATAGCGTGCCCGGAAAATATCGCCGCAGCAAACGATGTGCTGTTGGCAGAGAGATTCGGCACGGTAGGGTTGGCTGGTTGCAGGATTTGTGGTAAATATTATTCGTTTTGCAATTGCCACCGCCATGCGGCGTTACAGCTGGCTGAAGTAGAACACGCGATGAATTAATGAAGACGAATGCATTTGCTCGGTGCTTCCGTGCTGGCATTTCGTGCGGGAAGCGTAAGATACGGTATGTAAACGAGTTTACATTATTGAAATGACCACGCCGTTTGCTGGTGAGGCGTCGAAATCCGATTCGGGTTGAAACCGTATGCATTTGTGGTCCGTTTTGGTTGGACTGGAGCTGAAGAGGACCAAAAGGACACGTAAAATGGCCAAACGCCATAGAGTGGAAGTACAAATGGTCGATGGTAATGCGAAGCAATGATTTTAATGGGTTATGGTTTTGGGATTGTTTGGGTAAAGAACGCTGTTGATGATTTTGCTCGTTCAATATGAAATGAAATAATAATGACATAGTAATAATTTTTGGAACCTGCGCAAAGGGTCATGTATATTCATATGTATTTTATTTCATTTAAAATAACTATCCTTGTTTATTTAAAAACTTTCCTTTGTTTGAAATTTGATTCGATTAGAATTTATTTGATTTGTTGCTCATAAAAAGCTTCCTGATCAGATAATACTTTGGATATGCTTAAATAGGAAGGGTATTTTTTACGTTGGTTTATTATAATTCTCGCTATCTCATTTCAATTTAGAGTGAAAGAAAAATTAATTTAATTTAGTTATCTGATTTTTAATGATGATTAAAAATCTTCTTTTCTTCTGAAGGTCCTCTGCTTTGTTAAGGTTTTCTGTGACTTGAAATATTTCTCGTAGCCAGATAATCAATCTTGCGAACGGGAGAGACTCAGCCGAGATTAAAAAATAACCAATCAAATTAAGGGCGTTATGAGTGTCTAACAAAAAAACAGACGTTAAACAAAGCAAAGTAATTGTGATTACCGATTGAAGGTGTAAATGGGCAATGACTAATGTATATCCTTGAGATTGATGAATGTTTGAGTTCCAAAAATCGATTTTGCTAAATCTTCAATAACCTAATAGAGCGTAATTGTGAGCCTATCATGTAATGACCGTCCATTTCACCCTAACTGGTACTCTTAAAGCGCTTCGTATACGTGCGACTTCAAACAAATTCTCCCGTTCGCACCGTAATTAAATTGCTGAAATGTTACACAAACCCCGGGAATGTACCCGTAACGTCTTGAACGGACACCAGGTATCACCAGCAGAACCGAGCAGAATCCCTCGAGAGTCCTCACCCGGAGTTCGGAGGGTTCTTACTTCTCTCCACAAGAAAGGGCGTTCTTTATGGACATTGTTTTCTCCGAGCATTGTTTGCTATTGCTCTCTAATTGCAGCTATGATTTGCTCTAAGCCGTAACCTTTTGATTATCGCCTTCCTTGCGCTTGTCTATGTTGCTCTCGAAGGATTCTCAGAACCAACCACCACTGTTTTCGGACCTTTCGGATTGGCATTCGAGTGCATAACAACATGGTCAAGTGGACCGAAGCGCCAAGGACACCGGACCGCTTTCCAACCGGTGCCCTTTAGCGGCAACTCTACCTGCAGCTTGTTGTTTCGGTGCATCGGGATCCTTTTCATCATTCATTCTCGTTCTCGAGCCACCATTCGAGTGCTTCATCCATGGCATACGGCGATAAGATGAAAGCCCACGCAGCGTCTCAAGGGGGTGACAATTTTTCTTTCCTGCCGCAAGGTGATTTAAATCACAACCGAAAGTCGTCGTTTGGCTCGAATCTCGAGATGGTAGCGTGACGCGTTGCTTTGTTTATGCGCTTTGTGTATTTTTTTTTCTGTTTTGCCTGTCGCATGAAACCCCCAGCTAGTCCGGCCTCCACGCGGGTCCTTCCGACAACAGGAAACGGAACGGAAACGCAACAAATCCAAGGCAAACCATCCGCACCGTCTGACCAACTGAACGGCAGAAGCCTCCACGCAGCCTGGGCTCGAACGCGAAGCAACAGCTCGTGGTGGCCTCCGCACGGAGGCTGGTTCCCTTTTTTGGCTGTACCCCCGAGGGTGCTTGCTGGGCGGCTGGGTTGATGGAAAAGGCGAACCAGTTTGCTCGCGCGCGCCGAAAACGCAAGACACCACGCGTAAGCTCGCGCAAGCACTCGTGGAGAGCTTTTTTATTCGCGCGCGCGTCCCAGTCGCACTCATCTGAGTGAGTGCTCTTTAGGAAAAAGGGCCAACTGTTGGGTTTGGGCCCAGACGCGCCGAGACGCGCCATTCTAAATGAAACGAATCAATCATGCGACGGCGGTGGTGCTTATCCCGACCAGAAGACTTTATTAGCTTCAGCTTTTGGTGCCATCGTGGCGCGTATTTGCGGCCTCACAGTGGAGCGTATTGATTAATGGACCATTTTGGCCACAATCCGTGCTTCGTAGGGTGGAAATGTTGCATTTTAATTGGGACCGATTTGTGACCTGCTCGGGTTTTTCTTGTTCCTCTCTCTCTCTAACGGATGCTTGCCAAGAACCTTTTGCAAGGCAGACGACTGCGAAGGACGGCGATTGCTGGTAATGTCAGCAAACACCCCGAGGCTGTTCGCTCGTTGTAGGAGGATGTAGCTCGCTGTTGAGATTGTTTTGGAAACAAGCACTTTGTCTAGCTGTTGGGAGCCGATTTGAGTCGATTCGTCTTCGGTGGGTTTGCGTTTCGCAGGCTCACCTTGGAGGCGACTCGTCGCTTTGGGGATGAGGGAGTAAAAATACGTACAAAAACCACGGATCGCTATCAGAACCAGCTGATCACAAAACGAGCCTCATGCGTTCGTTTCATTCTCGTTTTCTCTTTTCACCCTCAAAACCGTGCGAGCGTCCCAGACAGTGGGACGATTTATGCGATTCCACCCCTCCATATGCTATCCAACCCCCATTTGCAATTATGACCCCACAGACACACACACACATGGGCGCTGGAGACGACGTTTGTTTTCGCTTATCGCTTCGCCCATGCAGAAACCGTTTCGGTGAAGGTGGGTGAAAAATGGGCTCTGCTAGCTTGGATTTGATTAACCTTCACCATCTCGGCTCCGTGCATGAAACGAGTGGCTTGAAGGTGGCAAAGTGGTGGGATTTTGGAGAAAATGCGGTCCGTTGTGCACCCCCCAATGGGATAGGCAAATTAGGCTCACGATCGACAGCGATGGGATTTTCCTCAGCGCACCGTTCTGAGAGTGAGATAATTTACCACCGATTACACGATTGATTAGAAGCAAGCCTCCGTGGATCCATTCTCCAGCACGGCGTTTGTCCACAAAACCCATCCAGCGTCGATCTGCTGCGATAGGGAGTCCACGACGAGACGCGATCGTGCATTGGGGTTACCGCTGCGATTTGACCCAAGGTCAAGCGTAGATGAATTGACCATTAAAGCTGAGGTCTGCAAGCCAATTTTACCCAGCACTATCGGCGGGATCAGCCAGAGCCGGATCAGCGTCGGGTTTGGATCGTGGATGGCGTGGAATCTGGCCACTAATCCGATCGACCGGTATCGCGATGTGCTCTATTGTTTAATAGACCCAAACGCTTGGCCGGCCCCGACGCCCGTGAAAAACCCCCGGCTGAACTTGGCCTTATGAACTGGCGGGCGCTTAACGAGAACCATCCGGAGGTTGGCCATTGTTGGAGCGGTTGAACCGGGCCCGGGTGCGCCCGGGTGAGAGAAAATTCAGCCTAATTGCCAGACGGGGGTAACCTTTTCCCTCCGGTTTCGATCGATCGACCATAACGGCCATAACGATCGGTTTGTGGCAGTTATGAAATGAATTACAATAACCGTACGGTCGGTGTTCGATGGTCGGTGCATCTGTGGCTGGCTCACACAATGCGAAACGCAAACTCAATCGCAAAACATAACCGAGCCAATGATTGGCTTAATTTCTGGCTTTTCCACGGCCACTCGGGTGGTGGGCTGGGCGGGAGCCAACCGTTACAATGGACGGCATCCGAACAATGTGGCGCATCACTGCAAATCACCACCCCATGTTGCACCCCTAACTGGAGCTGGTAACTTACCCAAGGGCGAGGGCAACCTTCCGTCCCCGTCGAATAATCAGACGATGCGATGAAATCACGCCCTTGCCGTCCCTTTAGCAACCTCTTTTGCACAAATGACACAAAGGGCTAGCCCGTGAAATTCACCACCCGGAAGGGCTAGTGGCCTGCAATCAATTATCACTCAACACCCTTCTTGGGAGCGGTCAGGTGAGAACGTCGGGTGTTGCGAAAAGCACCAACAACTGTACCAGCAAACGAAAATGAAAAAAAAATGCCCGGGTAGGCTCGGATTTCGGAACCCAAAATGTGTGACGACGGCATGCGGTCAAGGTTCGACGGCGGATGCTGCTGCAGCATCCAGCAAAAGCAACAGGCTGAGTGTGAGCCACCGAAAAGGCGAAGGCTCTGCATGAGTGTTACTCGCCCTCCGCACTGCAGTAAAAGCTCTCCTCTGAGGAGGTGAGTGCACTGGAGTGAGAGTACGAGAGAGCGAGAGAGAGAGCGAATGAACGGAACGGGAGCGCAATATCGAGCGCAACAGGGTTGCATTCGCGGGCTTCATTTGAACCCGTGCCCATCGGGGTCTTCTCGGCAAGGAAGCTCCGGGATTGGTGTTGGATTTTGGCCAAAGTTCATGCCCTTTTTTGGTCTTCTGCGATGAGGATCATTAAATGGGATTCTCATGTAGATCGAGAAGCATTTTTGTTATTTTTTTTGAAGCACCAGGTAAATGCTGGTAGTCATTAATCTAGCATGTTTTAATTTATGATGGGATGCTGTTCAATCTTCAACCGTTCTCAGCTGTGTGTAAGCAACTGGTTGTGAGTTCTCTCTGCATTGAGCCACTCAGCAGGAGGGAAACCTACAGGGCTGGCAATAATTTAGTAATTTTTCTGGGAAAAGTGCTTTAGAATCCCTGGGCTTAAGTGCCAAGCACGTGGTTGCCAGATAAGTTATAAGACACTGGATCTTTATGCATAGTTTAAGGACAAAAAGCTTGTGTATTGCTTGAATGTAAGGTAGCTGTTTCCTTCTGTACATTGAGTACAATCAAAACATTACGATATCTGATATGAAATAAACTTGGTAAATCGATTGCAAATTGATTATTTTATAGTGTGTTTTCTGTAAGTGGAGTTCTGGTGTTTCAACTACACGAAGCATTATGATGTTATTACATGTTTAATACAGCGTCCTAAGCGTTAGATGCTGGGGGCTCAATGTAATTTAAACATTTTAACAACACCTCTTCTGCTTCCCCAAGAACTTAATGGTTTCTTTGCAGAATCCTCATCAACAACCCTGCGATCGCGCCTCGCACTCAAACGGTAACTCATTCCCCAGTTTGGTACGACACTCGCACTCTCTCTCTCTCCCAGAGTCACTCACCCAGCTCGCACTCAACCCCAGGCCAGCCCGGCCATCGCCGGGTCCGGTTGGAAGTTTTCTGCTCATTTTCAACGCGCCCATCGGTACGCACGTACGCGCGCAGTGCAGCAGTACCGTGAACAAGAGAGTAGTTCGGCCTTTTCGACGGGTACGTACGCCCAACAGGCGGTGGCCATCTGTGGCCAGGTTAACGGTCGACCGTGTGCCGTGTGTAGCAGAACGAGCCCCCGTGTGTAGTGGAACTGTGTGAAGTCGCTAGAGCGAAAGTGCGTGTAGCGGTGCGTACTAACGCTTGGCGAGTAGTGAAGTAGTAATCGATGTGTTTGTTCCACACCGTTCCGCTAGTGACACCTGCGTGGTATGACCACCGTCGATCGTTGATAGATGATCGATCTAGCGTGCAGAAAAACCCGGTGGAACTGGCATAGTGTTGAAGTGCGTGGAACCAAGCTAAAGTGAAATTAGACACACAAATTAAACGGGCGTTCGAGGCGCGCTATCTCCAGCCCATGCGGTCACCGCAAGCAACGGAACCAGGTAGCACGCCGATCGAGCGCACTAACACAAACCCACGGCAGTAGTAGGCAATCGACAATGGAACTGTCATCGAACGACGTGCAGAGCATTTGACACGGCTGTTTTGTGGCGTTCTTCGCGTTCGGCCATCATCCCGTGGTGGCAAAAGTTGCGTGTGCAGGATCCGGTGTGCCCGGTTTTGCAGGACGGTTGTGCCCTTTTTTGGGCCGGAATCCGCGACGCCGTCTCGGTGCTTGGAACAATCGAATAAATCGTCCCTCCCGGTGTGGAAACGCGCCCGATCGAATGGATCGTTGCCCTGGTTGAGCAATCGACGAGACGAAACGAGACAATCGATCCGCTGGTTTGGCCTTTTAGAGGCCGAACGATTTCCTGCACCGATTGTGGGTATCGTGCCTTCGAATGCACCAACGTTGCAGGTGCACGCGATAGTGCACCGGTTCGTGATCGTCTGTTTGGCACGAATCGTTGGTACAAAACATTGTGGCCAGTGCAGGTCGCGTCGAAGGGAAAGGCGACTCGAGTGGCCACGCTTAATCCGATCCGGAGCTGCCTACGGTGACCGATTGACGGGGGGTTGCATTTGTTGGATAAACCCAGCAGCAGTTCGCGAAAGGTGTCACAGGTGGGAGGGTGATGAAAAACAAACACACTGTTTTTCCAAGGCTGGAACGTTGATCCGATTCCTCGCCGAACCCGTGCTTGTTGCAAGGGGGTTTGCTTTTCAACCCCTTGCCAAAGCCGCATGGAAATCACTCAGGCTATCGTGTGGTGGTATCAGCGCATTTTTACATCCATTTTTTGTACTTCACTCTCCCCTCGGCACCACCGAAAAAAGTGCATAGGCGTTGGCATAATGTAGGCACCCCAGTGGAGCGAGCGTTGCAAAAGACCCCAGCAACAACAAAAAACGCAAACGCAACAAACGGCCAAATAATTGAAAAGAGCAAAACGTGCCCCCAGACCGAAGCACGCCTCAGCATGGCGTGGCTCTTGTTACAACCCGATCGAAGAATGTATTTTTTGAAAGTCTCCCAACACGACAAAGTAATGCCGCGCGAAATGGGGAAGGTTCGAACTATTTGCCGGTAGCGGGTTGGCGAGTTGGCGTAATCCTTGCTGCAACCTACCACTATTTTCCGCCCTTTTTTTCTCGCTGTTTCTTGCGCGAGTTGGGCACTTTTACTTTGCCCTCTAATTGATACGTTCGTGTTCGACACGAACAAGCATGTTGCGTTTTTGTTTGTTTGTGTTCGCTAATTGTTCTCTGCTGTCACTGTGATTTATGCAGCTTTTTTGCAGCTTGAGTGTGCTTTCCCAGAGGCACAGCGTTTGAGATGTTTGTGTTTGCTTTTTAATTGCCAATTTATCTATTTTATCTTCGCATTACCATATGTCAGTCGAATATATTTTTTAGAGCGTGTATTAGAAGAACCATGAAGGATAAACGTATTATTATCCCCTAAGGAGCTCTCTAAAAAGTAGCCATAACGTTCTTAAAGCGACGTTTCTGGACACATTCTTCTACCCTGTGAGACGGGGGAATTTATTTAGAGTTAACAGTAAACCACCTCGTCACGGTTCTGTGGACAAAAACGAAAACCCCACACACCGTTCTTGTTTGAAGTTTAAAAATATCTCGAAAAGAACAAAAAATCGAACGCCACATGACGATGGCCGCAGTGTAGCGGTTTCTCTCCCCAAACGATGGCCAGCGCATCAACCGGTGGTTTTCTTGGTGCAGAACGCGAAATCGGTCCACAAATCGTCACCGGAACACGCCTACTGTTGCTGCTCGTGGTGTTGTTGATGCTGTTGCTGATTGTAGAGCCAGTAAATAAAACATGAGCGAATGAAAAACCGTTGTTCTAAAAACATCCCCACTCCCTGTCCAAGACGTCTTGCACGGGGGATGCCAGCGAACCCGTTTTGGGTGAGGATGAAATGTGCCAATTATTGCTGCTGCTGATGGTTACGTTACACACGGTTGTGATGGTCCACACGGTGCACCGTTTGTTGATAGACGATATCGCACCAGCAACAGCCTTCTTGGATTTTCTTTCTCGCTCATGTGTGTGTGCTGCTGCTGCTGCTGCTGTTGTTGCTTGATGGTACGAGTGTGTTTCTAATTTCCCCCGTTGGGGTGTTGTTTCGCGTTTCAGCTCTTCCCTTAGCGACTTTCCCTGCCCGTCCGTCGGGGGGTGTGCATTTTGTTGTTATGTGTGTTGGTTGGCGCAGAATGGAAGACATAAGCCCTGCGTTCCGGCTTCCCGAAGGGCGCGAAAAGCAGCGATCAAGTGCGTAAAGGTGGTGAGGTGTGCGTGTTTTTTTATTTTACTTCTTTCTCTCCCCACCGGGTGTAATTGAACTGGCCACCGGAAAAGGCCCTAACGCCGGGTGTGAAGTGAAAAGTGTGCGAAACAAACCGAATAAAATACAACAACAAAAAATCTACCAAGACGGTTGGGGCAACAACAACAAAAAATATACGCGTAACGAGAATTAAAACCGCAAGTACGGTTTATCGTAACCGTGCGATCGAAGAAAAGCGACGCGAAAGGAAGAAATAAGTACGCGTGTATACGCGCCTCCATGTGTCCAACGGATATCGCAGACGCCGTGTTTGGGCTCGTTCGCGTGTGCTTGCGTATGGTGTGTTGCGTTAAGCGTAAGGAGAAAGCGAACGTGTAACGGCAAAAGAACGCATCGTGTCTTCAGCTGAGCCGCGGTTCGTTCTTGGGCCATTCGGTGCGTGACGAGAGCGAAGGGTGAACGAGGGTCCGCCGGTTCGAAGGGTTTTCTTTGGTAAATTTCCTATCCGGTCACGCGTTTTCGGTCGGTTTCGACGGTGCTACCGGAATCTACGGCGATCGAACGGCAAACCTCACCTGCAACGTTGTTGTCCAGGTGGTTGCACCTGTGCGTCACTCCGTTTGTGTGCTTGTGTAAGTGAAAACCCGTCCTGTTCTGTGTGAAGGCCTGTGAAAAATGAAACGGAACCCTTGGGATATAAATAAGGGTAAAATTAAATAACTCCACCAAGGCAACAACAGCCAAACAAAAGCGGCATCCTGGCGGCAGGACCTTCAGCCGGTTCCCGCCCCCCCTAACAAGCGCGGTGCGGTATCCTTTTGTTTGCGTTACCTTGACGCTGTACGCACCCGACATCCTGCCAGCCTGCTGCGAGGCCGCGTGACTCCTTGTGGTGCCGTTTGGCACGTGGCAACCACGTCCGCTGCCGGACGTCGCTATCGATAAAAAGGTAAGCGAAATACAGACCAGACCGCGCGTAATATCGTTTTCGTGCGTTTGAGTTTAAATATTTGCGCGTGCTTCACCAAAACCGCCCATATTTGTCGAACATAACGCTCGGCTCTGGTTGTGCCGTTGAGAGGAACAGATTTCGAGGCGTCTTGTGTTTTTGGTTTTTTTCTCCATTTTCCTCACATTGTTCCACACATTTCCCCCCAAATCGGTTGTGTGCCGCTGACGGGTGCCATTCTGGGTTTCGTTGTGTTTGGTTTGCTCGAAAAGCAAACTCGCTCTGAATGGAGAAATGAGAAAAAAAAACACGAGCAACGGCACACGGGAAGCCACCGGTTTGGTGGAAGCATAAATTTGGAAATTAATTTGTGCGTCTGAGACCAGGGATGCTTTTTTAGGGCCTTTATGCTTTTGGTCAGCACGGTAAAAAAACACACACACGCGCCGATCTCCTCGTGATTTTGAACCATGCTCGTCCGGAACGGTACACTTCTTTCGTGCGTTCAAATTATGCAATAGGTATCGAGCCCACAAGAAAAAAAAAACAACCCCCGATGAGGCTTTTTCACTTCTTCTTCTGGATCGTTGATTAGCCAAAAAAAGCGAGAAGTAGGCCATGGGATGCGTTGCGGTTGCGGCTTTAAGATAGCAGCGTGGTTAAAGTTCATCGGGTTGCGTGTTTTTTTTTTTGCGTTGTTTTGTTTTAGTGCGTCGTGCTCTGGCGTAAGGTGGTAATTTTACGATGTGGAGTTTTTAGGCTTGCTCCCGAGTGCATGCATATTTGACGTAATTCAATGGAAGATCATCGACGTGCGCTTTAAAAAACATAATCTCTCGATATCAAGCCCCCAAAAGATGGCTCATCGTTTTTAAAACGGATTTTACTTCGGTTTTAAAAACCTTTTCTGTGTTATTCAATTCAATGCGTTAACTATGAATTCGAAACTTTAATCCTCTTCCTTTCGCCATTAAATGATGATATTCGCGGATAAAAATACAAAAAAAAAACTGAGTTTTGCAGAAATTAGGTCCTGAAAATGAGAAAGATCGTACACTCTGCTAATTGCAGCACGCAAATGGTATTGTTTCACATTTTAATTTGAAATATGACATGGCACTAGCCCGTCTGCTGTGCAAAATGACGGAGGGTGAATAAAAAAATTTCCCGAGGAACCGTAAAAATGGGAACAAAGAGCAGCATTTGCTGCATAATGTGGCGATGGTTTCGTTTTATGCGCCCATTTCGGTTAGTGGTGTGCCATTCCGCGAGTCGTCTTGCCCGAAGGAGCAGAAATAGCACTCGTTGCAGCTGCAACATTGCACTCTTCAACTGCAATTCTCGCGGTGGAAGTAAGAAAGACACACACACAAAAAATGAAAAACCATGACCCAATACATTTTGATCGCTCTGCTCGAAAGGCAGCACCATTTCCCATTCCGGGCGAAAAAAAACGGCTTCCCCAATCGATCCCACGAATCGCCGCGTTCTCGTATCGAAATTCCAATTCCGGAATGTTGTGAGAAATGCATTTAAGTAGCGAACCAACGGGTGCCGTTTTCGATCGTGGCTCATTTGCTATGCGTCGTGCTAGTTCCCTTGTAGCATCGGTCCGGTGTTCCCATTCTCATGTCACACTTGCGGGCACTTTTATGAGTCACCTCGCGACGTCCGAAATCGTCGATTCCCAACCCTATTTGCGAGCAGGCTTCCTTTGGCTTCCCAACCCGCGCGCGAAAGCCGTCGAAAGTAGCGCTCTCGTTCTCGTGTTTGCAAATTAATCGCCCCGCATCGGAAAGGCGACCAAAAACAACCGCACCCATTCCACTTTTGGCGTGTGCTTTTGATGTTCGGTGCCCATCTTCGTCCTGGCGGCTCGATCTCGGGCCCTTCGTTCTGTCGCCTGGAGGCGAATTTAAACAGCCGCGCAAGTGCGACTGACGCTTTCTTACGCTTCGCGTGGTTTTTCTGCATCCCTTCGTGGGCTAGACTTTTCCGACAGGTTGTACCGTGGCATGTTTTGGGCCTCCGTCAAACAAAAACACGGTTCCGTGGTTCGTGTGTGCGTGAAGCTTTAGCGTGTGTTGGAAGTTTGGCTTCCCCAAACCGAAAAACGGTTCGTAACGGGCGGACGGTCGGTGTGGTTTGGCGCAATTCAGGCTTAAAAGTAGGCCAACATCGCGTTTAATCGAACGCTCGTTTGAAGCCAATTCGGTGAGCCAACCCCTCCGGGCCGTTGATAGGCCGAGCCCTTGCGAACACCGGCAAAGTAAAAAGAGAATCGCGCGCCTCCTTCCCTTGTTTGATGCGCCCTTACGCCACCGTTTCGGGGGATGTAATGTTTCATCTTCTTGGTTGGGTGCTTTTTTTTTGCTTCTTCTCTGCACCGTTTACGACGAGCTTTTTCGCTTGTTCATACCAACAGCCCCATCGGCTTTGGGATGGCTTTTATTTTAAAGTTATTTTGTTTTTGCGTGCACCTCGCCCAAAGGGAAAACCCACCCAAACCGTACCCATCGTGCGGGGCAGTTTTGGTAACGGACTTCCGAGACTTTTCGTTACGAAAAGACCCTTAAAAGCCTCTCGTCGGTAGCGATAGCGGCGTTTTGGCTGTCAAGCCGACACCACGGACGGCGGTTTTTTTTTCCTGTGATCGATCTTGAGCCATTCGACCGAAATTGGGCGCGCGCGCTACTTCATCAGGAGCCGTATTGTTGCCCGCTTCAATGCGATGGAATGCTCCTCGAGAAACCGGTGAGTGCACCGAACTGGAGTGATTCTGATGGGGAAACCCCATTCCGGTATCCATGAAAATCCACACGCATAATGGAGGTCCCACAATACGCAACCACCCGGCGCTTTTCTATGGGCATTTTGTGGCTTTTTCCACCCTGTTTTTTTTTCGCTCACCCTTCGGAGAATCTATCCATTTATGGAGGCCGTTCTTTGGGAAGCACTTGGCGGCCTGGTCCGCCAGAAAAGCTTTTCCCATGGTCGCAACCCTCCGAAACCTGTTGATTTACGCGATTCATCCGATTTCCGTCTGGTTTGGTGGAGGGATTTTTGTTGTTGTTGCTCTTTACTTCTCCGTTCCACTATTTGTGCGCTTGTTTGTTGGTTCTAGCCGAGTATCATCATCCGCCATTGAACGGGTTTTATGATGCCAGATTTCCATCACCCCCAAAATCCCATCCCCCCCTGGGGGGCCACTCGATGGGGGGGATTAATGTTTGCCTTTACCATCGGCCTGTTGTTACCTGTGTGATCTATTGTGAGATTTCCGTTCAGGTGGCGGAACGTTTTTCTTTTTCTCTCTCGTCCCTCCAAGCCCTGATTGATCGGAAACTCGCGCCCACAAGCCACGAAGGCAGGAACTGGTCTGGGAAGGGCCCCCGAGGGGTGGATTATTTCGGAGCTTTGTGGTTGGCTCTCTTGTTTTTTGCTGTCGCCCGTCTGATGTCTCCGCCGTCGGTGCGATTCTAAGCTCCATTACCTAGTTTGCGGCTTATGATCTCGCTCCACCGCAGCTGCTAATTAATTTCTGCTGTTCGACGGTTCGCGTGCTGTCTCTCTGGCGAACACCGGTGGAACTTGGTCGGTCATAATCTGCAGCTCTGCTCTCCAAGGCCTAGAGCAACGCTGGCCGCAAAGTTAATCCGTCTTATTCCGCGAGGTTCCCGCGTTGTGGCGTGGCTTTTATTTGATGGAATATTTTCCAAAATCCCAGTCGGCTTTTGGAGACGGCGGTTCGGCGCCAAAGAAAGCCAGCTTTACCGGCAAACCGTGAGGTCGGAAATGGTACACCCCTAATGGGGGCACGCAGAAAGCGAGAGAACAGATCCAGCTTGAGCTTCACCGGTATGCAGAAAGGGCAAAAAAGGTTGCTCAGGAGCCGTTTTTCGTGTATGTGCCGCTTGCCGCTCTAATTGAGCTAAATATTCTGGACGCGCGATCGCGTGGAAATTGGCTCGCGGAGATCTCGCCTGAGTTGCTCGCCTTTCAAATGATACACTCGTTACGTACATATTTTTTTTTATGCTACGTTCTTGCTCCCTCCGTGTGCAAGTTCCTGCCCGGTAACGGAACGCTATGCTCCAACCGGCACGACCCTCGGGAGCTTCAATCAATTGGCCAAAGCCGAACGGGAAAAGCATACCTTCGTAATGACGATGATATGAGCACACCCCGTGTGGATGGATGGATGGATGGTTGGGAATGACTGGGAGATCGTCTTTGGAAAGTCTCGTTCTTGGCCCATAGGGAGGGAGTGGCAAAGGAAAAGCACGGTAATGATGACGGTTTGCTGCGTTTTTGGCCGCACCAAAGCGCCATCCGCCATCGCGCGAATCGGCGAATGGCAGAAAGCCCCATAACTGGAGCTCGATCGCATCGCGCTTGCTGCCGGGATCTTTTCCCTTTGATGTGTGGATTGCGAATGGGGGGCACGTGCGAGTGGGTTGTGATGATGGAGGAGGTGTGCCTCACGAGAATCGGAAGCAACGACCAATCAACTAGGAAAAGCTCACCCTCCGCGTTGGAGAACCCTTTCAACGCCCATCGCACCGCGTACGTGGGTTCGCTGAACGGCATCTAACGGCGTCGAGGTGGTTATGGTACTTGTGGGATCAAACGAATAACCAGGAAGAAAGAGATCGTTGGAGGGTCTGAGAGACACGATGTTTTCCAGCAACCCCCGTCACACACACTCGTGGGGCAGAGACTCCCTAAGCTCAGTCGCTACGAATAACTCGCCTTCACGCGAGGAGAAGATGGCTTCTGAGCGGTGCTAATGATGTTTGCAACACTAGACGGTCTCCTCGGCAGACGACTTCGTGCGTGATGAAGTCTACTCACCGGTGCCTGCGATCGAGCCTTCCTCGAGTGGGCTCGAATCGATGATGGATGGTTAATTAAACTATTTCTGGGCTGAAATGCTCACCGCAAAAGCCGCCGAGCCGTGATCGTTATCAGATTAGTTCGTGCGGGTGTTAGCAACAGACACGGTACGGGTGTGAAAATGTTGTTACACAACATTGGCCGCCCTTTCTGATGAGTTGAAGACAATAGAGTTACGGAAGGTCTAGGAATCGGTGATTTCAATCGCTTCATTTTGGGAGTTCATTTAACGAATGAAATCTACGCTTTTTTGTTAATTTTTCGCAGGGATTTGCCGAAGGTTTACTGCCCGAGAAATAGTCTCCGATAATTCAATTCTTCATCGGTTTTATCTCCAAACTTATGTGGTCGATACATCACGCATCAGTCACTGGATTATTGGGCTCCCAAAAATCACACACAACCCCCAGCAGCAACTGAATTCGAGCCGCCTTGGGGATCAGAAAATTAATGGAAGCTTAACGTGACGGATCGCCTCTCCGATTCCGTTCCAATCTCAAAATGGAAGCCCACCCCTGTTGAAAGTTCTGGGCTCCGGCGCCAGCACGCATTCTGCGTTCTCTTGGCTTGCGGTTTTTATTTGCCCACGAATTACGAACGATTTCCTTACGAACGACTCCACACAAACCCTGCTCACTGACAGCTCGCTGACAGCCACACACTCGGTTCGTTAACCGGGGGCGGATGTCGTCGTCGGTTATTTGCTTCCTTAATGCCACTTGATCGGAAGCAGGCCGATTTGTGCGAGTGGATGGGCTGGTGATGATGGGGATGTTGATGATGCACGAGTAAAATCCGATAAAAGCCCATTAACGGGTTGATTCCCGATTCAGGACCTGTTTGGGTTGCGTTGTTGACACACACGCGGGAAACACGGGATCTTTGGGGCTCATGTCCTTTCGAAGGACGAACCATCGTCTGACCAACGACTTGCTGCCCAGGATGGGTTCGTGTCGTGTAACGGAAACAGTGCCCCGTAACCAATAAACCTTTGCCGGGTGCGTGTTGGGTGGCTTGTTGGTCTGCGGAATCACACCCACACCGGCTGTTGTTTGTCCTTTAACCTCCCCCAAAAACCCGTAGCGGCATGAAACGGCTCGATTGTGCTATGGCATTCCAACATTCAGGACCGCATTTCCGGAACCAATCTCCACGCACCAGCTGGCTAGCGGCGTGAAGTCCTTTGGCGGAGTTGTTGCATTCCTTTCGGCGGTTTGTTTGCGGCAGGATGTGGCCCCGAAACCGAACCCTCTGCGGTATTGTTTATTTAACACTTCAGACCAGAACGGCGCTGCATATTTAATGCCCACTCCTGGCTCGTTGGATTCGGGATGGCCGTTCTTCACGGACGTTTGGTCGTTTTGGCGCGGACAGGACATTTTCGGCGGCACAAGGATTAGACCTCGACTCCGGTCGGGGTTGTTCGGTTGACTTTCGGCATTCGCTTTCGACCCCACGGTGGGGAGTATGTTTGTGTTTGTCTTCTTATCGTTTTCATAAATGAAAATGAGATAAGTTTGCTGCCCGGGTTACATTATATTGCGCACCGTGCCAGCGTTCGACCGATGCCCGCCAAAGAAAGGAAAGGGCAAATAAAAACCCCCAGGGATGTGGGGGCTCATGTCGCGCACGGTGGGTATACAACCCTTATGGCCCTTATGGCAATACAACCCTCCAAACCCAAAGAAACGATCGAGCTCCATCGTATGTGTGGTGGTTTTTGGCGTGCTTTCGAGCTGCTATGCTTCCACATGACCCCGACATCTCGGGGATATGCTCGCCCATGTCGTGTGTTGTGTTGTGCTTTGGATTTTATTTTTTATCACCACAACCATCCAGGTCGCTCCGAATGCCGTCCGCGGCGTAAAAAGTATATGAAGGAAATGAGGGGCAATAAATCTTTCACGGCCGCAGGAACAACCCTCGGGGAGAGGGTGAGTTTGGGAGCGCAAAAGGGCGATGTTCCGTCGTCCGGTGGTTTGTTGCGGTTTTTCCTCCATGTCGTTGGTGTGAAGGGACTCGCAGCCATTTGGGGGTAATTGTTTTCTGTTGTTATCGTCGTGGATTCGACTCGCGGAATCCCGGGAACGAAATGACGCATGCACCATGCCCTTGTGAGTGAGCGAAAGCGGACCCATTTTCCGATCCGTGCAGTTTTGTTCTAGTGGTTGCAAAAATGCGCCACCAAAATGGCGAATCTGATTCGTCACTTAAGCGGTCGTGTGTGGTGTGTGTTTTGTTACTTGTTCGGTTCGGTTGCATGAGGCCCTGATTGATCGTGCTCCGTACCGTTGCTTGCGAGGGTTCATGCCGTTGATCAAGAAACTTGTGCAAAAGTGCTCTCAAGGCTCGTAAAGGTTCCTTTTTGCTAAGCACAAACATCCTCCCCTACCAGGTAAATCACCGCAGGCGCACACATGGGGCGTATTTTGCTCGTAAAACCCCCCGGAGAATGGCATCGATGCCCAAACATCGACTGGCTTGCGAACGTAATAGCAAATGTTATGAAAATTATCACCCCACCGGCGGCTAGGCAAAAAAAAAGGCGATTTAATTTTCTCATTACCAAAAAACCAGCAGGTACAGGTGAGTGAATGCGCGTGTGTTGTTTTGACCTAACACATTTTGTTTGCTTCCTCCTGTTTGGGCGAAACCCCTGCGAAATGATGCTCATTTGTGTTGAAAGGGCACCCGAAGTCCTGCTGGGCGTTGTCGATTAATAAACCCGTCAGAAAAAGGCGCTCACTACACATCACCAGCGGGGTAGGATAATTCAGGCTCACCAATCGCAATGAACGCAACAACAGCAGCTACACAGAAAAAAAAATGACGCCACCAAAAAGCGACCCCCAGGTAACTAGATTGGTGGCAATTTTTCTCACGGAACTTGCGGTAGCTTTCAGAAAGGGTTGCAAACAGACAAAAAAATATTGCTCCAAACTGCGCTGGGTCCGGGTGCGCGTTCAAGGTTGGCGCTTGATTGAGCCATTTTCGGGACCGAGAAGTAATAACGCGAGCTTATTATGTCCTCACTTCGGTCCCCTCCGAAGGGGCCGGTTTTTGCGGTGGTTTGGTTCCGTCTTGCTGGTGTCTCGCCCGGACAGCGAGCCCTCCGTTGGTGGCGTGATCGTTGGCTAAGCGTTCGCCAATCCGGTGGACCACCAGCTGGGCTATTGGCCGGATGCTGAGCTGCGGGAAAGAACCGGTGCCGTGGAGTTCGCGGGTTTCATTTTTTTTTCCTAGCTCCCTCACTGCCAGTGTCGCAGTGGCTGGGCTGGGCATCTTATCTAATCATCTAGATCCGCCGGCGATCGGGCGGTTTATGCAGAACATTTAAAAGGTGGGCTTGTTCGCGAAAACAACGCGGGTTTGTATTGTTCTCGCCAGGCTCGTATGCTCGAAGAATGAACTCAAAAGAACAGCAGTTCGGTTGATTCTACACAATACAACCGCGTTCGCCCACGCTTGACCACCCACTTAGGTGGAAGGGATCATAAATTGACGCATTTTGAACTCGCTCCTCCGCGCAGAGTGACCCTCCACGGGGTCTGGGGGCGTTTTGGCGCCTGACACCAGGCTTTCCGAGAAGAAAGGACGCGCGTGGTCCGTTTGGGGTGGCGTGTGAGGTCGAAAATTTAACATTTCTTCAACAAACCGGCCGACCGGTCCCCGAGTGGCGCGATAAATAAATGTGTGTTGTCCTTTGAATTTATTGCTCCTGCAGGAGGTGGTGATCTTCGACCGTGTGGCCGACAAAGGGAGAGAGAGAGAGAGGGGCTCACAAAAGAATGATAAACACGGGCGCGACCCGGGAAAAAAGGGGTGGCCAGGCGGACACGTGGGATCCCATAAATCACCTCAATCCGGTCGTGTCCCCATCCCCGTGGGTTGGTTCTGGTTCCGGAATCGCGCCGGGTGCCGAGAGTCTTCGTGACTTCGAATTTTTCCTCCTTCCAAGGCAGGTCGTCTGTTGACCGGGGTGTTTTTTTTTTGTTTACCGAAACGTTCTTCAAGACCTCCGTCTTTTTTGTTCGCATTACACGGAGCTGGGGGAAATTCTCGACTCAGGGAAAAAAAAACAACACAAAACGAACCGGTACCTCGCGAGGGCCAGCGAATCGAACGGTAACGGTTGAGATGGAGTCGCTCGAGCGTGGAAATGAGCGAAAGATTTCCACCAACGTTGGACGTTGGTTCGCGGATGCGAGGAAAGAAGTGCCTGCGACAAAACGGTACAACAAGTTGAACGGAAAAACGCGTGACCCCGGCGTAGAGCGGCGTTTTGTACGTACATTTTATGCAAATTTTCCAGCCGCGGGTTCCCGTTTCGGGTCCATCGTCGTTGAACCAGAAAGAGAGAGAGAGAGAGATCCCTCCGGGAGCCCATGATGGAGGAGGGCTCGCTAAGCGATGGGATTAGGACCCTGTCTTGCCCGTTGGCGAGTTGTTTTTCCAGCGATATTATGTTGGTCGTAAAGCGACACGAAAAAAAGCTCGCCCGATCTCGGTGTAGCTCATAAAGTGCGCTTTATGGAATCGTAGGGCAGGTGGATCTGCTAAAGGCCCTTTCGAGCGGACGCATTGGGACTTTGGGATAATATTCTGCGGGATATTATTATGCTAAAAGGTGGGCTTCTTTTTGCGCCGCTTTCCTGATCGTTTACCGATCGGTTAGGTTGTGCATGGCATACTTGGATACCAAGAACGGGTTTGCGTTGTCCGTTGATTTAGAGCAGGCGTTTTAAAGCTGGTGCAATTGTTCTTGGGTTCTACGATTGGTTCCGTTAGAACAAGCCATTTGTGCAGAACAATACGACAAGCTACATACCGTATGAATATCATCGCAATACTTTTTCATGCTCGAAAGGGCGATGTAATAAATGTTTGTATAAAACAACATGGAAGCTTTCAGACGATTGCTGTATATGAATATGAATTCATGACATTACGACTCATAGCTTGCTGCTCTAATAGATGCATTTAAAAGCCGCTTTATATACTTGTTGATGCCTTTTTAGATCGATATCAAATCCTCCTTCTTATCGGGTCTTGCCTTTCAGGTGGTGAAAAGTGATTTACATTCATCATAAAGGAATCCCCTTTACGCCGACACATCTCAAAATTAACGCCACACGATTTCATGCCACGAATTACCTCGGATCATAAATAATCACTCCCGGCTCTGATAGCACCGAGATGGGTCTGCGATTTAATGCCGGATTGGATCACCATTTATGGAGCTTATTGGACGCACTAGTGATGCAAGCAGAACGGAAAAGTGCGTCCCACCGATGGCACCGCAAACCCCAAACAGACGGTCTGACCTCGTTTCCACAAATCACGAAGGTCGTCCGGGTGCGTGCGAGTCGCAACTGGAACACACGCTGGCGTACAGATCTCACGGGCTCGGTTTCGTTTCCCACGGGCATTGGTCAGGAACTTGTGGCTCTTCTCGCGGCTGATCATTGTTGTCCGAGGTCTCGCGCTAGGGCTGGGAATTGGACACCGCCCCGAGTGGATTGAATGTCACCGTGGGGTCGAATTGGGCGCATCTTCCCGCACGGTTTGTGCCCAAGGCCCATCCGGTGATGGACTGTTTCCGGGTGGCCGCGAGCGACATTGGACAGGTGACGGAGAACCGACGGACCGGGAACATCCCGACATCCCGGGTTTCGAGTGCGGTTAAACGGTCCCAGACCGGGCTCGGAAGGTTAGGATTAAACTTTCAAATGGACCGAGGGAAAAAGTTGTGTTTTATAGCCGCACATCGTCCACGCCGGTGTGCCCCCGAGGGTTGAAAATGGGTCACGATCTGTGGCTTCATAAATTTTCGCCCTCCCCTAAGACCCGGCCGAGCTTGTTCTCTAACACTTGGTGCCGTGGAAAACGAGCAACGAACGCTCGTAAAAGCCGCTCGTCGATGTCCGCGTGCGCTCGATTCCGGCTACCGGCTCCGGTTCTGGGTTCCAGTTCCGCCTTCGGGAGTCCATCTTAATAAGCGCGGTGGAGGCCAGTGTGGAAGTTAAGCCATTAAACGTCGAATGGAAGTCACGAGATGATGGGGGTCTTTCTTTTTTTTTGCCAGTCCTCGTGATGGGTGGTGGGGGTGGGTTGTTACTTAACCGTGAGGGGTGGATTGAATAGGGGTGCCATTTTCGGGGTGCCGTTCGATCTCCATCTCGACCATCCGATGAAGTGACTGCCTTTTTGCGTGGGCTCGCTCATATGCTAGGGGGCTGAGTTTACTGTACTGTTGCTCTTTACATCGCCCATCTAAAAGCTCACCCTCGGAGTGGCTGTGTGTGTGTGCGTTTGTGTGTGAACCCCTGTACCCAGGGGCGAGAAATGTCCGCTGCTCGTTGGCTACCGTTCGTCGACAACACGGACAACGATGCCAATCGGTGTGGTGCTACGTTTGATGGCAATGGCGGCTCGTATCTGCCATCTCGGCTCGAGCACGGGATGGCTTTTTTACTATTTTTTAACAGCATGTACCCGCCCAAAGTTACGATCATTTGAACTGTTGCGATGGCTTGTAACTCGGCGCCGCTAATAGGCTCAGTTTTGTAGCCTCCCGTTCGTCGGAGGTGTCGATTTTGTTGCAAAACGTTAACGAACGCACGTTCGATTGATTTAGCCCGAGAGGGCTTTTTGGAGCGTTTCAATCGTTGGAGGTCCAACCGTTTCCCAGACAAACGCATGTAATTGATTAGCTTTCTGCTGGCTTTCTGGTGGCCCAAAACACTAACCTCGCACGATTGCAGGAGATTAAAAAGTCGTATTTTTCCCGCCCCCAAAGCCACTTCCGTTTTTCAATCGCTTAATAATCGCGGACGGGCGCGCGAGATGGAAATGGGGTAAAATATGACCATAACGGAATCGCGCGCCCGGGCCTTCGATATCGGCCTGGGGTTTTTCGGTTCGCCCATAATTAGCTGTTAAAAGCAACCGGGGTTGATTAGGGCTAGCGCAAGAAAGGAGAACAAAAAAAAACCACACACACCCGACAGACTCAATCCCATCCCCGCGGAAAGGATCACCTTCTGCGGCGGAAGCAGAACAACATAATCATCATCAACGACTTCATTTTGATTTAATTACAAAAGTGTCCCATTTTGCCTGCATTAATCAAGCCCCAGCATCATGCGCACCCCGGACGACGCTGGCCAAGTGTGCCAGAGGGGAGATGGAGAGATAGAGAAAAAACGAGAGAGAGAGAGAGAGAGAGAGAGAGAGAGGCACTAAATAGTGAGAAAGAGAAGGGAACTGGCGTGCATCAGCATAGGCCGGGTTTGGTGACTGAAAATGTGTGCCTTTTGGAACCGGTTTGACATTTAAATATAGGCCGCCATCCCCTCGGTTGGGTGGCCTCTGCCCACCCCTCCTCTCTCCCACCCAGTGGGGTTGATCCTCCCAGCAATACCCTCACCTTCTGACTGCAGCAGACTCTCCCCACACGGGCAGCGTATGTGCTGCAGCGTAAGAACGAGTTTTCTTTTCGGGGTGATCACTACCATGGGTCGTTTTGTGCCGTGGGTTGGCCCTTTTGCAGCTGGTGGCGTCGAAAAATAGGCTCCACGAAAGGCTCCATCACATACACACACACAGAAATACATGCCCAGCTTGGGAAAGAAGGTGTGCACCGTGTCGTTGCGTATTACGTAACTGCGCGAAAAAGAACAGCGGCAAAAGCCAATTGGGCTTCAATCGAGGTCGCAACCAAACCCCGAATGCCCGTATGGGTTCTGTACCGTTGCGGGGTGGGTAATAAGCTCGATTTTCACACGGAAGGAGTCGCGTCGAGTGGTTCGATAATGGGACGCGGAGTCGATCGTCTGGCGTCGTCTGGGCGGCGATCTGATGCGTGGCGATCGAATTACACCAAAGCTCGCCTTACATTGGACCAGCCAAGCTTAACCAAACCCTCACGCCCAGGTGACTCCAGGCAGCCAGTCAGTCAGTCAGTCAGTGAGTCTGTCAGTTAGTTAGGCCCTCTAACCAGTACCACGAGGGGGCATCAGTTTGCGATCGTGAGAGATCCGCACGATGCGAAACAGGATTCCCGTACGCACGACCGGTTGCAGTCACCTTCGATGCATTCGTAGACCTGCACCTGGACCTGAACCTGCACCGAGAGGAAGATGATCAGCGACACCTCGTGTGTCAACATTTGTACGCCCTTTTTCTTCTTCCACACCCGTGCGGCATTCCGCGATAGGTACTATCGTGGACGTTCCGGTGTGAAAAAGTCTGCGCGTGGTCAGCACGCAACGGGAAGGCCAGAGAGATTTATTATGAAATCGTAAGTTACAAACAGGGTCAGTAGCAGCAACCGAGCATGCCGCTCGTAGAGGTGCGAAAGAGCACTGTGTGTGTGTGTGAGAGAAACGAGTAGAAAAGCTCGGTTTGCATGATGCTGCAGCGAGTTTCCAGCAGGCTTCCTGCCGTGGCTTGAAGCGCTCGAGCTCGCTTTATCTGGGTCGGGCAGGAAATGGGCAAAAGGCCTAGGCCACTCAACGCGACTATGTTGCTCGCTGCCACGAAAGGGCCACGCGAATGCGATGTTCGTGATCGTACCATCCGTTGGGTGGCGTGCGTTTGTTTGGGCGCTTTCCACCCCGGTAATAAGCCTCCACAGGGAGCGATCTCCCACGCCCGATCTTCCTGGGTTTCCTTTGCTTTTATTTCGCTTCGTTTCGTTTTGTTAAAATATTTGCCCGTTTGGCTGACTGATCGATTACAGCAGCGAGCAACACAGCGCGATTGTGGGTCGCGAGTTGAGGCAAGAGAAAAGCTCGCGTTGAGTCGTCCGATTATCGGTTCCGACCGATCCGGCGAGGAGGGCATTTTCCAATTCACCCATCGTACACGAAGTGACTGCTTTCCAAACAATAGACGGCATGAGATTCGCCACGAAAGAAGCCGTACGGGACGACGACCTGGTGTTGCCTTTTTAGCAGGACTTTTCGCCGGCGGTGAAGGAAACGTGGGGCCACTTTTCCTTCGGGCTTTGGCTCCCTGGAGCGTTTGTTTATCGTAACCAGCCGCAATTACGCTCCAGTGGGAGGGTGGCCGGATTACGATTGACGGCGTGATAATGACGCCCATTTGACGTACGGCCGTATGGTGTCACGTAACCGGGTGGTGCTTTATTCCTTAACCAACTAGGTTCACTCCGTGGAAAGAGGGAAATACAACCGAGGCTTATGTTGCACCGATTTGTCAAACAATTACGCTATCGTCTCCGTTCCGCGATCGTACCGTAAAGGTGCGCTTCATACGACGAGTTTCTAATTTCGTTGATTGTTTCGTTTTAGGTGAGTCCTCGGACAAAATTCGCGGCCACAACCGAGCACGATCGAGAGACGCGCCAGCGTTGCATCACCCGGCCGTGGGGCCGTGTTGGTAAGAAAATATCGTGTTCCCTTCGGTGAACGTACATGGGAACCTTCTTTGTCCCATTCGGGCCGGCCCAAGTGAGTTTAGGCAACGAAACATGATCGAATGGCATCGGTTTACAACCCTCCATCGAGAGACGACGCCATTCTGTGATGCGCCATTCTGTCTTTTTGCCGGTCGTTTCTCGCCACAGTCTTGGTGACTTCATAAATAGATCGAGAGTGATCTGTCAGAAGGTCTAACGCGACCGAGGGCACTATTTTCCAACCCTGATCGGTGTCAAGGTGTTAAGTGCATAATTGGCACGGATGGCACTTCATGCAGCTGGTGGCGTCTTTCATCAAAAACAACCCCCGACACGACTCGTTGAGGGCTCGAGGGAATGAAACAATCGACTTCTTGGCTCCGACATCTGATCCATCGTTCGGCCGTCAACGGGGGCGCAATTGAGTGACAGCCGGGCTGGTCGAAGGACTTAATAAACTTAATACTTTCGCTACAAAGAACGGCCACTACACAAGCGATGAGCAAAAGGGATGCAAAACCAAAAAAACAAAGCGTGAACCATCGGGTTGAAGCAAAATCCAAACAAGCGAACCCTCACCAGAGATCTCGAATGTCGATCGGGCACGAATCGGGCCGGGCTTCTTGGTGCATTAAATGGAAAAGAAAAACTCAACCCATCCGCCGTGGGGGGGTCTACCCTCTTTTTCGCTGTCGCACTATCGATCGCTGTCGCCACAAAACGGCGCATCGCGGCATAAAACCGGCGACCGAGAAGCCGGAAGAGTGATTTGCATTCGCCACTCGAGCCCGTTCCGTGTCAATCAGAGTCGGGCCGAGTTGGGAGGGTTGTCACCCTGAACGGCGCCGGATGGGTGGAAACTCACTGAACCGTACCCGTTGGTGACGTTGGGCAGCTGTTACACCTTTTGGAGTTGCACCGTCACGAGACGGGACCGAGAAATCTAGACCATAGCGACCTGCGAGCAGCGCATCAGATGGTGATTCCGGTTTTCAACGGCAAATGTCACTCGCTCGGTGGCCCAGCTTCGGTCATTCGATCTTCGAGGCCCCTTTTCTGAGCTTTTTCTGAGGTGAAGCGTCCTGACGAAGTTCATTCTAGCTGGCTGTATGCTATCGGTGGTGAAACCAAGTCTCGCCTGGCTAATGCCTAGCGGAGAGAAGTACGGGATTTGCTTTTTTTTTTGCTAAGCCACCCTGTGGGTGCGCTTTCGTGATCGGGTCAGTTGGCACACGGTCGCTGCTCGGTCGGATGCGTTATTTATAACTCTGCCGACTTGAGACTCTATTGCTCTACTTGGGCACAGATTGCTTCAGTCGCCTGTGGCGAGCTCATCAGCCACTGGGTTTAATTACTTTCTTTTCCTTGGTCCCGTAAGCTTCTTCGGTTGCCTTCTGTTGGCTCGAGTTGGGTCGCGATAAATCCACTAAACCTAAGCCGGACAGCTTCTTCTCCCCAAAACGGCACTCAGCGATGGTGAAGGTGGCAAATTAAAATATCGAGTCGCCGAGGCCCCAGAACTAACGGACATCGGGTCTGATTCCTCTGCGGATTAGCAATCCAACGGGGTCCATTGCCGGTTGCGCCATCGTGGCCACAAGTTTCGACAGGATTCTGTGGTCGAGTTGCGAGCTGCGGTATGGAACCTGTCAGCCGCCGGTTCCTTCAATGCTCGGGCGCGTGTCAATCATCGATGTATGTTGGCCGCATGTTGCCCACCAGATGGACGTGATTAAAGCGAGCTTTCAAAGCCCCTTGTCGGGGGTTGGTTTTTCACCCGTCCCGCGAAGACCCGCGCAGGCCGAAAAAGCGCGTAATCTACCGTGACGGATTGGGGGATGGCGTCTAATTAGGGGATGGCCGCGTGGAAACGCGCTGACACGCGTGGTGATGGGAATGTAAACGCGAATATCAACCCGACGCGAGAAGAAACCCAACAAAACCGGCCCCCATTATCAAAGCTCTCGCTGGGGTTCTGGCGAAAAACCGGGAAGGGGGGGGCCCTTTTTGGAACGTGACGCGAGCAAACGGGCACAGAATAAGGTCACTCTCCGATTGAGGGACAACACCGTCTTGGCAGGGCACGTTACGGACCACAAGAGACGAGAGGGTCAAATAATTTAAAACGACCGTTGCGATAAAACGTGCACGCCGCCACCAGCAATTAATCCATTATTTAACGGTAATTGGCTTTCGGTGCAGAAGTCATACCGGGTTTGGTTTGGGGTGAAAAAAAAGGTAGAAAAAAGAAAGTTCCACCCATACCCCCCCGAGGGTGGCCTTTGTTTTGAGGGCACCACCGTTCCCTTCTAGGGTTCGGGGGCCGCCAGGAAGCCAACCCTGCCAGGGTTGCTCTTATCTTTCGGGGACGTTGGAGGGATTGTCTTTTCGTTCCGCGCTCGCACGCTCGTTCCCGAACGCGTCCCACGGGCTGGGGTGTTTCTTCCTTTTTTATATTATTATTATTGCCCATGCTTCACCCTCGCGGTTCGCGCGGGTCATGTTTGAAATGTCCTCGATTCGAGCGGTGGTTGTGGTGGTGGTGCCTGGCTCGCCGATCGATCCGCACAGATAAGCCGCTGACTTATATTAATGGTCTCAAAGACGTGCAAAATCGAGATCGCGAACCGAGGCGAGGTCGAAATTTGTTTAGTACGGGCGCGCGCGAGTTGATTTATGTGTGCGCGTTGGTTGGCCCGCGGTTGGTTTATGATAGGGACCAGGCCAGGTGGAAAGCAGGCGAGGTTACGGTGTGGGGTGGTTACGGCCGGCGGTTTGGGCCTTTGATTCTGCTCGCTGGATTGTGGATCGAACAGCGAACGCGCGAGATGTTATGATTAGCAACGTCATCTCCCGCCTTCGGGGTTCGGAATCGGCTCGGTTCTCGGCTTCAGACGTGCTTTTGGCGAATCGGTTCGATGGAACCGTCGCGATGGTGGAGGGATATTAGGGTTTTGACATAAATTTTACTGCCTTCGAGACGCGTTGGGTATATTTTTGGGATGACAAAAGGATTTTATCGCTCGCCCGGCCAGAAGACGCTCCACGAGACGCGCTCACGGGGTCGTCCGGTCGCTGATTAAGTAACGGATTTTTGGGCGTCGAGTTTTGGTACCGACGCAGCCGTAAAAGATTCGATCGATCTGAAACCCCTCGGCCGATCGGGGACCGTCTGATTAGGGATGCAAAAGTTCTGAGACCTCGCGCCAACACACGAAAGGGCAAATGGGCATTAGACCGGCAAAAAGCCTTTGAGACTGAACAATAAAAATAAACCCGTGTCGTCGTCGTTGTTCCGTGAGCCCGTTGAATGGCTCACGAAATGAGATTTTCTTCTTAAATGTTCGCACCGTTGCGCGGGTAATTATCCAACTCGGCTTGTTACGAGGAATGTTATTTTAATCCCCAACCACGGGTGGTCAAACCGGACGATAAAACGTGAGGGCATTTCCCACATGTGCCCGAGCGGTGTCCAGGATCCAGATGGATGTCCAGGTGGAGCCTTCTAGCCGTCTTTATCCGTGGTCTTTCGGTGCGAAGCGTGGGAAAACCGAAAGAATGCATCACCTGCGAGCGAATCGGTTTCGTTTTCCAATTTCCGCCGCGCTGTGGTGTGGCAGTTTCCTGCAGCTACGGTAGTTTGCCGGGCGCGTTTATCAATTTTCCGCCGTTGCTGCCGTTCTCGGGAGCAGTCGCGGGAGCTGAATCGGTCCCGCTGGTTCTCCCTGGTTTGGCGGCACTAAAGGCGTCCACAAAGACGTTATGACGTTAGGAGATTTAATTAAAATTTAACGTTCCAACGGCAGAGCACACAGCGTGCTGGCCTCGAGCGAACAAGCATCCACCCGATGTGGGGTGGATTGAGCTGTAAAGAATTTTTCTTCACCAGAACCACCAGAACCCTTTCGTCGATGGGCGAACGAGCGATCTCACGGGACGAGCGTTTACACGTTGCACTTTTTGCGAAGCTCAGTTCGTCATTTTGCCACTCGCCTTTCGGAGCGCCTTTCGTTCCCGGCTGGGTTGATTCATTATCGCCCCAGAGTGCCCCACATCCGGTTTGGGTGGGGTGGGCCTTTTTTTTTTGTTTCCTGGAGTTCCCCGTTCCCGAGCGAGCGATGAGGATGGCACTCAAACTCAAACAGCCTTGGCGTGCCGGAAATGAAGGATAATTCTTCCGCGAACTGCACGTAATTGCAACGCAGTTGAATGGGTGCACTCTTGTAATGGGGGGGACACGACGAACATTGCATGGCAGGAATTTAATATTTTACAACACGACACAAGGATGTGTTAGCGTGCATTGGTGCAGTTGATGTATGAATTTGGAGGAGCTATCGGTTGGCTTTTGAACGTTTCAAATAAAAAAAAAATACCTACTTTAATTGAATCTTAAATTGAACAGCAATTGAGTTTAATTTCAATTAAATGCAACATTTTCATAGTAATTCGTTTGCATCAATCCCTTTCTCGGGAATGATTGATAGGCCAAATCTCTTAGTTAGAGAATTATTATTTGAAATGAGAGCATTTCGACCTCAAATGCTTTCAATTATAGGTCACTTCCCAGCCATCTCAAAGATGTTTTTAATAAACGGAAACAGAGCAAAAGATAAAGCGGATAAAGGTATCTCAGCATCATTGCAACGTGATATTGAGAGTCTCGAGAAAATGATACCTAAACGCTAGGTTGCTTTAAAATGAAATTTTATTCGATCGCAAACCGAGTCACCGAATGGCAGCATGCCATGATCGTCCATTCGATGATCCATTTTAGAAGAAAAGCAAAACAACCCGGTGGTTAGCGTCGTTCCCATCCAACCCGGCAATCATAGCGTAAGAATAGGGCTCCCCATTCCGTTCGGTTAAATATTAACCACGAACATCACGATCGGCAATGGAACGCGCGGTCGCATGTTTATCTTGCAAATATACCCCCTTTCGCTGCCACGCGCGAAAACTCATTTAAACCGTTTTCCCAGCGCACCGATCGGGGATATCGTCGGGACGGCTTGTCTTTCACCTGGCGGTGGCCGCACAACAATCAGCTACTAAATCAGTTGCACAATCAGCGTGAACCGGCGCTCGACATACTAATTTGTTCGAACGCAGCAGCAGCATTCGCCTATCGGGTGGTGAGATCGTCTTTCACCCCCTTTTCGACATCTGCCAGTCTGCGATGGCGCAGCATGTGAAAGGCGGCATGAGCTACACCAGAATAAAGGGAGACAAAAGATATATATACACGCGCGCCATCTCCCGTCAGATTAAATGGAACCCCTCCAACTGAGCTCATCCAGGAGCCTCAAACCAGGACCATCAACCCACGGGCGTAGGGAAAGTTTTGTGCTCCCCCAAAAACACAACCCCTAATCCCGC
Organism: Anopheles nili; assembly: GCF_943737925.1. Classification (NCBI taxonomy): domain Eukaryota; kingdom Metazoa; phylum Arthropoda; class Insecta; order Diptera; family Culicidae; genus Anopheles; species Anopheles nili. The sequence goes on from NC_071292.1 coordinate 23,638,983, forward strand.
CAGCGAGTGATCGAGGTCTCGGTCCAACTCTCGGTCGTCTTCGTTTTGCCGATTGCTCATTTTCCGCCCCCTTCAGAATGGGTCACGTAGGGCAGAGGCTGTACGCTAAAAAAAAACGCCAAACGGCGAAAAGGGAAAGGGCCTTCTCTACGTGGAAACGAGAAGCGGAAGAAAAACTAGAGCACTTCGGTGAGTGTCCGCCTTCGAGTGTCTTGTTGTGAATAATTTATTCAACAGGCCACGAAAAAGGCCCTCTGACCTGAGAATCACTGGCCAGCCCAGCGGTGGTTTGTTTTTGTGTGTCCTTTCTCTTTCTACCTTTCCCTGGTCGGCAGGGTTGGTTTTCATTACCAGATTCGTTTGGCAATACCCCGTCGGTCGTGAGTCGAGTGTCAGAACCCGTCGAGGGACCTTTGCTTCAGCCTGAAGGCAAGCCCTTCCATCGGAACTCATTAAACGGTGTCGTCTGGCAGGGACAAGGATCAGCATCCCGGACATCCAACACAGTGGGAGTTTTTGGGCAAACGTGCACCGTGTGGGTGTGAGTCTCCTGTTGCGCTTCAAAAGACTGTGAGCATGGGCTGCGATCTTTCGCTGTTACCTTCACCGTCCGGTGCGGTTCTGCTAATCTTATGTCACATTTATGTCACACACCCCCGTGGAGCGTGTGCACCCACCTACGCCCGTGCTCGAGGCTACGTTCACTGCAATTAAGGTATGTTAGTGTCATGCCCACTGCCCTCGTGGTCGTAACGCGTTGTGGACCGTTTCGATTGTCACCCGTTGGTAAAAAAGGGGCCAGTAATGGCGGACGAGACGTTCCCGAGAAGGAAGCGACAGGAGATAACGCACCAGGCGATCTCGGGTTTTGACCACGGGATGGCGTCGGCGAGTCGTCGTCGTCGTCGACGTTGCCGTATCGCTTGCCACCTCCGTGAATGCTTTTGGACGCTCGGACCCTTGCTTCGACCACAGCAGGACGATTTCGATAGGTGCGATGGTCGGTGAAGTGAAATCGGTCGGATAACGTTCTGTCCGGCAACCATTGGCGACATTGGGTCGATTGTCTCGCGAACGCCACGAAAGTGGTGACTTTTTCGCCTTCAGGTTAGCCTCAGCGTCCCTCGAATGGTCCTCGAAAGATAGCAACATTCGTCTCGCCAGTGCGATCGATGTGACTTCCACACGTCCGCAGGTCGGCAATAAAAATGAAATTTAGGTCAAATTTAAATAATAAATTTGATTGTTGTTATTTTTTGTTTTGCCACTCGCGAGCTCACCGATCCGATCCGGCCGGTAGTGGGAATAATTTATTTTCCCCTTCGATTGTACGGCTGGGAGTAAGGGAGAGAGCAAACAAAAAAATCGGCCCACAAGAATGAGCAGAATTCCACAAGCCGGATGAAGGCCATGAATATTTGAACGCGCAACCGACGGGTTTTTTTTTGCGAACCGGTGTAGCCGTGCAGGTCCTGCAAGCCTGGGGATCGGTTCCGATGGGTAATAAATATTGACAATTGCCGCCGCGCGGCACAGATGATAACATTTATCTTCGTTCCCGAGAACGCGCCCGGGGGTTAGGGCGCAATCCTTTCTGGTAACAGGCACCACCGGGATGTCGAACGAAATCTTAATCCCTCGGAGAATCCTTCCAAATGCACTTGATCGTGTTACGGAAGCGGACGGGCCTGTCGAAGGATGCCGACTGATGCGGAAGAGCGAGAGTGCGACGAAACGGTTGGGATGGAAAACTCTTTCCGGGATTCCCGGCATCTGGTAGGGCTGGGAGTACTCTAAACGGCTCCCAGGACAGCTCCCTGCAGGGCTTCCGAAAGGATGGAACGGCGTCCCAACGGAGCACCGAGGGATTCTCCAGCCCAGTTGAGGGGTTTCAATTCCGATGACTGCTACATCGAAGGCGTATTTGTCGGCCCCACTTCCGGTTGGGTGGGTGGTTTGGGTGGGAAGGAATCCTTAAAAGCCTAATAAAGACGTACATCCGTTTTCGAAGCCCCGAAGCTCGAACGTGACGTCCGCAGAATCGTGCAGCTTTGATGTTTCGCATTTTTTCGCCGAGAAAGCCCAAACGAGTGAAAGAGAAAGCGGAGGAGCGAGAAAAAAATTGCGATGATTTGGGAAGCATAACTTTTACGTGCTCTCGTATTATTGCATTAACAAGTTTCGTGTTGATGACGTTCTAGAAGCTTTTTGATGCTGTTTATGCCGCACTCCTGTTACGACGACGCGGGAAATAAAAACCCAACCTGTGGTGGGAGGTTGACCGATCGAAATCGAATTACCAACACCAAAACAGGCGAGTTTGTTCACGACGGTGTACTTGCCTTCGCGAGGGCGACTATAAATAAGTGGCCAGTGCACGGCACTGGAGGCACTGATCGATTTATGGCTGGCCTTGGTGAAAATGGCAGTGAAATGGAAGGCGGCACGGCAAGAACAACCGACCTGGTGCCAAGGTGCCTGACTGGCGGCAATAACATTCCACCTTGCCTGTGGTAAGCTGTACTTCACAATTGCTGGCAGAAGGAGCGCTCGAGCCACGCCAAGAACGTCGGTAACGATTATGTGATCGTTTTGCCGATAATTACCCAAACACGTGGGCAAGAACACGGATCCGTTGATGTACTGATTATCATTTTAGTCGAATCAAATATCTGTAATCAAATTCTACCTCTCCCGGCGTTTGTTTTCGCTTGCGTTCCGTGCTTTCCCTTGCTGGCGGAAAAGGTACACGAATTCGATTAAATAAATGTGACGACCGGCCATTTCCCTTCAAGCCGTGATTGAGTTGTAATATCCGACCTTGCCGGGAGCGATCTGCATGATTGCGAGCCATTTTCTTGGGTATTGGTTATACCCCACGCCGAAACTAAACATAACAAACACAAAATAAGCGAATAAAAAAGCTACTCTAAGAGCAGCACATGGCAAATTGGGGGAGTTTTTCCTTCGATGAGCGTTTATTTTCACTTTTAATAGCCCCGAGGGCGAAGAGGAGCGCAAAAACCACCGGTCGCCGGAGATTCACGTCGCTGTCTCGTTAGGTCATAAATTTGAGTTGAATAATTCACGAACTCTCCGCGTATGATCCCGGTGCCGTTGAAAAGCCGGCGACAAGGCTGCGCGGTGGAGATGGTGGATGGCGAAATGGGAAGAAAAATTTTCGGCCATAAGTCTTTTGCGCATAATGGCCAATCTTTCCGCGGGACCCTTTTGCGTATCCCTATCGTATTAATATTACCGGCTTTGGAGGGTACGCACAAAAAAGGAAACGCGTTTAAACAACCGAAAAGTTTTTCCTCCCGTTGCGTTGGGTGGATTTTTTTTTTAATGTTCCGTGCACCTTTGTCTTTATTGTTTTAATCGCCCGTACGTTGAACCTCGGTCGAACCCACGCATTTTTATTTCACTGGCGCCTGCAAAAAATGTGCCTTATGAGACACCGGCTTTGCGGTAACACCTGGCGGTTCGTAATTCACGAAAATCCGGTGCTAATTGTCGACCGGACGCAACGGACAACGTGATCACGATGGGTTGCATGCACTTCCGGTATTCGGGCTGTGGTTTGCTACCGTTCACCTCACGATGGCACGCTGTACGTAGAAGGCTTCTCCTTTCTGGACCCTTATCAGAGCACCAAGGGCCCCTTTTTCTTGACAGTGGCGTAAAAAATAAAAACGGAAAATTAAAGGCTTCATCGTTTAGCCCCGTAGGTCCGAAGGGACACGCCAGTCCCGGGATTTGGGTCACCACCTGCCTGTGAGAAGCGCCGCAGCCTTGACAAGTTTTATTTTCGTACGGTTTCGATCTCCCGAAACCTCCGGCTCGTCTTATTAATATTTAATTTATACCGCATGGCAGCAATAATAAACGGTGCGCTGCAGCGAAGAAGAAGCACCGTGATGGTTTTGTTTCAGAGCTGTCCGAGAACGGTACGGACGGTACTTCGAAGGATTCTATGTCTCATTCTTCCTGCGTTGCTGGCCGGCTGAAACATAATCAGCATTTTCCGATCCGGTGCGTTTTCGTGATTGTTTTTCATTAACTTCCCAACAACGGGAACCCGACCGACGACAGTTGGGTAAACATTTTTGCTTTCGGTAAGGGGAAAACATAAATTGGCTTTTGTGCGTGCCATCCGAACCCGGGCTCTAGGTGTGGCCTTTCGTTGGCTCACTAGGCAAAAGGCTTACATTGTGTCGCAAAATGCGCGCCCAAGAAGTAACTTTGCGAATGGAGCACGCCCCAACGTTCGGGTGGTGTTTGCTTACGAAGGTAATCGTACTTTTGATTACTTTTTCCCAACCGCTGATGTGAAGCCATATGTTCGACAAGAAACATTCGCAGTAAACCGCAGACGTGTGATGATAGGAAATGTGACGCAATTTTTAAAAGTTTTTACAAATGGTCTTCTCCCAACGGCATGCAGGAGGCTGATGACGTGCAGCTTCTGGTTAGTTTGGGCTTCGGTTATCACAACCGTGCGAGGGAACTTGTTGGGAAAAGCAGCTGCAAACTTGAAACATTTCGGTACGGAATTTGATTTTTATCATTGTTCATCTGCGGCCTCATTTGGCTGTGGTTTTATTGTTGCGTGTTTTCACGAGAACGCACTCAAATGCACACAAGCCGCATCGGTACCGGTGTGTTTTCCCAGCTTCATTTTTTTAATGTGAGTGTATGTGTGGTTTTATTTTATTAAAACACAAATGATGACGATAGGAAATGTCATCATTTTAATTTCGGATTTAATTTGCTCCTCACACAAATGGCACCGCATCGCACGCCGCGTGGGAAGCATTGTGACTTTCATTCAGATTTTAATCAAATCAACAATGCCGTTGCTAGGCGGCAGATGAGTTTTCCAATCATCGCAACACCGGAATGGCACCTGTCAATTAGTGGCGCGGTTTTTGCTGAGCCTACTGCAATCGTTCGTCCGCTGGAGAGCAGCTGGTGCTAGACATACGGCGCGAGGAATGATAATTATCTCAGGAAAGTCAGCGGGTGGTATGTTAATTTTATTAAAAGCCACACACGCAGACAAACACTCGCACCCATACACAAACTCGGAGCACATTCTTTTTCACTGGTGCAACCCAGGTGCAGTGGCCTTGGCTTGCGGGGGCCCGCGAAGAGAAGCTCTCGCTGCCAATTTTAACCGCCAAAAGTTGCTCGTTCCGTTTTCCCGCGCTGGATACTGGGGCGCCTGATGTGGAAAATTCCCGGGAAAAAGGTACAGCTTCAAGCGGTGGAAATTGGTGAAAAGGTATGCTTTATTTTCACTCCGTCGGTCGGTTCGGGTGGTCGAATGAATACGCGTATTCCCGAGTAGAAAAAAAGCGCCCGGGCAGTGGAAATGGAATTGCAAATGGCGAACGGAGAGAGAAAAGCGAAAGCAAAACGCGTCGACATCTGGTTCGGTTATTGCGGGTGCGTTATGGGGAGGATTGGCAATAGCAGATGCGAAAGAGCATCCGCACGATCGAGCTTCTATCTGTGGCATTTCCCAGCCGTAGAAAAACACTGAAATATAAATAAACGGATCGAGATCGTTGGAGTTGAATCACTCTAAACACACGAAACAGAGCGGATGATTTGTTTGCGGTCGTTTTTCTTCATCGCTCCAAACGACGGTTGGTTGGAAAATTTGCATCCCACCATCGTGTGACGAGCAACAAGTGTGCCGCAGAATACTTGCTGGTGTGCGTACAACCCAATTTTACTCCGCGTGTACCGAGCACCTGCCAGTTAATTACTCGATAAACGTTCTGCTATGCAAAAACAAAACCAAACAAGAAAAAAACAGGAAAAGTTATGGACCGCGACAGACATAATTTTATCGCCCGCACCGCCATGTGTCAAGTGTTACCTAAACAGAGGCACTTACCGAGGGTGGCTTCCGGCTTTTCCCGGACCCAGAACCGGGCGGACCATAAACAAGCGGGCATATTTTCTTTCCATTAGCAGTTTTGGCGCTTCCGGAGCAAAATAAACATCCGAGAACGGCCACCGAGCGCGCGTGAAAGCTCAATCAAAACTCCATCCCAGTGTTCCTGACCCATCCGATTCCGGGGGCCCTTGGTTTCCCTTGGCCATCCCGGTCGATGTATGCCGATGTCTAATTAGCTGAAATTAATTGCATTATAAACCGTATTTACTTTCCCCGTGGAACCTGCTCGAACGGATGCTGGAGGGGGTTTCACGCGTTTCCCGAGTCACGCGGAAAACTCCGCACCGTTGTCGTTGAGTTTCCGTTGCTGCTTTTCGCTCTCGTTGCGTAGACCGTCGTCGTGTTAAAGGGCGTCAGCGCTGGCGTGCGATTTCATTAAAAGTTTTCGTGTAACTGATGGGTATAAAGAACACACCATTGTGTGGGTGTATGTATATGGGACAGAACTCAGGCAAACAACGTACCTCGTACGGCAGTGTCCCTAGCGATCGTTTCCACTCGAAACATGAGCGAATGATGATGGCGATGATGATGGTGATGATGATGATAATGGTTATTTGCGAGCGGCGGGTGATGGGAAAGCCTACCGAAACGTACCACCATTTTCCCATCTGACGGGTGCAAGGAAAACCACGATCCGACCGGGAAAAGCTTCGAAGGAAGCCTCTTCCAGCGGGAGCAGACGGAATGAAACGAGAACGGAACCACGGAACTCGCTGCTAGATCAATCATGCTGCGGCGTTCTGAGAGCGCGCTGCAATAAAGTTCCCCCGGGCTTGGTTTATAATCTTATCCGGGTGTTTTATTAGCAACCGGATTCTCCGGCGCTCTCGCTCGACGCCGATGGTAGTAGGCTGGTCGAATTCCTCCCGCAGCATGTCGGTAATGGGGTTAGGGCCGAAGCCGTTTGGTGGTGAAAATTGATGGAAATTATTTTTTTATGGCCTAGAATAAATGAGTGCCCACGGTGGATGGGGAGCTTCGGACGTGAAGTTGATCAAACTTTCACCAACGGGGGCCAATGGATTGTTATAAACAGCACCAATTTATATCGAGGACGTTCGTAACTATAGCAACCATAGCTACCATAGTGATAAGAAAAATGGGTCCAGAGCGTGGAAGATCTAGATAGAGCGATGGTTTGAAGTGGCGACTTGAATCCAAGGCAGGATTAAAGGAGGAGATATTCACCCGACACCACTTTCGACTCCTTCCAGCTTGCCGTCATCCTCAACGGTAACAAAAGAGTGAAGCGTTAAAACACTTGGCACCTAATCTGGCCTCTTCTCAGCGCGATGGTGCACGCGCAGACAATAAACTGTGGCATATTATTAGCACGAAGGCGAAGGTTTGGGGCCGTACTTTCGGGTAGAAGCGCTCCAACATCAACGACTCCAGCTCGTGAGCCAGTGAACCCATTTTCAACCGGTCTCATCAATCACTCAAAAGGCTCCGCTAATTAGCCCGATCTCGTGGATGGTGTTTTCGCGCGCGCGCAGCACCCCACGTCGGCTCATCTATTATGCACATTATTGGCGTGCATGATGCTGCTCTGTTGGCGCTGTCTCCTTCCAACTCCCCTTTCTCGAAGGAAGCTCGAGATTTGAGATGGTGTTTTCCTCACCTGATGCTGCACGACTTCGACCGCTATCGGTACCGCAGCTGGCGGAAGACCTCAATAGCATTATTTTGGGCAGTTGAAAACACCAGAAAAAACTGCACACACTCGTGAAGGGGTTGAAGAAAACACATCTCCTCATACCAGAAGTGTTTCATTAATAGTCCCCATAACTTCCAATGGAGCTTCGCGTGCTTCTGCACCTCCAATCCTTCCTACTCTCACTCTCCCTCTTTCTTCCACTCGCTGTATCTCCCTTTCTCACTAGGGGGTTCGCTTTCTTTCCGCGACCGCACACATAATGAGCACAATTTACGATCGTACAACACCGAAAATTGCCAATCAGCGATCGACCGACCGAGGGGTAGCATAAAGTGTTCGCTACAGCATAATAACTTTCCTTTCGTTTTATGCGTGTGTGTTTGTGTATGAGTGTTTTTTTTCGTACGCTGTCTTTTCTAAAATCGACACCATTTCGGTCTAGTTCCCTCCCCCGGACCAAGGCATGGAAACTGGTTCATTAATGGAACGCCAGCGCGTTCAGGCCTAAGTCTCCAAAGCCTCGAGAAGTCGATCCTCGAGTGGTTTGAAAATCAAAAGTACCACCACCCAACGCTCCAAAGGGTGATCCAAACAGGCCGCGGGCTCTTGTTTTCTCCTTCATCCGTCGCCAAGGAGCGTATCGAAGGAGGCCATTCCACTGGGGATAGAATTGCAGAAGCTACATACCGGGTACCGAGCGTTTAATTGGGTGAAATAAAATTTAATTTCTCCACATTAACTCCATCGGTGATGCTCGAGCAGCTTCCGTTGAGAGTCTGCGCTGGCCTTGTTTTACCCGTTTAGATGAAGTCCTTTGGTGGGTTCGCACCGTTTAACCTCGCATTAATACGAACGGGAATGATCGGGTTTAAACGGCACGATGGGCCATGGGAAAAGCCACGACCTTCGTCGTCACTGGTGGTTATTAAATTATGCTACGACGGAAAAGTTTTTCGCTGTTTCAACCCCTGCTTTCTCGTTTCTGCTTATCCTCGAGCCCCCCGTGAGACACGCGACACAATCGAACACGGACTCGCGGGAGCTTTTATGGGAAGTACGACAACCACCGGGAAAAGGGAAAACCCATCATGCCGAGTCGGATGTACGGCTTTCGCTGGTCCACACCGGCCTCGAGTGCATTGCTGGTCTAATGCTCTAGGAACACGAACTAATGAGCGGCATACTGTGGCTCGGAATTAGGTCGATTGGATTGGATCGATGTAGCGCCATCATCGCCGCCGTCGAGTGGGAAATGCATCTTAATTGATCGAGCTCCAGTTGCAGCAACCACCGACAGGCGAACAAGCGTTGCTCATTACGGTCTATTCGAGTCGTCACTGCATAATCGAGCGATGGTGCAAGCAAACTCCATCGAAATACGAACCCCCCCGGCCCCAGTGGTGGCCGGGTTTTGGGTGGGGAAAAATTTGCATATGAGACCGAAAATCAATCAATTAAAACTGCCACCGTCAGCCGGGATGGAGATGGGTACAGTTACGTACGGCCTGTTCGGTGGAAAACCCGCGTTGAATGGAGGGTTTTAGTGGTGAGCAAATGGTAACGAAAACCATAAAGAAGGAAGCCGAAATGAAACCGAGCAGACAAAAAATGCGAAACCCCCCCCCCCCCAAACCCGACTACAACAACACACGCTATCGACCCACAAAAGGGGTGGCGCGAGAAAAGTGCACACGTCTACGGCACTGAAGGCGCTGCGGATTGCACATTCCTGAGCGGGGGAAAACGAGTTGGGGGTGAAAATGATACCGCACGCTCAGCGGAAAGGAAATGAAGCCTTTCCGTGAAGGACGTCGCGTTCCAACACCGTGGCGTCGTCTTTCCAACACCACCGTGGCTTGAGCGTTTCGATGAATGGGAAGTTTTCGCTCCGGGCTGCAGTTTTTGGGGGGGCTGAAAATGTGCCCACATTTTCAGCTCACTTTTCGCAGTGGCTCATTGCTCGCTTTTCTCGCTTTGCATGTGTTATTTTGCCTCCTTTTATTCATAAGCAACTGCAGGTTGCTTTAAACTGGGAGCTTTCGTGAAGGATCCAGCGCTCCTAACCGTAAAGGCTCCACCGGTGAATGCGCTCCATCGGGATATCCTGAAAATGATAATAAAAATAAATGCACGCCACTGACAACTGTGGCACTGTGATACGTGGTAACTCCCTGGCAAAGAAGGTACTATTCCACAGCAGGCGTTCGGTGTGAGATTACTTACTCGAGACTTTTCTACCTCGAGTCCGACAGCACAAGCGTTACTTTCTTTGCGACCCGAAGAGCCCCTGAATTTGCGCCTCAAAAGGATGCTACCCTGCAGCTCTTTGCAAAGCCGGAGCCAAAGCAGAACGGCAAACAATAAATCACGGACCCACCCTGTGCCGGTTTGGCGTTGGAAGCGTCGTTTCCTTCCGGCGTTTATCTTCAAGTTAACTCGCCACCGTCGCTTAATATGGGCCGGTTCTGTTCACCGCCGGGTGTGAGGCATCTTTTTCGTTGTTCTTCTTTTTTTCTTCTTCTTCTCGTTTAATGCCACCAGGACGAGCAGTGGGACGTGCTGGAGTTTTCCGTGGGTAGTGGGGTAGCTTTTCCGGAGCAACTTTTCATGCAGGATTAATAGAGCGCTTTGCAGCGCGTTCGGGTTTGATCTTCTGAGCCGGGTGGCTGGGAAATGGCCTCTCCCGGGCTAATGTTGGCAGTTGTGCTAGAAGGTTTTCCCGCGTCCAGTCCAGTGGTGGTTTTCCGAAAAGATTTTTGGCTAAATTTGTTACACGAGCTGCTGGCTCTTTCGGTAGCAATTTGCATTGCCGTGTCTTTTGGAGGTTGGAGGTTGGAAAATTCGATCCTCTTCGCCGAAAGCTCGTGTGGTTCCGCTTGAAGCTGCTCATACGGCTGCCATGTGTGTGTGTGGGTGTTTGTGGGGGGGGGATCTAACACGCTTTTTCACTAAAGCTGTCGGGGTATTGTTCTTAACTAAATGCTGTGTAATTTATTCATTTCGTTGCCCGGTACCGCACATTATGCGCTCTTTTTTTTGCCTCCAGTTTTCCTCGGTTTGCTTCACGTGTGCCCTGTCGTTTCTTCGTTCTTTCCAGCTCGACGAAACCTCCCCCCGGACGTGTGTGTGTGTGTATGTGTGCGTAGCCAAGAAAGCGCGGAAGCAGCCGGTCGATTAAAGCAAGCCCCCGAGACACCGTAGCACGTTTTTCGTTTTCGCCTCCGCGAGACGACCCGCCGGAAGAGAAGACCGCGGCCAAGGCGCATTATCCGTAAGTAAAATGTGTCATTTAGGGTGTATTATGCCCAGCGTGCTCAGGGTGGCTCGGGCTCATTTTTCTTGTTCTTTTTTTTGCCTGATGCCGACGCGGCTTCAGCCAAGCAGCCAAGGTTGGGACACGCGGCTGTCAGCGCTTGGGGTTTCCGATCCGCTGGTTCCGTCAACGGACCCTTCTTTAGTGAAAAGTTCGTGTTTTTTCTTCTTCATGGTGGCCGCTTTTCAATCTCCCAGCCACCATATGCTCCCGGGAGCCGCAGCAACAGAGGTCAGACCGCATTCTTTAATGGCATTCGGTTTGGGTCATGTTCCGCAAGACTGCACTCGATCCGATTAGGGCTCTACGCACGTGGCTCACTCGTCGTCTTGTTCTAGGGACTTTTCCAATAGGCCAGGATAGTCTTTTTTGGGGAAAGTGGACTTTTATGAGCGCATTCAGGCGAGCGTGCAGTTTCTGTGTGAAGTGTGTCTCCTCATGCCGTGCAGTGGCCAAATTCCTTTCCCAACTGCATAATTGGGTATGTTTGCGCTTTCCGTTAGAACGCAAGCATCCACAGGGAGACGACAGTTCGGTGTGACCGGAAAAATGGCCGATCGAGCTAGCATCATGCTAGCAAGCCTAGGTCAATGTGCTAACGGCAGAGCTGATCGGTCGGCCCTAAAACACACCGTACGGCCCGTTTTTCGGGATGCTGAAAACATGATCAAACAACTCCGGCGTTGCGTCTGGTGCGCGTGCACGAGCCGTGATCACGAGCTTTAGCCCCGTTGTGCCACTCGTGGGGAAAGCCAACCGTGTGTGTGTGTGTGTTTAGACGAGAATCGAGTGCAAGCGGCGGCTGATGTTTGCCATGGTACAGGGTTTCGGTGCGTTCGTTCGTCGGAATGCAAATGTTTGCTCTCGTCGTCTGTCGTCGCCGACGGTGGTGGCTCGATAGCGTAGGAAAATTTATCGACATTCCATCCGTGGGGAGGGCGTAAATTGATTTTCAAAACTCACCACCCCCGCGCGTTTTGGACGACGGCTTCTCCCAAAAAAAAAGACCAATATTTTCGGCGAGGGAAACTACGCGTTGTTTGACGATCTAAACACACAACCGGTGCGAGCGGCATCTGTTGACAAAGATCGGCTGGAAAAGCGCGCCCCATTCGTCGTTGAATCGAACTTTAAACTCCAAACACACAGACACAACGGGCGTTTGAAATCGTACGAGATTTATTTGTCCATTTGCAGTCGCTTCGCTTCATCATCCGATAAAGCCCTGATTGCGATGACGTTTCACGGTTATGGGCCTTTTTCACAAATGAAATGGAGCCTGCGCCATTCCATTCCGTAAAGGAGGCCAAAATTTGTCACACACTCGGTCTTCATCCCTTCCCGGCGGAGGTAAAGCAATCTGTCCCGTTTCCAAAACCCTCTTCCAGTGGTGGTTGATAGTTATCTTTTCTTTTTTGTCCTTGTGTTTTTTTAGTCCTTCCTGGGGGAAGGTAAAATGTCTTAGTCATCCTTTTATCTCTTTCGGGGTGGGAGGCTTCAGGAAAAACCAGTTGAATGTGATGTTCAATTTTTCCTCAGCCTGATTAATCCCGCCACCGCCAACCACTCGTCGGTCTTCGAGTTTCGTTTTCCCTCCCCCATCGGGCCCATCCTCGCTCGAGGGTGGGAGGGAAAACTTTTAGCCACCCACATCGGCCCACCCACGGCATACGGTAGCAGTAATTTGTCCTTCTCCGGGGTGACCCTTTTTGGGTTTTTGAAACGAAACACCGAACCGAATCAAGCGAGCGGAGAAAAAAAAAGCGAAAATATATATATATATATATATATAACGAAGACAAGAGCCCCGACGTGGGAACGTGATTTTCGTTATGACGATGCGTAGGGTTCAGTGGGTTTTTTTTATTCGTTTAAGGGAAAAGCTTGAAATAAGCTTACGTTTTTTTTTGTTTCGGTGGGTGGGAACGTTGATTTAATGTTTGGCGATGAGTTGTGCTATTTTGTTTTTCACAAGCAAAAACACTGGAAAATAAATTATAAATAGCTAAACCATTACTGTGCTTTCGTTAGCGTAAGCTGTCAGCGCATTCCGAGTTGTGCATTTTGTGAACCAATATTGCTAAAAAGCAACAATGAACCGTTGACAGTGCGCTTGCATTGTACTTTGTTTTTGTTGAATAAAAACCAGCACAAACAAAAATGGTTATTAAGCAGCTCTCGCGCTGTGCAGAAATCCATTCTGCCGTATCCCAAGATAAAAGCTGTGAGAGCCCGTTGTCATCCTTCTCCGTTGACTTTGGTTGGTTAAACAACGCCCTCAACCACAGCCATTGTGCGGTGGCCACCGATTGTTTCGCTTCAACTTGCTGTCGGAAGCACGAGCCTGAAGGGTCCTCAAAAAGTGTGTCCTGTGCACGGAACACGAAGCCGAGCCCCCGTATGAATGTCGTGCTGATGGAAATTTGCTGCTGTAACAAAAGGATGAGGCGATCGTTTGCACGCTGTGTGTTTGTATGCGTTTTTTTGTGGGTTTTGTTTTTTCTCGCAGTATCACAAACTTTGCGGCTCAGCAAAATGCTTCGGGCTCATTTCATTTCGCAGAACGGAGCGTGAAAGACAGCGCTCCAAATACGCGACACTCCGGCGCTTCGAGCGGTTCGTGAGTTCAAGCTATGATCCGGATCAAGCACATTCATGTGATTGCGTTGATGCGCAATATTTCAGGCAAGCAGAGCAGCAAAACGAATTATTTATGGGACCGAGTGAAAGTGGAACAGTTGACTGCAGTGTTGTGATTTTATTGATTCTGTGGAACACACACCGTAATGACTACGAATCGGACAAGCGTTCTCGTCCTTCAGAAGATTGTAGCAATGCTGAAGGACTGCCATTTGCTTTTCTCTGGCTAGTTGTTTTCTGGGAACTCGTGCTTTTTTTTGCATCATTCGAGCTTAATTCAAACCATTTTATATACTTTTGGGTTTTCATAGTTCGAATGAAACATGATTTAAATCAAAAAGATATTTTTTTTGCTAGAATACATTCAACAGATTTTATGTGATTATTTTTTTTGCAACAAAATCGAAAGCAAAAGTTTACCAAAGTAATTAAGGATGCCGGTGGTTGGGTGGTCAAACATTTGGGAGGAATTTAGCTGAAAGTGGAAACAAAAAAGAAGAGCTTTGTTAACCGACAGCACGCTCTAAGCAGCTTTAGATACCAATCAGCTCAGGGACCGCTGGTTTATTGTGCTAATTTGATTGAAAACATTCGAAAACTTTCGCTTTGAAGTACTCCCAGCGTGCTTGCAGAATCAGAGGGTCCTTTCGGTTGTCCTTTGTCGCAAGCCGTGTCCTTGGCGATTTGACACAAACGCTTCAAGCCATAAATAAAAACCCTCCAATCAGGAATATCAGCACTCAAACTTTGTGGCGAGAGCTTTGTTTCAACAGGCTGCATTAGCGTCAATTCGGTGGCAAATCGGTTCCGAAAGAAGCGATTAATGCCACACGATTGCGCGCGACCCAGGCACCAGATCCAGGTACCCTAATGGATTTTCCAACACCACGTCCGCGTCCAGGACACGGCGCACATGGCCTCCCAAGCTGGCCTACCGGTTGGGATTTACGCCCGCGTTCGCCGGATGGTTAATCCCGCCACCGACCGAGCGAAAGCGAATTGGCGCGACTTTACCTGCCGCGTTCGCTGATTAATACTCACCGGACGCGGCTTATCTGCGGTGGGGAACCATAAATCACCCCACCCCAACGCCCGCACGGATTTACGCCCACAACCACACAGCCCAACAGGAGCCCACGTTTCGGTCGCGATCGTGGGATTCTGCGACAAGCTCACGGTTGGCGCGAGATTTCGTCCGGTGGGTGTGTTTTATCATTCCATCAGGGGACAAGGAATAAATACGACATTAGTGCCTCGCAAATAGTACGCGAGCGTAATCGGTCCGCGCGAGCGCACCGGGAAATGGGAAGCAATTACTCTTCTCTTTGGGTCGTGGGAGGCGCGTGCTTGGAATCAGAAACCGATAGCGCGTGAAAAATCGAACGAAGGATCCTTCCGGCAGCTGGAAATCACGCACACAGGTGGGTGTTCCGTCGTGGAACCACGTAGGGGCGATGGAAATGTGAGCTATTTCTAATTTACTGACCCCAAAAATGGGGGGGTAGAATTGCTTTGCAAAGCGCAAAGATGCCATTGCTTGGAAAATGCTGAAGAAGGATCTTTCGGACGTGAAACAGAAGCGAACGGACGTTGCGGAAAATTCGCGAGTCGCCGACGATTGGGACGTTTTACTTCGCCAGCTGCGGGCAAACTGGCGAGGCGGCCTTTCGGATGGGGTAATTGTAGCAATTACGTTACGAAGGCTGCCACATTGTCACGGTTTTGTGGTATGGTGAACAAAACGTTCCCGTTCGTGGCCGTCCGTGTTACGCGTTCGCCCCAAGACGTTGACTGGAATGTTGCAAACTGCACAATGAGACACAGGACCGTATGAAATGTCGCGTCATATTAGATGACGAAACTGGTCCAGTAGTAGCCACCTGTCGCTCACCGAGACAGGGAAAACCGCCGTTAGCGAACCCTTTTTTTCCACGCGCTGGAAAACCGACCCAACGGTGATGATGGTTTGGGAAAATTCGCTCTCCACCTGTGGCGCCGGGAGATCGGATTCGAACACCGCTGGCACATATGACCGTCGGGAAACCCGCCGGGTGGTCATACGCGCGCGCACGCCAGTTGATGATGCTGCTGTGGCCCGAGTGAAAGAGCGAAATAACGACCGCTAATGCAATGCATGATTGCAGCTAATTGAGCGCGCCACATTGCGCAACACCGGGGCAGTGAAAGCGAGCATTACTGGCGCGCGTATTGGCCCACCACGTGCATCGTTTGGGAAGCGATTGTGGCGCCCTCTATGCGGGTGGTTGGCAATTGGACTTCGCCACCAGAGATGCGCCGGATGGGAAGGTGGCTATTTGTTTGGGGTTTTTTTGTTTTCTTCCTCTGCGGACTTTCTTCCCGTAGCCGGAGGCTCGTTTGGTCAGGGCCATACGTGCGAAAGGTACCATTATCGATGGGTTTGTGTGCAAATTCCGCGACCACGAGGAAGTATTTATTCGATCACGGGATTATGTGGTGTTTCCTGTGCGCGAGAATCTCTGATGAGGGTTTTTTGGGGAGTTGTGCGTTTGATTGCACCCGTGCGACTGCATGGGAGGCAGTTGATTCGATTGAACCAGTCGAAACTGGGGAAGGCCAATGCGATCGTAATGTGGATTATCGGCGGGTTGTTTTGTAAATTTGGTTAATGCGGGAAAATGTATGCCGTGTGGTTTTACATGCACCACAGTGTGGAAATGTTATTGCGTGTTGAATTATTACTCTTGAGATAAATTAGATCTGTTTAAAGTTCAAAAGCCATTGAAAACATAGCACAATTGAATTGAAGAAACACGTGTTCACGGGTTTTGGTTAAATCCATTCAAATTTCCATGCATAAATGTGTTGAAATAATTGTTTTCAAATCCAATTCCATTTCGTTTGGGTTGACAGGAGTCCTAGAAAAAAAGAGCTCTCTCTTTCCACAGACAGACGTTTATCTTATTTGATCGATAAGACAACAGCCAGAGTGTCCTTCTACGAACAACGTTTGATTCGATGGAACGCAATCTGGCGTAATACAAAACGAACTCTATCCGCTTGGCCGATTCAACCGAAATTGCAAACGACGAATCGGAGGTGTCGTTCGGCGGAAAAAGGGCATCGTTTTAGCTTGAGTGATGTTTTCCTTGTAAACACAAACACACACACACACTTATTTATTACTCCCAGCTACCCCAGCCGGCCATTTAAAAGCATGCACCAGCTAACCACCCAAGACAGGAGGTTAATAGTCGCTACCTGTTAAACGGCTTCCAGCGTTTCTGGCAACGAAAAACCCGCATCATATTTCTCCACCAAACGCGTTTAATCGAATCCGTATCGAAAATGAATTTCTCTCGGTTCGTAAACAATCCCCCGAACCACGGGCACGGGTGGTTTCAACGACACTTGGCTAACGGAAATTTACTGGCGCACCGTTCCACAAATCAGCCCGACTGCGCGTCGGTGGAAAATGGCTCAAGTTCTGCCGATCCGGCTTTCGATCGCAAGCGCCCTCTTGGGTGGGTGTTTTCTTCGATTCATTCTACCGTAACAGCGCAACCCTGGCCGAGCGTCCATAACTCACAAGAAAGAACTCTAAAATGCTCGCAAGTTTTTCCTTTCGTTTCATACTTCGATGCACTCCCGGGAAAAGCGCCGGGAACGCGCTCGAACTCGTTAGGGCGTTTCGACCCGGACGGTACGGTTTTAATGAATAAATTCCATCCGGCCGGTCGGTTCTCGGGTCGGGTTTTCGTTACTGCTGCTGCTGCTGCAACTCCACCGGCTCGAAAGCTGGAAATGGAAATGAGAATTTCGGAATTCGGGTGCAGTTACGGTGCGGTGATTTGCGAAGGCGCACTCCAATGCCCAAACGGTTGTGCTCGTGTTTGCACAAAATGCGCAGTGAATAGCTGATGAGAAGCTGTTCGAAAAGCAACAGGCAAATGGCCACCGGAAGCGTCTAACGCTTGGGCTGCTGGGGGTGGAATGGTGCGTGTTTTCCATTCCGCCTGAATGCGCTCGAGCCGAGATGTGATTTGTTTTGAATCGACTTTTCGTTTTTCGGAAATATGCTGGGAAAACCTTCTTTGGCTTCCAGCGCCAGGAGGAACCTTTTTTTTTTGGAGAGCTAGCTCTCAATTAACTGTAAATTATTAACTAACGGCGCATCCGGAGGGGGTAATGAGTTGTCGCGAGCTGCTCATAAAAGTAACGATTAATATACACCGTTGATTGAAACCAAAAGCAACGAAAAAATGGGGTCTTCCCGTTTGTGTGCTCCCAATTGAATTAGTATCAGCGACCTGGCCATCCCTCCCCGGATCCCTGTGATCCCTGTTCCCTCGTCAATCATAATTAATGGCGTTTTATTATCTCCTCTGCCCCCTTCCCGGGCGTGCGGACTTGGACTTCGGTACCGGCCTGCGTTAGTGTCGCCTTCAAGGGGTCATTAAAATCTAATGATTGTGCCCCAAAGAGAGCAGCAGGTGAGCCCGTGCGCTACAACCCCACGGGGAAACCCGATCGATACGTGCCGGTGGGGAGAGAGGGGAGAGGGGGGAAAAGGGAGCAAGGGTTGCGGGTGGCAGTCAACCTTTTGTTCTCGCATTTCCGTCCGCAACATCGTTCGCCACCCTCGAGAAGTGCTCTCAGAAGGCGGCCAATGCACTGGGAAAAGGCCCCTTCGCGACAAACTGTCATGAAAGCTTCCCTTGGAAAACAACCATCCTGGGGGGGGGGAGGCGGTTGGCCGGAAAATCAATTGATTTTCCCCATGCCCTTGGTGTGGTTGTGCCGGTGTGGGAAGATGAAGAAACCCCACTGCCGAGAAGAAGCTGTGCTGGGAGTTGGCCGCAAGGTGGCTGATAAATGCTTTGGCTTGTCGGTTTCGCCAGGGCTATCGATTTCTTCGCCGCATCGCAAGCAAATAGCGAGTGCGTTGTGTGTTTGCCCCCCAGAAGAGGCGAAGAGTGTGGACGTGAGGCCAGAATTTCCGCACAATTGACATGTTTATCTTCGGGGAAATCCGCCCTGTTATTTCGCGTTCGTTTTTCGCCTCTAGCGCGCCCCCTAGCGGTGGGGGCCCGACGGTGAAGAAACAATATCGTTCACCGTGGCGGCGGTGCTGTAGAACGAGCCTCCGAGAACGATGTGACGATAACCGACCTGGTGGGGAGATAGCGGGCCCATAGAATGGCTGATGGCTTTATGGAAAGCAGCTTTTCGCAGCAGGCTCGACGAGACGGAGGCACGTCCGGTTGGCGGGATACCGCCGGAAGATGGCAGTGCTTTTGTTCGCAAGCTTCGCCGAGGATGTCACGGCTTCTGATAGTGCTTCTCGTGCGATAAGGCCACCTTCCGACGGCACGTCCTTTGCCGTCGTTCTATCGGCGCGTTGGCATCGTCTGGGTTGGGCTTTGAGTACGTTTATTTGCGATTTCCTCTCGATGTTCGGTGTGCTTGTACATCGCTCGAGTAGCGCAAAAAAAAACCACAGTGGGGGTGGTGGTTTTGTGAAACGAAGGTCCAAATCCCATCCATCGGTGGCGCTGTGAGTTTGCCTGCCTGCGAGTGCAGGTGTACGATCTCAGTAGAGGCCTTGAGTCTTTTTTTTTGCATTTTCCTCCATCCATCCGCGAATCCACAACTGGTGGGGTTTCCATTTTTTTTTCTTTCATTTCTACAGACCCGGTCTCAATTTCAGAAGAAAAATCGATACCCGGTTTAGGCTGTCGTCGTCGGGGAAAAAAAGAGGAACTCATAACGAAATGTGTGGGTAAAAGCGGCGTTCGTCACGATCGCCGTGCCTCGGTGGCGCCGTTCGAAGTCCTCGAGCGCTGCGTTATTATTTGATACAGTGAGCGTCATTAATTTTGCATCCTCCTTACGGCGATGGCCGTTTTTGTCGGGGTTTTATTTTTCACCTTGGAAGAGGCCCATGCGAGCCATGTGTATGATAGATTGAACACCCTCGCTTGGCGTTCGTTATTATTTATTGCATTCCAACCCGACCGAATGGGGCCAAAGTTCTGGGAAGGATTTTCCTTTTGCAAACAGGAAATCTGATGGGGAAATACGTAACTCATGCTCATGGGCTGGGTTAGGTTTCGCAACAGGACGAATTGTATTGACAAATCGAGACGATCAACCATGGCGAATAACGACAACGAACGAACAATGGCAACGGTTGGGTTGAGGGCCAAGAAGAAAAAAAAAACATTGCACCCAGATCGATATCCTGCCGAATGTCCTGACGAGCCGACTAATTTTCCAACCACTTGCTTTTCATCCTTCCGTCTCTCAACAGCGCCTGCCGGGTGACGAGTTTGACACGCAGGAATTTTCACGCCTTTCCACCCTTTTTCATTGGGCCGGCACTATGCGACATCGGCCGCTGGCATCAACCCGCAGGATGATTGATAGCACGGTGCGGGAACTCGCGTACAACGGCAACACCATTGTGTCCGATGTCACACCAGCAAAACCCTCGGTCTAGCTTGAAACGACGGCGAATCGCAACAGCTTGATCGCACGCACAAAAACGCAGGAGAAACGCCGCAGCAACGTGAGTGAACGGGAGGAAGAGCCAAAAAAGGGGTTGAGGCGCGTGAACCGAACCGTCTGCCCCGAGGGGTGGAAAATTAATCATCAACACGCGCCCAACGATCAAGATGCCGGCAACGATGGTGAAGAGTGAAGCGACTGACCAGCACAACAACTGTGATAATGAGGAGGTAAGTTTGGAAGGTTGGAGCTCTCGCTTTCACTAACTCCTGCCAGCGAGAAAGGATACTGGTCCGGATGTTTCAGAATCGCATTAAGCATCCCTGCAGCTTCCGAGGGTCGATAATGCGTCCGGATGTTGCCTCGCGAAGGACCCCCTGAAGAGAAGCACCGGCACTATATATATATGTGCATATGTGTGATGATCTTGCCGGGGGCTCTTTCCGTGCACTGCCAGTCGATAATCCTATTAGGACGAACTCCTTTTTGCCGGTTTCGGCTTCCTTGAAGTAAGATGCTTATTTACCAGAGCTAATTTTGTTTGTTTTCCCCTTTCGTCGACGCCTACGGGTCGTTTTTCTTCTTTTTTTCCCCGCAGGAGGAACCGATAGACATGAAAAATGCGCATCTCATTATCAACGAGCTCCGCAGTCGGTGCCGAAATCAGTCCGAGCAGATCATGGCGTGGAAGAAGGCATTCTCCCTGCAGGTACGTTCTCCCTATCGCGAGTGTGTGAAAGAGAATTTTCCGAACCGGTTGTGTGCGAACGAGATGACCCCTTTGGGTTTTGCGTTTTCACCACCATCGTCAACGCCGTGTTCGAACCTCCCCCACGGGGTCGGGAAAAAAAGGAGTCCTTCCTTTATCATCGCCTTACATCATTATGTGTCAGCTCGGGTGCGCTCAATTTAACGCGTGGAGCTCCGTGAATTAACCCATCAGCACCATTAGCATCAGCGCGGCACCTTCGGGCGCCTATCGCGATCGTTAACGGACGGTTCCAAAAAACCCGCGGGCGAGACCCTGTGGTTTTCCCTGGGCAAAAGGGTGGCATTTTTCCGAGAGGTGAAAAAAGACGTCTCCATCAACTGGCGGTCGGGACTTTTTGCCCTCGCGTCCCGTGAGTCAAAACGTCACGGCTGGTGGCGTTGGCGTGAAAGGAAGATAAATTATATCCGCCGATTTCCGTGGCGCGTTTTTCACAGCGTCTGGGTTCGCTCGCGCCAGCGTGCTCGTGCAGGAACCGTACGTGAGTGTTGAGGGCGCTAATGCGATTATCAGAGAGGTCAGGAGTGCGTTGATGTGTCGTTCGCGCTTACTCGATTGGCGATAATCATGGCTCAACTAAATGGCTTACAGTCGCGGGGGAGAGTATTTTATTTCGAAATAATAGTCTTTTGTTTAGAACCGACAGCTGGAAGCTCGATGTCAAAAGCTGTGGAAAGGGTTTTTTTTACACACTGATTGGAAAATGTGAAATATTCACTTCATTCATTCATTCGATTTTATTCACGCTAGAGTCGACATGACACTTTCAGACGCCATTTTCATCCGTTGCTATGGAAACGCGAATTGGTGTTATTCACTTTGTTATTATATGTTTTTATTTAGTTTTTTTGCATGACAGTTGCTATGCAATTTGACTTTTGATTACTTTAAAAACTGACTAATAATGCTTTGAGAGTATTGATTTTATTTTCAAATCACCCCCAACAAAATACAGTCCATCAACCCGAGGAATTGTTTTTCACGTCTAACTGAGGCTATGCAAACACTCACCAAATTCTGACAATGTTTCTTTTTGGGGATGAGATTAAGCTATTCAAAGGAGCCAACAAACAAGGCCAGCTTTTTCCCAGTAAGAAAAGGTAAATCCATTTTTCGAAGCTCCAGCCGACGGAGCAGACTTATATCCACCCGTTGGGACGAAGGGCTGATGAGGTGTTCCCTTTTTTAGTCTACCTTTTTCCTCACCGACATAATCTGCTATCAGCGAAAGGAACGTCAGATCAACCCCTATGGTTACCGTTGGGTTTGCTTGATGTAGCGGCATAGGTTTTATTTCCAACCGTCCAGTCCGCGTTGAATCCAATTTCTTGGTGTGCCTTTTTACAGGCTTACTTTTGGCGGACGGTGCCCCGGGAAAACCATTTCTAAAACATGCAAAATACCAGCGCAAACATGACATCGCGACATCACACCACCACAGAACACTGACCGTATGTTGTTGCGGCTCGTGCATTCGCGAGTGTCGCCGGTTTCGTGACAGTATTTGGATAAGAGGATTACGTGTCCAGGCGACGACGGTTGTGTCAAAAGCCGGGAAAATTCTTCCTCCGTGTTCCTCGGGTTTTCCGGCCCATCATCGGTTCACCATATTTCGGCGCACTCGTTTTTTTTTCCACCGACCGAAAGTGCCGGATTAATTGTTCACACTGGGCACGTGGTGATTGTGGGAAAATTAAATTTCCCGGGCCCCGTGCCGCGTGGTTGCCCTTTTCCCGCCCGAACATTCACCACGCGGAATGTTAATGGGGAAGCTGTGTGGCAAGAAAGCGCTTTCAAGGCGAGAAAAAGTACCCTGAAACACCTCGAGACAGAGCCGCCAGCCAACCTTGGCTAACGATGATGAAACTTTTCCGAGGTCTTTTCTTTTCCGAGGTGGCTGCTAACACTCCCCGCAGCCGGAGATGAAGAAACAAATTAAGTTACCGAAGTAAACTCCTCCCTGCCAGGGCCGCCTGGGCTCGGAAAATTGGGCCAGGAGTCACGCGGGGAACCCACTACTACTACTCGGAAAGGTCGAGCCCCCGGTCTGGATAAGACAGCTTTTGTGTCGAACGAAACAAAAAAACAAAAACCTTACCACTTTGTCATTAAGTGCTCGCGATATCCTGAAGGTCGTGGCACCATCGCCGCACGGTATCAGTATTTGCGGGCGTACTTCAATTGGTTTCGTGTAAAAATGTAATGCTCTCCCGGTTCGATCGATCTGCGGTTGCCCTTTCGCTCCATGCGGGTGGAGAAAATGCCACGCCGCGGAGCTTCTGCAAAATTCAGCATCATTAATTTGCTTTTCATTCCCACCGGTGGGCCAACTTTCGCCATAAATCAGCCCCAAAACAGCTATCGAACCATCCCGGGACCGGGAACGAAAGAGCGAGAGAGCTTGTGGCAATTTTATTAGTTTACTTTTGAATCGGAAAACGGCACACCCCGTAAGCCCTTTGGAAGGAGAGCCCCGGGAAACCACCGGGACATGTCAACGAATGCCCGCACGAATGCCGGCGGGCAATGGATAGATGACGTGCTTTTATATGTGTGTGCAAGCAAACCCTGAGCTGGGAAAAAGCAAAACCACAAACCCTGACCGGCGCACCACAAATTAGATTTCGACAGTCCAACGTCCGCGGGCGAGCGGATTTCGCTGGAAAACTGGTCCCCATTGCGTGATTTTTCCCCGGCGGCCTCGACTCCGGGAAAACTGCCGTCCCTCGGGGGGCAAAAACTGGTTCGGAAAAACGTGCCATCGATGGATGTTTGTGCCATCCGTTGGACGAGCTCGTAAGCATGCATCGCTTACGCTGTGTTCGATCCATCATACGCTAATCCGTGGTAATCTGCTTCCTTCGCGGTTCTCCGGCACGTGCTTTGGGCGTGCGATGAATTGAATTGGCGTGTCTTGGCGATCCTTGTTTCCAGTGGGTGCGTTTAAGTAACGGCACGGCTCTCGGAATGCGTGACATGACGTTTTGAAGTGACGTCCTTTCGGCCGGGATGGTGTGTCTTATGGAACGTCTTCAATTTCGTGCTTCAATGAGCGAACAAAACCCAAACCAGGGAGGATGTGCTGCTTCATCCTTTTTCCCTGAGGGACGAAAAGCAACGAACAACGGCAAAAAGAAAACCACCCACACGCCCACACCCGATAATGCGCCGTGTGTGAATAAAACATCTCATTCCGTCATCTATTGGCGCGTGGTTGAACACGCTTTTAACCGGTTGGGGATGTTTTTTTTTTTTGCTTTCTTCTTGTTACAAACTTTTCACCACCCATCAACCGTTTCGTCCTTTTACAACAGGATTACAACAGAAGGGTGGTTCTGAAAACCGCTATACAACCCCCTCAGCACGGGGGTGGCAAAAGGCATTGAAAATAATAGGCAAACCACGGGTCCGGGGAACTGTTCAGGTGTTCAGACGAAATAAAAAGAAAATATACATGTATAGAAAAGGATGCAACACCCCGCCGTAATGCCGAGGGAAAAAAGTTTTTTCCCCAAGTAAAACCGACTTAAATCCCGCTTTTCCCGCTCGTGGTGTAATCCATTTATTTCACTTCATTTCGTACGTTGGGTGAAATTCCAAGACATCTCGTCTGTACCTTGGCAGGGAACGGGATTGCTTAAGCCGCTAGGATGCGAAAATAAGCGTGGCTGTGTGTGGGGTCGCTTGTTTCATGTAGCATAAATCCTGCATCCTTGGAATGCGGTTCACGTTCGGTTGAATTCCGAGAAGCAATGGAAGCACCGTGGCGTAGTAACAAGAAAATCGAATACGAGCTAGTCCCGTTTCGTAGCGTTAATGTTTATTGCCTGGTGAGGAATTTCCCGAGCACAAGTAGTGCAGCACGGTGGAGGTGGAAAATCGAGTCCCGTTTTCTCCGTCTTTTTCTTCTTTTTTCATCATTCTTCCCACCATGAAACGGTTGCGTTGCACTTTACTCACAGAAAGGTCATAAATACATGATGAGACTGCACGGGAAAAAGCTTCCCATTTTCCCCACAATCAAACCACGCTAACGTTTCTTGTATCTTTTTTTCCCTCCCTTACGACTTCCAGCAAGAGCAGAACCACCGGCTACAGAAGGAAAAAACGGAGCAGCTTAACTACCTGACCAGCCAGCTGCTGCTGCTGGAATCGCGCATCATGCGCAAGCAGAAGCAGGTCTCGAACGTGATCTACCAGCGCGAACTGACGATCTACCGGCAGCAGCGCATCATCGAGACACTCTCAAGCCGGCTGATCGATCACGGCATCATGGACGTCGGTATGGACGCACCAATGCACACCGGCAGCACCAGCAACGATTTCGACTCGCTCAACGATTCCGATTCCGCGGTCGTCCTCGAGGACGTCGATTCCGACTGCAACAGCTCGATCTACTTCGGTGGTAGCATTAGTGGCGGTGGCAGCCTCAAATCCCGTGGTGGTTCTGCCAAAATGTCGAACGACGTGACGATCGTGCGCTCGATCTCGGACGCGATCGAGACGAACCTGAAGTACAACAACACCCGCCGCTCGAATTGCTTCCTACGCCGACCCGAGATCCTTGAGACGGTGTACAGCGTGGAGGAGGATCCGGAACCGCAGAATGCCGGTCCAGTGCCAAGTGGCCAGCAACCAGGCAGTCAGGTTGGTTCATCCGGACCAGCTTCCCCGAAACCGGATGCGGTTACAGAAAAGCGTGACAAGTTTAAGAATCGCACCGAAAAGTGCGTCTCCACGGATCACCCAGAGACGGGACAATCTGCGGTGCGAGTCGAAGGCACCACACCGGTCATTATCACGAGCAGCAGCAGTTGTGACGTGGAAGCGGACCTTTGCGGGACACCGGCACAAAGCTGCAAGGTGCAGGGTGCCGTCACCAACTTTAACCGCGTCATGTCGAACCACCGGTCGGTCACGAAACCGAAGGACGTCAAGTACAAGCGCATCAACAAGGCCAAATCGAAGAGTCTGGAAGAGCTGCGTGGTCGACTGAAGCACTGGGTCGAACGAGGCACCTGCAACGTGAATCTCAACCTCGATCAGGCTGGCGGAACAGCTGGGGCGCATCTAAGCGGGCACCTATCCGAGCACTGTGGGGCAGGAACGTTGCAACAGGCTCAAGCCCAACAACAGGCCAACCTGGCGCAGAGTTACGCGTGACCGGAGCCAAAGGCCCGCGTCCGGGGCAGCATTTAATGGCGGCGACAAACAGTGAACGTTGAGTCTGATCGAACCCGTAGTGTGTATCGCTATTTATTATGTATGTGTGCGTGCGCGCGTGTGTGCGGTTGAGGGAGGGTGGCCGGAAAATGAGTGGGGGTTTTCCTTGCTGGAAAGGAGCCACCCACCAGCTACTGACTGAGTCAGGTTACCTAAGAGAAGCCGCTATTGAGAAAGGCCGCTAGAGGAGAACCACGCGATGGAGTGTACAATACACCTTAGATTACTATTAATATTGTCGTCGTCGTCGTCGTCGTCGTCCTGATCCTTTGGGAGTTAATGCTTATCGAGAGCGCTCGATTGGCCGCACGATGTCCGTGTCCCGGGTCAACTGGAAGGACACATCGACTGGCCCACTCGAATACATGCAGCAACCGCTTCGCTTGGACGTTTTGCAAGGAAGCGTACCTACTACAACTACTAAGACTACCGGTTAAGAATATCATGTACAAGCGTAAGCCAAGCAGCACTTAGTACTTTACAAACTACGTAATATTGTAAGCCGCGCACGCGTCAGGCGCATTAGGGATACTCGCTTAATAGGTTTTTTTTTTGTACACCATTGTCCTGCGGGAACGAAGCACGTCCGTGAGGCGCCAATGTGTAAAATTCATAGCATTCAACCAACGAGCAGAAGGTGGCGTGTTTGGGTGCGTGTTGCCAGGAGTACGGCTCAGGCGACCCGCCCGATCGCGCGTAGATGTTGTGGTGATCTTTCCTTCCAAAGTCAAGAGATATATTTATACTGTAGCGAAACGGGTTGGCTTACCGTGGTGCCTGTAGAAGCGCAACGGAACTGCGGCTAGAACGCACCCGGAAGCCACCCGTTTAGCGTGTTGAATCACGCCGCATCCGGTTCGGGTGCTTTCGAAAGATGTTCCTTTACCTAAGCCAACTTTACTGCAGATCTGTTTCGAACGTAACCGTGTGGCGTGGCGCTCGGGGTTTGTAGAGTTGTAGAGACGCCCTCCTCCGAAGGTGTTACGCCTGCGAAACCGGAACTGCACCTGGTTTCCGACTGACGAGCTTTCGCCACCTGGCTGAATGTCCCGGGACGTTCGAATGTCTTTCCGTTTTCTTGCGAGGTTTCAGCGCACGTGCGCACCCCCTCCGTGGCCACCCTGTGCCGAAGACTTTACCTACCACCCTGTGACCTTTGCTTTCTACGCTTCCATCGCTCTCGATGACTAGATTCTACTTTTTCTAGTACTACTACTACCAGCCCTTAGCACGTAAGGCCTGTACATAAAACCAATCGAACCTTTTATCACAAAAGTCGATTGCAAAGTTGAAATCAAAGTCCGCGATCCTCAGCAGCGAGGAAAAGATTATGAACAATTAATTGTAAGTGCAGTGTAATGGCATCCGCCGGCCGCGTGGTGGACAGCGGCATCACCCGGCACAAACCCGGAAGATCCTTTACCGCATGGTGGGGTGTTTTCTTCCGTTCGTGTGCTGGGTGCCGCTGCCACCGATAGGGACGGCCTGTTTGCAGCAGGAGCAAATAGTGTTTAGTGTGAGGCCTCCAGAGGCCAGATCCGGAGTTGAGGCAAACGAAACAAAATAGACCCCGCTCGTTCGAGTGGAGTTAGTGCGTAAGCCAGAGTGTGTAAGAGAGAATATTAAGTGGCGTGTAAAAAGCCGACGTGGGGCTAAATCGAGGTAGGCTTAGTGTAGCCACGTGTCTCCATGGAGACGCCAGCCCAGGGAGAGCAGAAGTATGGATACGATACACAAACACACACACACACAACACACCTTTCTCATGTCCCACAGGTAGAGCAACACATTTAGCAAGATCGATAGATTCGCATCATTTTCTGTAATTATTGCTTGAAATATAAAACAAAAAAGTGCGATTCATATTTTCAACACTGAACTGCGAAGCCGTTTTTGAACGTTCTACGAGCTAGTTGAGGGCAAGGATCAAGAGCACGAAGCTTATCAAACTGTTGAACTTTGGTAGAAAATTTTACCACGTCTGCTTGCAAAGGAAACGATCAAATGCGACAAAATACGCAGGAGATGAGGCACGTTGATAGAGGTAAGTTTTGCGCGACGGGAAACTTATAGCTTCCATTATTAAAAAGAATCAAACTCTAGGGAATCGCACCCGTGACAAAAATGTGGCAAGTTTTCGAATAATGCTGCGCGCTTATTGACGAACACACTGCAAGCTGCAAGGACTTTTTGTGACGCGCGAATTCTTTTCCACCGTGGCGCATCCTTTTTTTTCTACACAATCTGTTCGCAGCTCCCCGTGGCGTGTTGCTGCAAACTTGCTTAACATCATTATCCTGGCGAGTAGAAAACTTTCGCATTTGTGTTTTGCTTTCGAGCCGCGCGTTTGCCTTAACTTCTTTTTGAATGCTTGAACGCGCCAAGGTTTTCTGTTGCACGCGATATAGCGCGTCTTGAAATTGCGTTCCCAAATTAAAATGAAGCGGCACGTGCTTGTGGAGCGTCCATTTGGCGTATTCCGTGGGTGCACCTGAATTAAAAGTTGCTCTTATATCCATCGAGCAATTAAACTATGAGGCTAAAACGTGTCAGCGCTGAAAGCTCTCAATATGTTGTAGGCCAACGCAATCACATATATCCTTGGGCTGACTAATAGCTGTGGTAGATTCGATCCACAAAGAACTACCGCATAAATTGATTGCTTCCCGTAAAAAACGGAAATCTCATCGCCCTTTGTGTCTACCGCAGATGGCGGCCAAACAAACCGGACCAAAGTTCGGGAGCATACAATCCGAATTTTATGAGCACAAGTTTTAATCACCTCCAGTCTATCGTTATCGATGTTTCGGAAATGTGCGCCAGCGTACTTTCGTAATTGCATTTTCCCAGCTGGTCCGCTCGAGGGCAATCGTCCGCAATCGGAATGTTAGCTAATTTATGTCCAAATAGTTTGAGGAAAGTTTTCTTTTTCGCCATAATGACGTTGATCAATTGGTTGGTGGTTTGGAAAAACGCCAATGCCACGCGCTGCAACTCGTAACGAGAATACCAAATTATCATTGTGTTGAAAAAAAAATGCTATTCAATTAGTTAGTTATATGTAATGCATTAACTATACTATTCCATCCCTAAACGAAAGAAATCTGCACGTGGCTCGCATAAACGTCGTTGCTCGCCGAATTTGATATCATAATTAAGTCTCTCTACTCGCAGCTACTGAGCATTCTGCTTGTTCAGATTCATAATTCCTAGCATAGTCATTTATACAAACATGCACATCCTTTGGGACTTGCTGCCATGGGCAGACACGCCGGGCTCCGTTACAGAGATTTTCTCGAGGTTTTCCTTCACCACTCAACGACGACGATGTGTATTCTAAGTACACCCTTGCCTCACTGCAATTAGTACCTCAAGCTTGGCAAGCTCGTATGGCGATTGTCATCTCCACGCCTGTTCGAGCTGGTTCCGAAGGGAAATCTTCCTTTCCTGGGACGATGCCGAGCCGCAGACAGCTCTGTCGAACGTCGGTATTACTTGTACACATTAGCATGTGGGGGTAGGATGGGATAGGTTGTAGGTTTCTAGCTGGGAATGACGCTGGAAAAGTTTACAAGAAACATGCCTCGTTGATGTGGATCAGAAGCACTATGGGGAACGGTTGGAAAAACCACACCCACAAACAGATATTAGCAAGAGCGGTCTTTGATGACATTTTCTCGAGAAATCTAAGGTCAGTACTTGAAAGAAAACTTAATAACAAGCAACAGCTTGTCAATATCAAGTGATGATGATAAGAATTTTTCAAGATGCAAGCTGAATCTATGTAGAAAACCCTCGCGAAAATGGTTTGTGTTTGATTTATGCTTGTTTTATATACGCTGAATAAAATGGGAAAGCTGAAAGAAAACTTGTAAAAATATACAAATGGAAATAATGGAAATAAAAACAGATGTAAGCAATGAACAAATGAATGATTTGGAATTTCATTTTAATACGTTTTCGATACGTCGACGGACTTGTATTCAATGAAACTTGCATGCAATCTTGCACGAAAGAAATCAAAATTTGCCGATCCGAAAAAGTGCCGATTTTTAACAGGAGCGCAGGACGCACAGCAGGCTGTTTGTTTTGGTCACTCTAGTCGCTTCGCTCACTCGCGGCGCTCTCACTCACTCACGGCCGATAGCCACTAGCGCCCGTAGTACGTAGTGAGCGTACGCAGAGTACCGTTAGAAAGTCACTATCGCACGTGGTGTGTAGTGAGTGTACGCAAAGTACCGTTAGAAATCTACTATCGCACGTGGTGTGTAGTGAGCGTACGCAAAGTACCGCTAGAGATTACACCTCGGTAGTACGGTGTGGGAGCGAGATAGCTGCGATCGGACGGCGTGCTCCTGATCGCATGCTCGCCTATTACTTTTCGGCTAGTTTTTGGTGCAAAATTTGACCGAATCGACGGCGAGTTTTTTCGGTCGCGCGCATTTGAATTTGCATTTTTGCTTTTACCGACGAACGAACGATGCAACAAATTATCTATTATTTCGTTTTATACTTATTCGCATTGTACGATTGATTTATTCACACAATAAATGGAAGAGAGTTTGTTTTGTATTTTATTTTTGACCTTTTCCGCCCCACAGTGGAGGAGGCTTTTCCATCAGCGTCGATAAGAACGACAGAGAGTTTTCCCGAGAGATACCGTCCCGGCGAATTACCGGGTGCGATGGTACGTCTAATCGAAATCACCATTCAGAGCGACATTCCGAGCTGGGCTTCCTTCTGAGTGGACAAATGGAATGGGCAGATGAGTCTCGGAATCTGCCCAAATTGAGCTACTCCTGTTCCGCTCGCTTTCCTTTGCTTTCCTTCCTCCAGTCTAGGCTTTCGGGATCATATTTCCAGGGAAATTTAATTCTATTACTTCGAACGACCGTATTTCGCCAGAAATACCGGCATTGCGTTCCTACCGTTAGAGCAGTGTTCTCGTTTTCTTTCATTTGTTTTTCCAAATCTCCTCGTTACGTCCTTTACGGCGAAGGGTCGTAATGCATCACTGCGACCCGTGCCGCCTGCATAACCGGCAGGACCTGCCTAATAATGGTTCTGTTACGGCTTTTTGAAGCAACAAACCACAGACAAAAAAACGCTTCTGATGAGTTAAAAGGATAGCCGCACGAAAGGTACCGAAACTGAGAGGCCACATTAGCGGGTGGGCGAGTTTTCAGTAATGAAAATATATAGGCATTCATTACGGTTCGCAGTGCGGTGATTATATCATAATGGAACGATGGTGTCGGAGGAAAGTGATGGTTTTCTTTCATTTTGGGAAAACTTTCTGCAATAAATATTGAGTATTTTTTATTTCCTAAGCTTTTGTTGATATGTGATATAAATAAAGAACGTTTTTTAAATACTTACGACACTAGGGTTGCGGAATTACAACGGAAATGTGTTTCATTGCTTTCCTTCTTCGTTTCTTTCCTTTGTTTGTGTTATAGTTGTACTTTATAGTTGTAACTTTATTAATTCATAGGGTTGTATATAAACGATAGTTTGTTGTAAATGGATGAAATCTATTCGAATATGGATTTAATTTAAGTTCAAACGTTAGATACAGATTTTAAAATGACGACGGAATGAAGCATCAGCTGTGGCAAACCAAGGTGAATACAGCAAATGCTGTCAAATGATGTTCGTTGAATGAATAAGTAGCAGCTACACGACTGCTATAAATTTACGTTGCATATCCTTGAAGGCAGCTTCATCGTCAGAAAATCGAAGAGCCCTGCTTATTTCTTTACAAAATCTCTTTACAAAAATAGTAATAAACTAAATCATAAATTTTATACAAAGTTTGTTATTATATAGGTTCTTTCGTACCAAATTACTTACCGTAGTAGGCTATTTTTGCTGACACTTTACATCCTTCATAAGCGAAAAACCTAAAGAAAATTAAATTAATAACATTATATTACAAACTGCATGGTATGGTGTTTTCTAATTAAGAACAAATTAAGAACAAACCCAAATCAGAATAAAAATAATTCACCATTGGAATGGAGGAAAACCATTCGGAAAATGTAGCTCACCACACAGCGTACAGGATTTTCAACAAGTATTATATTTTGTTCGGTTTCCTTATTCATTAGGTAATAGTAAAATACAATATATCTAAATATATGTATGTATATATAATGGTTTCTGCTGTAGGGTTCATTTTACTTAGCTTTGCTGCACTTTCCCTTACTTCGCGATCATGTTAAGCTTGTCGTACCGTCCGAACTAGGTGTAAGGATCCTTTTTGGGGGGGCGTTTGCAACGTTATTATTGGTAGTTTAAGTTTGCCACTTTCGCACATTAGTTCGGACCACCCGTGTTAACAGCTGCTTTACAGGACGGTGCTTCTCAAAAGAGGACGTACAAGCCGGGTGTACCGATTCGAGAGTTCGTTCATTTGAAAGGAAGAAGTTCAAATGGATTGATTTTTGTTTGTTTGTTTGTTTGTTCATGTAAAATGTTTCTAAACGTTTAGGAATACTAGACAACGATTGGAATATCTAACTTCGTTAGCTAAAATGTAACGCAATAAGAGATCGAGCGAAAAATCAGCGGATCATGGAATTAAGCTAGAGAAGCACCGCTTTGGCGTGACACACACACAGACAGCTTTTTTCGGTTTGGGTTCCGTCTGTCGCGTTTCCTGGCGTTAAATTGATTCACCATTTCTCCAGAGTGGACTGCGGGAGCGTTCTTAGAACCACCCAACAACCGGGACTGGAGACTATTAATGTTGAGCCGCACGAGGGTTCCTCACTCACCTATGCTAAGATACTGATTTGAGAACGTTTGTTTTTAAAGACTTCAAAATGCATGCTCTATTCGTAACGACGTACCATCCCTCTACGACAGACTCCGCACTCCATTAACCTAGCATCCTTCCTGACGACGAGTTTAAGGTGTATGTGTGTTTTGGTAGAAAAGTATGGAATGCACTGCTGCTTCAAACCCACCACCCACAGGAACAGGAAAGCAAATACGCCCGGTGCAAGCGTCTGTAGAGGAAAACGGGTTACTTCCGGTAAGCGTACAACAGGCCCTCGCGAGAAGCATTAGTGCACGTTTATGGAGTAGTAGTTGTTTTGGCTGCGTTAATGCTTTCAAAATCGGAAGCGAAGCGAGCTTTTTTTTCCTGCGAAAAGTGTGAGTGTTTCTTTTTGTTTTTACATCACCTAACACTTACTGCACTGAGAAGGGTGTTTTTATGTGTTTTATGTTCGTTTTTATACGCCTCCTGTATTTTTTTTGTTGGCTGTGAATAGGAAAGCGCTTAACATAGTTAGAATGACTGAGTTGAGATGTAAAAGGACCTAAGGGACAACGTGTTCCAGGGAGTGTGGTGTCGTATCCTTGCGAAGAGTCCGGAAAAGTTGCCACATTCGTTACATCGTCGTACTTTTTTCTCTCTCTCTCTCTTGTTTGCCACTTATTGTCCGACTGCTTAACTTGCTTTGTTTTTTTTTCTTTTTGATTACAGATGAATACACTTTTTTCTCCTTTTGAACTTATGTTTTCCTGCACATCGCATCTTCGCTTTGGAATGTGTATGTTGAGTTCGAGCACGCTTTCCGCTTGTGTACATTGATTTGCTCTACCAGTAGTTGTCGATAAGGAACGTTACCATTTCAGCAGAAGGTGCTCCAATCAAGCTTCTCGCTAGTGGGGAGGATAACGGGTCCAGCTGATGTTCCAAGTGCTGGAACACGACGCCACTGCCAGAAAGCTTCCCAGGATGCCCCCATCCGTACTGGCTTCGCGCGGGGCTTTAGGGGCCAATTTATTCGCACCACAAATTTGCACGAACGCTCTGGGTTGCTCCGCGAGTCCTTACCCTCGACTCGCGGGTGTATTTTTCCGTTGTTTCAGCGGACACACACGCCTGGGAATATCGCCGGCATCGCCAGCAGAGAGGTACGCTTGGAACGAAACACGTTGGCCGTCGCCGCCGTGAGGGATGTGTTGTTGGAATAGCACACATACGGTGTTCGCGTTTAAGGAATGCATCGATCTATGTTTTGGGGAGGGAAGATTTCGGTGTGTGCGGGAACGATGAGAGAAGGTGGGAAGGGAAAAAGTGCATCGATCCTAAAACGGGGGCATCCATGACATGCGTTTCGTTCCGGGGGATGGCGCCGATCAGCTTGCGATGAGAGCGTCTCACAAACCGAACCGGTTGAGTCTTTTAGCGCCTTCTTCGCACAATCAGAGACTTCCTGCGCCTGCCCGGGGGAGGGGTAGGAGAGTGCACGCGAGAGAGAGAGAGCGGGAATTATGCTGGGATTATGTGTTGGTTTGTACTTTTTGGGGGGAGGTTCAGAGTTTAGTGGTGCAGTTGCATCATATAACACTTCGAAAAGGGCTGCAAACAGTCGTAGCACTCGTACGAGGCCTTGTCCTTGTCTAACTACTGGCTTTTTTCGGCCATTCCGCTGTACTACGCGGAACATTAAATTCGCTACTCTACCCGGGTCTTGGGAGGGAGCAACCGTTTTGATAAGCTAAATGAGCTGCTTTCCTTCCCACACACGGCTACGACCTTGCTATGGCTATGCCTATGTTCGTTAAAGTTTTTTTTCCTGTTTCTTTTTCGCATTCAGAATTTCCCTGGTCAAGTAAAACAAAAAAGGTTAGCCATCGAATAAAAAGAGGTTTCGTAAATGGCTTTTAAGTGGAAATGAACTTAAACCACCCACTCCAGAATCGAACAAGGATGAGTTACGCATTCTGTGAATTCTTTTCTACACAGGACTGGAAGAAACGAAACGAACCGACCAATTAACAGATAACAATACCGAAGACGTCGTTTCCGTTCCAGCGTTCCCACGTGTTCAAGCTTATACACTACGAAAAAACACACGTATAGAAAGATATAAAACTGGTGGGCTCTCCTTGCGATGCCCTTAGGACTAAGTGTCCTGGTTTTGAACGTGAGTAGCTTTTCCTAACCATCATATGTTTTCTGGAACGATTTTTGATTGTAGCGTAAGATGAACAACAATAATGAACTAGCTAGGGTGTAAAGGGCGAACGTGTGTTTTTTGTGAGCAATAGAGAAAAGAAAGGATGAGCATTACGAGATGGATAAATGGTTGTAAAAATAGTGCGCGAGAGTTGTCAACTCTCAACCCACCAGCAAATAAACACTAAAGCATCATCCGAAAACGGGCTCAAGCCGAAGCTAAGTAAAGAATGGTGTGTGAAATTTGTTAGAGTTTCGTTCAGTTAGGTAGAACCCACTACACTGGTCCTTAAAGGCTCTTCTCACAGAGCAAAGAATCGGTTCGAATTAAGCTACACACGGTTACCTATACCTTCCTAAGGGTATATAAAAACACGATCTCGGTTTGTTTGGCGTTTCAAGGGTTTGCGAGTTCGCTTTCTGTCATTCTCCCTCTTTCGATCTCGCTCTGCTGCTTTTTTGGCTAATTTTGGACTAATTTTCAATACCCACGCTACTAGCTACCCTACTAATCATCTAACCCCAGACCGGGAGAGTGATCACTATTGCTCTGCACGTTCATCATCCGAGACCTATTGCTTCTGTCCCTCGTGGTCTCACAAAACATCACCAGTTTCCAGGAGAGGAACCAATCTCGAGAGTGTAACCTCATTCCACATCGTCCTTTTTAGTGTCTCTACAAGAAAGAGGAAAAAAGGAAAGGACCTCAAGAGCTCCTGCTGCTTACAACTTGCTCGTGAGATCATCCCCAAGATCAGCTCCAACATCAATCGTCACGACACGATCATCACTATTCTCCGACACCGGAAACTGCACCCGATCCGGATCACCGTAATTCGGCATAATGATGCACACAAACGCTCGCCCAGTGGCGGCATCCCTTGGATGCAACGTAACCGGCAAAAATCGATCCGTGCTACCCTCCACAAAGGCAGCCAACCGTTGAGCTACCTCCGGGTAGTGCTTACGCAGATTAACACCACGCTGGCGCAAAACGGTCTGCACGTTTGCCGACACCTGCTCCCGTGCACGTGGCGTCGTTTTCGACAGAATATGAAACGCCAGGACGAGCACATCCCCATCAGCATCCGGTCGGGGTGTTGCCCGCTCGCCCGGTCCAGTCGCAATCTCATTCGCAACCGAACGGCACAGCTTCAACTTCGCACACCGGGACACGAGCTGGCGTTCCCACCGTACCGGAGCCGTCGCACTACCCGGTGCCTCCGACACGACACAAATCGCGACATACAGCAGCATCTTCGAATCGGGCTTATACTCCGTGCTAAGCTTGAGCAGCTCCGAGTACAGCTCCGGGCCCATCTCAGCCGGCAGCAAATCCGGCCAGCGCACGTACGACACCTCGCCCAGGCACTGGAAGCCCTGCTTGATAAAGCCGTCGGCACTCTCCGGGCTGCGGAACAGAATTCTAACAACACCTCGCCCCTGCGACAGGTAGCCCCGGCGCGCGAGCGCACTCAGGTGCCGCAGCGTGTCCGCGTCGTCCTTGCAGGTGGACAACACCAACCGGCAGAGGGCGGACACCCGCGAGTGCAGGCAAGCCTTCCGGTGGCGCTCCCAGTGCGCCCGGCGGCACTCGCGCGAACAGTACAGATGGGAGCAGTTGTGGCAGCTCTTGTAGGTCCTGCGGGCTTCAGCCAGCGTCGCGGTTGCGTCACACCGTGGGTATCTGCATCGCAGCAGGTGTTGTCCACCCTGTCCGGTGGTTTCGGCGGAATCCAGCGATACACGACGTGCTATGCGAGCGTCCAGTGTGTCCCCAGTGGCAGCGCCTGATGGTCGAGGACTACGGCCGCCACTTCCACCGCTCGTTGTTGTCGTGGTTGTCGTCGGTGTTGTACTGCTGCTGCTGATGGCACCTGAACCTCCGCTGTCGTGGCGTTTGCGTGTACCAGCTGCATCACCTTCGCTGCGACGTCTCGCCTGCGTCGGTTCGATCTGAAGCGTGTGGTTAGTGTTGTTGCTGGTGTTGCTGCTGCTGTTGTTGCCTCCTCCGGCCGCTGTTGGCGTGAGACACGGATTAGCTGCACTGCCTGCACTCACGGAAGCAGCACACGGTGGGTGGGTGTTTGGTTTGGTGGCAAGGATCAATCGCGATCGCAAGCAGGACACACAGTGGGAGTGGGATGGTGAAGCGGCAGGTGAACGAGAAAGAAAGCAGAGAGCGTACATGAAAGCGGTTTGTTCGTGAAGAGCGCGGCTGGCGCAGGCGTTCGAGCCCCATCGCAAGTGTGGTGCAGGACACGATCGCGAACGAGCTGTGATCGGCGCTGCACCAACGCGTGGAGACTCGAGCCCGTTTGGAAGGACACCCAAATCAGAAACCTACGAGAACTTGAAAGCCAAAACAAAAAAGCTAGGAGGAAAAGCGATCTACACACGAACTATTGGGGTGTGGAAAGTGACACTACGTCTATGTCCTGTGAAGGATGCACTAGAGCGATACACAAAGCAGCAGCACACACGCACACACACACGCACGCATGCACACATACGTGAGAAAGACGCGTGATCAAACGAAAACAAAAAACGGAAACAAGGATAATTACACAGCCTCCGAGGACGTCATCCTTCGTCTCCAGCAGGAAGGAGCTCGATCGGATCTAGCCCTTTTGGAACATAGGAAACAAACTAATAAGCCAACTGGTAACAGAACAAACAAACAAACAAACGAACAAACGAACAAACAATCATAAACACGGCTAGGCAACGAAACGATAACACGTCCCGCGAACAGCGCAAGAAGGCGAATTCTGAAGGTGTACGCTAGAGCATGGCATGGCGCGTTGGGTGGCAAGGCAATTTACTGACACAGTACAGGAGACAAGTGGTTCTCTCACCCCCGGTTTGGGGAGGAAACAGAGAGATAAAGTAAGAGAAAAGAGAAAAGAGAAAGAGAGAGATATATGGGTGAGGCAGGAAGGATAGCTCCACGCGGTACAGAAGGATATCGGAATGAGCGTATAGTTGGTATGGTTGGGGAGAGTTTATGGTTGCGTTACAGGCGGTGTTTCTGCGTTTATGCTAGGCCACGTGTACGGGCCGAATATACGTACTGTTTGCCATCGTTCGGTGGCACCTGGGAGCAGGCAGGGGATGGAGTGGGGTTGCCGGAAGCTAGGGCCCGGCAAGAGAGAGGCCCCTTAGTACATGCCGCTTTCACCGCCAGCCGTTCGACGGCCCTTTCTGCTAACTGCTACACGCGGTTCC
Source organism: Anopheles nili (assembly GCF_943737925.1). Lineage (NCBI taxonomy): Eukaryota > Metazoa > Arthropoda > Insecta > Diptera > Culicidae > Anopheles > Anopheles nili. The sequence continues at coordinate 23,677,253 of NC_071292.1, forward strand.
GGCCACGCGGGTTTTCGGTTTCGGTGTGTTGAACGAAGTTTTTGTGCCAGTAAATGAAGAAATAAACGTGTAAAATAAAAGTAAGGCAAAACGCAACGGCACACACACACACACTGAGAGTTTGGGTAAAGATGTGTCTAGCTCTAGAACGTTCACTAACAACGATCATCCTAACGTTGCTCCTTGCCAAACTCGTCGATGCGCGCCAAAAAGGACACACGTCGTCAACCAGGAGGTGTTGGAAAGTGGCAGCTCAGTCCTGAGAGATCCTCATGCTAGAAAGGGCAAAAGGTCGCAGGCAAGTGTAGCAAGCAGGACGACAGGGAAACAAACAACAGGAACAAAGGGAAAAAAAAGTACAACAACAGTTAAGATTTAAAAACAGACAAATAGACAGGAAGAACGGGGAACGGTAACGATCAAGCAACGTTTGCGCAAGCACACACGAACGTAATGTCACGCCAGAAGCCTGTCGTTTTGGTGTTGTCAAAAGCTCAATGTCCTTCCAAAAGGATATTCAGTTGAGAGGTAACACGCGATCGATGCGTGTGATCATGCGCGAACGATGAGCAACGGCTGACGACAGGCTTCTCAGGCGATGACGCAACAGAGAGATAGAGAGAAAAGTGAGAGAAAGAGAAAGAGAGAGGAGCATTCGAAACGACAACAACACAACAACTAGGAGCAAACGGAACGCAACGCAATGCCGAACAGAGTCGAGACTGAGCTGATTTGGAGGGCTGGGGCTGGGTTGATAAGGATTAGCTAGCAACACCGAAAAGGCTTGCAGTTCTACTCTGAACGGCAACATCGACAGCTGCGCGCGCACATACACACACATCTATCTGGTAGCGGAGCTGGGGGCGAGGTTGGTTCCGGTTGCGAATCCGGCGCAACAACCGACGCGCGAAGGACAACAGAGCGATCGAGAGTTTGCGAGAGCAAAAAACGGGTTGTTTCCGGAATTGTATTGGAGTAGAACTTACAGGTTCGTACCTGAGGACCTGTGGGAATCGGCCGGCAAGCCGAGCAACGAGGCTAGCACATCCTCGAGGGTGGCCGATCCGGGCGACTGATGCTCGGGTGGAAGCGAGAACGTCGGAACGGCCGCACCGGTCGACCCTGCAACCCCACAAGGATCCGGTGCCAACAGTGGCAGCGGACACGCGGAAATGAGCGATGAGCAAAATAGAGAGAGAGAGAGAGAGAAAGAGAGAAAGAGAAAAAGAGAGAGAGAGAGAGAAAGAAAGAAAGAAAAAATACATTGGGTATAACTGGAATGCACAGGACACGCTGCTATCACGCTGGCCAACCTGCAATCAAGGCTCCAAGGCTCAGCCTCGGCCAAGTGCTTAGGTTGCTTGCGGATGTATGCGCGCGTGTGTGTGTGTGTGTGTAGGACTGAGGAAACACTATCCCAAGCCGCCAAGCTAATGCTGGGAACGGCTGCGATATAACGTAACGATCACGAAGCTCTGGATGATGGCGAATAACTAAAAGGAACGTAAATGGGAAGCATGAACGAAGCATAAATTAATCGGTGGCATTGGCCATTTTGCCAGTATCCAGCTGTTCAGGTACGCTCTTCTTGATCGATTCCATTCACCGAGACTGCCGTGACGATCACCTCAACCGAAGTTCCAAAGCAAAGTATAAACAAACACAAAAAATACACACTAAACCAAAGGTGCAACTGAAACGAGACAAAGTTAACGAAACAATAACGAAAAATCGACCCACTGTTCGGAACGATCCAAACACGTGGAACGAAAGGAACACAAAACAAAACGGCGTCGCTTATTATGGATATATTGCAGCTGAAAAGAGGTTGTTTATTGTAAACGATAATAATACTTATACAAATTAGGCAAAAGTTAAATAATATTAATAATAATAATCATCATCATCATACGATACAAGTTACACATTTAAAACTTATCCACTAACAGCCCAGCCAGCCCCAGGGATGGGGCTGCACATTTTCGCGGCCTTCGCGCATTTCGTGTATCTCTATAAACTAAGCAAAAAAAAAGGCATACACTACAATTACAGATTTCGTTCGATCGTGAGTGCGCGAGCTTGTAAACTAATCGGCATTGTCGTGTATTTACACGCTTATGCAAATTTGAAGGCATCCAACGGCACGAATTCGAACTATTGTCATATTGGCTCACTAACGGGCGGAAGGAGGGATATATTTTACGGCATTTTCCAGCTGGGACACAATGGGTTAAAGGGCTTCTTGAAGACAAAAAAAAAACACTCCCCTTTGTTGGTGCGGTGGAGTGAAGACGTAAAAGAAACTATCTACGTTACGTGCGATCTTCCGTGGGCGGATGTAAGATCCTGCGAGAGTGCTACTGGTACATTTGGTTGCCAGGATGGTGCGATGGCGGAACCGACCCCCCCACATACACACACATTTCGCTCTGATCGTGCGCGAGCCTCTAAACGGACGTATGTCAACATTTTTTTTCTCTAAAATCACTAATGGTTTGATAATTTACTTTTCGAGTATGTGTATGTACGTGTGAATATCTGTCTCTACAATCCAAACAAAAAAAAAAAGAATCCTATGCATCCTGGCGCCGCAAATCAAAACACTCCTTAATTTAATGTAAATTTTAAATAAGAGGAGGTGATCGGTGGCGTTTCGTTCCCTGCAGCCGAGGATTCGATTGCCGATTTACTTTACGTGCCTGTTCCTAACGTGAATTTTATCCTTGCCACGTCCGCCTTTTTGGCGGTTCACTCCTCCCTTTCTACTACTACTTTAACCTCCCCATTCCGCCTATCTATCACCGTCGCTGCCGTGCGTAAAACCATCCGAAACATCGACTATTGCTTTCGCAAGCTCATGAGTTCGTTAGTTCTGCTCAGTTCGTTACCGCAACAGGGAAATATAAACAAAAAAAAGTTCACTAGCTATACGCACTATACATCTCCACAATTCGGTGTACGTGTCTCGTATAAATATCGTGCAATTTTCGAATCGATTTATTTGTCAAAAGGACAAAATGCATTTCGTACGCAGAAGATTCTATCTCTGTCTGCTCTCTTTTTCTTCCCGTACGCACTCTAGTAGACGTTAGCTTAAGGCTTCACTTTTATTCTTACTTTTTCGATAGTGATTTCTAGCGGTCAATGCAACCGGTTAGCAATTCGTCATTGCAATAGCAAATCTGTTGGCTCAAGACTGTGTATGTGTTGTACTGTGATTGTTTCAAGTTTCTTTTGAATACGGTTCAGATTGGACTCTCTATCGTTTTTCGCTCTTCAAAAATAAACCTCTTGCCTGTCACATACTGTGTCTCAAACTGGAATTCGAAGATGGGAGTATCGCGGCGGAATTGAAACTAACAAAAAATTAACATAGATCTTCGAAAGGACGCTAGACAATGGACCAATTCAAACAGAGTGCCCACGCGCACGCATTTACGGTAGAGTTTGGAGTTGGGCGATCACTTATCATAATATCTAGTACAATTAATGCGCTCATCATCGCTCCTAGCAACACGTCAACGTCGGCAACCATATGCTAAAATGAACAGATATAGAGCCACATCTGGGCCTAAGCTGCCGAACCAACGGCCACCGGGCAACGGAAAGATGCCAGAAACGCAACCTTAACGTTTCCCCGTCCGGCTTTGCATCTTCCCGCAGAGAACATCGCCTAACACTGCTCTCGGGAGTCCGATGGACGGCGGATGGTCGTAACAAAGAATAATAATAATAACAGAAATGAATCGTCACATAATAATAATAATAATCATAGTGCTAGTAGTTGCAGTAGATATCAACTCGACGTTGAAGGGTGATGATGCTTACGATGACAAAATGGTTACGGGATCAAATAATCGTGGTAAAAAAAAACATAAGGACAACCGTAACGCAACGAAAGTTCTTACATAAGAGCGCGCAAATGGAAAGTAGTCGGGGAAGATAGGTGGTAAAACAAGCACAACGTGTCTAGATCAGGGTCGACTCACCGACGCCGTTCATCCGGCCGGCGTTAAACCGATAGTGATCACCGGCCGTTTGCGGCTGCTGCTGTTGCTGCTGGTGGCCGGATCCTAGAACGGAACTATTCTCGATCAGCGGCGTTTGCGGGGAATCGAGTGGCCGAGTACCAACAAACGAACTTTCTAGCCAACATCTAAAACCAGGAGAGCAGGTGTGATTAGTACGCCAGAGTGATTTTATCCAGCCAGTAACGGCTGTCCAACGGAACCGGATGTTCACCTTTGGCTTGGACTAGTAGATCTACTGCGTGAGTGTCGATTTGTTTGGTCATTTACATAATGTACAATCGCTGACGTTACTTCTATGATTGATGATTGGATTTCCGGCGTCACGACCGACTCATCCTTCTCGGGTTGCTTGCCCTTTTGTGAATCCTTCTGCTGCTTACTCGTGCCCTGCTGCTGAAGCAATGTCGACGCCAGCCTAAAAGCCATACAAAAGAAAACCGAACGCCTTCGTCAAGTCACACCAAGCCACGACGAGGGCCGGTGATGCTTACCGTTCTGCCGGCGTCCGTGGCTGGGACAGCTTCTCCTGGCTTCTCCAGCCCAAGTAAGGCTGTCGGAAGGAGTTCCTTATCGTACTACTACTGTTGGCACCGGTGCCGGCCGTGGTGGAAGCAGTCGAGTAGCCGGAAATGACGCTCGCATTGAGGCCACCGCGCGTGAACGAGCCCCGCGTCGAGACGCTCGGCGACGTTTGGTTCGAGTTCAGGTGGGACGTGGACCACCGGGAAAATCCGGTCTGACCGTGGTGGCTGTGTGCGGACGGACTCAGCATCACTGGACTACGGTCCGACCGGTGCGACCCGAGTGAGCTGAGCGAAGTGGTCTTCGAGCTCAGCCCGGTCCAGCGTCCAACGTCGCTGTTTCGCTTTCGCAGGATACCACCGGCGGGTCCGGTGGCGCTGTTCGTGACCGGTGCGGTTGTGTTTGCTGGCCCATCTTTGCCGGAGTATTGCTTGTACCAGTCGGGGATGTTCAACCGTTGTAACGAGGCCTGTACGCGGAGCTGATGCTCGCTTAGGTTCGTGCCCGTCTCGTGTGACTTTTGCAGCTCATTTTCCGGAGGCTAAAGACGAGGGATAAAGGGATAACGTTAGTAAGCGAAGCAATCAGTTCGGTGATGCTGACGACTGAAAAGAAACACGCTTTGTGCGTGCAAGCGAGCGATGAATGATGGCTTCCAGGGAGCTCTCCCATCCCGAGTGTTCTTAATTTCCCGACATGCTTAATCTCGCCGAGTCTGCAGACAACGGTGGTTGCTTCATTCGGTCAGTCAGATGTACAATTCTGACAGTCCGACTACGGGCCCGTCTAATAGAGCGTGAACAATCGCTTCATGAATCTCAATTGATTGAAACGAACCAGACGCGCCTGAGACACGCGGGAGGATTATTAGAAAGATGCGCCTTTGGCCTTCTCGTGTCAAACGCTTACATCTCTTCGCACGCACAAGATCATGTGGCATCTTTCCTACCGACTTTCGGCTTTCATAATTTAACAGTCCGTTTCAACTGACCCCAATGCTGGAATGCCCCTCACGGCTAGTTTGCGTATCGTAAACTCTCTCCCGTCCTTTTTTTACGATCCACAAGCAAAGAAATCACTTCAAGCAACAAATCGACCCCCAAAAGGGCCCTCAATAAAAACGCTAAACAGGCAGAAAGGTTGTGCTTGGATTGAATTCACTTTATTGCGGATCGTAAAAATACGGCGCAGAATATTTTACAATTTCGACCAGCTACTCGAGCAGCTGATTAGCCGGTTGTTCTACGCAGCGAGCTACACCACGTTTTAAAAGGTTTGCTTATCTGCAGCAACCCAAGCTTTCTTCGCGGTAGCGGAATCGCACGCAAAACGGACCGCATATGTTGAACACACTTCCGTAGGAACGGTCGCACGTGGTCATGATCCCAGTACATCCCACAATCAACCGTGTAGAACGAGGACACACATTTTGAGCTGGGCTTTACCTCAAACACCATTCTCACTATGCAATGAAACTCGTCGCTGTTGTTCGCCTTTCGTTGGCGCACGTTCGATAACTTCCCCGCGATATCGATCACAAACTCGACGATCAACTTCAGCATCCTTCCGGTGGTTTCGTCCACAGCGATCACGTTCAGCTCGACGCGGTTCTCGCCAGATGGGTTCGTCGTCATGGCGTCGATCCGATAACATCCTCCAGCGATGACTTCGACGAAACGATCACTTGCTTCACCCGTCACAGGACCGCTCATGTAAGTTTCCAATTGCACCTGATCACCCATCGAGATGTTTTCCTGAATCAACGCCAGCACCGTGTGGACGAGACTTAGGTGAGATCGGAAGAAGATGGTATCGAGCAGAAACAGCCGGTTACGATCAGCGAGCTCCATTTGTACGAATCGCTCCGTTTCGATCAAATTCAGCATCTGTAGCCAGTAGGTTTCGTGTCGCAACCGATAGTGCATGTCAAGAGCGGATTCTTCGCTCACTGTTGTCATAGTTTTTGATCCATTGTCGTTGATCACTTCACGGACCTTCTGGTATTCGGGTTCTGGTATTCGCACAGGTTCCTGAGGCTGAAACTTCGTATGCACTTGCGGGATACTCGAGCCGATAGTCTTGGGCACTTCATCGAACGCATGCTTTCCCAGCATCGACCGGACGTGGTTTTCTTCGAGCTTCTCTATTTCCTCGATCGCTTGCAGCACGTGCGCGTTAAAGTCGGAAAACGTCCCATGCTGAGCTCGTTCCCTACTACGATATTGCAGGAAAAGGTCGTTTATGTTCCGTACGTGGCACTTGTCGCGTTCCGACACCGTTCCACCGTGCTGCTGCTGCTTGAGATTGCGCTGATTCGATTGATTCAATGCGACCTGCTGAGCTTTCTGTCCCAGCTGACCGTGCACCTTCGGAGCGGCGTTGATGATCTTCACCGTCGACGAGACCGGCCGGTTCGCGCGTTGACTGACTTCTGCTATCGGAACCGGCTCGCGCACCGGATCGGCTACAACCGTACCACCGATTGGGGCCGTTTTCTTCGCGAGATTCTGTGCTCTTGTGCTGTTGACCAACTTTTTCGGTGGCTCAATGCGGTTGTGATGGTGCTGCATAATTGGTGCTTTCTTCCCACCGGCCAGCATCGGTGCCGCCCCTTGGGCCGGATTTCCCGACCGGCTGTTGTTCCGCAGTACGCCGCTAGGTGGCGCCGTTGGGGCGAGGCACGAACTGTCGTTTTCACCTTCGAAAATGTTCAGCAACCGCTTGTTTAGCCGACCGATCTGGCGCTTTTCCGACGCCGCTGCTCGATCGGTTCGTTCCACATTCGTGTCCCACTCTCGCAGCACCAATTTTTTCCTATTTTCCATTCGCAGCTGTTCATCACCGGCCCGTGGGGCCATCATTTTCTCCGTGCGCCTGCCAATTTCCCGCTCGGGCTCTGCGTCTTCATCGAGGTCCACCGTGACGTCTTGATCGAAGTACTGGAAGATGTTGAGAAAGCTCTTGTGTCTCGTGATCGGTGATCGCTCGCTGGAAGCGTCTGTGTCAGGACTCAGCGACTCCACGGACGATCCGGGATATGAAGAATCGCTCGATGGTGGCGTTCCACCGTAGCTGCTGACTTGGTCAGGTTCCGCGTACAGCGCTAAAGGCTCGAAGATGTCACTCTCGCTGTTGGTGGCGTTTGATCGAAGGCGTGCGTGGTACGACTCCTCCAGCGAGTTGACGAACAAATCAAAGTCCCGCTCATTCAGCGAGCTTGTGTCGATGTAGTAGCTCGCATTGCAATCCATCGCTTCATGGAATCGATTTTCCTCCTTGCCATTCCGACGATAACCACCCTCGGCTAGGCGTTCCGGCGCCATTCCCAGTCACGAGTATCACTTATTCTGCACGTGCCTTGTCTTCAGAGGCCTCACTCGCGCACGGGCACGCAATCTTTCACCCCGTTTCTTTGCTAATGTTTAAATTAGCCAAACACCAATCACACGCATGTCGTACTTTCACCCAGCCACGTCGGTTCTTTTGAGCGTTTCTCGCACGCGGCACCAAAATTCACTGTTCTGCGCACCGTAGAGCTCGGCACAATTATTCCAATTACGGCTAGTTTCGGCGAAAGCGCTTCGCCCGTTCGCCGTTCGAAAGCTCACTAATTTGAAAATAGCACACAGCACGCTTTCTTGTCGTAGTGCAGCTGCAACCTGCTTGCTAGGCTTGTGAGATGTTTCTGACATGGGGTGCTGAAAATTCGACACCTAAAAGCCTGAACTTCTAGCAACGCTTCTTTACCCGTGTGGCCTGCAACACGGGTAATTTCCAGCGGATTATTGCAAATCAATTGGCACCCCTAGGGCAAGCAGTGAGCTATTAGGCACGTTTTCAGTGGGCGGAGCAGTATCCGTATGAGGCTTTAAGTTGGATTTTTTGGACAGGTAATATAGAAATCAATTACCTGAGTGCAGTGAAAAAGGGACATGCCATCGGGACATGCTATAAGACGCTATGCGAAACAGTCCAGCAGTTGGTTCGACGAAATAGCAATCGATGTTGATCGATTCTATTCATCGTTTGGTTGAAACAAAATTTAGCGTGTATTACATTTTTGGCCAGGGCGTGTGACCAGATCAGGAAAAACCCAATGATATATGGGTTATTCAAAATAACCCATTTAACCTTCGGAGCCCGTGCCCATCGTTAGATGAAGCGTTACCTTAAATGTTAGAATTTGCAAACATAATAATAAAACGACACACCCTTTACAAGTCGACACAAAATAAATTAACTTCTGCGCGTCCCTCGTATCGCATACACGCGTAAATTAACGCCGTACATCCTGTGCGCAGGATACGACACAAAAAAACAACAGCGAAAGCCACACCAACCGGATCGATTCGCCACGAAGTACTTTCAACTGCCGGGCGATGGATTGATAAGGTGCGTTTATCTTCCCGGTTTCATGTCGGAAAGCAAGAGCTCTCGTGCACCACCGGCGCCAGAACCCACCCCACGAGCTCCCGGGATGGGACCAATCGGGGGAAAAAATCTAGGACACTCTTGGCGACGGTAAGCGTACGCTCATCCAGCTCCAACCGATCGATATCCTTTGACATGCTCGGACCGCACGCTAGCCCTAAGTGTGCGTCGTAGAAAGCACACTCTGTCCTGACATTATGGACGCGCTGTTTCGTTCTACTCCCCTTTTTTAACCCCTCACACAAGGCGTAATGCACCACTCATCCATAAGGCCACGCCGGCACCGAACGTGAACCTGGGACAGGACATCGTACCACATTTTTAGCCCAGAAAAAGCAACGCAGACGTTCGTGCGCCACCACCGGCCAGACATTCTGTCGCAAGCCCCATCAAGGGGATGGAAATGAGAGAGAGAGAGAGAAAGAGAAAGAGAAGCGGGGGAAATTGAAAAAATCCCCGACCCTTCGATGAGACGAATATTCCGTGTTTCATTACACGCAACATTTTCCTCCGCACCAAAGGACACGCCACGCGCGGTCTGCCCTTGCCCTTGCCGGGGAGGACTCGTCTCAGGGTCCGATACAAATTACTCGCAAATTGCCCCCGGGGCTACACAGGACGGTGTCGCTATAAGCGCGTTAGCGCTCTTTCCGCTTCCGCCGGTGTGACTTTTCATACCCGCTGGCAGTGAGCGTACGCGAAATTGTGTTATTCTTGATTATCTCGCAATCGCACAACGCCGTGTCCAATTTGCGTGTACGTTGGCGGTGACGTTTTAACGTGCAATCGTTTAAATGTCAACCGGGAAAAAGCGGGTAATTGAAATGCATGCCGAGAGCACGGATTTTTCCCCAACCACCGGTGGCGCTGGGAGAAGGGGCGCGAGCGGTAGCGCGTGGAAAAGCGAAGGAAAATATTGCTCCCGAAGCATACGGCACTGGTCTGCATTGTTTCAACGACAATGGATTTCCTCATTAGGTGTGACACATTTTCCACTGTTTACAAGCCAGAAAACCATCCATTAGGACACCACATTTCTTTGACAGTCGGCGGGAATAGGCTCGCTCGCTGGTACAGGCCACATGGTGCCACCGAATCGGTCGATCCGTACCGTTGTTGTCATTGTTTGGCCTCCATTTCACGCTCTCGCTTCATTGCGATACACCACAAAAATGGGACACCAGCCTGGCGAGCCTGTTCTGGGCTCGTCCTGCCGCGAGGGCTCGCTCTGTTACGATTCCCGGGTAATGGGAGCTGTTTCCGTTTTTATGTACCCTTTCGGATTTGCTCCGTTGGTGGATTATCGCAGGAGCAGGTACACACAGACACATACGCACACAACCGTTCTGGGGACGGAATGTATCCCACAGGTACGCTTACGTCACTGTGAAAACCCGCCCAGTGGGAGTCTGCGTTAGCCATCTTGTGGCCCTTGTCGTATGGTGTGCCATTTAATGGCGTCGACAATGAAAAGCCAGCACTACAGTGGGGTAGTGAGTAGTTCCAGTTGAAAGGGCCAGTTAGGACTCAGATACAAGAGCAAGGACCTGGAACTAGCTGCATTTTTGCATGCCGTAATCGTACACGGACGTTTTGTTGTACGGTTCACTTCATGTTTGAGCTATGATAACAAACAGAATTTTAATCACCGTAATTAACTCAAGGTGAAATGGCACTAAAATATGAATTATTCAAAACCGCTACATTGGAGCAAGCTTTAACGCATACGTTTTTAAAGCCACCAATGTTTACTTTGGTGCGATTATTCCACCAACGTCGTAAAACACGTTTTAACTGCCTAGATTCTGCAGCAATGATTAGCGTTAGACTTAAACATTATTCCCACCCGCCTTGCCGTTGCATTTCATCGCTCTGGTTCACCATTTATTCCGGCGGTTCGGTTTATTCCAAACGGGCCACTCACCTAGAATGAAACGGAAGAGAAATAAAACAAAAAAAATGTCCGATTAGATTTTGGAACCGCAAAGCGTAGGGGGGACTTGAAAGAAATAAAAAAAACGATCACTCTTCCCGTTGACGAAACAAAAAAGTACACATACAAAATTCAGTCCCGAAGCAAGGGGGCATAAATTATTTACGGAAACACCGATAGGGGTACGTGAAAATACCGAGAATTCCATTTCATTACCCAGTATGCCGTGAAATTTCCCGCTGTCCCAAGGCGAAAAGAAGAGAGAAAAAATGAATAACAAAAAGAATACGGGAGTCTCCACAGCACTGTAAACAGTCTGGCGTCATGCTTCCGCCTATGGGTGGCTTCTTCAACTCCCCAAAGGTTCTTCTGTGCGCGCCATCGAGCCATCGCGCAATATACAGAAAAAAAAACACACGCGCTGTCGTGCATGCGATGGAGCATTAATGGCGATGAACAACTGAACCATTATCTGATCAAACGGCGGACTTATTGGCTTCAGCGTGTTGTTTCAAATTCCGAGCCCGAGATGGTGTAATCGTGGCTTTGCAGCGCATTTTTGTGCTCCTATCCGCCAGAGCATCGGAAGTAATAAAATGTGTTTACTACATTATGCTCAATTTTCAGCACAACGCGGCTTGCACTCCATTACAGAGCCACCCGGTGTAATGCGTTAAATTGGGCAAACAGCGCGCGCGCGCGCGCCCGTTTACACCGAACCGAATCATTCGATTGTGCAACGTGGTTAAACTGCATGCATCATCACCGATCATTTGGATGATCCACGGCAAACGGTTGCGCTTTCACTAGGCCCTCGAAAAAAAAATTGTATCATCCAGCCAAGCATAACAGTGAAAAATGGCCCCGACACATGCACAGGGGAGAAACAGCAAATCACAGCAAAAAAAAGAGAAGAAACACGTAGATCCTCGCTGGCGATCACATAATCTCGGTCCGAGTTTTCCCTCGACATATTTCAGCACCATTCGTTGCCGTTTGGCCGTTAATTTTCCCCCAGAGAGCACCTCTTGCGGCTCCCTTCGCGTGGGTGGGAAGATTTATTAATTACACGCTACGTCTCCCCGGGCGTGTGCTTCAACATACGATGACGTACGACCGTCTGGGAAGCCAATAGGTGCAAGAGAAAGACCGAATGAGCGAGTGAGAGGGTCAGGCAATGCGTACTAACTAACATCGATCTTTCCTATTCCCTGGTGGGCGCGTGGGTGGGTGGTGGAGGACGATTCGATTACATAAACGAGACTGATGTTCGGGAAAAAGGCGCGAGCAGCTCTTGATCGGTTCCGTGGTGCAACATGGGAATTGCATTCACCGTTCGGCGACGAAAAACAGACAATGCCCGAATCGTATCGAATGGCTCCGATCCAACGCGCGCTACACGCGAACTTTTATTAAATCACGCTTTTTTTGTCGTACCATCAAGCACTCTCGATTAGCAGCTAAATCAGGCCACGTGTGTGCCTCTCAAAGGGCAAGAAAAAAACGAGCCTGCCCTCATCATCGAAACCACGCTAGCAATTAAGCAGCATTGGCACTCTCGGGCACGCTGGGCTCGAACGAAGGGAGAATAGGAAGCACTGGATCTATTATGGCACAACCCGGACACGTGATTGTGTGTGGTGCCAGGGTGGTGTGGTTAGCGATCCCTTCCCAGCATCAGGCCGGTTTCGTTTGCATTACATAACGACCTGGAACGAGGACCTTTTCTCGGTGCACTGAGGGTGCAACAGCCCCGAAACGGGCATCTCGAGCTCAAGCTTTGACAGGACACCGTTCTGTTTGTTTACATCAGCTACGTACACACACACACACCCACCCACCCACCCACATACTTGACCGCCTGTTTCAACATCGTCCCATCCCCTACGAGTCCTGTTGCGCAAACGGTGCACAAAATGGGAAACCGTGTCGTCCTTTCGTGGAACACGCGAATGCGTCATCCCACGATGGCCCCAGTCCTTTCGATTAGCGTGAACAACGCACGGGTGGGAGAGCGAGAGAGAGAGAGAGAGCGAGAGAAAGAGACAAAAAGCGAGAGAGAGAGACCTCGATTTGGTCTAAAAATAGCACACACTACCTCTTTAAAGCTCGAACTAATCATCCTGCCCGCCGACTCCACGGCCTCCACCGAGACGAGCGCGTATCCTTGCGAGAGTCCTGCTGCACCGTCCACCCGCCGACAGCTGAGCGGCTGCACCAGCGTGCGTCCCCGCGTGTACGCTGCGTGTGTGCGCCGAAACGAGAGAGGTTGCACTTGCGCCCGGGCTCGTGCTATCTCACGTTCGCCCACGATACCGCGCCCTCGGCCTGGCGCTAACAGCGGTAGCTGCAGCAGCACCAACGGCAGCTGTCAAACAAGGAGCTTCGATGACGTTTCACCACGGCGAAGGACGTCGTCCGCATCCTTGTCGTTGGCGGGGTGATGGTGGGTGTTCGCGACGATGCAGCTCTTCTACGGTGTCTCAGCCACGTTCGCTTTTTGTCGATTGAAGGCGACCCTCGGTTGGTTCAGCTCGATTAGCTCACCGTTCGCTTATTGTGGCCACTTTCGATAAGCATCGCTGTGATGACGACAGTTTCACGCGGTTACGGTGGATGGCACACCACCAGCACCAGAGAGCCTTGCACTCGTTGACTCGCTGACGACGTTTTCAGCGCCCCACGTGAGCCTTTTCCGTGCGAAAAAAAAAACGGGGAAGGACACCTTTCGGCGTGCGCGTGTGCCTCCGCGCGCTTGTGTCTTAACCGAATCGCCGCTTGCCCCCACACACAAACTGAAATGTGTAATCGAAGATAGTCGAAGAAGTAGTGGAAGAAGAACAGGCGGAAAGAGCGAGAACCCTTTCGGCGGGTGGAGCCAAACGAGCGAGCGAGAGGATTGGAAACACGGCCAAAAAACGGAAATAAAACCCTAACGGAAAGCGAACGAAAATAGGATACGGGGCGCTACGCGAACGTACTCAAACTCTACGCACCAAAAAAAAAAACGGCATTCCAAAAGAACAACTTAGAGCAATGAAAAAACGAAACACACCAACAAGGATAACTGCGACTGTGGGGGGGTGGGAGTCTGGGGAGACAGAGTTCGAAAGTCCTTGAAAGATCACACACTGGCTGGTCGGTGGAGAGTGGCGAAAAACGAAGACAGAAAAACCACCCACCGAGCAGGTCAGGGCACGGGATCGCTCGCTTCAGCTCGGACAAAACGCAACAAAAACATCGAGTAATGCAAAGCGATAGTGAAGAAAAAAGGTAGAATAGAAACAGTAGAAGCTGTTAGTAGTAGCAGTAGGTGGTGCAATAGCAGCGGGCGGTCTCTGGTTGCTGTTAGATATTTCGCTCGGTTTCGCGAATTTAAGGGCAGACTCTCCACAGATTCGGTGCCGCTAAGGTTGCTGCAGGCTATCGGGCACTACTCGCACACTCGGCACACGTTTCTTTTGCACATCCTGCGTGTAATCCGTGCTCCACGAGAAGGACACCACGGGTGGTTGTGTTTCTTCTATTGCACAATCGCGCACACTGGGGCACGGCGCGTTTCGTTCGCGGAGGAGAAAACTAGGACTCCAGATGTATCGATGGTTCCGTACGCACAGATGTGACCACCGCGAGTGTTCACATATTTTATGCTACAATTTTGGCAAAACGTAGTAACCACACGGTAGTAACCACGGCACCGATAACGAAGACGACGGCGACGACGACGGCGATGGACGACTGCGAACGGAGGTGCAAGCAAATCGCTCCACACACGGACGACGACTCGTGACGTTTGAATGACCTCGATGAAAATGCGAGTAGTGGAAAAGCTCTAGCGTAAAGGGAAAAAAGCGCAGAAACAAAAAACCACACACACAACCCGTGTCCTTACCGAGTCCTGGAGCGGGAGAGAGAGAGAGAGTTTCTTTTGTGATGCTCTTTCGCCGGCGCCAGAGCAACCAGCGGTTGGAAAAGGACACGCTGGTTTTGCTAGTGGCGCTCTCACGCGGGAGCTTCCATTTGCAAGTCCTTCTGCGGAAGGACATACGGCGCACGAGAGCTAAGTAGTGTCCGCTCGCGGTTCGCTTTAGTACATCCTCGTGCGTTTGACATTGGGCTCTCGCTCTCGCGCGCCGGAGGTGTGTTCGTGTGTCTGGTACAGAATCGGTCTCTAGCAGTCGCTCGAATGATAATGGCTATACACCGCCGTGGCCGTGTGAATGAGTGGGTGTGTGTGTGTGTGTTGTCGGCGGGGGGTGTGTACTTTTGACGCCACCGACAAAGGAAAAGCCTCCTCACGCATTGACACGTCATAACGGCCAGTTGGAACCGAAAAGGACATCGCATTCAGAGCTTTCGCGCTACCAAAGAGCTTTCCCTCATGAAAGCTCGCGCTCGCCCATGCTGACATTGTCATTGGTAAATATAATGTTATAGTAGTTCAAAATTTTAAATCATCACAAAGGAAACATAATGGGAATACAGATTTTTCACAAAAAATTCAAACTCATCTCCTTAATATCCTAGCCAATCAATTTGCTTCCGGTCGATAGCATAGTCACCTTGAAATGCTTTTTCACACGCTAGAGGGCACCACATCAAGCTGTGTGTCCTGTCAAAGCATCAGGCCACCCCGAGTGACCTATGGCACGGTTCTTCACACCACTCCCCATCGGAAAACGCAGCCATTATGACACTAGTGGCTCCTTATCAAAAGCGGCCCGCTTTTGACACAGTTCTTTGTGTGGCCGGTGAGTGTCCTTCCCCTTCAAACGCTCGTCCTGCTAACCCAGTTTCGCAGTGCGCCTGCGCACACCTCGAATGGGGTAGATTCGTCCTTTGGCGTTGGACAGTCTGTCAGGTTGGGGAAAAATATTTCCCCATCGCCGATCGGCCGCAGTCGGCGTTCGGGAATGTCCTGGCTGTGTTCGTGTTCGCTTTTCTGTCGGAAGCAAACAAATGGCACCGCCGTGGAGTCTGCAGCGACGACCGAGTACTGCCGTTGAGGGTGTCTTTGTGTGGGCTTCAAAGCCAATGTCAACAGACACTGTCAGTCGCACCACCCCCGTCGATGGGACGTGATCCTGCGGTGCTGCGGGAATTTGTGCAACTTCAGCAGAACTTTCACAATCCCCCCCTTTGTATGCTCCATCACTTGCCCACCCGCCCGTTATACCCAGAACCGAGCAGGAACGAGAAGCCGTAATCTCACATTTCCTCGAGAAACGAAATTAAATAAGATTATTTACTTAGCAATGCTTTACATCGGCCTTCCGCCCCGATTTCTTTACGCTGCGGATTGTACGGAAAAGCGTGTTTATGCCGTCGGATGCCGTGCCGGTCATTCGTGCAATCGGTCCGCAGTTACTTGACCCTCCGGTACGTGACGCCTGGTTGCATGGGATTTCGGCGTAAGTGCCCAAAGGAAGGCACGAAATTCCACAACGACCAATCCACTTCACCACTGGGCGGAGCGAAGCCCAATTAAAAGCTTCTCCAGCAGGATTTTCGTACCACCCGGGGACGGACCGGTTCCACTTTCGCCGAATTTCCTGTCCGGAACCGACCGCTGATTGCGGGGAGAATATTAAATCAGCTCCATTAATCGTTTGCCGCCCCTTTGATCGATACCTGGCTGCCTGCGGGAGGTTCGTGGGCCGGCATAAAGCTCACTGCGCCGCCCAGCATATGCATAATTAAACGGGTATAAAAAGAGTTCAGCCGACCGTGGCACCATGGATGAGCGAGGATATCATTTCATCTCGGAAACAAAACATAATCCGTCCACTACCGGGCGAGAGCCGTAAGGTGGCCCTTGGGAATGCGAGGGAAAATATGCTTCCTCGGAAAAAGGCGCCTTTCGTAATCGATAGTAAATATTTATTGTCATGATACCCTCACGATAACAGAGACAAAACATTGAATGGATGAATGGCTTGTGTTGAGCTACCGAAGGAAAGCCAAAGTGAATCGAACCTACCTCCATCGGGGTGTATATATTCGAGGGCAGGCATCATTCGAACAATGGAGATCAAACCAACGCTTGTTACCCAATTGGGGTGGTTACCGTAGATACCCACGAAAAAAAAACATGAAACATTACGCTACACTCAGACCTTGCATTCAAACCGCCTGGCCCACAAATAGACACGAGATGCCATAAATAAAAACGTTTTCACGCAAAAACTAAACCTCACCGGGTGGCTCAAAATGACACCTAACCGTGAAGCAATCCCCGGCCCGGTAAGGCGATATTTCTCCTTCGTCGCTAATTATGCACGGTACAGAGCTGCGTTTGGGAGCTTAGCTGAGAACTGAACCGCATTGTTTTGTAGCAGAAATGGCTCGGTGGTTTTGCAATCACCCTAAAAGGTTTGCATTGCTGGCTGACCGTGCTAAAGGCATTCATCAAACACATCGAGCACTGATGAATTGTTGAAGAGGAGGTAAATGATACGTTCTTTAGCATGAAATAAATACACCGGAGGCGGCAAAACGATGCCACACGATCCGAGAAGCCATTCGGTTAATCGAATAAATGTAAGCCTTTTATTTTAAATTGCGCACAATAATACGGCGCAGTGTTACGACAATGAAGAGCATTGATACAGATCGTATAATTACATTGTCGGAGTCTGTCTGAGCAAGCGATGGCTAGAAGGCGATGTAAGAGCATATTTTATTCAAAGTATGGGTGTTGCCTATTGCTACATTCATTCATCCATTCGCTCAATGCGTAGGATTACCCGACTACAGGATATCGAACTGCCGTCAAACGCATTACACGTGCACGCGAGATTTTTCGATTGATTCAAAATCTCTCTAGAAACGTCACCGTTCATCATCGTCCATGCAAATGTGGTTCAGCTTTCATCTTGATTTAGCAAATTACTTCGCCAGCTGCGCCACGGTCCTGACAGACTGCATAAAATATCAGCCAATTTGAAATGTTATTATTCAATTGGAACTGAAGCGTACGGCCCAGCCATGCACGAGCCCTGCAACGAAGAGGAGCTCGCTCAATATTCCCTCAACCACTCGAGTGGCAGTAGGCGTGGCACGTGTGTGTGTGTACGTATGAGTGTGGGAGTTTTCAGCACGAACGATGCAGCTGCACTGCAATTACTGCCGTTCTCAGCCCAACCCGTGGGGAGGATTAGTGACATCGGCCCCATCGGCAGCGAGCGATGGAAATCGTGAGGAAAACATTTGTTGGCGGTTTAAATATAGAAAACCCATCGCCGGCCCATCATCGTCATCGCTGCTGCCATCAGCACCTTCGCTTCGCTAGACCATCAACCGGACACGTCACGTTATGCGATGTTTGTCGGATTGGAAACGAGACACGCGGAAGTGCATCATGCACCCGAGGTGCAGTATGTGCATGCCAAACTGCAGCGGCTACTGCAAGCTGCAACAAAATCGCCGTGCCGGAAAAGAGGGCCATTTGCCGACGGGTGGCCTGTTGTCGATCGATAGCGAGCGTGTGTGTGTGTGTGTGCGGGAAAAGGGTGATGATGGTTCCGTTACACCCGTGTGCTGAACGGAACATTTACGAGGTCCACCATTTAAAGCGCCCTGAAAATGGTCACGAGGCGAAAACAGCCAAAACACGTCGCGGAACGGGAATTCGACTCGGAAAAGCCTCCCAAAAACAATGCGCATCTCGCGGGCGCGTGTCTTGGGAGAAAATTCCAAAAATTCTGGGTCACAAAGCACGGTCCCGCACGCGAGGAAATTCTCTCCGAATGAAACCGAGCCCGGGCTTTAGCGAGCGAGAAAAGTGTGGCTGAAAGGTGCACCACAAAAGAAAGCCGTAAGTTTCCGCGTGAAACGGTGGGGTTATGGGGTTGTAGACTTCATAACAACGCAACTTTCCTGGTAGCGGTAATCTTAATCTGCTTTGCTCCGTTCGAAAGGAGACACCCGACAAAAACGCGACCGCGAGAACGAGAAACACGCGGGAAGACTCACGTAAACGGGGCGCGGGTTCGCGATGGGTTTTGTAACGGAAACCCACTTCCAGCCGTGTCACTCTTTAGGCTGGGAGCTAATCTGTATGCAAATCGGGGTGTTTTTTTTTTTTGGGTGGAGAAACTGTTTTCACCCGTACTATTTGCACGGCACAAACCCGGCGGCGTTTGGAAATTGCGCAAAGTTCGCGCGAAACGGCATCCGTTTGGCGGTGGGAAAGATATCGATCCGTGTGGTGGCGCAGACCGGGCAGATTGGAAACCTTTTGTCACGCGAATCGTTCGCTCCGTTAGCAGACAATGAATGGAGTTGTACATTGGACGCGTGCTGGATCCATTGGAGATAGCTGCGAGGGAATGCGAAAAATCGACGAATGCATCTTAAACAGCCTAATCATGCGGCTATGCGTCGGCGAAAGTTGAGGCATTCCATTGATTGATGGAAGAAACGCGAATTTAAACGTGGATGTCGGCAAATGGCGCATCGTTGCAAAGTAAGCCGGACTCTTATAAACATTTAAGTAAAATTGGAATAATGATAGCAAAAATAACTTCATACACCGACCTACCAAAAAGACATCCAGTGAGCATGTTTGAACAAAGAAATTTCTTACGATGAGACATAAACAGTAAATAATTAATGCTAAACCTCCCATGTTTTGTTTGGAAATACCGCAAACGATACATGACATCCAAGATCCGTCGAACAGTTTTCCATTCCCTCATCAAGCGCACATGGGAAAAGGCAAGAAACCGATCAAATCCACACACGAGAACCACCGAAACGCCTCAAAAGCCCCGGAAACAGAACCGTCGGAATGGTGAAATTTTCCTTCCCAACCATCACTCTTGGATCACCGTCACCGGAGGTCGTTCGTACGCCCCGTCGGTTCCGGTGCGGAATTTTCCCGCCGCGACCAATCTGCGGTCGTTCATTAATTTGTTGGTGTTTCACGTGTCAGCCGTCTTCCGGTGGCACCGTGTCGAGACCCTGTCCTGTAACAAATCGCTCACTAGCGTGACCGGCTCGTGACAGCTGGCTCACAGAGCAAGGAAGCTGGCCGATTCGCACGCCCCAACACAAGGCCGATTGGCATGCGGCTGGGCTGGGATGCCCGGTTCCGGATCGCAAGATTACGCAAAACTCGTACACGAGTTGATTAACGAGTGTGGTTTTGCTTTATCTACGACCTCCCGCGTCGGTCACTCGGTGCTCTTATCGCGCCTGTCAACACCCTGCTGTCGAGTGGTCTTTACATTGGGTTTTTAAAACCACCAGCCTTTCGCGTTCATGCGACCAATTTTTTCTCCCTCTTGCTACACTTTTTGCTTCATCTTGGCTTCGCGCAGCAACCAGCATCGCAGAAGGGCGGGTTTCGGAAAAACACTTACATCCGCTCCGCGTTCGCTTCAGGCCGGCGAAACACTTTTACGATGTGAGAATGGAAACATGTGCAAACTTTCTCCCAGTCCCGGGGACGCTCGCGGCGCCTCAGGTCGGGAAGTAGAATTTTATTTTTAGCAACCGGCTGCCGGAATGTGTGCCCTTCACGCTCCGGTGGGGCTCTGGGCTGTCGAACTACTGCACAATAGGGGGCCTCTTCCCCTGTGCACAAGCGGGTTCGAATCTGTGCCGTTCGATTGGCAAAAAACGGCCGGCCAGTGCCGGGCGAGTGGAGACCTCTGCTAACGCGGTTAGCTAGGGATTGTGTCCCGGAAAAAAGGGACGAGCCGTGCAAAAATAGACCGCGCGTTTGGGAGCGCGCATGTTTCGCATGCTTTTTTCTTTGCTTCCACATGTTTTCTGGAAGTGAAACGCCAGAAGTTGTCGCTGGGAAAGGAAAACACATCCGAAAACGCGCAACATCACCAGCAGCGATCTCGGAAGCGGCAGGAATTCGGCGAACGTGTCGAACGGGGCTGTTAATAAATTCACCTTGATGCCATCGAGACGTTAAGCTACATTTCATTTTCCCAATCCCGGTTGCACGAGTTTGGGCGGGATTTATTAAGCTGATCCCGTGCAGAACCCTTTTAAGCCCATTTCAATTTCGTACTAATTTTCCCTTGAGAAAATGGAACCCACCGGCTGGGGGTTGCTTCAGTGGCATAGAAAGAGAGAGAGAGAGTGAGTGAGTGAGAGCGCAATGCGAGAAAGGGCCAGAGAAGCGAGTTTCATTTCATCAAAAGCGAGGTGGAAATGGCGCACGATGGCGAAAGTGCTCCCATTTTCCCAGCTGTAAGCCGAGGGTGCTATCAGATCCATCTCATAAATCACCCGACCTCTGACCCGAGCTAACGCAACAGAGTCGCGAGAGGCGGACCAATGCAGTGGGAGGCAAATTTGAAAAGTTCTACGAATAAATCAAAACATAATGCGAGCTCATACATCGCCGCCGTCACCGGCAGTCTGTGCGTCGTGGGATGCGTTCGGAGTTCCATGGCCGGAAGCAAGACACGGTGGTGGTGTGTTTTCCCAACCCAAGGCCATGCGTCGGGCTGTTCATTAGCGAGGAAGTAATGGAACTGGCGCGTGCGACAAGCCACTTTTACCGAGAACTTCGTGTGTGTTGAAGATGTCTTAATCCATCGGCCGTTGGACAGACGACGAGGAGCTCGTCAAATGCGACAGGCATCCAAGCAGCAGTTCAGCGTAACAAACGGCTACAAATCGGCACGCTAATAGGAGCTGCCGCTCATACGCAGCAGCAGAATACGTTGCGATGAATTATTAAATTTCTCTCGCGCATTTTCAGACCATCTCGCGGCCTGGAGCAGCATGCCTTGGGGGGCAGAAATAACATCCCGCTTTACCAACATTTTCCTATCTGACCTTTGTCAAGCGCCTGGAAAAACGTGCCCACCCGCTCTTGACACTGATTGTCTCGAACGAGATCCGTTGGTTTGCCGTTGGGTGACATTGGAGCAGCTTTAACGACGTTGTGTAACACAGCCATTTCTGCCCGTTGCTCAATCAATCAATCTTTGCAGCCCATAGCGATTGCTCGCTCAAGCCGGGTTGAGATTGTGTACAGCTTCCAGTTGCGCGTATTTGCGCGACATTCGCTTCGCTTGCCCGTTCGTTCTTGTGTCCTACTTTGCTCGCAGCTCACAGGCCTTGAAACGGGGTTTAATGTCAAGCAGCAGCCGGGAAAGTGTTCTCAACTTTGCCATCGTCATCAGCGTCATCAGCGCCATCATCACCAGTAGTATTGTTTCGGAAGCGCTCACAATGGTAGCGACTGCGACGACACGTTCTTGTCATTTCGCCTTCAAGTGAAACAATTCTGAGCGAGCGTGCAAAGGTATTTCCATCGTCGCTAGCGCAATTGTATCTTTCCATCCTGGCAGGCAGGTCGGCTACCGGTGGGGTTTGCACAGGAGGGATGCACTTGGCATTCCTCACAACTGCCACCAACAGGATGGATTTGCCCAGCAGCGTTGCGAAGGGCGTATCCTTTTCCGAGCCTTCGAAGAGCTTGGAGAAACCTGTCGCTTACAGAGTAACGCGTTTATTCCTTTCTTATTTGTGACTTGCTTGCGTGTCGCGTCAACCGTTGACGAAGGAATGAGTTTAAATGAGTTGTATAAATGAACAGTACACTCGGTGTATTGTACGTTTCACTTCATTAAAAAATGCGCAAGCTATGAAATTGATGAAATCAAAACATGTGTAACAAGACGTTACATGAGACAACCCCTGAGATAAGGAGATCTGACATCTATTCATGCATGCACTCATTATCCTGGCAAAAAAGGGCACACGTGTCGTTTAGCGCACCTGCAGCCAAGCATAATAGGCCCAACCCAACCTCAGAGCCGAGACAACAAGCAGGGATGTTTCTCGTTCATTTGCGGCTTTCTATTCATTAGTGCCTCCCTTTGGGAAGCCACCGGTTAATGAGTCCTTTCTGTCAGCACGCTGGGATGCACTCGATCGGCAACAGGTGTGCACCCCGACGGTTATCACAAACAAGGTTCTAGTCATTAGACACGCGCGCTTGGCACACGTTTTCGCGTGGAAACTGGAGCTCTTTCATGGTGGAAAATTGCCAGCATTCATCATTTGCGCGACAGAACAATCGCAGGATTACCTGCCGTACGGCTTAACGCGTTTCAGAGAATGAGGCAGTGAAGAGAATATGGCTCTTCGCTTCTTCATCACGCTAGTTTCAGTTCCTTATTAACGCACACACGATCGAATGTGTGTGTGTTTGTTAGTGAGAGAAGAGTAGGGATAATTCCTCTATTATGTCACACGTTGAAGTGCTCACGCTGCAATTTTCCCGCTAGAACGATTCGCTGCATTCCCGCCGGAGGCGATCAAACTAATTCAATTAACTCGCATAAATTCCCACCCCCATCATTACGTTGAGCACCACGGGGTAGTTTGAGGGTTGAAGTCAGCCAACGGAAAAAAAACGTGAGAAAAACAACCACCCGCAACTCGTTGCAGCCCTTCCTACTTGAGCATATATCATCCGTTTCGCTTATGTATTCGGGCTGAATGTGCATTTCGTTTCGACATTTCCATTTTTTACCGCTTCTTCCGCTTCCTAGCAAACGAGGACACCGAACGAGCACGGTTTGAGTCCTTCCGGCTGATGAGTTGGTATGGATCATCAACGAAAGGACACCACCCACTGAGGACCCTTAAACGAGGCCGGGGGGGCCTCTGCTGGGACAGAATCATTGTTCCAACGAGCCCATCCTCGGCGCTCATTCCGGACGAGCCCTGAATGGGAAATTACATCGAACCGAAGCGAAGGATGGAAGGAAACTGGCTGGTGGGCTGACGGTGTCCTTCCCACTGTCCCGTCCGTGCTTGGGGCCAGCCAGTACGAGCAGTATCCGACATCCGACAGCAATTAAATATACTTCCGAAGCAACAGCGCACACGACGCAGGGTGCGAGTGCGACAAATGATTGCATTTAATGATGGCAAAATGGCGTCAGCTGCCATTCACATTCGAATAGGGGGGATAGGTGTTCTCCCCCACAGTGGTTTAATTGGTCGTATTGCAGGGTGCCACGGCGATGAGGGTGGATTGTTACCCTGCCCATTTATTCGGGGTGATAAGCTTCGGGGCTGAGGTACTTACAATTAGTATCGCAATCAACTTTAATCTACGAACGAGGGTGTCGACTTTACTCACCTGCAAGAAGAGAGAAAAAAGGAAAAAGGACAATGTTAAGAATCGTTTTATTGTCGAAGGAAAGTCGATTTAATATAAAGAATAGAATTAAAATCATGTCATGCCATCATATTGATCTACATTCTGAGAAGGCATTCGACCTGTGGCAATTCGAATGTACTGCAAATGGAGTGGAAATGTCACAAAGCCAATAGCACGGTCGTTGGCTAGCTGGCGAAGCATAAGAAACTCAGACTGATGCGTTGAGCCCGCAGCTGCGTTGGCTTTAAATGCATTCATCGCCCTTTTGATCCCGACAGCGAGCACATTTTTTACGCAGAGGCAAAATTACGGCGCAAATGCACACAAACACACACACACACGCCCCATTACTGTGCCCTATTAATTTAATCTTGCCCGCCCTATTCCCACCAGAGGTCATGCTCTCGACGAAATGGCAGCGAACTCATCATTTGCCTCCAACGAACAC
Organism: Anopheles nili; assembly: GCF_943737925.1. Taxonomy (NCBI): domain Eukaryota; kingdom Metazoa; phylum Arthropoda; class Insecta; order Diptera; family Culicidae; genus Anopheles; species Anopheles nili. Next base: position 23,701,768 of record NC_071292.1, read on the forward strand.
AGAAGAGACAGACAAATGATCCTGTGCATGTGCCGGATTGCAGTAACCAAGCATAACATTGCTCGGTTGTTTGTGTCTGGGGCGATGCGATTATTTGCAATTAGAATCGGAGCGTGCATTTGGAAAGCGATCGCGTGCACGTTTTGCTACGATCACTCGATCACCGTATGCCCTATGCTAATCTACGGCCGGACGAACTAATCAAAACATTCCCACCCAACGCCCTTCAACGTGGAAGGGTGCTGCGAATCCGACACGACAAAGGGCATTTTCCCGACACAGCTGAAACGAATCATCCCCCGGTATGATCGCTCGCAATAGCGCAAAACCCATAGCTCGACGGGATCGCACCATTGCACACAAACACACAGATGAATGTAGTCTCACGTATGCGCTCGAAAACCCGGAACGCATGATCTCATGGAGGTTATTTTTAGTACTCCGTCTCCGGTGTTCGTTTTCCCCCAAGCCATTGCGAAAAATGGTAGGAAAATTCATCCGAGTGCGTTGCTAAAATTCCAGCAACGGCGCACTTCCAAAGTGGAATATTACAGGAATGAGGGAAAAAACGGTGGCAAAAAGAACAACTTCGCCTCGGGCGTAGATAATTAGCGGTACTGGCGGTCGTGAAACGGATCCGAGGGCGGCCATTTTGTTGGCGTTTACGATTCGCGCACTTTGGCTGGAAAATGCGCCACGTGCCGTGGACGATCGGCCCTATTCTTCGCCCTTCACCCTCTCGACCAAAAGAAACGCTTCAAAAGTGAAGTCGAACTTTTGCCCTTAGCGTCGCGATTAAACGCGCATAAAATGACGCGAACAAACTTTTAATATTCAACACCGTTCGAGATGTTCATCAATACCGGTGAGTGTGGCACTCATTGGCACCGACAAGTGCCCGTGATCGGTAGCGCGAGCAGGAAAAAGTTTTTCCCCATAACCGTCCGCACCGTGCAGCGGTGGAAAATGATTTAAAATATGCAAAATTCATTACCCCCAGCGTCCTGCGTGGCTACCATCAGTCGCAAAAGGACTAGAACACCGAGGCGGATATATCGTTCGCGCTTTTCCTTTGTCTCATCCAGCAGGTTGGGGGTTTTTTTTTCTATCATCATCTCGCAACCTTTCACCATTCGAATTCGACCCGATTGGAAACAATTTCGTGCGAGTGGGAGATTGGCTCGATTGGTGCTGAAACTTTTGCCCATTCCTAGATGCTCGATTTTTTCTTTCTTTCACCTTTTATTTCCCCATTTCGCTCGCACTCACCTCGCATTCCCATTTGACCGATGGGGTTCCCGGGCGCGGGTGGATGTAATTTACAAAAATCGAACCGAATCATCAGCTTTCGCCATTCAGTTCGTGAATCACGCCAATCAGCGTGGAAAGCTCGAGGATGCGACGGCGTGCAGTTGGTTCGCGGCACAAGGGATGGGAAGGCTTCTTAGGCGAACCGAAAGGAAAATTGATTGAGTGCGCGTTCGGCAGCCGCTCGCTACGGATGATGGATCGATTTTGTGTGCGGCAACAAATCACGCAAAAAAAGAGGTTCGTCCACCGCGCCGCGGGAGAAAGTTTATCCTAAGGGGCTAGAAAATAGCCGCTTCGTGATATAATTAATTCAGGGTCGGTAGAGTTTTGTTGCTTTCTTCTGGGGCTCGTTTTGAAGAAACAAACTGCCAACGAGTCGCTTCACTGTGGCAGCAGCCACGACATCAGAAGTACAGCAAGAATTATTTATCATCATGTAACTCGCTTATCAGCACTAAATCAACCAGATTTAATCCGTTCCAGCGTGCCAACCGACACACAAAGAAGGAAAATTGTTCCCTCGCTCAATCATAGAACCGGTGGCCTATTTATCATGCCACTAGATACAGATCGGACCGAGCCTGGTCACGCCGGCCCGTTTGATTGGCTGCCAGAACCGGGACAGACGGAAGCCAGCCGTAAGTCAATCAACGATTATTGAGTCCATTAAAATTTACTTCCAGGCTCCAAGCTGCGGTTTCCTAGCCGGCCTGCTGAGTCAGAAACGGGGAAATGACATCGGAATGCCACGGAAGCATAATTAAATTCTCCGACTCCCGTGACAAATAATCAACCTCGTTTAGGTTCGATTTTCTCCCCGATTCTCTGCTCCGCACTCGTGCGATTGTGACGTTCATCAATGGCTCCCAGGCGTCCAAGGGACCAGAACCACGAGAATGCTTATTAATAGTCCGGTTGGTTTTATTCATCCTGGTTGTTTCGTTGATTCGTACGACACCACACCCTGGGTGCCAATGAGTCGGAAAATCGAACCATTTGTTAGCGGAGGGTTACTGGCCGGGGAAATCGAACTGCCATCGCTAATAATAACGGGACGGGTTTAGAGGTTTCTTTTTGTGTACACCTTGTTTAATTGAAGGCCAAACGGATGTGGTGGCAGGAGGTTGAAGGGCACTTCCGCCACATGCGTCCCGAAAAAAAAACATACCGGAAGTATTGTGCTTGCGACGAGTAAAACCAGTAAGTCCACGCGCCGCACGATTTCCATGTTGTTTTATGCTCATCAGCCTTCGCAGCCGAGCTGATCATGCGTCTGGACAACGGTAGCTCGCTTGAGCAGGGCAGGACGTGGTCTAAAACAATGGACACCCGTCTTCGGAGAGCCCCACCAATCGCCACCATGATGGCCAGTTAGCTAAGCTGAAGGCTGCTTGGCAGCGCGATTAAGTTGTGTTGTGTAAACAAACGAATTCAATCGTCGGCTCCATCGATTAGGGCATGAATATATTTGGAGAAGTTCCTCCTAACAGCGCAAGATTAATGGTGAGTAGCAACCAAACGCAACACCAACGCAGGCCAAACCGGGACGGGAGCGCTCTGGTGGAAGGGCTTTCCAGCTCATTTCTCCCGTCTATTTCGTTCCAACGAACCGAACCAACGGCTAAAGTAATGGCACTTGCGTTACTTCTTTTTCGGATGAATATTCCGTCAGCAAAAAAAACTCACTGGCCAAACAGTAAACGCCGGAAGGTAAGCACATCGTGGCAAGCACCGATCTGCGTTTGATTTTCTTCCCCTTGATGAGGTGGCGCACGGGAAAAGGGCAGAAAAAATTCAAATCACGCATTTGCATTGAATAAAATATTGACGGAGCCGGTCGAATGCACGCGCCACTGGTACGAGGGTGGCGTGGCGAATAATATTCCGATTAATTTTGACCGTTACATCCTTGCACTCGAGTGGAATTGAAAAGAAAAGCGCGCTCGTCAGTAAGATCACCAAACGCAACATGTTTCAAACGAACACTTTGGGGGCGCGCTTTTTCGCACTCGAACCACGCACAGCTTTCCAATGCTCGCGTTGTTTCTTTGGACAACTCGTTAGACGCATGATTTTCGCTTTTTTTTCTCGCTCATGCTATGCTCTCAACCATCCCAGTTTCACCGAAGATAACAATGCACAATACGATTTCGTTTTCCCGTTTTTTTTCCCTTTGTCTATGGGAACCAGAAACCATCTACGCCCGATTGCCTCTTATTGCGTCTTGAGCGCTAGCCTTCGGAGCAAAATTCGACACCATTCGATACGTGTCAACCGTTTCTCATCATCATTCCGCCTTCCAGCGTGGACCCGAAACACCGGAGGCAACAATCATTAACGACTCCCGGAACGGTTGCCAGGCACTTGCGCGAATGGCGAGCTAACCTTTCAAATGTCCTCGCCGGCTTATTCGGTGGCATTCCGCACCGGAAGCAATGATGTTGATAAATTTTTATTTCCATCCAGTTTTATGACGCGGGTTCTTGCCTGCTTGCTCATAAAGTACGACCAAATAGAGATCTTCATTCTTTTTCATCTCTCACCTTCGTGCCGTTGTTTTTTTTTGTCTTCCTTTCTTGTATTTAAACAATCGTTTCTGCGTGTGGCTCACGCACGAACACCCAGTCTCGCAGCCAACCTTCTGTTCCGCACGGCAACTCGAGCAGACGTAAACACGGCTCGTTCTGGATCGTTCCGGTGAAACGCGATGCCTTTCATCTGGCTAACATAAAATCATCATGATTTTATGCGCAACGCTGTTGATGTGGTGAAGCGATCCGAAAAGATGCCATTTAATGGTTCGGGAAGTTCCTTCGGCTTCGTCACCTCAAGGAAGCACGTATGGCGTGTGAGGAAGAGTAGTTCCATGAAAGTGATTCTCCCCCCGTGCAAACAATGGTTTTCCGCGTCCTGACGGCGAGTCAACAAACTCATCTCCCGCCTGGCCACGAAACGATGGCGTTTGGCTTCGCGAGATAGGAAACAAAAATAAAGCACCCAACACCACGCTGGTTCATCACGTGTAACGAAACCCTAAACACGCATGAAAACGCTTACGTGCTGCAATGTAGCCCGTTAAGGGCAAGTGTAACAACCGAACAATGGCGAAACATCGCCCCATCCACAGATCGAGATCAGGACCCACCGAGATCGAGCGATAGGATATAACCCGGCCTGATTCCTCCAACCAGTGCTTCTCGGGCCAACAAATTTGGGCCAAATTGCGCTCAATCTCTCTCTCTCTCTCTCTCTCTCTCTCTCTCTCTCTCTCTAAGCACCAGTACGCCACTGGTTGACATCATTTGCTGTCGAGATTTTGTTATCAAATAATGGACTATCCATGACAAACAACCGAGCCCCAAGTTTCATGGATTCGCGCCAAGCGACACGCGGCAAAACAACCGGAGAAAATTTACTACCTTCATCGAATTCCGAAGCGTAACAGATTTTCCGCGCTTTTCCACCTTGCTCTCGTGGCCGTGGAAGGGTTTTGGGGGATTTTAAGCATTTTGGCCAGCAGCGCATGTGTGGTGGTTGAGTTTCGCATGACTTCAAATCCAGCTTAATGCGATGAGCCACATTTATTTCCCTCAATGGCATAGCACGGTTGTAAATATGCTACCGAATCGCGTATCTCCCGCGCAACGTGCTCTGGCGCTGCAGTAACATAAAAGTTTCAAGAATAGAAATCCCCGTGGAATGCAAAGTGGAGTACGTATTTGTTTTTCGCCAACAAACACACTCGCCCCATCTCGGCGGCTAACGGTGAAGAACATTAATTTTGTCCGATTTTTCTTTTTGCTACTCAGCTGCGCTGGGAAGGATGAGCGAATGGGTGTTTGGGAGAAGGGCGGAAAGACAGCAATGTTTGATTGACTCTTGGCCCCGTGTGCTGCTCGTACAGCGAAGGAACCATAACCTGCGAATGGCCAGGCCTTTCGCAAGACACGGTCGCTCGGGTGGTGCACCTGAGCTGCAAGTGTGTACATTTCGGTGGTGGAAGTTAAACAAAATGGAAAATAAATTCCTACCGAAGCGTAAACGCTGAAGCCGTCTTATGCTTCACTCTGGCGTTCGAAATGATCCACCAAGGGGGAACACTCGAAGCGGAGGAACTAGACGTTGCAAGAATGTACAAGTTGCCCTTCGTGTCCTTTTGCGGCCTCAAGGATAGGGTCGAGTGATGGAAAAAAAATGTAAGTGGATTAGATTATTTTCGCTTGAGCTAATATTACCGTTTGAATGTGTTCTGCTCCAGCGTTCTTTGAAACCAAGAATATGCTAGACACAATTTGGATACGCTTGGTGCTTTGGGTTGGTGAATGGGTTGTTCATAAATAATGAAACTCTTTAATGAAGAAAATGAAATTTACCTACCGGGTTTCATTTATAAACGATGTAAAAATTCAAAAACTCAAAATTACTCTCCTTCATTCGCATGCAACCTTTGATTTGCTTCATTATTTCCAAACAATTACTAGCACATATTGGGAAACTTCTCCGTGTGCTACTAAAACTAGCTACTGTCGATGAATGACTGAGATACTCTGTCAAACACAACCCTCGAAATGACTCATTTTTGCACATGGCCCTCGAGCTATGAAGCTAATACAATGGTACATGCCCGTAAGCGATGCATCTATCGCACCACTTCCCAGCTGTATCTACAGTTTGAAGCCAGTAATGAGCGGGAAGCCAGCGAATGGAACAATGGCATTCGCGCGATAACGTCACAACGTGCACTCAGCATTAATTATACGCCAAAGCAATCATGCGACTAATTATCGAGCCCAACCGAAACCGATCCCCATCACGCGTCAAGCACGTTTACATTACCGTAGTGTACGCCTCGAGTCCACCAACATCAGGACGACGGGAACTTTTGGGGTGCGTATGTGTTGTATGCTTTTAACCCTGCCTCGACGTAGGAGCAGCAGCAAACACCGTCGCGTTCGCAAAACGCATCGGTCGAGGACGGAAACCAGCGAACCATTAATTGTCCCTGACACCTGGTGACGCACCCAGCAGAACGCCTCCGGAAAAGGGGCGCCACCGTCACCAAGTTCGCCTCCCTCATGGCACACGGTCAAGCCCAACCCAGGGGGGATTGTGGTGTAGTTCCGGTGTTTAAATTATAGCATTTCTGATAATAAAAAAGCAACAGCCCTTGGCAGAACAGTCGAAGCAGCGATCGCTATGTTTGTGTAGAATTTGCCTCTGTACGATCATTTACTGCGGCTGAAGGGCTAAAGTCAAGAGCACTTGAGGCTGGTGGTGCTCGCCACTTGGACGCGAATTACACGACCCTTGAACTAGAACAGGGCGGTCCAGAATTCCTACAAGAGCACCAGCTCTACAAGGGAAAGCATCATTGACATTGACATTAATGCTCCCCTAAAACAGTGAGTTCTAGTGGAGGCTTTTACTGGAACCACTATACTGGCCTTATTTTCCCGCTGTTTTTGTAGAAGGTAGATACACAAACTCCAGTTAAACTCAGCTGGTAGGCATAGTGATTCTACAACTACGTCCAAGGTAACGTGTTTCATTCACCTACTAGCAAACCCACCACACAGCTGCATGCATTTTTGCGCAATCAATCTAGTTTACCGGAGAAAGACACGGAACACAGAGCCGTTGTTCGGTGGCGCGTGTTCGCTCCTTAGAAGGCACTGGAGGCCCTGAGACCTTCTTTCCGTTGTTGTTGTGACCTTTTCGGGCCGGCTTGGAAACCGGGTTGCCGACGTCATCACGCCCGGAAATATCCTTCACCAGCGTTGAACCGGTTTTATTATGCATCCCTGCACCAGTCACATGGGCCACGTGCCGACGACCACACGGCAGCATGACGAAGTTGAAAGATAGCTAACATCCGTGGGAAGAAGAGGCTTCTTTCAGTTCGCTAATCTTGTTAACATTCAAACCCCTCTCGTCGGAAAGGTCGAAGCGGGATTAGTACATTAATTTGGCACAAAACCTCTCGTACTACTGCTGACGCTGAAGGACTCACGCCGGATGAAGCCAATCTTCCTCTCGCAGTGGGCGAACCGCTGACGGGATTCAATCATGCTCGGTACGAACCCCAACAACCACTCCATCCTGTAGAGCCATCAATGAAAGGAATCGCGAAACGACCTACTGAATGCACAGCACACGAGCACGGGCATTATCCGCCCTGGCGATCGGATCGGTGGTCGCTCGGTTCCGCTGATTCCGGTTTCCGGGGCGAGTATTTATAAACACGCCACCAATGCCGAATCCTTTAGCGAACCGGCACCGCGTAGTCATCGACATCGCTCGAACAATCGACACTTATCACCGCGCGAAGATGTCGATGATGTCCCTTTGGGTCGCCGGGATCGCGTCGTCACAGTCACCGTCTTTTGCGTCCCTTTCGCCGACCGAGATGCCAGCCCCGGGGTGGTATCGTCGTTTGGGTTGTTGGGTGGTTGGATAACGAATCCGGACGCCCTCGTGACATCGATTCAATTACGTCAATTGGGTGAAAGGAGAGTTTCGGTTCGTGTCTCTCGTTAAGATGGACTCGATAGCAAACCTCCCTAGCACCCAACGATCACGGACGATGACTGACGTCGACGATGACGACGATGAAGACGTACGGTGTGTGTTCCGCACACAGCCACAAAAGAAGCGCGAATAATGATGGCAATTATTTTCATTTCAATTGTACCGTCTCACACGTCGATCGATGCAAGCGACGATGCAGTGCTCGCGCTCGAGGTACGATTTATTTTTGACTACAACACCCGGACCGGAAATGCGCACACGTTGCAACGCAGTGACGCCCGGCTTCTCAATTACTCGTGGTTCGGGGCGGGCAGATAAAAGGCGTGAAGTCTTGGTGCAGCAGTATAGGGACGGATGCCGAATTCCAGCATCCAGTATAAATAAACCCAGAGCAGGGAAAAGTCTGTCTGACGAATGGTTTAGAGTAGCATGGAAACGAGACGACCGAGTACTCCCCGTACTCGTCCGTCTGGAGGAAGGAAACCGATATCGGCAGCATCTGCTGCGAACGATTTTCGATCGCGTTCCGCCGAGCTGCGTTGTTTAGTCGTCCTCGGTGTCGTCTTCGTCGCCGTTGTGATCTCCAAAAATAGCGCCACGAGCTGCGCGTCCTAGACGACCCCGAGCGCATTAATTGCACGGTGACAATTGACGTGTGACTAACGCGTGAGACACGCGATTCACCCTTCCTTTTTTCGGCAGTTTCTTACGAGGCGCCATGCTTATGTTTTTCACCGGTTTTTAATGCGAGTTCCCACCCAATGGATATACTCCAAACTAGGAGACTTGATCACTGAAAGAGTGATCGATACGCGGAAGACACACGCTCGTGTCATTGCCCATGGTCATGGCCTCGATATCAGGGCTCGGTCTCACGATCGTAAATTTATTCTTATCACCCACCGAACTCCAGTGGGTTGTGTGGAACAGCGCACATGTGTGAATTTGCATGCGCTACTGCGCAAAATAGCACCACCCCACAACACGACAGACAGGCGATCGCGTTTGCAAATCATTTTATCGCGGTGCCAGGGCTATTAGGCAAATGACCTTCTTAGTCGCGGCACAAGCAATAACAAACACTAAGCGCTTAGTTTGACTCACCATTCGTGTTATTTTCAAAGGAATTTAATGTAACTCACCTGAAAAGAAACAGAAAAAAGAGGGTCGTTAATCAAACCATCATGCAAAGTAGCTTCCAGCACAATGCAATAAATATTGAGAGCATGATTCAGTGTTTACTTCAAGAGAATAAACCTTTTCATTTCACACTAAATGGAGGTTTCTGCGTCCTATCGCCTCACGATCTTGTTCTGCTGAGCTTCTGATTTTCAAGCTGAATCTATTTCAACTTTAACGGTACCTACGAGACTACGTCACGTCTATCAAACATTCAACTCACTGCGCTACGTAAAAAGCTGTCAGTTCATTGTGATGCTATTCCACTTAAAATTTACATCCCTCTCTAAAGCAGTCTCCCAGCAACGGCTTACATGCACGCTCAAGTGCTTTTATCATCGCAGCTGCCAAAATTGAAGCGATCTGACAAAAAAAACCCGTGCAATACTTCTGTGATAAAAAGCCCGGCCCCGAGTACTGCCGGTCTTGGGTGCTATTTTGATAAATTAGCTTTAGCATTTTCATAATGCCATAATTATCCGACGATCAAAAAAGCATTACAGCGAGCTTCCATCTCCATTCCACCTTCTTCTTCGTTGCAGCATTTGTTCGCACGAAGCTTGAACTTTCTAATACGCCACACAACCACCGCGATTCCGGTAATGGGAAGCGCAATTAGTTTAATCACGAAAGAAGAGGGTTCCGTTCATCCAGTGCGTCAGGCTCATGGCGGTTGCAATTTCAAAGGGTCACTGTTGCTGATGCTGGTGATGGCGGCATCTTGCCAAGTCCCCAACGAACACGCCGTCGTCACTCGCGGTCCCCGCAAGACGAATGGAATCTCGTTTTAAATTATTCCCACCCCACCGGATTCCGGGAGCGTGATGGAACCAGCGCCACAACCCGGTGGAGGACGAAAGAGGCGACTCCACAGCCGCTGACTCAGCACCCGTTCAATGGCTGAGGGGGCCATTATTTGGGGCATCGTGAATGACCGCGACCAATAATGCCAACATCGTCGCGAGCTTCGTTACGAGGCGGTGCGTGTTTAATTGACGAATTGAGAAAGAAATGATACCGTGTAGCCGGGTTTGAGATGGGAGAAATACTTGGAATGCTCGGAACCGTCGTGGCGTTATGTTGCCCATGCACAACAGACACCGTCATTGTGCCGCATCTTCTTAGCCACGGCTCAGCTGCTTGCGGCGCAGAGGAAAACTGAAAAAACGGCCAACCACCGCGACGACAGGAAGCGTCCACTAGCGGTTTGCTTTGAATTGAATGATTAAGGTTGGCTCTTCCCGGCTCTTCTCGGCTCTTCAGCGGATGATGAAAAATTCATTCGAAGCTCGTGAGGGAAATAAAACGACCACCAGCACTTGTTGAGAGCTAACTGGGCTAACTGTAACCCGCGTTGCAAGTGGTTCGCGCGTAGCCTCGAAAGATGAAGAATGAAGCCAACGCGAGCATGATCAAGCTGATCCTGGCTCGGGAGAAGCGAAAAAAGACTAACTTCTGCTGGGCAGAAGAGAAAAAAAAAGGCACGCACAAACAAACACTGCTGGGGCCTATCCAAACCGGTTTCATCGAGCTATGTTCCGCCAAGTCAGACCGTCCCAGATAAGCGCCTGCTCGATGCTTCCAAGTTGGGTCTTTGGCTCGCAAAAAAAAAACCACGCGACCGCATTTCATATCGCGCGAATGGTGAAACGCGCGCGAGCTGGCAGACTTATCAAAAATCCAAAAACCCGTTCCCTAGAAGGTCTGTTCGAGCGAGCCTGACAAAATGAGACCGGTGAGCCTTGACCTATGACATCACCCTGGCAGGCGATTTTGTGTCCCTGTCAGCTGAAACTTGCATCAAATCAGCTGAAGATGCCAGCATGAAGAGCGAGAGAGGGTCGTAAAAATAAATCACATGTACGAAAGAGTGCCTCCCTCCAAAAAAGGGTCTACGATGGAGCCACTTCAAAACATATGACTCATCCGTACGGTGTTCTGTGCGAGGAGACAGACTTTTACTCGCGTTTGTCTGGGTTTTCAACTCCCGCCGTAAACTTGTTTCCGCAACAAAACACAAACTGCGCAAATACTCCTCATACAACGCGGCCAGAGATTGCGCTCGTCGATCAGATCTCGCCTGTGGCAGTGTATGCGCGCGAGAGTGTTGATGAAGCACCAGAACCCAGCGGTAGCGCATATTCCAGACCACCGCGCGCAATTGCACAATGCTAATTGGGATGAATCAAACGTGCGACGAGCGTTTTTTTTTTTAAATAAAGCGTGACCAACCAGATGGCCCTCCCCGATAACCCTCAGCTCATCGTTCAGTTGTTACAACCCCCCTGTGGTAAAACTGTTGCAACGCACACACACCGACGAGAGAAAATGTTCACCACCCAAACACGCTTCACCGATGATGTCACGCCGTTGTTGGGTTGATGATTTCGTTAGAGGCCGCACACGCATTGTACGCGACTGCACCCAAGGTGCGCCTTCCGAGTGTTCTGTGGCGAGAATACCTGGGCTGAAAGCTACGCCGACCACGATGATAATGCAATTTAATATTCAACGTGACACCCGGCCTGGGCGGGTTTGATTTGTTTTTGTAAACACTGGTGCCCGAGAGCACCATTCGCAACAATGGTTGGTTCCGGTGTTGCAAATACAGCGCCATGTCCGGCCGGCGGTTCGTGGTGGTGCGTAATCTAACCACGAGCAAAGCACGCAGGTGGGAAGAGAATTTAATAAAATTTACAGGCGAATTCCGACGAGCGAACGAACGGAGGCTGTGGCATAGTTTAGTAGAGTGTTCTTTTGTTGTTGTTTTGCAGACCGCGAGTGTTTTACATCAACTGTGCCGCAATGAAAGCGAAATGCTGTTGAGCGGTGTGTTTTTTCATCCCTCTGAAAGCGAATTGTTCGTTGGAAACAAACGGACAAGCGTGCTGTAAATGAACAACGGATTCGAAGCTCGAAATACAGCCTTTGTAGATCCCTTGCATGAACTTCTACTTGCGAAACTTGCTCTGCGAAAGCGAGTGGTAATGCGACCAGTAAGGTCACTCTCATCAAAGACAAGCTGTTCGTGGAATGCGTTGGTGCCAATCGAATGGCCAAACCGAGATGGTCCATTGGAGGGTCCAGTGCGGACCTAATGGTAGAAACTTCCTCAGAAAACTTTTAATTGAATCCAACACCCAATTCAACGCCAAGTCGGCTCGCTACATGACCACGTGGAGAGCCGACTCTCGTCCTTCCCAGGAAAGGTTGGATTAATCCGAAAGGATGGCGTGCAAAAATCCCCCGGGAGATTGTGTGTGAAGGTGGCTATACCGAAACTGCCCACCTGACGAACCAGCACTCCCATGAAATAAAATGAAACATTCAAGGTCCACCCAGCGCGATTGGGCTGTTGTGTTGGCCACTCGGCAGACAACATTATTGCATTCTCCTGCTCACCTTGTGGGTGACACGATAATAAAATCGCTTTTTTTTTGCTGTTGGCTCGTTTGTGCCACAATCTGCCACAATTTTGCTCAACATTGGCTTTCAGACTGTCTACTACGTTTCCTTTGCAGCCGACGGTTTGCTCCGTTGTCCGAATTATAGTTTCTTACAAACCAACAAAATCCTATCAGCGTCAACGAGTATCCTTTTCGAACAATTACGACCCTGGTGCCGTGGTTCCCTTGCATGCAGCAAATCAAATTAAAACCCAAATTCGTTTCAAACCGGCACCATGACAGTTTGTGCGGTTGCGTTTTGAGGGCTCAGCCTCAGTCCCCTCTTTTCCTATTCGAAACCTACCCTGAAGAGGCACCCACATAGTCGACCCAAAACGAGGCGACCGCGCAGCTTGACTTCGGAAATATGATTACAAAACTTCGGCTCGTTGCTCCAAAAAACCGCCCACTGCGTGTGGCTGCACTGAAAACGGAAACATCTCGCCAAAACGGGGGAAAAAGAAACCCCTTTTCATATTCCAAAACCAACGCCCAAACAGGCGCGTCGTGAAGCACCAGGAGCACCAGCTCGACATGCGGGGAAAGTATGTAGCAATAACAGAAGAAAAACTCGACTCGAACAAATGTTTGTCTTTTGGTGGAATATTTACATCTCACCGTTCGATAGGAAGGCATATTTTCGGCTCGAAAAAAACTACATTTGGAGGTTAATCGTTGTTATTTTCTGTGCGCTTCGAACAACCGTTTTTCCCACAAGCAGCCACTACACACGGTGGTAACGGTTCGTTCATTCGTTTCGCGGCCTTCTTCGGGGCCTACGGGAAGGACCACCAGGGAGAGAAAATTGCCCAAAAGCGCACCAACGGATTCATCCAGCTTGCGTCCGAATCTCACACACCAGCGCAGGTCAGCCACTCGAACCCTTCCCATCGGCCAACGCCATCGGAATTACGCGTGAGAAGGGTTTTGATTAATTGAACCGATTTTCGATCGAACTCCGCGGGCACCAATCGAACGAACTCGCTTTTCGATCGACAGATAACCGCCGATGAAAGCGCCAAATTTTCATCCGCACACCAACCGAATCCCGGTGGTATCAGTGTGTGTGTGACCGTTGCCCGCATCCGTTTCCGCTTCGCTTTCACGGTTGGCATCCGGTTGGAATGGTAAACCAATCCGTGAGACAGCGCTTTGTTCTCTCGTCGCGTTTCGCGTCCTTCGCGGTGTCCTTTCCGAGACAGATGTTGTACTGTCGGATCGATGGGAAGGAGAAAAGAAAAGCCCAAGCATCATGTTGGAACGAGCCGCGGATGCTGTGCTGAGAAGTTCGTCTCTGTTCCGATCGACTTGGCGTGTTTGGAAGATGTGCCGACGTTGGAAGGAAGCGACTCATCCCGTGAAACCGGAGTCAGTCGCCGGCAAACGGATGCACGGAGATCAAGCGAGATCCTATGTACACAACCAAGCACACATACCATCGTAGGGCGAGGCAACCAACGCCTCTAACCCAGCTGGTTGCCTGCTGACAGTAATCTTGGCGCTTGCTTTATGCTTCGCTGCTCGGTGCCTTTGTGCATGGCTTCCCGAACGTCGCATATGGCAGCATGCGCGGAGTAAAACGTCTATTTCAGCGGTTCCGTCCGTTGGCTTTTGGCCAACCGAAGCCTGTGATCTGTGCACGTGCAAGCGGACTCTTTCACCAGTGCCTAGCGACAGGTTGAGGTGATGGAAAAAAAATAAGAAACGCTTCTAGAATGAGTCCCAAAAACTGCAGAAAAAATACATATACCGAAAATACCGAAGTTTGCCAGATTTCGCCCCCTACACCGACTAACCACAGGTAGGTGGACCTGCGCAAGGTTAGATACATTTTAAACATTCATCTTACTTGCCTGAAACGCTAGTACATCAGCCCAGCGAAGGCTCTTAAAATAGCACCCAACTCAGCAACATCTTAGCGCGGTAATGAGAATTAATTTGTTTATTCGCCCGATTGTTTTACCGGGTGTTTCGCGAGCAGGCAAACAACAGGACGATGGCAACTGTACGACTCTCTACCTTAAGCGAGCTCCATCTCGAGCCTGGCACACGAGTGCAGGTGCAAGGTAGCAGGCGCTAGGAATGTGTTATTTGTTGTTTTTCCCACAGCAATGCAACTGCACCCCGACTAGGGCGCGTAGGTAGCCTTGGTGATTGCACTTCGCACTCATTTGTTGGTGATCACACTCGTGCTCGATGGAATGTGACTCCGTCGAACACCTGCGAAGTGGAAGGTGGGGTTTCTTGTTGTTCACGTGCTGCCTAGGTCAAGCGCGAAATGGGTACAAAATCATGGCGACTGCCCACTATGGGGACGTTTAATTATAGTTGTTTGATATATCGTTCCAGCGCAGCCCATTCGAGTGTATTTATTTTATCCAAGAACCAAATTTAGATACACCTGACTAACGAAACGGGCGTGGTCCTGAGTGGCTAAGCGCGATGTACGTATCGAGAAGAGTTTTATGATTAATCTGAGGTTCAGATTTCACGCGAAAACCGTAAATCGTCGTAGTCAAACTCCTACCACGGCCGATCTTCCGTAAGCGAACCCAAATATAAATAATGGCCAATCATTCTATCTACCGCAGGAAGATATAAATATCTTCACAACTTCCCCAAAGCAACTCACCCTTACAACCCATTTTCCACTTCCTTCGTGGCGCGTAGAATCTTAAAAATCAATTAGTACGATCATCGCAACTATCTTGCGAATGTGCGAATGATTTCTAAACTCAATTTTAAACCCCAAAACCCACGCCCGACCGTCCTTGAGACGACCGCTCGAGAAAGGCAAACAATCGCAGCATCGCAGACAGACAGTCCTGTCGCATCAGCGAAACTCGTTCTTCTTTTGCAGCTTTCACACGGTAACCCGAACCCGCCTGTACGAGAACAAGGATTATTAGCATCGAAATGATTTATCTGCTCCATGATGAGCAAAAACAACTTTAAATACAAACCACCCCCAGCTGGTCCCAGCCCTCAACACTCGAGGGAAGTTTTAATCTCACCCCAAAAGTTCCATTTGTGTTTCGGGGTCGAAGGTTCCCTTGTAATTCGCAGCCACCGCACGCAAACGGTGAAGCAATTGAGCTGCAAAATCGATTGATCGCGCACGCTGGGAAAACTTTTCCTTCGGCACTGTCAGCAAAACGCAATGGCGGGCGCCGATTTTGGGGCCAACGACAGTTGCCTCACATCCCAATTTCCGCTCTTTACCGGGCAACAGTTGGGCATCTCAGCGCATCGCCAACGGAGCGTCCGAAGGGTTCGCGCTTCGTTCATTATTAGCCATTCGCTAGGCACATCCTGTTTCCGGTCCGGATGTGACTACCGCCGATGGTGGCGCAGATGAGCATCGTCTGGCGTCAGAAAAACCTAATGGCAGCAGCGCGAGGTACATCCATCCCATGGTTTTGTGGTAAATATGCGAAGCACCGCGCACACGCGATGTAAATTCGATTTGAAGCCGTTTGTACTTTTAGCCAAAGCCACCGAGAGGCTCTCTAGAACGTGGCGCCCAGCCAGGCCCAGAATAAAAGCCACGCGGCACGGGAAAAGGTCCGTAAATATTTCCACCGAACGCCTGCGGCTGGCAACGACGTCCAACCGAAAACACGCTGTTGCACGAACGATGTTTCCATCATGGAGGCTGGGCGTGTGTTTTGGAAAATCATGCTCAAGCTGGGAAAAGAGCCGGTCGAGCAAGAGCGCATAAATCGTGTGACACTAGAATGAGTCGTGTAGGCGAGTGTGTGGATTTCCAGCACTTACGTAAGGGTGCGTATGCAAATACGACACTGTTGGAAAGAGCCATCATCAACACACCCTGTGGTTGATTGGGGGATGATGAACGAAAAGAAAGCTAATCAACCCAACTGGCAGCTACAGCTACTAACGGGTTGCCGCATTATATCACCCCCATTAGGTACCTTTAATCATGAAATTATCTACTCCATTTCGAGCACCAGCACATGGTCGGTGCACATTTTCACCCAGAATCCCCTATCAGACGCATGCACCGGAAGCAAGTTTAAAGTGCCTGAAAAAATCCCCCAAACCAGCTAGGACAGACCCAGAACACCACCCTCTCGAGGAAAACTCGTGCCAGCCCAGCCGGAAAACACATTCCATTGCGACAGCCAGGGCTCCGGTCAGTGCGCACAGGAAATAATTAGATTCCGGTCGCAAACGTGCACGAGATTTTCACAGCTTGAAAAGTGAGTGCAGCGAAAAGCGAGCTCGGAAAATGGACGACGATGACGGTGCCATTGCATGCGGTCACAGACCGGACGGGTATGAGCCCGTTCACCACCCTCTAGCTGCCGATCGATGCGGTATCGATTTTTCCCATCCTGCCCGGCCACAGGATTCGCCCTCGGGGAGAGGTCGGCCAATCCGTTCGAAACGACTCGAGATCTATTTCGTCGCAAGTAACACGTAGCAAAACGGACAGCGAGTAACGGCCCGCCAGGGCTTGGGTGAGTGTTTTATCGTCCGGCCTCCGAAAAACAACGCCACAAAAACGGAGACCCAGACACACACACACGCCCTCTGTGCGTTCGAAAGAAAAGCACGAAACCGGAGACACACGGAAATGCCCTTGGAACCGAAAACCACTCCTCCATCGGGGCACACGAGGGGGAGTAGGAGGGAGGTGGCTAGCCACGACGAGTCGGAAACTTACGCCTGACCCTGCCTTGGGCAAACAGTTTAAAATCAGCTTTGCGATTGTGCGACGTCGAAACAACGGCTCCACGGACCTCTTGTGCAGAAAACGCAGATAAACGTGATGGACCGTCGAGCTGCGGGACGGAGCCACGCGGAAGGCGGGAGGGAAAAAAAAGGGCCGCAATCCCGTTACACTGGAGCACATTAATTCAATTAGTGACGGTCCTGCAGCGATATGGGAACGGAAGCTATCCGGTTTTGTGCGTTCCTCCTTTTCGGTTTTTCTGCTTTCCCGCCACGCCACGAAAGCACGCTCTGGGCCCTTTTCGCTTGCGCTTAGCATAAAGCCGACCCACCGCGCGGTAGGGTTCGCGTGCGGAACGTAAAGTTCACGCTTCAGGTGACGGAGCGAAGCGCTACGGAACCATATCGGTTTGCCAGCGGGCCACTGACCTCGCCATCCCTCGCCGGGTGGGTTGGAAAAACCGACCCGACACCCGACGGCGAGCTGGTAAATGATAAAAAAAGGGTTTTTTTGGCCAGTGGCGTCGTGGTGAAACTTTTGCTCCATCGTAAGGGAAGACTTACGCCCCCTTTCTTGGGCGTTTGATGTGCGCTGCTTTAGCGGAGAAGGACGCCCGGTTGGATTATGCTGCTGGATGGTTTACTTTCGAGCAAGTAGCGATAACGCAAGCAAGGGTTTATCTGAGACACGCGCGCGTAAGGGGGCGGTGTAGCTTAAACACATTTACCACCCTTTTGTATGCGGAGTTATTTAAGCTGGCAGAAGGTAGCTAAGAGCCCGAGAACTCACCTGCCCAGTTGCAGGGCGCGACCAACGCCCTAAAAGTTTTGTCCCACGAAAATCTGACGGGTAGACAACCATGTACACGACACGTTCGAATCGCTTACCTAAGCAGGGGAATTTTTCCGAGCTTTTTGTTCTACCCTGTGGAGATTAACCACTTTCGGTGTGAGTGTGGTGAGCCACCTTCAGAACGTGCCCTCGACAGAAGCCAGGCGCCCACCTCACACAGAAAAAAACTACGAGCCGTTACAATACCGCGTGCGTTCCACCTGGACGCCATTCCACCACCGACAAAGGGCTTTTTCCACGGACACGGCAGACGGACGATGCGTGACCGCGTCCAACACTAACATACACCAGGGGAACGCCAACGCCCGTACCAGAAACAGATGTTGCGGTTCCGCTGGTCTGGCGCTTTTCCACCAGCCGCTAGCGATCAAAACAAAAACATTATCGTTTGTTTTTATTTTCATCGACGATGGGCTTCCCGAGGTCCCGATTCGTCAAGCCTCGAGATGGACGATCCCCGCCGGTTGTTCGTACACGTGAGGAAAATGTTCTTCTTTTTATCGTTGTTACCATAAACCTGCCCGATTATGGGCCCGTTCGATGGTTGCGTTCGAACGGTCCATTCTCGAACTCTTTGCTGCGAGACATACGGCGAGAAAAATGCTTAGTAAGACATAAATTCCACCAAACACAGCGGTGGGTTTATTGAAGGAACCATCTCAAACAAAGAAGCCCTTTCCCGAGAACGCCACTGCATTTATGAGCCTCAATAAACGCCCATCAAAACAATGTCAGTGTCCCAACTTTTGTGTGCGTCGAAAAGCAAAATGGCGCACGTTCGAGACCACAAACGCGCACCACACATCGAAGTGGACGAAGACGAAGCCAATTTGTGATAATGCAACGCGCATTGTTAGCGAGAAAGCTTGTGTGCGAACTATCCTATCTGCATCCCGGAACAGTGACATAAGCCACCTGTACACCGGGAGCAACGTTTTCGAGAGGAAAGCAAGCACCACGAAAAAACCTCAGGCACGCTGGAAGTCAAAATTATCACCGGATGTGTCCCACCGTGTGCCGGTGAGGACTGGTGAGGACCTTTTTTTTCGCCCCTCCATCTACCAGCATACCAAACTAACGTCCCGAGTGGATCATTACGGATGGTCGTCAGGCAGGCGACACAACAATAGCGCCCAAACTCGACGACATCTGCTGCCCCGAAACGAGTGAATAGAGGGACAGGAATTTCGAGGATGCGTCTCCTGAAAGGCTTTCCTATTCCATTTCATCCACACTATCTGTGGCTGACGCTTTCACCGAACGCTTTGCCCAATATTCCCCGTCGTGTGTTCCCTATGGGTCTGCTTCTCGAAACGTAAAATAAAAACCTGTCTCACATTTTTCACATTGTACGAAACGCGTATAAAAATGAACATTCCATTCTCGACTGGGACAGAAGGAACGAAGTTAATCATCATCGCGATACGCGTCCATCCGCAGGGGCTTCTTGTTCGATAGCCGATTCCGAAAGGACCTCAATTTATTGTTACAAACGATATACGCTCTTAGCTTGTTACGTGGAAGGAAAAACCACGCGAAAAGCTCTTCCAAATACACTCCTAGCAACTAATCGACCGCTTCTCATGGCTACTAATGCTGTCCCCACCGATTGGATTTCCCGATTAGAGTTCGATGATTTATTGTTCCGTAACGACGACGCGACAGATGCCACAGCCTCCCCCCCCCCACAAAAGGTCCTTGAAACCATCCCCCCCCACCGGTCACAAACTTTGGTCGAGTCGAGTGTTGACGAAGAAGCACAAAAACCGCTTGAGACAGAGACTCACCAGAACGTTACGTTGGTTCTCCTTGTCCAACAGGAACTCCATGCTTTTGTGGGGTCGTCCGGAACCGCCCGCACCATGCTCACCACCCGCCGCCTGCCGATGATGCAGGTGATCCTTGATGCCGTTCGCGGCTCGCTGGCTGGGATCGTGCACTTGCAGCTGGTGTCCGTGGGGTGGAAGTCCACCACGTGCCTGCTGTTGATGTGGCTGTTGGTGCTGCTGCAGGTGTTGCTGATAGTGCTGATGGTAGCCTCGATAGGCCTGACCTCCGCCAAGCTCCATCAGCGAGCGCGTCTTGCCCGAGATGACGGTCTCGTGCGTGTCTAGGTTGGTCTCGATGAGCCCAATCTTCTGCTCGCTGCCCATGATGCTGCCCCGATGCGGGTGTCCGTCGCCACCGGTACCGTAATAGTACTCGTCCTCGTCACCGTAATCGACCCGCAGCGATCCTTCGATGCTGTGCGTGTCCGCGCCACCGTACGAACTACCGTGGCTACCGTTGGCCACGTACTGGTGCTCGGTAGGGCGCGATGGGCTACGGCGCTGGTAAAAGGACGACGTGGTCGAGGCGTCGAGTTCGTCGACGTGCTCGGAGTCCCTCGGTGGCGTCGCGGAGGCTCGTTGCGCATGTCCGTGCTTCAGCGAAGCCGGAGAGGCGCTGGAACGTTTCGCACACACACCGACAACCCGTGGGGGTTGTTTCGGCAGCGGTGGCTTGGAGCTCAACACGTGGTTGCCACCCGATCCGGTTCCATCCCCACTGAGTGCCGTGCTCGAGTCGGACCGGTAGTATCCGCCTGGTCGCGTTACCGCAATCTCGCAGTCGTCCGGTTCGTCCTCCGCACCGGTGAAGCTGTCATCGACCGTCACACCGGCAGCGCTTCTCTGGCGCTGCAGATAAGCTGGAGTTTCATCTGGGCGGACTGGCTTGCGTGGGTCCTTCAGCGGGATGTAGATGAAGTCGGCTGATGCGCTATCGTTGCCGCTTGCCGACGACGAACCGCCTCTGGTGGCTTTCGTGTTGATGTTGTTGTTGTTATTGACCGTAACCGCGGAACCGTAACCGGGAGACTCCTTCAGAGTGCCTACTCCTCCAACGCCAGCGCCCTTTTTGGATTTGTTGCGGAACGAAAACCGAAAACCGGACGAAATGCGCGACAGGAAGGTTTTGCCCTTCTTCTCTGCTTTGCCGTTTTTGAAGTTCTTTATCAAGCTGCTGTTGTTGTTGCTGTACTGGGGTGGCAGCGTAGCTGCCGTGGCTCTGAAACCGTGCTGCATCTCATCACTGCTTGTAATACGCGTTTGTTCACTAGTAATTAGCTGTTTGCTCGCCATCGCACCATTGCCACCATTTCTACGCTCATCCACACCACCATTACCACCACCACCAACGAAACTGTGATCACTCATCCTGCCGCTAGGAGCAAGTCCTGGCTGATCGTATACACCAACACCACCACCGCTAGCGGGTACTTTATCACTGTAAGGATCACCCTCTGCCAGGACGTCACTCGACGTGGACGTGATAATTACACCCGCACCAACACCGCCGTTCACCGTGTTCAACTCGACAGCACCGTTGCTCAAACCAAGCGTCGGATGCTGCAGCGCGCTCGCACAACCGTCGTCTTCTCTGATCATCGCGAAAATGGCTGCGTGTGACTGCGATCGGTCCGCGTCGACCCCACCGTTCGTGTGGTCTCGCTCGCACACATCGTTGCGCTGTTGCTGTCCTCCTCGCCGCACACGATCATCACCCGAAGGGGTGGCTGCGTACGTTGCCTCAACGCTGCACGCAGCCATCTGCTCGATGCGCTCGATCTGCTCGATGTCGCCACTGCTCGAATTGATGATGGTGTTCGTTTGCGTCAACAAATTTGCGTGATCGAGATCGTCCACCTCGAAATCATCTTCGTCGATGTCGATTTCGAAGTCCTGGTTCGATATAATGCTCCCATTGTCATCCGGATCCAGATCGGAGCTACCTGTGCTCTTCCAGATAATCTCCGACACGATCGGACAGAAACTAACGCCCTTTGAAAGGCCACACCGTGAGCTGGATGCTGTCGCAAGGATGCTACCGGTCGATCGACAGGACGATACATTCCGCAGTGAGTTGTGGTGATCGAGCCGCGCATCCTCACCACCTACGTCACCATTCGGCGCACCGTGGTAGTAGTGCAGGTTTGGCGTACTCGCCACAAACTCACGCTTCACCGGAACTGGCACGTACCGGGGTAAAACGATGTGATCATCAGTATGCGACTCGCTCGCCGGACCAAGGCTGATGGTTGACGATTCGGTCGGATCGAACGTACACCGCTCGAGGCTGGCCGCATAACAGGTGACCAAGTTGGTTGGATCCTGATCGAAAGTAGCTCGTCGGTGGGCTGCTTCCGGTTGTGAGGGCGCTCCTAACGAGGGTGCTGTCACCTTCACCACCGAGGGACTTCCCGCGGTCTGCTGAGGATGGTGTGGGTTGGTTTTGATCTGGGTACGTCGTGGTGGGGCTTGTGGAGGTGCCACTGCCGCCAACGTGGGGTGTAACCGCGCACCGGAAGACCCGGTCGTGGACCTCTGCTCGTGCAGGAAAGCCGCGATCGGTTCGTACGCCTCCGCCTGATCGTTGATGATCGACAGATTGCGGTCAAAGTGCGCCGACATCTCTTCCAGCAGCGAGTTGAACACACTTTTCTCATCGCGATCCACCGGGAAGATGCTGCTTTCCTCTTCGTCCTCACCAGCCAGCTCTTCCTCGACGACAGCCGTCACCATATCCTTGCTTGTCGACAGGGAATTCACCCCACCAAACCCTCGACCGTGTTCCATCGGCACCGCCAAAAGAGTCGTGCGTGTAGGGACCGTGTGAGTCGTACGCCCACCTCCACCAAGCCTCGTGCCACTACTCGTTCGGAACGTGTTGCGGCTCAAATAGTACTCATGCCCTCGCCGGCCACCAAACACCGGATCGTCCTCCTCGTCGTCACTGTAGTTAAGTGCGGTTAGATTCCGGTAGCTAGCGCGAATGTTCTGCTTCGGCCGAGCCGGACTGGCGATACTACCCGCGCTCGTTTGGAACGTCACCGTTTTGCTGCACTTCACCGGTGCGACCGGTTGCGGATGATGTGGCCACTGCTGCTGTAGGTCGTACAGGTTAAAGTTCTTGCTCGCGACCGATTCCCCGCGTGCACCACCGTACCCGTACTCGAGACCGTGCCGCAGAAACTCCTTCCGGTCACTAGACGCGCCGACACTGTCGAGCGAACCGTGTGGTGATCGAGCCGACAGCAAACCACCGTACACGTTCAAACACTCCGGCACGCTGGACACCGTGAAACTGATCGGATCGTACGGCTCGACGCTACCCGCGGATGTGGACGCGACCCGAGTGGCCGTGTGTCGCCGTGACCGCCGGTGACGATCCGCTCCGAAGAGCAGATCGGGTGCGCTAAGGGACAGCACCGGTCGCATCCGAGCACGCCGTCCGTTAACCGGGCTATTTTTATCCTGCGAACGCGACGACGACGCCATCGATGTCACCGTGCCCAACCCGGGGCCACCCTCGTTTGGGCGTTGTTTACACGAGCTGCCGCTGTGGGGCGCTATTTTTGTACCATTATTAATATTCGTCCACCGGTCGGTTCGCGGTTCAGGCGGATGTTGCCGATCGATTGTTGTCACTACGACAACCGGGGGCATGATGCAGTTGGCCACACGGCATCCATCGTCAAACACCTCCTCCTCTTCCTCCTCTTCAACCTCGGCTTCCTCTTCTTCCTCTTCATCGACGTCACACACCGTCGACAAGCGGTTCTCGTGGTACGCCACGTGGCGCGGTTCCATCACGATGCAATCCAAACTGAGCGGTTGTTGCTGCTCGTGGTGTTGCTGAGCCGGTTGCTGTGGCGTCATCGCTAGCGATCCCGAAACAGGCAGCAGTGTTGACGGAAACATCCCACCACCGTTGCCACACGTGAACGTGATGTTTTCGGCTGAACCGAAGTTGGTCAGACTTTTTGAGCGCGCTCGTAGTCCTCCACCACTGCTCATGCTACCGCCGCTACCGTGTTGCAGGTGATCACAGTACCCACTGTCCTCGCTGAGGCTCTCGATCGAGTTCTTGTTGCGTGTGGAAATGCCTCGACCACCGTGCCGTTGCCGTTCGGAACAACGCGTTGAATGACACCGGACTGTGGCGCTGAGTAGCTCCTCTTCGGTGTCACCGGTGTCTTCTGGGGTTGTGGTGCCTCCTACACCACGAGGAGATCGCTCCAAACGATCGTTCGTGCCCTGAATGCCTGCACCACCGTCGGTGTAACGGAAACCGCTACTTCTGCTGCTGGCCGTGCTGCTGCTACTGCTGCTACTGCTGCTATTGCCAGTGCTCGCGTTGCTGCTACTATCCGGTCCACTACAGCTCCCGGTGCTGCTCACACTGGAGGACGTCGAGTACAGCTCGGAATCGCTAATATTCAGCGCCGTCTGAGCGATGCTCTTCTGAATGAGGTTCGTCGTCGTCAGCAGATTACTGGCTGGTCCACCCGGCCCAGTTGGCACACCGACTGGTTTCGTGCGGGCTGAACCACCCGGTCCGTAACCGTACCCTGTTAGAGCATCTGTGGCGCGGGCGATCGATGATACGCCACCAGGGCCCGCTAGTTCTCCACCATGCCCAATGGGTTCGGTTGTGTACAGCGACGGCGAAGATCCCGACAGTGGATGCTGGTTCACCGTCGTCTCATTCTGTAGCTGGCGTTCCAACGACTCGAACTGGATCAGTGACGACGAACGGCTCAGCGACGCGTACGATAGACTATCCGAGTCGGTAAATAGATCATGTCCAATCTCATCGAATCGCAACCTAATCGCACACGGGGCAGAGGGAATAGAGAGACGGAAATTGAAAATTAGCAATGGCCACAACTCACACACCCACACACACAGCTTTTATTCACGTAGGCAAGCTCACAAGGGTAGCGGAAGTTGATCGAATTGATCATGTCTCACCCAATCACTGAACGAATCCCGCAGGTTTTGCTCGAACTGCGGGTTTTCGACGCACCACACCCGGCGATGGCAACCGATCGTGTGCGACTCTCGAAATCAACTACCAACCGGGGATGCTGTGAACTCTCTCTCGTTTAGGCCACCAGCCCCCGAAAGGGTCCGTATCCCGTGAGGATCCTACCCTTCACCTTAACCGAAAACTCACTCTCGCCGGTACCCCCGAACGCGGGAATGATTAAAATATCGAACCGGTGTCGATTAACGAGATCCAGCGGCCACCCTCGCGTGTTAGCACCTTTGTCCGCGTGTCCGCGATCCCAAAACGCGCGTCCGTCGTTGCGCAGCGTGCGACTCACGCTAGCGCGCAAATGGTGTATATGCGCGCGCGATCGAGCACTCTGCGCAACGGCGATCGTTCGTTGGCGTTGTTGTCGCGTCCACCACCACCAACATCGGACGTTTGACAGCACAACGTTATACACACACACACACACGCGCACGCCCGTAGAAACCAAGGGCCGGGAAACACGCCACCAAGTCCTCTACGAAACCACTCCAAGATCGATCGAGGCGAACCAGCTTCTGTTGCCGACTTCAAGTGGGATTTGGCGGACTCTGGAGCGTGGTGTGTTGAGATGTTGCTTCGGGTTGATGTAAACAACGGTTGCTCGGGCACCACCTTCCTTGGTCCTTTCCCTTCCCGGCATAAACCCCCACAACCGAAAAATGCTTTCTGCTGCCAAATTACCTTTCGCCCTGACGCAGGAGGGCATTATAAAGATCACACCACCCCGGTGACGGTTTTCCTCTGGCGGCGCAGCGAGGCTGAAGACGATATAAAACGGTCCAATTACTCGGCGATTTTGACATGCCTCGAGGGATCGTGCGCGCAAGATCTCGACGATCTCGGTTGGGTCTTTGTTTGGGATATCGCGGCGTAGACGCCGAATGTCTCTGGCTTGGGACTGGGGTAGAGTAACGCGGCTCTCGATGGGCCTTTCGAAATTAGCCTCCATCTCTCGTTCGCTAGGGCGGACTGGTTTTTCTCGTGTGTTGGGGTTGTTTTTTTTTTTCGCGAATCCTAGTACGATAGCAGAGTGTGGGGGGGTTGGTTTTTGATTTAGAAGGCCACCCTTTTCCCGGCCCACTACTGTCTTGGGCAGGGAGCAGACTTATACACCTGCGAGAAAACATGACAGTAACACAATTAGACTACTGTCTCAACTGCACACTAAAGGCCTCACAAGATGGATGGCCTCGGATGGTTTCTACTACATCAGCAACCCTCGTCCACTAAGTGCTCGCCTTTTGAAAGGGGGTTATTCACGCGTCGGCTAATTCCCGCCGGCGTTCATAAACCATCTGCAGCTCCGTTGCTGGATGGATGGGTCTCGACACAAGTAGCTCGTTAGTGGTGCGATGGATTACGGAGACGCTCAACTCTGGCTGTGTTTGTTTTACATTTCTTGCCAACCCCTTCACTGGGCGGTTTCTTAGTGACGACTTATCAGCATGCCCTCGGGGGAAACCGACACAAAAATGTCCTAAGGCGATGGCATTGGCATTGGAATTCCGTACCATTATCGATCGCATACGGCCAGCTGTCCCGACCAAAGCTCTGTGAGTCTGCCGACTGATGTGTTATCATTCCACAGACGTAGCGTTTAGTCACTTGCGAATTCACGCGCTCACGAACGTGCGACATTCGAAGCCAGGTTACGTTAGGTTCGGCCCGAGATCACGGCCCGTTGTGAGCTGCACCGTGTGTTTGTGTACAAACACTGCTGCACGATCGCAAATCCAACGCACGTAATCGGACGTGATTTGCATAGTGCAATGTGCGGGTCGATGGAAAAAAGCAGATGCTATGGTTCCCGCTGGGACGATGATTCGTTTGAAGATGCCCAAAAATAACACACCCAAGAATGTGTTGCGCGGGCGTAATTTCGGCCGTTCGTATGGAATGAACCCGTCTTTAATGGCGGAATGTATTCCCAGCATGCCGGTAATTGTTGAATGCTTCCAAATGCGTTCGTCTTTTGGTGCGTTTTCACGCGGGAGTCAATTAAGCGAGGTGACAGTGGTCAAAGAGAAGGAATTAACTCGTGATGAAGGCACAGTGTGCTTGAAAGGCGATACGAAAATGAACCGCGTATGTAATGCTGTCTTGTGGAGTTACAGTTCACCCCACAGGTCTTAACGCTGGGCCGTAGGTTCCGTTGAGGGCCGTCCCTTGGGAAAATCGATGAACATTCCTGAGCTAAAAGCGGCAAACAAAGAAAGCTGCAGCCAGACGCATCGTCAGTACCAAGTGACGACGCGCTGTCTAGCCGTGGGGCCTATTTTATGCTCATTCGCGCTGGAAATGGGGGCATTACTATCACATTGTCCGCAATGCCAACCCTTTAATAATCGCTGACAGTTGACATCCTACCGTGGTGTGGCGGGTTTTGCTTTGTCCCAGGCAGGTTCCGCGAGTGTCGGTTGTGGTTCCGCGCGTAAATTCACTTTACAGTTACTTTACAACACGCGGCCCAGGTGCCGCGGAAGGGCACGATGGACGGGGCCAATCGGCGTAATCCACACGATGATGCATATCCGAGTAGGTCGCATATTTTGATGTTTCATCCATCGTCCCTTTGAACCCTTCGGCCAAGGTTTAGTGGCGTGCGGAAGCGGTTAACGACCTGATTATGATTTTTTTTCCGCTCCCGACAGAACGACACGCCGCTCGCAGTCGGAGATCAAACGAAGGGGAGAAAGTGCTACCACAACGCCGTTGCCAAGGAAATCCGTTGCCTCGGCTAGCAGCCATGTATCACACCCCAGGAACCACTCGAGTGGTGCACAAAAAAGCCCTTAAACTGTGGCCTGTTCGGCCTTTCGTGTCGTTTATGGCGGCTCGAGGCGTTTCCCGGTTGTCTGATCCCATCGTTTATGTTCTCTTGCCCTGTGCGGATGCTAATGCTTCAACATGCTGCACCATCGGACATGTTTGATGGGAGATCACTTCGCTATGCTACAGCTGAAGGCGAAGAAGAGCGTAAATGAGCGTGAGAGACAAGACAGAACGATTTCTCACTTCTCGGTAGTCTCATTATCGGCATTGTCTCTGCTCGTGTTGGGAGATTTATTGGAAACAGCTACGAGTTCTCGCGTTCAGACGTCCATTCTGATCGATATGTGGCTGGTGGGTCGAATCCATTGTAGATGGGCGTATATTTGTTCAAGTTTCAATTAGCACAAATATTGTTTACAGTCGTTTTGATTGATTCGAGTTGGGTACTGTTCAGCGATTGGTTTGAAGACAACATTCAAGGACATTGTGGAAATGAGACAAGTAAATGGGGTTCAGCTTCATAATGCTCATGAAGGAGAATTAGAAAAAATAATCCAAAGCCATCGTAAGAATCTATCCTTTGTATTGTTAAGCACGTGACATGAATTCAAAATCATTATTTCTAAAAACATGAATTTTGATAAATGTACCAATAAGGTTTCGTAGGCTTAATAACAAAAACAAACTCGCTAGAAACCATAACAGAATGCAGAACTAATCTAAGTTTTATAAAAAAATAATTCTTAAGCAACTATCGCGCTTAAAAACATGCTTACAACAAGATATTTCATGGAGTTTTACAAAATCAAATATTTATTTTATCAAATGATAAATAATATCTAAAGGTTTATCGCATTTACATGGGATAAAAATGTATTAAAACATAAAAATTACGATGGAAAAGCCTGTTTTCAATTGAAAGCTTTTCTAAGCGTTTCAAGCGTTGCAAAATTTGCTAAGGGTAAACGCTTCCCAAAAGCACAAAACACGCTTCAAAGCCCGACGCAAACATGAAGCGTTAATGACGCGAAGCGTTTCAGGGGGTATTCTACACCGCGCAGTGGAACTAAATAGAAACGGTGTGAATTATTTGACTTCGTATCCATACGAAAATAAAGCCCCACAATGACTGGTAGCAAAAATGGCAAAGTAAACCTTGCAGCACCAATTAATCCTTACTAATGGTTTCCGATCACTGCTGCTGCAGCGACGCAAGTAAAAGGTATTTCACGCGCCTCGACGCATCGTGTGAAGGTTAAGCCATTATCCGCGCACTTTGTCTACACCGAGCGGCGTCCGTGTACTCTTCAAATTGTTTACAAATCCCAAGACATTAAAATGTCACTCCAACTAGACGCTTTCGGCCAGATGTGGGGGACACCAACGGCATTGTTAAGCTCAATACAGAAATGATCCCAAAATGTCAACCGACCCGGTACAAATGACGTTGCCACCAGCCGCGTTTGCCCGCTCCCAATGCCTGCTGGGAGAACGCGAATTATCGCACCCGCTGACAGGGCTTGCAGCCAAAACTCGACGTACCTTTGTTCATTGTGTCGTTTCATGAAATATTCATTCCCATCCAGCCCGTCCGGTTCGCAAATGCGCGGCCGTCTTCCGTAGATGGCGGATAGATCGGAAGAAAGGAACTCGTCACCGAACGCTGTCTCCTGCTTCCGTCGCTTCGGAGGACAGATGAAATCGCGCTCCGACATTGTGTCTTGATCTGTAATGAGAGAACGAGCGAAGCGTGTAGAAGAAGCCGGCAAAAATGAAACCCTTCAAACCACCGGACCAATGGTTTGCCTTACCGGAAGGTGTTTCGACGCGTATCACCGATTCCGCATCCGAGCCACCGGAGCTCCAGACCTGATCGTACTGGGACCAGCTGAGTGGTTGCTGCCCATGGCTTTGCTCCTTATCACGCCCGTCGTCATCGTCGGAGGTTTCCTCGACGATCGTTTCCAGCATCCGGCTGCTGGCGCTGTTGAGTGGGTTCGCCTCCGTTGCCTCGGCGTACGCCGGTAACCACGGAAACGAAATGTCATCCGATACGTCGAAAATGTTCTGCTCCATCCCGTACGCTAACTACATCTTCCGCGAAGGCACCCTGTGAGGAGAAATGAATGGAAAGAAGTGGTTAGCTGAGTGTGCGTTAGCGATCCGTCGAAGCATTTCCTGCCGAAGTACTTTTCACAAATGGATCTTTGATGTTCCGGGTGACACCTCAAAATAGCGCGCGTTTTATCTTTGCCTCATCAGATCACGCTTTCGCAAACACCTAACGGCTCGGATGACACAGTTTCGCTATTCCCAAATACCTCTCGCGGCGATTCCAAAGGATCTGCAACAAACGATTCAAACAGCCGCACCTTTTTCACAAACTGCACGCCACCATTGGGGGTGCTTCTGCTCGATCGTGGCATTTCGATAGTCGAAAGCTGACCGAATTCTTCGACGCGAGGAATCGTCTCTTAAGCCCGAAATGCGAAGGTTCGCCCTCTCTTAGGAGGAAGCACTTTTTTATCACCACTCGTTTTCACCCACTGGCGCAGCTCGCCAGCCCCTTGCGAGGGTTCCTTCGATGGGCAAATATCAAGATGCCAATCCTAGGCTGCACATTTCATAACCCTACAGCTCGCCCGCCCGACTGGGCCCAGCCTGCGGAGTTGGATGGTTATTTTTTGCTTTGCTTCCCCTGCCATTCAGCCGCTACTTAGCGGGATGAAGCCACGAAACACAGGCCGTTCCATTTAGGCCTCCACCGAGCACGTTAAAAGCGGGAGGAGAAGAAGAAACAGCCACGATCAGCATGAGGTTCCCAGGTGAAGGTACCATTCTTTATTTCTTAGGAAGCGGCCCATCGAGCAGGCTGCTATTGGCGAACGAGATGGGATGTAAATAATACTCCTTCTTGGCCCCGGCTGGCGACCTGGCTGTCGAAAATCAATCATGAGGCCTGCTGGGACGCTTAGAAGCGACTGGATGGAGCTAGAGTGAGCGCAAAACCGGATCGAATCGATGTTTCGTGTTACGGTTTGCAGCGAAAATGAAAGCAATAGGCTCGAGAAACCAGCTCGTGGACTCGTTAGTCCCGCGGAAAAGAGGTAGTATTTTAAAGTTCGTGTTGGGTTCGATCTCCGGTCGTTAAACGATTCCAAACGATGCTTGATGTAGTTTAAGAAAAGGCAGGAAAATTCTACACAAAAACCCTGCACGGTGAAACACTCACGTTACCAACGGTTGATAAATGCTCCTAGATGATGGCATTGAAGCAACAAAACAAGCCCATTGTTCACCTGTATACACGCCAGAACCTTCAGAGACATACTCCAGCATAGCTTCAGGTTGTGTGCGGTGAATAATAATTTGATTACTCGACCCGAGAGCCCATACCGTACGGTGACAACCGCAGCACAAAACAAGCTCGCACCGGAATGTGGGAAAAGCGCACAACGAAACGGTACACGTTGTAAGTGGGTCCCGAAACACATGTGAAACGACGCATCGGTGACACAGAAGCACCCAACCACGAAAACAGTCCAACAGCGAAGCAAAAGCGCCACCCTTCTTCCAGCTCAACATAGCCACCCCGCGTGGCACGGATGTGTGCGAGAGGCGCGTGCGTAACACGCGCATAATATGTCACCAATGGTCGTCTGGGGTGGGCCTCGATCGTCGATCGTGGCTTCATCGCGCCTGGGCACGTGTAAGATTACGAGCGGAAGTGATCAACCGGCACCGTGGGTGGGCATTGGGCGGTTTATGTTCACGCGCCGCTATGCTACGTCCCGCTGGAGCCATAACGAGGGACTTGAGTGTTGCTGTTGACTCCCCGATTTGGCTGTGGCTCGCGTGCGGCTAGGATGCGCACGGATGAAGCCGTGATTTGGCGTTTACATCCCTTCACCGGTCGGTTGTGTAATCGTGCCTCTCGCTAAAATGGCCCCAAATCGTGACGCGTTATATCAGCTCGATTTAGCTCGTTTATTGAGCGGATGGTGCAGATTAGCGTTTGAGGTCAACGGTATCGATATTGGCGAGCGAAAAACCAACCTGTTCGAGAGGTGAGTGAGTAATTGATCGCGTTGTTTTTGTTCGGGGGAGCCAAAAGTCTTCACACTTCGCTTCCACCAAAGCACTCACTGTCGCGCCGGTGTTACGGTGAGCTTTCGGAGTGGATTTTTGGTGCTTTAATTGCAGGCGTTGGTGGTTTGTGATCGCTACCGTAGGGCTTCACAATACAAGACCACGATCACAGCAAAGCGCACCAACGGGCACACACCGAGGCAGGTGGTTTAATTTTACAATGCCCGTAAAATGAAAGCGACGTGACTTCACTTTATCCAATTTTTTCGGTGAAACTCACCCAATTCGCTCGCGTAAAAGCAAAACGGACCACATTTGCGATCGGCTCAATTAATTACCGGCTAATAAGCCGGTTAAATGCTTTCGGTTTTTTCCGTCTTTTGTGCTCTTTTTTGTTCCTTCCCTTTCCGGCACGGAGGGCCACACAGGCCTGGGTGGTTAGCGCGATCGACAATTGTAATTCTCCCCCCACGCGAACCGCAGGGTTTTGTTGTTGTGGAAACCGGTCGAGAAGATGCATTTTCATTTCCTCCGTACGGAGCGAAGGGAAAACAAATCGCCATCCCGCGACAGGTGTGGGAACCACGTGCGAGTGTGCGCACACACACACACACACACGTTGCGAGAAAACGACGCTCGACGGGGGGAAAACAACAACCGAAAGCTCGGGCCCCGCTCGATCCCGATTGACCATGGAAATTGAAATGGATTAGAGAAAATCGGCGCCGCTAGGAAAAACGCATTCCGATCGTTTCCGCCGTTTCTGCCGGTGGCACCGGTTTCCGGCCGCCGCGAAACCTCCGCAATGAGTGGTTCGCAAAAAACAAGACTGACAAAAAGAGGAACCAAACCCCCGAATGGGAGGAAAGGAAAAACAATGGCAATTGGTTATGCTTCGATGCTGGACTGCAGATAAAGCTGACGCATGGTGGCCACGGGGTCTCGTAATGAAATATTGGTTTAAAGTTTTTCCTTCGCTCGCAGTTTTCCATCTCGCAAGCGCGCGCCACGCCACCTCCCCGGTGCGGATATTCATAACCAAGTTATGCAAAAATGAATTTCGCCCGCAAAAGCGAGCTTTTCTTCCTGTGCTGGGGTGGTGTTTTGTTTTTTGGCCACTTCGTCCACTCCGCCACTCCCTAAAGGGGGCTATTTTTGGAGCAACTTCTCCGAGATGCCGTTGAACCTTGGTTTTCGCTGGACACGGCTTTTCCGTGCGTCCGTCTGTATCCATTATCTCGATACAGAGTTGCGAGTGAGGTATGCTTGGACAAACGCACGTTCCACGGTCACGGCGATTACGAATGATGCACTTGACGTTTTTCGCATCACACCATGCGGCCGTTTCGTCGTGTCATAGCGGCGAAACCAGTTGGTGTCTCAGATCACTCAGGTGGAATGTGGAATTATTAAATTAAAGCATTTCTCGTGCGTCGCTGCGGCGAACCGGGAATAGAAATAGATGCACTGGCTAATCCTGTTAGATGCGGAAGAAGGCCCTGCTGCTACGTCCGGTGTAAGGGCGTAAGAAAGTGTACGCGCAAAGGTCCTTTCGAATGATAGCTTGTTTAAATGATTCCTCGAATCATGTCGTGTAGACCTTTCTTGACTGATGATCGATTTTGTATTACCTGACGCCGTGTTGCGCGATGGGAAATTGCATTAGGTGGTTTCGAGAACATTTAGCAGCGTAATGCGCATGTAGTGCCTCTGCATGCATGGAGCATTTAATTAAGAAAAAGTGTAGTTTTACTTAAGATCTATCGGAGGGCATTTCTCTATGACACACAAGTCTGGCGAACAGTTTATTTATTATTACCAGGTACAATTTTTTTATTCTGGTTAAAAGATCTAGGAGTGAATTAGACAAGAATATCTCTTTAGTATGAATATCTAATGTCGGTCAAATTTAATGGTATAAAACGAAGTAGTATCAAAAAGTTCTTCAAATAATTTTTATCAATATCTTTAGGATGAAAAAAGATTATTTGATTTATTCGATCACGAATAACACTTATTGATGCTCAGATTATTGAGCAATTTCTAAACAACAATCCCACAACTCTCAGCTAGGCTTGTTTTATACAAGGATTATGTCTAAATGAACAAAACTCATTGTTCAAACTCAATAGGCATGTTGTCACGTATGTCAAGTACTTGAAACGGATTGCAAGTTGGGAAAGATTTATCCATTACTAATTAAAGACACTCCTTTGCATCTACCTATCGGATTACAAATTGATCTAAAATATTCAATTCACCTTCCAAATCCATTTATTTAATGAGACCATGCCTGGTACTAACAGCAATGGGAGGAGAAATATCAATTACATTAGACTTAAACTCAAAACCAACAGCCCCAAAGGAGGAAACAACATTTGTTTGTCAATCAATTTGGCCAACCGAGCGTTGGGTGTGGAATAATATACGATTTCCATAAAAAGCACCGGCCAAACAATTTATATCGATTAGCATTTTCCATCGTTATAGCCCATTACTCAAACCCGCGGCCCGTGTCTCGCCAAAAGCCCGGCGCGACTGCTTAATGATATTTGCATGAAACGGCCGCACGCTCGTGCATTCCTTTCAAATATGCATGCATTCATTAATCGAACGCCCCGGCAGGTTGCATCATAACCGATTGCTTTCTCCTGCGCCAATCATCCGAATCACTTCCAAGTGCGACCGAGCCCGCTAAGCCTCCGAAACGAATGGCAAGCAAAGCCACCCCTCGGTTTGGCGCATTTTGACATGGCGCGGACCGCGCATTCAAATGCCAATTCGTTTCCTTTTGTTTTTCCTTTTTTTTTTGCATGCGGAAACACGTTTATCTAGTCGGATGTTGCGCTTCGCGATCGCCTCACGATACCACCCGGTTCGAATGGGCGTTTTGTGCCTGTCGTCTGGCTTTATCTCCTCGGTAAATCTTAACGACACCCAGTGTCAAGCATGGCGACGCATATGGGCGCAAGTCGATAAAATCACGTTCCAAGGGGTTGGACTGTGCCAAAAAAAACCCGTTGGAATACTTCGTTTATCGCGCTCACGCAATAATTGTACCGCAAACACTAATGCTACAGTTTTAGCACATCGTCGTGGAAAGGCGGAGCAGATTGGCAGGAGAAAATTAGTCTTCCCGTGAAAACAAAATCACCCTCTAGCCTGGCTTACAAACTGAAACAAAAAGAAGCTTTTTTTCCTGCACACCTACTGCATATACCAGTACAGCAGCATGAGGAGAGTGGCTCTTAGCGCTTTTCGTAACAGTGACTATGCATTTGCTTTGTGGTTGCTTTATGTTTTATTTTATTTATCTTTTTTTTTGTCCAGCACTACACGTCAAGTTTGGGTTCCCACACAAAAGAACATAACCTTGTTCTCATTCGCGCTGACGTGGGCATGAAGTGTAGCATTTTGTTGCTAATGCAAAATGAAAGCCATACCCGAATTGAAAAACTACAGCTATTTATAATGCTTTCCAAAAGCACATTCTATCTTAACGTAAGCGCGTTTAATGATTCACCCTTTGCAAAGCCAAAATAAACAAATATGTTGTGTTGCATGTGTGCACTTTTATAATTATCTGGGATAATATTGCAAGTTACAGAAGCGTTTCCCTTTATTGTTATTTGTCTTAAAATCAAAGAATCTCATTTTTTTAGATTAGAGATCGGTATAAGAGCTGTAAAATCATTTTCAGCTTTTTTTTAGCCGTGACTCCTTCAGATCACTCTTTGGGAGAGAAAAAACTAAGCTAATATGTTATTCGATAAGTTACACAGTAAACGAAAGAGCATCGACCGGTGCATCATATTTTGTTCGTTGCAACTGGACAATTAATAAAAAACTACTGCTCGTAAACAACGTCAAAGGAAAATGCTTCATTATTTATTGCTTCCAAACGAGCAGTTTTATGTTTTCCTCAACCAGCGTGGCAGTGGGAGTTCCTTCCTCGCCGCGTATCGCACACTGTGGCCACAAATTTGCATCCGCAGTGCCGGTAACGAGCTAAAATATCCCACCCGGGGTGTCAAGGATACGTTCAGCACGCGAATTCTCCACAAATCGTTCGCCGATTGAGCAACGTAACGATCAACCACCGATCGACACCCTCACCGATAGGCCACAAACCACAAGACCGAAACGCAGCTGCAGTCTGCACTCGTGTTCGACGTGCCATTAGAGAACAAGCACCACCACACGGCCTCAACCTCAGCATAAAGCTGCCATCGGGTGGTGGGGTGCGTTTGCCAACGATCAGCTTCGATCGATTCTTTTGCTCGCGCGATCGAACGATCGAAACGCGAACCGAAAATGGTGGCTCACATGGGAGAGAAGACAAGAGCGAAAAGTGCCAGAGCAGGCAAGCAACAACTCTTTTTACATCGGATTTGAATGTGAAATTAAAAACCGATACGCAGGAAAACTCGATACCTGACCGAAGCCGGGGTCTTACTTTCACTCGATCTCGTTTCACCCGTCGCGGTGGGCTTTTTGGCCCGTCTTGAGGCTTCGTAGGCGCCAACCCCTACCGAACCCATACGCAACCGCCTCCGCCTCGTTCGCCAGGCCAGGCATTCCTCGAATTCGCTTCCCATGCAGCATTCAAAATTTCAACGGCGTAAAGAAAACGCCGGTTCGCGCGTACCGTGCCGCGCTCCGGCAAGCCCTTTTTTTGCGCTGAAAATTTCTTTTCCATGTTTTTCTGAGGCATGTTTTTCGTAGCCTCGCCCGCGTCCAACTCGCACCGCGACTCTCGATCGCAATCACCCACGCCGGATGTTTCCCAGGGATTTTTCGACCAAACAATGCACACCCTCTATCGGCCCAGGTTGCGTGCTTTGGCTTGCAAACACTTACTTTAGACCGACTGTCTCCACAATCAGCGACGGTTCGAGGTGGGTTGTTCCAGGTGACACATCTGCGGTCCTGCAGGAGTTTCTTTCGGAGGTTTCCCACTACCCATCGCGTAATTTATGACCGCTGATTAAGTAATAGTCGGTTCTGTCTAGTCCGGAATGGGTGTGATCGGTGATTTTCTCTCCTGTGGGTAATTTTATCCACCTCCGCGCGTGTTTACTCGGGCGTGGTGAGTTCATTGAGTTAATATGCGGTTAGATGAGGCTTCGTTTATAATAATCAAACTTAGTCCAAGGTGTTTTGCTTCAATTGTGAGTTAATGATAAGGCGTCATGAAAATACGCTTGAGATAACAGATCATGATGATATGTGATCATCATGTTCAAATATCATTCTAAACTAAATCACATCATGATGTCATTTGGACGCATATTTCATTTCATACGTCATTTTATGACCACAAGAGCTGTCACCAACAAAAAGGTTACAACCTTTTATTGTACTCTTAAATAAAAGAACCTCTTCATTGTCTTTGACTGAAAAAAAAATCTACACTCATTTTTCCTTTCCTTAAACTAGATTTGCTTTAATTTTTATTGCAGTTTTTTAATGCCATTTATACTTTATGATAAACTCTCTGCTTCTTTTCTAGGGTTTTTGCTCGATTTATGAAACACGCAATGAGCGACGAGTAAAGAAGAATAAATAATAGCAACTGGTACATTCCGCTGCGTGACATTCACCCAAAGGTTATGGAGTAATTGTTAGGCTAGTCAAATAAATATGGTTTTCTGCCCTCCACGCCAATTATAAATGTGCATAAGTTTCTTATCGCTTCGGGCTGGGAGAATTTTTGTTTTTGCCGACAGCGATAACAATCACAAACCCCCTCTAGGTTGAGCCACTCCACGGCCGTTTGCTTTCTTTGATTGCACGCATACCTTCACCGGATGAAGCCCACCTCAGGAGTGCAGCAAAAGAGCCGTACTGAGAGCGACTGAAATGCAACGATCACACGACGCGGGTTGACGAATTCTATCCCTTAACATTGTGCAAAAGAAAAATTGTATATCCGTTCTCTCGCCCACCATTTCGGTGCAAATGCACGCAAAAAACCGTCCATTCATGTCACGCACTTTTACCGCACGGGAAACGAACGGAAAAGGAAGCTTTCAAAAGCACGAAACAAAAGCTGCGGCGTCAGCCTCAAGGAGACGCACGGGTTTGTGGATTCGTGCGGTCGCAAGTTTGGGCTCCCTTCACGCCTAAATGATGTCATACCATGCGAGTTCCGCTCTGCTCCCACGATCCGACCCGGTCTTGAGGGTGCCTCTCAGAGCTGGGCGAAAGTTGAGCTGCAATCTCAACCATCCGCGGGTGCGAACCATTTTGCCCATGCATGCAAAAAAAAGGGCTCATAAAAAACCGCAACAACGATCGCCTCCACCACTCGCTGGAACGTGTTTGTTGGAAACACGGCGAAGACCTCCTACGCGCGGTGCTTTGCGGTCGAGGAGATGGGAAATTTCTCACTTTCGCAAGTCCGATTGCAACAAGCATCGAAGCTCCCATCGGAACACGGGGTTTGGTGGCTTCGTGCCAGTCGGTCATTTTGCTTTCGATGCCGTCGACAGCGATGGCGTCGAAAATATGCAAACCGCGGTTTTATGCTGGCTTGAACGCAGGCCCACAGCTTACGCCCGCTCGCTTTGGTCTCGCAAGATAGCTTGCACCCCTTTACACTGATCGCGAAATCGTTCTGAGGCACGAAAGAAACTGGAATGAATGCCCCCACTGGAATGAAGCCAGAGGTTAGAGAGCGATAGCCACGATCGTCGGTTGTGTAGTGGTGATCTGCAAATCTGCATACTAATTGACAGATGAAAATCGATTGTGTTGCGATTGGATAAATGTTGCGACCACGGGAAACAAAACTCCGCTTCTTTCAATTCGCTTTTATATGTACACCACGGGATGATAGCAGTTCTACGAATGTTGAGACCTCCTTTTTCTACCTCGTTTCTACCACGGTTTGCTCAAATGTCTCAATCAATCGCGACTCACTCGCTAGAAAGCTGCATTTGAAAGCTTGCCCGCAGACTAGAAATGACAAACCCACCTTCAGCTGTCGAACGCGAACCGTTTCGAGGTGTCCTATTTTGCGAATGAAAAAAATAAAATAAAACATCACCAGCCACATACAAAAGCGATCCGTTTCGGTGAGAGGCAATTGACGGAAAACAATCGCCACATGAAAACGGATTTTAGATCGATTTCATTAAATACCGTGCCCGAACCTTGCACCACACCGGATGCATGCAAACTTTGTTCACGCTTCATCGCGACGGTTGTCCTCCACAAACGACGCAGCAAACGGTGGGTTCGTCGCCTATGAGTCGAGCAAGTTCTTTCTAGCGGTTCAGCTGTTCTCAGCAGCATCCGCTCCGTGGCTACGCGGCAGACATCGCGTGGCTTTGTCGGCTGAAAGGTAATTCCCTTCGCGACATTGCCACCCGCTCTAGAGCGGCCTTGTAGTGGTCATAAATAATGATAAATTGATCAGCTTTTATGACGGAATAAATAACTGAGTATTGCACCTGTGTTTGAACTCGCGCATGCTGGAAGAGTGACGGTTTGTTGGGAGAAAAAAATACCACTCACAAGAATGTTTCCCATGTGAAACTGGACGGGAACAGTTGATTGTTCGATTGAGCGCGGAATTATTCATCGCGGACGAAATGCGAAAAATAAGCTGTTTAAGCATTCGGTAAAGGAAGAGCTCCGAATTAGTACTGCGCAGCACTGTGGATGGGATTCCACGTCACCCCCCACAGGATGTGTTTGTTTTGTAAAACTCTTGTTTTCAGCGGATATTTAAGCGCTCACAGCAGGTTGATTTATTGACTTGCTGCTTAGTTTCCTCGGTTTGGAGGAACTAATAAATGCACCCAAAAATGGGCACAACCCAAAGGCCCGCCAGTTTTCACACTTTACTACAATACCCCGCCTAATGTTAAGCTAATAGCACCGCCTTGTAATTGTCAAAATTGCCCACAGCCAAAACTACACCAGCGTGACATACTGACGGTTAATCGCGTTCGCCAGCAGCCACTTGACAAAAGAAACACCGCTCCTTCAAGATCATTCCCACAATGGGTTTGTCGCGGGATCGTAGCCTTCCACCTGTGTTAACTCGCCGTAGTACCTGCCATTTGCCATAATCACCGACTAACGGACACCAGCTTGTTTTTCGCTTGCTTTTTCTCACCCCCAAAGAAACCATCGTGGCCCCGAGAGCACCAGCGTTGTTTGTGGCTGATTGTCACTGACCTTTGCCGCCGTCGTATTTTTCTTTTTTCGCAACAAAAAGCTTCCGCCATTTTTACTGATCGACACGGTGCGTCGTTGGTGGGATTGTTTCCAGTTCCCGTTGGTCCAGCCCAGTGTTACAACTTCGTTCTTGTTGCTACTGTTGCCGGTGCTGCTGGTGTCATGGGGTCATAAAATGGTGTCGAGAATGAAGATTCACAAAAGCCGCAAACATCCAAGGTAATGGAATGCAAGTTAGTTAATGCTGACGCGAACACCACGGCAATGAGGCGCGAACGGGGTGCTAGATTATTAAAAATTCCATTGCAAAAAGACGACCATGTTATCCTTGGCAGAGGGAGTGTTACTCAAGAAAGTATACACAGTACTCAATCCGCTCTGGCAACGTGAACGTGATAGTGTGTGACTCAGCTGATAGCCAAAAGCAGTACGTGTCAGCGCTGACCAAAGCCGGATTGGGGGAGTAAAGCTTCAAAGCTTCGAATACCGCCAGGTAGACTAAGCGATGGTGGTCAGTCATAACAAGTCACGAGTGTTGTTCTTCTGGCCAAGATCGTCGTCTTTACCTTTACCTCGACGTTTATGTTTATAAACTTCGGCTCGTTCAAGTCCAACACACCACCGTAGGTTACTCAGACAGTACGCGGATTGGTCGCGGACGGTTGGGCCAGCGATTGATCGACTTAATCGTTGTGGTCGTAGCGATCACGTCATCCTTCGACATCGGTCGATGTGATTCAACGTGGATGACGGTATTTTCGCACAAACCTGCTAACTCTAAAACGCAGTACCACCTTAACCAGGCTCAACCCCGCTGGACTCGCTTGATGGCGCAATCAGTCGATCATTGAGCACTCGCATCAGAAATGCACCCCACTGTGTTCGAGTGAGCTGAAGGCGATCTTCAAACGATCGTGACCCGATTCGGATTGTGGACCTGGTTTCGCGGTGTTTACAAGCAAAACGAGCCACGCTGTTGAAAAGATACGTGACGAAAATTACACTGCTTTCTTCTCTGCACTAATATTTAGGACACACCGATTATTGTCACGTACAAGAGTGTGCTGCCTTTTCTTCCGTTTAAGCCGTTCATTCAACACCGACAGGTACAAGACATGTAGCGTACATTAGGAACATTCCGAAAACGTTTCAAATGAAAATAATCCAAATGATACATTTCGCTGGAACGAATCAACGTACGCGAACGGGAACGCCAGCAGTTGTTCCTGCCAGACTCACGGCGGCACCAAACAGCGCCAGGGAAAATGCGTGGAAATACCTAACGTCAACAAACTGACCCGGCGAAGATTAACGACTCTCTGGCAGGCGAGGCGTAGCGAAAGCCAGCTTTTGGCCGCACAAATTTTGCATCAAGTTCACGAATCCTCTCACGCACACCGCCACAGATAGGGGTGGTTTTTTCTTTCGCCTTTATCACCCAAGCACGCCAGAGCCCCCGTAGGCTTGACAGCTCGGAGCTTTCGCGTAAATTCTCCCGTTGACTAACCCGTTGCTTGAACCGGACCTCAGCTAAACTAGCCATCTGGAGCCCGTTGGGTTGGTGGTTTTGGTAAATCGCGACCGTCCAATTAGCCGGCGTATTTATGTGGTTTTTTATTCCACTGCCGGCGCTTGTATGGGTCGCATATTTTTAGCTCCTTCTAGCTGGTTAGCGAAACGGTCCCTGATAAAAAACGGCACTCGTGCGGATAGCGTACACTTTAATGACAAATAGTTTTAGCACGATCGAGCTCTATGGGTATATGGGTGGAGAAAGAACTCGTTAGTGGACCCTGAAGCTCGTAACTTCGACCGGTTCCGTGGCCAGCTCGAAGTATTAAGCTATCCCAAAAGCAAGTCCCACTTCGCGTCGCTATCTCGTTAAGCCTTCATGTTGAGGTTTTTTTTTGGCTATAAATGTCCCACCACAAACCCAGCGGTACCCTGAATTTTTTGTAGCACACCCCGAGCGAAACGAAGCCGACAAACACACCACTCCACCGAGC
This sequence comes from Anopheles nili, assembly GCF_943737925.1. Taxonomy (NCBI): domain Eukaryota; kingdom Metazoa; phylum Arthropoda; class Insecta; order Diptera; family Culicidae; genus Anopheles; species Anopheles nili. The sequence continues at coordinate 23,743,701 of NC_071292.1, forward strand.
CGGGCGTAGAATGTCGAAGGGAAACCGGAAGATATGGTCTGGATACGATGTGCCTCGGATCGTTTTGGGGTCTTGTGTTCCTGCTCCACACCCTAGCGCAGGCTCATCACGAGTGCACACTCTCGGCCACGGCTTAGTTGGTATTTTTTTTGGAGAGTCATCTCGCGCCACAAAAAGGGTAAGCATCGAAACCGATCGCACCCAACGCTTTATGGTCTCCGTTGCCGTTCCCAAACACGCCGATTGATCAGCTGCTGGGCCGCTGATGGAACGTGAAAGCAGAAAGTCCGCGTAGGACCGTGCCAGACGCCATCAGCTTCCCAAGCTGCCATTCATCTGCTATCTGCACGCTCCGCTGGGCCCTGGGACTGGGATCTCAAATAAGGCCACAGACCAGATCAAACCAGCGTGGCCTCATGGCGTAGGCAGGCTCGTCAGGGCGGATCGCCGAAAAACCTGTTTGTGGTTCTCGAGGCTTGCGCCGTTCGCGTGAGGGTGCACTTCAAATTTTCGCCTCCCGAAGGCACACGGGTGAAAGGAGACCTAAGGAGGTCGCGCACTGGCTAAAGGGTAAATCCTCTCGTTGCGATTGCGCTGCTTTTCAGGAGAATCAATAACACGAGGCTAATTGCGGTCATTAGGGCGCCCCAATGGGGTGTACTCGTGCAATGGACGTCGATGTTTCGTCGAACGAACGTAGTTGAGGTTCGGTTTGCTCGACATGTGTCTTTCCGGTCGGTGAGAACGGAACACGAACATTTGAAGGACGGCCCTTCAAACCGGATATGTTCGACGATTCATCGACGTGGTATGGGTGAGGATCGAAGAATTAATTTCTTTAATTGCTCGCTGCATCGAGGTGATGCAGTGAAGTTAACGTAATTGGCGTTGCAAAGCGAGCGATTTGCTGCCAACATGCATTTAACAGTCAACAGGAGAATGCAGTTTACGTGTTACCTGTGCAAAGAGAGATGTTAGCAAGCACGAAACAATATAATGGATCTGATAATTCATATGGATGTATTTCAGTAGAATATAATAGTTATCATTGTCGTTTACTACACGGATTTTATCCTGAATTGCTATTCCAACCTAAATCTATTCCAACTCTTCCAATTTTTAATGAACTTTTGCTAGTAAAAAGAAAAATATCATAAGCTGCAAAAGCTGTACAACTTTTTATAGCTTCATTTTGTATTGGCCTTTGTATTTCGCTTAATATTCGCCACCATTACTGTCCACCCTAACACGGACGCTCGCATACCGGCTAGAAAATGTGTGATAAATCGTCCCACAAAAGCACTCTAAGCCGAAGGCCCACGCTGCCATCGGTGAGAAGTGACTTCCATCATCGTTCCGGTTCCGCATCAGCCTCGCCCGAGCTATCCCCGCCAGTTCCAGGCTGACCCCAATTTCGATCGTTAATCAAACGAACGAAAAGCTATTTTCCATTTCGTCAAAGCCCTACCCAAAGGCCTCCCGCAAAAGCTCTGGCCGTACATTCGCTCTCGTCGTTCCCAACCGGGCCACTTACACTTTCCATAACGCTCCAGCCGATAATTTGCTTCGTTCCGCGGGAAACGGGTGAAAGAAGGATGCACTTGTTGCACTTTTGCCGTCCGCCAAGTTGCGCGATCGAGTTTTCCAGCCCTCAAGCTTCTTTCAACGGTCCAAAAAGCCCAAGGTGTGCATGCGAGCCCCTGTTGGGCGCCCTCAAATGCCTTCATTTCCGTCTGCACCCTCAAAGCCAAACGTCGTGGCGGAAACCGACGAAAAAAAGCAACCCCCAAAGCGAAGGAAAAAAAAGCCATCGTTACCGATTTTCGCGGAACTTTCGTTGGTAAAATGGGCACCCTCCGTGGTCCGCGCGTCCAATCAAAATCGAAACCGAAAACCCATCGGCCACCGGGACACACACACACTGTGGAGGGAAAGTTTTCCGTGCTCGCCGGGCTCTATTATTTGAACCTTCACTGTGGCGGGTTGCCTTTTTTTTGGGAGGCTACACGCCGCACCGGTATTTGCCTAATTTCGCTTGCCTCAAGGCACGAGGCACACCGTAGGCTCCGTTTGGCCCTCTGGCGAGCCTCTCGAGCCAGTCGTACGGAATTAAATTGCAATCGCGAACGCTAAACCCACAGGTGAAATGATAGCCCGCTGAATCCGGTGATGGCACACATCTACCACGGTCACGATCGTCAGGTCGATCCCGCCGGCTAGAGGCGCGCTAATGAACATCGGAGCAGGAAGACGCCTTGCCTGGCAGCAGCGAGCCCTACAATTTGTGGCTCTTCCCAGGGGCGCGCAAAGCATAATGTGGTGAAAATGAGCTTCGCGAAGGGAGAAGATCTGCGAAAGGCGAGCGAAAAGATCCCGAAAGCGATCGGCCGGAGCGAGGAAACCTTTTTTCCTTTTTTTTTGCACAACCCTCACACACAAGCTGTCATTGTGAGGGCTTTTCATTGGGCTTTTCAGCGCGCGCGCGTACACACCTGCCACCGTTTCGGGTACCAAGTTGACTTGGAAGAAAAGCACCGGATGGTTTCACAGAATGTGTGCCACGGTAGGACGGCATGGAGCGCTAGAAAACCCTTCTGCAGATCACCTTTGATCGATCGTCCCCGAGAAACGGCCGTTGATGTGTTTCTCCCCACGAACGTGGAATGTGCACGATGCGAATGAGAGCCACTGCAGGTCTACCCATTGTTCGGTGGTAGATTGAACCACCTGATCCCGCGTGCTGACACAGAGGTGAAAACCCTCGCATTGTGTCGAATCTGCATAAATCTGCCTATTCCCAGTTCACCCCCAGCAACAACAGCAGCAACAGCCAGTAGCAGCTCTAGCAAACGGCATCACGCTCGAGTGCGTACGCGCGAATCGCCACTTTGGTGTACGAGACTCACCCCCGGTTTCGACCCAAGCGTTCTGCTTTTTCCAGCGAGTTTTCACCCGCAACTAGCAGCGGTCGTTTGCCTGCGGGATGTGAACCACTTTTCACCGTTTCACTGTGGAGGCGCTGGTTTGGCTGCATCTTTAATATGTTCGTTTATTATAACGATCGACTCTCCCGTTTGACTCTAGCGCACCCTACGCCTGATGGGTATGAATTACAGCCGCTCAATCTCTCGCGCCCGGTTTCGACGGCAGTGATTAGCGTACATTTTTTTTCACTCCTCAAAAATTAACCCTAACCGGTTCGCCCAAATTCGTTACCATCTGTCGAGCGGGCTTGATTTAATTGACGCATTTAATCGGCCAACCATCCTCAAATTAAAGCTCACAGAAATTGATGGAAAATGGCTGTAAAAGGTCAGCTAATGGTATGCTTTCGAGAACGACGAGAAAAGAACAACGCTTCATAAGAATGTGGGTTTGCGCAGGGACGCTTCTCGACCGCGTGCCTGGACACCATAACCTCCCCAAAAAACAATCAAGCCGGTTCTTTACCTCTATGGGAAATTTCGCAACCCTTTTCGATTCTCGCTACCCCCCCACGTATCAACCGCGCTGATGTCACCATCGCGATTCGCGTGCGAACGAACCACCAACAGCGATGGCCTGAGGGCAATTATAGACTCGAAACAGTTCTACCTTTCATTACAACGCCTGCCGACGACGGAGGAGACCGACCGCGACGTGGCCAGGGTTCATTAATGCCACCCCCAGCTGCCGCCTTTTTCCCGGACCAAAAGCAATCCCCCAGGCACACGGTGACAATCGGCAGCAATTAAAGCGCACAAGTGCGTCTCGGATCACGCGCAAATGTCTCATGTTTGCACGTCCCGTACCAGCCGGATACCGGATCCACCCGAGATGCCGCCGGTAACCGTGCTGTAACGCTCCAGATAGAGCCGTGATCGCGACAAGCGAAACAATTGCGTTTCTGCGGTGCCTTTAATCGATCGAAAACACGCACCGGGAACGATGCGCTGGATGCCAAGATTGCTCAGGTTCTGCTCGAGGACAGCAAATGGGACTACGGTGAAAGCTCAAACATACACCACGCGTTGCAATTAATGCTCTGATTGTGGAGCTTCCTGGAAAATGGGCGTTGAGGCGCGAGTTCTTTGATTATGGGACACCTTTCGAATGTTGAGAAATACCTTTGAGATTCGAGATGATCGTTTCTGATGTGGCCAGTGATCAAAAGCACCCAATGTGGCGCCAACTGTTGCATAATCCTGCCTAGAGCCTAAACGGACGATGCATTAATTCACTTACGCCCTCACGCGCTGGTTCCTTGCATTTTCACGGCATTTTTTATTCGAATCTTCACGCCGCGTGGTTTCACGTGAAACGCACACGGCTCGGTTGAAGCGAAACCCAATCCCGGTGTACACGGCCCCGCTAAATCGATTTATCATTCCGACACATTACGCTTTTGGTCTGTCGCCATTTGTCGCCCCAGCTGATAGAGGATCCTCCTACGTTCGTACGGTGGAAGGTTCCAAAATCGGCCATCTCAAGGTGGAAACTTGAAGCAGCTCCTGGTGGGGCGAAATAACGATGTGATGATGTTGTAAGTTGTAACTTGCTGTCAATAAATGTGCAATTTCTACGGACACCCGTCCCGACCCAGTTATGACCGATTGGAGCGATCGATTGAGTCGATATTGGCCAGCTATGGGGATGGATCCATCTGGATTGAAACGGGTATGACTTCATTGCCATTATTCAACACCTGCGATAGTGATCGGTTTCTGGCTGTTGACAGCTTTTAAAACGATCACGCTACACGCTCAAGCTATACCTATTTAAAACTTTTATTTGAAACCTCATTTTTCAAGCGAATTTTGAAACATGATACTCCTCGAATAAAATACAAACTACAAACGACATTTACAACTGGATTTAAAGGCACAAAATCATCCATAAAACTAATAAAAAAGCAGTTTTAACCACGCTTCATATCGTCCATGGAAATCGGAACTTATCAACCCACCGCTGGCTGAAAAAGGAAAACGCAACATTCTCATCGCCCGAGTCCGAGCTCAGTGATTGAGTTTCGTTCTCGTGCAGCGAAGGAATGCAATCCGTGGCCATAACGGTGGGCACGTATGGATCGGGGTGCATTTTTCCGGTTTCCTCGCTTGCGCGATCATGTGTCCGGTGGATTTTCTCGGTTCAGCTGTCCGAGAACCACACGCTGCTTCAACCGTCTGCACATGTACCAGCGAACGGTTCACTGAGCCCTTCTTTTAGCCGTGTGTTCAATTTACAGTAAATTAGCTCCCCACCACCTTGTGCAGGACCCACCAAAGGGTGTTCGCTTGGCCGCCTGACCCGAGCCTGGCCGCGTTGAGGTACACGCGTTCGCAGAATTAGTGAGACGTGGCCTGGTCTTGCGTCGATCGATACCGAATTTTCGCTCACCCACGTGAAGGTTAACCTCCGCTCCGTCCCGTAAACGTGTCCTGCGCCCCCTTTGTGCCCTTCCATCGTCCTGCGATTCGCCACACCTGAGCCGGTGGTTTTAAGAATGAACGTTCGACGAAATCGACCCCACGGACGCGGTAATCCGATGCACGGGAGTGCCAATGGATGTTAATTAAACGGCAAATAAAGGCGCTTGTGGGCCGCACCGTGAGCATATCGTCTTTCCAGCCACCTCCTGCAGGTGTACAGGAAATGGGGACCGGAATGGGGCGGACAAAAAAACCTGATACTGAGCGCGTGAGGTGTAAATGACGAGCGTTTGATGACGGGGCCGCCAGCGGTGCGTGTGAAGTTATGCTAATAATGTTGCAGGATCACGATGTAAACAAAATAATCTCACCCCACCAGGCGGTCGGGGGGTTTCGACAGGTTGATAAAATTCCGTGAAATAGCCTGACACACTAGCCGGCAGGAATTTGTCTACGAATGGAGCGGAATTCGACCCCCACACCCCCATCAGTTCACCTTGAAGACCGTCTGGACGATCCACGATCGCAGATAAACGTGGGGTTTTGGAGTACGTTTCCGATAAGCCCATTAGCGGATAACATCAGCCACCTCGGGGGCTTAGGTGGCCGTATCTAACTGGTACAACTGGCCGGTCGAGTACGCTTCCTTTATGGTGTTCTATGCTGCAAAAAAAACCTCCGTTAATCGTACCACTTACACGAGCTGATGGAAGGCCTTCCTCTTATCATCTGTAACGCACGAGTTTCCAAATGTGGATCACCAACTGGCCAGGTTCTTCAGCGAACCCCCACACGAATGGGAGCAGAATTTCCAATCACACCCCGCGTACGGTGGAAAGCGCACCCATTGATAACCCAAACCGATCGCGCTCATTTTTCCAACCACCCCTCGAAACGGACGGAATGAATGCAGTGAACCGTTTCTTCCTGTTGCTCGTTTCTGCCTTGCCGGTGGAAGCAGCAGGCACGAGAAAGAACCAAGAAAACCTGCTCCACGCCAACCGAGCATACCTTCGGGGCATCGGCATCATTCCAGCAGGCACACCGGCAAACGGCTTCACGCTTGGAAACTGGTTCTTGCAGCCTGCGGGTTTTTGGGCTCGGTCTCTCGTGTTGGGAACGCGCTTCGTACACAGACGCACACAGACGTGAGTGTCCCTTCCTTCTGGTTTCCTTTTGGGTTGCACACACGAACACAGGAAGGCTTTGGAGCCACCGATACGGCCTAACGAACCGGGATGACGTGCGCCGGTTCTTGAAGGGCCTTCATGTTCCTAATGGGCGAAACAATTGACCGACGCATGGCATAGGGTGTTGCATTCTCGAAGGGTATGGTGTCCATGGGGTGAGGAGACACGGGAAGGTGCCCGTGTATGTGCTTGCGGTTGCGTGACGAAGAAAAAGGTGGTGGAACGAACGAAACGAAGCAATAACAAAAAAAGGAAGGCAAAAAGGAACAGGCTTACGTACAGAGGCCGCCACCAAAAACACGCATTACAGCTCAGAGCAAAGAGGCGAGCAAAAAGGGCTCGCTTTTCTTGTATCTTGCACGGCGAATCTCGTCGTCCGGTGGGCAAGCTTTTTACAGGGCTCTTGCACCCTTGGTGTCTTGAGATACACTGTGTCCCAGAAATGGACCAGGTCCACCAGGCTTTAGGTGTCCGTGGAAACCCCTTCGAGGAATCAGGGGCACACCCCTTGCGAGCAACAGTCGAGGGAAAAGGGGAAAAAAATAAAGATCCCCAAACGGAGTTTATGAGAAGGCAACTCCACGCTTCGTCAGGTCGCCGCACAGAGGGAGCTGCGGTCGCAGGAAGCGGCGTTTATGACCGGGGGTTTAATTTCGTTTTCAGTCGCCTTAATTAAGGTGCTATCTACCTGAATGGCGCGATGGGATCGGTGTATGCTCCGGTTGGGAGTTGAATTCGCTGGCTTGGAACGGAACGGGTGAGATCGCTCGATGACAGGAACGTCACTCCTGGGCACGGGATTGCGCAAACTTTCTCAGGATTGAACCCGTACGGAGATGCTGGTAGAATACGCACTCACACCAGCCTACTGTGATCAGCGGGCAGCGAGAAAAAAAACAAGGCACGCTCTCAAATCACTACCTGCGCGGAGATCTTCATGCAATGGCTGCCGGTGTAAATAACCTGATTTCACTGCGCGTTTTGGGCACTTTTTTCAATCGATGCGTGCAAAATTCGGCTTATTACTAGTATTCTATTTCACTACAGCACTTTCACGGGACTCGACGCACTCGTGGGGAACCACACCGACTAACGACGACGACGGAAAAGATATGCACGAGAGCGGTCGAATGGCTGCGCCTGCTGGGATTAGAGTTTTATTTTCACTCGCTGCACGTGACCACTTCAAACCGACGCTTGTTGGGAAAAAGCTAGATAAAAGTGCACTTCTTCGAGCGATTTCGATTGATCGCGTACACACTTAGGGACACGACACCACACGGCGGACGCACTTGGAGGATCAACAGCTTCTCGACAAGCCACGAGTTTCCGGCGCCATACGGAAAGCGCACGTTTACCCGGCGTATCGGAGGCGCAGTAATGCGAGAGATAAACGGTACTCTGAGGTAGCGATGGATGGAACAAAAGACTTTTAACACTCTTCTTCGCGGCCTCTACGAGCCTCCGTTGGTTAGAGTCGTACGGCCTTACCGTGCCTAAGCTATACACAAAATAACACCGGTTTTACACTGGACTTGTTGAGCCAGCCCGAGCCACGAACGCAGCTTGAGTCTGCGCACTATGGGCTGTAAGTGGTGGATGTTTGTTTAAATTTTAAAATATAACAAAATGTTTGAAACTTTAAATAAAACAAGCACAGTTTAAAGAACAAATGATGACATTATACATCGGATTTAATTTTTCATTAAAGATAATATTAAATTTCAAAATCAATTATTGAAAAAAGTGTTATATTTTTTCATATCTAAAGCTGTTAGTGAATTTAAAAGTTTGTACTTTTCTTTTAAAATTTATCTTATGTCTACAGTAAATTTGAAAATACTTCAAATTTTGTCTAAAATAAATATTAATCGTAATGAATGATGATTTTAGTAAAACAATTTACCTAACAGAAATGTGCAAAAAATATAAATCTTTCCTACATATTGATGTGGTATGTTATCCTTGCTAGCCAATTTTAAGGATCATGTAAGGATAATTTTGCCCATTGTTTCATAGTTCTCTCCATACCTACACTGCCTCACATTTGTTCATGCTCGCTCACACACACCGCACAGTCAGTCTTAGAGTGCGAAGGAAGCCACATGCTCTATCATCTCTCTCACCCACGGCATTGCGTGACGGCTAGTCTCTCCCTATTCGCCTCTCTCGCTGGCCCTACCGATGAGCTTAGAAACGCAAAATGCAGTCGCGTGTGATGCATGCGTATCGACGTTGTTTTGTTTGGGTTTCCCACACCTACACCTGCGCATGGAAACGCAAAATATGGTTTGGGTTGGAAAACGAGCAAAAAAAAGGAGTTTGACCGGCCAACGTGGGAACGATGCATCATTTCTATGCTGATAGGTGGTCTCTCCCTTTTTCGAATTAGAAGATTAGATTGCGTGAAACAGATCCATAGAACGATCGACATTTAGGTCGGTTTTTGCAACATTACCTGTCTCGTTAAGTGGCGGGGATGTGTTTTTATCGTTGCCTGTCTGTTTCTTCTGCACGGTTTTCTATGAAGTTTGTCGTATACGTTCTGTAAAAGTTTTTTTTTTAAAGTATATTACTTCGACATTTATACACATTCGAGTTTTCGCTTGGACTTGTCTCAAACTACTTTAGGCACCCTATACGGAAATAATTTATCACTTTCAAAAAGACTACTCTGCAATATGTCGCCAATCCAATACCATCAACCCTTTCCTGCTTTATTTAGGTCTTTATCGTCATCATCGGCTCTGCAAAATCGGGGCCCAACGATGATGGATGGTTTTCGTCGACGTGCTGCATCATTTCCAACACATCCACATCGTCCCCACAATCACGAGACCCTTAAGATCTCGATAAGAAGCTCGTGGTGGGCGCTGAAAAAACGCACCCAACGACGCACCTAGCAGATAGGGGCAAATGGTTCATTTTCTTTTGTTTTTAGCTTCCATTTCCAAAAAGGACCTGGAGAAGGGCGATGTTAAAGATTGTTCTTATCAGGCGTCACGGCCAAAAGCGTCCGTTTTAGTTTGGTTTTAATATCGGCAAAAAGCTGCTGCCTGCAGCGGGTTTAGATAACATGTTTGATTGAAAAAATTGTGCCAAAAATGGATCACGCGTTGAACCGTAACAGTGGCGCTAGTATTCCACGATAGCTAAAAATCAAATGGAGATAAAATAAAAGAGGAAAATAAACACCTACAGAGCGGAATTTTTAATGTTCCTTGTTCGTAAATCTCAAGCTTCAGCATGCGTTCAACAATAAGCTGTATAAAAATCGAATAAAATCGAAAGATAGATTGGAACAGCCCCCCAAGGAGCTCATGTCTAACCAGAAACCGGCAATCTCGCAACCTCCCCATAGCGGACAATAAAGCAAATCATTAGAATAGAAATAGAACGCTCAACCCACCCGATGCCAGCCACCACGCTTATGCAACGTTCCGATGCACTTTCTCCTGCAACATGCCCCGGCCTGGGTCTTTAATGCCTGGGTCGATCGGTCCCCGGACGATGGGTTCAAAAAGGTGGCCAAAGAACCACCGCCCCAGACACGGACGGCCAGTGCACCGTGACGGAAACAATCGGCCGGTTGCGCGTCGCGGGAAAATAGTCCAATGACAGGCAATAAATTTCCAACCGAGCTGCTACTTTGGCATATTGATGCGACTGCCACCGGTAGATCGATGCGCAACGATCGATGATACGCGAACTCCTGCCAGCGTGGTGGAGTTTACTGGCCATTGAGCTCCAAGAATCGACTGCTCGCGGGTCGAGTTTCATGGCACGTCATTCCCACTCCAAGAGGACAATCGGTAGCGTGGAAAGCGTTTTTGTTTTATGACCACGTGGTAATTGGTGTCATCCCCGCGAAGGAGTTTCAACACGGGGCCATCCACAAATAGCACCACGTTCGATGAAGCCGTTGACCGAAAATAGCTGTTTTGAAAGCAAACAGACCGCGGCTTCGGCACGGCGCGGAAATGGTCCCCATAGGTGATGGAAAATGCCCCCGATCGAGAGCATGCTAATTTATGTGGAATTCGAGGTGCAAGTAATTAAAATGGCATCTTTCCTCGTGCCATCCTGCTCCCGGGGGCCCCGGAGGCCCCGGGGGCCATTCTTCATCGGTTCGCGGTTGTGTAACGACTCGAAGATGCCGCCTGCCCAGCGTGTGGTGTAGCATCAAACGGCTGTACCGAGGAACCTCGCGTTCCCTTCTGCCATTTCACCACCCCCATTGTGCTGGTTCTGTGGGGCGGTTGCTTCGCGTCTTGGCCGGCTTTTCTTTTTCCCTTCGCGCATCGGGCTCTCGAAACACGCCCGGTGAAAAGGCGCTGAAGCCTTGGGTCCGTTACTTGATACCGCACCGGTGCCTGCGAAACAATTACGGCCCGCTTGGCTGCTGCATATTTTCGCAAGCTGTAAGGCTTGAAGGCGCTAATATGGAGGCCTCTCCGTGGGTTCTCGTTGTTTGGCCCACCGTTCGCCAGCCGGGCCACCGGAACAGGTGAAATGACGGGCAGAAATTTTGAGCCGCTTTTCATCGCTTTACTACCGACGCCAGGCATGACAGCCGTAGCGGGTTGTTTTCTTTTCGGGCGTTGATTTTGATGAGCATACGGAAACGATTCGTAAATGATGGACCGATTGGGTCGAGTTCTGGGACCGTTGTTTTTTTGTGGGCTCGTTGTTTCTGAGCTGTGGGCCGTGGCCACGTTGATTGGTGAGGGGCGAAACTAAACATTTTCTGCTTATTCTCGATCGGTAATGTGATTCTGCTCGGTTCCATAGCCAACTCTTGCGGGAGATTGTTTGGACAGTGGTTTAATAAACCAAATTTTTGCATCTCGCGTACGAGGGGCTGCGGAGATTGTAGATTCAATTTTTGCAATCAGCTAGCATCTCGTGATAATTAGTGGCTGAAGATGCAATGGAAGAACGAATGATAAAGATACGGCTTCATTAAAAATTTGGGTCTCTAAAATCATGGAGCCATCGTATCGGCTGCATGCTGCGCAAAAGCTGTCCTAATTGAAATATTCGATTACTGGTAATGCAATAGAAAAGCAAATTAAATATTTAAAAATGTCCAATAAAGTTAGGTACCAAATTTTAGTAAAATGAATCTCGTAGGTGCAGAAAACTTTGAATTCAAATTGATAATACAAGATAATCGCATAATGCAGAGTTGCAAATAATCATAGTCTTGCATGTCTCGTTTGCTTGACGGATAATAGCTATAATCATTATCTTAGAGTAGAGAATTGAGTTTGAAAATTATGTAAATAACTATGTTATGCTATTAGAACATGCTGAGCATAGTTTTGGTTCATCGTTTTAGTCCGATGTAATGCTCACTGTGATCAATCTACGTAGGTTCATTTGTGAAACGCTTAAATGAACCCCTGCCGATGAACGTCGCTTTAGCGTCATATAAAACCATGGATGAATTTGTAGTACTAAATTTACTAATCATAGTACAACCAGTTATGTTCAAACATGTTCTGTCCACCGAGCAGAAGCATGTTCGAGCATGTTTTTAGTATAACGAGCATGCAATTCGACAGTGGAAAAGGAGTACAATTTGTAAACAGGATAGTAGATATAACAACACAAAGCATAGATCTACAATTCACAAGACAAATAACATTCAGAAATTGAATTACATAAATTATGCAAACCACTCTTTATGACAAAACCACTGCATCATCTCAATGATGCTATGGTAAATGATAAAGTAAAGTATTAATTGCATAGAATTAAACCAATACACAAGTATAAAAAATCTAAAAACATGCGGTATAAATGGTTATCTGAAAGATTACAAATAGCAACAGTAGATTTTCCTGAAGCTTCCTCAAAAGGAAAACCTTTGTGTTTTCCAACTGTTATCCTTTATTTCCAATTCTTGGTTTACTATGTTTCTTCGATCTCGTCATGATAATAACTTTAGTTTTATGGAACGCCATTTCGGATGCAATGTTCGCCAGCTGCTCAGTCAAATCTATGACAAGTGCATGCTAATGCCCACCCTCTCGGCTAATGGAGAAAATCGTTCGGTTTTATTTTCGTACAAACAGTTTATTTTCCGTTGTTGTTACCATTGATGTCGTTATTGTTGATGATGTGATATGTGGTTTGTGTATCCGCGTAAACATTACGTTAAGTGCGCGAGTGGTCACACGTTTCGCTACCGCTCGTATTCCTAATCATATTCCTCTAAAACTGAAACACGATCGCCTCCCTCAGTACTATCCGCGTGATGTGAATGTATTTACACGACCGAACCAAAAACATCGAAAATGATTGCTTCGCATGGGGCTTTTGTGTGTGTGTGTACCTCGTATGCATGCCTCAAATGCCCCATCGGGGAAATGTGCGTACTGTGCGACGGTGATGATACGTGCGTTTCGTTTAAGTCCATTTTGTCAACCCCATCCAAGGATCTGCTCCATCCGGGGAGCTCGATCGACGGAGAGTGAACCAAAAACTGATCGTTTTTGTGCGTCTTAAATAAGTTTTTCCAACCCGTACTGAAGTGTCCCGTACGAAACTCCAGCCAGGGAAAACAAACTAACAAACTTCCGAAAATCAACAAACCACTAACAACAGCTGAATGTGGCGCACATTCGCGCTCGAAACACGTGATGGGGGGTGCTTACGAATTACGAACGCTCGCGCGAAAATAAAAAAAAAATAACCAACGGAGAACATCCGCGCATCGCGTTATCGTCGTACTAACTAACGTACGTTAAATAGCGCCGTACCGTGGAGGCGTTTTGATCGACGTAAGAAATTAATGTTTAAAATTACTCAAAAACGGAAACAGCACCAGCCCGGCCGCCACCGCCCTTACAGCTCGTCGTGTTTCGGCCCCGAGAACTCGTCGTGCGAGATGTAGCCGTTCTTGTCCTTGTCCTCGTGCTGGAAGATCTCCTCCACGAGCTTGTCGTGTTCGGCGATCATGTTCTTGATGTCTTCCGACTCCTGACCACCGTCGGCGGCGACCATCTGCTTCTTCAGGTACTCGCTGACTTCCTCGCGGCTCAACTGCATGTCCTTGTTCTCGTCGATCTCCTTGAACACGTTGGTGGTCGGGGGTGAGTCACCGATGTTGATCAGTTCGACATCGAAGACCAGCGTTGCGCCTCCGGGGATGACATTACCGGCTCCTCGGTCTCCGTAGCCGAGCTCTGGTGGGATCGTCAGGATACGCTTCTCGCCTACAAGGACATTTCGAATTAGCCACACAGTTTTGGGGAAAATGAGTGCCGGAAATTGGATGGAAACTGAAAGGTACACTTACCGACGCACATGTCCGTAAGACCCTGGTCCCATCCTTTGATTACTTGGCCGGCACCGAGCTGGAAGGTGAAGGGCTGGTCACGGTCAAAGCTGTAAGGAGAGAAAATTGGAAGGTTCTTTTGAATTAGTTGCTCCATTTCCGGTGCAAAATTAATTTCAATTCTCAATAAATTCAAAAATTCCGGTGCAAAATTAATTTCAATACTCCTTCTGGACCGTTCAAACCAATTTGCCCAATCAACACCCAATCAAATTGTAATAAAATGTTATAAAAACGTCTCCAAACATGCTGCCGGTGTAAGCGAACGTTATTTAAATCTCGGAGAATTGGTCCTTTTTCACACAGCTACCCGCGATAGCAAAGGCTCCGAACAATGGAAGGATAATGAAAAATCAAACAAAATCTTATCTTCACCCTCCCATCGTCGGCCAAAATTTTGTAGAGCGTGGAGTGTCGCAATTTTTGTAATTAAAAGCAAATATTAACACATGGCATTAGCAGCAGCTCTCCTGCACCGGCACGCCCGGCGTGTAATCGATACGGAAACGATGGGGTGCCTTTAAACGCGCTTCACATCAGCGCCTGGCGGGAAAATTAAACCGGAGCGGGAAAGCTCGCCTCCTTGAGAAATTGAAATAAACATCTCGGGTGGGTCAGATCTGGCGGGCACTTTTTCAAGCCCACTACCCAATCCCATTCCCGAGCTCCACCGTGGAGTGGAGTTTCGCAAATAAAACTGTATTCACATTTTACACGAATTGATGTGTGCCGTGTGAGAAAAAGCACACACACCCTCTTTCCCAGGGATCGAGCATCGTGGAACAGGTTCCTCGGCAAACTGTTAGCATTAATAATTGAGCAGTGGTTCGATTGGTTTTTAGTTTCGGGTTTTGCCAAGCGGTCGGCACTTCTGGCATCCACCCCAGGGGCGATAATATCGTGAGGTTATCCGACCTCCGGTGCGCCTCGGGCCCCATTTATCCACTCACTCACTCCCGGCATCCATGGGAAAAAGGGTTTCGGTGGAGGGAAATTCCTTTCGATTTATTTGATGCGAGTTGCGAGCTTCGCCGGAAAGCCCGGCATCAAACCCGGGACCGGAACTGCAGCGCCATCAAATCACTTGCGAAAGCGAGCCGCGTGGAGCCGAAGAAAAGATACGCCACACTTAGTGAATGCGGAGTGGCGCGATTTTATGGGGCGGAAGCAGAACTCCACCCCGAAGCACACGTACCGGTTGTAAATAGCGCACCCCCTGACCAGATCGAACCGGGGAGAGGTTTTCTTTTTTGCTCTGTCCCACTCTTCAGAACCGAGGACGGTTCTTCACGCCGGTGGCAAATGTTTGACAGGAGTGAAAACAAATAACTTGTGTGAGAGAATTATCCTTCGAAGCTCGAAGGGGGCTTTAAGACCGGGCCGATGCGGATGTCCGGATGTGCGCGCTCCCTTCGGTAGGTGGTGAATATCTTAATTTTTTAAACCCTTCCGCACACCGACGACTGCAGATGCGGCTGCGTCGGTTTCGAAGGAGACGACCGTGGCCGTTGGACTGTCTTGGACGATGGCAGTCCAGCTGGGCGATGCCGACGGGAGCGTGGAATTATTCACCAAAATGTTGGGTAATAAAATCAAAAAATCATGAGCCTTTTGCCTGGTGCTGGCTGCCGAATGAGATGTTCAAAGCTGGTTCGCATTTGCTTCCGTCCTGCAGAACAGCTGACTTTGAGGTGTTCGCAGGGAGAAGCAAGATTTTTTTAAAACTACTGGAATATCGATTTTGCAAACTGAACCGGCACAAAGTAGGAACTCTATTTCGTCCATGAGTACGCTCAATAGAACAGCAACAGAGAAAGGATAAATACGTGGTGGTAATGAATCAAACTGTTTACTTTTAGGATGAGATTAAAAATAAACAAACGTTAAGGGTTGTAATTAACTAAATTGATTTCCAATGACATAAAACGTAACTCTTCTTAAAAAAAATAAACGTAACCCTTCTAGAGAAACGAAGTTTTCCAATCAAAAACTACAATCGATGATGAGTGATTGTTGAGTATAAAAAAACATTAGACAAAATCGAAAATGATTTACAAATGGTAAACAAAACAATCAATTTTTTTTCGAAAGGAAACAAAATCTTTTTGCAACGTATCAATTGTAAACGTGAACACAAAAACCCTCTCTTGAAACTGCGAATAAATAAGTCAACGTTTTGTGAGCTATTTTTTCACAAAACACAAGGTAACGGGAACAATTTTGTAGCCCAACATGTACACCATGCTTCTGCTGGGCTATTTTTCTAAGTGCATTTCTCGTTCCCGATCTCACCGAGACCCAAACAACTTTCACAAAAATGTCACCCAATGACTCATCAATCCACCCAGACGACGACTGGGGACCTGTGACGCCGTCAATTAGCTGTTCACGGTTTCTGATCCATATTTGTACATCCCTTATCAACGCACCGTACCCCTACCATTAGGGTGCTGCATTCGCTAAACGATACCAACTGCAGCCCCTGCACACACACGTGTCTCTGGCGCACCCGTGTTGTGTGTCAGGAATTAGTGCTTAGCATTATTTATGAGCACCGAGCATGGCATAAGGGCACGACTTTTCGCCGGTGCCACATTTCGTGTTTTCTCTGCGTTTCTCCCGCCGACAACGGCAACCCGCTCTTTTTTCCCACCTCCCCACAGGGTGGCGAGAAAAGAGATCTTCCTAACGGTACTACGGGGCGGCCGAAGAACTGGGGCACAAGTGGGACACTGCCGTTTTGCGGGTTTTGGATGTTAATCGAAGGAAAAAAAAGCTCGTACCGTACCGGTTTTCCTTTCCCCCGTTTTCCACTCGCCAAAGTCAAACGTTTCTATCGAACGGCGCAAAATGGCGCATCAATGGAGGCATGCAATGGAGGATGAACCGAGTAGTGCGTGAGCTTTTTTCGCATGCCACGAAAAGCTCGTAGTTCTTCCGCCAAGCGCACTGGAGTTCCGAGTGCAGCAGCAAAAGAAAAAAAATGCCACGATGGTCCGTTATGTTTTGCGAGAACGCGAAATGTCGCACTCGGTGGCGATGCGTTCGCGAATTGCGCGGGTTTAGGAGGTGCGATGGTGTGTAACCCGGTGATCGGTTACGCAAGTGGAGTCATGTCGGTCGCAAGGGAACCGGTTTTAGGTTGAACGATCGCGTCCGTTGGTGGTGTGATTCTTGCGAATACTGCCACAAATATATACGCCACATTCCATCCACTCCATCGCGAAAAGGGCTGCAACGAGGAACCGCGCGCGTGTCCATTCGCAGTTTGAAGACGATTCCATCCAGCCAGCGATGGGAAAGGGAGCTTTAAAAGGTTTATTGCTCGTAAGGACCATAAGCATAAGAGTGCGCGAAATGACCCCAAGCCACTACGATGAGTTTGGCAACGAAATGCACAACGTTTCGAGTGGCGTTTTGAAACCAACTCCACGAGTAGGCCATGCAAATGCATTTCGTGGCGAATTTGGGGAGCTTTTCCTAATCCTGCCTGCTATGTTGAGTGTGGCACATTATTTTACATTATTCAATGCCGCTAGGTGTCGTTGAGCGAAGCACACTCACCTCCAAAAAAAACAAGAGAAGATTGCTCTAAGTTCAGTTTTATGCCGCTTTCCCAAGCTGACAAGCGCTCCCCGAACGAGCGGAATGAACGTTGCGCTTGGAAAAACATGAAAAATGACATTCATAAACAAACCGCTGGTTTGGTCCCTCGGCTCAACCGGTGCTGTCTGCATTATTATCTCAGGAAATGTGTCACCGAGCGAGCGTGGCGCCGTCTTCCGAGGGCGACAATGTCTTTCGCCAGTACAGACGATTACCTACAGAACTGATCGTATGTAAACGGTAGCACGCGGCACGAATAAAAGGACTCCGGCCACAACCGCACCGGAATTAAGGGGATCATTTTTCGCTCGAATCTTCCCGACGTGGCCCAGGACACGTGGTTTGAGGGTGTCGGATGCTCGTGTACCGGGGAGCAACAGGATTTATCCAGCTTGCGATCCTGGGAAACGGCACCAGTCCCCATGGGAAGTCGCCGCTGAGGACGACAGATTTCTTGGCGGAATTCCCTTACCGAACTAAGGTTTAGGGAATGGAAGACTTCCAAGTATAAAGCTGACTCGATGGTTCGTCTTCGTCCGTGTCACGTTCGTGTTTTGGGGCAATTAAAAATCATCCACAAAATTAAGCCTCCTCACGGCTTGTCAGGCATCCGGCTGAGTCGGTTTGAATAATACGTCAACCTGCCGGAGGGTAAGACAAATGATGGCCATCGAAAATGTGGAGAAATTTCGCACTCGTTTTGAGTATGGCCAGTCCAGTTTTGGTGGGTTGAAAGTGCAAAAGGGAAAAAAACTACACACCACAATGCCATGACGTAGCGTCGAGCGTGAGTGGGCTTCGATGGCGTCTTGGTGGTTCCGGTACGATCTTAAATCGTCCCAGATTTGGTTGTGGTGCAATAAAAAAACCCCAACGAACATCAGGAGAAAGTTGCAAATAAGCCGCCTTCGCTGATGAGAAGTACATTTTTGTAGACTACGGCGTAGTGCGGGCATTTGTTCGAGTCTGATGTAAACTATCCCGATTTGACTCATCAAGTCGCGGAAAGACTTTCTTCGCTGGCGATGGCGTCATCCTGGAGACGTAATAATACACAATTTGATTTCAATTGCCCCACTTCACGCTTTTGTTTGCAGGAATCAAACAATCCCTTAGATGACCAGCTAAAAACCGGTACTAAATAGAGCGTAATGATTTTTCATTCAATTTGCATTCCTTTCAACCGATTAGATTTAGATCGCAGCCTCTTTAAACGTTTGCTTTCGCTTGTCAGAGTATGATCGAGCGTCATTACAAGGCAAACCGCGAGGAATTTTTGTCACAATTGTCCTTCCTTCACGATTGCACTGATGTCGGGGCGCCAAAGCTGTAAATACGCCTTTCAGAGCTCCATTGTCTTGTCAGCAGGGCTTATCATTATCAATTGAATTGCCTCGCTGGAGTATCTACTTGATACAATAGCAAAACAAATCGCAGGGTGGAAATATTTACATACACAAAACACCAGCAACCCGCGTCTCGTAAATACATCAATAACCATAACAATAAAAAAGCACAAATCGCACTTACGCGAAATCCAGCCGCGCGAATTTATGCAGTCATGGTTTTGGGCGAATCCTTGAAACACATACACACACACGCATTTCGCAATTTACCAGAATCATCCCGGTGAGTGCCATTTCAACGCCACGGCGAACGCGCGAAATAATCCACCGGTGAACCGGATGTTGCAAAATTTGTGCTTAAAGAGATCCCGGAAACCATCCGCAACATTCGCGGCTGCTCGTGAGAACGCGAGAAGGCTTTATTTTACGATGCAATCGACAATCGTCCTGGCCCGGGGCACACCACCCCCGACAGGACGACGGTTGCGACGACATAAAAGCTGGCTGCGAAAATATGTTTGCCCTGCACACAGCATGCCGTTTGCGCTAGTTTAAGACTGGCTGAGGGCTGACGTTTAAGGATTCAGGCGAAGGCAGGCTCGTTTGGCCGAGAAACGCGATTCCATGGGGCAGGTTTGTGCTCCAGGGGTCGGGCAGCGTTATTTACGTTTATGATTCGGCTGTATATTTTTAAGGGATTCTTTCTTGCGCTGGCGTTGGATGCTTCCGTGGATGGCTGTAACTAGCCATACACAACGGTAACGGGCGCATGGTAGTATTGGAATCCTTTAAATAAAGCCAGCAAAGGACATTACATTTTCGACTAGCAAGCCTAACGTTCGTGCTTATACCCTTTTTCATTAAAACCCAATTAATCGTGAGCTTTGGATGCAATGTTTGCACATGCGTTTAAATCTCCCCATTTGAACTAGTTTCGCCCTTCACTCCGAACCGGATGAACGCTTTTCCCGGCCCACACTCACCACCTCACGATCGCTTTCTATCGCGACAATCAAGTGCACAAAAAACTTGCTCCGACAACGATCCGCCGTCTGTTCGATCGATCAAATCGCTGTGGCGCTAAAACTTTTATCGCCTTCAACAGGACCCGCCACCGCATCGACCCAACAGGGTCGGGTGAAAGTGTCGCACGAAAACTTTTGCCCCTGGTGCCAGCTGGGAGAGTTGCGTTTGGGGATGCCAGTTTGTTCGTCCTTCGGTGGAACCGCGCGTCACTATGACACCGCATCACGCGACCGAGCTGCGTCGCCCAGGCGTCGATACGTCAGCGGATGTCGGTGAGATACATGGGCTTTTTAAAAATTCATTACATATTCGGTAGGGCGAGTCCGTTTTCTCGCTCCCTGCTCGCTCTAAATGCTCTTGGAAACAGGGCGTCCCCATGTGTGGCAAAAACATTTTCTTACATTCTCCGCCCAGACTTCGTTGTCTAGCTGACGCTCGTCCTGATCGTCCGGGAGACCTTCAACTCGGGGCGCTTACTTCATTTTTACGAGCCACGATTTCACCCGGCTAGCTTTTGGTTGCCTCATTTGAACCCTTTCGGCTCGCTTCGACTGTCGCGGATAAATTATTCATCGAATAGAGCAGGAGAAGGCAGTGGGCAAAAAAAAAACGAAATACACACTGTAGCGAAATCGCACATGGGGCTCCCGTGGTGTTCCACTTCATCAAAACCGTTTGGAGTTATCTCGGCTACATGCTCGGAATGCCATTGCTGACCGCGCAATCGATCACGTGGGGTGGGGTTTTAAGGTTGATTAAACTCGCGCGAAAGCCGCCAGCATTGCTGCCACCGACAAGCGAACAAGCGCGTGAGGGTGCAAATTTAAGGTCGAGCTGCTTAAAGACAACCCCTTCCGGGTCGCGAAAACCGTGGGGCACACAATTTGCGCATCTAAATGCAGAATGACATTACCGCAAATCCCCCCAGAGGCACGATGGAAACCGTTCCGAAAAACCATCGAAAACCTCCGTTTAAATTGGCATAGCTGTACAGCGAGTTTTCACGGAGATGGGGTTGTGCAAAAAAAAAAAGAGAAAAAATCCACCACGCTTTACCGAAATTCGCACATTTGCTCGCGCTTTTTCGTGGGGGTTGCGCCATTCCACACCGGTAATCCTTTGCCGGAGTGCAGCAGCGGCCTCACGGTTTTGCATACTCCTCTTATGAAAATGAGACAAGTGTATCATACATATTAGATTTTTTGCATGAATATCTGATTTATCCAATTGTGTTTGGTGTTGTGCCTCCTTTCGAGCATCCTTGCACAGAGCAGCATCCCGAATTTTGGGCACTTTCCGGTTAAGGTTAGTATGTTGGAGCGTTTGTTTTTTTTTTGCTCACCTGAAAATAATTTCAAACTACAATACCGAGGGTGTTGGAGTTGCTGTACTGCTAAACGGTAAAGCCCACGCCAAACAACGCCCCTGTTTGGCCAGCTCAAGCCCCGTCCAATCGAGAGCACCAACCCTCCAGCTTCACAGGACCAAAGGTACAGGCATACGAGCATCCTTGAGTGTCCCGATTAAAGGGGATTTTGTAGCAAGCACCCTCAGTAAACTCGAGGTCGAGGTTTTCACACACAACGTGCCGCCGAGTGGCGGCAAAACGGCACAAGCGGAGATCAAATGGGAAACAAATTTCCCACTCATAAAACATTTTCCATCGAGCGTGAATCTCAACCCCCCGGTAGGCATCCCGAAATGCCGCTCAATCTTGCTCGCATGCCGAGAGGATGCTGTTGAAAATTTTATAATGATGTTACGGCGACGTCCTGAAGGTTGGGCCCCGTAGACCATCAGAACGCTTAATTTATCACTTTTCACCCCTTGGGAGGGAGACAGTGAAATAATAACACACCCTCGTTGATGGCTCAAACGTCAAAAAACGTCCTGCTTAGTATCCTGGATGCTGTGACACTTTTGCAGTCATCGTTTCTCAGCCCAAGGTGGTTTTCCTGGCCGGTAAGGGATGCAATTCCCGATGCACACGAGCCCGTCTTATCGTTGGGAAAACGAGAGAGAAAAAATGAAAACTTTCCACACCAACCTGAAGGGGGTGGGTTTTTTATGATCGCCATAAAGACGACGCTCCCGGTGAAAGACTACGCCAGGTTCCTGGTGCAGGTTCCCCTTTGGCGGCACGCCACAGACATCTGCTCCGTCGGCCCTCGGGGGGTTGTAGAATTTTTCCGGAAATTAGCTCGATAGAATGTCATTATCTTACCGGGACACCGGCACACGATGGCTGCCTTGTCTCGTCGGCTCATCGTGTGGCCACCCAGTCTGGACGGAGACTGCACCACGAGCACGCCACGACCGCGTCTTGTGAGATTTATTAACAAGTTTTCCCTGTCACCGGGAAGCGCCCGTGGAAAGCGGATCCTTCACTCGACCAGAATGACCCGATTATGTTTCAATTTGCCGCGCTACTTGCGGTGGCCCCAAGCCGCGGGCGTACGATAACGGGCGTAAAACTTGAGGCAGTCCCTGAAAAGACCAAGCCTTGGCCACCGCTGGGTGTATAAGGAAGTATCCGTACGTTTAATTGCGTTACTTGAACGCTTGTGGCAGGTGGAATATCCTTTTTTTTGCCTTTCAACTCCCGAAGCGACTCATGAAAGCGGTTCTTTTGGGAGCCTTCTTTTTCGAGCACATCTTATCCTCATCGGCCGGATTGATTGAATACACCCTCACGAGTACGGAATTCCCAGCGCTACTTTGCATGTGCGTAACGCGGTAACGAAGCCGAGCCCTTCCGCCCATCAATGACGGCCCGTGATTTTCCGGGCATTACATCAGCAATCACTCATGTTGTTGTGGCCCCTTCAACAATCAAACCCATTCCCACCGATGCGACTTCTGGGAGTCACCCCGAAGTGGGTTGGGCATAAAGAAGGAGTCCTTAATTTGGTCTTCCCGAAGCGCCCCAACGAAACCATTGCGATCGTAGGCATCGCAACCGGAATCTCAACCTGCGCGATCCGCTCCATAATTGATGAGATTGAAGTTCATCTTTCGGGCCGGGTTGATTGTGTGCGTATGTATGTTTTTTTTTTTTTGCTCCTTTTTTCTTCCTCCTGGTTTGGTTTGTAGCTCGGTTGCTTCACTTATCTTACGCTACGCTACGCAATCGCCGCCAAGGAGCGGTTGCAATATGACAAAACTTGATATCCTGATGCGAGACCATTCGTCCCCGAGGACGATAAAAGCACACCGTCCCGAAGAACGAGGACGAGCGTTTGTGGCCGTGGAAAAATCGTGGAAACACCCGGTCGGCCCACTCGGAGGGCTCGAAGCGTATTACGTACCCATTTTCCGGGCTCTTTAGCAATGTTTTCGCGCTGCTTTAACCAGACGGGATGCGCCACTTGCTCGCGGTTTGTGAGGAGCATTTTTGTTTCTTTTTTGTCGTGTTCTCCATCCTTACAAGCAGGCTCACATGCGGTCGGGCTGGTTTTTTTTCGGTGTTTAGTTTTCCCTCGCAAGGCTGTCGTCCCGGTAGGCGGGATGGTTTTCTTTTAGTCCCATCGTTTTTTTTCTTTGCTGTCTCCTCCCGCGAAACGCCATCATCTCCCCGGCCCACTAGAGGATTGTGCAGCAGCGCCAGGCTCGGCCAGCATGAATAATAAACACGTTACAGCGGGCGACATTAAAGTGCCAGTAAAATACCGCCTCCGGTACTATGGGGGGGCCGTGCAGGACGACGCGATCCCGTGCCCGTGTCCTTTTCTTCCTTTACGACTCGGTCGCTATTCCACCGCGGGATAACGGGCGCAGGGTCGAGGACAACGAAACGACACTCTTCCGTGTCGCTCTCGAATAAGTCGGATTAATTTTCAAATTGACCATCGAGAGCGGGCAAGGACACGTGGTTGAGCCTGGTGTTTCCGAAACGGATGCTGCTGAGGAGTGTTTTTCCTACAATAAATCTCACCGACTAGTGGCGTTTGCAGGGTGGTGAAATTAACCCTTTGTGCTGTTTTTTACTGAGCTACATTAAGTCTAAGGTGTGCAAAGACGATTAAGTGGTTCAAGTGCATCTAATGCACTTTGGGAAATAGCAGCTTATAGCAGTGTTTAAAATATGCTCGCTGAAAAAAAAACCATTCCTTCGAGGACATTGGCCTTCCAAAGAAAGTATCGTATTTTAATGATGGTGAATTCAACTATCCATCTTTAGGCATATTCATGCCAGTGTCCATAGTGCATTTGTGCCGATCTTTATCGTAATGATGTAGATTTCGTAATTAATAACTCAACCACCTGCTAATGATGATACTTTTTCACACTTTACAGTGTGCTCCGTATTTTCCACTTCCCTAAAACAATCGCATAAAAAACACGCGATCGTTTATTGCTCCGAAACCCACCGTACCTGCCAACGAGCTAATGATCGATCAAACACTCGCGTATTTTATCATTTAACGCGGTTGCAATGTTTTTTTTTCCATCTATTTATTTCACCTCTCGCGGATCGCCAGCAACGCAACGAATAACCATGCAGCCAAGCATATCAGTGATGTAAATCCAACGTGCTTGTTATGCTTGCGTTTGCAAGAAAAGATGCAAACAATTAAACAAAACATTTCTTTCTTATTTCCCTTATTTCCTCACCACGCACGCCCACGGGCTCCGGTGGTTCCGGCAAGTTGTAACAACCGGGTGGGCAACAATCGACCCGTGGCAGGCAAAAAAAGGGGTGTAGCAAAAAAAATAGTGTAACAAAATAACCCTCCCAACCCGAGGATCGCACAACGTAAATGCTCGCGTTTGCAAGAATGTGTACGCTTTTTTTTCCTTTTATTTGAGCTGCGGGCTGGTGCATTGTTAGACATTTGGCGAATTCCCACGTGCGAGGCGAGAAATAAAACATGCATTTCACTTCCTTCACCGCTGGCGCTTCTTCCTGGAGTCCGAAAGCCCGCGTGATTATGGCTTTCTATTTCAGTGCCCTCGAAGCCGTGACCGGGGATGCCTTTCCCTTGGCACGATCGAGCCGCGATCCCAGAAATGGTTCGTCTCCGCACACCGCAAAAGTCCTCGCGAAAAGGAGTTGGAATAGATGGGGTGGATTTGTTGAGGGAAAAAATCCGCACGAAAATACACTTTCTTTCGCTGGTGCTTTTTTTTTAAATGCTCACAGGAATGCGCCCGCCGAAGCATTCACCCTCTCGAGAGGGCTAGTTTGGGTGCTTCTGGAGGCTCGATGCGCTTCTGCTAGCATCGTCACATAACCCACAGGGTGACTTCGTCGCGATTTCGCCCGTCAGCTTCCTTTCCCGCAAGGCACACAGGAAGTGAAAGTTAGCCCCCGAAAGCGCTGCACGCCAAACGTTGGTTCAAATGGCGCGAGAAAACCCGCCCGGAGAGCGTTTTTTTTTCACCCCTAATTCCTGAGCCTGAGGGTTGTGTGTGCGCACGGTAATCGCTGGTGGGTTTTGTTATGGCGAGATTACACTGAGGGCTGGTAGGGTCCGATAACGTCCGTGCAATGCGACACCTAACCTCGTGGAATCACCGCTTCAGCCTTCGCTGGATCGATGTTTAGCAGCGCCAGACTCAGGGCTTAGGGCTTACGCAACGCGACACGAAAAATAAAGCGATAAACCTTCACCGATCACTCCCTGAGTGTGTGTATGTTTGGGGATGCGTGGCGACTCTTCAATTATCCGCCAGATAGTTTGAATAATTGAAACGCTGCACCGAGACGGCGATGACTTTCCTTTGGCCGCTGTGCCTTTCGCTACGTGACGCTCGGTTTCGTCTTCCACCGATCGTTAGTGAAGCCGGTGTCGTTAAGATCGCTTAAAATCGTTATGCATTCAATGGAGACGCGAGCAGCTGTATTATGCATGCGGGTATGCAAAAAAAAGCCTCCCGCCGGAAAAAGCGAACGCGATCTGTGCGCGACTCAACGAAGCGAACGCACGCGGTTTCGATCTAACGACGACCGAATTGGCAACGTCTAATCAGAGGATCGTACAGGAGGCTCACAAAGCACCGTTGTGAAGCCCGAAATCCGGTATGATGACCCTAATAATCAGCAAATTAGTGTTTCGCACCGTTGAGCCAACATTCTCGCGGTGAAAGAAAACAGCCAGCCTACGAAGGCGCCTTTTATGCACGCCAAGCGTCACAATGTTTCAATTTGATGCTCTTTCGCTCGAACTCAACGGTGAAAGAAAAAATCATGAGCCCCGTTTATGAGCCGCGCCTACTTTGTATCAATTTTCAACCAGCCAAGGCATGGTTCACTTGGATTGATGGGAATTAAATGATGAGAAAGTTTTGTGCGAGCGCCATCCGTTAGGAGCACCAGAGCTAGGCCAATGCACACGACGCATTTTAAGTGCTGAAAACCCGCTATTAGTGACATGAAGCGCAAATTTACGCTGCTCGAAGCTCAGTCACCGTTTAAAGAAACACATTTTCCACCCGTAACGACGCGACCACGAGCGGTTGCTACTAAATATCGATTTAAATCCGGATCCGTTTCCTTACACCACCACTGTGTGTCAGCCTCATTTCATGGGACGCTTCTACTCATGGGGTAATTAAATTGTGGCATGCAGATTTTCCAGCGCATTGAACAACCGGCGCTTGTCATTTGCAGCCGAACCTTACGCCCACAAAAGGGGTCGATCGGTTTCACTTTTTCATCACATCCACTCAATCGTGTCGTACTTCGCCGAGACAATGCCGACCTGCACATCTTCGGCCACCGGAACCATCCGGATAGAACCGGATATGGTTTTCCGTTTCCCTCGAGGTAAGCTCGGTGTTGGGGCTTTTTTCCCCGTGTTCTATTCTACCTGAACCGTTTGAGCGAAGGGCCAGCGCTGGAGGTGAATGGTGGACAGATCAGTCACTCAAGGAAATGTGTCTTCCCACATAAATCTGCCGCCCGGTTGCTGATGCAGGGCCACGTAGGTAAAAGGGCGACCCAAACTTTGTCCGAACTCTCGCGAGGGGCGCCATAAATCGTTTTACGGACGGAACGGGGCTCTTTACGCAGGAACCATACCAGTTGCCGGTGTGGGCTTCTCGGTGTTGCTCATTCATAAATGATGAGGTCAAATCGCTCATGCTCGACACCGAAAGGTCGCTGTGTGTCTCGGTTAATGACGGTGGTGCGTTCTGTATGGCGCGTGCATTAGCGTAAAAATGCAAATCGTTGACAATTACATTGTTCACTCTGGAGGAAAGACTTTTTGTTCTGACCAATTCAGCTGATTAAAAATACAAAAAATGTGCATTGTCGATTAATTGTGATAAATAGCTGATTAGTCTAATGTGCAGGTAATACAAAATATGCAATTATAATTACTAGCACTACATCACAATGTTCTTACTCTATAAGAGGATTGGAAAAAAGTCTTTAAAAATCTGCTTTGTTTAAAATATCACCCCAAACAAGCTGTTTAAAAATGTCTTAATCACATGGGCGAACAATCTCACTGCTCAATCTCATATTTGCAATAAATCAAAATGGAGAAAGATAACCATCACACCCAACCAATGATGTTACCCTCCCAATGGCAAGGACCCTTTAGTGAAAGGGAATCGCCAACGCACGAACAGATTCACCATCACTTTCAGCAGCAGCTCATCGTACGCGTAAACCTGCACCTGCACTTGCACCACCAATCGATGCATGCTCCGGGAAAACAACCCTCCGTTCACATTTGGGCGTACGCAATGCGGTTTTCCATTCAGCAGTGCGCGCGCGATGAAAAGCTTTATTGAGAGTTTTGTAATTTATTGCAAAAGAGGGGCAAATAAATTGCCCTCAACCCGCATCAACCTGGCTGGTCTTTGCTGGCCGATTGGACGAGGTCCTCCCATCACCATCTCAGCCAGCAGGCTCAGACGACGCGGAAAATGGGTGGGAAAATAAAACCAACTGACGGAAACGTACCATCCGTGGGCGAAAAATAGGCCCGAAAGGATTATCAGTCGCACGCATTGTTCGTGTCAGTAGGTCTCCTTTTGGTCTGGAAGAGTTACACCATTTGCCTCGTTGCAACCGTCACCGATAAGCCAACGAATTCTGCTCGAAAAAGAGCTCACCCATTTCTAAAGGCCCCTCCAGGCTATGTCGATGAGCGGGATATAATTAGGACCGATAGCGAAGCGTAATTTTCACCGTATTTCCCGATCGACGCACTGGCACCACCTACCTTGAATCGAATTTCGTTCCATCGGTCAGCTTTCCGGTGTAGTGCATCGTCAGCATGTCGCCGCTCTTGGATTTGGTCGTACAGCCCTCCGGCACGCTGACGACGTCCACTTTCAGCTTTGACTCGGCGATGGCCACCGCCACCAAGCACGAGAGGATGACGAGTTTGGAAAGCATCTGCAAAGTTATGGGAAAGGACAGAATGGACAATATTATCTCGATTAGCGATGGGCGCATGGTGGAAATTCGCAAATTACACGGTTCACACATTGTTTCTCGCCACAGGGACGGGCTTATAAACCTGCTGGGTGGTTTTAGACCACAGATGTTTACTAAAACAATGGGGTTGAATCGTTTTACACGAAGCATTGGGTAAAGCCTACCATGTGGATGGTAACATTGTAGCAGCTTAAAATAAAAACGCTATGCCTTTGAGCTACAGCTCAAAAAGATGATTGCAAAAATTATCAATTCCTCATTCAAATATTTGATTATTGACCATCCCAATCCCAAATAAAACACGCCCATGGTAACTGCGTGTAAGCTCGAGAAGTACTCGAGAAGTACAGCACATCGATTTTACATTCAAACTAATCTGCCACCACCGCCAGGGTTTGTGACCGCTTCACAATCGCTATCATTTTAACCTTCGCGTCGTCATTTTCCGTGAACTCTCGCCTGCACGATAAGGGTTTACGTAACGGCTATTGCAACCGGCAAGCGAACTGCAGCAAACTGCATCACCCGTGTACAGCGGCCAAGGTGCAACAAAACTGAAGCAAATTAATCAAGCGATAAACCGACCGAACCTGACCGAGCCTGACCTTGCACTTGCCTACCGTGACCGTAGCATACGTGTTCGAAGCTTCAAAAAGTAGCATAATCTGCACCGGTTTTTTTGCGCAATAAAATGCCACGCGGGAATTGTTGGAGCTTTTTTTTCTTCGTTTCGAAACGCGACGTCTATTTTCCCTTTAGAATGTTGACTAGTCGAGGGCTTTTGGTGCCCTTCTCACGATCACCTATGCCACGATCACCCATGCCCATAGACGGCTTTAGATCGACGGCGCCTCAAACGATCGTCACCCCGAGTAACGGGTATTTGAAAGGCACTTCCCTAAAGGTGCACACTTCACGCGAGTAGCCTTTGAACACCTGCAGCACCATCTCACCACCTCGAAACATTCACTTTATCCACCGGGAATAGGACGGGTGCCCGTTTGGGGTGTGTTGTCTGCAAACCGCGTGTCCGGTTTTCAGATTCGAAACCGGATTCGCGCCACCGGGATCCGGGACGATCGTGACGTCGACATATGCTTGCTCACAAACTGCGCCACAACGCTACTAACCTTTGGGAAAGCCACCTTGGAAGCCCTGTGCAGTTTTGTGTTTTGCGCTAGAAGTGCGTTAGCTGATGGTTCAGAGTCAACTGCAACCGCGTGCGATCCGTCGGGACCGAGGAAGACTGCACTACGTGAGACGCCACAGCGCGAGACCCCGAGGGACCGCTTTATCTGCTTTTTTAGCTGAAGAGACACCGACACCGACACCGACACGAAGAAATGCGCCAACCGTCGACGGCGAGCAGATTGAAAGTAGTCCAGATTTGCTCCCGGGCAGTAAACTTTCTTCGCGACTTAAACCCGACGTCCCAGGCCCAGTCCGGTTTATGCTTCGTTACATATGCTTATGCTGCATCGACCGACCGTCTCGCTCGGGCGCACGGTGACTCTTGTGCTTTCTCGTTCACGCTGTGTTGCTCTCTCGCTTGGCTGCTCACGTGTTTTCTCGCTCTCTTTCGCGCTTTCTCGCTCTGTTAGCCACCCTTCGAATGTGCTCCCCACCAGGCGTCATCTCGTTCGCTCGCACGCACGCAAAACCACGCTGATACGACGATGACGTTACATAGCGGCTTCGCGGCTCCCCAGTGCAACAATTGCGCCACGTTGGAAGAAAGAATCGAGCCCATCTCATGGAGAGCTTTGAAAAAGGGAATTCGCTACCATCGCCATCACGTGGAGCAGCGTCTTTGATCGTGTAATTAGAACATTCGACTGTACTGCGTGATCGTGAGTTGAGGTCAAAAAAAAATAGGGAGCCACGAGCCAATCACTGATCGCAACGTGTCCGTCGTTTTATGCCGGCTGTCGACGGTGCGTTGTTGTTTGACGCAAAACGAACACGTAGGAAAAATAGAACACATGTTCTTACCTTTGCTGGAGCTGCTGATGTTTATCACTACGGCTTATAGTACGACTGAATTCTAGTGCGTTCCGTGGCGACTTGAACAAGACTCGAATCTCCGCACTGGTGCGCGTAACTTCTAGCAAAATTACAATAGCGGTGTGTACTAACCCGCCACCATGGGCGGTAGTGATGGTTAGAATAGTATACGTTTGAAATATTATGATGTTATGATTAATTGTGTATTTTTTTTGACTATCAATGCCATGCTTCGACTTGACTATTGAACTTTTAAGGATTGAATTGAAAGTCAGACGATTTTCAAACTCCTTAATCGATAATCTTAATCTGTAAAAAAAATCCACATACGTAGAACATTCTGTAACCATAATAAGTCCAACGTTTGTTTATATTATTCTCTTTATATGCAGCATAAAATTAGAAAACTTTATCATGTTTCTGTTTATTATGTTACAATTTTTATTTTATTCTGATATATTTACAAATAGATCGTCGTACAGATAATTTACTAAATTTTACTAAATTTTGTTGAACTTCAAAATTTTACCACATTCCCATTATTCCACTATGCTTTAGTCTCATAAAAAGAGAACTAATACCAGTGTGCAACATAGCTTTGCAGTAAACATGTTGATTCAAAGTATGAGTGCTGTTTTGAAACAGATGGTGATGTAAGGGAATCTTCTGTCTAAGATTTGTATGTTATGTTTTTTATTCAGTACCTACAGTCAGCTCAAAACTTATCAATGCTGAGCAACGTTTGTAAAAAAATTGTTAATCCGATTTCAGTACAAAGAATTCTTATATTAAAACATGCTTAATCTTCAAGAACACGTGCTAGGTTTAACTTACAATTCGAGCACCCCAATTCGGTTCAACATAATAGAAACATCCCTCAAGGTACCCCACCCCAACATAAAGGAAGCGAGATGAATGCTGCTCCACATCGATGTTCTCTCTTTTGGGGGCAGCGAATACAACATATACGCCCAAACGTATGCAACAAGTATGTCAAGTGACTTCTACGACAGAACTCACCAGGCAACCTTTAACACGCAAGTATGGTTGCCTTTTTGAAACAATATTAAAAGACAATAATTAAAATCAATTATAATGTTATATCGCGAAACTTTAGGAACCTAAATAAATTACAGAAACCATCGTTTAACCAGAAAATTGAATATGTATTCATCAGTCCGTTGACTATTATCAAGAAAAAGTTTCTTTTTCGGTTGGTAGCTGCAAGCGGCTGAATTGTTTTTCAACGGATTTTCAAAGAGCAACACTATCACCTTAATTATCAAATAGCGAATTTTGGTAGTTTCGTGAGCAATTAACACCCATCGTTCATGTTTACTCATTCAAGCCCTGCCGTGCGCCAAGTTGTTTATCTAGAAACGATATTTTCCGTCGTAAATCGTCGACTAGAAAATTGATAATCAAATTAACGCACGTTAATTATTGAATGGCCCTGAATATTTGGTAACTGCATCCCATCTCACACACATATTGATTATACTCTTATATATTGTTTTAAAAAACATTTGGGCATCATCTCTATCACTGTTTAGTTAGGCCCTTGTAAAGAAAAAAAGAGTGTGATAAATAAATATTTTCAATATCGCACGCTACGTAAAACACAATCGAGGATATTTTCTTTCTGTTTGTCGTTCGACGTCATAGAGTTCCCTTATCATCGGTGCACTATGGGAAGGATGAATTGTAAAACTAATTTTGATTAAATACTTAATTGATTACTTATTTGATATTACGTAAATTAACAATCTCTTTCTAAAATATTACAGTATCAGTAGTATTACATGCAATCTAAAATGTATACTTTAATCAAATAAATAATTGAACTAATAGTATTGAACAATATTCTCCTTTTTTGCGCCTATTCGTTACTGTGCATAACACTGGCTGTGCATAACAGCAATGATAGTCAGCATAAATCCGTTGGCTGGACAAAATTTTACATTCTGTTTATTCAAAGACATACTTGAAACTCTTCATCCAAGCAATCAGTTGATAAAATCGAGCGAACTACCAGCAATCCCAAAAAAGCATAGAAATTTGGCCTTTATTTCACTGAAGCGCATAGTGCGGCTGATCGGGGGAGGGACGACTTCTCGTAAATCGTTTTTCGAGCAAACTTGCCTGGATTTGATCTCGCGCGCGATCGCAAGGCGGTTCAGTTTTTCGATTCGTTTGGCTCCAGTTGAGGATTTTCGTGTGTTTTTTTTTCTGCGTGTATTTTCGCGAGTGATCTGTGACGAAAGCTTTTTTGTTTGTTTTCCGTGTGTCTTGCGTGGTACGTTGACCGTTTGTTCCCCTCACTAATCGCCTGGCGCGACGAATATTTTACTGTGGTGCTATTTCATTTTCTTTGCGGCTTACTTTTCGCTTCGAATTTATGACATTCCGTTCCCCGCGATCGGTTCACCTGCTCACCCCGATCGTCGATCTAAAGGAGCAACCAAACGCCATCCTTCCACGTTTCGCTCTCGTTCACTCATCGTCCTGCCCAAACACGCCTCAACCACCTGCGATAGATGACCCAAACTGCTAAAACGTTGCGAAGTGCGTGCCGTGAGGGTTTCACCTCCTTCTCGCGTGTTTGACATCTTTTTTTTCGTAAAGCACGTTGCGAGGAATTTGGAATTCGTGTTTCGCGCTGCCACAACCGATTTGCCTGTGTTGTTTTCGATGGTGATTTAGTGTTAGTAGGCGGGCGGATTTTGGGGCTCAGTGTGGGGCAATTTGTTTTTTTTTTTTTGCTGTTGTACGATCAGTGCGCTCAGGGCAAACAAAAAGCGAGGAACAACGTGAGGGGGCAATTGAAAGCCATTGTTCAAATAGGTCACTGTCCACTGTGTGTACGGGTTGTTCGCTGATGTGTGACCATGGGGATGGTGATGCTGCGATCTCTGGACAGGCATCTACCATGACCCCAACATCGATCGATCGACTTCACCAATGATCGACGCAAACACAATGCACCTCTCGTTTCGTATCCAATTCTCGACCAATTCCAGCTGCACTCGAACGGAAACGGCTCATTCCAGCCGCTAGAGAATGCGATCGAATAAGCGAGATTGTCCGCGAGGTGGTTTTGCGATCGGCAAGTGCGCGTTCGATGCCTATTTACAAACCCAGTTTGAATATTCACGAAAGTTAGCGCATCCTCCAGGGGAAAATCCATCAAATCGTGCGCCGTTAGCTTGCATCGGCACGTCCGGCGTGTGCGAGCGAGCTGACAGATAAGATCCGGCTCATCTGCCGAGAATCCAGCGATATGATCTGTTGCCAAGGCGTAGATCAGTTGTCAAGGCTTGCGGTTCATCATCATTCCCGATTCTGAGCTGATCGTACAGCGAATTGGGCATTGTTGCATATATTTCTGATGACCGACGAAACGGCTGAAAACAAATAGCCCCCGACGGGGACACGCACACGCACTCATGGCAGCAGGCCATTTTTCGTGTTTGACAGTGGTTCTTTTTTTTAGAGAAACCCATCAATTGCATTAGGTAAATAGTCGGTCATCACGCCACGCTCGAGGGGCAGCAAGGACAAAAAACAGCTTTTGATATTACGTCGAGATGAGTAGCTTCAGTGAAACGGGTTGTGTTTGTTTTTTTTTTCATGGAACCGAGCTCTTCAAGTTGGTTGATGAATAAATGAATGTTTACTACTTTAGGTAGAACACTGAAAGTGGAGTAGAGATAAGGTTAGGAACGAGCAATACGAATATGATTTAATTTAGATTCATTGTGGTACAACGATCGCTCCAGTTGAGTTGGGGAACGTTTATGTCAGGGTTTGCTAACTACTGTAAAAAAAACTAAGTTTGAAATTAAATGAGTGAGAAACAATTCAGTGAAAAAAATGTACATACAGTTTAAATCCAATAAAATATACTCATGGTAATGTTGTGGGTTTTTTAAAGATTGAAAAATTGAAACACACCAGTCAAAAGGTTTAATAGATTGATTGTTTGACAGCCCTGTGTTTGTTTGTTGCATATTCATGTGCATAATACCGGAAAACATTTTTATTTGCACTTGCAGTAGCGATCATATCGTCAAGTTCAATTTATTTCCCGCATGTTCGCGTCTCACATGATTGCACAGTATCATAACCAATTATCAATTTTAAAAAATGATTCAAGTGTATCTTAATACCTGAGCCGTTCAAGTTACACCAAAACAAACGAAATCCTTCTTGAATCCCTGCCCTCGAGATCATCCTCTGACCACCCGGACAATGTTTCAATATCGGCGTTTGATCGTCAAGTGCCATTATCGCTCACTAAGTCTAATCTTCCTTTGCGGAAAGCGCAACGATCAGGTTCAGGTATGCGCAAAAAAAAACGCATGCATTCGACCGCATCAATTCTTCCTTTGTGGCTGCGGTAAGCTGAGTCGGGGGAATTTTTATTGAACGTGCCTTGAAAACCGGTTGATTCGTCTAAGGGATTCCCGAAAGGCAACACCTCGGGTGTAAAGCTGCCGGCAACACTTACCGACAGGCTAAAAACGACGCCATAAAGATCTATCCCATCAAGTGACATGTTCGAGTGCTGGCTTCGTTGATGAGACAGCTTATACTCGACAGATTAGCAGCTAAAACCATCTTCTATCTTACGGGGGAAAAATAGCTACGTCACATGAGTCGGGTCTCCCTGCTCCTAGAAACGAGCAATCGAAGGGGAACAACTTTCGATCGATCAGTCACAGGACACGCTGGGAGCTCTTTTCTTCCACCACGAGGGAAAAAACGCACCAAAAAACAAGAATTACATAACATGAGAGCCCGTAGAGCAGCTCTACGATTAATTTTTAAGTGCACCAGCATGATCGAAGCCCTAACTGAGGAACCGACCGGCATGATCGGAGGGCCACGCACACACACGCACCCATTCCAGGCTCGTAGTCTGCAGAAGGGCCTTGGAGGTCGTAGATCGGCCAAGTCTATCCCACAAAAAAACGACCCTCAATCCATCCTATTCGCCAGTGCGAGGCTGCAGTCTCCCGAAAAACAGGTTTTCCTCACGCGTTCGTCACGATCACGATGGTAGGTCCTCGTTGGACATCACCACCGTCCATCATCCGTCAGGTGTCGCGATCGAGCTCCAACCTATCACGTCCTTCGTTCGCAACGAACCTGGTGGTGCGTGAAATCAACATGCCGTGACTTCGAGCAAAAAGAAACACCATTCGCTGCAAAAGAAAGGCACCCTGTTGCTGGTGGCACACGTGCAACCTATGATTAGTTTTTATCACTAATGAGCGGGCGGTGAAAAGGAGGTTGGGAGGGAGTGAGCCTCGCAAGATGAGGTAATGGTAATGATGCATGTCTTTGCTTCTCCCCTGCTAGTGTCAATGTTGGGCTAACTACTCGAGGTGCAGATGAGGTATGAAAGAGAGAAAGAAAAATAAAATAGAAGCCAGCGATAGTAAATCGAGGTAGCAATGCAATGTTCCTCGATAGTGCGTCCTAGCCGACGAGTGAGTGATGTTTGAGCAGCAAAAAATCACCCGACAGTGCGCTCGTTTGCGTGAATGTAGTGCAAGTCCGTGTTTGAGGCGTATCCAAACCTCACAGTCTCGAGTGTTCGCGGTTTTCGTTGTTCGTTTCCTAAGGCAAAATGTGCACGGTGCTCGAAGGTTAATGTGAAATTTTGTTGTGTTTCTTTTTATCAGCGGTGCAACAAGCGGAGCTCACGAACGGGCCGAGACGTGCAGTGCAAACAGTGGAATTGTGAAGTGAAGTGCACTATTGCTCCAGTCGGTCAACCGTCCGAAACCATCCCCAAGGCGGCGTGATTCAGGCATCATTAGCATCGACGAAAGACGAGCCACCGGAGGTCACGGCGCTGCCTGGCTGGAAAATGGCCGCGGTAGAAATGGCACACATGGAGAAGCCACCGTAAGTAAATTGGTCGAAATTAATAGTTAAGCATTATGCATGACCACAAAATGAGAGCATTTCGATGGGTGACGATAAGCGAAAAGATCAAATGTATTCCTGTGAATAACAAAGCTTGGTTTCGTGCTTTGACGTCAACGTTCAAAACTGGTTACGATGGGCGCCTGAAAGCTGTTGGACTACATATTTTACGCTAAGATAAAAAAAAACACACACACGGGCTTAAAAACAACCCGTTCCAAGCGAAAGGTAGCATTATTAATTTTGAACCCAAATTCAAAGACGAAACAATTTTTTTTTGAATGCTATCTGAGCTTCAGAAACAATTGTATGAAAGTTGACCGTTAACAGGACATGAATATTGTTTTACTGGTTTTTCAACAGCACATTAAACCATGCTGCTATGTTTAAAAACTTGTACCTATGCTGCTATGTTCAAAATAACTATGTTGAAAAAACTAACCAACTCGACAAGCGCCAATGAACGTATAGCGGTTAGTAGCAGTACTAAAAATGATAGTCGGGCATATTAGCACGCAAATGTCTTGCGCACAAGTACCTTTTGCATGCAATTTATATTAAGCATTAAAGTTCGTTTCATGCTACGGAAACAGTGATGCAGTGGGATATAAATTTTATTCAATAGTATCAGCAATAAAATATAGAAATCAAATGATCTAAGATATTCTCTATCAAGAGAAAATGTTTAATTTTTTAAATACTTGCTTTTAATTACACAATAGATGGAAAATTTAGGTTTGTATTTTCCGCATAAATAAAAAAAAATATTAAAGATAGACGAATCAAAATAAACTCTTCTATTTTTCATTATTCAGTTCAACATTATTTTAACACTATTCAATATCATCAACACTGTTCTCCTAAAATCTGTGCCTTAATATTCCGCAAAAAAAAAATGATTATTTTAAACTTAATTTACATCCTAGATTTCCATAGCGCGGTATTGTCTAAATGAAAACGTATGAACATTTGAGTATTTCCGTATAAAATATGTTTTGAATACAGTTTTAAAGCCTACAACAAATAGTCTAAGTGATATCATATTCTATTCAAAAGTAATATAACTTTTGTATGCTTTTCCATAACCGTAACATTGGTAAAACTGAGATTATCAAGCTTAGTGTCACTTATTTTTCAACACTGTATTAAAATTAGCAGACACAGTTGAATCAACAAAAATTTATTATGAAAAATTAGAAATATTTACAACATTTAAATTAATTCTAAAACAAAACTAGTTGGAAAGAGTTAATTAAATTTATTAGAATATATTTCAAATTTGACATTGTTGCGATGTTGTTGCGCACATGGCTGTATCGAAACGCTTGTGTCAAAACAAACGATCCACAGGGCTGGTTCCTCATTTACCTTAGTTTTTATTGTATATAAGAAGCTTTGTTATTCAGCCTTTAAATAGCAACAACTAAATTTCAAATGATCTTGGCATAGAAAATCCATTTTACTCGACATTTTAACGAGATTTTCGGAACACAAAATGGCATGTTTGACCAAAAGAAAGCTTGCTATTTTGGCACCATTTCGAAACCAGTCTGACAAGCGCACAGAACGATGACTGAATACGTTAACCAACCCTGCCCTGTTCCGAAACGTCGCTCCGCACGGAGGTGCTTGCGCGAGCTCCATTTATAGCGTAAAGTTTTGCGTAGAGAAAATATTGTGCGAGATCCCGCTGCCACCTTGTTCTGGGCACTTTACTGTTGCTCTAGCGTTCGAGAGACGTGCGTACTTGCGCTGCACTTCGCCAAGTGTATTAGTGCGTTCTATCGCGACCGTGCACCAGTGAGGTTGATCGTTTTCGAGAGTTCTAATCTAGATTTCCCCGTGTGTTTTGTGCAGTTCGCGTGTAAACAACATAAAATCGCAGCTGCAACTGAGGGCAGCCAAGATTCCGGAGTGTTTCGCCCAGAGCAACAAAGGGCCCCATCCCGTGTGGCCCCAACGCGAGTTGTGTAATTTTTTCGGTGACCCTTCTCCCAGCAGTAGCAGAGGCGTGCGCTGCAGGTTTTGCGTTGGATTTTTTTATTACGCGAGTGATCTAACGTCACCTGGTGGGTCGTCTCGTTCCGGTCTCGCTAAAGGTTGTTTTGATCGGTCGCGTTTGTGAGACACGGAGTGGCACTTCCGATTCGATTCCTTCCACGCCAGTAAAGCAAGTTACAAGGTATGTAAGACTGTGTCCCGATCGGTTCCCCGTGCTCACATTCCCTTTGATTTCCCCCCCTTTTGTCTGTTTTAACCCGATTTGCAATAGTGATTAGTTCGCTAGGTACTAGCATTCGACCAGTAGATCCTAGCCGATCTTAGCAAAAGGTGGTGGAAACTGTCTATTAACACGAGCCGTACGCACCCGTGGCGTTCTCGCTGGTAGTCCTTAGTCCAGTTCGTTTTGCGAAGCGCGCTTCGAAGGGCGCCGCGGAAACGGGTAGACCGTACCGTACCGTAATCTAGAACCTTGCAGTAGGCATTGATTATTGATTTTCCTCGCTCATCACACATTCCAGCGTGTTTCGTAATTTTCACCACCGTCGCGTCTCCATGGGAAACGGCGATGGCAGCATAAATCACCGATTCTTTCCCATGCATCATGCGGCCTGTCCTTATCTAAGTTCTTGTGTAAGCGATCGTGTTTCCGTGCTTTCTGTGTACGTGTTTGATGTTTGTGTGTTTTTTTTTCTTGCGTAGAAGCTTAGTAGCCTGTCCGTAGTAGTCTAGTAGGGTGTTTGCATTGTGTAGAACTTCGTCCTGGTGCCGGATCTGTGTCATAACGCGAGGTCCTGTTTTGAAAGTGCACCTACTGTGGGGTTGGTGCTGGTGAACAGGAATGCACCAACCTTCTCTCGTTCTGCAACGTGGTGGGGTTTTCCACGTTCTTCCTTTCCAAAGGGTGTTTTACTGCCCTCCGGCTTTCCCGATTTCCCTACGACGTGAGACGGCCATTGGCGGGATGATACGGGACGGCCAGGTGACAGGTGGCGAACAGCACGAGGAGGTTTTTTTACCTTTCTCGATGGTTTTAGCAACTGTCAGATGTGTGTATCCTTTTCGGAGAGAAACCACAGTCGAGCGAATTGAGAGAAAAATCGTTCGCTCGTAGAACCGAACGAGAGAGAGAGAGAGCCGTTGCTGGGCGGTGGAAAAACTGAGTAGCGCTGTTTTTCCCCCATGTCTGTCCCGTGTGTGTTCGCCTGAACGTCAGTATCCTTTCGCCAGTCTCGAGCACGGAAACGGGTAGAAAGCGTTACACAACGGTTCCAAACGGTTTTTTTCTCGGCTGCCCTGCTGAAGACCCCACTTTTGAGGCCTTTTCCCGGAAAGCCAGCAAATCCTTTGCGCGTGGTCCTGCGTGTCCGGGCAGTTTTTCGTTCAGTGTGGCCCCAGAGACGCCTCGGCGCTAAGTGAAAAGTTCCCAACTCTCCCCCTCCACGTCTGCTGGCACTCGAAGCGGAGTCACACGGCCGTGTCCTTGCTTGGTTTTTGGCATCT
Organism: Anopheles nili; assembly: GCF_943737925.1. NCBI lineage: Eukaryota > Metazoa > Arthropoda > Insecta > Diptera > Culicidae > Anopheles > Anopheles nili. Next base: position 23,783,465 of record NC_071292.1, read on the forward strand.
AGTCGCTTGTTTTTCCCGTCGTGAGCAACCCGCAAAGGCGCAAGGTAATTATGATTCCCGAACGTTTTAATTATTGCTACCGAAACCGCGTCAAATGGTGTCTAGAACCGTGGGGTGTTTCTTCTTGCGCCCATTTGGGGCGCCTTTCCAGCTCGGGGTGCGTGTGTTTGTGTGCGTGTGTGTGTGTGGGTCGATGTGTCGGGGATGGTGGCCCACGGATGGGCTGACCCGAGAAGCCCATCAGCAAGCGGTCGATTTTCCCGAGATCGATTTTCCTTTCCGACAACAAAATCACAACCCGTCGATGCCATTTCCGGTTGCGTTGGCGAAAACGTTTGTTTTTCCGTGACTGCAGAAAAGGTTACATAAGCGAATCGTCCCAGTTTGCCTCGATCCGGATCCGGATCGCCTGCACAATGGTGGGGGAAAAAGAAGGAAAAGTCGGTGCAAACACTCACACTCATGCACCGTACGCTCAACGGTGGGTTTCGCTGTCAGTTGGCTGCTTTTCCGAGCAGCAGCCTGAGAAATTGGGCCCGCTCCAGGTCGTCCTTTTTGCGTCAAACAAAAAAAGAGAGCGAGAGAGAGAGAGCGAGAAAAACGCACCAAGAGAGAACGGCTAGTGCACACTACCACAAAGGGAAAACGCAACCCCCTCGCGCCGTGAACGGGCTTTCCGGAAGCGATGCAGGTTCGGTTTTCCACCCGGTGGCCGAAGAGTTTTCTCCCGTGGAAAAGCCATAGTGGAAAGCCCCCAATCGCGACTATTACGCGACTGTGGCCATGTTTGGTTGAGCCTCGGTTTTTGTCTCTTTCCACTTTTGACACTCCGTTTCACGGTGAGGGGAGACCTGCGACAGTGAGCGTGTCCTGGCCAAAAGCCGTCTCGTCTTCTCACCTACCTGCTAAACGATGATGTGCTCTGCTACCGGGCATGTGGTCGGTGCTATGACCCAACGTAACCGGCCATCGCGGACGCCGTGGGTGCGCTCATTTGAATGTCACCTCCACCCGCAAACGGAGGAAATTCCTTCTGTCGAGGCCGTTAGCATTCCAGGGTGCTGTTCGAGTCCTTTTTGCTTACATAACCACCGCACCGCACCGACAAATAACCATGGTCCGGGGTGGGTGATTCAAGAACCTGCTTCCTCCATCGGTCTGGAGCGGTCTTCATTTTAAAACCTCCCCCAAATGCAACATCGATTCGGTCCGACGGCGACGGTCCGGTATGACGTAATTCTTCTCTCTCTCTAGCGGCAACAAGGGACCGTTTCCCTCGCGGCGTTGTGTTAATATTTACACTCCAATTTAAGCCCTCTTATCGGTGCCTCGAAATGTGCCTCCGGACTGTCCGGGTGGGGGAGTTCTAGTGCACAATCTGTGCCGGATTCGCTCCCTTACGCGGATGCACGGATGCATGAAGTATTTCCGTTTGCCAGTTGCATGCGTTTTTGTGCATTTTTTTTTTGTTTCCTCCACGTGCAAATGCTTCGCGCGCCCACTGTGTTGGATGAGCGTTAAAATATCCAATTTTCCTGTGTGTTTGCTCACATCGCCGTTTTGGGAGCGTTTGTGGGATTTTTGATTTGATTGTTTTATCGATTACACCAGATGACGCTCGGAAAGGAATGCTAGCCTGGCCGGGTATGGCATGCAAATAGTTTAAACTAACGATTGCATGTCTAACGAACGGTCTTTTTCTGTTCTGCCAGGCTGATTTGTTTGTTTGTTTTTTTTTTTATTCTCGCTTCTATCTTGCGTAACTCTAATCCGTCAAATCAGTTGTACGGCAATCAGTTTGGGTTCTTGGTTTATTTGCTCAAGGTTCACCGAAGCGAAAAAAAGAGGGTATGAACCGTGAAATAATTCCACAACCGATGTAGGACATGCGAAACAAAAAAACATCCTTATTGCTGAGGAAATATTGCCATGAGTTCATAGATCATGGAAATTAATTTTGTTAAAACCGAAAATGAACCTAAATATTAGCTGCCATACTAAACCTTCTTCCAAGAAAACGAGCGTTCTTATTCAGTCCATCAAAGTGTGGTGTTCAAGATTAAGCATCAAACGAATAATCTCGATCGTTGAGCTAATGCTGCTGGCATCACCATCCTTTGTGAGTGCCAGAACACACTTTGGCTGTGATTATTTGCTGTAAATGGGAGATTAGCGGTGAATAGGACCGCTGGATGAAGCAACCTCGCATTTAATGAGCCACGGCGTGCGTCCAAATGGCGGCCGTGGGAATTATGTTGCCGCAGTTTAACCATCCGATTGAGCCATTGAAAGGTGTGTGTGCAGAAGATGCTTCAAACGAATCCATTTATCCACGGAGGGCGCTACCCTCGGTGCTGTGGCGCTTTGTGATTGACCTTGTGGTGAGTTTTCCCGAATTTTTCGACCGCCCTCTTGCTCTCCAGGGCACATTATTCTTTCCGTGTTTCAACAAGCCGGAATAATGGCATTGCGTGCGCATTGTTATTAATTGACCGTTGGCATTGTGGATGGTTAATTAGGCATGCTTTCGTCCTTTCGGTAATCGTTCGTTGCTCACTCTCCCTCGCACAGATTTAGCGCCCTTGAAGGTAGAAAGAAAGTGGTCCTCCTGCGAGTCAACATCATCGAACATAATCCCCATCCCAGCCCCGTCAGGTTGGAACCGGTGTGGGGCGTTCAAACCGTTGGGTTACGTAAGCGTTGGCCGCAGAAAAATGGGATCCAAGTGTGACTGCCGCTCGATGGTCGAAATAAAATCCATCCAACGCAGCCAGGCAGGGTCCGGATCGACCTTCACCTTCAGGTCCGTCGAACGCCGATAGCCTTCTACCGAAGAAGGTTGCCCGTTTGCTGTTGCTGCTGCTGCGGATTTGGTGCTTCTCTATGTCGGTTTACCTTTTTTTGGAGTTTGAACACGAATATTCCGTTCCGCGAAGGCGTGTGCCGAAAGTCCACCGGCGAACAACCCGCAAAAGTCACCAAGCTTTTTTTTGGCGGAAAAAAGACCGATAAACCGAAGAAACACAGCGCGGTTTGTGGCGCACGCCCGTGATCAATCGGGGTGTCCTTTTTGGTCGTGTGCGCGGCATTAGTATTCATCGCGAAAGATGCGTGTTTTGGCATCGGATGTAGCATCGACGGACATTTCCGCCCGGTGATGGTTGCGTCGCGAGAACTGCACGATGGGGGTCTTAAAAATGGCTCCTATTTCGAGCGCGTGGACTAGGTGGGTTTTGGAACCGGTTTTGCTGGAGTTCGGTAAAGCATGGTTCAATGAAAAAACACGCCAATAAGAGGTGGCTCGTAAAACGCGCAAAGGTGTCACTATGGCACGCGGAAACGGCCGGTACGGGCGGTGTTTTGCTGGCGAGTGAGAGAAAATAGCCAAACTCTAAAGCACCCTTCTAAATCATCTTTTCTAAACCATCGTAAAATCGAAGGCAAAAAGTCAGCCAGAGCTATTAACTTTTTAATGACGGGTTTCCGTTTGTGGCACACGTTTTTCCAGCCGCTGGCGTACTGATAAATGTTAGAGCACCAGAGCAGCAAAGAACGTTAGAGCATGCCAAGCGAACGAGTAATAAACTCACCCCCACCTAATACGCCACGTGACGCTTGGTCAGAGCCACGGCGTTGACGCACATTAACGTACGCCGAATGGTCAGCTTGCACACTTTACTGCAACCGTTTGCATCGCTGCACCGCAACCCCAAATAGGTCAGTGTGGAAAGCACGCGCGTGTGTGCGTGCTTGTGTGGGTCGTGTGCGGTGGTAGTGGATTAGGATGATGGCGCACGTTAATGTAAATTATTGATCGAGGGCAATATCGCAGCAGGCAGGCCCTGGGAGTTGCGTGTGTGATCGATTCGTCGATTTTGTGTGAGAAAATCGACCGAACGGCGCAACCCACTGGTTGATCGATCCCGGGGTGTACGTGCGGTCTGATGGTAAATGGTCGGTATGAATAAATGACCAAATGCTGTTGGTACAAGCGGGAGGGTGCCGTTTGTTAAACAAGTAAGAAAAAAATACACCCCAATGCATGGAGCAAATGCCATTAGAAGCAGAGCAAAACGTATAAATTATGAACGATGAATTTATTTCACTCCATGGACACCATGGATGGCTCGCAGCTGGGGATTGGTAGAATTTTCCGCAACCAAACGCAAGCACATCTTCGTTTGAAGTTGCGACACCCAAAAGGTCACCGTTGACACTGAAAGTTTTGCTCCGGAATCCGTCGTTTCGTTTCGCATCCGCGTTGCTAAGCGGCTTAGAGGCGCACAGGGACTTGTCGCGTGACCAAGAAACCAAGCGGAAACGATCGATCGCAACAAGGGAAGCCCTCGTAATGATGCCGGCTTTCGGTGGGCTGCGAGCATGCAAAACCCTCTGGTGGTTGGGACGAAATGATTTGCACCCCTCTAGGGCCATCCCTGAGCCATTCCCTCTACTGGTGGCGATGAGTTCGCGAAAAGTTGCCACCGAAAATTGAGCCCCAGCGAAGGCTTTTCGAGCCGGTCTCTTACGCAAGAGTTTCACCAAGTCTCATTCCGAGTGCAGAAACGATATGCCCACGTGCTTGCGTGCCTGAGTGTGTGTAGTTTTCCCTGAGCCAGAATCTCGCCCGTTTGTTTCCTTGAAACAATGGCGAAAGTTGGGTGTCCTTTCAGCAGGATCACATTGAATGCTGCGACAGTTTTCAACAGCGGACAACCACCACAAAACCCCTAAAACGACGTGCGGGCCCGCAAAATTGGATCGAAAATATGCCCCAGTGCGCTGTTTTGGAGGATTAAAAATTAAAAACCCACTCGAGACTTGTGGACGACCGCGCCACATATGGGACTGCTGATGGTTGGGTTCCATTCTGGCACTCCGTTGTTGTGGGAAATGGCACTCCGCGTGTGTGTGTGTATACGTCCCGGGTCCGCGTGTCGTCGTCATTAGGGGTTGTCTACGTCCGATGTGATGACTGCTTTTGACAGCCAGTTCGGGGCATTGGGGAGATGACCGTTCAAACACCGATTAATGGAGAGGCTCATGTCAACGGCACGTCACGAAAGACAATGCCGGTCGCTTCCGGTGGGACTCTGGTCGGTTGTGGGAGATAAATGGGGTGTTGTGTGGTTGAAGCTCGATGAGTTGGTCAAGGATGTGTCAGAAATCGTCCTTTAGGGGGTTCAATCATTGCAAAACATCTCCATTCCAACGAAAACCCAACCAAGCAGCTAAACAGAACATGGGTGCGACGATAGATCCAATTGGGATGCAAACAATTTTAATTCAAACGTTCCAAAGGCCCTCTTTAGTCTCTCAATACCACCGGCAATGTACACCGCGAGGTACACACAGAAAGCTCCCCAAAGTTATCTTCATTTTGTTGTCATATTGGATGTCATTTCATGAGGGAAAGGAAATTCGATAGCACTAATCAACTCGAGCTCTAGTAGTCACGGCTAGAGCGCTCGTTTGACACGCAAAGGCACGCGCGAACTACTCCTCAGGCGCAGTTCAGGCGCCGCACCTTCACCTTGCTCGCGTTGCTGTCGGTGGTGATGGTGATGGTGGTTGTATCAATTTTCGTGCAATCAAGCCTCTGCAAAGTCGACGCAAACAAGCGCGCACGAACGACGTCGCAGCCCAACCACCGGTTATCCTTGGGCGACTCCCTCGGCGACCTGACTGGCCGTAGTTCCGTTGCAGTAGTTGCGGTCTGTTCCCCCCCCCCCCAACCCCCTCACCATTGGGCACCCTTCACCCCATCTGTCTTTGGGTTAGGAAACCGGTAAACACGACTGCCACTTTGATGTGTAACACTTCGCATCAGACAGCGCACGTTTGACACTGGACCGAGAAGGTTGATGGCGATGCTAACGAGAACGAATGCACCCTCGGTGGGTGGGGGGTGAAATCAATGCAAAGTTCCTGCTCGGAAAGCTTCGCTAACAACTTCGCTCGAACTGGCAAGGATGCGGTTCCTGCTAAAGGAAGACGAACCCAGCTGCAAGAGTTTCGAATGAGGGCCATCTTTATTCATACCGCTCCGTGACACACCGCCAGTTGGCTGAAAAATGATGTTGTGAATGGCGCGGTTGCTGCAGTGGTTGGTTCATTTTCCCAGCACCAGGTTCCGAACCTCGAAGACACATCAAGCTAATGCAAGCATTGCGTAACGGGCACGTCTCTCCAACGGTGGTTTCCTTCTGTGCTCGTCGCAAGCGAGTCCGTTGGACCATTTTTCAACCCCACGTCCACGAACGGCTTATTAATTCAATCTGATCCCGGGAACGGATGCAGTGCGCACTTCGCATCTTCGCTGCATTCGAGAGAATCACAGCAACCCACACGGGGAAGGTACTCCATTAGCAACCAACGGCAACTGCTGCACTTGGGCAGCTCGTGGCAGCGAAACCACTTCTCAGAAGTAATCCTCGAGACTGCAGCGAGCACAACAACTGTCACCGACCCATGGCCGGGTTAGTTGGCACCGTTCTGTGTGTGTTTTTTTGTCGGTTGTTACGGGGTCACCCGGAATGATTCATAAGTTTTAATGAATAAATTTCCCGCTGTCCGAGCTGTAAATGATGAGACAACTTTGCTGTTCTCGCAGCCGTAGTGTATAATCCTGGTGGTGGTTGCGGTTGGGTTGGCTTTTTTCCGAAAAGACTTACTTATTGCGGCCCATTCGGTCGACGAAGGCCGAATTGTGGCACCGTAAACTTGCGGCGCATTAGGTGGCAATGATCTCTCGCGAGGATCACGAAAGGCGTGACGGCGACTTGCGGGAAATGTTTATTGCGATCGGGCGTTTTTCGCTCGCACAAAACCCACAAACCCACAAAGTAAAGTAACAAAACTACGACCAAAGCTCACGACCCCCGGTTGTGTATAATCAAGCAGATTATGGGTCGCTTCAGTGGGCAGCTTTTTGTGTTGCAAAGCGTCGTTGTCTACTCCTGGAGGGCGTTGTCGGTGTAAGAGCTGGTCCCGTTTGTCGTGGGGCTTTAGTTTACGACAACGTCGCTCTTGATGCCACGGTTTTGGGATCGTTGCGTTTTGCCGTTGTTTCCGACCCATAAAGCACATCTTTTTTTTTGTCATACTAATGTGACCGCGATTCCCCGGTGAGTTACAATCAAGGGCCGGTGCAAAGGGATAAACAGCGAAACAAGCGCTCATTCTGTGGTGGAAGGACATCAAAATCGAATCAGCATAAGATAATATGGCGGACACAACGCATCTTGTGCTTCGTGATTCAGTGGTTCTTCTTTTTTTTTGCGCTCTCCTGAATGACGTGTCACAACAACAACAATCACAAAGAGCAAAATTTACTCGAGGACAACGTCGGTCAATAGGGAAGCTGCGAAAAGATCGTTCTTCCCGACAGAGGAGATGTTGAAGAAGCAGCACAAGTCTCTCTTTGTCTGGAACCGGTCTTGGGTTGGGTGGCTTTCATGTTTGGTAATAAAATTATCAATCGAAATTGCTTCTCCTTCGATCGATCGGTGCGATGCTGAGATTGAATTATCCTCGCGCACACGCACGCACGTACGTGTCTATAAGACCTTGTTCAATGTTCGGCATTTGCTGGATGGAAATGGCAGAAAAAAGCCCAGCAAATTCGCCTGCTGAAACGCAACTCTGCCTCCTTTTCGGTGGTCGATGGAATCAGTGCCACCGTTGCCAAGATGAAGTGAATGATGAATGATCAATTTCGCACCTCTGGTGGCGCTAATCAATTCCACCCATTTGCCGGCGTCTGCTGATGAGTCAACGATTTTGAACGGGTGACTCCAATCGATCGATATTAGTTCATGCGTCAGCGCTCGCGCCAGTTGACGACAAAATGAGCCCAAAATTTTCGTTAGTCAGCAACCGACTCGGTTACAGCATGCGATCGCTCGAGTTCCACAACTGTTGCGTGAACGTGGAACGAGCGTTGCGAAATTGCTCTTGCGTTTCGCTGGCTGGTTGAACTGCGTGCCAAATGGGAAGGCAATTTGTCTTTCGATGATCCTCCTTTGAACTTCGTTTTCTGCTCCCATCGGTAAATGTTTGAGCTGAAACAATATTTTTTCGCCGTTCGTGTTTGTACAGCGTTCTTTTTTTTTGTTTGCTGATTGATGCATCATAAAATCGGCGGCGTGTACAATTGAAACCGTAAAAAGATTGATCCATTTGATCAATAACCGGAGACGATGGTGTGTTGCATATATTTTTGGCCGGCTTTTCGGCACGCAAACGGCCGCTTTCCTGTCGTACCATCAACCAAACAACCGAAAGCTCACTCACCACCGTTGAGGCTTCAGGTCGGTTTAATTAATTCTCGTTTTTATTTGTTTAACGCCAACATGCGAGCCTCACCAACGTCGCTTTGTGGTGCTCGTGAAAATAATCTCTCGATCGCATTCGCTGTGTTTTTATACTTCATGACACCATGTAAGCCTTCTTGCATTGAGCACAGGAGGGCCATTGCATGCAATTAAGAAATTGATATGATTTATATTGCTGTATGATTGCCGTCGATGGAGCAACCCCCACGAGAGGGTTGTTCATCTTTCATCTCTGCGTCTGGAATCGCTCTCTTGCTCTCTCTCTCATCTCGCGCGCGTTTAAATTAACTTTGTGAAATCATCTTCACAAAGGCTTATGATAGGCCCTGGAGTGCGGCTCAATTACAGTAAATAGTCTGGAGCGCGTTTCCTGTTCTTGGGCTCGGATTTAGCGGCCGCGAAAGAAGCGGAGCAACTGAAAAAAAAACCCGCGGTTCCATCCGTCGCACTGGGGAAGCCATAAATTCAATTCCCGCTGAATTATTGTTTCTGCGCAATAAGACGAGCCCCAGGCCGCAACCTCTCCGGCCGTACGTAATGTATGCATGTGTGTTTGGGTTTTTTGCGCTGTACCTCAGGAATGAGGCGGCAGCAGCAGCAGCAGTAGTATGGCTTGACGCAATCGGGGCTAGGGAGGTAGGTGGCCCATATACGCCGCAAGGCAGAGAGATAATAATGATAGGGAAGGAAAAGTGCTATCGCGCACGATGGACGCTTGGCTTTGTCGCGTAATCCCCGACCGTCACTCGCAATGATACACCAACACCAACGCCCCGTTATCGGGGTGGGTTTTTTTTTGTCATTGTCGCCGTTGCTGCCCCCCACTGCAGCGATGCACCGCACACAAACACATACATACATACACGTTGCACCTCGTGGGTGGGTTATCCGTTGTTTCGGTAGCTTTTTGCGCACTTGCACCCACGCTTATAAACGGCACTCTCTACTGAAGAAGCTCCTGCGCTTAACCGCTGCGTGTCGTTTGCCGTTTTGAGCGAAGGACCGAAGATAATCGAATAAGGTCGGTGTGTGGGTAAATGTAGCAAAAAATAGGTGGACAAACATCACCACCCCACACACTTGCCTCCAATCCACCCCCCCGAACGAGTGGGGGGTTAGTTAAACACAGTAGAACAGTAGAACGTTGCGTGATCATTCGCCATTAGAGACATGAGAAGGAAATGTCAACGCAAATTGTGCCATTTTACTGCTTGTGCTACTCATTTTCCATCTTTCATGCGCTTCAAGTGATCCAACGGCAGGGATAGCATAGTAGGGGGTGTATAGAGGGTGTATTATTACCCTCACGGGAAGGGTAATCAAAAGTATCCTCCATCGCTCGAAGAGTGATCGGTGTTAAAGCCCACCACCACCATGATCACCGGTGTGTGCGAACATCTCGTCCTCGCGAACGACGAACGACGGGAAAATGCCGACATTGTACATTAATCAACCCCACTATATCACCACCCACTACTGTCACGATTACTCATCACACAGACAAACGTTTCACCATTTATTGTGTATCGCTTGCGTTTTTCGTTTATTTGATCGTGTTTTTTTTCTATTGCGTTTGTGTGTTTTTTATTTGTTTCGGTGTTTTGGGGCTTTCGAGGTATGATGGTACTGCTAATGCTTTCTTGATGTATCTCTCCGTGGCTGGATTCTGGTCGTTTGGTGTAACATTAAAGCGTTCCCTTATCTCCCGGCTTCCCTGTTCGTATCCTGGTGTTGGTAATGCAGTTTTCCCCTGGGTGGCGGGTTTTGTTTTCCATCGTAACACACCTCCCTTAGTTAGCCATTTGGTTTAGTTTGCGTTTGCGTTTTGCGACATGATTTTATCTTATTCGTTTTTTTTTTCGTATTTTTTTCTCTCTTTCTCTCTTTTTTCTCTTTTTTCTTATCACTTGCGTTTCTGGCGTGTCGCGTTGTTTGGCGCGGGAAAATAACGCAACCCACGTAAATCGACAACAACAACTTGCACGTGCGATAAAACTGACCGCCGAAACTCGCGCCTTGCAACCCGTTTTTTCCGCGGCCGTACGTTTTTCTTTTTCCTTCGGTTTTCCTACGTTTTTTTTGTCTCCCTCGCGTTGGTTGGTGTGTTGTGTTGTGTGCGCGGGGTTTTATATGCGTTTTGATTATTGTTTGATTTAATTTGTGTGCATTTTTCCAACCTACCTTCTTTGGCTTCCGCGATGCGATGCGCGCTACATTTGCAATTGCGTTCGCTTCGATCGACGACAAAACGACAAAACCTACCCCCACTCTCACACACATACACAACTGGAAAACACCGAAAAACTTTCGCCCTCCACACGCCACTCGCTGCGAAAACCACGTACGGGCTAAATTGGAAAACAACAATTCAAAATTCAATACTCTAACCCCCTCCTTCGGCACACCAACGCACCAAACCCTCTGCAGCCAAGATGCCCCAATCCGACGGGGGTTACGTTTCGCTCGGTGGCGGCCCAAACTCGATCTACAACTCGACCACCGAGCCGCAGTCCGGTTCGAAGTCGGTCATGGAAACGGTGAAGCGCGTCATCGGGACGGCCATCGGGGCCCAGGACAAGCACGCGCTGCTGGAGCGCAATGTGGCCGGAGCCCAGCCCTTCATTGTTAGTGCCAGGTAAGCCACTCGCCGCCACTAGCTGCCGCACTTCGCCGTCGCTCGCCAAACCCCGCAAGGATACCCTACCCGGGCTGCCTCTGAAAGCTGTGCCAAGCCATCCTGGTGTCCTGCTCCTTGTAGCTTTCTTTGAAAACCAACCCAACCCCTCTTCCGTGTTTCGTTCTTGTTCCGCGCTGTTGATCGCTGATTCACTGTATGTTTGTGTATGTGCGTCTGTGTGTGTGTGTGACGTTTATTTTTATGATGCTGCGAGCTTCCGTTTTTGCTCCTTTGTTTCCTCCCTGCTCCACCGGGAGGGACAAAAAAAGGGTCATCGTTCCGCAAAGGGTTCATTCTGCTTTCGATCGCCACCCTACTCCAAAACCCAAACCCTCCTTTCGAATCATCCCCCCTCCGTCGGCGATACAACCCCCCCCCCGCCCCACGAATGCGGCCAACCGAATGCCGGCACGAATCGAGTAACGGATTTCATTGCACAAACTGCAACCCGGAAGCACCCACAAGGATAATGACCGACTGGGTGGTGGGTGGATCGGTACCTTCTGGCAGTGTATCACTTTTCTTTGCCCAACCAACCACCCCGGTGATGGGGTTGGAGCTTTTGTGGACGAAAGTAGGTCGCACCGAGGTTGCCGAGCAACTGGTCGGGAGCGAAGAAAGCACCAATTGGCGTTATTATAGCCCGTTGCCAGGGGCGACGCTTCTAGGGACTGTCGTATGCTGGTGCCATTTTTAGTTCACCTTTTTGTGTGCGCCATTATGCTAAAGAATGCCCCCGAAGGAAGCGATCCCTTGGGGGCGGTGGAAAATGTGCGGATTGTACAGGAATGGAGACTAACTATTTCCTCGATTTCGATCGCGCACGGTAGCACCGTGGTGATGTATAGGGTAGGGCAGTTTCTAAAGTTTCATGCCACCACCCCCAACTAGGGACAAGAAAAGCGTTGAAAAGATGGTACATGGAGGAATATTTCGCTAAAAGTTATGATGTACTACGCTGCTCGGAGAAGGTATAACGTTGTACCGGAATTGTTAGGAGTAGTTTAGTGTGCAAGTTTTAAATTCCTATCATTAATACTTTCCAGAAATGTCGTTTTTTTAATTGCGAAGAGCATACTTTTATGACTTGCGCTGTCCATTGAAACCCTCACCCGGTGAATCTTAAATTTCTAGTTCTTATTGCTCAAGATATACGTTTATCTCCTACTTCCCTTGCGAATTTACGAGATTAAAGCCCCTGCTAAAAATAGAATCGTATGGGCACCGGTAGTCCGTTAGGACTAGAGAGTGAATTATTCATACGTCAATAGATGCGATTGGTTTGCCTTGCGTTGCCTCACTCGCACGGACTGATTCGCTCCTACTGATAGTTTTTTGGCGGTTGAATTATTTCGATCATGCTGGGAAACTTCTTTTCCCACCGGCAATGGGAATTCGTCCGGCAAAGTTGCTTCCGGTCGGGGGAAAACCCCCCATTCCACCAGCCCAACTTCTGCTCTAAGCAACCTCCAAAGACTAATCGAATGGAACCTTCCCTGCGAGAGTAACGGTTGGAAGATTGAGGATACTTTTTTTTCCTCCGCTCGCTGCTCCAGAAGTTGTTGCTCTATATTGGGCACGTTCGGTGCGAACCAACGCCGTAGCACGTCCTACGCGTATCATCCCCGACACCACACGGGAGGAAACAGTGCGATAGATTTGCCCGAAATGGATGTGTAATTTCTTTTCTTGCCCGGAACGGAACGCCCTTTCCTTCACGTCGGTGGAACCAATTTCCGGCACGATGCGAGGCGTACTGGTTTTGGCCGCTTCTGATCGCCGATTGTCGTCACTGAGTCGTGACACGCCGCCAATAAAGCGTTAAAAGATTCGTCCTTTTTTGTAAATACACCACGATCACGCTACGGTCGATTGCGCTTGCAGAATGGCGAGAGTGCTTTTGTCAGAAGACAACCCGGACCAGGATTTATAATCGCAGTGCGCCGCGTAGTTCAAGTGATTTTTCATTTTGTTGCTCAGTACAGCGTCGAGGTGAGACTTGCGAAAGCCGATCGGGTAACGCTGATAATGGTGCTCGCCAGTGGCGAAATGCTTTGGCAAGAAGACCTGCATCGTCGTTCGATAGCTAGATGTGTTATCAATCGCCGCAGTCATTACGGCGTCCCAGAGTTTCGTTTGCCTCGCCAGCTCTTCCCGGTACCGGCCAGTTTTATGTGGCAACCACTAGCGAGGGCTTATCTTTATGTGAGTTTGGTTTGTGAGTTGTTTCGCCGGGTGGCCGAAATTGTCCGTTGTTTGACGAGTATGTTGGGTTTGGGGCAACACCGGGTCAGCCATGATGTGGGTATTATGACTGCTTGGGCAATCTGCCACATTTTCGAAAACGCGCTGCCAACGGTTTCGGTGGTTTCCGTTTTCTTTTTCGTTCGTTTTAGTACTTTCAAACCCGAGCAAACATTGTCACACGTGTTCGGGAGGGGTGTGTGATTCATTCTGCTCATCGGCTTGGCTTAATCTGCTTACCTTTAGTGCTGCTTTCAGCCCGACATGCGCCTGGTTCGAGCAACCAGCATATCCGAACACCATGAAAAACGACACCCGGTTGTTAATTGCGTAATTATGTAGGAGCTTTTGCGCTAGCTACAAGCTTTGCGAATTGCTTCTGTATAACATGTGTGTTTTGCATTTGTTTGCATTGGAAGCTTGCACTGAATCAAACCGCTTGCAACCGTGTTTTATGATTTTTCACGCGCTAGCTTTGTAGGGGCCTTTGGAAACAGTGTTTTAAAGTAGCTCGGTGTTGTGCACGATGCTGTAAAATTCAACATTTCCGCTTTCGCTACGATGGGCACATTTTCTGGGTGTGCTTCCAGCTCCGGCTATCGGAAGAACTCGACCGTTGCCATAGAAAACATGGATTCTTCTTCACAGGCACGCGACGTGCTTTTACATTTTTGTTACTTTCCGCCGACTCCCGGTTGAATTTTTGTTATTGAATTGTTTCCGCTTGGATGGCAAATCGTTTGAATTTGTTATGAATTCCTGGAGATTCTTCTTCTCAATCATAATGGGCAGGCCTGGCGGAAAAGATGACGCCTTGTACGCCACGTCGAGCATCACGATTAGACCATCGAGCGATGGCACCGAGAGCTTGGTTGTCTTGTCAACTCATCACCGGAGCAATGAGTCGGGTGAATTCGCAGTGCACAATAATGTCGTTTGATATGGTGTGATTTGATAAGGCGAAATTCGATCCGATCGAAATACACTTCGAGCGCCGCGTTATTCGTTTGATTTAATCAAAATTGCTTTCGCCCCGTAGAACGTAGACCTGGGTGTAGGCTTTTGGGCTGGGAGGATCAAAATTGTCGACGTCGTCGTCGTCGTCCCACTCGTTTGGCGGCTCGAATATTGCAAAGTTTGTATTGACGAAATAAATTCAACCTGCCGCTCACAAGGAAAACGGGGTGCGAGGCAATATCTTGACAGGAACGTCGAGGAAAAGTTGAAGGTAATTTGAATATCGCTACGCTTCGTGCCACGCTTCCTTCCGTGTGTGCTTGCTTTGCTGCCGTTCCACCATTTTTGGACGCATTCGATTGAGAGTATCGCCGTCATAAGCTTCATGCCCTCCTTTAGCATCGCTACCTCACATCATCGTCATCATTCATCATCATCATTGTCCGCGTACGTGCCATTCGATGCAATCAATAATCAATGCCCGTCAAGCCAAAGCTCAGTCAATGCTCAGCCGCGCAGTATTCGTGAAAAACATCATACCACCACTAAACAATCGTATAAGCATACTGGAATCGACTACAGCAGAACAGAAAAAAACACATAAATTCTACTTCAGTAACTTGTGTTATCCCTCGTTTTAAGTTTGAGTATCCCTCTTTTTTTCTTCTTCGTGCACGTTTCAGAACGAATCTCAATCTCAAGAGACCGTTCGCTAAACACCGCAATTGGTGTACTATTTTCCCCCTTTTTTTCTCGATCTACTTCTCTCTTTAATTCCTTCTTATAAATAACACTTGAACCGTTCCTGTTATGCGTGCTCTTATCTAACTTTCCTCTTAACTTCTTTACGCTGCTTTCAATTTTTCTTTCCATTTTCGTTTGCAACTCCCGCTCCCCGTTCCGGATTTTGTTTCGTTTGTTTCGTTTTCGTTCTACTACGTATGTTTTCGGCGCCTGCATGTGATTTAGTACTAATTTCAGAGACCGCGACAAAACCGGCAAATCAACGAACGCCAGAATGCCATCCGCACCAGCACACACTGCCGAGGAAGCGCGCCTGCTTGGGTAAGATTGATGCATTTTGTTATGATTTTCTTTCGGTTAAGTTCAGTTCGGTTTGAGTTCCGTTTTTACTACTAACGCAATGCTCCGGGCTAAAGGCTCGTTTCGGACCCGCGGACGAAACTGGAATGCGCGAGCGGTGCGCTCCCAAAGGACCGCTTTGGTTGTGTATGTTTTTTGGGTTTTGTTTTATTTATCAGTTTGTTTTGTTTTTTATTCTATTCGTACGGAAAGTCCAACGAGTTACTTTTGGTTTAACCGTTTTTTTACCCTTTTAATAACACGACATCGTTACACGAATCAAATGTACAAACAAACAAACAAACAAGCAACCCATAAACTACTCAATACACAACGAACGGCTCTTATCATGCGCTCTTTTCCTCCAGCTCGTATCGCAACGCGCGTAGTGCTCTCATTTTGTGTCATGCATACCTATATAAATACACCCGATTATATACACGTATGTTTAAGATAATTATGATATTAAATGTATCGCCGAATGAGCGCCTATTATTCCTCCAACAGCAATTCACGCAACAGCAACAAACGCAATAAATAAGATGTACAGAAAGCAACGACGATTTGCAGCGATTGTGGATCGTCTGTTGTAACAGTTCACTGCATCATGATTTGTATAAAACCTTCTTTTTTTCGCACTCCAGAAGCTATAGCGTTCAGCGTACGCAACTAAGAAAATTTCCCAGGGTATAAACGCTCTGTAAAGTAGTTGTTGGTCAGGGTGCTAAATGACGAATAAACGGTGATGCTGCTGTAAGCAAAAAAAAAAGCTCCGCACCTTTCGATTGAAACAGCAAATCGCATTAAAATGTAATGGGATTGGAGGGCAAATTCAAGCACTTCTTTGAAAGCATTTGCTAGGATTTCCACGCGAACCGAGCTTAAAACTGAGTGGGCGCACTTCCACGTGGACGCACTCTTCCCGGAAGCACGCCTTTTTCTTATCCAGACTCTGGAGGCAATTAAAAAAGGCCCCACGCCCGGCCGCTAACTTTTGCTATTATTACATTTGCTTTCCCCATCATCGGCTTCATCGGCTGCATTAGTGCGGCCAGTGGCGCGTGGGTTGATGCGCATGCTGCTGGCGAAATGTGTCGATAATGGACAGGACTCAGGACACATTTACCTTCCGAGGTCGGAGTGTGGGAGCACTTCAATTATGCAACAATTTTCATAACAGACCCCTTGCAATCTGCCCTTTCGCCTGGAAAGCTCCCGCATTGCCGTCTTGCAGCCAAAGAAAGAAGGACCTGCTTGGCAACGGCTCGGGAAAGCGGATCGATACGGAAGCGAACAAAGCGCTCTTGTGTCAGAAGTGCATCAACACACAATCTTCTCTCCGCCGCCCGTTCGGTGGCAAAATGCATTAACTAGTTGCCGCTGCTGGTGCGACGAGATTGGTATTGGGGGAAACACACAGCCGCTTCTTTGGATACGAACGAAAGGAAGCGAGACATAATTCATATGAAAGCGACCCAACCAGCTGTAGTGCTGGTTCAAAAGGGCCGCTTTATAGATGGGACGGTGCAACGGAGCTTGACGCTTCAAGGACCAACGACGTGCAGAACCTTGAGGAGCGTATTGTTGGTCGGAAAATGAAAAGCTGCAAACAAATACTATTGTGTGATGGGATTTTGTTTTCTTCTCGTGCTAGCATCTTATGGAAATGTCACTACTTTCACTTCGCCTGCTAGCATGAGTACCGTGGAGCTTCCATAAAACGTGGAGATTTATTCCACGACAATGTGATTCTTTGCTTGCATCGTGTGAGAAAACACGCTCAAATGGCGACAAAAAAATATGCATGATAAAACACATGTTCAGTAGCAACAATATGCGGACAATATATACGAGGTTTTAGAAAACCCTCCAGCAACATATGCTTTTTACTCTCCTGTAAAGCAATGTAACGGGACGTGGTAGCATAACAAGGTCGTTTTATTGATAGAACTGGCTTAGAATAGGTTACTTTGTATTACCTTTAGTAGTGTTGTGCTTTCATGTTACAGTAGCCCGCTAGTCTATAGTAGAATCCGCCAAACTTCCTGAAATCTGCTCCATCTAACGCACTCGTGTGTCCATTAGTTTGCTTGAACAAATCGATTCGAGAGTGAAAAGGTTCATGGAAGAGGCATCTCAAGACAGCGAGGCTTCAGGATGTGCTGCAAATCGAGTCGTCTTTTCATTTAGCACATGATTCGCAAATTAGCACTCGAAGTCGCACGCTGCGCAGTATGATGGAGTCGCTACTTCTCCGTCCGAAAAAAAAAACTGGCAAACGGGATGTATCATGCCTCAAGAGCAGTCAGTGGGTGTTGGGTGGCTGTTCGCAGTTGCCATCGAAGTGTACGGTTGCCGTTGGAAGGAACAAAACGCCCTTAGCTCGTGAGCCAATGTGAACGAGCAGAGCGAGAAGTCGCACCGACGGCGAAACTGTGCCGAAGGCCGTTTCGAGAGATGATAAGCAATTTCCATTTGCCCGGTTTTGGGGGCAAAAAAGCGCGCATGTGTTGACTTGGCAGTATGTTTACGCTACCGTACTCTCGGAAATGCGTCTTCACCGTGTCAAGGCAGCGTCATTGAAGAAGCGAACCCGTACAATCACCGGTACCGGGTTGGAAAGGCCGAACCCACGAATCTTGCTCGATCCGCATCTCGACCGGTATGAAGGTACGAGTAAACAAGCTTTTAGGATTATTACCAAACAGTGGGTACAGCTCTTGGCATCGTGCAAATTCTACTGTTGGATGAATCATCAGAACCATCCTGACCCATGGACCATGGACCATGTTTCTGGTAACCTGAGATCGAAAAAGTTGCATGGCGGTGTTCATTAGCCTTTCCTTTGGGATACTTGCGTTGAAGAACCCTTGACATGGGCGGGAGTTGGGAATGTAAATTCTTGTTCTTCGCTCAACGAAAAGAACCGCAGCTCGGTCGGTGAGTGATTCTTGATTGAAACGAAGGAGGGGCAAAATGCGAAAAGTCTTGTATCTATTGAATGATTCGCAATTTCCATAATGAAGCGAAGAATGGAAGTGCAAAATGTGCGCCCGGGCGTGCTTTGGTAATGTTTTGCAAAACTTTCGAGACCGATAAACTTTTCGGCATCGCTTGATTGTCGATTCGATGTGTGTTGATACCCAATCCTTTTGCTCAAAATAAATTAATCGAATATCCGCCGCTGGCGGGGTCTGGCTGTGTGTAATGGAGACACATTTTTAGAGCGTGTTTTCGGCGAGTTTTATCGATGTCTCAAGTCAACCGGCGATTGCGGGCATGCTGCCGACGACAGAACATCCTGTCGGCAAGCACGAAACGAATTCGAACAAGTTTAATCAGTGACATCAGTCAGCGGGCTAAATTTGGAACAAAACGGAAAGCATATGCGGGTCGCCAGCCTGCGTCATGGGATGCAATTATCCTCTTGCTTGGCAGTGGTTCGAAGCCCGACCCTTCGTCAGGGAGTTTTCTTTTTTTTTTACAAATTTGCGTCCCCCACAACGACGCTTTGGCAAACTCGTAAAAGCTCTCCGGTGTGTGTTTGGCGGTATGTCAACATCTCATGCTGGGACAGGGATAGACATAATCGCCCTTTCATGGGTAGCGAATTAATTAATCCATCAAATCCAGATCAATTCCTGCGACGGTCGTGGGTATACGGCCGTAAGATCTGCCCGGCTGCCAGAAACGAAACCCATCAAAAGCTGCTAATCTATTCTTGAATGGAACTTTTCAGAAGGGTATTGCAAGGCTAGGGAAAAACGTAACCTTTATTATTCGGAAGTCACGGTGGATTAAAACAGGTATTTCTTCCTTTCTGTTTTTTTCGCCAAACCAGCTAAGCTATAAGAGATTGCGGTTTCAGCGATTATAGCATCCGAAGGAAGCATCCGTCTCTTGTGATACTAAACTCAGTGACATGATACGGTTTGTTAGGTTGAATTCAACTACTCGCTTTGAAGCATTTTATTGTTGCTGCCAACACTTGCTCCACACATTGCTGAACGTTACCGGAATTCGTCCAAAAAAAGGGACCCGGTAGATGGCGGTTCCCTTATCACATCACGCTGAAAAGGCTCAACGATAAATTGTTTCCTTTGAAACGCTTCCATGGGACGACTTGTCGTAACAGTGACAGACCGCCGAAAATTCTTTTAATCTATTCGTTTCTCCCGAGGATTCCAGCACCAGCTCTCGGGTGGCGTATTCCCCCACTAGGGCGCAATTGATGGCAAAACGAAAAGCTTTCGGCCGCTGTGGAGAGGATTGCGTAGTTGTGTTTGCCCGCACGAAAACGCTTTCAAAGCGCTCAAAAAAGGATGCCGGCTTGTATGCTTCAGATGGCCGCAGGAAATGAGGCTTTACTTTTACCACTACCACTAGTAGCATGGCTCGGAAGCCGTGCGAAGTAGAAATAGGACGAAAGCGTGCGCATTTAGCGATGGCGTTTTTTTTTTTGAGAATTTTTCCCTCAGCCTGCAGGGGCATTGTTGAATTTTGTGTTCACATGCTGGCTGCTATAGTTACCACCGGTCAGGCCATCGTTCAGACCGGATGGCTGGCCGGTTGGCCGCGACAGTCTGTCGGCGATAAGTTCGATTTTTCCCACCTGCCCGGCTCACGCGATCTGTAGGCTCGTGGAAAACGTAGGCCTTGTGAATCACGATCCTCTCTATCGCCATTTAGTCGACCGCTACATCGAACGCTACATTTGTGAAGGGCATTATCGTGCCGTGTCGGGATTTGTATGTTAGTAAAAAAAAAGAGAAGAGGAACATGAAATAGGCGACGGCTATTTCACGAATTCGTCCTTTTTTGCTGCAATATTCCTTAGCGCTGAGGAAAAATAGGCTTTTTGATGGAGCGGCTCGTGCTTCATCGCAATGCTATGAATGATGGAGAACGATTTTCCAGCTTTCTGGAGTGGATTTCCGTGGTGCTTCGTTTCGGGCTGTCACCCGAAAGGACGACGTACCCGGTTACGTAAATTTCGCTTCCGCACCGAAATCCTCGCGGCGTTGCTGCTCGCGCATACAACCGTTCGGTGGAAAATTAAATTGCCAAATTAAATTTCGACGCTAGAACGGAAAATACGGGCATCACGGCAAGCGTTTTCGGAAAAGGGAAAAAAAACTCGGCAAAACACGAAAATTAAACGTCTGTCTGAAGCTGTACGCGTCATTTGGCGTGGAAAAGTTTTCACGCGACGGTTCTGTATGCGTGCGCTTCAGGGATAATGGAAGGGGCAGTATGCTTTTTTATTCTGTCGCTAAAGTTGTAGGAAAACTGTCCGATCGCATTCGTGCGAAAGGTTAGAGGGTAAATAAATGCTGCAAAACTGTTGAAGCTTGTTTTCAACGTATTATATTTCGTTTATTGGTGTAGTGCATTTTGTTTGCTTAATTCAGATGATAGTTCTGGGACTTCTTAGTTATGAGTCAAATGCTTTTTCATAGAGTTTGATGTACCTAAAATATGATATTGATTGAAATAATTATTGAACTTTCATGTAACGTTTAGAAATGTGATTAGAAATATTTGAAAGTTTATCAATGCTTAGATAATTTAATATCCAAAAAGCGATGAATTATGAATTAAACTATTTTGGGATCATTTTTAACATCAAAGTTGAACTATTAGATATTGATAATATTAGTATTCAAAACATGTTCTGAAGCGCATTCGGAGAACAACTCGATATATGAAACACTTCTCCCATGTGTATATATATCTTGAAATATAATGCGCAAATGAATAACAGGCGGTATTAAAGCTGCGATGATATTACGTCAATGAAATCAATGCACATGAGGTTCGCCCTCGATTTCGTGACTCTGCATCGAACCAGCGGCGTACCGGTTGAGACTGACTCCGTCCGCTTTGATCCTCTTTACTCCGACACAGAGCGATGCCGGTGGACCCGATGGACGACATTGAGCTGCGCTCGGTTCAGCTACAGTATCCCAACCAACGCGGTTCGATAGTTGGTTCATGCGATCTACGGCGCGTTCCGACGGACAAGGGCGACATCCTGGTCGCGGTGCAGGGCGATACAACGAAGCCAGCCATCGTGACGTACCACGATCTGGGATTGAACTGTGAGTAGCAGCGAACCGCATGCAGATGCGCAATGAATCGCAAATGGCAAGAACTGCAAGCAAGAGATAACGCTTTGCCACCTTATGTTTTAGATGCATCGAGCTTCGCCGGGTTTTTCAACTTCCCTACGATGCGCT